>NC_139344.1:428304796-429504796 GCF_055883805.1 Amblyomma maculatum
ATATAATTGTTCTACAGCTCTGTCCTAAAGTACCCCAGTTGCACGCTTTTCGTATGCACAAAACCCCTGTCAATATTCATTAGATCACACATTAGAGAACTGGGCTTCCTTTATTTTGTCCGTGAATGTTCTTTTAAACAGGGAGCTAAAACGGAAAGAGGCAGACAATACGTTCTTTCAGGTACAGAAGTTGAGAAAAATTACGGGGTCTCTTAAATATCTCTGAAGAGGAGAACGAGGAAAGCCTACCCTCCTTCTTCTATCACACACCTCTCATACCTGTTCCTCTTTTTCCTCTCTCTTTTCCGCATATTTACTCATTGCTATTCAGTTGCGGTCATTACAAGTCATCGTTTGATGTATTTGTCAATCCATAGTCCTTTTAGCCATTTTATGATCATTTCATAAGTCATTGTTATTGCTCAATGCTCTATCGATATCTATCGTATATCCTTCATTCAATATCAGTCATGACCATACATTTTTATTCCTAATTTTCCTCCTCATACATCTGTTATTATCAAGTGGCACATCACGGCACAGATTCCGAAGCACAGATCCCGCGCACAACTCTCGCGCAGAATTATCGCGCTCGCGGGATTTTCCTGGCAGCGTTGGCGTACCTTTAGGGGCAGCTTCGGGCACTTAGCCAAGTCGAAAGCCTTGACGAGATAGCGGGCGAACGCACCACCAAGGCCACCGATGTTGACTGCGTCGGTAGCGTCGCAGCCGTATAGTGGAATGGCCAGTGCGCTCAGCGGCACCACCAGCGCTTTCTCGGATGGGCGGTGGACGAAGTCTTCTGCCTGCTCGTCGTAGTCGACCATCTCGTGTAGGGCCCTGTAGCTGCGAGCGTCAAGATGCACGTCATTTTGGCAGTTCCAGATAAAAGTACGAAACATTGTTTACCACAGTACGTCGTGAACTGAGGGCAATATCAGCGTTTCCATACTAACCACATGCTTCAGTAAAATATATGACGCTAATGGAGCTTTGCGCAGACATGGGTTCCAAATTTACCACATAAAAAAAAAAAAACATCACATGAGCTCCGTGATTTCACAGCAAAATTTCGTATTTCTTGCCACTTGCGTTCACCAACTTTGCCCTGGACGTTCGTCTATCGCTCCGGACCCGGTGTGCTGATTTCCAGACCAAGGCAAGCAGTTTGATGATTTTTCGACCAAATATTTTTGGCCGCAACAGCTGCGACAGCTAAGCCTATCGCTGCCTCACGACATCGGCGCGTTCGCGCGCAGCGGCGGTGGCGACGTCGCGTCCCGCCAAGCCCAACACCGCCTTGACTATGCCTTACACTGTGGAAGGCACCGACATTACTGCCGCGGAGTTATCCGATGGCTCATGGACGGCATTCGAGATGCAACGCCGGTACCGAAGACCATCTCCGCCCAAGAAACAACCTGCCGAGGCCCAGACGCCAGCCACGACATCGACTGTACCGAATCCGCGGACACGCGGACGCCCTCCACCTTTGACCAAAAAGCGTCCTCTGCCACGCCTGCCCTCGGAACACCTCAAGATCGTCCTCCGTCCACAGGGCACGCTGAACCTTCACACCGTAGGCCCCGCACGACTTGCACTTGCTATCTACGCAGCCGCCAACGTCGACCACCGCCTAGCGGTTACTGCCGACCAAGTCCGCATACACCCCACTAACAACACCATCACAGTGAGCACGCCTGACAATGCCCGTGCAGTGTCTTACGCCAAGATCGGCACCATCACCATCGACAAGACAGTAGTCCCGGTTGCCGCCTACGCCCCAGCCCCGGACAATTCCGTACGGGGGATTTTGTACCGAGCCTACAGTTACGAAAACGATGCCGAGATCCTGGCTGAGCTCCGCGCTCGAAATCCCGATCTCCCCATCGTTGCTGCGCGTCGTATGGGCAAGACGCAGCACTTCGTCGTTACGTTCGCCAACACCGAGCTGCCCCGATACGTGCGGTACTTGGGGTTTACTTTCGAAGTCTTCCCTTTGAAGCCTCGTCCGGAGGCGTGCTTCAACTGTCGCAAGCTGGGTCACCGAGCGGACGTGTGCCCCCAACCACGAATACCTACATGCCGCCGCTGCGGCGTCGCTCACGACTCCCCACCAGCCGGCCAACCACCTACCTGCCAAGCCATGTGCATCGTATGCAAAGGCTCACATCCAACAGGCAGCAGAAGCTGCAAATACCGCTTCGTGTCTAGCCACAGGCGCAAATCTTCACAGTCCCCCACGGACACTGCCACTGACCCAGACAGTTCGCCAAGCGGCCGCCAGTCCCGTCCCCGAGAACGCGGCCACCAACAACCACCTCCAAGGGATGAATCCTTCCCGCCACTGCAAAGCAGCAGTCCCCCAACTGACCTCGCCACAAGTCCACCACTTCAGCTGCAGGAACCAAGAGATGACTCTTTTCCCCCTCTACGTGGACGCAGTGGGAGCAGAGATAGGAGCAGGTCATCGTCCCAGAGACGCAGCTCGCGGATCAACTCCAACTCCGGAGAAGAAGGAAGACCTGCCAAACATTTGGCATGGAAGACTCCACTTACAGACAAGCAACGCCGAGCACCCGACCCACAGGTAAGGGAGCTGGCAGAGTTAGTCCGACAACTGCAACAACAGTTAGCTCAGTCTAACGCAAAAATCAAACAGCTAGAAACTGCAAATGCGCAATCAAAAAATGAACAGTCGTCTGTGGCTTGCGCTCGCCTTGAAGTCAGCCGCAATGAGGACATGGAAGTAGATCAAAACCGCCGTAACAAACGAAAGGCACCTTCGGTACCTCGGCCAGATACAGATGACTTAGAGAGTAATTATGAAGAGAGATTTGCAAAAATAGACCAAAGACTAGCCAAGGTGGAGGAAACTATCCAGAAATTAATACCACAGCTTAACAAAGTAACTGACACAATGGAAAAGTTTCCGACTACTTTCGAAACTGTCCTAGCTAAACTCGACACGCTTACAACCAGGGTTAACGCACTAGCATCCCCTAGCAATCTGATATCTCCAACGCCAAATGCAGGCTCTTTGCCTCCCGCCAACACAGCATTCTCACGCCCAGCTGACGGTGCTTCGGCGCGTCCGTCCCCCAGCAGCATTCTCCGACCCAGCGTATTGCAACCCGCGCGAGCGGAACCTTACCCGATACGCGATGGCTAGTACACCTGTTATAGTGTGGCAATGGAACTGCAGGGGATTCCGAGCCAAGCGCAAGGCTCTGGAATATGCAGTTTTGGCCCAAACAAACAGGCCGGTAGTCATAGCACTTCAAGAGACGAATACAGAAGTAAAGCTTGCAGGGTATACAGCATACAATGAGAAAGTGTCGGCTGAGTGCCGGCCGATCACAGCTACACTTGTACACCGTAATCTAACTGCAAACCAATTAGATTTGGAAATACCGGAGGTCTCTCATACATTTATACAAATCCTGCCGAACAAACGAACAGAATCTCCCCTTTACATTCTAAACGTATATAGTCCACCTAAAGACAACAGCACGAAAATAGCCACACTCTTCCGTAAGGCGCATGTAGCCGCTCATAATGGAATGTTGCTGACTGTTGGAGACTTTAACGCACCCCATGCAGAATGGGGCTACTCAGTTAACAGTAGAAAGGGAACTAAATTATGGGAGACAGCCCAGGCGCTAGGGCATACCTTACTCGTCGACCCTGATAAACCTACGCGCATTGGTAACAGTGTAACCAGGGATACGTGCCCTGACCTTACCTTTGCCAGAAATATCCCCGATGCGAGATGGGAAAACCTAAATACAAACATAGGAAGCGACCACTATGTACTATGTACCACTTTCCGAGCTACGCATTGCAAAATGCGTCGCCAGGAAGTGAAGCACACGAACTGGGACGCCTTTAGATATGTCCGCTCGCAAAGGCCAGCGGAAAGTATAGTAGATTTAAGACAATGGACGGAGCGTCTGTTGCAAGACGCCGCAAACACTTCAAAAACTGTTGCCCTTGAGGACAGCAGCCCCAGTCCGGACGCTAAGCTAGTGCACATGATTGAAGCACAAGGAAGTATCCATGCTCGATGGCGTAAAAATAAGCATAACCGACGTTTAAAAATTCGGCTAACCCGGCTTGAAAAGGAAATCGAGGCTTACTCGTGGGAACTTAGCCGAGAACAGTGGCATCAGACTTGCGACCGCCTTAATGGGCAACTGGGCAACAAGAACACGTGGTTTTTACTTAGACATTTACTGGACCCTACGAGAACTAAGGCAGATTCCCACAAGAACCTACATAGGATCTCGCAATCTTTCCAAGGCACCGACGAAGAGCTCATGACCACTTTAAAAGATAAATACATTAACACCTCCCAGGATATACCCACGCCAGATGGGTACTCAGGATTGGATAATCCTCGCATGGATAGCGTCTTTACCGTAGCAGAAATTAGGGCTGCTCTTAACAAAATTAACACCACCTCGGCACCGGGGGAAGATTGCATCACCAATAAGATGTTGCGCAATTTAGAAGACCAGTCAGTAGAGGCTCTTACGGACCTCTTCAACAGGTACTGGACAGAGGGCAGCGTCCCTGAGGAATGGAAGCACGCTAAAATTATTTTCATACCTAAACCGGGCAAAAGACTCGAGATGGGGAACCTCCGCCCAATCTCGCTAACGTCATGTCTCGGGAAGGTAATGGAACACGTTGTCTTAAACAGGCTCCTTATGCACACCGATGCGGAAGGCACGTTTCCCCCGTCCATGATTGGGTTTCGAGCAGGTCTTTCGACTCAGGACATTATGTGGCAAATTCAACAAGACATTCTAGATACAAATCGCATAAGAGCCACGCGAACCATCCTGGGACTCGATGTGAGTAAGGCCTTCGACAATGTGTCACACGCTTCCATCCTCAATAACCTCTCACAGTTACACGTAGGCAAACGGACATACGACTACATCGCTGCCTTTCTGAATGCGCGTACGGCTACGCTCCATTTCGTTGACAAAGTTAGCGACAAAATTACACTAGGGACGAGAGGAACACCGCAAGGCGCCGTACTTTCACCTTTTCTCTTCAACATCGTTATGAGCGGCCTCCCGCGTCTGTTAGATGATATCCCACACATACATCATTCCATATACGCCGACGACATCACCATATGGACCAATTCTGGCTCCGATGGAGATATTACAGATTCATTACAACGAGCTATCGACACGGTACAGTCTTATGTGCAGGAAAACGGCCTTACCTGTTCACCGGCTAAATCAGAACTATTAGTTATAAGGAACAAACAAGCTTCACAGGTAAAGCCAGATTCTCGAGAACCTATCCAGTTACACATTGACAACCATCCGATACCCCCGGTAGCCACGATCAGAGTTCTCGGAATGTTGATTCAGAATAATACGCAGAACACAGAAGCTATACGCCGGCTACGCGTCACGGCGCACCAGATAGGTGGGCTGGTGAGACGCATTGCCACACGTCGCAGGGGTATGAGAGAAGCCGACCTGTGCAGGATTATCCAAGCCTTTATGATAAGCAGAATCATGTACGCTTGCCCGTACTATCATCTGCGTCGTAGGGACGAACATGCACTTAATAGCATAATTAGAACAGCATACAAAGCGGCCCTTAGCTTACCAGTATACGCTAACTCAGATCGACTACTGCAGTTAGGAATTTTTAACACACTATCTGAACTAATTGAAGCCCATAAGACAGCACAAGTGACCCGCCTGTCACGCAGCCTTGCGGGACGCGTAATTCTCGACAAGCTCCACATCCACCCCACTGAGGAGGTGTGCGCAACATCCCATTTATCGGCTGACATAACTAGTAGACTAGTTGTTAAACCAATAGCCAAAAACATGCTACCCGGTAGACATGATGCCCGCAGGAAGACAAGGGCACAGACCCTTGAGAAACAGTACGAGGACGATCCACAAGCAGTGTACGTGGATGCAGCTCAGCACATCAAAAACGGAGCATACGTGGCATGTATGGCCACTCCAAAGTCAACCTTCATTAACGCTATAACATTTCATGCTAGCTCCATATGCGAGGCAGAGGAAGTAGCTATCGCACTGGCCATCGCGGATCCCCACACCAAAACTATTCTAAGCGACTCAAAAAGCGCCGTTCAAAATTTCGCCAAAAATTCTGTAAGCGCACTCGCGGCGCGAATTCTGCGCAACCGATCTCTCAATCACAACATCAATCTCGTATGGGTTCCGGCTCACGCGGGTAACTCCGGAAACGAAGGGGTCGACCGTCTAGCCCGAGGCTTAGCCAACCGGGAGACGGGAGATCTATCGGGAACGGACGCGCCTGTGGAGGCACCGCGCACATACGCGGAGGTAACAAACTTTTATCGCGAGCTAAGATGCACGTACCCCGCCCCTCACCCCGACCTCGACCGGGCGCAAGCCACGACACTCAGACGCCTACAAACAAAGGCCATTCTTAGCCCCTACCGACTATCGTTAATTACAAACGGAGAATTCAACCCTGCATGCCGGCACTGCGGTGACGGGACGCAGGCCACTCAAGACCATATACTGTGGGAATGCGCCAGCAATCCCCCTCCAAAGACACTCTTGCCAGCTCCCTCAGCGGAGGAATGGGACAAGCTGTTGGCCAGCCCAAGGAAAACTACGCAACTGGCCCTCGTCAAGCGAGCTCAAGAGGTCGCTCCCGACTGGAGGCCACCCTAGACTCGCCCCAGCCCGAAATAATTCCTTTCATTTCGTGGCAATAAAAGTTGTTACCACCACCTGTAATTGTAAGAGACAGAAGAAAAGGCGCAAGTGTAGGGCAACGGTTTTGCAGGCTATCGTGGTCTCATTCGCGAGATCGACAGCGCAAACAACAAACGCGCTGACTCAGCGGGCATGAAGTATCCACAACTGCATTTCTTCAAAGCAAGATTCCATCGCCAGAGTGAAAACCGTACCTTATCCAATGATCAGGTTTTAAGGTGCTATAGTGCAAGCTGCTTTTATGTGCAACATATGAGTAGCCTGCTGCCTTCCGTTTGCTGACCGAATAACATATATTTCCACTTGGTGTTCCTAATGTTCTTAGGTGGCGCCTGGACGAAAATGACACTGAAGTCGACTTCCGTGCTGTGTGTGGATCTCTGGCTGCTGGTACAGCTTCACCCCGTCATTTAGTCCCGTCTAGCCCTGTTGTCCATGACATACTTTGGTGTCGGCGCCGGGTATCGATCCCAGTATATGTCCCGCACTCCTCCGCACGCCCAGGATTCAGGTCCTGTTCCGATCGACACTCCTCTGCACGATGCTAGCCGGGTGAACCTAGGCCTACCTACTGTGCACGGGCCGTTGGAATTCACCACCGCAGCCGTCCCTCGACCTGTCATGCAAACTCCAGTTTATTACACTCTACAAAAACCACGACTGCCTAAGCCTTTCCGCGGCACTCAGATTGAACACGTCGAAGAGTGGTTTGTCCAGTTTGAACGGGTCGCCTCTTTTAATCAGTGGGACGACGCCGCGAAGCTCAGGAACGTCTTCTTTATCCTGGAAGATGGCGCCCATACATGGTACGAGAATCGCGAAGACGCCCTAACATCGTAGCGCGAGTTGTGCCGATGCATCCTGGAGACCTACACCAGTCCGTATTGCCGAGAACGAGTGGAAAGGCCTTTACACTCTCGCATGCAGATGCCAAACGAAATTATAACCATGTATGTGCAGGACTTGACCAGGCTGTTCGACGATGTGACCCGGCCATGCCCGAAGAGAAAAAGATGCGCCATCTCATGCACAGCGTTAAAGAGCAACTGTTCGCTGGCCTCGTACGCAATCCGCAGCACACGGTTGCCGATTTTTTTACGAAAGCAATAATGATGGAAAGGATGCTCCAGCAGCAGTCTATGACCTACGACAGTCCGGTACTCGCCACTTCACTCATGGAGGCGCTTTCGGCCTTCGGGGCTACCCCAGATCTTCTTCGCGACATCACCCGCTCCGTTTTGCGCGAAGAGCTATAGACATTTTTCGGTGCTCCCCAACTAACGGTCGGCTCTGCCGCTATTAATGTCCGAGAAGAGTTTCAGTGAGCATTTCGGCCTTCGATACCGTCTGCTGACCTGTCATCCTTTTCCACTGAGTACTGTCAGCCAACGTATGCGGACGTCTTGCGACGCCCTCCTCCTGAATCCGCACAATTACTCCTACCCGACCAAGGCTCACTGTATTGAGCACACCCTCAACTGTACATCGACAACCGCCAACCACCCCAGCGAAAGGCAGATCTGTAGCGTGCCCCAAATCGGCGGCGACTGTGCTCCCACTGCGGGGAGCCAGGTCATCTGTATCGCCAGTGCCCATATCGACAACTGGGACTGAAGGGGTTCCCTATCGACATTCGTCGCCATTCATTAGACCAATGACCCCGGGTCGACTACGTAGCCCAACAGCGCATGATGTCAACTTTCCAGCGGCAGTAACGCTCTCCGTCTCCACGTCGACCATCGCCGCAGCACAGCTCCTCCTGGATGGCGCAGCGACGGTCGCCCAGTCCACGCAGGAAAAACTACACACAGCGACCTCCGGTGGCTAGGCCGCTTGAAATCGACGCGACGAAAACCTCCCGAAAGCGCGACCTCTGAGCGACCGCGTCTTGATGGCCCCGACGACAGTTCGTGCAAGTGAAGGTCAATTCTTGCTGTATATACCCGTCGTCCTCGACGGCTATACGCCATGCGCAGCGCCTATAGGGGCGCCACTGAAAGCCGCGTAGCGGCGGCCGTCAGAACCCGAGGCGGGCCTCGTGCGGCAAGCGTGCAAGTGGTGCGCGCGTGTGATCTGCCGTTTGTGCGCTTCTCGTGCGGGCACTTCCGCGGTGACACTGTGCGCAAGGGGATCGCACTTTATAATAGTGTACATGTGTTCGATATCACGGCCGTCTGGAACTACATCGGCTCCGTATGCATCAGTGTCTGCTGCAGACGAGCGTCAACAAGGTTGCGTACGAAGTGGAGCTCATAATTCGTCCATTCCTTGACCTATGAACCAATGTTCTTTCTTTGCTTAATGGTACACGCTTGCTTCGTTTATATGCAATATATTGCTACAATAAACTAGGCAGCGTCGTCGAAACTGCGAGCGGTTTCGTACCGGTGCGACCGCAGGAAAAGCCAGCGAGCTTGCAAACCAGCATTCTGAGCATCAGAAAAATAGCGCATATTGGGCTCCTGTAATAAGAGTTCAGATTTTTCATGCTTGCGCTTTACCACTGCCTGTACGGCATGGATTGCACGTATTCCGTCGTCAAAAAGGCAGAGCGGGTAGATAATTTCATGGGGGATTGAGATATTAGCAGAAGCAATATCTGAAAAGCTGCATCATCACAGGTTAGCCAAGAGCATATTAGATTTAAATTTTATATCCTATATTATTATTGTAGTATAATCTTCATTTCATTTGTGTCACCCTCGCGCCCAACTGCAGAATTACAAGGTGCTTTATAACAAGCTCTAGAGCCCTTAGTCTGAATAGCAAGTGCAGCGACATGTTATGTTTTCGTAATCTTGCCAGACAACAGGAACACTGGCTCTAGTCTTAATGTAATTGCATGGCAAGTTTCAAAACGCACATCGGCAAATATCTGTTCAATAACCTGCCGAAGTGGCTCAGGCTACTGAGGAGGATCGAGTTATTCGGACCGAAGTCGACCGTGATGCCCGCGTTAAGGTGGAGGCGAAACGCAAAATGCAACCGCGTGCTGTGCGATGTCAATGGACGCTAAAGATCGTCTGGCTAAGCGATTCACAAATCTAATGCGTATTGTATCTTTCCGGCTAGCGGACGCGACCAAGTTTAAACAAGAAGTGTTCACGGAAGGGGCAATGACAAGCAGAAAACACTGAAAACATAGTTGTCACTCAGCCCTGCTACACGGCAAATTTAATGTATTTTCCATCGAATGACGCTCGTTCAAAATGATATTTGTTTGCTACTACATGGGAAAATATAATGACATTTGGTGAAAACGACATTAGGTATACGAGTTTGAGGTACTCATCCGAATGCGATCAACGAGGAAAGGTGTTATGTCGACACCAGACACTCGGTGAGAGGATGCACCTAAAATAAACTACAAAAGTGCCATCTGCATTAAATACTACTGTGCTCCTGTAAGTTTGCAGCTAGTCATCTATGTGAAATATGCCAAATAGCATCGTAAAAAGAAAAAGAAAAAAAAAACTGGCACTCATCGTTGCCAGCCAACCCGTAGCCAACTCAGCGCAGGCGGAACAGGTCGCTTCTGCTGCCACGGTCCGTTGGCGCCAAGTCGCCGACACGACGGATTTCTTTCGCCACCTTCAGAAAAGCATGCTCTGTCCATCTTAAATATCAGGCGCTTATTTTGAGGAAGGAATCTAAAAAAATATCGTTACTGAGGAGCGCTGTTTTGTAACGAGATTTTGGAAGAAGTGACAAAAGCAATACAAGCAAATTTCTGCTTTTAGCAGCTGCCGCCGGTTTGACGCAGCTCATCCTTGTTTCGTTCTCTAGCTGCTAAGGCGTCGCCGAAGTTACACCTTCCGTTTACTGTAAGACAATTTGTGAGACAATTGAACAGATAGTAAGGCAGTTTATGAAAAGGAAATTTACTATTTCCAAAGCACGTCCAGCTACGGCTTTTATGCGAAACCGTTTAGGCGTTTAGCCTAGCGACGACTAGGGCCTTGCACACGGCCAGAGCACCGTCGTTGGCCGCCTTCGCGGGCAGTAAGCTCGCGGCATCCGATGTAGCAGGCGTTACGAATTTCCGATATTCTTTTTTGATGAGGCTAAGCTCGAGCATTTTTGACGGGCCTTAATACGCCGAGCGAACGATTCGGCGAAAACGTACGGGAGTCAACTGGGTTGTAGTATGCTGCGCCGTAGGGCGATACTCGAAGTTTCTATAAAATCGCCGTCAGACAGTACACTATAC
This sequence comes from Amblyomma maculatum, assembly GCF_055883805.1. Lineage (NCBI taxonomy): Eukaryota > Metazoa > Arthropoda > Arachnida > Ixodida > Ixodidae > Amblyomma > Amblyomma maculatum. Next base: position 428,315,762 of record NC_139344.1, read on the forward strand.
TCCCTATTTTACGTGTTGCTCTTGACACTTGCTTTAGTGCGGAAAGCGTACGTTGTTGAAACTCGTACGCGTTTCACTGTCGAGCGCAGACGTGCGCACCTTCCGTACCCTTTCGTAAAAAAACGCCGCCGACACAGCCGCTAACTTCGTAATTGATAGCCCTAATCAAAAGGTTGGTTACAAGGTATGCAAGACATGAATGTCAATTTAAAGGCTACTCTCGTTTACAGCGCCTTCCCTTTCGCCACATATTGAAGGTACTACAATATTTGCATATCAATCACAATTGCCATAATTTGGAAATGGCATTAGCTTTGGTCGTGTAGCAGCGCGTCGAAAAAATGACATTAACCTGAACAAATGTCATTTGGGTGCGATTGATTGCTTTCTGCTTCGAACAGCCGCGATTCACGGCCCCGGTCGTTCTCGTGAAGCATCACTGAAACTTATATCAACAAGTTCCTGGTAAGGTTTATTGTGTGTTCGAAAAACCAACTACGGAGCAATTCTTCCCGGACATTGCTAAAGGTTGACAGCGGCGTTATATCTGTTAAACCGCGACCAAAGACGAAAACACGACGCGCGCGCATAGACGCTGACACGAACAGCGCCCCGACCAAGCCCGCCTACGCTTTGCGGCTTTGGCGATAGGTGGCGTTGTCGGCGTTTTGCGCATCGCGTATAAGGTTAGCGCATTGGTGGACACTGGCACTGATTTTTCGATTTTGAGTGGTAAACTAGCGGCGCTTCTAAAAAAAGTAATGACGCCACGGCCTGGTACGCAGATTCGCACCTTCGTCGGAATTGTCGTAACTCCTAGTAGCCTGTGCACGGCACGAGTTCAAATTCGCAGCTCCACGTTTGTTATCAGCCTCGTAATACCTGACTGCTCCCGCGACTGTATCCTTGGTGTAGATTTTCTCAGGGAGTATGGAGCCATTATCAATCTCCGGAAGCGTGCGCCGTGACATTTTCGATCAAGAAATCTTATGATAATGCAACCGAGGACCGCCAATGCCGCGCTCCTCTTCGAATTTCCGCCAAGAGCGTTTCTATTCTGCCACATTCTATTGTTTTTGTGGCTGTTAACTGCAACGAACTACGTGACGGGACGGCGGTCGCGGATGGCAACCAGTCCCTTTTGCTCCCCCACGGTATCACCTCGACGCGCAGCCTCATCCACCTCCGAAACGGCCGATATCAGCTCCTGGTGACTAACTTAACGAGCGAATGCCTTCATCTTTTCGGCACTACTGCCATCGCATTCGCCGACTCATTAGCGGACGTTTCTGAATGTTTTACGCTGGGAGCAGGTGAAAATGTGCGCCCATTCCTTGACCGTCTTGGTATTAGTACGGATCGCTCGGAAACACAGCAGCGCGAACTGCGTTCACTCCTCCTAGAACACAGCGCTTGTTTCGCGACCTCATCAAAAATTCGGCAGACGCCTCTTGTGAAGTACCGCATAATTACGCCCGATGATGCACGCCCTATACGCCAGCAGCTGTACCACATCTCAACCACGGAATGTGAACCAATTCAGACGCAGGTTCAGAGGATGCTTTGTGATTGTGTCATCCAGCTCTCCAACAGCCCGTGGTCGTCCCCTGTTGTGCGGGTAAAGAAAAAGGATGGGACCCTTCGCTTCTGTATTGATTATAGAAAATTGAAGGACGTCGCTAAAAAAAACGTCAACGCGCTTTCCCGTATCGACGACTCGCTCGACAGACTACGTCGCGCTCAGTACTTCTCCTCTATCGACCTGAAGAGTGGGTATTGGCAGATTGAGGTCGATGAGCGGAACCGCGAAGAAACAGCTTTTGTCACCCCAAACGGACAGCATGAGTTTAAAGTGCTGCCTTTCGGCCTATGTTCAGCGCCGGCTACTTTTCAGTGCATGATGGACACGGTCCTTGCTGGCCGGAAATGGCAAATTTTTTAGTTGACCTCGATGACGTCGTAGTGTTCTCTGAAACCATTGCCGAACACCTTCAATGCCTGAGCAAAGTGTTAGATGCCCTTCGGTTAGCTGACTTAACACTCAAGCCAGAGAGATGCTATTTTGGCTACAAAGAGTTGAAGTTTCTCGGTTATCTCATGAGCAAATAGTGTTGCGCAATGGCGCGCCGTCCCAACTCATCACTGATCGAGGCATGTCGTTTACTGCGCAACTTATGCATTAAGTATCAGAGCTCTGTCACACGAGCCATCGCAAAACCTCTATCATCCACAGACAAATGGCCTCACGGAGAGACAAAAACGATCGCCGACGTGATCGCAATGTACATAGAATCGCAGCCTAAACCCTGGAACAAAATTCTCCCGTAGGTCACATATGCCTACAATACTGACAGCCAAGGACGACGCGTTTTACGCCATTTCGCCTGCTCTACCGACGCGACGTTCAGATGATGTTGGATGCTATGCTTCCGTACTGCACTGATCATCCTCTCACGTCAGACGGCGAAAAGTTTGCTCAGCGCGCCGAGGAAGCACGTCAACTTGCCCAAATTCACATTCAGTAACAGCAGGGCAAGGATACGCGTCGCTACAACCTCCGCCATCGGCACGTCACTGCCAATCAGGAGAGCAAGTTTGGATGTGAACACCGGCGCCGACCCGGCTTGTCTGAAAAACTGATTGCGCTTACTTTGGACCTTACGAAGTTCTGAGCCGTGTCACGGAAGTGACATACGATGTTCTTCCAGTGGGGACTGCGCAGCCCTCGCGTCGGCAAACACACTCCGAGGTGGTGCACGTTGTCCTCATAAAGCCGTATTTCACGCAGTAATGCGCAGTTTACAATGCACTTGTTTGGTTGTCGTGTAGGGCATCTTATCCCGCCTCCGTTATCTGTTTGGTGGCTGTGCTGATCCTTTTGATTTCGCTTGCATCGCCCATCGCCCATTGTTCGCGCTCAGTCGCTGCTTTCGTTTTGTTTAGGAAGGGGAGTAATGTCACCTGGTGTTCCTGATGTCCATAGGTGGCGCCTGGAAGAAAAGGACGCTGAAGTCGGCTCATGTGATGTGTGCGGAACTCTGCTTGCTGTTACAGTTTCGCCCCGACGTTTAGCCATGTCTGGCCTGGTTGTCCGTGACCCTATGTTAAATAATACCCTCTATTTAGCATCATGCCTCTGATCTAGAGACCCCACCAAAGTATACAACGTTAAGGGTTTCCTTCTCTGCTGCTTAGGAGGGCTGCCTAGCATACATGGGAGTTGAAAACATGCGACGACTTACCCTACAGGCCTCCCCTCTCCCAAGAGGCTATAGCTGCTGAGGATGAAGAACAAGGCCCGCTCCAGGAATTATAAACTGCTGGGGCTTTGTACTTTGAAGAGGCTCTACTCTTCACGTTAAGTATGCCTCGACAACCCTGCCAGACTGCACGTGTTAGATTAGAGCCGATGCTAATTATCATCGCTTGCACCTCAACTGCGCAAAACAAAACAATAGACAGGAACACATACAAATACGTCATGTTCCGTCCAAGCTTCGCGTTTCTTATATTTCATAGGAATGTCAACAGCCACCAGTACCAACAAAATTGAATTTCAAAGTTCAATGTCATGCGCTAGGAGCATCACACATTCTTAAGCGCACTGTTCGCAGCCCGTCTTCAGAAACGTGCACGCGGACCCGCGGACCGTTTTTACAGTAATTCTGCAAGCGTTTCTTTTTCTTACGCGCACGCACGCACGCACGCACGCACACACACACACACACACACACACACACACACACACACACACGCACGCACGCACGCACGCACACACACACACACACACAGTGAAATATATTTAAGGCTTCCTATGAGTCTGTACCTTCTAGCGCTATTTTAAAATAATTGGAAACCAAACACGTCCAACCCACGACTCTGCTTCTGCAACGTTCTTTCGGAGTTGAATTATGTTAGCGCATGTAAGCCGTGACTGTGGCAAAACAGAACGGATGGAAATCGAACCAAAAAACGGTTTCCCGCCTCATTTTAGTCTTGTTCAGTAAGCACCATTGCAACATGTCATGAGCTTTGTTTTACGTTTCAATTTTAGAATGAAATGTGACATTCAGTTTTCATCAGTGAACTGCCTGTATTTTCCACCACTCACAGATGCTCGTTTCTACAAGGATTGGATACAAAAACCTAGCAGCAAGCCAGCGCAGTTTAGGGATGTATATGCCATGTATTACGCCAGAAAGATATTAGTAATGTGTGCAAGTAAGCGAGAAGCAGGCTACACAGACACTTCTCGGGGCATCCCTTATACTGCTCACCATAAACATTGTTGAACTAGCCCTGTTCCCGCGGCTCGTAAAAAACAAATGTTTCAATTTGGAAGACAAGTATTACAAATCGGTGCTTTCATCCAGGAACCACAATGTCTGGCAAAGAGCAAAGTCCTGGGTGCTACCGGTTTTATTTGAAAAAAAAAAAAAAAATCTTCCCATGCCCGGCAGTCAAGTGTCGTCTGTGCACTTAAATCACTGCTTAAGGAGCGGAGCTGATTGTATAGTCCTATCTTTGACTGGAGGATTACTAGATCATGCAGGTTGCCTCTGAAAGCTTTATGTGGCGACATGTTTCCAATGCATGTCTACGGTGGGTTTCCAAAAGCTCGAACTGCCTACCCTTTCTTGTCACTGGCACCGTAGACGCAGAAATCTTACGGGGCGTAAAATGTTGCCGGAATGTACTGCGTCACAAATAACTGCAGCTTGTGTTCGAAACACTTCCCGGCAAGCTATTCATGTATAACAGCCTAGAATACAGAATTAATTCAGAAGCTTTTCATCTTGCATGACAACGTGTTGTAAAAACCTTCTGGTATGCCCTGGGCGCTCACGTCGTTTCTCGTGCACGAATGATCCCTTCACAATGCCCGAAAGCGCTGATCTGTATGTAAGACATATATTGAGATGTATTTGAAAATATAGCCTAATGACATCGAACGGCACATTGGCAGTGACGCATCCCATACCTGACGGCTTAGTTAGCTTAGACTAAATGGGTGCTTTGCGCGTAAGGAAGCTATGCCTGTTCAAGCGGTCATATTTTGAAGGCCTGCACTTATACCTGTAACATCACTGACATAAAAATGGCTAGGGCGCCTGCTCGCTTGTCGGAAACGATGGGTTTGTTGTGCTGTTTTGTTAACGCGAGAGCCTTTCTTTGCTCACGATAAAAATGTCGCATGCAAGCAATCTGTCCACGATAATTAGAGATGTGTTCATTTTGTCCAGCGTTCCTGGCGTCTCCATGGAAACGCAGAGGGCGCAACGACGAGTGACGCCATACAGTAAGTCCAAAACTTCCAGGAGAACTACAACGAATGCGCGGCAAGGAACGCCACGCCACTGCAGCGACAATGTACCGTCCAATTCCACACTTGCAGGAGCATTGCAACGAGCGCGTACCAAGGAAAGGAAATTTCCAATGTGAGGCACGAGCCCTGGCCTTGCTAGCAAGCAAAAGCTGTACTACACGGGGCGTGCGATGTACCGTGTGCAGCAGCAGCAGCGTTCAGGCTAACGCATTTCTCCAGTGCAGATTCTACACTGCTATAAGAAGCCTTTTTTTGTGTCAGTTTTCTTAGGTCGAGGATGCATATGTACAAGGCACAGGAATGACCAGAATACTTACTCGGGAGTTCCAAGCAGCTCCCTCGTCTTGTTGAGCATACTGAGCCATCGTTGCCAGTATGACCCAAGAACTGTATTGCCGGATGACCACCCAGACCTGTGTGCTGGGAATGAAGTCAAAATAATGTTTGCCATATGGTGCGTTGCGCGTGCTTTATTGTGGGCAAACCTGCCATTGCGCATGAAGCAAATCTGTGTAGAGTACTCTGCTTTAATTTTGGCAACATTTGATTGTTTCCGCGTGCCGTCACCGCACAACACTCAAGCATATTTGGTTTCTCACCTCCATCAAAATGCGGCAGTAGCACCAGTGTCTGAGAATAAATAAATTACACTCTACAAGAGCGTCAGCTTTCGTTTTCTTAGACATGTGCCAAGCGCAATTATTTGCCCACCATTTTTCTCATTTCTAAAAGCCAAAACATGATTCGTACTGAGACTTGAGCAGAAGCGACCAGGCAGCAAGATTTTGCTGTTTTCATTTTGCTCTTTACTCGTATAGTGGAGCCCTTAACGTAAAAAAGGCTAAACAGGTGTTAACGGAAGCACGCAAGTGATTTCATTCCCGTTCAAGTGATTTACGCCTTGTTGCGACTGTAGGAATAAGGAAGAAAGAACGCACCGGCCTGCTACTGTCTCAGTACCTCAGCCACCTCCACTGCCTTGTGCGGACAGAGGAAAAAATGGAGAAGAAAAAGAAGAAGGAGAGAGAAAGCCGTAAGTCACAACAGCCGTCATCCGCCCCCGAAGCGGTGGCGGGTGCAACGACGGCCTACAACAAGTACAACCTCCGTTGGCCGGCTAGCCCTCACCGCAAAAGCCTGAGACCTTCCATTCCCAGCACCGTACGGCCAGAAGCTGCCACCTTCCACCCCCCGTCATGAATTGAGAGGTGCCATAAACACTACTCCTGGAGGCAGGACTAGGCCAGCATCTTTCTTAATTTTTAGGATAAATGTAATAAAGTACACCTTCTTCATACTTTACGCATATTTCAAATGTGTAACCACTTTTTTGATATTTCAAAAGTTTTCAATATATTCGACGTTTTCACGCTTCTGTTTTAGAACCAATTAGAAAACAACATTATTCAGCAAGCTCTTATTTAACGTGTAAAGAGATGGTATACAGTACAAGGAATACAACGTAAAACAGCTTTTTTTATTGATTATTTTTATGATGATTTTATTGATTTTTATTGATTAGTCATTCTAAGACTTGTTCAAGTTCAATGCAGAGAAAAGTGGTTGATGTGCCTTTTAAAGTAGAATATACAAAAACATTACCAAGCATAAAATGAGTAATCGCTTCTGAAACTTATGTAGGTTAATCCCTGGGGCAATAGAAACTGCTGCAATACTGCAATAGAAAATACTCGTTTATCGGCTCCAGATTCCCTTCTTGTAAAATAGCAAGCCGTCCAAAATTTGGGCTTTGAGAAAACGAGGAAAAATGAACACAGATAAGATATATTTAGCTCGTTTGCACTTTTCAAATTGCAATACATGACTCGGGGGGTAAATAAACAACTCGGCATGTAGGAGATAGGATGTATATTTCCAAGCTATGGCATTCAAATTGTCACCTCTGTTCCGATTTTCGACTCCTAAAGATCTCTGTCGAACTATCAGGAGCAACAAGCAAACCAGAAGCATGGTTAGGTTTAGTAACAGAAGTTAATGATGAATCTTTACGCATTCTATCACACGTATTTATATTCCGTGGTTCTTCATAGGTCTTGTGAGGAATTCTTTCGAATAAGCGAGGCTGGAGAGAGGGATGTTTTGAATATATGCCTTATGAAAATGGTTAGAAGATGAGAAAGCACGTTTCTTATGCGGATTTTGGATTGGAGACCTTATACTTGTGGGGTACAAATGGGGAAAAGGGGCGTATAGGAGGTTTGTCGTCATCTTTTGAAAGGAGATGAACTCTCGAAGTTTTTGTTGTTCGGCGTGCGCAGAGCCTACGGAAGGCGTTGATGTATTTTAAAGGCAACGCCACATTTGTTTTCATCAGACAGGAGATTCGAAATAGGAATAATACCACGCACGTGATCAAAGAAGAGAAGACAGCGGCTGTGAAAATTGGACAAAGAAAGGCGACGGTTTTCAGTCACGGATGTGGCAGCCTGAAAAAAGAAAGGAAAAGTGGCCACTTCGGGCATCATTCGGTGCAAATAGTTACAGTGGTATTTTGTGCAGCCATTTATCTGCTGATACTTCTCGGAACAATTTTTTTTTTTCATATATTGGAGAACGACAACGTTGTGATTGCTAAAGATAGTTGGAAACACACCGCTCACTTCTTGTTCTTGCTGGGACTTGCTTTTTGTTCCTCGTCAAGGTCAAATACGTCAACCGTCCTCATTTTACGTCTGGCTGGTTGCTTCCACAGCAATGGCAGTCAGTCGGGGCTTTCCTCCGCCTTTGTGAGAGCTTCCTCCACGCACAACAGTCGCCATATTGCCGCGAAACCTTCAAAACTGTATTTGTTGTTTTTTAACAGCCGCCGGCATACGGCTTTATCACTGTGATTCTGGCATGCGTATCAATTCTGTATCCCGTGTTCCTACATACTCTTTGTAGCGATACGACGCGTTATTTTCTTTGTCGCGAACGATGCACCGAGATCTGCCTTGAATATTTCAATCACTTGCGCATGTTTCTACAATGTTCAAGGTTGTGCTAATAGCAGTTTGCAACGCTATCTAGATAGGTGGGCTGGTGAGGCGCATTGCCACACGTCGCAGGGGTATGAGAGAAGCCGACCTGTGCAGGATCATTCAAGCCTTAATGATAAGCAGAATCATGTACGCTTGCCCGTACTATCATCTGCGTCGTAGGGACGAAGATACACTTAATAGCATAATTAGAACAGCATACAAAGTGGCCCCTGGCTTGCCAGTATACGCTAACTCAGATCGACTACTTCATTTGGGAATTTTTAACGCGCTACCTGAACTAACTGAAGCCCATAAGACAGCACAAGTGACCCGCTTTTCACGCAGCCTTGCGGGACGCGTGATTCTCGCCAAGCTCCACATACACCCCACTGGGGAGGTGTGCGCAGCATCCCATTTATCGGCTGACATTACTAGTAGAGTAGTTGTTAAACCAATAGCCAAAAACATGCTACCAGGCAGACATGGTGCCCGCAGGAAAACAAGGGCACTGACCCTTGAGAAAAAGTATGAGGACGATCCATAAACAGTGTACGTTGATGCAGCTCAACACATAAAAAACGAGCATACGTGGCATGTATTGCCACTCTAAACTCAACCTTCATTAACGTCATAACATTTTATGCTAGCTCCATATGCGAGGCAGAGGAAGTAGCTATCGCACTGGCCATCGCGGATCCTCCACCTAAACTATTCTAAGCGACTCAAAGAGCGCACTCGCGGCGCGAATTCTGCGCAACCGATCACTCAATCACAACATCTATCTCATATGGGTTTCGGCTCACCCGGGTAACTCCGGAAACGAAGGGGTCGACCGTCTAGCCCGAGGGTTAACCAACCGGCAGACGGGAGATCTATTGGGAACGGACGCACCTGTAGAGGCGCCGCACACATACGCGGAGATAAACGTTTATCACGAGCTAAGATGCACTTACCCCGCTCGGGCGCAAGCCACCACACTCTGACGCCTACAAACAAAGGCCATTCTTAGCCCCTACAGATTATCGTTAATTACGAACGGAGAATTCAACCCTGCATGCCGGCACTGCGGTGACGGGACGCAGACCACTCAAGAACATATACTATGGGAAGGCGCCAGCAATCCCCTGATGAGGCTGGGGCAGGTAGGTCACCGCCACTTGCGACGGGGGCTGGCCTGCCACCGAATATTTATCTGTTGTAGGCCGTCATTGCACCCGCCACCACTTTGGTAGTGGACGACGGCTGTTGTTGCGGCGCGCGTCTTTCTTTGCCTCTTCCTTTTCTTTCTTCTCTATTTTCTCTTCTGTCTGCACGAGGCAGCGGAGGTGGGCCCCGCCGGGGTGGTGCAGTGGTAAGACGCCCGACTACTGTGCCGGAGTACCCTGGTTCGAACCCGACCTCGGCGGCTACGTTTCGATGGAGGCGAAACGAAGAGGCGTCCGTGTGGTGTGCGATGTCAGCGCACGTTAAAGATCCCCAGGTGGTCGAAATAACTCCGTAGCCCTCCACTACGGCTCCTCTTCTCTCTTTCCACTTTCACTCACATCTTCCTCCCTTCCCTTACAGCGCGGTTGCGGTGTCCACAGAAAACAAGTGAGACAGTTACCGCGCCTTTCCTTTCCTATAATTGAATCAATCAATCAATCAGTGGAGGTGGCTCAGCTACAGAGCCAGTAGCAGGCCCGTACATTTTCTTTTCCTTCTTCCTACAGACACACAACAACAACAACAACAACAATCCCCCTCCAAAGATACTTTTGCCAGCTCCCTCAGCGGAGGAATGGGACAAGCTGTTGGCCAGCCCAAGAAAAACTACTCAACTGGCCCTCGTCACCTAAAGCTCAAGATGTCGCTCCCGACTGGAAGCCACCCTAGACTCGCCCCAGCCCGAAATAATTCCTTTCATTTTGTGGCAATAAAAGTTGTTACCACCACCGCCCAGGTGGTCGAAATTACTCCGAAGCCCTCCACTACGGCTCCTCTTTCTCTCTTTCCACTTTCAATTCCACCTTCATCCCTTCCCTTACGGCGCGGTTCAGGTGTCCACAAAGCAAGTGTGATAGATACTGCGCCTTTCCCTTCCTGTGAGCCAATTATTATTATTAGTTGATGAAGCATTTTTTTGTAAAAAGATATCCAGTGCTACACACAGACACAGACACTGGAAAAAAACGCGTCCTGTGTTTTATTCTAGTGTCCGTGTCTGTGTAGCGCTGAGTATCTTTTTACGAAAACAGTAGGGCCATTTGTTTAACCTACACCAGCTACATCAGTGCAGTAAAAATCCATTGTAGGTATAGGACATTCGCTACACTCAAGTACCAGGTGTAGGTTAAACAAATGGCCTTATTATGAGTCATTAACCTTATTAATTGGTAGAGGTGGCTGCTCCTGGCTCTACGGGGCTGTGACTGGTAGGTCACCGCCGATTGCGGTGGGGGCTAGCCTGCTACCGGATCTTTATTTGTTGCAGGCAGTCAGTGCACCCACCACCGCTTCAGTGGCGGACGACTGGAGTTGCGACGTGCGTCTTTCTCTCCCTCTTTTTCTTTTTTTCTTCTCTGCTTTCCCTATTTTCACTTCTGTCCGCACGAGGCAGCGGAGGTGTCTCAGCTACAGAGCCAGGGCGGCAGGGTAAGTTTACAAGGTATGTTCTCAAAACCAGCTCTCCAGTTTCCCCGAGCCCCGCTGGGGTGGTGCAGTGGTAATACGCCCGACTACTGTTCGAAGTTCCCGGGTTCGAACCCGACCACGGCGGCTGCGTTTCGATGGAGGCGAAACGAAGTAGCATCCATGTGCTGTGCGTTGTCAGCGAGTGTTAAAGATCCCCAGGTGGTGAAAATTACTCCGTAGCCCTCCACTACGGCTCCCCTTTCTATCTTTCCACTTTCACTCCCACCTTCATCCCTTCCCTCACGGCGCGGTTCAGGTGTCCACAGAGCAAGTGTGACAGATACTGCGCCTTTCCCTTTCTGTAAACCAATTATTATTATTATTATTATTATTATTATTATTATTATTATTATTATTATTATTATTATTATTATTATTATTATTATTATTATTATTATTATTATTATTATTATTATTATTATTATTATTATTGCCCGACACAAAAAGATATCCTCACAAGACCAGGGAAGAACCACGAAGTAAATATGTGCGAGGAAACGCGTAGAATGGCGTCATTATTTCTCGTTATTCAAGTTTAGTGCAGACCTTCGAGCCTCTCGGAAAGCGGCGCTTACCTCTGGAAAAAGCATCTGGAGTCCCTTTTGCAGCTGCGCCTTGCGTTACGAGCTGCAAACGTTGTCCCAGCCTCAGCGTTTCCCTCCGGGGCCATATGCGAATGTCACTTGCCCTCAGCAGATGTGCGACGCCATTGGCGGGTGTTCGGGCTATGCTGTCCGCTACCAGCCGTTTCACGGCCTCCAGAAGCGCCACCACGTTTCGACGGCAAACCTGTGACCGGAAGTAGTGGTTGGCCAACGTCGTCGTAACAGTAGCGGCGTAAGCCTGGTGGAGCTGGACCACACAGAGACGCTTGAGAGTCAATTCATCTTTCAATGACACCGAGCCAGTCTTCAGGATAGCGGCAAGAGCTCTCGGAGAGACTACATTCACGTACAGCTCGAGAAACCACCAGCTTATGACCGCGAGTAGGACGATGTTCTGCTCCCTGTTACCCTCTGTCTGTCTGTCGGCGTCCTGGGGGTATTGATGTGCAGCCAGAACAGATTCAATGGCTGCAACAACGTTTCTGCCCTCGACAAGCATGTCCACGTCTGTCAGACTGTCGCTGATGAACTGGCCGAGGTATTTTTTAATGTAAAACGCCCACACATTGGGGAATGCGAAAGAATGCGTGGCGTTTAGGAGTCGCAGGTGGTCACCGGGTTCTGTGAGGGCTTGCGTCATCCTGGTGACAAGGAACGCGTGGACGTCAGCCCAAGCACCAGGATATTGCGACGAAGCTGTCGAAGCACCGAGGATCTCACGGTAGATATGTAACCGCTGGTGTATGATAGTCTTGGTCGCTGCCAGGGTCCGCGTGTTTTCGACGGAAGTGCTCTGGATCTGTGGCAGAAGGACAACACGGCTGGGCGCAATCACGATCTTGGTTTTCTCGCCATTTACTGTAGCAAGCAGCAGGCGCACTTTGAACCAGAGGTGGATTTTCCAGGTGACCTGTAATATCAGGCCACAGTAAAATGCGTATCTGGTTGGGATGCGACATTACCGACGTATTAACTTCTCTCGTTCCCCGTTTTATTTCAGGCATGATTGACCATCAGATATTATCTGCATCCGATTCCTTGGCGCATCTAGTTATTGGGAAACAGCGCCGATATGTAGTATGCAATCTATAAAAGAGGTTAACATTATATGGCACTTTATAATCGCCTAATTCATAATAAGTGACACTGATAAGTGGCCTACTGCTTAAAACATCGCTATCGCTCAGACCCTCTCTCGTTTTCAGCACAAAACTACACCCGAAAATATTTCTTAATAGAGAAATAAAATCTCGACGCAATATTTCCCATTGTTCCAGCGCTAAATGTCCTATAAAGCATTTTGCGACAACGACTTCATGCCAAAAAGAAAACGGTGTCCCAACTTTCATTTCTATTCATAAAAATATTGGCACGTCCTCCTAAGCCATTAGTTGGACGGACCTCCAGATCAAATAGGACGTCCAGAGGGTGTCTCGCGTCACCGGGAGGATCAGGCCATGCCTCGTCTCCATCCGGCATGAACAAGCCGCGCTCACGCATAAATTTCAGAAAGTCGGCCGCCACGTGAATTTCATCGTCGACGCTACGGTACAGACAGGAACGGAGCAGCGCTGACATGGAATGGAGCAAGTCGGGAGTAGAGCCAGGTCTGCGGCCCAAAACGTCCAGGGTCCACGATACTAGTGTTCCCAGACGGTCGGTCCTGCGCAGCCACACAACCCTGTTATAGATCGAGAGGTTATCACGACCTGTTGAGTAGAAGAACCAGGGTTACAACCACCATTCCATTTGCTAGCAAACTTGCCTTTCAAATGCCCGTAGAGTCCAAAGCTTACACGCAGTTGCTCTGTGGCGGCCCAATGTTCAGTGCGTGAACACCTTTTTGCTAGGTCAGCGCATTCAGTGCAACAGACACATCATAGTTGATACCTCCTCCTTTCACCTGCTGTATGCAAATAAATACCCAAGCATTCCGCAAAGTTTAACGGCAAAGTATGCAAATAAAAATGCAGTGACTTCGGCCGTTGGTCGCTCGTGTCGCCCATCATCTAAACCAATATGTAGACGGTTTTTGGTAGCTCTATGGTTTCAACGAAGGTAATTCAGCTTTTCAGATTGATGGGTTTTCCTTGAATTCCCAAGACGGAGTCCAAATTTTAAGAGAAGCGCTCCTGATATAGAAATTTAACACGCTAGAAACATTCCAAAATAGGTGTGGTAAAGCATTTATCTGCGATTGTCTCTGCGAAAAAAATTTGAACGTTCTGTATCAAATAGGATATGGTAGAAACTATTTTGTTTATGCGAGAACGTTGATTCAAGTCCACGCTATTTTTCTTCTGAAATAGAAAAGTAGAAAAGTGATTGTTTCTGTATACTGATCTATTAACAAGCTTGTATTTTAGCTATTTACAAGAGAGTTGGCTTTTCCGCGTGCACGGTGACAAGATCAGGGGTGGCGCTTGTGCTGCCAGTGCTACCGCGATGCTGGCGCCATCTTTCGACAGTTAATGTTAACCACCAATGTAGGCGCCATTCCGCGATAGCTAGAGTAACTACCGCGGGGGAAAGCCTACATTAAAGGAGACGATGGGAGACCGTTCCCCACAAAATACAGACGTGATACTCTTTTATCTTCGTGTGAATCGTTACCCATGAGCCCCTCTACAGCAATCATTTAAAATTCTGCGGCTGCCTATGCGATGCCATAGCACCAGCCAATGGTGATTCCTCTGTTTCATGTCTCTGATGGTGAGCTGCAGTGCAGCTATTTCAATCAGCGCGAATGTAAGTCAATCAGATTTCGTGGTGGGTCCTCAGACAGCAATCGCAGATTTGCAAGCGACTCAAATGGCACCAGTAGGTTTAAAACTATATATAAACCTATGCAATGGAGTGTATAATTAGGTCTTTATCTCTGCGCATAGGGAACCTCTTTTGCCGCAGATTTCTTCATAAAGAAACAATGAAATGTTCCGTGACAGTTGTCTACAAAAATAGGTAATAACACAGATAAGGCCTGCGCCGTTACATAACAACACGTTAAAAACTGACGTTAAAGCTCACATTTGCTTCCAAGCTAGCACATATATTTGCCAACTTCACGCATTATCTCAATCTAAACAATCAAAAAAGGTTGTGTGCAGCTTGAAAATTTCCTTCTTAAAGATGCAATATTTCGTCTCACTGGAAGCTAACGTATTGACCACAGCGAGGTGCATATATATGTGTGATTCGTTCTATCGAACCGTGACTTTCACTCCCATGCTCAACGTTCTGAACAATATGGTAGGGATCATGGAGAATGCACTTCGAAAGGTGAACATTTTCCTGAGAATGGGCAATATTAAAACATCACGACAACACGCAGCTTAATAATGTAGGCCTACATATTGCACATCGCGCTACAAGCACATCATAGGAACTAGGCTGAGGCATAGGGTGCCCTTTGACTGACCGCCGATTGTTTTTATTTTTTTGAGCACCTTAAAGATCCTTTCGACCACCGCCATTTTAACAGGGATGATGACGTGACACATGCGGTCCTACCACGCCTGCTCCTTCCTGAGAAGGCTTTCCATGCTGTTCGGATATGAGCACTGCTGAAACACTGCGAACAGTTTTTCACTGTAACAGGAAGATACGTCGAGAGATACAACCTTTTCTCCGTTTAAAAATGGTTTGCTCTTGCGAAAGGAAACTCTCGGTTTCACATGAACACGAGGGAGCTGCAGCTGACAGATGTACCGTCTTTGCCAAAAGTAACCAGGCTGCGAGTTTCGCTTCTAGGTCGGGTAGCAGAGAATTTGTATCACTTCTGAAGCTGTAAATATATGCAAAGTAAAGACAAGTTCCTGCCCTCACTTATTAACAAGTTGTGATCCTCTGGGAAGCCATGTTGGCTTTAGAATTCAAGCAAGAAGCAAAACTTGCAGCCTGGTTAATTTTGGCAAAGACTGTACGTACGTCACACAGTGGACAACACACATACACGATCGAGGCTGAGCATGCGCGTGTGGGCGCGGGACACGAGTTTAAAAATTGTGAAACAATGACAGCAATCATATTTTTGCCTAACAAGTCGAGACTGACAGTGTCTCTTCAGAGTCGACACAGAAATGAGCAAGCAGCAGCAGGAACTGACACTTGCTTTCCCTTTGCTGCCATGTGACTCATGCCGTTCACCAGGAGAGATGAGTTCCCGGTAGGCTGTTCTGTCCTTTTTTTTTTTGCAACGGCGTGCGTCAAGGTGCAACAAAGGGAACGTGAAGGATGGCGCCTGCTGCAGCTCGCCAATTTCTAACTTACTCGTTAAGAAGAAACCCGGTCGGTCTCTAAACGGGACGCTGAAAAAAGTAATTGGTGTTAATAATATTTCACGATTTTTAAAATCATCCCAACCAAACGGACCTTCGTTTAGGACATCCTCGTCCATCCTTCGCCCACTGCATACACGTTTTAGGCTGTAGCAGTGTCAAATACGGGTGGATGAAATCAGAGGGTAATCGTGAAACGTGCCAGCCAGACGAAACATATGTAGGTGCGGTGATTTTACACCCAAATCATGAATTATAACTACCTATAATGGAGTATCATAGAGTGGCACGTCCTCCAGCGCATTCTCTACTAGAGCAGCGTATTCTTTTCAAACTGTGGAATAGATTTTCACCCCTTAAGTTTACGGAACGTTATGCTGTTGGTAACACAGGCATATTTTCCTCGGAAACAGCATTCATTCGATATATTAAGCATCGCAGAGCACATGTAACCGTGAAGCTAGAAATATTTCCGTATAAAATAAAGAAGATTGAAATATCCATTAAGATCTTGGTAAATGCGAAAGCTTCACATATTTTGAAGTCAGTACATGCTTCCGCTGCCGGTCACAGATTTTCAGCATTTCAGTAGTGAATCTTCACCGCAGACCTTAAGCAGCTCGCTCTGCTTAGTGAATATGCTGGAGAGAATATGTTTTTCGTTTTTTTTTCTCCTAATAAACCTATTTGTGTCTAAAGTGTAGCGGGAGTGCACACCTGTGCGGTGAGTGCCCTGCCACTACGGAGGAGCACACCAACTCGTCCATGCTGCGGCAGGGGTCAAATGCCGCGGTCAGGGTCGCATTAAGTACATGAGCGTGCTCGAGGCAGCCACGAGAGACGCACACGTCGTCGATGCTGCGTGTCTTGGCCGGCGGCAGCTTGAGCGACCCCGCTGGGCCGCCACTCTGGAAGCGACTGGACAGCCAGAGGCTGACAGTGACAACCACGGTGAAGATGAACACGAACGCCATGCCCATTGCCAGGTCCACGGCGAAGTGGTCGTCAGACACGCGCGCCTCTCCACAACGCCGGGGCGGCTCGTTGAAGAGCAACTTTCCTCGGGCGTTCACCTGGAAGTTAGAACATGTTAAGCACGTCTAAGTCAAAGGAAGCGCGTCGCCTGAGCCGATGGCTGTAGCACTTGTCCATCATCGTGGTCTTTGCAAGTGAGCTGGAACACACGCAGATTATTGAAGTGTTTCAGAAACTAGAGTCGATGCTATGTTTCATCGCAGCAAGTTAATGTTATTCTGACAATGATGTACGCTATAACCTTGGCTTTCTGCCGGTTAAAGAAACGGTTTCCTTTGGTCACCAGAGAGCGACCGGATACAAAACATTTTCGTCACTGGCCGCTTAAATATCCATATGTTGCCTCCTTTCAAACGACTGCGCTTAGAAATCGTGGTCGATCACTCCCGGGCATAGAGTATATCATGCCGTCTCTGCAGGTAAAGTCCCATGAGTTTCCTAGTTAATACGGACGTGGCTTGATCAATCTCGTGCTCTGTCTGCGAAATAACGGAACGCGTTGCTTACTCTTGTCAATCAATAGCATCTGCTGCGAATATTGCGTCACAAAGTGTTCGTTTCTGTTTTCATTGGCACTTCCCTCTTATAACTTTTTCTCCTTTCGCTTTCCCCGCCACCTAGCAACTGCTGAGAATTAATGCTTCATGGCCGGGGTTATACTTTCGCAGCTAATAAATAACTATATGAGGTTTCTTACAGAAACCTTTGGAGCCTAGAAGTATTTTGGGTTTGCAACCATTTATATCGGCGTTAGAATATTGTAGTGTGCCTGACTGCTTCTCCCTTGCTATGGGAGCGAACTATAGAGGTGTGTACGTGCTCCTGCCGGTCCGAAAGTCCGTACCCGACCTGGCCCGTGGGCAGAGATTGCGGCGATATGAAGCCCTCTGCCGCAGATTCAGACCAGGCCCAGGCGAAGACATATTTGTCTCGGGCAGGCCGAGCCGGGCCGGACATATTCATCCCGATTACTCGCAACTTCAGAAAGAGCAAATATGGCCACATTGCACTAAGGGTCTGGAATGCTAAAAAGAAATAAATGTTTCCTGTGCAGTTCTAAAGTCACAGCGTCTGTTCACCCGCCGTTAACCGAGATGTTTCAATATCGTGTTTCGAAATTCGCACTACGCTATCACCTCTCGCGTCTCTGTTAATTTGTTCCTTGCTCCTGACCTCGACATAGCTTTGGAGAAAGCGCTGCTTAACACCAAAGCGTTCGCGGTGCTAAAGGTGCCTTGCGATTGCTCAGATCAGACTGCAATTGCGATGCGCCTTAACGGCATCGTGAATGGCACACAGTGGGCGAGAAGAGCACATCGAGCACTCGGCAACATATCTAACCCTTTGGTAACGGAGCCTGCGCGCTTTTAGAGAAACAGGGAAGCTGTGTACAGAAAATGTTCCCTTCTTGTAAAGAACGCATTAGTCATTCACGCCACAAGTTAAGGAGCAGAAGAAACTTAGACACTAACGGAGTGACGGTCCGGATTCAGGTCGGGCGGAGCCGGGCTGCTTCTGGGCGTTATTTCTGGTCGCCGGGCCGGGCTGGGCTAGGCTAAAGGCCTTTCAGCGTCGGGTTTTGCCGGGCTCGAACTCAGAATTTCGGCCCGTGCGCACCTCTAAGGTGAGGCAAGCGCGCGATGGCGAAGTAGATATTCTCTAGGATTGTTCCGTTCTTTTTTTTTAAATTTTTTTTTACAATGCTGTAAGCCTTCACGGGCTGTTACAGGATGGGAAATGAAAAAAAAAAACATACACACGAAAGAAGGCATATTACAAGAAATACAATTCTAGTTTCTTCTCAAAAGCATCAGCTGAACTGATATTATGAAAAATGTGCGGGTTCAGATTGTTAAATTCAAAATGGTTTCCGGAAGGAACGAGCACTTGAACATGTCAACTCTGGGTGTGTAAGCATGAAGGCGAATGGGTGATTAGTACTGGCTGTGGAGTTTCATGCGCACTCGTGCGCTGCCACACGTTCGGCTGGTCGCCATTCGTGCAGTACCGTACGTTCGGCTGGGGAAAGCACGACACGAGCGTGCGTCACCGTGAAACGGTGGGGACCGACGGTGGAACATAGTGCAATCCCGTCGTGCAGCGCGCGCTTGCAGACGCTGCGCGCAGACGACATTGTCATTCATCGTATCCGTATTACCTCTACAACGGCCGATAGCGAGCTTCCACGAAGAGAAAAGCGAGGAATTGCATGTCAGGTGGGCGTATAGTAAAGAAATGATGAACATGTTAGCTACAACAATGTACACTGCCATTACGCAGCCACCGGCCGACTACACGTGCGTAGTTGAAAATCTACATTGTATGCATTATGCAATGTACAGATAGAAACCAGAAAGCATAACACAGTTGTAGTACCTGACAAACCTACACAGCTACAATCGCAAACTTTCGCCTGCATGCGCCGGCGTCGCTCATTCGCACTCGCTATACATACAATTTGTATGAACTTAGGATGGCCTCCGAGACAGTCAAGAATCTCGGAGGCTACAAAGAACAGGCCACAGAAAAAACGACGGCCCTCTCCGTGTCTTTCACACGTTCGGCTAGAGCCCACAGGGACGGCCTACTCGTACAGTGTTTGACGTCAGTTCCGGCGCACCGACGCGGAGGGAGTGCGCCTCAGCCGAGCATACAAAGAAACTTGAGGCACGCTATTTTTTACGTGTGGCTAGTTCAGGTAATGGAGCTTGGATGCTTAAAGCTGTCACTGACTGCTTTTTGTGGTAAGCGGAAATTATAAATCTTAAACCTAATTTTTGCACCGTCTCGAATTTATTGATCTACAATTGCCAATGTGGATCCCATATATTGCTTGAATACTCTAACGTAGGACAGGCCATGCTTTTAAATGTATGAAGCTTAACGTCAGGTGTTGAATGTTTCAGTTTTCGTTTTAAGAAGCCAAGATTTCGTTGAGCTGAACCACATACCTGATCGATGTGTACGTCCCAATGCAAGGTTTTTGTAATTCTGACACCTAAGTATGTTAATTTGTTATACCTTTGGATCCGAATGTTGTTAATACTATGAGTAAGAAGTAGGGGAAATGTCTTAGTGGTTATGGTCATCCCGACAGATTTCATAGAATAAATTTGCATATCGCAATCCGTACACAAATCATATACGTTCTTCAAACTCCGATTCAGCAAAATTTGATGATCAGTAGTCTCTACGTGGCAAAACAAGGAACAATCGTCAGTGAACAGCCGCTCTTCGACATGACAGTGTGTGCGAGGAATTTCGACGAATTACGCAGCTTGTACCGCCAACCGGGGAGAAAGGGAGGGGCAGTGTAGATTCACGGAGCTAGAGTGCAAAAAAAAAAAGAAAAAAACGGAGACGTGATATCTGTGTTTGTTAGATAACAATGCGACCACAAGGCGATCTGCGAGATTCGGCTCATTAAAATCCACTGAGAGAATTTATATTGCCAAACAGATTTGTAGCGAAAGCTGCACTAGCTAGCGGAAGCGCATTTCGCGTAGCAGGGCATACACCAAAGTGCGCATACGCCGTTACCATGGCAACATGCTGCGCCATTCGACAGGCGTTCCGCTGCAACACTCGGTACAGAGAAAAGATTGAGGGTAGCGCCCTCCAAGCAGATGCGCGCGCCGGCGCGGAGAGGAGGAGGCTAGTTACCGCACTGCACATGCGTGCGCCGTTACGGAGACCTGACCAAGTTGAGCAGGAAAGCGTCTGCTGGCATTGCATGTGGGGGGCATGAATGCATTCTTCTAGATGATGAATAACTTTAATAAAACCCGTCAAGGAAAAGATTTTTCCCCTTTCAGCAGACTAGATCTCTTGGGATATGCAGCGGTGTTCAGGGCCAGATGGATGATTTTTGTTTGGACTTCTTTGTTCTGACTGATCATTAAAGCCTCTCAGGAAGCCAATATCATATCTTGTTTGTTGTATCCAGGGCATGTCCACACAACGTGTATCATACCTGCAATTTCATTGCAGTGCAATTTCATGCCATCTGCTTAGTGCGAGTGGGTTGGGAAAAAACCTCGTCCAACGTTCTCATTATAACCTCTCCTTTTCTGCTTAGAATTTTGTCTGCTCGAGGCAGTGTCTGTCTTTCTAATCTGCCATGTGTTCAACTCTTCACTCTGAAGGGGCTCTCTGCTCGACGAGAGCCCACTGGTATCCCGGTGTGTAAGCCCTCGGGCCAGTGTGTGCGCTGTCTCGTTTCCTCGCAGGCCCTCGTGGGCCGGAGTCCAGACGAGGTTAATCAGCTCTGCCGGTCGCGGTCCGGCAGCCAGAATTTTAACCGCTTCGGCAGATATCCTGCATGCGTTGTAGGTTGGGACAACCGATTGGGAATTGGTTACAATCACCCGTGCACTCTGTTATATTAGGGCCACCACAATGGCCATCTCCTCAGCCGCTGTTGCGTGCCTCTGTCGAATGCTGCAGCACGAGACCTGGTCCCCGTCCTCCCTGGTTGCTAGGGCTACAAAGCCCGTTTTGCTTTCGTATTCCACGGCGTCCGCGTAAAACCACGTCCTGTATGTTTGCTAGTTTTTTTTTCTGTAGAGCTTTTGTCTTTTCTTCTACCCTCATGGTGTACCGGGTGCATATTACTTGGAACTGGTGGGATTCTTATTTTGTTTCTTATGTCTGTTGGAATATGCTCAGTCTGTTTTAGCCTTGCTCGAGGTTCGAAGCCTAGCTTTTCTAGAATGTTTAGTCCCGAACGGCTGCGTAGGACTCGCTGCTGTGCTACTTTGGTAGCCGTAATGAGCTCGTCTAACGTGTTTGAAATCCCCATGTTGAGAATTTTCTGGATGGATGTGTACGGGGGGAGCCCCAGGGCGTTTTGACACCTCTCATGATTATGATTTCAATCCTATTCTTTTCTGCTTTTGCCAGCCGTAGGTATGGTGCCACGTATGTGATCCTACTGATAACAAGTGAATAAATTAGTCTCAATAGGTTCGCCTCTTTCATTGCTGCGTGTTTGCTATTCTGTTGATTAGCCGACACGTCTGGCCTACAGTCGATTCGAGTTTTGGCATCGTTTCGGTGTTCTTACCCAATGACTGGATCCGAAGACCTAGCACTCTAATCGTTTGTACCCAGGGTATTTTGTCCCCATTTACCATTAGCGTTATCCCGTGTTTCTGGGGATTTGTTCGTCTATTTTGTACACCAAGGAAGAGCGCTTCCAATTTCTCGGCAGAGCATTTAAGTCCTATTTGGTTTAGGTATGACTCAATTTCCAAAATCGCTGTTTGAAGCACGTTTTCGATGTGCGCATCACTGCCTCTGATAACCCAGAGGGAGAGATCATTCGCGTATATAGTTTTATAGTGTAGTTGAGTCCTTCTATACCTGCCAATTTCTTCGGCAGGTCAATCATTGATATTGTTACGTGATGGCATGACAAGCGATGGAACACGGCGACACAACAGAAACAGAACGACGTAATGACATGATGATGAAATATGCTTTATTGGCCAGCGGGCCTGGCGCGAGCGCTCCGCCCCGCGCCACTGCCCGCTTCGTCATCTTCGTAGCACTACCCGGGGCCACCGAGCGATCGTCCCGATCGATTGCTAGAAATCCATTGCATGAAGTGACGATGAACAGACACAGGATTAGGACGTGAAACGCTGGACATCACAATGAATGTGAAGATGGGATGAATGCTTGCCCCGGAGCATCAGGTCCAATCGTAACCGTTTGCCAAAGGCCAAGGCTCATGGACACGCCGGACGGCTTGGGCGGGTGGGCTGTCTTCGCTCTTCTCGTGAGATCGCTCCATCCTGGTGTCGGTCGGTTCGGTTTTGGGCTCTTCCTGGTCGTCGTGTGTTGTGGTCAAGGCTGGGGACGGGGCTCGAGAGAGCGGCTGGTCGGGTCTGGGCACAAAGGGCTTGGGTAAAGCTGGACGGCGACCTCCACGGGCTCTCGGCCGGTGGACCCGGCGTACGGTTGGCTTCGACGGGGCAAGGCAAGGATGGGGATGAACCGCACCTCCAACCAAATGTTACGTGATGGCATGACAAGCGATGGAACACGGCGGCACAACAGAAACAGAACGACGTGATGACATAATGATGGACATAATGGGCTCGCGCCCGGGAGGGCCTGGCGCGAGCGCTCCCCCCCGCGCCACTGCCCGCTTCGTCATCTTCGTAGCAGTATGTTGAAGAATGTTGGGGATAGAACTGAGCCTTGGGGAGTACCTTTGTTCGTTTCTCTTTCTTCCCTTCTGAGCAGATATTAACTATTCTATTTGAAAGTCTTTGACGTAATTATATGTTTTTTTACCTACATTAAGAGTTTTTAGGCGTTCGAGTATCGCTGAGTGGTGAACGTTGTCAAAAGCTTTGGCAACATCTAGACCGACTATTACTCTTGTATCTAACGTTTGATTGTCTAACAGTTGCTTTTTACTTGAAGCATGACGTCACATGCGGAAAGATATGCCCTGAATGATATCCTCATGTCTGGTTAAAGTTCCCCTTCTTCTAGGAATCTGTTTAGTCGTTTTATTTAGGTGCTCCATTAATTTACCTACACATGCGGTAAGCGAACTGGGCCTCAGGTTTACTTGACTTAGTTTTTTGCCTGGCTTCGAAATAAGGACTAGGTTGGCCTCTTTCCACGCCGATGGGATTTGGCCCTTGTCCCAACATTCCTGCATATACGCTGTTAGCTTAGCTATTGATGCATCATCCAAATTCCTTAGCATACGATTGCAGATTCTGTCTCGACCTGCCGCCGTATTTGTTCTAAGCATGTTTGATTCCGTTGGGCTCGTAATGGGCTCGTCGAGAATGGGATTCTCTGCGCCGTTGTACTCGAGGAGTGGTGTGTGGGCCCTTCATTTCAAGCACCTGTTCCTCAATTCAGAGATCAGTTGGTCACCAGTGCCTTTATATAGTGTCTTTATTTTTATACGAGTTTCTTTAGTTGTTGGCGTGCCTCATGTTTTGTCTTATCCGGGTCTAAAAGATGTCCAAGCATTTTCCACCTGTCAGCTTTGTTGATACCGTGGCCCATCTGCTCGCTGATGTTACCCCAGTTTTGCCTAGTTGTGCAGCGTTTGCTCCTCGATATCTCTGTTGTGTTTGGGACCAGGAGCTTGCGTATATTCTTGTTCCCCATGCTCTGGGCAAGCTTTGCTTCTAGCTCCCTTTTCTTGCTCCACAGACCTATCAAGCGCTTGTCGACCACTTTTTGCGCTTCGTCTGCTTCCACCTCTTCGGTGCTTTCTTTAACTGCGGCGAGAATGTCTGTGCCCCAAGATGGTATAACTGTAATTTCGTCTTCTGTACGGAGGTTCTGCCTGAATAGGTATGAGTTTAGAGCTGCGAACGTTTTGGGTTTCGGCGAGGACGGCCCGGGTTCTACCACGATCTCAATAATTTTGCGGTCGCTTCCTATGTACTCCCCCACGTTACACCACCTAGCCGTTATTTGGTCTCCGGTAAGTGTTTAGTCGGGTCACGGCCGGTCTCAATGCGCGCGCTCCCTCAACAGTACACCATAGCCACCAACACGCGTAGCTTCACTTGACAAGTTTTTGAGGCGAGCACCCTGAAAAGTCTAAGGCAACAACTTACTGATAAACGTGATATTCTCAGCAGGGCGCTAAAAGCTTGAACCACACATGAAACGTTTCGTCCACGCACACTGCGGCAAAACCAGCACGCAAAAAATGGGCACACGTGCGCTCCGACTTGCTTTTCAAAACGTACTCCGACGCCACCGCAGCACCCCTAGCATGGGTTAGAGTTGGCTCGCAGCGCCCTCTCGCGGAGACCAGCGGTGGAGAGCGCGCGCATTGAGACCGGCCGTGGTCGGGTGTAGTGTCCCTACTCACGCTATTTCCCTGTCTTGTTGGTTTCATTGGGTCAGTGATTAAGGTTAGCTCATTCTGTAAAATGAATGTCCCAGAGCTCCTCCCTTTAGTGTGCGTTATTTTCTACCCCCGTGCGGGGTGATGCGCTTTGAATTCCCCTACAATGACAATTGGATTTTTGCCCGCAATCTGTTTCGTTTTTGCGAATAAGCTACCGAAGCCGCCCTCCTTTCTCTCTTCCGGAGAGCTGCATATATATAAATTATGTAAGCTTTTCTCTTTCCGCTTTCGCGGTATCATTTCAACGAGGGTGTGATCTGATTGGACGTATCCTGTCTCGTGCTGCAGTGCGGTAACGTTCCGTTTGACGAGGGTGGCAACCGGCGTTTTGTCCCCTAGACCCGGGTACAATTTGTATCCGGACAACTTAATATTGTTACCGCACTCTTGTAACGCTATAATTTCGGGTTTGTCTCCGTTTGCAAGGAAAGATTGTAAAACGAATCATTTACGCAAGAAACCCCTACAGTTCCATTGCCATCTAGTATTACTGCTGTTTAGCCAAGCTATTTTTTATCGCTTGAAATTCCGCGCATAGCCATTGGTCCCTTTACTCAAAATCTGTCTTAAAAGTAGCGTCTTCCTTTTCAAATTTCCCTGTGATAGTTTCTGTCACCTGATTCATGAATTGGATTAGCGTTCCATTCAGTAGCTTTATGTCCTGTTTATATTTATTATTCAGTTGATCGAATTTGGTCTCGCTATCTGACTCTTTGGTTCTTTTCTTTTACTACGCAGCCCTTTGGCGCCCGTTCCTGGGTTTCGCGGCAGCGTCGGCCTCGTAACCAGTTCCGCCCCCTTTCAGCCCTCCAGCTCGAGCCGGCGCTTCGGCAAACAGAGCCTCGCAGGAAGAGGGGGGTACACTCAGCGGCGAACGATGGGGGCAGGAGCGCGCGCAGCAACCGGAGCACATGAGGAAAGGAGGGGGGGGGGGGGGTGTCGCCGGAGGCAGCGCTAGCAGCGACTGACTGATGCCGCTGACGCCGCTAGCGAGTCAAGACAACGGCAACGTTCATCTATAAACGTTGGACAACGGGCTGCGTAGAACACCGTCGCCGCCATGCAGAAAAGGCAGGTGCCCCCCCCCCCCCCTTTTTCCTGAGTGGCGGCAAGGGTGCTCTCCGGTTGCCGAAATGCCAGCTCGAATAACGGTGCGTGCATCCCGTTCGCACTCGCTCCACTCGCTAGCGGCGTCAGCGGCATCAGTCAGTCGCTGCTATCTATTCGTCGCGCTGCCTGCGCAGCCTCCCGATAACTCACTTGCTCTCTTCATTTCTCCGGCCAGAAAGCTTCTTTCATGAAAGCCAAGAACTGTTAGTGGAGTGTTTCTTGAAAGAATACGTGTGAAAATTAGAAAAAAAAATGGTCTGGCTTAGCTTATGGTTAAGCCTAGGATGCGAAGCATACTAGCCTAAAAAATTAAACATTACCTGGCTATACCTGGTTAGCCATTCATAGACAAGACATTACCTAGCTATACCTGGTTAGCCATTTCATAGACAAGAACAACTCATGTGTTACTCTGCTTCTTCCTTTATTTTTCTCAAACCAATAAATACACTATGATGATCAGTCTTCAGCACGCATTTTCCGTTTGGTAGCATTTCGCCGCTCGAACCGAGTAGAAGTACTCGAAGCTTCATCCTTCACCTCGGCATAGGTTGTCGAACGCTGCCGTCTAGCTGCATACTGTGCACGTCGCTTGGCAAGCCGTACTTCTCGTTCTTCTCCCGTTTCCGTGGCTGTTTGTAACTTGCGCTTTGCGGTCTGGCGGGCCGCCCTCTCCCTGGCCGACATCTCGCTGTTCAACTGACACAACGAGTGGTTCGCCTTTTATACAATTGCGTGACGTCAGTATCTCCTAGCGGTAGGAGCGGGAGTTAGGCCGTCGGCGGAGGCTGCGCGTCCTCAAGCGAGCGCACGAGTTGAATCAATGAATGAAAACTATTTCAACCGAAAAGGAGCCCTTCATCTCCCGCCCCCGGCACGCAGGCCGGGGAGGTCAGGAGGGCCCCGCAGGCTGAGGCCAGGTGAGGTTACAAGCACTCTTCACGGCCTCAGCCGCCAGGCGGGTCGCGTGCCGCTGAACGGTGGGATCTCCGCTCCGCAGCCAAACCTCCCAGGCTTCTCTACTATCAATGTCAATGCCGGCGCCTGGGGAATCGGCGCATTGCCATATTATATGATCTAGCGTGCCTTTTTGTCCGCAATTTTTACATTTAGAATCTTCTTCCTCCCCGGTCTGTGTTAAAAAAACCCAGACAGGGCAGATGTAGTTATCGGCTTGTAATCGCCTCCAGATGCGTGCTTCATTGTTAGTGAGAGACCGATCTGGGGGAGGGTGTACTTTTCGACCTAATTTGTAAGATTCTGTGATCTCATTGTATGTGACAGCGCAATCTTTAATTCCCTTGCATTCGGGCTGTTCTACCGCTGCCCGGTGGTAGAGATCTCGGGCCAGCAGGTGAGCAGCTTCGTTGCCAGGGACAGATTCGTGTGCTGGTATCCATATGATGGATATGGTTCTAGTAATGGGATTTGTGAGAAGAATCTTTTTGGCCTCCTCTGAGATCCGTCCTTTTGCAAAATTCCAGACAGCCGTTTTGCTGTCGCTGATTATAGTTTTGGCCTGTGTACCAGTGCATGCGAGCGCTATTGCGACCTCTTCAGCTGTACTAATGTCACGGGTGCGTGTTGAGGCCGCAATTTTAGGTGCACCTTCTCCATTTACTACTGCCGAGACAGCTGCTCCGTGTCGTCCGCATGATGCGTCTACATAAGCAACTTCAAAGACTGCTTTGCGTTTCATTCTTTTAGCGATGGCTTTGGCTCTGTGTTCTCTGCGTTCTTTGTTGTAGTCTGGGTGCATGTTTCGAGGTATGGGTGGTACCAGTATGTGTTCCCTTATGTTGGGTGGGATAGATGTTTTCGTCTGTGGGCCTCTGTCTGATTGGAGTCCGACCCAGTTTAGGATGACTCTGCCTGTCTCCGTCTGACTTAGTCTTTCCAGTTGAAAAATTCTGACAGCTTCAGTGAGCTCTTGCCAGTTATTATGAATCCCCATTTTCTCCAGCTTCTCTGTTGATGTGGAGACAGGGAGGCCTAGTGCGCGTTTGACGCATTTTCGAATTATGACGTCGATTTTTTCCCGTTCTGTCTTTTTGAGATTGTGAAAAGGTGTGGCATAACATATGCGACTGATGATGTAGGCCTGTGTCATTTTGAGTAGACTACGTTCCTTGAGACCGTGTCCTCTAAGCGCTACCCTTCTGAATATGCCCGTAACTTGGGCTGCGTTGTTCTCCAATTTTTTGATGGTGTTTGTGTTCTGCCCTCTTGCTTGGAGGATCATTCCTAGGATTCTAATTTCCTCTACTTGTGGAACCGGGTAGTTTTCAACATTTATCTTTATGTCTGCTTTATTCTTCTTATATTTGGGGTTGTAGATGAATAGTTCCGACTTTTGCGGCGAGCAGGATAGACCGCGTTCCGCAGCGTACTCAACCACCTTATTTGCGGCAGCCTGGATTTTGTTCTCTATTTCTGCGTCGCTACCTTTATTTATCCAGAGATTTATGTCATTTGCGTACATGCTAAATTTTAAGTCCGGTATTTGCTTTAGTTGTGCTGGTAGCCCCCTCATAGCAATGTTAAATAGAAAGGGAGACAAGACAGAGCCTTGTGGCGTTCCCTTGCTACCCAAGGTGATTGTGTGTGATTTGGCGCTTTGAAAGCTCATGGTGACCTCTCTGTTAGGAAAATCTTTGATATAGTTATAGGTTCTGATTCCAACCCCAACTTCTTGGAGACCTTCGAGCACTGCCTTATGCTTGACATTGTCGAAGGCTTTGGTTAGGTCAAGTCCGAGAATAGTCTTTGTATCTGAAGATTCATGTGTTATAATATCGTATCTAAGTCTGAGCATCACGTCCTGTGTGCTTAGCCCCGGCCTGAAGCCCACCATTTCGTGTGGCCAGAGGTTCTCTTGCTCCATGTATTTGGTAAGTCTCGTCTGAATAACGCGCTCCATTAGCTTTCCCACGCACGAGGTCAGTGATATGGGTCTTAGGTTTTCTAGTTTTGGCGGCTTTCCCGGTTTGGGTATGAGGACTATACTGGCATTTTTCCATGCCTGCGGTAGTTTTCCAGACTCCCATACCTTATTCATGTATCCTGTCAGGGCTGTGATTGAATCGTCGTCTAGATTTCTGATAATAGTGTTCGTGATACCGTCAGGTCCTGGAGCTGATCTTGTCTTTAATCCAATAATCTCAGCTCGGACTTCAGCCCTGGTGATGGGGGCGTCTAAGTCTAGGTTAGGTTTCCCCTCATATTTTGGTAACATTTCGGTTTCCGTTTGTCCAATGTAGATTTCGATTAATTTACTCATCAATTGTTCGTCCGAGCCTTCGAAGGCATGCTTAAGTTTAGTTTGATTTACGTTGGCTTGTGCTTTAGATTTTTCCGGATCGAGCATGTGTCCTAGAATGTTCCATGTTTTGGAGAGGCTCATGCCTTGTTCCATTTCATCACATCTGCTACACCAGTTTTGTTCATTTAGTTTGATGGCGTATGTCTCCATCTCTTTATTATGTCGAGCTAGTGCTCTCCTAATATTACGGTTCATCTTTGTGTTTTTAGGCTTTTCTCTAGGTCCTGTTTCTTGTTCCAAATGTTTGGAAGTTTGCTATCGATACTCGGCGGTGCATCTTCGTCTTCTAGAGTGACTGTTGCTTCCTCCACATGTTTCTTTAGCGTTTGTGACCACTTACCGATATCGTCGATTTACTCAATTCCCTCGGTCTCTCGTATTTGCCTAAATAATAAATAATAATAATAATAATAAATTGGTTCACAGGAAGGGAAAGGCGCAGTAACTGTCACACTTGCTCTGTGGACACCCGAACCGCGCCGTAAGGGAAGGGAGGGAGGTGGGAATGAAAGTGGAAAGAGAGAAAGGGGAGCCGTAGTGGAGGGCTACGGAGTAATTTCGACCACCTGGGGATCTTTAACGTGCGCTGACATCGCACAGCACACGGACGCCACTTCGTTTCGCCTCCATCGAAACGCAGCCGCCGAGGTCGGGTTCGAACCCGGGAACTCCGGCACAGTAGTCGGGCGTCTTACCACTGCACCACCCCGGCGGGGCCCTAAATCTTTCCCATTCAGTGATTTTGGGTTGTTTGGGTTTTCTAATTTTGATTCCTTTTCCTAATGTGAGTGCAATAATGAAGTGGTCACTACCTAGGTTTTGGTCGGTGTTTTTCCAGTCCGCTGTACATACATTCTTGCTTAAGGTCAGGTCGGGGGTGGTGTCCCTGCTGACGCTATTACCCGTGCGTGTGGGTGCATTTGGATCAGTGTGCAGGGTGAGTCCTAGTGTTTGCATGTCTTCCCACAATTGTCTGCCCTTAGGATTCTGCCGATTGTACCTCCATTCCTGATGGGCTGCATTACAGTCACCGGCTATGATAAGCGGGTTATTTCCTGCGATCTTTAGGGCTTTTTGGAATAGGGCTTGAAACCTAACTTTCTTTTGCTTCGGAGTGCTGTATATGTTCAAGAGAAAGATACTCTTTCGGTCTTTTTTTTCCAGTGATGATTTCAGTTAAAACTGCTTCTATATCCCAAGATGTGATCTCGTGATTAGAAGCGGCTATGTTTCTCTGGATAAAAGTCGTGACTTTGGATTTTTCGCCCCTATCGCTGCTGTAGCTTTGATATCCAAACAATTTGGTTGGGTTTTTCCCAGTCTCCTGTATCATGATAGCTATGGGTTTGTTGGCAGTTTGTTCTATGTATTGTTGCAATAGCGCTCGCTTTCTCTGGTACTGTCAGCAGTTCCACTGCCAGATCGTGGAGTTGTCTTTCTGATTATGGCTTTTACCCATGATTGTTACCCATTGTTTCTTCTAGTTTTGCGATTCTGTTACTGGATTCAGAGAAGGCCAGTGATGCTTCCTGCATTTGTTTAGTGAGATTTTGAAT
This sequence comes from Amblyomma maculatum, assembly GCF_055883805.1. Taxonomy (NCBI): domain Eukaryota; kingdom Metazoa; phylum Arthropoda; class Arachnida; order Ixodida; family Ixodidae; genus Amblyomma; species Amblyomma maculatum. The sequence continues at coordinate 428,346,547 of NC_139344.1, forward strand.
CTGCACTTGCATCTGTCCCTGAGCCCCTAGAAGTTGCTGGATTAGCGTGTTAATATTGTCGAGTTGCTTATCAAATTTGCAATTACGTTGTTCAAATTTTCTATTAAGGGTTATAAATCGATCGGTCTCTCCCCCTTTACGCTTCTGGGGTGGCGGCCGGGTGAATTCCAAGTTCATACAGTTTGATTCTTCTGAAGTAGAATTAGTAGTAATTGAATTTGTGGTTTTCGGTACCTCATGTGATTGATTTGCAGGCGGGCTGTTAGCCGTGGGCTTTTCGGTGAATTTAGATTTAAGTTCTTGAATTTCGCTACTCATTTGTTTGATCATCTCTCTAAGTTCTGCGTTTTCCCCTCTGAGTTTTTCCATCTCTCTATTTTCAGCCTGGGAGGTTTTGCTAACGAAGCTTACCGTCTTGTCTGCTGACTTGAGTTGGCCCCATGGATTCTTGGGATCTCTGGCAGGCAGGCCAGGTCCTCGTCCCTGGCTCGTGTCCCGGGATTTCGAGGTCTCTCTGGTTCTCGAGCTTGATCTTGATCTCGATCGGGTCCCCGACCGTGAGTCCGTGTTTGCCCGGTTCCTTCCTCGGGGTTCTCGTCCCCGGTGCTCTTGTTCCGAAGAGTAGAGGATGTATCCCTGGCTTCCTGAAGTTGATTGCAGTTGTTGTTTTTCTAGCCTTTTCTCCCACATTTTCTTCTTTGAGAGGTAGGGCATCCTGTATATTTCGCGGCATTCGTTGTCTCCTAGGACATGGTATTTGTCACAGAGTTGACACTTAGGTTCACATGTGTGTCCAGCGCCTGGATGTTCCAAGCCACAGCCGCGACACTTCCCGTTGGTCGGGTCTGGGCATACATCGGCTCTGTGTCCCAGCCTGCCGCATGTTGTGCAGACTTCGTACTTCTTCTTATACAAGTAGCACCTCATGTTGATTCCCTGGAAATTGAGCCATTTCGGCACAAACCAGTCTTCGAAAAGTATCAGAATGGTTTTGGATCCCGCTCCCAATCTTCTAATACCGGAGATTTGCGGATTAGTCCCACTCCATTCTATCATTTCTTTAATTTCCTCCGTTTATGAGTCTTTATGAGTCTTTAAAAATTTCTGACCGAGGCCTAGGCCTAGCTCGACTCCGAAGCCTCGCTGGGCGCCAAGCGTTACCCGAAGAGGCTGGGAGCGGCCCCAGAGCGTCGCGACTTGAGAAGAGCAAGATGATGGAAACCGTGGAGGGAAGAGACGCTTCCGCCAGCGATATTTTGAACGGACAATGGTTCGTCAGAAAGAGAAACCGAAACGTGGCAGTCAACAACGCCCAAGCCGATAACGTCGGAACGCTGAACCCACCCAAGCCCCCTCAAGGGAGGAAGCTGGGCGAAAAATCGATTGAGCGACAGCAGGAGCGAATTCCCAGCACCGCTAACAAGATCATCATTCGCCCCAGAGGCGGAATTAACAGTATTATCAACATTGTAGGAAGATTGAACTTGTCTCGAGTTATCATCCAAGCCGCCGGCCTGGATCTGACGACCACGAAGGGTGACATCATCTCCCCAAACTCTACTCAGCAATCAATACTGGTCGCTACCACGGATACCGAGAGAACATACAAGTACGCATCAATTCAAGCTCTGAAGATCGGACCCAACATAATTGAAGCCAAGTCATACATCGCACGAGTTGAGCCCCAGCTTTCACAGCTGTTGTGACGTCTTATCACGTGGTGCGCCGATGTAGGTCAAGTGGTAGCTACGCGGCCGCGCGCGGCGCAGCAAGAGCTCGGTTGTGCGGCTAGTATGCTTCGCATAAAAAGTTGTCTGTAATTGTATATACGTGTCTTGCGCGAAATCTTAGCCTCAATTTATCGAAAAGGTGAAACAGCTGATGAGCTTGGCTCAAATTTCACATTAGGAAGAAACATAATCGAGGGCAATTTTTTAAGTGGGGGTTTTTCTACCTTTATAACCTCAGCTCCTTATTCTGCTCCACCTGCATAGATTCCGCTGCCTGTGCCTGTTGGTTTGTCTTCCACGGTTTTCTCAGCTGCCGTTTATAGCATTTTTATCCGCCCTTCTCGCTTCGTAATATACTCAGTGAGAGCCTTAATCTGCTCTGCCTGTTGTTTAATGCGCTCTTTGAATTTCTTAACTGTGTCAGGGTCCTGGGATACTTTAGCTTCACCTTTGAGGCTGGCTCCATGCGTTTTTGTTGCAGTCCGAGTTTTAGCCCTTGAACGGACGCTAACCGGCCGCTCGTTGCGCTGCTGGATCTATCTCTGGTCCGACTGCTCTTTCGACCTTGTTGCTTCGCTTCTTCAGCTTCTTTTGTGGTTTCTCACAGACCTTAACGATGTCCGAGGTCCGAAATATATGTTTGCGCTTCTTTTCCACGGTGTAGTGCTCCTTGCACCATAGTTAACACTTCGGTGCACACAGGTGCTGTTGTGGTTGTGGCTGTAGGAAAAAGGAAAAGAAAACGCACGTGCCTGCTACTGGCTCTGTAGCTGAGCCACCTCCGCTGCCTCGTGCGGACAGGAGAGAGAACGTAGACAATAAAGAAGAAGAAGAGGCAGAGAAAGACGCGCGCCGCAACAGCCCGTCGTCCACCACCTAACTGGTAGCGGGTACAATGACGGCCTACAACATATAAAAATTAGGTGGCTGGCTGGCCCTCGCCGCAAGTGGGTGGACCTACCATCCCAGCCCCGTAGGGCCAGGAATGGCCTAAACGGGGGGCAATGTAATGCCACATTCGCGGCACTTAGTCACATCACTGTCACACGTCTGAGCGGTGACCAAGTCCTCCACGCCTGTAGAAGACCTCGTACCGTTTTTGTATAGAAAGCACTTGAATTACTCCGCTTAGTACTACTGTGTGAGATACTTTTTCCTCTCCGAAAATGATGAGGAAAGATTCACTTTTTTTTATTCTTCGCGCATCAGTGACGAATGGGTTCAATCCGATTTTGTTCAGTCCTTCTAGCACATACCTGTTTGAGTATTCTTCATCTATTCTATGGATGACTGCCTTGCCGCAACTTTCTGGTGCGTTCATGTATAGGAAGCCATACTGCGTTCCTTTCCTCCAATCTTGATTGTTTCAATTTTTCTCCTTTCCTCGCGTTTTTGTAGCTGGGCGAGTGATATGTAACAGTTCCTTGCTTGATGTATATAGCTAATCTGTCTCCGAGGGCCTCCTCTTCGTTGATTACGGCTTATTCACTGATGGTCACTGCAATTCTCATGTTGCTGGTGCTCTTCAGCATTATACGCCCTTCTTTGGCTCGGAGAACTACTTACCATCCGGTCGTGGGAAGTCTCGGCAGGTCTGAGGCTATTGAGCGTTCAGCGAGTTTCCGTCCCGCCGCTTTGCAGGTTCTGGTGTCTCCCCCGTCGACCTTTGCAACAGCGGCGGCGTTCGCTGCGGCAGCGTCTTCAACCAATGCTGGGTTCCACGATAGCGTTCTTCGTTATCGATTCCTTCCGTTCGCTTCTTCAGCCTCATGATCCATTCTTCCTTCTCTAATTCCTTGGGGTCGATGGTTTTACTCTCCACCGTCACCTGCATCGTCATCATTGAGCCGGTCGGTGTTGGTAGGAGCTCGGCGGTCGCCGCGCCTCCCCGTGCGAAGTAGGCCTATCGTGGCGTGTCACGCTGTGAACTTCGAATGACGACAAACTTAAGAAAATGCACTTCCAAGCTGCTTCCACCTTCGGAAAACACGGTTAGAATGATTTTACGATAATCGCAGGAAGATTTCCGCCATTGAATTACTGATTTCGCGGAGCCGACGTGAGCGCGTTCAAACTCTTCGACGCCCACTGGCGGTCATTCTTTCTAGATCATCGATGAACATAGATGCATTCAACGGAACGCCAGTTGTGTTCGATGCAACGCTCCTTCTAAGGCAGCCACAGCTTTCACTCCACATTCGGTTCAACAGCATTGAACCCCTGTAATTGTTACCTGAGCTTTGCATCAAGGTTATAACATGGGCGGCCTGCAAAAAGCCGAACGGAGATGTATTCTGACGAGTGCGTAAAATTTGGCAGTTGGCGAATATTTTGTAACATGATAAAAATAATTATAAAGGCACGCCGATAGAAAAAAAAAAACGTATCTTCGGTTTCAGAAAACACCGCTTAAATAAATATATTGACTTCGCAAAGTTATAATAACACAGGCAGGGTGCTACAGAAACAAAATTGGAATGTAATAGACGCTACGAATTATGATAGTAGGTTACTCAGCCTTGCACTCCTGTCCGCACCCAATTAAGGCAACGTTCGCTAACCCAGATGTTGTTAACATTACATCCACACTCGTGCATTAACAAATTTCCCATGTTTGACCTTGACTGGGCTTTATCAAACAGCCCCATCATGCAGGGCGTTGCCACAGGATTTTCACATGAAACCGAACAGCGACTAATGGTCGTCATCGGATGAAATGCGCACAGGCAGCAATACAGCGTCATCAGTCATAGTTATGTTGTGGGTCGCATCCCAAGACCAGAAACAGTTTGTTATGACGAGCCGCTTCCTGCGTGGTCCAGCGAATGTCTCCATTACGGAGGTTGACATTGTGATGATACTACAGAAAGTTCTGTTGTCAAACAGGTTTTGTGTAAAACACTGCACAGAAATTTTGTCATGACAGAAAATTTCTTGTCCTCTTTCTAGGTCATAATTGAGATTGTCAACAACCTATTTTTAAGTAAAGGTTATATATTTTTAGAATCGTCCTCGACCTTTGTGTTTTCTGAGCATTCTTTTAGCCTTCACTGGTCCCAGCTATGTCGTTGTGTCTGTAGGATTTAAGGAAGTACTAAGAGAAAATGCATTCAACATAGACATGTATGTCGCTTGGCAGCGGTTGCATCTGAACCAATCAAATTATATTTCATTTTTCTTTCCTCTGTGGAAAGCATTCACTTAGAGCTGTGCACGGGCTCGGGCCGGCCCGAAAGCCCTTACCCGGCCCGGTCCGCTCTGTTGCCCTTTCGCTCGGGCTAGGACAGGGCCCCAATCAAGTTATATCTCTCCCGGTTGAGACGGTCCGGGCCGGACACCCCGATCTCGAATACATGCAACATTTGCGAAAGCGCGATCACAGCAACAGTGCGAGTTAGACTTGGTTGTTCTTGTTGCAGTGTGCACATGGCCTATGATAAGTGCGTAGAATACACAGCATCTTCCCGCGTCCTCCCCTGCGAAAGTTTCCCAATTCTTTCCCGGCGTCGAAACGCCTTTCCGCCCCGCCTCTTCCCCGCGAACGGATCTTTCGTAGCCGTCAGGGAGCAAGCAGAGAGGCCGGTTGTGGGCTATTCAGTTTAGAGTTTCTCATCTCTGCTACGGTAAAACGGGCGCTGCTGTTATGTATCCATTTCAAGATTCTATCCACGCTGTCACCTATTACACATCTCTATTGTGACTTACTTGTGCCTCGACATGGCCTCATTCGAAGCGGGACATAGCTCAAAGCATATCGCTGGTGCGAGAGTTTCCTCTTGTTACGAAAATTTCACGTGAAAGGCCCACGATGAGCAAGGCGAGCTCACAGAGTTCTCGGCTACAAAATCAGCCAAGGGCTTGCTTAGGTTTAGAGCTAGCGCACGTTTGGACAACCAAACCAGCTTCTTACCGGAAAATTGGCTTCCTATCAGAACTTCTTAGTCACTCCAGCCACAAATTGTAGCCCCGAAAGTAACTTCAGCACCGTAAGTGCCTCAATTCAAGGGATAACTCGTTGTTTTTGCACAGTAAGTTAATTCTACTTGTGTCCTGTGTCCTTATATATTCAGCAAATTTGTCGTTTCAAACGTGAGAACTCAACATTTTAATATCTTGATAAACTTATCACCCCGAAAATTTCTTTTTTATCGCTTTTAGCATGGCGGGCCGGGTCGCGCTCGGGCCTCAAATCTAAGCGCCGAGCCGAGCCGGGCCGGGCTCAGTCCGAATCCGAGTCGGACCGTGCCGGGCTCGGGCCTGTGAGTCGGCCCCAGGCTGGGCTCGGGCTCAAAATTTCGGTCCATGCACACCTCTACATTCGCTTGTTTGCTGGAGTTACTTTTAATGAGGCTACGCGTAGTACCTTCCTATTTTCCAGTTTGCACTACAAGTGCGAACTGCAGTGAGAAGAAAGCATAGTCGAAAAAAAGCTACCCAACTGTACCACAAAATATTTTGTAGTTCTCTCGTAAACCTCAGATTGTTCTGAGGGTCTTCAACACGTTTATGTAGTTAGGGTTTTCTGTAGAAGGTTTTCGTTGCCTGTAGTTCAGTAGCATGTTTCCGTTTTAACTGCAGGACATTCTGATGATTCTACAGAACGCTTTTTGTTTAAGAGGTTTCCTGTGAAAAGCAGCACAGAAATTGTGTTGCAACAACATAAAATGTTTGGTCGTTTTTTTTAGACTGTGGATATATATCTGCATTCTCCCCACTCAGAATTGGATTTCTATGATCATGCTGCACATGTATTTTAAGGCTCACCGGAGCTGGAGGCGACCTAGGAACCTGGCAGGCAAAGTCTTCGCCAGTGCTGCGACCTGTTGGTTGTCCACTGACAGTAATGGAGTCCATTGCTGCATGAAGAACGGTGCAGTATATAGCACAATATATGCGAGACCTCTTATTTTGTTGCTTGTTACCAGGACTGATTTGTGACGCCGCAATAGATGCGACAAGTATTTGATTATATCTTTGCGTTTATGAGTACCTGCAAGGCATTATTCAAACCACAATGCAATATTCCAAGATGAGTGAATGTAATATTCCCTCACGTTTCGTACGTGCACAGAATTACACCTCCTCAAACAAGAAAAACGGCACAACGTTCTTTTTTACACAGGAAGCATGTTATTAAGATATGCGACTTTAAAACTATCGCATCGAATGACAGGTTATTCTGAGTACGTTTTCTGCTGATCAGAGCTAATTGTTTCCACTAAAAACAACGCCATGTCGTGAAATCTAGATTGCCAGTCCTAATATGACTTAGAGTTGGATTATGTTCGAAACTACAAAACAAAAAAAAACATATGCGCGTCCCGTGTGCAGCTGTTACTTCATTTCAAGATAAGACACTTGTGTCAAACGGACGACGTGTAAAATAACGAACTTGGATATGAAGCTATAAAAAAAAACACTTTGGACGATTGATACTTACTTCCCCTTCATTATCTTCGAGTTCTGTTCTGCTTCATATTGACGTAAAAATGGTTCAGCTACGCTCGTCACATCATTCTTGATATATTTAGCGCCGATATATATGCATCCACCAAACCGACTGTTATCATAACAGGAAGCTCTGAGTTTATCAGGTAAGTCGCACTGACGTCATTATTTTTGTGCAACATTTTGAAGATATCTTCAAGTATTTGCATAGGTGCGAAAGTATGAAAACCACGTGATAGCCTTTTTGCTGAACACAAGAAATATGTTCTCACCCGCTCAGTTCAAACTGGCAATTTCTTTGAATTGCATTATATAAGAGACGTGGCTAACCATCTCTGTGTTATTTTAATAACTGGTTTACAGGAAAGAAAATGAGCAGCGTCAGTCACACTTGTTCGGTGGAATTGATTGATAGGAAGGGAAAGGCGCTGTAACTGTCTAGCTTGATTTGTGTGTACTCCTCAACCGCGCCGTACGGGAAGGGATGAAGGTGGGAGTGAAGGTGGGAGTGAAGGTGGAAAGAGATAAAAAGGTGACGTAGTGGAAGGCTGCGGAGTAATTTCGGCCACCTGGAGATATTTAACGCGCGCTGACATCGCACAGCACACGGATGCCTCTTCGTTTCGCCTCCATCGAAACGCAGCCGCCGAGGTCGCATTCGAACCCGGGTACTCCGGCACAGTATTCGGGCGTCTTACCACTGCACCAACCCGGCGGGTGTGGCTAACCATCTATGTGTTATTTTAATAACTGGTTTACAGAAAAGAAAATGAACAGCGTCTGTCACACTTGTTCTGTGGACTGATTTATTAACGCGGCAGCGTTAAGGAGCTCGTGTCGCAGAAAAGCCGGTGTCGTCGGCGGCGTTGGCCGTGAGCGATAAATCCTGGCATGCACTTCATAAATAAAAAGCAACTTCCAAGATGGGCTGGGTGGGAATCGAACCAGGGTCTCCGGAGTGTGACGGAGACGCTACCACTCAGCCACGAGTTTGATGCTTGAAAGCGGTACAAAAGCGCTTCTAGTGAATGCGGTGTTGCCTTGGAAACGTGCCGTAGAACGTTATACTGCGGTGTATATCGGTAATTATGAGCATGTTACTTACAAAAGTCGCAGTTAGTTACACGAGTAGCGAAGTACGTTTCCGCTACATTTCTTCTGCGCTCTGCGCACATGCAGAGCCATCTTACGGCAAACATAGAAGAACCCCTCCTCGCAATGTGCGGCGCTGCCCCGACACGTGGCGCGCCACTCGCCCCTGACGTTTCGCCGTGCACCCTCACGGATTGTAGAATCAAGCGTCTTTCCTTTCTTTAGATCACTATCTTCGCTCACCCGCTTCTCCCCTACGGGCCGCGTGGGTACCGGTACGAGGATGCCCCAATACCCTTGCGTTTAATAAGTTTTCTCGACGAGGTGCAATAACGCTATCGCGTTCCACTCTTGAAGGCGAAGCTTAAGCGTCCTCCAAATTTTTTTATTTATAGGAAGGGAAAGGCACGGTAACTGTCTCACTTGATTTCTGTGGACACCGCAACCGCGCCGTAAGGGAAGGGAGGAAGATGGGAGTGAAAGTGGAAAGAGAGAAATAGGAGCCGTAGTGGAGGGCTACGGAGTAATTTCGACCACCTGGGGATCTTTAACGTGCGCTGACATCGCACAGCACACGACGCCTCTTCGTTTCGCCTCCATCGAAACGTAGCCGCCGAGGTCGGGTTCGAACCCGGGTACTCCGGCACAGTAGTCGGGCGTCTTACCACTGCATCACCCCGGCGGGGCTTGTTCTGTGGACACCTTTACCGCATCGTAAGGGAAGAGAGGAAGGTGGGATTGAGAGTGGAAAGAGACAAATGGGAGCCGTATTGGAAGGCTGCGGAGTAATTTCGACCACCTGGGGATCTCTAACATGCACTGACATTGCACAGCATACCGACGTCTCTGTTTCGCCTCCATCGAAACACAGCCACTGGCGGTCGGGTTCGAAACCTGGCACTCCTCTGCAGTATTCCTGCGACTCGCCCGGCCAAGCAAGCATGTGCGTACGGCTTCGTTAAATATGGTAGTGAATCTTTCGCCTCCATTGTGAATTGGTTTATGAGAAAGGAGAGGCGCAGCATCTGTAAAGGTCACTTGAAGGTAAAACTTCCATGACGTTGACGGCTCGAAAAGCTGGCGTAGTGAAGCTTTCGTTTCAATAAAGCTGTTACTTCATACCCTCAAGAACAAAGCTTAAGTGCACTCCTTCTTGTTGCAGCTGCTTTCAAGCACTCCACAAGGAACTGATATGGTTGGATGTGAAAAGGTGATCTACGCAGTCCTGGCAGTGCTGGGATGGCTATATGTTCAATAAAAAAAGATAGGCTTGATTTGAGCTCTCTAATACATTCCTACAGATAAGCGATGTAAACATTATATAGAAGTGCTGGCTTACACCCACTGCAAGAACGACACCGACAGCTGTATTGAGGGATGCATGGTAGTAGAAAACAGCGCTATGTTCCTCCTAAACTTCCCACCATCGTATTTGGGCTGCGGAAGATCTTTCGTTAGGTAGCACCATAAATAGCTCTGCAAGAACGACATGCAGAATGTAAGTATTCCGTGGATGCTTCATAACGACATTGTTTCCGTACCAGTCTTCGCTTCCAGTCTGCCATCTGCGATTAATTAATTTTATACGCACGACAAGCAGCTGTGTCAATAGCGGCAAGCTTACCGATTCTCGTAGGGTAGGCAGCATTCAAAGGCCAAGGAACAGATGGTGTCAGCCCGCTGCTACTAAAGCTTCGTCCTCTTCGCTCACTCGGACGTGTATTTCAATCGTTATAGGGGTCCTGCCATGCCCATCCAATATATTGAAGTTTTGTAGTCTGGCAGGTAAAACGGAAACTTATTATTTTATTTCCGAAATTTGAGCGCCCTATACACATTCTTTATTTCCAACTAAGGAACTGAAGTTCAGACTGCGAAGCTCCTCCCACAGCAGAGATAGCTATGTTGAGACGATTGCTGAGATCAAGACTGACTCCACGTCGTCTGCTGCTGCCGATACGCTACTGTGTTCGCGCTTGCTCAAAACGAGCATGACTCCCAATGAGTGGGATCAGCATGTTCAGCAAGACAGAACACAGACTCTAGTTCTTGCCCACACATCCGCCTTCAGCGTGACCGCCGTCATCGTCCGCGACAGCACTGCTCCCACCATCGTAAACACGGCCACGAAGGCCGTGCCCTTCTTCCGCAAGCCGTTCGAGCCATCGATACGGCAGATCCTAGCGCCTATGTTTGGAATCACGCTAACATTTGGTTTAGAGCGCAGCTCTTTGGCGCCCGTTCCTACGTTTCGTGTCGTCGTCGTCGTGGTTGGCGTCGCCGTCGGTGACTGCCTCGTAACCAGCTCCACCCCCATCTCAGCCCCCAGCTCAGCCCCCTCTACCTTTGTAGCGGCGACCGCGCGTAATCTCCGATTGCTGCGCGTGCTCCTGCCACCGCCGTTCTCCGTGGCGTGTACACCCCCCCCCCCCCTCTCCCCCTCGCGTGCCCCTATTCCTGCGTGGCTGTGACGGTGTTCTACGGTTGATGAAGGAACGGCTCGCTATCAGCTATCACGGTGGATCTTTGGTTGGCGAAACGCCAGCTCGCTATCAGCGGATCACAGTGTGTTCATCCCAAGTCGAAACGCGGAGCCATTGTCTCGACTCGCTAGCGGTGTCAGCGGCATCAGCCAGTCGCTGCTATCTCTTCGCCGCGCGATGCTCCTATGGGCCCACGCACTGCCTCTCGCAAACTCCCGATAACTTAATTGCTCTCTTCATTTCTCCGACCACAAAGCTTTCTTCATGACAGCAAAGAGCTGTTAGTGGAGTGTTTCTTGAAAAAATATTTCTGTAAAATTAAGTTTTCTGTAATTGTATATACACGTCTTGCTCGGAATCTTTCCTAAATCTACCGAAAAGGTGAAACAGCTGATGAGCTGCGCTCAAATTTCGCATAAGGAAGTAAAGTACTCGTCAACTCTTTTTATCGTAATAATTTTAGACACCTGAAAAGAGAACTTAAACAATAAATGCTTTTTGAGAAATGGCATTGAGAGGAAGTTTCATGATTGAGCGGCTCTTTTAAAAAAACACGTCGCTGATCACTTGCAAAGTGTCGTCCGCTTTGGCTTCGATATACGTTCATCAATATACTTGGCTTCGATGCTAAGCAATGTAGGCCTAGCGACGATTAGGGAGAAGCAGACGGCCATAGCGCCGTCGTCAGCCGCGCTCGCTGGCTGCACCATTGGTGTAAGCTTACGGCATCCGTGCTGTAAACCTCTCGAGCTTATCGTCAACTTTCATAATGCGGTTGGCGCCAGGCGTGGGCCTGACAACGAGCGGAGCAAAAGATGCTGCTCTGAAGGAACGGGGTACCGGGGGCGTCGATGTAGCGTTCAGCACTACGCAGCTGCGTGGTCGTGTAGTATTCGAAGATTCTACAAAAGCGCCGTCGGACGGCACTCTATGCTCCTTTTATGTGTTGCTTTTGAGACATGTTTCAGTGTACAGAGTTTATACGTTGTTCAAGCGAGCCAGCTCATGCGGCTTTCGTACTCGGGCGCTGACGTATACTCCTGAATCCCGTCCACGGGCACAGCTATTGCCAAAGTTTATAAGCGCTAACAGACATCGAAAAGCAGCTCGCGATAAGAGTGGTTAGCAGTACGACTACTGTTTGGGCCGCCACATCGCTTCGCGTAACTATTCCTAGAATAGCGCAACTGCGGTAAGCGAAGTTCGTTTAAATGAAGGGCGTTTACATACGGTTCAATGCAGCTTCGGTGGGGGGACTTAATGAAGTCCATGTTACTGCATACTTCGTTTAAATGACGCTGGTCCAAGTGATATTTCCAGTGTATATAGTCGTATTCAAAATTAGGTCCCCAATCCCCCCCTCCCCCTCCCAAACTGTGAAGATTTTGTATGCTTACGCCTTTTCAACGCACATGCAGAAGGCTACGCGCGTCGGTGGAATTGTTTGGTAACGAAAATGGCTGCTAAACAATGCTTCCCTGGACCTTTATGAGTGCCATGGGTTGGCAGCCGCTCACCTAAAGACACCTAGACGTTCTGCTATTCCATGGGCTCAATAGTTTCAGGCAAGATGACTCATACGCACACGTTTTCCAACCGAAATCATCATCGTCATCAGCCTGACTATATACCCACTGCAGGGCGAAGGCCTCTCCCATATTTCTCCAATTAACCCGGTTCTTTGCTAGCTGCGTCCACTTGACCCCTGCGAACTTCTTAATCTCATCTGCCCACCTAAACTTCTGGCGCTCTCTGCTACGCTTTCCTTCCCTTGGAATCCAGTTTGTTACCCTAAGCGATCATCGGTTATCCTCTCTTCGCACTACATGTCCAGCCCATACCCAATTCTTCGTCTTAATTTCCATTAGAATGTCAGTAACTTGAGTTATTTCTCTGACCCACTCTGCACACTTCCTATCTCTTAATGTTACCCCTACCATTTGTCGTTCCATAGCCCTCTGAGTTGTCCAAACTTAAGTAGAACCCTCTTGGTTAGCCTCCACGTTTCAGCCCCATAGGTGAGTACAGGTAAGATGCAACTGTTGTATACTTTCCTCTTGAGCGATACCGGTAAGCTGCTAGTCATAATCTGCGAGTGCTTATCAATTGCGCTCCATCCCAATCTTATTTTCCTTGTTATTTCCTTTTGATGGCCCGGATCTGCGGTTACTACCTGTCCGAAGTAGACATATTCGCCTACTACTTCCAATGCTTCGCTACCCAACGTAAACTGCTGTTCCTTCGTGAGGCTGTTGAACATTACCTTAGTCTGCATGTTAATTTTTAAGCCTACCTTTCTACTTTTCCTGTCTAGGTCATCAATCATTATTTACAGTTCATCCCCGAGTTAATTAGCAAGGCAATGTCATCAGCCAATCGCAAATTACAGAGGTATTCTCCATCTACCCTTATCCCTAACAGCTCCCATTGCAAGTCTCTGAATACTTCCTCCAAGCAAGCTGTGAATAGTATTGGGGAGATCGTGTCTCCTTGCCTAACACCTTTCTTTATGGGAATTTCGTTACATTCTTTATGCAGAACAATGGTTGCTGTGCAGCCACTATAGATATCTTCCAGCACTTTCACGTACGGCTCGTCTACCCCCTGATTTCGCAACCAAAAACCAGCCTTCAAAGATTGCTTCACTTCCTGCACTCCCCATAAAAGATGTTAGCGTGAGGGGAGAAGTTGTATTCTTTCTTGGAAAGAATATCCTCTACAATCATATTTCCTTTATGCATGGTTTATGGTTTATGCATGCTTTTCATGATTTATGCTGATTCTCAGTGGGCTGCATAAACTTGCACTGCAGAAATGAATTGAAGGCGTTTGTTGAAAGGGCATAATACTTATCTTCTTTTCCTCTTTGTTTTGTTTTTTTCGCACAGTGTCCCAACCCTGTTCTGAACGCAAGGGGACAGACCACGAGTGGCGAAGCCCTATTAGCCCTTCAAGGTTGCATTATGGGCAAGGTAGAGTATACTGACGGTGTGATAATGGCAATATTGTGCCCTAGAATACGTACAAAGTTTGTATTTGCTGAAAAGCTTATTCAGCGCTTGCTGTGTGTCCCGTCGTCAGAGCCCCGAAAGTAGGTTAGGGGCATCTCCTTCCTTGCTATACTAAAAATATTGGGAGAATAGTGTCTGTGAAGGAGAAGAAAAACATCCTCGTGGAAATACTTACACAATTTTGCAAGTTGTCAATTACATTCTGCGGTTGGGGGATTCCACAATGGCCACAAACCAACTTTATGTCATCATGGTTGAATATTTGGAGACTCTATACTTTAGTTCCGTCTACTGCGACAGCCCCGACCACGCCCTCTCGATCCGGTGATCAAGATTCGCCTTGACTACCTAGCACGAGATCACCGTTAGAATGCAGTCAAGCAAAACTCTGGCGTTCATTTGCGTGTTGTGACATTAGATTCGGGAGTTTGGTGAATATGATGGGGGAGACGACCGCTGGTGAAGAAGAGGCGTCGTCACCATTTGCGCGATCGCTTTCTTTTGTAAGGCTTGTTTTCGTCACACACCGGTGTCTTTTGCTAGACTGTGCAAGCAAGCCCATAACGCCTGGTAGTGCAGTCGCAACCAATATGAAGGGAATCGCGGGAGCTTCGACCGGTGGGCCTTTCAAGCTGCATAGTGGCCAATTTTAGAACTGCGAAGATAATGATTGCCCTGCCTCCTGGCCCTTCTGCGATCTTCCGGGCTACAAGCATCATCCCCCTGACTAACTCGTCGGCTTTTTTTTTTCTACTCACAACTGCTGCGGACATGATTTTGCTGACGCGGCCAGTGGACGAGGTTTGCGCGGCAGCGGTCTGCGTGCAGAAATCTGTGAATAATACGAAGTAATGCTTTCGTGTGTCACCGCACCCTGCTTGTTGGCGCATGAAAAAAAGAATTGTTACTAGCTAGCGGGGAGTGTCAGCTGTCACAGGAACATCGAAAAGAGACAGAGAGGGGGGCTACTAGATGTTTTCCTCGCCACGGAAGGTGATGACGTAACGTGGCGCTGCTCCTTGACCCGATTGCGGCTCGAGCAATCACCTTCATATTGATTGTGACTGTACTTATCTAAGGATAATACTGCTGTGGATGCAATTCTGCGCGTTTGACATGGTCGCGGATCACAACTTTCGCTGTAGCGGCAACCGCTGACGTCCCAATGCGACTATTGTGAGTGCCAGTCATCGCAGCTTGAGGTACTTGCTGTTTTGCTAGATTTTTCCAGTTGGTTTCTATATGTCCACCATAGAATGGTCGTTATCGGAGGTATCGGCCTTATGAACAGTGGCATTAATGATATCCGCGCTCACCTTTTCAGTAGTACCAACAATTCCTTGTGTTTCTGCCGTACAAATGATCATACTGCCATTTTAAATCATTGCCGACAGTGATGAACTCACATTTGTGGTCACTAAGCACTCGACATTTATGGAAAAGGGCATCTCCGAACTAAATATTACTTGTATCAGTACTTTGCATGGGTGGTATTTTTGTTAAAACGTCTTATTGTGAAGGCTATTTTTTTAGTGGGAGGAAGGGGCCAGATTGCCTGCACCCTGATAAACAACTATGGGCTTGAGGCGAATGCTGGAAACTTGAACAAGAAGGATGACGCTCAGTTTAAGGCGCAGTTCCAGTAAAAACTGGCCCTGGGAAATACATCTCCGGAATAACGCTCCCATTTGCGAAGTAGAAAAAAATATCCCTAAACTTTTGCAATCAAACGTATTGTAACGGCAAGCTTCGCGTCGCCTGGTGCTTGGCTTATCAGTGATGAATTACCTGTAAAATCGCCAGCTTTTACTGATATTAAAATAATTCTTCTATGGTTTCAGATTGAACCCAGCTGTGTTTTGCTCCACCGTGTTCGTTTTCATTTCCATCAGCTATAAGGCGCAGGATGCGTTTCCCCGTGACGTGCTGCAGTATTGTATAGTGCAGCGCTTTCACTCTTAAAACCTGAAGCAATCAAATGGTAATACATTATACTGATGAAGGACGTTCATGACAAAAGTAATAATGCTAGCAAAAAATTATTCGCAAAAAGCAAGTGCCTTTCAGGATCATTCTGCGCTTCAACCACAACACTGGTCTAAATGTATTGTAGTGCATTGTTTCATGACATAACCTGCGCTGTACTATCGTGGTGTTATCTCTTACACCAACAGCTGGCCCGTCAACAGTGCTCTCATTTTCGTCTTTTTGCGAGATAAATGGTGCGCTGACCACAACCTTCAGTGGGCCGGCCGCTACGAAGAGTGCTTGAAGGGGTCACGGTGAGCGACCAGTTATGGCTGGGCTTGCCGTTTCATGTAGAGCATCTCCATGACCATCGGAAGTGTGGCATGAGTTCTACTCTGTCCCCATCAAAAGGGTTGACGCCCTTTACCAGTGGGGTCTACCACTGACTTCTCTTGCCATGGGCGGCTTTCAAAAACTGCCAGTTCAAACAGGCGACTGAACGTTTTTCAATAAGTAATATTACATAGAATATCAGACCTGTCTCATAAAGTGATTAAAGAGCTAAGAAACTGGTACCACACAATGTCTTTTCCAGAGTGAGTTACAAAACGATACATCCGTATGGCAAATGCTTGGATTTGGTATGATTTTTCCTAGGTGTCGCTCCCATAGGACCTTTTTCTTCCGGCGACATATTTTGCGCTGTAGGTTTTACCTATCCCCGTGTAAGCCCACTACAGTTAAGTGTGTCGTAAATGAGAGAGAAGAAACTCGGTGCGTGCACCCTCTGAATCGGCCTTCTGCTTGAGAGCAGCACCAATCGTCATGCTGGAAGCATGCACCCCATTACCAGCGGCCGCGGACGTCCTAGGGTGTATGAGAAGAATCGAATCGGCGAGGGCTTGATTTGCTGTTGTGGAAGCAGCCTGAGCTTCAAGAGACCAGGAAAGTGCGGAGGAGGATTTGATTGTGCGAAAAAGCTCTATCAGGGCGTGAAGAAGCTCGGCGCAGTGCGGGATAAAGGACCGGGAAACATTCACTAGGCCCAGAAACTCATGGCACTCGCGTAGGGTAGTGGTTGCTGGGAAGTAATTAACAACTTGGATGTGAGAAGGCAATGACTCAATTCCCTGCGTCGAGATGTGGTGGCCCAGGAACACGAGCTCAGCAGAGCCAAATACGGATTTCTGGGCGTTAACGACCACGCCAAATTCTTTGAGGCGTTGAAAGAGTTTCCAGAGTTGTCGCTCGTGGTCTTGGGGAATACGAATCATGATGAGGATGTTGACGTAGATAAATACAGACGGGAATCCACTCGTCACATCAGCAATGAATATCTGAAAAGTTTGAGCTGCTTGCGTACCATGGGGCATACGCACGTACTCAAATATGCCGAAGGATGTAGCGATGGTCGGTTTCGAGATATCGGCAGGAGCAACACGAATTTGACGGTACGCTTTGCTAAGGTCCCCTTTACTAAAGATCTTGCATTCCTCTAGATGGCCAGTGAAGTCTTAGATGTATGGCGAAAAATATCCAGCTGGAGCATGCAGTCCGATTCTTATTTCGCAATCTCCAGGCGCTCACCAAAGAGGCGGCGCGGACGAGCTGCTTGGACCACGCGTGATAATGGGGTGGGTTATACCATGCTTAGGATAGCTGGTGTAGAATACAAGGCCTCTTGACCTCGGGAAAATTTTCGAGGACTTGGGCGTACGATCGTGACGGGATCAGCGTACGGATACCAGTGGAAGCTGCAGCCTATATAACGCCAGTGATGGAAAGGCGCAACCTGCTGTCGATGCGACGATGGCGACACATGCTGACGTCCAAAATTAAATGCTTCAGGAAGTTGGATCTGATAATGGGTGGACGGACGTCGGCAACGATGAAGACAAATCGAAACGTGCGCCGCAGGCTGAGGTCCAGAGTGAGGGAACGGAGAACATTAGGAGTGATGGAGGCTGAGTTGGCCGCACGGAAAGTAAGTCAAAGTGGCTTGGAAGTACGCTCAGCCTTGGAGAACGGCAGTACGTTGACTTCGCTACCAGTGTCTAGAATGAAGCGCAGGCCGGAAATCTAGTTCAGGACTACGAACAAGCGGCCATGGTGAAGTGTGAAGTCACACGCCGCCTCAGTGGCCTCGCAGTGGATTTCCCGACCAGGTGCATGGTGCAGTGCATTGGCGGGCGCGGTTTTGAAAAGTGCGGTGATGCTAGCAAATATGCTAACTGCGAGGACTGGAAAACCACGAACATCTAGGCGTAGACGAACGGTGGCGAGGATGTGCGGAGAAGCCGCGCTGGGCATAGGGATAAGAGGACGTACGAAGGGTATCGAGAGAAGCGGCCAGCTGGTCGATCCAGGTCTCTAATTGCGAAATTACAGAGGACTCTGATGGAGAGGAGAGAGCGGGTACGGAAGAAGTCGCATCGTGGACTCGATCCGCTAGATGGACTAGCCGGTCAAGAGTCAAGCCCCTCGCAGCAGCGAAGACGAGGCGGACGGACTGCCGCATGCGCTGCAGGGAGAGCTCTCGCAACAGTGCGCCGTTCAAATCGATGTTGCTTTCGCCCAGGAGCTGCCGCATGCTGGTGCGGCGGTCTCAAAGCTCTTCGCAGGAGAGCAGCTGTTGGATGTGCGCAGTCTTAGAGGCAGTGGTGCGGTCCAGAATGCACTGCTTAAGTCACTAGTACGGGGTATCGACCGAAGGTCTAACGATGACGCCGTCACCTTTTGAGCCACCTCAGAAGTAAGGTTGGAAAGTAAGTGACGAAACCGAGATGATTCTGAGGTGACATGGTGCAGATGGAATATGGTTTCCACCTGGCCGAACTAGATGTGCGGATGCTTGGGCCAGAATCCCGGCAGGCGGAGCTGGATGTCTGCACGTCCCGTGGGTGCAAGGTAGCGTTAGCGAAAGGTCACCGGAGGGCGGTAGGTTATTAGGTCGGTCGTCTCGTGGTGGTGGCGGTAGTGGTTGATTTATTTTTTTTTATAAATTATCAAAAAGAAGGAAAAGAGTATTGCCGGCCGCGGCAACTGCTATCTAAAAAACTGAAGCACTTGAGCTACGGCCGACGGGAAGGAAAAGGGGATAGGGAGAGGATAGCGAGGGGAAGTAGAGAGGGGAGCGATATGAAGAAAGACAGGGGGAGCTTTGTACATAATTTACAAGGTACACCGAAGTCACAACTTTAAGGAGTTTACGGGGTCGTAGCGGAGCTCCAGAAAAAGAGGAGCAGCGTGGCAGACTTCACGAAACGAACAGCCGGTCCTGTGCGTGCGCACGCAGCACGCATCCAGCACTCAGCAAGGCTGGTAATGCCGATCTTAACTCCTACGCGTTAAAGCATCACTGTGCGCTACAGTGCTATTGCAGAGGGGAGATAGAGTACACGTGCTGTGAATAACCTGTACCATTTTACCATTTTATTGGTCCTCTCTAACAGCTGAAACAAAAAACAAAAAAGGAGAGGGAACCTGGACCAGCAAAAGCTTTGCAGGGCCTAAAGCCAATTAAAAATAAATAAAAAGGAGAAAAATTTCCAAATTAAAAAAGTTTTCAAAACAAACGTTTATAAGAAAAAGAAAAAAAGACGGAGGGGGAAAAACAAAATCCGAGTCGCAAGCAGGTCCACGCTGGCCAGAAGAAAAATTTAAAAAAACGCGAGAAGGCAGCATCCAAACCTGCAAATAAAGCAAAACCAGGAAACAAGACGAAAAGCAAAGAACAGCAGCAAAACAACGGATATACAAAAAATGACAAAACATGCGGTGAGAGAGATAGACGTACAGAACACAAAACTGGAAAACATAGAGACCTGAGATAACTAGTGGAGGATAGTCCACAAGAAAAGGAAATTAAATATAAATAAAATCGCGTGAAAACCAGAAATTTGGCAGTCGCCTATAACATTGCAAATTTTGCTTCACAAATCAACAACCAGGAGCAAAAGCATTAACAGAAAAGAAATTTGAGAAAGGGCCGATACATCAACCACATGAGAGAGAAAAAAAGAAAGAAGTGTATAGCCTAAGCAAAACAAAGGGAAAAAACTAATGAACCTATTTTGATGCAAATGACATCCGTCAGTAAACAAAGTCTCGGTAACAAAAAGGTTTGGTAAGAGAAACACTGGAAATACTTCAAAGATAACTACAGCACCACTATAGCGGACTGGCCAGACAGCAGCAGCAATAAATGCAAAATTATACCACAGCGGAGCAAAAAAAAAAGACACTGTAGGCAAGAGTGACTCCAGTCACAGGCACCTCCAGACAAGCTGAAGCACTCTGCTCAACACAGATGCATGGAGCCTTCAGGCTGGAGCACAGGATCAGCAGGTCATTTGCTGGTGCTTACAAAACCAAAGACGGAAACTGATCGGCAGTGATGGCCGCGCCAAAACAAAATGCAAATGGACCCGCAGAAGTGTGATCCGATAAGCGTGAGAGATCTCCGCAACTGGAGTGAAGGATGCCTCTATGCAAGCATGGAGGAGCATGATCGCTACCCTATACAGATCGTGGTAGGAGGTCTGCAGGAGGGCACTCCAAGGAGGCCTAATCGCCACCACAGCCAGACTCAAGTACAGGATCAAAAGGACATCCCTTGGGGATTGTAAGGCCAAGGATGGAGTGTTGGAAGCATCATCGTGCGCGCCACGACAGCAAACAGGTTCGAAAAACACCCAGGGGATAAGGCAGCCAGAAAAAGAAAAAAAAAGAGAAAGAAAAGACACCTCGAATAAATGCAATGAAAGGACATTATTAGAGAGTAAAAAAAAAAAAAAAGAAACCAACTCTAAATTTTTACTAATATATTGAAGCACCAAACTCGAAAAAAATATATAGCAGGAACTAGGACAGAAATAGAGGGAGAGAAAAAAAGACATATGTACCCTTTCAAAGCGGATATATAGAGAAATAAAACTGGCTGCATATCATTTAAAAAATACGAAAAGGTAAAAGGAAATAGATCAAATGAAATAAGAAAGTGAGCGACAATTGTCGGGTATAATGCTGCTTATGTGACGGACCATTTGAATTAAAATTGCACGAGCGACCGGATTCTGATAAGAGTCGGGTAAAGAGACGTTGTAATATCAGATGAGCAAAAAGACATTAGACATAACCTGTGCAATCAACGCTATATAAGTGGGATCGTTTTCCCATCATAACTAGTCGGGAACCCCCGCCAGTAATGATCGTGGTGGCCAAACAGAAGTCCTCTTGCCTAAACGCTGACTAGGCTTGCGAATTCAGACCCCACCTCAACCCCTGTTGAGTGCTCTCTCACAATGTGTAGCCATCTTTCTCTCTCTCTACCTTGCGTGGCTCATATTCACACTTATGTGGGTGCGTCTTCCCGCATATTTTGCTCACTGCATGTTTAACTACGCCACTGACGAACAAAGTGGCGGTGCTTTAGTTGGTTTTCCTCCGAACTTTGCCGGATTAATCTGCGAACAGTATAGGTAACCTTAATCGCGCATCGTGCCAAATGCGTACAACGAAGAAACATTTTGTTTTCGTTAGGCCGCCACTAGTTCCACGGAGAGTAAGGTAAAAAAACCTGGAAATAAATCCTACCGCTTGAGAGCACTGGAATGTCTTGTTGGTAACCCCTTTTCCTTGCAGTGCTGCAATTGGATTCGTGATAATATGCCGCTACAAGAAACATCGCTGGAGTAAGGCAAATGCCGCACAGTCTATATTGCCTGTTCTATTATACTGCACGTGACGGAGAGAAATAAAACGGAATGTCTGCCTCAAATGAATCCTGCTGGTAAAATCAACATTTTGGTTTCTGGTGTGTCTTTTACCTGGAAGGTGTTCGACGCTCAATACATTTTTTCACGCTGCGAAATTTACGCCCATTAAAGGCCGAATGTGAACACTGAAGTACGAATTTTCAAAATGGCGTAAAAAATCAAATAAGTAAGGAATAAAATATATGAACTTGTGAGAGGATCTCAAACAATTTTTCGCGGGATGTTGTGTGCCAGAGGCACTTTCTGTCAGCAGGGGAACGTCGGCTACAAGCGCGAGCAGAAGTAAACGATTCCCCGCCTCGCTCTCCATTCATATTCGGAACTATGCAGCACTACACGTGCTCTGTAGTTGATGATGGAAACCTGAAGTTGACACTATCTGTTGAAGAGCCTCGGTGCCTTCCTGTGCACGTAAGCCGCACTTCGCGAACAATGTCATGGCCGCACTTAAGTCCGCCGTGATACGATCCATCTCCTTTAGCATCGTGTAGGAGGCGAGGTCGATGCTATAGAAATTGAGAATTGCTTCTCGGACGCTTTGCAGGAACTGAAATCGTTGAGCTAGACGCGCATTTGGTGTGAGAATTTAACAAAATACAAGTATTGACATAATAAATCAGCCAACGTGGTAAGGCTGGGAGGCGGCCCTGTCCAGCTCGCACCTCGAGGAACAACGAGCCCTCGTCGAAAGAGCGCGGGCAGCGGCTTTTACCAGCGGTGTCCCGGACTAGGGACCCGACCAGCCTTCCCTTAATGATATGTAAATAAATGTTTTCATCATCATCAAGTGCGTACCATAAAGATTACACGCGCACACATACACACACACACACGCACACACGCATGCACACACACGCGCACACACGCACACACACGCGCGCACACACACGTGCACACACGCACACAAGCATGCACACACACACGCGCGCGCGCGCGCTCTGTGTCTTCTCTTTCGCGCCCGTTTCCGTAGTCTATGTTCAACCATTTATACACTTCAATATTACATCTGCTTAAACTGGAGAAGAATGTGATTGAATTTAATTTAACCCATGTTTCACTTGGTCACTTGAAAAAATATCAGTATTATTATGCGTTAAAATCATGCATTGTGAAGAAAATGAGAAAACTTAATTTTTTGGCCACGGAAAACGTACGCATTGTGTATTTCCCGCAGTATGGTGAATATTAAAGATGCCCGGTCCGTAAACATGTAATGGATGATTTCGTCAGTAGTAGGCGGGTGTATCGATATGCCTATTTAAAAGAAATGCAGTACTTCAGAAACCTTTTCTATTAACCGCAGTTTTGTAAACCAATATCTGAAGCGTTTTATTTTTTTGAAGTTTCAATGGTCGCCATGTTCACTTGCAGGCGAAATCAGGAATAACCTTTTACCGCGCGTCAAAATATCGAAGCTCACAGCAGGCATCGACATCAATAAACTTTCTTTCCGCAGTCCATATGTAGGCCTAATTGCGTACATCTTACTTGGATGCGATAATACACAAAGCACGTCAATCGAGAGAAGCAGGGCACATTGTAAAGACTTTTGGTTATCTCGATAAGCGTCACATTTCGGTTATTGAGTGGTTATTTTTAACAGTATACGACGGCGATCACAACCTCTGCACTGGCCGCAGGCATTCGCTTTACAATAAGGTTCATCATAGCGCTTGGTGCGGCATTCAAAATACTCAGTCATATGGTCTGAGTAGTGTAGATAGCTGAGGGCGATATGAGTCGTTAGTGGGCTACCTTTGATGGGAACTTTCACGAGAAGAGCTGCGTGAAAACAGTTATGTGGTTCATACGAGTATGGCCTCGCCTTGGTGCTGTCTGTGTAAGCGAAAGTTACACCGTGCTCAATTGCTTTTCAGGCAGAATTTTACGCACGCATTCTTCAGCAATAAAACAGGTGTAGGTCTAGCACTCATCACCTACATAATGCAGCCAGAATGGTCATGCGGCACAACTTGTTCTGAAAACCAGAGCAAGCCTTGGTAAGTGGGACAGCTATCTTCGCCTTCTGATATCGATGTTTCATACCGTGGCGACGCCATATATTTGGTTACTGAACGGGAAGGGAATGTCCAGCTCAATATTGTGCATCTCCACACTGGCGAAGCCGGCTGCCTTGATGAGGTCGCCGCTCTCCCTGTTCAGTCGACAGCCGCAGGTGAGGTTCTTGGTTAACGGTGTGAAGATGTTCTCCAGGCGCCTGGCCAATGAGCCCACTGGGTGTGGCACATGTTCGCAATACAGCAGTAGCCCCCCCTGCGGTGCAAAAAGGGAAGTGGAAATTAGCAATCCGCAAGCCAATGGGAGTGCAACGAGTTGCACGTAGCCAAATGCATGTGTTTCATCCCTTAGCGCACCTTTGGTATAAAATGTGCAGCCGCGTGAATGAAAAATAAGAAGGCAGGAAGGGGTCGTCATGCGATACTGAGCGCTGCACTGATTATCGCGCATTCCTCTGTGGGCCCTTGGCTTCATTTCTGCTAGCGCTTTTCGTTTGCTGGAATATTGAACTGGTACATATAGCTGCGCGTCGCCAACATCGCGACCAAAGCTCCAAAGCCTTGCCACCACGTCTTGGAAACAATAACTCTGCGAATGAAAAAAAAAATCCTTATGCCTGCAGAAAATTCCTTCTTTCTCAGCTAGTGTTGCAGCCAACGGCAGACACATTCGACTTCGAATTGGGTCGCATGGAAGAATATAACTTTGGTTTATAAGTACAAGAAACTGGAGATAAAATTGTTTTAAAAATTACAAAAGAGAAAAGAGAATGAGGAGGCACTAATAATTCCTACACCTGACATTTCTTCAGCAAACATACAAGGGAAATCAGCACTGCGAAATATAAGCGATTCAGAATCGCTACGTGGCTGTGGGTAGTATATTGCGCATCTCGAAGTAAATATTTCCAAATCCAAGGGTCACCACACCGAAATATATACATTTACTTGTTTTCCCGGCCTCGACAATAAGCGGGGATCCAGTGCATACGAAATGAGACACAAGGCTGTCGGGGTAGCTCGTGTGTTCGCGAAACAGCACTTTGTCATCAATGAGGTACAGAGCTCTTTAATAATACCAGTCGCGAAATTCCCATGAGGCCTCCCATGAGACCTTCCCATGAGGCCTATGGTCAAAATTCAGATATATACGGATAGTGGCAGCGCCCGCGGTGTATAAAAGAAACTGCGTTTAGTTGGAAACATTCAGACTCTTGATAAATGCACAATCACCGGGGAAATTATTATATGTTCAAAAGATGCAGTGGCAAAAATTCTTAGACATAACTTCCGTAAAGGTAATTAAGGTAAAAAAAAGGAAAAGAGTCTTTTCCAGAAGGCTATGACGGCAATAATAAAAAGCATATATTGATGCTTCTAGATGGCGCGACAATTCATAAGCATTCAAAAAGTGCGTACTAAAACAAGACACTTTTTGAGGCGAAGTTTCCCAACTGTTAAATTTCGTGCCAATGGGGGGATTTTTAGTCCCCACGCGGCCACGAAATATAACAGTTGGGAAACTCCGCTTAAATATGTGTCTGGTTTTAGTACATGCATCCAGAGCATCGCCAGGAAAGAAGGAAGAAAAGGGCGGAAACGCTGCAGAAGATATATCAAGGAAGAGAGGACGGGGTCTATGTCGACGCCGCCGAGAATGAGGAGAACCATGTTAAGGTTGCGATATGGTCAGGTGAACAAAATCTAAGAATAAGCGGCTCGGTTATGACGAGATTAGCTCACACGGCTGAAGAAGTGGCCATTGCCCTTGCAATAGCAGGGCCAATGGCGACTACAATTATAAATGATTCGAAAGCAGCAATATGCAGTTTTATTAAGAGAATTCGGGTCTCTCCACGGGCGGAAAGGATACCGATAACATGTCAAGATGACATAATAACCCGTCTAATATGGGCACTAGTCCACTCCCAGTTTCAAGGAAATGAGGGAGCTCATAAGCTTGCCTGTGGTCTCACCTTCCGGGTAGGCTCTGATCCTCAGTACACTCTTAGCAGGGACAGATTGCAAAGAGACAGGGATTACAAACAGATTACTGAGAACTACAGGCTAAACAGGTTAGAATATCCACCGGCAGATAGTACACTAAATAAAGTCCAAGAAAGCATCTGGAAGCGCTTACAAACAAGGACTTCTCCGAACCCAGCTACCCTAAGTCAGTGGTACTCGGGACAATTTTTAGATTGGTGCGAACTTTGTCAGGATAAGGCGGATCTGGTACATATGATATGGACGTGTCCAGAAATACAAAATACAAATGAACAGTCAAAAACGGAAGAATTTTGGGAGACTATACTGTTGAGCTCGCACTCCGAGACTCAGCTAGGTGTAATCCGACTGGCCAAACCCGCCGCCCGGGTCCAAGGGCTCCAAGCCATCGTGTAGGCAGATAGGTTGACGCCTATCCTGTATCTGTTGGAGATCAAAGTTTTACCACCACGACCACCACCAACTGTTATAATGCAAAAGCTGTACGCAAGTAATTCATTGTTTTACGACATTACCGCACCGAATTGTCACTTTCTCTCCTTGGGCCTCTAGCCTTCATCTTCCGCAATATGCAGCTGCACGCCAGAAACCCAATCCCTGGCCCGAATGCTCTGCTCTTCACGACTCTGAACATCTATCACTCTGACTGTATATTCCCGAGAACCCCTTTATTAAATCTGTTGTTTTCATCATGTTCGCGGTATTCATATTTTTTTTTTCATTCATCAGCTGATACTAGATGACTCAAAAGACCGGTCATGGGATGCATTAGATCGGAGATTTCCATGTTCCCCGATTCACAGAAGCGCAGCGTTCAACTTGCATTGCCGCCTCACCAAAAGTTCAGACACAGCAGCTACACTCGCCATTTGCTGAGGTTTACGTGTCTCAACTTCATTGTGGTGCGCTTCTTAGGTCCTCAAGACAAGAGGTAACAAAGGCATTACTTGTGACCGGACGAACTTGAAGTACATGGGCTGTAAAAGTACCGGCACCCGACTCTACATGGCAATATTCATTAGAGATAAGTTTCTAGCTGCTAATAATTCTGTACATTATCACATTTCAAAACACCTGGCGGCTGGCTTCAGAACAGCCTGTCTCGCTAAGCCCTACGTCTTTGTTATATAATTACCTCAATGAATATCTTCGTGTGGGCCAGTCGGTGAGGCATCATGGAGAGGAACAACGCTATGGAAACACGGGCACAAAACACACTAAAAAAAACAGGATTTTTTTTTTTCGTGTGTCTTGTGGCCGTGTTTTCATTGCGCTGCTCCTCTCCATGACATAATCCCCTTACCTCAAAGAAAAAACAAGAATGTTGCTTCAGCATGAGCATGGATATGGCGGCCATCCCAGCGCCGTTGGACGCAATGTTGACAGGCTCCAGTGTTTTGAGTTTGTCTTCTTTGAATTATCATATCTAAACTGTAATAAATGTACGTGCCATTTTTTTTTTCAAAATAGTTCTCCCTTCGACATGCCGGCCCTCAAGAATATGCATGCTTGAAGCTCTGTCTTTAGTCTTTTTGATAGCGTAATACTGGAAGTCTAGAGCGCTGGAGCAGTGTACCAAGGAAGAAGCGAAATACAAGCCCAGTAGTGCAGAGTGAATGAAATACTGTTTTTGTTCTTTGTGTAATTATTCGCCTGCGCACGGATGCCGCACTGGCAACTAATCCCAGAGTCTGTTGTAAGAGTTCACCGAGCGCAACGGAAGCGCTTTTTGCAGGTCTGATGTGATGTTTCTTGTTGCCATTGAGAATACCTTTTCGGTATCTTTATGTAATTCAGTATGACCATTAGTATTTTTAATTTGAGTATCAACAACCTTAGATATGCGGATGATACCACTTTAATGGCAGAAAGTGAAGTGGAACTCAAGAGACTTCTGATGCGCGTACAAGAAGAGAGTGAGAAGTTTGGGCTTACACTGAACATCAAAAAGACGAAGATCATGGCGTCTTGCCCTATCAAGTCCTGGAGCATCAAGAGACAATAAGTGGAAGCTGTGACAGATTTTCTCTTCTTGGGCTCCAAGATTACCTCAGAAGGAGACTGCAGCCATGAAATTAGGAGACGCCTGCTTCTGGGAAAGAGAGCAATGGTTAGCCTTGACCGCCTAGTAAAGAGCAGAGACATTAGTCTGCCAACCAAGATCCGTATAACTCGTGCTATGGTCTTTCCAGTTGTGATGTATGGATGCGAGAGTTGGACTGTGAAAAAGGCTGACCGCCGAAGAATTGACGCGTTTGAATTGTGGTGCTGGCGAAGACTCTTGAGAGTTCCTTGGACTGCCAGAAGGTTAAATCAGTCGATATTGTCGACCATAAACCCTGACTGCTCATTGGAGGGTCAAATTATAAAGTTAAAGCTCAGCTACTTTGGTCATCTGATGAGAAGAGAGGAGTTGCTGGAGAAAGATTTGATGTTGGGAAAGTTTGACTGTCGCCGGAGAAGGGGTAGGCAGCGAGCGCGATGGTTAGATGGCATCCTCGAGGCACTGCAGATGAAGTTATGTGATGTTAGGAAGATAGTGAGAGACCGGAAAGCGTGGCGTGAAATGGTCCATAGGGTCACGAAGAGTCGGACACGACTGAACGACTGAACTGAACTGAACTGACTGTCTTGGTTACATGCAATATCTACAACCACTGTTGATGTTCTTGCGTGATCTCATAATTGCCTCATCCTGCCACCGCCGGTAAATCATTTTCAAATTAATTGCTTTTTCTAGTGACAGCTTCCGGGGAGATCATTTTTCGTACAGCGCGCGTGAATCCAAAAGTGTTTTTTTTTTTGTGTGCCGAATGCTTCTCGAGAGTGCCGACCATCTTGTTGCATTCAGCAAAGATTGGGGATACCTACAGGGTTTCGTAAATTCAACTACCTTATTTGTCATTACTTTTTCCAAGCCCACTGGTTGCTGCAGCGGCGTCTTTTTGGGAAATATACTTGACGGTCATCAAATGAAAATTGTGAATATATTCCTTCCCTTTCCTTCAAACAATCAGAATCATATGTCCTTGGTTAGTTTTGCCTTTCACGTTGAATAATTTTTGTGTCTGGTTACTAGTCATTATTGCAGTGCAAAGTGAAATGGTACGGTGTGGCCTACGTGCCTATATAGCTTCAACCCTGTCCGATTGTTTATTTTCTGTTGTAATGCAATAGCCTTTCGAGATATCTTGCCGCCAGACTTCAAGGAAATACACCGATACTACGATACGAAAACAATGTTCAAATTCGAGCAAAAAGCATTATGAAGGACCCTTAAGCTCCACGTTTATGGGTATGACGCGATAGCGTACAGTAGGCTATCAGGTCAGATATAAATCCCCGTTCTAACCAAGGTATATGAACGTGCCTGCATTGCCTAGGAATGACCTCTCGGAATTCAAGCACCCGCACAGGCGGATTCTGTCATAACCCTCCCATATGAAAGCAGAGTACCGACTTGGCAGCTCTTGCCAAACGTAACGTCACGTAACCCACAGACATCGCAGATGACGACATCGCTCTTTTTTAATGCCACCGCAGAGACTCGTCGTCATTTAGAAGAACTTACTAAGCGCCGATAGCAACGCCGCTCACAGTTAACTCGAAGGGTTATAAGGGCGCAACCACCTAGCAAAGCACCTCCGCAAACCAATAAGCCATATCTTGTCAGCAACGCCCCAGTCAATGTGCACACTTCAATAATGAATAACATTTTGGCGCTCATGAAGCAGTTGATCGCCATGATAATTGACGCGCTTCGTCCTCGTCATAGATAGTGCATCATCTCTGGTGGTGCAATGGAACTGTAGAGGTTTTCCTTATAAGAGTGAATATCCGCCTGCGCGACAGCAAACTCAAGGCTGGGCCTTCCTTCTTCAAGAACACAATACACTTCATCGTCTCTGGTTTCTGCGCGCACCCTTCTCCTGGCCACCGGTGCACAGCTTCCCCTCTTCATCCAGGTAAAGCTGAAATTTATATTAATAATTGTGTCCCCCATACACCAATCGATCTTTCACGGTGGTTCAACACTCGGCAAGAGGTCTTGGCCTTCTCGTTAAACCTGCACATACACCGCTGATTCTAGTGTCTTTTTATGGTCGTCTATGAACATCTCCCAACCTTGGTTGGATTCGTTTCTTCCGCAATAGCTACTCGGGTACCCCCCTTTTAATTTGCGGAGGCATCAGTGGCACTCACACTTCTTGGGGTCACCGTATGGATTTCTCCCGACGAGCTCACATTTATGACACCTTTCTAGATTATTCATTCTACCTTCTAAGTAGACCGCAAACAGCAACGCGCCCACGGGGTGGCCCATATTCACCTGACTTGTCATGGTGGTTAGGCCCCGGCAACCCTCGTTGGGATGTTGAACCAGATACTTGGAGGAGCGCCCACCAGCCCTATCTTAATCTATATTACAACTTCTCGTCTGCCGAAAATGTGCCGCAGCGTTCGTTTCACATCTTGGGACGCTGTTCGCTTGAATAATCGATTGTATGCATTGAATATATCTACCGCTCTCTCTCTACTCTTTCATCTGTTTTGACCGCTCACACATTCTCCTCTACTGTAAATGAGAATGATCCGAACCAGGATATGCACCTTTTAAATCTCTGGGTTCTTCATCGCCAAGCAGATCGTTACACTTCTCGTAACCCCGATGACCCTTCAGCTATTCCCGTTCTTCATCGAGCTACTGCACACGAGCGGCGCTATTCAATGCGACTTAGCAGGGAACGCTGGTCTACATGGTGTGAAGGCCTCTCCTGTATACCCAGGGCAATCGGCATCTTTGGCGGGTATTTCACGCCATGGAACACCCTTCTCAAGTAGCTGACTACACCGAAAGCATTTGCCTAGCCCTGAATGTGGATGAAGCTTCATTTTCACAACAAGCAGCCCACCAGTTTTTCCCAAACCATGATTGTATTCCTACTCCTCCTCCGTTGTTATCAATTGCTGAGCACCCTGATGACATTACTACAGACTTCACTATTGCAGAATTGCTTGCCCCCATAGACCGCCTCAAGACAAACACTGTCCCCGGACACGATGGCATACCTAATTCCTCGTTTCTCAATTTGGAAGGGTGGCTTTAGGGTTTCTGCTTGATACATTAAATGAAGTGTGGCATTCTGGAGTAATTCCGGGAGAGTGGAAACATTCTATTGTTGTGCCAATACCAAAATCAGGTCAATCGCCAGTTTCTCTACGACCCTCCGCTCTATTTCATTTACACCTACTATCTGTAAACTTTACGAACACATTCTAGCAGCTCGCTTGTCATGGTGGTTGGAATCAAATGCTCGTTATCCAGAATGCTCGTTGTCCTAAGTAGACATAATCGCCTACTACTTCCAGTGCTTCCGTACTTAACGTAAACTGCTGTTCCTTCCCGAGGCTGTTGAACATTACCTTAGTGTTCTGCATATTGATTTTCAAGCCTACCTTTCTGCTTTTCCTGTCTAGGTTATCATTCATTATTTGCAGTTGATCCCCCGAGTTACTTAGCAAGGCAATGTCATCAGCAAATCGCAGATTACTGAGGTATTCTCCATCTACTCTTATCCCTAACTGCTTCCATTCCAAGTCTCTGAATACTTCCTCTAAGCAAGCTGTGAATAGTACTGGGGAGATCGTGTCTCCTTGCCTAACACCTTTCTTTATGGGAGTTTTGTTTCTTTATGCAGAACTATGGTTGCTGTGCAGCCACAGTGTATATCTTCCTATGAGTGTAACCCCTTGGCTAAACCCGACAATAAATTAGCTCACGCTTCAATTGATCTGATTCATTGTATAGCTATGCGCTCAGGCGGAGCGCGTTCTGATACTGCTCGTCAGCGTGTGCGCTCCATCTTTATCGGCGGATAGTGTACCAGGCACAATTTTAACGCCTCACCCGTAGTCAGAGGGAATCCCTTGAAGCTATCAATCGCGAGGCTATGCGCGCCATAACCTGTCTCCCTTGTCTTACACATATAGCTGTTCTAAAAAAGTATGCTCAACTTATTACATTAACTGAACTGATCGACCAGTGTGGGACAAGCAGAACACGAAAAATGTTGATTCAGCTGCATCGCTTACACAACTTTCCTCCTTGGTCGTACTGTCATCTCACAGACAGTCGCTCCACTGTTTCGCCACCGATATCAGCCGCGCATTTGCCTCCAGGGTGCATAATATACACCGATGCATCACTCACTGCTCTGCAGATAGTTACCGCTGTGTACAGTCCCTTCCATCCTCATCTTAACTCTCGCGCAACGTATGGCGGGGATACATGCACCCCCCTTGCGGTGGAGCTTCAGGCGATAACGAAGCAATTAGTTCCCTCCCACTCGAACCCACATTTGACACTGTTCATAGTTAAACTGACACTCTAGCCTCCCTTAAAAAGCTTAAGGCTGTTCGACGCACATTCAAAATTACACAATTCATTCACCATCTCTGTAAAAATACTTGTCCTGTGCTTATACACTGGATTCGCGGCCATGTTCATGATCTACATAATGTCCATGTAGATGAAATGACACACATTGACACACCC
The DNA here is from genome assembly GCF_055883805.1 of Amblyomma maculatum. NCBI lineage: Eukaryota > Metazoa > Arthropoda > Arachnida > Ixodida > Ixodidae > Amblyomma > Amblyomma maculatum. The sequence goes on from NC_139344.1 coordinate 428,378,637, forward strand.
GACATCCCGCCACCTTCCCCGCTTCCCCCAGATCCGCTAATGCCCCATGTTTCCGAGAAAGCATCATTGCGCCAACAAACACGAGCTTTAATTCCTCCGTGTTCGTACCCTCCCCCCCCCCCCCCCCACGGTAATCTCACTCGGAAGGAGGAGGTATCTGTGCGCCGGATTCGGGCAGAAGCGGCTCTGACTCCTTCTGCGTCTCATCGGTGGCGTGACCAACGCTTACAAGTGACCAAAAAGTGTCCGCATTGTGGCGCTTCACCGGAACTGTGGGATGCGAAGCATCTATTGTGGACCTGCTCAGCTACGGCATCCGTGAGACAGTGCTACCAACGGAAATTAGGCCTGCGGTGGGATCTTGACTGTGATTGCAGGAGGTGGACGCAAAACAATCAGTTTATTGGCAACCTGTGTAATTATTTAATGAAGACCTGTTCGCACTTTTTCTTCTAGCTTCCTCCTATTCACCGCTCCCTTTTCACTCTGTCTGATGGCAAACCTCTGGAATAATAAACAAAATCTACCGCCTGTCAGTGTGCAGCCATGTCAGCTGCCAGCTGCCGCCTGCCAGCGCCATGCTCGTGATTTCTCGCTGCAAATGATGACGCTGGATTTTCGATGAACGGAGTATTTAAAGCTACCTGGTTAAAATTATATTTCTTTAATTGACATGCTGCCTCTCTTTTTCGTCATATATATTACGGGCAATGTTTGCATTGTTTGGTAATAAAATTCTAACCGCTACTGATACAAGGCGTATGTCTTGGATTAGACCCAATTGTTCGTTGCTTTATGTTCTTTACCGTTATTGAGATTAATATAATGGAAGCTCGTTTGTAGTTTGTACCTGCCTTGTTACCATGTTATCGAACGCACCGCTCATATAACGTTGGCTCGACGTCCACTACCTTAGAGTGATATAAATGGGTTCTGCTTCTAAAGTTAATACGTGAAAGTACGATACAACTGTTCGCTCTCAGATCACAATACACAGCTGACAACAGAACTAAACACATCACTGGCGTCCTTTCTTACGCAGCCATATGTGCGAGGCACCAGTAAGTTCCTTTGCCGAAGGGCAAAATCTAAAGTGCAGTGTTTACGCGATGCAAAATGCACTTGTTCACTGAGTTAGGATGCCTTACCTTTACGAGAACCCGTCTGCATTCGCTGAGCATTTTCTGGCCGTCCTTGGCAGAGCAGAGTACGTAGGTGAGCAGCACGACGTCGAAGTGGCCATCGGGAAGCATGCTCATGTCTTCTCCGTATCCACAGATTGAACGCGCCATTTGCACCTGAAAATGTGGGATTCTTTAAGACCATATTTAGGGGCCCCTGACAAGTCAATCTTTCTAGGCCAACACTGTTAAATGTATGGCCATTGTGGTTTTTGTTGCCAAAAATATTATCCACCATGTTGGTAAAAATGGTCTAAGCTTCCGATGAGCAGCAAAACCCTGCTCTTAAACTTAATTCTGCGCTATTTGCTATTAGTTTAAAACACCAGTAAAAAGCTGTGGGATGCGTTTTTGAAAATAGTTTATGAGGCACCTACGAACAACTGTAAAATACTGTTATGCGCTCATCGATATAAACGGTTAAAGTTTCCGATAGGAACCAAAGCGTCGCTTCGGATTTGCTCTACGCTCCCAAAAAGCAATTGAGCCTCCCATATAACAAACATACAAGCAACAAGTAAACGTAGCCGAGGGATAATCTGCGGATATATTCATTGGAACAGTACTGTAACAGAGTAGGCGAAAAAGATGAACGTCGAAAAGCACTTTCGCAGAATTGCTCGGAAATTCCGTGGTATGTTTCGTTTAACGTCTGCAAATAAATATGCTTCTTCTGAAATCGCGAAAGCCTTCTAGGACATTTTTCAAAGCAATATGTAATACGTGCTGCCACGGGAAAAGCAGAACAACATTTTTTATCATTGGCATTACTATCCGACTTCTTGGATTCGCCTGAAGAAGCTGCCCTCCAGTTGATTTCAAGACCTGGGTTGAACAGCTACGCCATATCAGTAGACAGCTTCAACATGTGCTATGCTGCAGATGCTTCACGTTAGATTCTGAATGTTGTCTAAAGGGCCAGTACACTGGAAACAGTTTGTTGACAGAAGAGAGGATAGGGTGACGACCCTGAGGGTTGACTGAAAAGCGAAATAAAAGCAATCGACCATGATTCAATCCGCACTAGTTATGCAGCTCCTTCATTTTCCAATATCGCTAGCTCATGATATGAAACCTATAAAGAGGAACAAGACGTTCCATGCCTGTGCAACTATCCCTTATGTCAGAATAACAATCAAGGCATCATTTCGCGTTCTTGAGCGTTAGCTCTACTGTGCACGTGCAGCTAGTTTGGGCTTATGTTGTGATTGACAAGAAAACAAAGAAATCAAAATTCTTCTGAACGAATCCAGAATTGCTCTCTAGTTCGTCACATTGAGAGCCGAGCACGCAACCGGGGCTTTTGTTCTCTTTATTACATTTTCATAACGTACAGAAGGCATAAAGTGCGCCATCAGCAACGTTCTTCAAGCCATCCACGTTGGCCGGTCGTGCAGCACCCAATACACTTCCCTCAGGCCTACAGCACCTTCAATAAAATGCTCTGGCAAATATCTGCGAACAACCTCAGAAGTGTTCAATTGTGTGTGTTTTCCATGAGCTATGGAGGCCAAGAAGCATGAGAAGGTCCAAAAGGAATTCCTTTTCGTACTTGTAAAACCGATATGTCACACGGATTTAATAGAGACTTATTATAGCGTACACAGACACACGCAGAGGAATAGCGCACGCGAAAAATATCGTGACGCGCACTGCGCATGCGCTATACGATACCCGGGACCCCGGAGTAAGATAAGACAGGAGCGCCCACTATGATCCGCTGCAATACATTCGGCGTAGGCCGTTTTTGCTACACGAACGCCAAGCCCGCGTCCGGCGCTCAGCTTCCCTCTGTACTCTCTACCTCCACTTCCCCTTTCCTCGCGGACGCGGGTTTGGTCCCACTTTTCTCCTCCCCAATCCTCCTTGCAGAAAGAGACAAATATGCGCGCCACCTGTCAACAGTGTTGCGAAACGAAATGCACCCGAGCTCGATCCAGGCTATAGTGAACTAGAATCTTCACTATAATCCAGGCGACCGCGGGGGCGTTGCGTACAACGAGCGGAGAGCAGACGGAGGGTGGCTTTGCGCGTCGTCTGCTAGCCTGAACACGCACAATTGAAATCGTGGTCGTCACCAACCTGCATCTTTTTTAAAGTAAATCTTTAAGATAAAGCTCCGTCAATGTTTTCTCTTTTTTTTTTTTTGTCGTCTGCGTATTCCCTTGAAAATGAGTCGACAGGGACATGCAGACGACAAACTAGGCAGCGAGATCACCAGTACGCAGACCAAACGGTACACAGCAAGACATACGTGTGAGGAGCGCATACTGTGCACTGCTTCTTTTTCTTATATGCGGATGGTAGGGTAGGCGATGAAGTGTTTCATCGTTGGATGTAATTCAGGGCACAGCAAAGATAACGAAAAAATCCCCTTGTTTCGGCCGCCAACTGATTCAAAGCTTTTTGAGCAGTGGAAGCAAAACATTCCACAGATTGGCCAGGAATTAACGCAAAAGCAAAGGGTGTGTGCGCGGCATTTCAGAGATGAATTTAATTATCTAAACTACTACAGCAGCTATAAAGGAAACGTATTAATTAATGAAAAAAAAAACGGGCTCACCTTGTCAAGGGCGCAATTCCCACCATATTTCAGAAAAATTAAGAACCGAAAGCTGTTGAGTGATCCGAATTGGGGGAAAAAATTGGTGAGCTGTATGAAGCAGATGAGCGTAACGGGACTATAATATATATATATATATATATATATATATATATATATATATATATATATATATATATATATATATATATATATATATATATATATATATATATATATATATATATATATATATATGTGTGTGTTAGTCTTGAAGCAGTCTTGAAGCCATAGGTAGCGTAAGAGGGTTCTAGCACAGCTTTCGCCCTCGCTCTTGATCACGCTCTACGTGACGCTGGCGGTAACACAGGACGTTCGACGTCCCCCGCTATAGTTGAGGGTGGCGCTGGTGAACACTCTCAAGGTTGGTATGCAGCCAACATTACTACCCAAGAAAGTAGCAGGGCGGACAGCGGCTGATGTAGCTCAGTTGGAAGAGCACCGGAAGCGATATTCGGAGGTCATGGGTTCGGTTCCCGCCATCGGCACGTTAATTTTCCTGCTACTTTGTGTATGTTTCTCTTTCCTCTAAACACATTACATTACTAATTCATGTGATTATCAAGTAAAAAATAAAAAAGACAAACTACAATCCCCAATGCTTTCCTTGGCCTCGCCGACTGTTGGCTTCTTTTCTTCATATATATATATATATATATATATATATATATATATATATATATATATATATATATATATATATATATATATATATATATATATATATATATATATATATATATATATATATGAGGCAGCGATGAGGCCGGCAACAGGTGACACCTCAGTGCAGCTCGAAGATGCAGACAACACGATTTCAAGGGATATCTTCCCCACGGCGATGCAGGCGATACATATCCCCGCAGCTATGCAGGCGATACGCAGTGCAGCGACAAGAAGCAGACGACAGACGCGGCGGCAGCACGGCACCGCCGGAGTGGAGGCGCGGCGGCACGCTAGCAGAGTCGGTGATAAATACTAGCGCCATCTATCAGATCCGCCACCAAGCTTTTTCCGACGTAGCAAAATTTCGCCCTTCCAAAGAGCGGAATCGGCACTCCTGTCTATTTTACTGCGTGGTTGGGGTACACTGTGCAGGGTGTTGAATATTTGGGGGCTGGGATTTAAAAAATTCCTATGCAAAATCTACTACCCCATTCGAGCTGAAATAACTTTCACAAAATAGCAAAATATCGTCTACGTTATCTGATAAGTGATTCAACATCGGTACTAGCCTAGATTTTTCGAAATCGAGTAAAAATTGCTCTCACCAGCCTGCACAATTTTCGCAGAAGAGAGTCGAAAAGCTATTTTGACATGGTGCGTCGTCTGTTGGGCAGTGAGGCAAGCACGCCAACGGCCGGGATGGAGCTTTAAACATGCTTAAATCGCCTTTAAACATTATTTTAAGTCTTTTTTACGGATTTACGTCGCACCGATTTTTCAAGTTAACTTATTCAACGTCACAAAGATGGTGCGACGGATGCCACCGATGTACTACGTTCTTTACAGTAACCAATTTTAATGCATAAAACTATTTTATTAATATTACATTTCAGTTTCTGTACTGCGCGTCATGCTCGAGCAAAACGTAAGGTTGTGTTTTATTTTTGCGTAATGTACCTGGCATATCCATTGCTGCAGTTTTTGGGGACCGGCAATACGCTTTTACGGAAGCACTGTCCATGTGGTAGAGAGCATTCCCCTAACTTTCGGTAGGTATAAGGCTTGATGCCGGGTGCTAATTGGTATTCATCGGGTCTTCAATTCCTGCAAGATTTCCCCTGGCATCGTGCTAGGCTCATCTGGGACGAAATGCTTAAAAAAGGGGATTCGTTCCACCATCAGCCACCCATAAGTCCGCCTCGCGGCAGACGATCATGTGTGGGCCTGTTTTCAATCGGAAAAGTCCTGCACACTGTCGTTCATTTTCCAGCACTCGCGGCCTGCACCAGGGCTCCACATTTCGCTGTCCAGGCCACGCACGAGAGGTACAAAGAGAGAACGGCAAGTAATGGCTGTTAAAGGCAGCAAAAGCTGATTATTTACTTCATTAATTTTTCAGATCAGTGATCAGAAACACAATTCTGGTTCCAGATAAAAACCGCAGTGGCAATGAACTAGTGTATCTAGAATTTAGTAGCACCTGCCTCAGTTCGACTACTTTCTTAAGTATTCGCTGTGGTTATAAGACAATGTGCGGGCCAATGGCGAAGCGTGCCCTGCGTTGATGAGCTGGTATGGACGCGATAAATTTGTCACAGCCATAATTCTGGATGTTCCACATTGTGCACAACGCACACAGAGCCATCGAAGGCGTAAAAAGAATCTTCGATAGGATGCCATTTTCCTTCCTTCATGTCGTACCGCTCCATCATGCACCAGGGCCCCTTCTTTCCTCCCATGATTACGTAGATGTCTCCGTCTAGCAGTACGGCGGTGAATAATCCTTTCGGGCTGGACATACTGGGGAGTTCTATCCAGCGGCTTCTCCTTAGATCGAACTGTTCCATCGAGGTTGTCCAAGAAAAATTGATGCAGCCACCAATGACGTAGATCATTTCTCTGTAGGCGACTGCCTGGTGGTAGCAACGGGCTGTTGACATTTCGCTTACCATGGTCCAAGCGTTTGCCGAAGGATCGTAGCACTCCACAGTACTCCAGTCAAGGAAGCCGCTTTTTCCACCGAGGATGTAAATGCGTCCTCGTGCCACTGCAGCAGCAAATGAGTGGCGAGTGCTGCTCATGGAGGCCACCAGTGACCACCTGTTCTTCTTGGCATCGTAGCGCTCGACAGTATCGGTGTCCTTGTAACCGTCTCGGCCCCCTAGGGCATAGAGTACACCCTGGAGTACAGCTACGCAGAAGTTCATCCGGGAGAAGTGCATACCCGCCTTATGGGTCCATTGCTTGCGGTCCAAGTCGAAACACACGACAGAGTTCAAACCTAGGCGGTCGTTTTTCGAACCACCTAAGACATAGATGCACGAGTTGAGTACAGCCATGCAATGGTGATACCTGGGTTCGGTGGGCTGATCGCCCAACATTTTCCACTTCGAAGTGCGGCAGTTGAAAGTGTACATTTTGTTCTCTGGGCCTTCATTGGTGCGGCCGCCGAATAGGAAGACAATCTCCTTGGGCATGCGTGGAATCAGCCACGTCTTTCCTGACAGGTCCACTCCTGCAGACTCGCCCACTGTCAACGACTGCCTGTACAGCGTCTCGTGGATCACTCTCAGTACTTTCAGACATTCGCTGATTTCTTGGACAGCTGGATTCATGACCAATTTCTCCCAGTCTCTCACACTGCAATTCACGAATCGCACGAGGGGCAGGAAGTGGGCTAAGTATTTCCTCCGCCCGTCCGCGTCCACAGATATCCACTTCAAGATAGCGGTGAATGTGTCATCCACTTCGTTGGGCGCATGCAGCTCGTTGTGTGATAGGATGGCGCGCATCTCGCTGGGCTTAAGTGACTGAAACTGGACGCTGCTCTGCCACACTTCGTGAAAATTGCGAACCACATAGAGAAACGCTTCTGCAATGAGCGATTCGTATCCCTTTCTAACAGCAAGGTGGTAGATCCAAATGCAAGAGTCGGAATCCAAGTTCCGGCCCAGCATGTTGATGCAGTGCTGAATAATTTTGCTTATCTGGTGCCTCTCGGCCAGCTCGAGCACCCTCTCGACGTTGTGCAGCCCTACGTGTTCGTGCAGGGGCGTAAAATAGGCGAAGTCGATGAGCAGCTCGAGCATGTCACTTGCCAGATTGGTTAATATCACTCGGATGGGAGGCGCCCACTCTTGCCGCTCCTGTGCCTTGCCGCTGGTAAGCGCCTCGATGGCAGCGCTGAAGAGAGTGCGGCAGCCAGGGTAGGTGGCTGCCAGGACGAATCGATGTGCCCAAACCTCCTTACCATCCGTAGTCTGGAAAACGACATCGCAGTCTTGGCGGCTGATCCTGTTCTTCTTCAGACCGGAAATCACACGCGCTCTGGCTCCCGGGGGAAAAGACGGCTCCTTATGTACGCCGGTGAAGAGGAGACTCGCATCCAACTCCATGGAGATGACGTTCTCCGTCGTAGCCGGCCAAGTCTCGGAGGCTGTCATGGCGGCACACATTTTGGACTATGTCCGGAGACTTCGGTGCAAGGGGGCAGAGAGGCATCAAGCACAGTGGGTCGCTGTTGTTGTTCTCCGCTAATCTGATGGCACATACCCACACAGGGGGATCGGCCAAGAATGGAGGGCAGATATGATGATGATGATGATGACCTCAGACAAAATGGCACATATGCACGGTGGGGGATTGGCCAGGGTGCATTGTAGATTATAAATATATATGTTCAAGGTCTTGAGTATTCAGATAAATATGGATGTTTAACTAGAATTTGAAAAAAAAATGAAAAGGAAAATAAAAGTAATGAATTATTAGACAAGGCGTTTTTGAAATTCTTCTTCTTCTTGCCTCTGTATGTACATATGGCACCGACCCACAGCAAGGAATGGCCAATGTTCAGGCATGTGCAAGAATTGAATACATGATCCCACCTCAGACTGCATAATATAGCTAATCAATTAGAAATTAGTGTTGCTAAAGCGGTTTGAAAATTTTGATTTAACGGGGACAGCAATCAATTATTGAAAACAGAAATAATAAAATCAAATAAATTTGTAAATATTTTCGAGATACAGAAGCGCTAAAGAAGAAATTTTCTGGTCGCAATAATATAGCTAAGGAATACCTCACACGAGATTTCATGGCATGCCGGCCCTTTTACGGTTGCACCCATGCAGACGCGGACAAGAATTGTAAACTGTAATCCTAAGCTAGCAAGAAGAATTTTCAAATTATTCCTTTTCTGTGGAACACACCTGCAAGAGGAGAGGATGAATTGCTCAATAGTGTCCACGTCATCGTATAAAGCACCAAGATTCGACGCCGTGAATCCAGAATGACCTAAATAAAGATAGAGGCAGGAAATTCTACAACGTAGGAGTGCCATGGAGACCTAAAATTGACTCCGGCTGCTATACCGGATACTCCAATGGAAATTTAAATGCTCAGAATACACAGTCGCAATGAGGGTTTCATAGCTCAAGCAGTGCACTAATTGGAACCGTTCAAAACGGGATATATTTAGAAAATATGTTAAGTACAACACTGACAATGGCCCCATTGACAGTTGAATTCGCTAAGTATTTGGCCATTATATTGGAAGTACCCCGGAATCCACTTAAAACGCTCCTTTTGCGAAGGAAAAGCAAAATATACGATATTGCCTCAAAATATGTCTCTTCGAGCTTTCCAGTGCTGCTAAGACTGACAGGAAGTCAAGGAGCACAATTACGTGAATAATATTTCAAGAAACGGATTGAAAGGCCAAACCAATTGCAATCAATTTATCGGTAAATATTGATGTGAAATCTTGAATTCGTACTCAAAACCTCCAATGGAGTGCCTGTGAATAAACATGGTTTTGCTGCTTTTTCATTGCTTTAGGGCATTTGTGAAATGCTTACGTGTCGTGGGTACTGCAATAGGTAATTGTTTAGATGGCCATTTATTACATTAGTTGTCAATGCTTTGCGTTAGATGATAATGACTTCTGCGGCAACGCCAATGTGCGCTTCTTCTTCCTCTTCTCCCTTGGCTCAGGGCACATATCTCTGGGGGAGGCATTGCGTGCTATTGGCACTGAAGAGAGGCACGTTGCATGCTTTCTTCTTTTTCTCGCCACGCTTTCTATTTGGTTTGGTTAGGTGTAGGGGGTTTAACGTCCCAAAGAGGCTCAGGCTATGAGAGACGCCGTAGTGTAGGACTGCGGAAATTTGCTGCTGTTGTCACCTGTGTCGTCATTGGCTCCTTTATGAAAGGTCTCCTTGCCTACACGAACAAACAATGACTTAATTTTATTTCTAGCCATTGCGACTGCCCTGCCACTGCTTCTAAGTCCGAAGCGGTGGCTTTGTGATAGAACGCTCCGCTCGCATTCGAAAGATAGCAGGTTCGATCCCTGCGGCCTCTGGGTACCTAATGGCTGCAAAATTTCCCTTAACTTAGTACTCGGCTTTTCCGGGATAAAATGTTTGGAAACGGGGTCATAGACTAAACAGCTGCGCTGACGGGCCAGTCAGTGGTTGACCGCTACCAGAGCATCTGAAGCCCTCCTTGCGGGGCCACCGCCAGACAAACCACATCTCACCCGTGTGAAGAACAACATTATATAACAGCTACCATTATTCAATAAATAGTACCGTGTGCATTGTTTTAGTCTGCTTTGCAAAGTGCGCTAAGCTTCGAGAAAATTGTAGTTGTTATTCTAGGATAAGCTTTGTTTCCACCGGAAAGTTGACTGACATCCAGGCTGTATACCGGGCCCAAAAAATGGAGTGCTGTCGTTCCTGCATGATTCTCAAAACTTGGCTGTTTTGACTCAGTGAAAAGGCGAAGGAGCATATGTAGACCTGCAAATTCTCAAAGGAGGAGTAAGAACTAAACAAGAAGCGAATGCCAAAAATTGTTCTTCGACAATTTTTTCTGCTTCATTCCAAAGCTCCAAACCTAAATTTACGAATACCCAGCTGCGGAGACGATAAACACGTATGAACAGCTTAAAACATAATTTTTCAACAATATATTCTCGTTTTTCTGATGGCAGGCGACGTCTGCAAACACTGTCATTGTGAACACAATGTAAACTTTGTGCATCCCTGTGATTAAAACGACTGTCGCGCTTCGTATAGGTCATGTACAGAAAATGTCATGGACTAAAATCCACAGATTTTGTTAAAACTATAATTCAGTGCTCTAAGATAGATTTAAATCAAGTGAAGTTAATAATTCTATTAGCTAAACCTGGTGACATGTAACACAAAGGCCAAAAACGTTTCTTTGTAGCAGTGTAGCCGACGGCTGCGCCGCTACTATAGTATAGCAGTGTCTTTAGTTGCGTGAACTTCTGCTTCGAACGTCTTAAGAAGCGAATCAACCAAAATTAAAGAATAAGAGCTGCTATTTACTGAAAGAGAGAAATTTGATCCCTCAAGTTGACATGAAGAGAAATAAATGCCTCTGTAACGCTAGGACACATAATTATAGAAGATAGCATATACTCTTGACCACTGTACGAAATCCCAAAGAATGTTTGTCCTACTCAGTGCTAAGCGGACCACAGCTCAGATGCACTTAAGGGCTGTAAACAGAGCTAAACGCTGAGTAAATTTTACTTTATCCTCGAAACTTCATTTTGTTTTTCACAGAAACGATTAAGCAGCTGGAAATTTCTGCTTGAACTGCGATGCAGCCTCAACGTTTTGTTTGGAACGTTGTAAACTTTATCCGTCTGCGGCCATAACACACCATATGGGTCGAATACTAGTCAACATAGCGCGCACTATAATCCCTTAACCACTTTGGGCCTGCAAAGAAAAACAGATTAGTTATGCGCCACGCCGATTAGGAAGCTATTTGTATAGAGGAAAATTTCCAGGAATGTATCGCTACATACGTTGAAACAATGCAAGCAAACTGGCGGTAACTTTACACATTTTGTCGGGCAGAAGAATGCTGCAGTGTTTTAATGTAAGCCGGCGTACCTTTGGGTTTGCTTTCACGTTTTTCCTGATGTCCGCCTCGAAGGCCGTGTTTGGCTCCACCTTCCAGTATTCGATGGGACGGTGCACAAACGGCAAGTTGGGTCCGTACGCTGCGCCCACGTCCAGCACGCGCACAGCACCGCGCGATCTCAGTTCAGGATCGTGGGAGACCACGTGGTCCATTCGGGAGATCACCGTACGCCGCAGAGGCGCGAAGCTTTTTTCGAAGAGTTTGTGGCACAGCTTGAAGATGAAGACGAAGAAGAGCTCCTGGAGCCTGTGGCTGGCGAGCAGGGCCGGCGTCAACAGCAGTGCGGTGAGGCCGCCGCAGATTAGGAGGGCGTGGCTGAGCAACACGTATAGCCACTTGTGCATGTCTGCGATGTTGTCCTCTAAAAAATCAGAGCGGCTACCGGAAGAACACCTGAGGAAAAAACAGAAACAAGGACGGACGCTCCCTGCAAAAGAGATAAGAAAGGCGTCACGCACGTGAGCAACCGCGAAAAACGCGCCTTGCAGCGACAACAAATGGCACTTAAGAATGACCATGACGAGAAAGCGATCAGCTCAGACAATCGTCTGTGTTATTTTTTTAATTGTTAAGCAGAAGTCAATTTTCGCCGACAAGGACCTGCATAACCTGTGTATTTGTGCGTCCTCCAAACAGCTATTCACATTTCCGTTATCTTGGGCCAATTTCTAGAGCATGTCAAACTTGTTAGCGATGCTTCGTACGCACATCCCGACACACGAAAATGGCAATCGGTGGACACATCACAAGAGCGCTGTTTTATTGTCCTTGTTCGTCGTCACGCTGTGTGTATACAAACCTTATGTACGAAGCGCCCAGCAACTGGCTTTAAAGGCGGTTGCATCACTTTTCGGGCCTGCGTTGGCGTAGCGGTAGAACATCCGCCTCGCATGCAAGAGGACCGCGGTTCAAACCCCGGTGCCGCGCAATTCTCCACCGGATCAAAAAAAAAAAAGAAAAAATCCGCGTGCCGATGGAATTTCATAAACAGGTTTGGGGTGTGACCTGATGCCGGTGAACACCTCCGGCAACGCACTCCCTCACCAGAACAGGAGTTGGCCACCCTGGTGCAGTAATTGGCCGAATCTGATTATTATTGATAGGAAGGGAGAGGCGCGGTAACTGTCTCACTTGTTTTTTGTGGACACCGCAACCGCGCCGTAAGGGAAGGGAGGAAGGTGGGCGTGAAAGGGGAAAGAGAGAAAGAAGAGCCGTAGTGGAGGGCTACGGAGTAATTTCGACCACCTGGGGATCTTTAACGTGCACTGACATCGCACAGCACACGGACGCCTCTTCGTTTCGCCTGCGTGCTGTGCGATGTCAGTGCACGTTAAAGAACTGATTTATTTATAGGAAGAGAAAGGCGCGGTAACTGTCTCACTTGAATTCTGTGGACACCGCAACCGCGCCGTAAGGGAAGGGAGGAAGATGGGAGTGAAAGTGGAAAGAGAGAAAGAGGAGCCGTAGTGGAGGGCTACGGAGAAATTTCGACCACCTGGGGATCTTTAACGTGCGCTGACATGCAAGTTAAAGAAATCTCTCATGATAAGCTCCATTAGAAGGGAAGTAAAGCGTAGCAGGGGGTGGCAGAAAGTTAGGCGCAGGGGTCAAGTGGATGCAGCTAGCACAGAACCGGGTTAAGTGGAGAAATATGGGAGAGGCCTTCGCCCTGCAGTGGGTATAGTCATGCTGATGATGATGATGCATCACTTTTAGAAAATTCCGCAGTATTCAAGGATAAAAGTTTGTGTTAACTGCAGGTAAAATATGCAAACCATTTTCGCACTAGCATTCAAACAAATGACGTAATCGACGATCACATTGGAGCTTCTCCTGTCACGTAAGGACTGCGGAGAAGCTTTGCGATGACGTCACGGAGGGTAGTATTTCTTATTTTCGTTGCCTTCGCCCACATGCGGCTTTGCGTTTTCTGATGCTGTCAATGTTTCTGAGGTTTTTCTTTCAATAGCGCTGTTTTTTATTCTCCAAACCAAGCATGTCTGTGCTGGAAATATACTGGTACCATCGATGGCGTCATCATGCGCCCTCTACTCGTTGCTCTGCGATGCGAAGAAGCCTCATGGCGGCCGTAGATTTAAGCACTAATTGCATCTTTGTTTTAAATGCTGCCTCCAAGATATTTCTTGGGCTTAAACTGCAGGCTATATTTATTCGACTCAGCGAAACTCGTCGAAATCTAAAACCAAATTAGTTTCTCTTTAAGCAGGCTGTTAGAATGTCAGCATCTAAACGAAAACATTACAAGTAGATGAACGCTTATGTAAATGACCAATACCGTATTAGCAGTTCTCGTTTCGCATTAAACTAAGAACACTTCTGCGAGTTGAGTTTTCCCACGCTCCCATGCGAGAAATAATACATATACTGTTTCGCATAAGAACTGTGGGACGATTTTTCATGGAGTCTATATCATCGTTGCTTTTCAGAACGTTTTGGTAATAAATACAAATCGGTATTACCTGGTGGAGGTCGTGCGCGATTAGCATTTCCTTTCTAAACACTGCTGCACATCTGTCGAAGGCTCAAAGGTGTAATCGCCATTTTTCGCAGCTTTTTCTAGGACGTAGATACGGGGACATGGTAGCGCCCAGACTGGTCAGCATCGTCTCAGGAGAATGGCAGTGATAATGGTCTCAAATTCACTACAAAAGATTCAATGTGTTCTCGGACTACTAATAGACCACGTATTTTGCAAATTTTTTGGATGCTAATAACAGCTAAAATTAATTACTCTCGTCTTTCTTCCGTTAAGATGCTTTGCTTTTGTGCGAAAATACAAAAAGAACGGCTTCGTACTATTCAATGAAGTGCACGTTGCAATAGTCTCAGATGCGTTGAACTGGCGCTTATCTATGCATGTGTGCTTGTTTTTCTGCGCACAATTTGGGTGCGAACACAAATTTTGCTCATGACACTCTGGCTAATGTTCCCATATTTCAGCGCGATAAGTTCTCGCTTTCAACACTGCAGAAGGTAAGATTGTTTGTGTTTCACGACACCTGTTACACGCCCTTCCTTATGTTCTGGCTAAATCGAAATCCCGTACGTGTTTTCAGGCCACCATTTTAGCCGTCTGCTCCAGGCATATCATGGCCTTCCATTTTCGTTTCTATTGTGCTTTAATGCTACATAGCTGTTTGATGTATTTTGGCTTTGTTAACTCAGTTGAATTATACTAAGACTCGTATTGCACAGACATTAAAACGAGAAAACGAGGGCTTGGGGCAATCATCGTTACCCGGGACTTGTCCTCCTCCACCTTCGTTATGATCAACGCCGTAAAAACAACCAGGCGCAAAGGTCTGCTTTAAAATACTAGCATCATACCAAGTACGTATACGGTCTTGGTGAAAGTCTTCAAGCCGCCGTGAATCCGACAGAAGCAGATGCGCTCTGCTATTGCTGTGTTGCCGCCGCCGGTAAGCGATGCTGATCACATGCGTTCCATATAAAGTTTACGAAGAAGATCAGTGACCTTTTTGAAGGAATCCAGCTGCTGTAAACACAGCGCCCTGTATATGAATGCTTTCTTTCGCAGTCTATTACAACTGCTATATTGTTGTCAAATGGCTTTGTTCTTCGCAGCTGCAACATTAGCTTGTGCGGTTGGCGACATAGGCTAACTATAGTCTGAACCATACTGGGAAATGCTTACAACTAGATTGAGAAACGATTGGAAGGAACTGGTGGTCTCGAGAGTTTAGGCCACATAATAAAATAGCCATACCTAATTAAACTATCCACCCTTTGTTGTTATGCGTGCCGTATACGCATGTCCCGTACCATATCGGCCACTTAAACGACGATTAGATTACCTCGTTGTGAGTAAACGAGCCTGGCTTCTAGATGATGCTTTCTCAGCGATTGACCCTATTCCTGCTAACTGCACTGTTAAAATACGTTGTCTTTCGGCAGCACACCCTCGCTGTGCAGGGAAGAACACGGCAATTACAATGAAACTTGTTAGCGTCCAAGGCGACGCTGAGACTATCCATAAACAAATGTGATGCTTCGACTCTCTAGACGCAGCTACACCATGAAAATACGAACACGTATCTGCCTCGCCTCTGCACTGCACTGAATATCCGCCAGGACAGCGTCAACGCCTGCGCCTACATACGCTTGTCATTCAAGTAGGGTAATGCGGAATTCCGACGGTGAGGTCATTTTACCTGCTCTAGCGTGCAGCAGGAAACTTAACGCCATGCTTAGCAATCGCACGCGTACAGTGCAACTTTGCTTTGGGAACGCATTTACGCGCAAAAAGAGGTCTTACGGGGCCGCGTCTGCACATCGGTTACCCAGGTGAAAGGAATGGTCCGACTTTAATTTACGCCAGCGCTGCTAACAAGAGGCACGCGAGAGGAATTGAGGGTCACTTCCCCCCCTCAGCCCTCCCTTATTATCCTGGGCGCAAGTATGCGGAAGCTAGCGGCAACGTCGCGATAGCGGGCTGCAACCACTTCTGCCTCTTTAACGGCGGCTTGAAGGCTTCTAACCAAGGCTGCAAAAGCACGCAATAGGAGAAACAATTGAACGTAGCATGGGGACGCCAAACGCTGGCAGACACTACGTGCGATCGTCAGAGCCAGGTCACCGACTATGTAAGGATGAATAGTAAGCCTATAGTACCGGGTTAAATATCTGTGCAGCTATATCAGAGTGCACTTCGTCCTGCACATCAGGCTGGTGATTGTGAAGAGTTTGACTACCTACGCTTTCACATGTCTTTCGCTGTATAAAACTGCAGTTCGGAAAAAAGGACGCAGCAATAGCACGGGAGCATAGTAGGCGGAATGAAAATTAAAGCAAATATCCCCGACACATACGACATCACCGATTAATGCCTAACTGCCTTAAAACGTTCACGCAGTTTGAAAAGATTCAAACTGCATATATGGCTTCATGCATTAAGCCGTAAAAAAGGGAAGAGATTTCAACTCTGAATGCGTTTTCACGTGTTTTGAGCAATGAAATGAGAATTCACGCTAGCAATCCAAGCAGCAAAGTTATTCTTTCAGCAGTGATGAAACAATTGCTTAGAAACGCGTTCTAGGCAAAACGTTCACATTCGTGTTTAAAACTTGACCCTTACGCAGCAAGAACATCTTGAACACTTGACAAACCAAGCTTTCTAAAATGGAGAGCTTATATGTAACTGTACAGACTTGAATACTGTCGCTGAAATAGTGGTAGCACCTACCGTTTAGCGCTGTCGGTGGTCAGTGCTGGTCCAGAAAGCTCCCGTAGAAAGCGCAGACCACCGTTAAGTCTCTGACGCTTTTTTTCATCGCAAACACGCGTGAGAAAATGCGTAGTACTGGAGAAGCTGGGTAGGAGCCGGGCCGGCACGACTTCACACTTTATCGCTTCGTTGAGGTTTCTTGGCCCCGGCCTGGCGACGCGCCAAGCGGAGAGATTAAACATAGCGACAAGACACGTTTCGTTACTGTTTTTTCCCTGATTCCCTCTGGCGCGCGCTTCTTATGCTAATTTCGTTTCATTGATTTCTATTTTTGTTAACCGTTAGCTCTCTGTGCTCCTACGAGGCCACGACAAGGCAGTAAAAAAAAAAAAAAAAAACGCGGAAATTCCGACCTTCAGATGCATGGAAATAGCTCACGTATACTTGCTATCGGACGCATGTGTGTTGTAGACTGGCGTTGCCTGACGTTGACTGACGTCACTGTGATATTTGTCCTTTCTCAGAAAAATGTGAGTGCAGCTATGGCACTAACTTTTAACAGATTGGATCTAGAGAGAGCTAGGCTTGCTTAGCGTCCCGTTTTGTGAAATTGACGCAGATCGTCCCGTTATTGCGCCCTAATGGTACGAAGAGTTGCACAGAACGCGGCGAAGGTTAGCGAGGTGCGAATGGCGAAATGTGGCTCAACTCAGCGGATGTTTCCTTGCATTTTCAATTGGCATCTGCTAAAACAATGTCTCAGGATCGTCTTATCTTCGCTTATTCCCTGTAGGTACGACAAGAAAATACACTTCTGCTGGTTATTTATTTATTTGCTTAAGTCGCTCGCGAGTAGCGATGGCGGAGATGTTTTGAACACACGCACTCACTCAACCCTCCCCCCTCCCCCTCCCCCCTTATGGGAAGGGCTAACTGTTGGTGTGGCGGAGGGCTTGAAAGTCCTCCGTGTTATGTATGAACGGTGAATGAGATCAGAAATATGTTGTTTGTATGAAATCAATAGTATTTCTATGAAGCACAAAATCAGAGGAACTAGGCCGGGTTTTCTTACGCAAATGTTTCATATGCCCACTTATTCCCTTCATTCATATTCCCTTCATTCACATTTTTCTAAAGCAGCAGGGGTCAGAAACGAGGTTTGGCACAACAGAACTCCAGAAACGAGATCGACGTTCCGATCAAAACAGCGCTTTGGTAATGCGTACAACAGGACACTTCAAATTTGGACTATAGGTTTGGTTTGGTTTGATGTGTAGGGTTTAACGTCCCAAAGCAACTCAGGCTATGACAGACGCCGTAGTGGAGGACTCCGAAAAGTTAGACCACCTGGGGTTTTTTAACGTGCACTGACATCGCACAGCACAAGGACGCCTTGCTTTTAGCCTCCATCGAAAAGTAGCCGCCGAAGCCGGAATTCGATCCCGCGTCCTCGGGAAAAGTAGTCGAGCGCCATAACCACTGCGCCACCCCGGCACATTTGGACTAGTTTTTGCTTCGCTATCACCTGATATACGAAGGTTGAGCGTGAACTGGATCCTCATCCTGTCAGTGGCAAATACTTTCGGACAGCAATCCAAAAATAATCTCTGCATCCGCGTCAGCCGATGCGACGGGATTTGATGACCGCAAGGCCGCTTTTGCGAGCTACATTATTTGTTGGCACCAGAGCTGGGCAAATG
The DNA here is from genome assembly GCF_055883805.1 of Amblyomma maculatum. NCBI lineage: Eukaryota > Metazoa > Arthropoda > Arachnida > Ixodida > Ixodidae > Amblyomma > Amblyomma maculatum. The sequence continues at coordinate 428,396,955 of NC_139344.1, forward strand.
CCCTGCTTTCGGGCCTTCCTTCCCTCTCGCTCATTTCTGAATCCTTAGACCAATCTTGTCCTGAACTCTTTAATATGCTGGCATTGCCTCACCTTCGCCTTCACCTTTCCCTCACGAGTTCTTTTTTTTTTTTTTGTTTCTAATTCCTATATCTTTTTCAAAGTTGTTCTATGAGCAAGCAGTACTGAATAATAAACTTAAAAGACAACCCTTAAAGCGCTCTATTGGGCGAGAGACATGCTCCTGTATGCATGGGTGTGTGTGCGTGCGTGCGTGCACGCGCGCGTGTGAGTGTGTGTGCGTGTATGCGTGTGTGTGTGGTGTTCGCGTGCGTGTCTGTGTGTGCGCGTGTGTGTGTGTGTGCGTGTGCGCGCGCGCGTGTGTGTGTGTGTGTGTGTGTGTGTGTGTGTGTGTGTGTGTGTGTGTGTGTGTGTGTGTGTGTGTGTGTGTGTGTGTGTGTGTGTGTGTGTGTGTGTGTGTGTGTGTGTGTGTGTGTGTGTGTGTGTGTGTGTGCGTGTGCGTGTGCGTGTGCGTGTGCGTGTGCGTGCGCGCGTGCGTGCGTGCATGCATGCATGCATTCGCGCGCTTGTGTTTGGCACCTTCAATTCTGACGGTCTTCCCCACGTTGTCTGCCGTGACAGTACAATACATTCTGGGGCTAGGGTGTGCTTGAGTCAAGTCTGAGTGTCTTGTTAAAATTTATACTGGAAAAATAACGGGTGAATTTTTCTTTGCCACTTACGAGCATGTATTTAACAGACTGCGAGAGATGCATCCAGGCAGTTTGTGAAGTGGAGATTTACATATAACAATGCGGGTACAAGGTACATCATGGAGTTTACCGCTGCAGTCATTGCTTAAGAAAATTAATTCATCAGAATCTTATTTCTGCCTTCAATACACGATATTCTATCCTCAAAGCGAAGACCCTTAACCTCAGAGAGGATCCCCTTTTAAATTTGCTTAACCGGTAGGGTGGTTCCAAAAGTGAAATGAGAAAACTTACCTTCTTATAACATGCTGCGTTGGCTTTCCCTGCATTGGATAAATTTAGAATGACGTCGTTACACTTGCTAGTGTCGCCAGATCTATTCTACCTTTTACATTCTGAAATATGCGTAATATTCCAAGAACTGGAACATGGGAATTTTCAGATTTTTCCACGTCAGAAAGGGAACTCAGCGAAGTTTCAGATGAGTATTAATTTTAACCTTCGATGTTTCGAGCCACACTGTCAATAAAGTAAATTTTTTAACGGATTTCATCTTTGCTTGACTGCCTATACGGTCGCGTTATACATATTATGGCACTTTAAAATAAATATGTTAGTTATAGCTAAACAATCGCCTCCTAATTAAGCTCTGCTACACACGTGAATTCCTCTACACACATGATGTCGCGTACGTGATAGCGCACTGAACCCGATCTGCAGAGAGCTCGCAGACGTACTTCGCGTAGTTTTAAACATATAGTTTTGCAAGTGGTTAAATGCTTCCCCTCTGCATTGTTGCATCACGCCCACACAAGACCCACACTTACCGATAGGTTATTGTCATCCTGAAGGTCTGATTAAAAAGTCAACGTTTTCCAGAAAAGCGCGTAAAGTTGAACAGCGTTGAGTGACACCCCATCAGAGGTTGCGAGATCAGAGAGACTTTTCCTGAATTATTTGTGTAAGATGCTATGTAAAAGAACCTCCTCAAGGACACTTCTTTTTATTCAGGAATTCCTCTAGGGAAGGTTCATCTGTTTGCATGCTGTGCAGTATATAATTATGGACAGTCTGCAGTGCAGTCGAAATCGACTACAGAATTGCGGTCAAAGCGAAAATAACTGTTTCAAAAAACAACTGCCGCACGAGGCGGACTTAAGGTTGTGAGACGCTCTGATGGGCTAGTTGGTTCACTTGTACAGAACGAGTGAAACTGCGCGAAAGACGGGACTGAATAAATCATCAGAATAATTTCACCGGGTGTGCCTCTAGGATTATCAGATACCTCAAACTTGCAGCCGGGTATACATCGGCCAAACCGGCCGGCGCTTGAATAAGCGGGCCCCTGAACACAGTAGGTCCGTACGCACTTGTACAGGTGGCAATTTGCCACTGCGGTGAAGGAGCTGCGGATGCGTCCCTTATCTGAACAAAACCATTTTCCTCGGTAAGGCACGAGACAAGATGCAAAGGGAGGTCATCGAAGCCTTCCTGATTGCCAAGAGAGGTGACGACTTCGTCAAAACGCCGTCACTATCACTATCGAGACAGGAGATACAGGAATTGAGTGTCTAGATGGCCGTGTTCGGGTTCAACAGCCGATATGATTCTGCTATAAAGGGCTGTTGTCACTACGTCGGGCGGTTTTCGCGATAGTGTCGTTCTGTATTGTACAAAAATTTTATAAGCCACCTGTTTCATAAATAAATATAGTTGGAAGTTTGCACCTTGTTTGTTGCTGTGTGTTTCCTCAGTGCCGTCTTTCGCGCAGCTGTACTCGTTGGTTTAAGATTGTCTCATTGCAGAACGAATAATAATTTCTTTTTTTATTTCCATCACTGACAGAGGGGGCTGCGGGGTAAAAGTCACTTTAGAAGCAAGCGACTTGACAGAGCCCGCAGCCTCCTTTACAAGGCAAGCAACGATAGAAAAGGAAGCCGACATACTTAGCACTTGACTTAATGCGAAATGTACGGAAAAAATTAAATCATAAAGAGAGACAAATCACTAGAAAATTGCTGTTCAGCTATTTAAGAAAACATAATGAATAAAAAGTTCACGTACTGCTCGTACATGACCTGTATGAAAATCAAGACCTCATTTTTGAAAAGAATTTAAAAGTGTTGGCAATGCGTATAACATTGTTTGTATAAAATAATTAGCTCGCGGAGTAACCACCTTCCTCACTGACCCATATCGGCGCAAATTTTGGTCCCTGAGACCTTTCGCAAACATTTCACTTTAAAGGAGCCGAGCACCAGGCAGGGGGAAGTGTTGTGCCCATTAAAAACAGAAGGGTAACCGGTGGCACGAAGGATCGAATTTGGTATATCTCGAATGCAAGGTGGATCCTCTGCCATAAGGCCGTCGCTGCGGGTGAAACGAAGGGTCTTTCAATATACAAGTGGCGCTTCATCAGCTCCGAATATCCCAGGTTTATACTTAGGACGCAAATTTTATTTTTATAAATAAAAGGAAAACTGGCCTGATATGCTTGAGGAAATCGCACAAATTATCTTAATTTACTCATTTTTTTATAATTTACTGCTTTCTTTGACATTGGTTGGTGTGTGGGGTTTAACGTCCCAAAGCGACTCAGGCTATGAGAGACGCCGTAGTGGAGGACTCCGGAAATTTCGACCCCCTGGGGTTCTTTAACGTGCACTGGCATCGTACAGCACACGGGCGCCTTGCTTTTCGCCTCCATCGAAAAGCTGCCGCCGAGGCCGGGATTCGATCCCGCGTCCTTGGGTACAGTAGTCTAGCGTCGTAACCACTGCGCCACCCCGGCGATTTATTTGACATTATTCGTATGTGTATTCAAAATACTTTTTGAGCCTGCGGACAAATATCTTCACATTTTAATCAAGATATAAGAGGACACAATCACGTGCATGATATGCCCATTTGACGTATAACTGTTCCTGAAATGGAGTGCAGCCTTGGAGGTTAACATTGCAATAAACTTAACTAAGCTGAACAATATGAGCTGAGTCGGTCATGGCATACGATAATACGCTGCATGGAACTTGTTTTGGCTACAAAATGTAAACCATAAATCTAATAAAAACAGTAAACAGCATAATCTGCGATGCGGGACTGCAACAGGATTGCGCGAAATGCAAATAGAAAATATTTGCGATACTGAAATGAACGATCTACTCGTTACATTCTGTGCACGTGCTATTACTTCCAAGTGACTTTGATTCGCCGGCTGGGAAAAATATCTTAACGAAGGTAAAACAAAATAAACCTATATGCTATACAAATCACGGAAAAACTACAAGAAGGTTTTACGTGCCAAGCATATTTCAAATATCGAAAAAGTCTTATTTCTGTAGACACGAAACTGAGAAGTACGGAGTCGTCGTTGAGGGTGTCTGCCCTCATTAGCACCCTCACCCTGCACTGGCGTCATTGCCAACACGGCGCGTGCAGGAAGGCAGAATTGTGAAAGCCTGATCGTGATCAGCTGACGCATATAATCACCGAGCGTTTGCAAAGAAAGGGACGCGTATTGCGTTGCCGCGCTTTCGATTACGTATATAAAGGGAATCAATTGCCTATTTGCATTGTTGCAAGCCAAGTGGTCAAGCGTATTTTCCGCCATCAAGAATTTCGTTGAAACAATTCTCACAGGTTTCGTGCACTTAACGATTACACTTACCGGCGCAATGTTTCTGAAAATAAAAGGCATTTTTTCACGTCTTGATGGCGTTTTCGATTTGCAATATAACTGGAAAAGAATGCACGGAATACTTTTTTCCCATAACCATTTTTACTTCCCGAATTATTTATTGATCCTAATCTATGACCAATGAATCGGCAAGATAGCCATAAAACAGTTTATTTACAGATGGAGCATGCGACGGAAAGTGTAGCGCACCGAAAAACATGCAAAATTAGAGACGTCACATTTTTTGTTGTTGTTCAGCAAGCTCTAAAGCAGAGAGGTAATTTTTAGTATACGATTACAGTCCATCAAAAAGGGAAGAGTAAACGAATATTGCCGCTCAATACAAGCCCACACACTGCACAGCAAAAAAAAAGAAAAAATACCAAGCAGCGTATCTTAAGCAAACACGTTGGTTTTCGTTCTGAGAAAAAAAAACTGCCCTTGGTGGCCAAAGCAAAAACGTGAAATAAGCGCCTCTACAAATTTCAAGCCCCACATTAAAAAATGAGGAAAATTTTAAAAGGATAAAATTTCTTTTAACTTGGGAAATATTATTTTTCTGAAATTTTGCTACACATCTAGAACGGAACGTGTTGCAAGCAGACCCTCAGCGTCGTATTTGAAGTGTGCAACTGCAAGCGATAAGTGAAATGAGCCTCAGATCACCAATAAGTGTTTTTTAAACATTCACTAACAAATCAGGTATGTTTGTTGACGGTGTATTTCAGACCAGAAATCTTTTTTGAGGCGAGAGCTTCAATACGGTAGATAGAGCCGGTCTTCGCGTGGGTTTCAATTTGACCTTCAAGGAGCAGGAGGACAAGCTGTTGCTATGCGGTTCAGGTATCCACAGAAAAATGTGACAGATACTCTGATTTTCTTTTCCTATAAACCAGCACACAATATCAGCGCGGCCTAGACACTTACCTTCAAGTAGCTTCACTACAAAGTGTGGCTAAACTGCGCCTTCTCTCCCCAAAACATCCGACTTCTTAAAAAGTGTAACCTTGCAGACCAGCTTAGCGTTGCACCACGAGGTCAGGACCCTGACCATCTGACCTTTGGGTGACCTTTGACCTTTTGTGAACATTTTACCGTTCAAACCCACAGCTTTGAAAGAGTGGAAGGATGTGGAGCACGATTATTCACGTGGGTGGGACGTCACGTTGTGCCATCGAGCGATGGAAGCAGCCATGACAAGATTCAATTGGTATAGACCAACACGGTGTTTACAAACAAAGCAGGCGATCGCGACTCCACTGCAGACTGCGGATGAAAAGTAGACTTAGCACCCATAGAAATACATCATCGTCATCATCATCAGCCTGACTATACCCACTGCAGGGCGAAGGCCTCTCCCATATTTCTCCAATTAACCCGCTTCTGTGCTAGCTGCATCCACTTGACCCCTGCGAACATCTTAACCTCATCCGCCAATCTAACTTTCTGCCGCCCCCTGGTACGCTTTCCTTCCCTTGGAATCCAATGTGTTACCCTAAGCGACCATCGGTTATCCTCTCTTCGCACTACATATCCTGCCCATACCCATTTCTTCTTCTTAATTTCCATTAGAATGTCAGTAACTTGAGTTATTTCTCTGATCGACTCTGCACGCTTCCTATCTCTTGATGTTAACCCTACCATTTTTTCTTTCCATAGCCCTCTGGGTTGTCCTCAACTTAAGTAGAACCCTCTCGGTTAGCCTCCATGTTTCAGCCCCATAAATGAGTACAAGTAAGATGCAACTGTTATATAGTTTCCGCTTGAGCGATACCGATAAGCTGCTAGTCATAATCTGCGAGTGCTTGCTAAATGCGCTCCATCCAAATCTTATTCTTCTTCTTATTTCCTTTTCATGGTCCGGTTCTGCATAGGAATACACGGAAGCGAAATATTTCAATGCAGTTTTCTTTAATTTCATGGGGTACCTTTGATGTTTTTGCTACAGAGCAACCATGAATATTCTAGAACGAATTGAGAAACCATGGAAAGCCGTTTAAAACACTCATTATTTTTAAAACAACGAGCAATGTATGAGGGTGCGAGTTAGAAGGGCAGTCCCTAGAAACCCACGTAAATGCAACTTACTGCAACATTTTCTCGTTTCGCAGAGCTCCAGTAGAGGTTGCAGGTGGTTAAGTGCGGCCGCGAGTTTTGAAGAAATGTGTTGCAAAGTATGCTGCGTGATTCCAGAGGCAATCTATTTTTAAAAAGTCGCTAAATGTATGTGTTCTGAAGTTGTAAATACCACCCACAGACTCGTTATCCGCTGGGTCTTTCTCCGAATCCCGCAACCTTCTCTTGTGGCCTGATATGCTGCCATAGCACTGAATTTGTTTTCTAATAACGATAGTTCAAGGGGTGCACACTAGGCAAACCTGCATTCAAAACGCACTTCTCAAACGTCATGACAAGGGAACGATAGAGGACGGCGCGCTGTTACAGTCGGCGATGCAGACGACGCTGTATTTAAGTGCAGACTATGTCGACGTCCGCGAACGTGACTTGTGTGAGCAGACGAGGGTTTTCGTCGTCTGCTGCTGCGCGCGGTTCGTTTATCGTGCTGTGTGAGATTTGCCTTCAGCTTAAAGGTTTCTATCGTTTGAGCGGCAGTCTTTAGGTGTGAGCGTAACCTGCGCGGCAGGACGTCGGGCAACTATAGAGAAGCTATTGCAATTGCGAAAAACGCCCAGCGAATAGCTATTTTTTTCAGGGGTAGGTATGTGTCTCCAATATTTATTTACTGAGGCGCTTTAAAAATTGGTTAGCTTCAAATCGATGTAGCATGCTTTGTCACCCTTCAAAACATTCGCCTAGTTTTAACCGTCTACCATGTATAAAGGTGGCCTCCGAAACCGGAAAATTATATCGGTAAATTTCCTTTGCATGTTTTCTATGAGCTGTGCTCTCGACTTGTATCTCCATACGTTTAGCGGTGTTTCAAAAATACTGCACCTCTGTAAAGAGGTTTCATATAGTTTCACAATATGTACAATGTTCTTAGGTACTCTGCGCCGAATGAGGAGATCATATGTTAATTGTGAATTCAGAGAGCTGCTTTGATATTTTTTTTTTTTGGCTCCTCGTATTCCTATATATGTGCGCTAAGCCCTAATTTGACCTCCTGTCGGCTTAGCCTCGCGGCAGCAGCGCAGCCACATCTTGCTTCCGTAAGAGATCGGGATCTGTGACGGCAAAGCAAATCTGAAAAAAAAATATTGAAAAAAACATTTGCCACGCTTCAGAACTTCTGAAAGAATAGTTTGGACTCCTCTGGCAGCAGAGAAAGTTATTTCGCATACCTCTGCGAAGAAGACAAATCGCCCGTTTGATGGGTTTACTAAACAAACTAAACCTCGCGTCCGCCCCGCTACATTTTTTTCATCATTCTACCCCCGGACTGCCAACGACTGGAACGGCCTTCCCCGAGAACTTGCTGCTATCACATGTCCATCTTTATTTCTTGAACAAATCACACGTGTACTTACGCAGTGAAAATCTTGTATTTGTATAACTTACTTACACATATATGTTACCTATTCTGTTTTTCATTTCTGTGCGCCCCACCCCTTATGTAATACCCTCTAATGAGGGTCTGTAAGGTATTAAAGTGAAGTGAAGTGAAGTGAAACCTTCTCCGAGGACGATAAGATAACCCACTGCCGCCATAGAAAAAAAAAAGGTTTTACGAGGCGAACCTAAATAAACTAGGAAGAGGCTTACCAAAACTGGAGGAAGAGTAACAGTGCGCTGTAATGCGGCTTCTCAAAACTTGTCGCTTTGCGCTTCCCACACTGTTTTTTCTCGAGCACCGGGCGCACATTCCGTGTGTGTTCGTACTTTCCACCAAAACCTAATGTTAATTTTAAATGCTTTGGGCATTCATGAAGCAGTCGACGCCCTTCTCAGAATGATTGCTTGCGTTGTTAAATGAAGAGTGCATGCTTCTTAAGTGCAGGGAAGGTCCAGGGACTTCGGCTGTCACAGCCATGGTGCTGAGCTCTCCAGTTATGAACCCTGACACAGCTACGGATATTGCAGTATGAAAATGGGTGACTAGCATTGGATGCAGAATGAAGACAATTCATTCCCCTGAAGTGCTACCAGAATGCCTCCTCGAAATTCGCAGAACGTTAAGCAACACCAGCTTGATAGCAAAATGCAAGTTCAATAAATGCTCAACTTGTAAGTTGTTATAAGGTGTTATACCATTTATCACAGTAGCCGCATTTCAACATGTTTATCTCGAATGTTTCAAAGTAAAGTTACCGCAAGTAACCCATGTACACTATTTCTCAGATGGCGCAGCCTCCCAGCACAAAAACAAGAAAAATATTTTAAACATTTGTCATCTCAAGGAGGACTTAAACTTGACCACCGCATGGAACGGAATGTTTGATAATAAATATTACCCTTTCCAAACTTTTCTTATTATATAATCAGTGCCTAAAGTTTGTATCGGTATCTATTTCACAACTTTTATTTGGCCACAAAAGGTAATCTCTTGCTGCCCAAAATCTACGTCTTTGCTCAAGATACCCTGTTTGGCATTTTTTTACCATGAGCGACAGGATTATTTTTGATCGGAAATAATTTTGCATTGTTGCCTGCTTGATGTGCTGTTACTGTAGCTTTAAGCGCTTGTCTGCTTTTGAGCTTTTCTAACAAAAAGAAATCGGATTCTCAATTTTGCAAAATATATAAAAATATAGCCCGCAAAAGTATGCAATATTTTTTTTTTTCGCCTTTTGAGCCGATTGGAATTTAGCTGTTTTAGAACTACCTCAGCATTTTCTTGGTCTTTCACTGAAACCATAACAAAAATCCAGCAATTAAATATACTTCTGCATAAAAAATGGTTTCTGCATTCTCTTCTAGTCATCCCGCGAAATTAAAGCGCTGTCAGGACGCGAAAATAATAAAAAGAATGTACGCCGGTAAGTATACTCCTTAAGTGCAAGGAACCTGTCAGATCTTTTTCAACGACGCCCGGGATGGGCGAAAAAACTCTGGATCAACTGACGTGGAATGAACCATATCTGATTGAACCTTCACCTTTTTCAGGTGCTGTTTGCTAGCATTTCTTGAATTTTTCTGTATATGTTTTCTGTACCCAGAATTTCCACCAGCATGTTACATTGCAGGATGCGTTCACAATACGTAAACATTGACATTCTCACATAGAACTGGACACAAGCACAGGGCGTACCGGAGGTCCAAACACAGACAGGGATTCGGGACCCCTAGCACGCGCCAAGCGCACACACATACTTCGTCTGTCTCATCTTGGATGAGTCGACCCGTAGCAATATGTTTCCAACTCTCCTTATCTATTGCCTTCTCCGTTATAAAGCATCCGTTTTTATAGTACTCGTCTTTTGGATCTTTCCTTCACGAATCCCGATTTTTCGCTTTATATTCAATTCAGTCCCACGCGCCCTCAGTAAATCTACTAAGCACGGGCTAACCTGCCCCAAACCTCATTTACTGAGCTAAAGGCACCCGCCGAATCTGGTGACGAACGTGTTAACCCGGTAAGAATTTACACTGGTCTGTGCCATTGTGGATTAAATGTACTTGTCTCACTCTTTCTGGGACATCGGTGGGTATTTATTGCCTTGTATGGCGCACTCTGCTATTAAAACACCCTCCTCTTGTGCAAGCGTACCCTGGTTCAAATCCCGTTTTGACGCGATTCTTCGTCGGACTAAAGAAATCCGCATGCCGATTGAAATCCTTAAATATGTTTGGGGTGCGTCCTGATGCCGTTTTACCACTCAGGAAATGCGCTCCCTCCCCAGAACAGGATTTGGCCACCCTTGTGTAGTAATTGGGCACAACCTCCTGTGGATACTCCAATAGAGCCTCGTCCTTCAACCCCCAGCTGCTGCGGAACAACTAACCACGGCGATTAATACTCAACAGCCTCGGAAAGGAACAATAGTTTACGATAGGCAGCTAAGCACTGGAAGCGGTAGGTGAAGTCTACTTAGGACAGCTGGCAACTGCAGCTCCGCACCACAAAATTGAAATAACTTTATTGAACAGGAACCTCAATTGTGATATGGTGGCCATATGTTCACCTACACCCTGATCTCGCAAAGCCTGCATGGCTGCTGAGGTTTCGACCGAGTGAAATGCTTTCTCGTAGTCAATGAATGCTATGTATAAGGGATGGTTATATTCCGAGCACTTTTCTGTCTCCTGGTTTATAGTGTGGATATTATCAATAGTACAGTATTCTTTCCTAAATCCTGCTTGATACTTTGGTTCATTAAAGTCTAAGGTTACCCTGATCGTATTAGCAATTACCTTGGTAAGCACCTTCTACGTAACTGATAGTAAGCTGATTGGTATGTAACTTTGTGAGCCCTTGGCGTCCCCTTTCCTATGAAATAAGATTATGTTGGCGTTCTTCCATGATTCCGATACTTTCGATGTCACTATGCATAGCGTATACAGATTGGCCAGTTTTTCTAGCACACTATCCCCATCCCCCTCCTTCAACAAATCTTCAGTTAGCTGATCCTTCCCACCTTCTTTCCCGCTTTAAATAGCCTCTAAGGCTTTGTTAACCTCGTCCGTCGTTAATGGCGGAACGTCTGATTGCTCTGCATTACAGAAACTGTCATTACTGTCCTGACTTCTATGGCTACTTTAGAGGGGCGTACAGAACTTCTCGGCTACCCTGAGTATCTTGTCCATGTTAGTAATGACATTGCCGCCTTGTCCCTAAGGGCATACATCTGATTTTTGCTTACGCCTAATTTCCTCTTTACAGCTTTCAGGCCACGCTCGATTTTCCCCATGCTATACTTCCTTATGTCGGCAACGTTGCACCTATTGATTATCTTCGATATATCTGTTTGGTCTGCTGGGTTGGAGGCGATCATACTTTGGCATGTCTTAATCAACTCTTTCATCTCCTTAGACAGTTTACCGGTATCCTCTCTATCAACTCTACCGACTACTTCTGCTGCGCACTCAGTAATGATATTGTGAGCGCAGTGCGTGAACTTTCACCTCTTTCATCTGTAGAGATCCATCATCATCATCATCAGCAGCAGCATCATCATCAATATCTCTGAAAATATTGTTCATTGCTTCTTGGCTAAGGTCGGCTTCCTCGGTTAGCACAGAGTATCTATTCTGCAGCGAGAACCTGAATTGTACTTTCACTCTTACCGCTCATTCTTTGATGGTCTTCTTCCTCACTAATCTGTTCCGCTCCCTGTTCAAATCCACATTAATTCGATACCTTACCATCCTGTGATCACTGCATCGCACCTTTCCGATTACCTCTACGTCCGGCATAATGCCGGGGTTAGAACACAGTAAGAATTCAATTTAATTTTACTTTAGGTGAGCCATATGAGAACGTACTAGAAGATATCTTTAACAACTGCACAGCAACCATAGTTATGAATAAAGAAAGTGATAACTTCCAATTAGGAAAGGAGAAACTATATCCACAGTGCTATTTACAGCTTTCTTAGATAATATATATAAGGGCATAGAATGGGTGCAGTTAAGCATTACGGTTGATGGAGAAAATCTCGGTAGTCTGCGATCCGCTGATGACATTGTCTTGTTAAGTAACTAAAGGGACCAGCTGCAATTAATGATAAATGATCTAGACAGGTGAAGGAGAAATGTAGGCCTAGAGATTAATATGCAGAAGACTAAAGTAAGGCTGAACAGCCCGGGGAAGGAACAGCAGTTTAAAATAGGCAGCGAAGCGTTGGAAGTAATATGCGAATATGTCTACTTAGGACAGGTAGTGACCGCAGATCCGCACAACGAAAGGGAAATAACTAGGAGAATAAGATTGGGATAGAACACATTTGGAAAGTCATCATTATCATCATCATCCTGACTATACCCCCTGCAGGGCGAAAAATTTCTCAAATTAACCCGGTTCTATGCTAGCTGCATCCACTTGACCCTTGAGAACTCCTTAACCTCATCCGCCCACCTAATGTTCTAAATTTGGAAAGTACTCGAACATTATGACCAGCAGCATACCGCTATCACTTAAGAGGAAAGTGTATAATAGTTGCATCCTACCGGTGCTGACCTAGGGGGCTGAATCATAGAGGTTAAGGAAAATGGTTTTGAAGACAACGCAGAGGGCCATGGAATGGAAAATGATACGTTTAATGGTAAGAGATATGAAGCGTGAAGAGTGGGTCAGAGAAATAGCTCAAGCTACTGAGATTTTAATCGAAATTAAGAAAAAGACATGGGCATGGGCAGGACATGTAGTTCGAAGAGAAGATAACCGATGGTCTCTAAGAGTAACCAGTTGGATTTCAAATAAGGTAAGCGTAGCAGCGGGCGGCAGAAAATATAGTGGGTGCCAGATATTAAGAAATTCGCAGGGGTCAAGTGGATGCAGCTAGCACAGGACCTAGTAAATTGGAGGAAACTAAGAAAGACTTTCGTCCTGCCTTATAGATTGTTATTTAAAATTGTTTCTACTTCTCTAACTGTGTGTTCCTCATTTCTTTGTTGTAGCGCTGAAACATTCTGCACAAGAGGCCTTCGAGCAGAATATTGTAACTTTTTCTGTTGTGTCCTCTCTCAAAGTTTTATCACGCGAAAGATACAAACGGTTTTCGTTTTAATCTATAATAGCATTAGGATGGAGCGCATTTGAAAGGTACTCGCACATTATGACTGGAAGCTTACCGGTATCGCTCAAAAGGAAAGTATGCAACGATTGAATTTTGCCTGTACTCGCTTATTGGGCTGAAGCAAAGAGGGTGACGAAAAGGGTTCTACTTAAGTTGAAAACAACACAGCGGACTATGAAACAGAAAGTTGTAGGTTAATGTTAATAGATAGGAAGAAGGTAGAATGGGCCATAGAATTAACTGGAGTTCATGACATTTAGTGGAAATCAACAATAAATGGGCATGGGCAGGACATGTAGTGCGAAGAGAGGATAACAGATGGTAACTTAGTGTAGCAAATTGGATTCCATGTGAACTAAGGCGGAGCAGGGGCGACAGAATGTTGGGGAGAGGGAGGGCGATGAGGTTAAGAAATTTTTGGGGGTCAAGTGGATCCATCTAGGACATTACCCAGTTAATTATAGGGGTATGCGAGGGGGTTTCCCCCTGCACTGGATATAGTCCGGCTAATGATGACGAGTTTGAAGCCGTTTATGCAATTTCAAGGCATAAAGCCGGTGGATAAAGAAGAAAGGCTGCGTTACAAGACGGTGACGAAGAGGAAGGAGCGAGCACCACACTACAGCGCATGCCTAAACACATCTGGTATTCTCACACGACCCCAGGATGGTACTCGATGACCAAAGAGCGCTTGAACCTGCGGTGCGAGTATCGTGAACTTGAAACAGTACGCTGCTTCCCTTTTGTCCTGGCTTGGTAGCGCAGCTTTTCCTGTCTTTGAATTTGAGCCAACTAGCCCATAGGAATGTCCTTGTAAGTTATTTCTACTCTCGGCTCTTTTTTTATTGTGTATGCTGTCTAACGCAGAAGTGTATTGACATGCGTGAACCACATTGCCGTGGCCACATGCCAATCCGGTGTTCTGATGTATATCTTGAAGCGCAAGATAGTCTCACTACAGGTTGAAGCACTCTTCGGTCATCTTTCGCCATCATGGAACCGTGTGCGAAAAATTTTAAATGTATTGAATTCTGCGTCTGCAGTGCAGGCTTCGGCTCATTCCTTCTCATTCGTCTTTGTTTCGTAGCGTACTTTTTGTTTGCATCAACCATGAACTAATTAGCCCGCAAGAACGCTCTCTTAAGATCTGGAATACTGTGATGTATTTGCAGGGGATCTAACAAAAATTCCTGGATGAATACGTCTTATAAACACCGCAACGTATATATTCCCGATGTCCACCTGAGAAAGGCTTAGGGTCACGACCATCAGAATTAAGGCGTAGGCGATGTATCACTGCTACAGGTGGCAAAGAGCGTCTGAACACAGCATCACAATTCATGCCACACCTACATTTTGAGCACCATAGTGCGGCAGGTCTGGTCCGGTGGAGCACTGGGGAAGAAAATAAGACCTTCCTATAGAAAGTTGTAGCCGGTGACGAGGAGTAGCTGAGTAAATCCAGGTTAAGAATCAGACCTTAACGAGTCCGTGATGAGCTTCCTTGTGCAAAATCAGACGGCATTGGTTATCATGACCTCGAGAAAGATCAAGGAGCTGGAGAAAGAGATTATGTAACGCACAGCCTAGCCCTTTCTTCTTCCGCATGCCGTATGCAAAGGATCTTGAGTGCATGGCTCCTGATGAACAAGAACGCTCTGACGAAAGCTGAGGCGCAGAACATGCATGTAAGGTCTGCCTTAGTAGAGCAATTGCTTATGTACTAAGATGCTCATAGCATAAAACTGCGAAATCACGGAGAGGATATTTTAATTAGTCATGCAGGAAAGCATAAACGACGCATAATTTAAAGCAACATTTTCTCGAAAACAGAAGCAAGAACTGTATTATGCTAATGTTTCGCATCGACATGGAATCCACCCCTTCTACTTCACCTGTCAATGGCACGCGCCTCCCTTGGAAGTCAGGTATCATATTGTCTCTGCAATAAAAATACATGGACTGTTCAGCACGTTCAATGTTTAAACATAAAAAATGATAGCAACAGTTTTGTGGAAAATTTTCCGAATTATCGCCTTTTAATGTTATGATCTGAACATAGATCCCCGAGGCTCCCCTGGGTGTAACACCGTACTCGTCTGAAGATGAAAATTATATTTCTTCCCTGCGCAAGCATCGTTAAGAACTGTAGCCTGAAATATATTTTTGTACAGCTATCGCCATAACAGAAATTGACATAAATTAGCCATTTTGACAAGTGACAAATATATTTCAAGAAGCGAACAACCAAACGAGGTAAGGAAACGAAAAGAAGAGGACGACAAAACTCATTTCTGGGAACAAAGATCCGCAGGTAGAATGCACTCCGGTAAGGCAATATATTTCATTTCCCTGGTCTATTTCAACATCTTTTTTGCAAACAGGCTCTATAGTACGTGTTATTTAGCCCCTGTACTCGTAGGTACTAAGACCTTTTGAACATATGGTCAAAAAACATACCCCGATTCGTTTCAGCAATAACGATGTAGCTTCCTCCAATACGAGGCAAACGTTATTAAACCGGCGAGTTTTGTAGAACAATGTAAAAGTGACACTTGGCATGCGCCCGCCGGTGTAGTGCAGTGGCCAATAAAGAAAAAAAAAAGCCGGGGTGGTGCAGTGGTAAGAAGCCGGACTACTGTGCTGGAGTACCCGGGTTCGAACCCGACCTTGGCGGCTTCGTTTTGATGGAGGCGAAATGAGGAGGCGTCCATGTGCTGTGCGATGTCAGTGCACGTTAAAAATCCCCAGTTGGTCGAAATTACTCCGTAGCCCTCCACTATGGCTCCTCTTTCTCTCATTCCACTTCCACTCCTACCTTCCTCTCTCCCTCTACGGCGTGGTTCAGGTGTCCACAGAAACAAGTGTGACAGATACAGCGCCTTTCCCTTCCTGTTAACCAATTATTATTATTATTATTAATATTATTGGCATGCTATGAAAATTGATTCAAGAGTCGGTGCGATAAGGACAATTTACGTGTTCTTTGGCTTTCCTCTGGTTGGCAGCCCGTAAAGCGAATGCACTGGATCAGGCGGCAGCCAACATTCTTTTGGCGCGCAGTTAGTTGAATAGCTTGATGCACTTTCTATGCGCCGACTTTACTTAAGGATTTATAGCTAATATTTAAGTCCGAATTAAATAAATACATACGTACCCTATATAGAAAGATTTACCGGGCTGAACTTAAGTCAATTAAGAACTAAAAGCATCCCGGCGACGACAGATACGAAAGAATGACTTTCTTCGTTCGTCCTTTCGTGTCCGTCGTAGCGGTGCTATTTTTATTTCTTCATTGATTTGTCACCTCGCTCAGTTTTCGGTTCTTCGTCCCATCAGTCGTCTCACGTGCGGAAATGAGAAACGATTGCGAGTTACATGCCTAATTATGAGCACTTTTTTGTTTATTTGCTTTTTGACTGCTTTACTTTACTTTTTCTTTTCTTTTCACTTTACTTTTTTGACATCCTTGCATTTTACTTTTGATGCTTTCACATCAAATCACGCAGATGTGATGTCGACAAATCAAGGTTAATTTGAGGCTCACTCGCAGATTCCTGGCGAGAGCTGCACTAGATAGCTTTGCGGCTGTGTTTTGTGCCAACTTCGAACAGCCCCGCGCGTTTCTCTAAAAGGAGATTCATTGTCTTTGGAATTTCACATGCTGAGATATTGAAATGCCTTCTTTGCCCTACATAACATATATTTGGGGTAGCTTCTGTTTGTTTGTTCTTTTTATCGTTCTTGTTCTTCTAATGTTTGCTCTTTTTATCTGTTTCTCACTGTTACTGTTTTGTTCTTCAGAGCCCTTCGGCACCTTTACTCAAGGCGATAGTTATGGACTGGTTATCAGAAAGCCGGCGAAGGGTAGTGGTCTGCACACTCGGCTGGGGAACGGAAAGACGATGGTTTGTTATCTGGCATGGACAAAATTTAGTTTTCTTATTACGGAATGCCAGTTCTTGCGGAACGGCTCTGCCGACGCACTGCCCATACCAATCATGAGAAAGCATATGCTGTCTCATTAATAAATATATTCAAGATACCAACGTGCTCACAGTGGAAACCATTCGATGCGCGCAACACTGTGGTCATAGCGAACTCTGTGCAAAAGAAGGTTAGTCAACAAGTGGGGCTCCCCTGAGACGTGCAGCGGAGTTTACAATGGTTTTTTTCTTTCACATGAGAAAACTGCACCAAAGGAGAGGCAGTTCACCCCTGATGTAAGGTCACAGTTATTTGTGTATACCAGCCGCTCTCTGCACATTTTTCCCACCTGCCATACATAAGTAGAGCAGAATCTGCCTTCTTTATGGGAGTGGATAAATATAAAAATGCACGTCTCATTTTTATTTATTCATGTACTACTACCTCAAAGGCCACAATAAACGAGTATTATATGAGGGAGTAGGTTTAGGTACACAAATTTTCTATGGATGATTTGAAGGAAGATGACTCGGCATAAAATGCGACGGTGTATGTAGTTTTAGTCGTTTTCGCTGCGAACAAAAAAGATGTGCAGGAATCCGGGCATGGAGATGATAGATGGTGTTCTCGTATGCAGGGCTCATGGTAAACTTGAGCAAGGGATGATGATAAATCTTGGAAAAAAGGCAGTTTTGCGATTGTCAGACGGATTGCTAAATTTGTGACGTCATCAGTGACGCATGATATTAGCAGGCCGAGTATTTAACCTTACCGCATGATTTCGCATTTCTTCGAGAATGTTAGTAAGGCTATATTCGTGTCACACGAGCAATTGTAATGTCATACAAATCGAATGACATTACCATGCAATGCCATTATTCGCCTGCTATACGAGAAAATTGATTGATTGATTGATTGATTGATTGATTGATTGATTGATTGATTGATTGATTGATTGATTGATTGATTGATTGATTGATTGATTGTCCTTTATTGAATGGGAAGGCTCATGGCCATGGATGGGGATAAAGGGGAGTAGACAATCTTCATTGTTTAGGTCGTCACTCGAATCACATTGCTCTAACCAGGCCACTAAGCGAGCCATACTTGGCAAATATCTCTGTGTTAGCATCAGTTTCTAGAAGGGAACGGAAATTCAGGCGGTAGGGTTCGATCTCGGGGCGTCCAGTAGAAAAAGCAGGGCAATCCCAAAGTAAATGAGATATGCCGCCGCAGGTTAGAGTCCTACAGTGGGGGCACGTAATCATTTTCTCCATATACTGACGCCAGCAGGCCATAATACGTGGCGTGTAAGCCGCATGTGCGATGAGCTTATTCAAAAATACTTCTTGACTTCGGGTGAGGTGGGTTCTTCTCGTAAAAGGTGGGTCTGGTGTGGCCACCTGCATGCGATGCTGACTGAGGCTACGAAGACTGGTCCGAGTATAGTGCATAAGGGCAAGAGAAGGGGTGAGTTGCCCGCCCAAGGTCGAATAAGGATGAAGCAAGGGGGGTGGGGAAGTAAATGTGGACATCCCACCTGCCAAGGCAGCCGCGGTGTGTGCCGCCGCATTGCCCCCTGATTCGTCCGAGTGACCTGGCGTCCAGTGAATAGCGACAGTTCTGGTCGCGAGTTGGTGGCGTTTAAGGAGGCGCTGTATAGCCGTAGCTGTTGCATCTTGTGAACGCGGAGTGGCGATTTCCTTGTAAGCTTCAAAGGAATCAGTAAGAATACGTACTGACCCAGGCCGGTGCAAGGCACTCCTGACAAGGCTCCCCAAATCGCGAGGAGTTCAGCGTGAAGAGGGGTACCTTGAGGTAGATGGCAGACATAAGCGCCTGAAAGGAAGGGTTGTCATCGCATACCCATGGGCCATAGATGCGAATTCGCTTGTAATCGATGCGTCGGTGTATATGTCAGTCGTATCAGGGATTCGCTCTTGTCGGTGATGGGCAGCGAGCAGCTCCCGGGGAATGACAAAATCGCGGTTTATAGGTCGGCGATGGACGCGTGTGACTACTGGCATCTCCCAAGGGGGAAGTAATGCATATAGGGCTGGTGTTTTATCGTTACGCTGTTCATCCCAGGCCAGCAGGCGACGCCCCTGGACAGTGTTCTCTAGACGTATTCGATGACGCGTCTGTGACTCGGTAACGATGATAGTGAGCGGTGGAAGAGCGGCCAAACGCTCAAGTTCGGCTATAGAAGTGTACTTAGGTAGACCGGTAATAGTGCGTAGTGTTGCGCGATGAAGGCGTTCGACCTTAGCGAAGTCAGTCTTCGACAGTTGGAGGACGGGAGTGCCATAGAGGATTTTTCCGACCGCCGCTGCTCTGGCCATCGCACGGCAGGCATGCTGCCGCGCACCGCCGTGCCGGTTGGACAGGCGACGAATAGTATGTAGCAGTGCTGGCCAAAGGCGTTGTAACTGGTGAACCCATTTCTGGGGGTTGTTGCAGCTTGATATGGGCAGGCCAAGAATGCGGATTTGCCCATTTGAGGAGGTGATGGTGTTGCCTCCGATGTGAAGATGGATCTGCATACTGGGGTTGGTTTTATGCTTTCCGTCGATACTAATCAATTCTGTTTTATGTGGTGCGAGTTCGAGGCCAATTTTGGTTTGTGTTTCTTCAAGACAAAGAAGGGCCACCTGAAGGTCCGTCTTCATAGAATATTTGTCTACGTAATCCGCTGCCTCAGTCCAGACGGTAATATCATCGGCATATATAGCGAATCTTGCGCTTGTGCTGATTTCCAGATTCTCAGCAACGCGTGTCATGGCCAAGTTGAACAATATTGGTCCGAGAATGGAGCTCTGAGGTACACCCTTATCCAAGTAATAGGTTTTGGGCACCCATCTCGGAGCTTTGCCTTGCAGCTGAATGGGTCTAGAAGTCAGAAAATTTCGGATCCAGATTTGGGCACGAGTACTAGGAAAGCGTTTGGCGAGTTCCTCCAGGATATAACCTCATAGCGAACATTGTCAAAAGCTTTGTGTATATCGACAGCCAGGAGATAGTCAGGTGGCGCTTCACGATGAGCTCTATTCAGAACTCTTCGCAAAAGCCAAAGGCAGTCATGCGTTCCGAGGTTAGGGCGGAAGCCGGCTTGAGCTGGATGAAATCCAGGACTGACGTATTCAATGTAGTGACTAATACGGGTATGCAGCAGGCGCTCGATGAGTTTACAGAGATGTGAAGTCAGTTTAATTGGACGCAAATTACTAGGAAGTCGAGGATTTTTGCCAGGTTTAGGGATAGGAAGAATAAGAGAAAGCTTGAGGTTATCCGGTACCGTTCCGGTCTCCCGTAAGAATTAATGATGTCGAGAAGGGCATCCTGGGCTGCCGAGTCGAGATTGCGAAGCTCCTGCCAACTGTCTCGGTCATGCCCGGGTGTGGCGCGAGCTCGGCCTCTTCTGAGGGCTGCTTGCAGTTCTCCCTTTGAGAATGGGCGATCCAGGTCTGGATCAGGGCTTCCGACTGGGAAAATGGAAACTGCTGGTGAGGCGTTAGGCTGGCGTGAGGGAAAAAGGTGCGTATAACTTCATCTTCAACATCAGCCGGGTTGCCATTGAGAAGGAGATCGGCGAGAGGTGGTGCCCCGCGTGCCTTGCCATTTAGGCCACGAAAGATGCGCCAAAGTTGTGATAGGCCCCGTACTTGTCCAAGACGGTCGCATGTAGAGTGCCAAGCCTCACTTTGCAGATGAAGCTGGTATGCCCGGATAAGCTTGAATTGTCGTCGAAGATTGATTGAAAACATCTCTATTTATTCAGTATTCTCAGAACATGTGGGTGGGCCGCCTATTCCGGTAGTCCATTGGCTGCTGCTGCTGCGCTGGCCCTCCCCACCAGCCAGTGCTGACGGTCAGGATCATCGCTGAGCAGAATAGCCTCCCACTGCTCCTCCGATGGGCTGGGAATGGGGTCAACTAAGGGATTAAATTGGCATGCCCACACCATATGGTAAAGGTTAGCTACCTCTCCACAGTGTGGGCACTGCGGAGAGTATAGTGTAGGGTACCACAGGTGTAATTTAGCTGGTGTTGGGTATGTGTTGGTTTGTAGTCTCCTAAGGATGTTCTCTTCTAAATTGAGGGATTTGTGTGGTGTTGGGTACTCCTTTCTGGCTGTTCTGTATGGCGCGAGATTGTCAGCATACACTGCTAAACCTATCAGGTCACGGCACCCTTCATGGTCATCAGGGGGAGATGCCCGGTATAGAAGAGCTCGGGCATGCCTGTGAGCGGCTTCGTTTCCTCCTGGTAGTTTCAGGTGACCGGGAAACCAGTTGATTGATGCTTGGTTGGGTGGGTGCTTATTTAGCAATGAAAACCCTGACTTATGAATTAATCCGTAATTGGAGTTGCGACAGGCGTTCTGGGAATCAGTGAGCACAACGGCGTTGGGGTTAGATGCTACAGCTAATGCAATAGCTGCCTCCTCTGCGTGAGTGGGGTTAGATGTTTTCACCGAGGCGCAGTTCACCATCGACCCCGCAGGCGTTGAGACTACAATAGTCATGACTCCATTCTGTGGTCCTGCTGCGTCCACGTAAAGGGTGTTAGTCTGCTTGTCCCATTTCTTCTGCAGGGCTTCCCCTCTTGCTATCCTCCTCTCGATGTTATATGCGGGATGCATATTCAGCGGAATGGGGTACACGTTGATGCGTCTTCTCACATCGCGTGGGACCTCTTCCCTTTGGTCAATTGTATAGGGCTGATTAACATGGATCTTCTCGAGCAGTTCTCTGCCGGGTGTCGTCGAAGAAGCACAAGATCTTTGTGACGTTTTCCGCGTGTCCTACAATGTTGCGTGAGGTGAACAGCGCGACGCCAAAGGTTAGCCAGATGAGCATCCATGCCAACTGTGGAATCGTCACAGGGGTTATATTCGAGAGCTTGAGTGCGGGCATCTCGGAGTACAGACAGGAAGGAGTCAATATTCGAGAAGGGGGTCGTAGTATTAGCACGAAACTTGTCCCAGTTGAAAAACGAACGTGTTGTCCGAACGCGAAGACATTTACGATTGAGAGTGAGCAAGATGGGCAAGTGATCGCTACCCCAAGAATTAGAAAGGACTTCCCAGCGCCGAAGAAGACGCGGTGATGAGAATGTAAGGTCCAGTGTAGTGTCTGCTTGAGAGGGATGGAGACCGATACGGGTCGGCGCGTTAGGTTCGTTGCACAGGGTAAGAAGAGTTTGATCAAGGGCGTCATATAGGTGTTTACCACGTTTATTATGCTGAGATGAGCTCCAGGCTGCGTGATGTGCGTTGAAATCTCCGCCAATAAGAATAGGATAAGGGTGTGCTGCGTTTTCAAGGTCAGGGAACCAGGTACAGGGTTCTGCCATGACGTTACCTGGCCAGAAATAGGCCGATGCTACGGCGAAAGGTTTTTGGCCAAAGGGAAGATTTTTACTGCAACAATCTCACGAGTGGAAGAGCAAAGGGACTGAAGCAAGAGCTGAGTGGAAGGACAATCATTTCGGATTAAGACGGCCGCTTTTATGTTGGATAGTAGGTGTCTGGTAAGTGCAGTAACCAGGAATTTTACAAGGACCGCGCGTTTCTTGAAGAAGTATGAAAAGAGGACGGCGCTGAGGCACAAATGTACGAAGGGTAGGACCGTTCTGATTGAAGCTTCTGCAGTTCCATTGAATCCCATGAGCCATAGTACTCATGAAAGGGGCGCAGATTTACGGCGCTTACTATCGTCTGTGAGTGTGGCACGTTGGAACTCTTCAAACATAGTCTGCAGATGGCTCTGTATGGAAGTGAGGGCAGCAGTAAGAGTTGCATTAACTTCCTTTCGCAGAGTTTCTTCCAGCTTCTGTGTCTCTTGGACGCGTTCCTGTCGGATTAGCCCGAGTATGTGGGTATAGGCGGAATCAGACTCTGTGACCGGTTGCGGCCGGCGGGTAGGCGAACGGCTTTTGCGGCCCTTCTGTGAGCGGCTGCGTTGCGGAGTCTGGGAACGAGTTCGGGTGTCCATTGTTATCTTGTCCTTAGTTATCTCCCGGAGACGCTGATTTTCGTGGCGTAGTTCAGATATTTCTGCTCTGAGGCTCTCAATGACCTGGGCTAAACCTGGAGAAGAGGTCTTTTCAGCATATGATACATGTTTGGAGAGAGTATGTGAGGATGTCACCTGAAGCGTATTCGGATCATCCGACTTCTTAGGTGCCGATTTGTCGACAGGCTTTGCATAAGCTCGAGCCGGGCACTGGGCACTCACGGCGATATGCGTGGAAGCGCCGCAGGCTACGCAATGAGGAAACTGCTTGCAGCCGGGGTCCTCAGGGTGCGGGTTCTTACCGCAATCCCGACAAACGGCGGGAAACGAGCAGTATGTGGCTACATGGCCGATGCGGTGACAGTTATAACATGCGACTGGGCGCGGGCGGTATTCACGGATTCGTATAATCTCGTAGTCGAATACTAGCCGAAAAGGTAATGCGTCTGATGCGAAGGTCAGAAGTAGCAAATTTGTCTTGCCGAGCATGCGTATGCCTGTGATTTCAGCTGTCTCGCAGCGCAGATGTGCCATGATATAGTCTATCGTGCGGCCTTCTCTAATTCTGATCACACCTCGCATGCTGCCAACCGCAGGCTGCTTCAGTGGAGACGTGTCCACATCGAACGCTTGGACAGAATCCCTTGTTCGCACGATTAAACGGCTCAATGTAGTACACAGCTTCTAGAAATGCTAAGCGTCCCTGACAGTTATGCGGATGCAGTTAGCAGAAGAATCAAAGCGGAGAATGGCCATATCCGAAAAAATACTGAGACGGAGCACTTTGCTAAATTGCGTTGGTAATAGCCTGTTTCGGGATGTTTGTGACATGCACTTTGTTACGTGGCCTGATCAGAGCAGTGAAATGAGGACGACTCACCCGTTCTGTGTGCAGACGTTGCAGGGACACTTGACGCTTGCGATATGTTGAAGTCATGCTGCATCCTTTAGCTGTCTTAACCTGAGCAGGAGGGTTTGCAGCGACAGTCAGAGCTGCGGCATCCATTTCCTCGTGCACCGTCGGCAACAGCGGGTAATCAACGCTCCCTGCAGCTTGTGGCGTTTCTGGCGTCGGAGGCAGCGTTCGGCTGGATGCGAAGTACGGCGCCGCGTCCATCTGCTCATGCCCCGCCGGTAAGAGCGGGTAATCACAACTTCTCGTAACTTGGCTTGACTGTGGGGTTGTAGTCGGTGTAACCTGTGGCGTTTGTGGTGTCGGAGTGAGGGTTCGGCTGGATACGTAGTATGGCGCAGCATCCATCTGCTCGTGACCCGCCGGTAATGACGGATAATCGGAACGCCTTGTAACTTGGCTTGACTGTGGGGTCGTGGTCGGTGGTTGGCACGGAGTGAAGGTCGCCGGGCGTAAAATTTTGAAGGTCACATATTCCAGATGCGCTGTGGCGACAGCGCCGCCCGGCTGTTGCCCGGGAGCAGCCGTGGTCGTGGTGGGCCCTGAGGGCGTCGATTAGGCTTAGCCCGTCATAAAAACGCTAGTCCTTGAAAGCTTCGAATCGAACAGCGAGCCGAGAATAAAATTGTTTCAAACAGGTGCCGAACACCTTCACTGACCGTTTCGATTGGGTTCAGGCCATATCGGGTCTAAAATCCGCATACACAATTCGAAAAATACGGAGCCGAGGTGAACCGCGTCAGCTCGCTCTCAAGGCGGAGTCTCTTCCTCTCATACGAGAAAATTTAATAACATTAGGTTCGAATGACATTCGCCGTCGAATGAGTTAACTCTTCGCATTCGATCGTGAAACCGAGTGTGCACTCTCGAGACCAGACACGCAGCAGAAAATGCAACGCGACAAAATATTCTGCTAATAATGAACGCTAAAAAATATGTTTCTGTAGCTTTGTTTTAAAACTGTCAATTTAGGCGTAAACATTATGCGCACTGCAGAGCCTCCAGGTACGCCATTACGCTCAGTCGCAGCAGTGGTCCAGTCTTGCCAGCGACTCATTGGTTTATTTATAGGAAAGGAAAGGCGCGGTAACTACCTCACTTGTTTTCTGTGAACACCTCAACCGCGCCGTAAGGGAAGGGAGGAAGTTGAGAGTTAAGGTGGAAAAAGAGAAAGAGGAGCCACAGTGGAGGGCTACGGAGTAATTTCGACCAACCTGGGGATCTTTAACGTGTGCTGACATTGCACAGCACACGGAGGCCTCTTCGACTCATGTTGTTGTTGCGGCAAAGAAAAGGCGCAGGCCTGCTACTGGCTCTGTATCTGAGCCACCTCCGCTGCCTCGTGCAGACAGAATAAAAAATGGACAAAAAAGAAAACGAAGAGGGAGAGAAAGACGCGCGCCGCAACAACAGCCACCGTCCACCACAGAAGCAGTGTTGGGTGCAATGACGGCACACAACAGATAAAAATCGGTGGCTGGCTAGCCCCCGCCGCAAGCGGCGTTGACCTATCGTCCCGGCCCTTCGCCACCCTTCACCCATCAGCGACTCAAGTTCATTTTGGCTCCTCTTTCTCTCATTCCACTTTCACTCCCATCTTCCTCCCTTCTCTTAGGGCGCTGCGCAGGTGTCCACAGAAATAAGTATGACAGATACTGCGGCTTTCCCTTGCTGTGAAAAAATTATTATTGTTATTAAATGAACAATATGGATGACACAGTGGAGCGCGGATTCAGTGTGTAGCACGGATATGCTGAAGACGCACGGAGACACGTAGGGCATGCAATTAATGTCCGAACTGTTAACGCTCAATTACAACTTTAAATAGTTCGATATAAACGCACGGACAGAAGCGGTAACCGAAGAACTCAAAACCCCTAAAGCGGCTCATGTTCATTTTCCACTCCACCAGCTTCTGTCTTCGCCTCGGGAAGCACACCGCGTTTATCATCACCGCTGCTGTAAAACGTTTCACTGGCTGTACAGCTCAGGCCACTCTACAATTTTTTTTTTTTGTGTTTCACTGTCTGTGATGTAATTGCATAATTTAATTGAAACAAAGAGAACAATGCTTCTCAGCAACGGGGAATTCAACATTGGAGTGGGCTACCAGCACGTGCACCTTTATTATTAACTCTTAAATTGATAAAAAAAAACTAAATTAATGTGAGAGAAAGCCCGTACCCAACCAGAGGTTATCGCATGCAAAACCCAATTGAAAATAAAAGAAAATGGGAAAAACGGAAGCGGTGGCCTTGTGGTAGAGCATCCGCCTGGCATTCGGGAGGTACCGGGATCGATTCCTGGTGCCGCTGGGCACCCACCGATTTTCAATGTGTACAAGCTTTCCCTTGGCCTGGTGCTCGGCTCTTTTGGGGTGAAATGCTTGTGTAAGAGGTCGTGGCCCAAATAGTTGCGCCGGTGGGACAGTGATTCGTTCCGCCATCGGACAACCATAAGCCCGCCTCGCGCGGCAGAAGTCCATATGTGACCCTTTTTTCCGCAGTAAAGCTGTTCGAGCCCACCACTTGGTTGGGATTTGAGGCCGTAGGCTGCTTTTCCAAGCCACGGACCCTATAGGAAGCCGAGCATCAGGCCGGGCCAGGGCTTGTACCCATTTGAGAAAACCAGTGGGCGTCCGGCCGGCAATGGGAGTCGCGTGCAACTCGACAATATGCGAGTCAAGGTGTGGTACCGGTGCTCGATTCCTAGTGGCTGCGGGCTCTTGCTGTAGAAAGAAATCACTCGGGGCGCATATTCTTTTTGCATAGTTTACCCCCTCAAATTAGTTCAAAGAACGGTTTCCATGGTGGTTGCTGAGGCCAAATGCGCTGGTACCGCATGATACGCATAGTGCCCTTCCCCGCGAATTCGTTATCTGCCTTCGCCTCCGCAAGTGCGCCGTCTTAATTATCGTCGCTGTCCCTACACCGATGCCGTAGAGAAATATGACTCTTGCCCGGTCTCAAAAGTAAGTACGTTACGGGAGCGTTCACGAATCTGCGCAATGGCGTAGACATCGGAATCTATGAGCACGTCGCATTCGACTTCGCTAGCATGGAAATTGAGCACCAAACCACAGAGCACAAGAAAGCCACCTTCGCTGCACTGCCTTGTATCTCTCTTTTTTGAGCACAAGGGGTATATTATTAAAGACGCCATTGCGTACGGACTTTCTAATCATAAACATCGGCCTCGTTTACAATTATACGTAATCTTGCCTCATTTCTCAGCCATGACTCAGGACTCATATATATATATATATATATGTTCCGTGACATACACTACTCAGCGGTTTACAAGCATCGTATTAGAAAGCTTAGGGTATGTAAAACATTACGCACAGTCATGGGTTGTAGTTAGTGTCCTGACTTGTGAGTCATAGTCAATGTAATCCTTTCGCATTCTCACACATATGAAATTTTAATTGTCTCTGCCGAATTTGTTTAATGCGCTTTTCCCACCGCTACTTGGTGTTGATGGTGAAAACGTTTTATGAAACAACGAGAGAGTGCAGGCATAAAAATGTCCTTTACATGAGTGGTGTCCCTAGTCCGGAACCCTCTGGACAAAGCAGTCGCCCTTGCCAGCTTCGCCGGAGCCCGTTAGGATTCTAACAATGAGCAGCTGAGCAGGCCCGCCTGCCATGCCTCTCAGGTGAGAAAGGGGGCGGGGGAAAGGGTACGATATTTTTGCCTGCGCGCACCCTGTGGTAGACAACACGACCTTACATTTCTTGTCGAGAAAGTGACTGAACAGAAGCCCGCAAGCGGAACAACCCCGAATGCGCATGTTGCACATCAACACCTAAACAAGCTCGTGAGACGTCAAAACGTACGGACTTGCCAGTCCAGCTTTCCCTACTGCTAATGCGTCCATATTTCATACACTAATCTGCCAATTCGTTAAAGTATAGATTAGCTCAACTAGTATTTGTGTCACCTCAGGTATCTTCAAGCGCAAATGATAACGCGATTTTCGTGCTTCAGAGGGCACACAAGCACCGTATTGCCCAGCACTATATGGAGCCCACTTTACTGCTGACCGCGAGTATTATTTTGTTTTCTGTGTATTTTCAGACGAATATGACAAAGAGTGGTCTTCGGGATACTCTGAGGAACAGACGGACTCCGGTACAACGTCCACGCAGGAGGAGACACGTATGTCTATCAGTCCTATAAAACGTTATTGCTCGTAGAAAGCGTAATGCATAACAAAATCAAATTTTATTGCTTCTGTCTAACATGTTCTGAAGAATTCTAGAGCGTACTTTGGACGACTAAAAGTGCGATGAGGCGAAAGTGATAGCGCGGTGGATCGTAGCCCTCCACTAGGGCAATTCTGTCACCCTCTCTTGTTTCACTCCCACCTTCCTACCTGCCTATACGACGTGATAAATATGCCCGAGGGGAATGGGGAAAGATACTGCGCCTTTTCTACCCTGTAAGTCAATTTGATATGCTGATAATGACTGCTGTACTAACGCGTCCTAGACATCTGGGTCTGCTTCTGTTTGCTGTGTGGGGCGGCGTTACAAGCGCCAAATGAAAAGCGCCGCACGGACGCCTGGATCGGACGGCCAGTGCGTCCAGCTTCGTATATTCATAAACCGCCTGCTGACGTCATGATCGGTCGTGGCGGTACATCGCACGACCCTCGTCGAACACAACCAGTATTCAACTGAACGTATCACAATTCACCGACGTTCTATAATTCGTCTACAGGAAAAGAAGGGCACAGTATGTCATTCGTGGAATCCCGCAGTCATCCTCACTGTGGACAAGGAGAATTATGATGAGCGTTTCACGATCTGGGACGTGTAGCAGTCGGTTAAAGCGCCGGGCCGGGGATCCAAGGGATGGGGGTTCGAAGTCCGGCGGTGACAAGGTTTATTTATTCATTTTCCACTATCTCCCTCGAAAGTGTGATACCCTCTGCCGATGGCCTCGGCCGACAGCTTCTGCTGACTACGATGAGGCATTAAATGCTTTTGCCTTAATACACTGAGCTGCATTGCACCACTGGTTTGATTTTTTATGTTTACGTCCAAAAGCAACACAGGCTATGACAGACACCGTAGGGTAGAATACTACGGATATTTCGACCGCCTAGTGTTATTTAACGTGCACAGGCATAACGCAGTGCACGGGCGTCTTGCTTTTCGCCTCTATCGAAAAGCGACCGCCGCGGCCGGGATTCGATCCCGCAGTCGAGCGCCCTAACCACTGCATCACCACGACGGGGTCACTGCGTCACCGTTCAACTCAATCAGTATTTTCGCCGCCACTTTAGCACTGGATGTGAACACAACACTCTACACTTCCAACTTACAATATGTTCCGTAAAGCTCATTTAAAACAAATACTTGCAGGTGCGCCCCTCCCCCCCATGTGGGCAGGCCGTGGACATCCCTAAATCATATGTACGAAGCATACCTGAGCTCTTAATCTAAGTTATTATTAATATTGCTTTGTCGATCCTCGTCTAAACTATACAAGCTCTTTGACGGCAAAGAAGTCTCGACTTTATTTCCTTCCTTTTCTCTGCTGCAGGGACAACGTAAGTTGACGAGTTTCTTCTTATATTAATACGTTTGTGTGCTTACGTGTCTTTTTCTGCCTGGTCATATTTGTGCAAAGCAAATTTTTTGGCGTCTCGCTTTATCGAAATAATATTCGCAATTTAATGTCTCGGCATTTAACAGACTCCTCAGCAATTGCAGTAGAATTAATAGTTTTATTGCTCTTCAACTTTTAAAACGAATCCGGTGGCTCATTGTAATCTCTTTTTGCACCTGTAATAATATTTGCTTTCCTATCTGTGCTGCTGGTTCTCTTCCCAGGTCGGATGCAGCGCTGGCAGTGGTGATGTTTGTGCTCTTCGGCATCGTGCTGTCTGCTGTACTGGTGTTGGTGATGACTAAACAGGCCGCAAGTATGCAAACCGTGTCTGCCACTCGTGCGGAGCTGAAGCGTGTTTATCTGAGAGATACCTATGAGGTATGTTGCGCGGGGGTGTTTATATGAAATTGCAAGCAACGGGGCTCCCAGGTGATGTGAAATGACTCCGAAGTTTTTACTTGACCGGCATATTTGCATCCTGAAAGCACCAAAACTAACCCCCTCCCCCCACACACACGCATAAACACGCGCACGCACCTAACCTGGCTTCCCGCTTTGCTTAGACTTTGTTTTGGCTATAACCAAACTGCGGACTGCCACGTTTCCATACAACGGGATACTACGCCGAAGTCATAGTAGGCAATGTTACGTAAAAGATATATATACGCACAAATATACTAAAGCAGGCAAGCAAAGACTCTATGCTTGAATCTGATTCCCACAGAACAAATATTTTAACAGTATAAATGACCGACGAGTGTGGTACTCGCCTATGAGAAACCTTAGCGTATTTGTCAAGGTATTTTAGTTTAGAATATGCATGCGTGAACAATT
Source organism: Amblyomma maculatum (assembly GCF_055883805.1). Taxonomy (NCBI): domain Eukaryota; kingdom Metazoa; phylum Arthropoda; class Arachnida; order Ixodida; family Ixodidae; genus Amblyomma; species Amblyomma maculatum. Next base: position 428,427,291 of record NC_139344.1, read on the forward strand.
TGAGAGGCATATTTTCATATATGTTCATTTAGAGCCTACTCTGTATTCTGCCCGAAACCATCACTTGCCAGTCAGTCTTTTCCAGTTGTTGATTATTATAATAGCGGGTTTCCATAACACCTGCTGGAGCCATTGTCGTATTTCGACGACCTCGCATCAAACAGCGCGTGGGCGACAAGGGCGCGTTTCTCCACTGCACAAACATTTCTGTCCGTATAATTTGAACATTCCTTGAGTTCTGCCTTTATTTCCACAATTCGAACGTATTAATATATCCCGTCTTGATTTCCACTTTCTGATATAGGACCCTTTATTTCCCGTCTGCTGATCGATAAGTCGCCTTAACTTATGCTCCTATTATATCTCATGCCATCTCAAACACACCCAGGACATAGTAGTAGGTGTTAAAATATTAAGACACCACCCGTCATAGATTAAAAACTGAACCGCCCAAACGCCCCTTCTTTACCTTGGATTTCCACGCCAGACTCGAGATCAGAGGGTCCAGGGTTTGATTACGATGAACACCGGCGTACAATATCCCTCCCATCCTTCAAAAAATCTACAGTTACGGGATCCTCTCCAGCTGGTTTTACCGTTTTCATAGTTTCTTACGCTTTCTTAACCTCCTCGTTCGTCACTGGCCGAACGTCTAACTGCTTTTCCCTACAGCCAATGTCATTATTGTCTTGACTACTTTCGCTACTGTACAGATCAGTATAAAATTCCTCGGCTACTTTGACTATCTTTTTCATATTTGGGATGACGTTGACCGCCTTCTCTCTTAGAAAATACCTCTGATTTTTGTCTATGCCCAATTTCTTCACCGCTTTAAGGCATTACCCGTTCTTTGCAGCAATGTTATACTTCCTTATATCGGCAACTTTGCGCTTATTGGTTGACTTTGATATCTATGCCTATTCTATCTTGTCGGTTGGATTAGAAGCTTTTATACTTTACCTTTTCTTAATCAAATGTTTCGTCTCCTTAGACAGCCTATCGGTGTCGTCTCTAATTATGTTGCCGCCTACTTGTACAGCGCACTCAGTAAGGATATATCTGAAATTATTGCCCATTGCTTCTAGGCTAATGCCGTCATCTTCGGTTAGAGCTGAATATCTATTCTGTGACAAGATCCTGACCTCTCCTGCCTTCCCCTCACCACTAATTCGTTGATGGACTTCTTTCCTACTAACCTTTTTCATTCCCTCTTCAGATTTAGGCTAATTCGGGACCTCACCATACTGTGGTCACTGCATCGCACTTTCCCGATTACCTCTACATCTTGCATACTGGCGGGGGTTGAACACAGTATGAAGTCAAATTCATTTTAAGTCTCCCCGTTAAAACTATTCCATGTCCATTTCCGGTTCTTCCGTTTGCTGAAGAAGGTATTCATGCAAACGTATCTAGGAACTCCCCACTGCTATACCTAGAACCAGTGCCATAGTCGCCTACTGCTTGGTCTCCTGCCTGCTTTTTCCCTACCTTGGCATTGAAGTCGCCCATTAGTACAGTGTACTGCGTCTTTACTTTTCGCATTGCCGATTCTACATCTTCGAAGAAGCTTTCAACTGCCTGGTCATCATAACTACATGTAGGTGCATAGGCCTGTACAACCTTCAGTTTATACCGCTTATTAAGCCTAATTACGATGCCTGCAACCCTCTCATTAATACTATAGAATTCATCTATATTACCCGCTATATACTTACTGGCAAGGAAACCTACTCTTAGTTGTCGCCTCTCTGGTAAACCTCGATAACACAGTACATGCCCATCCTTCAGTACAGTATATGCCTCATTCGGCCTCCTAACCTCACTAAGCCCAATGACATCCCATTTCATGCCCTCTAGTTCCTCTTACAGCACTGCTAAACTAGCTAGGGTTCTAGCATTAAACGTTGCCAGGGTCAGTTTCCAATGGCGGCCTGTCCAGCGGAGCCAGGCTTTCTTAGCACCCCCTGCTGCGTCACAGGTCTGACCGCCGCCGTGGTCAGTTGTTCCGCAGCCGCTGGTGACTCAGGGCCGGGGTTTTGTAGGGAGGTTGCTTACTACACCAACGTGGCCAACTCCTGTTCTGGTGAGGGAGTGCGCTGCCAGAGGTGTCCACCGGCATCACGTCGGCGCCCAAGCCAGTTTAAACAATTCCATCGACATGCGGATTTTTTTTATCCGGTGGGGAATTGCGGGGCACCGGGATTCGAGCCACGGTCCTCTTGCATGCGAGGCGGATGTTCTCCCTCTACGCCACCGCTGCATGTTCGCGCTGTAGATATTTGGCCCCAATATCTGTAGCCGCTCCTGTGGCTGTGTTTAGGTATTGATATGGTCTGTGCTGGGGTAGAAGTTTTCTACCATTTCCAAAAGATTTCTGGTTGCTATGTACTAGAGTCATTAGCATTTTTATGGTCAGTTATAAACTTCTGACGTGAAAACGTCACTCCTCTAGGTGAACATGTCGTCGCGTAAGCCTCAGTTTGATCTTGACAGATACTGCGCCTTCCCATTCTCATAAATCAATTTACAATTGAAGCGAAAGTTTCACTATAGGCTAGGTAGAGCTGGTCTTCGCGTGGCACAAAATTTGACTTTCACGTGAACATCACTTACGTGTGGGTATTACGATACAGTGGTGTTCACCCAAAAGTATACTGCGCCTTCATTTCCGCATAATTTAATTTAAACTGAGAGGCAGCCCTTTATTATGCAATGTCAGCGTGCGTTAAATGTCTCCAAGTGGCCGAAATTACTCCCTAGCTCTCCAATACACACCTCTTTCACTCAATCCGCTTACTTTTTTTTTTATTGTGCTAACTTGCCATAAGGCATATTGTCGCGTAAACAGCTTGTTGTGTCGGAGGGGACAGCTTCGTGGGGTTCGGTCTCGACTTCGATGCTCTGAAGGAGTGGTGGGGCGAATGTCGGCGTCGTGGTTACGTTGAGGATCAGCGGAATTTCGTAGCGGCGTGGATTCTGCTGGTGGCCGTAAGTAACGAACTGTAGTTTGCAGTGAAGAACTGTCGTGGGTCTGTGGAGGATCTTGAAATTTTCGCACTGTAGCAGCCGCACCTCCAGAGGCTGCTGCATCTAGTTTCCCCTATGGGGATTTTGATGCTGCTCCTGGCGTCCAGGAGAGCTGTAACGGCGAGGCGACGGCGATCGGAGGCGGCTTGTGCCTGTGTTGGAACGCGAAATGTATTCTGCGATTTCGCGTGGCTGCTGACCAGGCAACGGACGACGGGCATCAAAAGAAAACCCACGGAGGCCGAGTTCCCTGTAGGGGCAGCGGCGACACAGGTGTCCAGCTTCGCCGCAATGCTAGCACAACGGTTGGTGATCGGGCGTTCGCCAGATATCGGTCCTTCGGCGGCGTACGCTCGGCCGTGAAGACACATGGGCGACCGGTGCGCGAGGCTCGTAGGATGCTGTCGAAGGCGGCAGGTAGCGGCTGGTGACCGCGGCGTAGCTCAGGGTCTGGGGCAGCGGTGTAGCTACGACGGGTTCAGGCGCGGCGACGGGTGCGGGCACGGTGACGGGTGCGGGAACACCCAGCGCCTGTTGTACTTCCTCACGGATGATATCGGAAACTGTGGCAACCTGTGGCTGTGGAGGAATCCGCAGGTATTTGGCCACCTCTTCCCGGACTATCGCCCGGATCGTATCACGCAACGATTCTGACGAAAACTGTATGGCTTCACCTGCACTCGCGGCGTTCATAGACACTGTAGTGCGCTGGTATTGCCGGGCGCGCATGTCAAGTGCCTTCTCGATGGTAGACGCCTCACTTATGAATTCGGCGACAGTTGTTGGTGGACTTCGCACCAGACCTGCAAATAACTGCTCTTTAACACCTTGCATCAAAAAGCGCACTTTTTTCTCTTCCGACATGGTTGGGTCCGCGCGTCGGAAGAGTCGCTTCATCTCTTCGGCGTAGGCCGTAACAGTTTCATTCGGATGTTGTATACGGCTATTTAAAAGCAGTTGCGCTTTTTCCTTGCGAAGCGTGTTGGTAAACACACGTAAGAATTCTGCCTTGAATGTGTCCCACGTTCGGAGTCCGGCTTCTTGATTTTCGAACCATGTCCTCGCAGAATCCTCCAGTGCGAAGTAGACATGGCGAAGCTTCGAGTCAGCGTTCCAGGCGTTGAAGGCCGCCACCCGGTCGAACTGCTCCAGCCAGTCTTCAGCGTCCTCATGGGGCAGGCCGTGGAAATGTGGTGGATCCCGCTGGTGGTTGAGCAGGACAGGAGTTGTCGATACCTGGGGATTCATCGCGCTGACAGAAACGCTCCTTGTTGGTCTGTGGTCAGGGAGAGGACCACACTCGGGAGGCAGACCTTGCAGTCGGCGGCTGCTCTGGTGTACTGGGGTCTCCACCTTAGGGGTGCGTCCTGGGCTTGTAGGGAGCGTCCGGCTCATGAAAATCGTACCCAGCACCTCCACCAGATGTCGCGTAAACAGCGACCCTTACAGTTGCGTCCGAGGTCCAAGGCGTGGCAAAGGTTCTACGAACAGCGTCAGAGTTCAGGCTCGAGGTTAGCACACTTCTTCTTCCTCTCACACTTCTGCGCTTCTTTGTCGTCAACGCATGCTACAATATTATAAAAAGTCATGTAACTCGGTTGCTACCAGTAACTGGAGAAGGTTCTTGCTTTTAGTGTTGTCCGTTAGGCACTTGTAGAAATCCTCCTCCCTAATCGCAGACAGTCCCACTTCCTGAAGAATCCGTGTCCTAGATGCCCTCGTCAAAACAGAAGCTTGAACACCTCGGTAATCCGTTGTGTAGAACAGCGCGAAAAAAATGACAGGGACGAAGGAAGACAACAAGACGAGCGCTGACTTTCAACTGACAAGATTACTGCATGTCTGCATCCATATATATGAACACGTTCACACAAACAAAGAAACAAGAATAAATAAACAATGCACTAAAAAACGTAAGATATGCAAGAGAAACGTGTCACCCGGAATTTCACAACGCATCGTTTTCTCGTGTTCATAAATCTCACTTCAGTTTTCGATAACGCTATAGACGGGTTACTGTTGATTTCTTTTGCTTCTAAAATTTCCCGAACTGTCTGGTCACTATGCGTATTGATTATTTTTGCTTCCTCTAAAAAGGCTGGCAAGCGTCGCTTTTAAAGTCACTGTTGTGTATGCCCATAGTTTCTTTTACCGTACCAAAAACATTCTAATGCTCCATTAGTCTTTACTTAATACAACGTCCCGTCTGTCGGACATAATGTTTTCCACAAGATAGGGACACAGAGTACACCACCATCTTCTGGCAAACCACATAAGGGTCTTTGTGTTTTTATGGTACAGCCCTGACCAATTCTTCTCGTACCATTAACTTTTTTGCACATTTTCCTTAATATATCAGGAGCCGAAAGCACAACCTTCACACCTGCCCGATTTCCTATACGTTTTAGTCTATGCGAGAGGTGATGAATGTACGGAAAGTCTTCTCAGGCGAGCATGGAGAGCTCATCCATGAACCGGCGGACAATAGAAAATATAGCGGTCCTTCCGTACATTCATTACATTAGCGTTGCTCGCTCCCACCTCCAGCTCGTGTTCGCACCTTCAGTCGCATGACATTACATTATTACTCGCCTGATTACTGATCCGGTATTTACACCGCCCTTATCTCACATATTCTTTGAAGAACAGTCGAAAGATATCACATTATGTGCAAGAAATCCGGATTAAGTATAAGGTCCTGCTCTAACCAAGCTCTACAAGCGGACTTGCGTGATCTAGGCGTATCTAGCCTGTCTCGGACTACAAGGGTCTCGGTGGGTCGGGTTCCGTCTGAAAGAACCCTGAGTTAGCAGCTCCTGTCAAGAGAGTGGTAGACCCTGCCGTCACATACCACAGTCTTCACTGTGTTGTTCTTTTTTTTTCCACACAACGCTGACGCCGGATTTTCCGAGGAACGGCGGTCTAACAAGGCGGAGTTAAAAGCAATATCTTAGTGTGACAGAAAGCCACATTATATAATCTGAATGCCTCAGGCATTGCGTAAACGGAGATGTTGGATATTAGGTCCATTTTACCGGCCGTTGATGCAAAGAAAAAGGAATGCGGTTTAGTGAATCCATGAAGAAAGACTCAATAATCGCAGAGGAGAACATGGGGAAAAGTGGCGCGCGCAGTTTCTGTATATGTCACTTTTTTCTCGTTTCTGATGCCTCCATTCTGTTTCACTCATCCCATCATGCATTTACCATCATATTTGAACACATCATTGTGAAAGAAAACGCCCTTGTACGAAGAGTAGAACTAATATTTTGGTTCAAAAAGGCTATTTCATCAACAATAACAAAGTTCTGTTAGCGTTTGAAATAACTGACTTGGGCAAGAACAGATTTTCAATATTTTAGTGTAAGATAGGGACGAAGATGGAAATACAAGCAGCGTAGGTGTAATGGTGTAAGTGCTTTTCCTCTTGGATTAATACTACGTGACTTTTCACCAGAATAATAGACACACACGCACAGGTAAGTCACGCCAAATTTAGATCACCTTTCTCAGAGTGAACGTACTGTAGACGTTCGAAACATACTTTTAACTCTAAACTCCTTCCTGTGGTGGGCGATACTCCTGGTCTCGTCAGAAGACCATTGAATGGTCCTGTAGCTTTCACCTTTTAAATACTAGCAATATAAAAAGTAACAATGCATTACAAACAGTGCATTTGATCAATCCTTGATTGGCGCTCTCTATATAGTGTTTAACGCTCTTACTCGACATCGGCTTTGAGAGGCGCCGCTGTACAAAGATCCATATGAATATAGACCGCCCGAACTTCGTTATCGTACACTGACATTGCCAACTATAGGTGCGATCTGCCTGCATCGAAACGCGGCCGTAGTGGCAGAGATTGTACCTGCGCCTTAGTTAATAGCAATCGAGCCTCCTACTACTGAGCCGCAGCAGATGGGTCATTACATCTTATGGCGTATTTTAGCGAAAACGTGCCCGCAAAACGTGGGAGCAAAACATATGAGAACAAAATGTTTAAGAAAACCTAACGTATCATATGATGTCTCATTAGGATCACACTGGCAGTAATGAATGGGTATATGTATGTAGAAACTAAGAAAAGGGCGAACGCAGGCGGGGAGCATCAGGTAACTACAGATTTGTTGAAGGACGGAGGGATATCGAGTTATAAATACTGGCCAGCCTGTATTCGCAATGCCTGGTGTCATCGACGGTACCGGAATTTGGAAGAACGCTAACATTATCATATTTCATAAGAAAGAGGACGCTGAAAAATTACAGACCTATCAGATTACTGTCCATCAACTACAAGGTAATTACTAAGGTAATCGCTACAGAATCTGGACAACCTTAAACTTCAATCAAGCGAAGGATCACGCAGGTTTATAGAAAGGGTACTCTACTATCGACCATATCCATACCATCAACCAGGTCATCGAAAAATGCTCGGAATATAATCAGCCCTCATGCGTACATAGCATTCATTTATTACGAAAAAAAAATTGACTCATAGAAACATCGCGTCATGGAGGCATTGCGAAATCAGGGTGTAGACGAGCCGTGTGTGAATGTGCCAGAATATATCTATAGACGCTGCACAGTAACCATTGTTTTGCATAAAGAAAGTAACGAAATTCCCAGAAAGAAAAGAGTTAGCCAAGGAGACACAATCTCCGCAGTACTGTTCTCAGCTTCCTTAGAGGAAGTATTCAGACACTTGGAATGGGAGCAGAAGGGGAGATGGAGAATTGCTGAGTAATATGATATCAGTAATATGATTACTGATCTCGAGCCGGGCATCCTGAAGAGTGAAGTTGAATGGGCCTTAGCCAGCCTTGCTAAGAACAAAGCTAGCGGAATTGATGGTATTCCAGCCGAGTTACTTCAAAACCTCAACCACGACGCTGTTAACACACTGCATACATTATGTCAGAAGATTTGGACAACCCTGCAGTGGCCACAGGATTGGAGGAGGTCAGTTTACATCCCCATTCCAAAGAAAGGCAGTGCCAAAGATTGTTCCAACTACCGCACGATCGCGCTTATTTCGCATGCTAGCAAGGTGATGTTAAAAATCCTGCAAGGTAGGCTGCAGCAGTATGTGGATCGGGAGCTTCCGGACGTGCAAGCTGGGTTTCGCAAGGGCAGAGGAACTAGAGACCAAATTACCAACCTTCGCTGGATCATGGAAAAAGCAAGAGAGTTACAGAAACCCATTTACTTCTGCTTTATTGATTATGCGAAAGCGTTTGACTGCGTAGATCACAGCAGATTGTGGGAAGCTCTCCAAGAGATGGGAGTTCCAATTCACCTCATCTGTCTCCTCAGGAACCTTTATGAAGGGCAAGAGGCCACAGTCGGAACTGGGCATGGCCTTACTGATTGGTTTCCGATTGAGAAAGGGGTGAGGCAAGGCTGCATACTGTCGCCCTGCCTATTTAACCTATATGCAGAGTGCATCATGAGGAAGGCCGGTCTGGACGAGTCTTCAGCTGGAGTGAAGATTGCTGGAAAACGTATCAACAACCTTAGATATGCGGATGATACCACTTTAATGGCAGAAAGTGAAGTGGAACTCAAGACACTTCTGATGCGCGCACAAGAAGAGAGTGAGAAGTTTGGGCTTAAACTGAACATTAAAAAGACGAAGATCATGGCGTCTTGCCCTATCAAGTCCTGGAGCATCAATGGACAAGAAGTGGAAGCTGTGACAGATTTTCTGTTCTTGGGCGCCAAGATTACCTCGGAAGGAGACTGCAGCCATGAAATTAGGAGACGCCTGCTTCTGGGAAAGAGAGCAATGGTTAGCCTTGACCGCCTAGTAAAGAGCAGAGACATTAGTCTGCCAACCAAGATCCGTATAACCCGTGCTATGGTCTTTCCAGTTGTGATGTATGGATGCGAGAGTTGGACTGTGAAAAAGGCTGACCGCCGAAGGATTGACGCGTTTGAAGTGTGGTGCTGGCGAAGACTCTTAAGAGTTCCTTGGACTGCCAGAAGATCAAGTCAGTCGATATTGTCGACCATAAACCCTGACTGCTCATTGGAGGGTCAAATTCTAAAGTTAAAGCTCAGCTACTTTGGTCATCTGATGAGAAGAGAGGAATCTCTGGAGAAAGATTTGATGTTGGGAAAGGTTGAGGGTCGCCGGAGAAGGGGTAGGCAGCGAACGCGATGGTTAGATGCCATTCTCGAGGCATTGCAGATGAAGCTATGTGATGTTAAGAAGATAGTGAGAGACCGGAAAGCGTGGCGTGACATGGTCCATAGGGTCACGAAGAGTCGGACACGACTGAACGCCTGAACTGAACTGAACTGATGATATTCGCAATTGACATTGCCTTACTAATTAACTCCGGAGATGAACTGAAAATAATTATTGATGGTCTAGGCAGGAAAAGTAGAAAGGTAGTCCTAAAAATCAATATGAAGAAGACTAAGATTATGTTTAACAGCCTAGGAAAGGAACAGCAGTTTGCAATACGTAGCGAAGCGCTGGAAATATTAGGTGAATATCTCTACTTAGGACAGGTAGTAACCGCAGATCCGGGTCATGAAAGGGAAATAGCTACGAGAATACGGTTGGGATGGAGTGCATTTGGCAAGTAGTCGCAGATTATGACTAGCAGCTTATCGGTGGCGCTCAAACTAAAAGTATATAACAGTGGCATCTTTCCTGTACTCACCTGAGGGGCTGAAATGTGAAGGCTAACGAAAAGTTTTCTACTTTAGTTCAAGACCACGCAGAGGGCTATGAAACGAAAAATGGTAGGTGTAATGTTAAGACATAGAACGTGTGCAGAGCAAGTCAGATAAATAACTCTATAGTAAATGACATAATCGTGAAAATCATGAAAAAAATTGGCTTGGGCCGGCAATGTAGAGCAAAGAGAGGACAACCGATGGTGCTTGGAGAAACACATTGGATTCCAAGGGAAGGAAAGTGTAGCAGGGGGTGACATAAATTTGGGTGGGCGTATAAGTTTAAGAAGTTCACAAGGTTGAAGTGGGTGCAGCTAGCACAGGACCGGGCTAACACGATTACTATGGGAGAGGCCTTCGCCCTTCAGTGGATATATAGTCCGGTTGATGACGATAATGTGATAACTACAAGTGGTATACAAATGTCATGTTATGCCTATTCATGTCATGTGAGTCATAATCACTTGTCTTGGGTAAGTCAGATCGGAGGTTTAATGTGCATGACTTTGGAGTCAATGACTTGTGTCAATCAATCAAAGCCGTCACCAATAATACTGTCTTGTCATGACTCTCAGAAGTGTTAAGCCATGGCATTGAAAAGTACTTAGTGAGAACACTATATGAGTTACTAAAGGGGTAGCCAATACACATGCTTTCGAATTTTTCCAGTGCAGAACTCTGCAGGGCTGTCAAAGCTTCTTTTTTTTCTTCGTTCTCTTTGAGCTAGGGCCGTCATGTGCCATCGCGCAAGCTCTCACATATCTTGTTGAAATCATAACATTTTATTGTTTCCTTAGTTCATTAGTGCTTACTCAGAAGCTTCCTTCGAAACGGTACCCAACAAACCAATAAATTTTGCAGCAACATTTATTGCTTCTAGCATAGCGCGGTATGTGACTGGGCATGCAGCTCCACTGAAGAGCTAAATGCTACGGATTTACAGTTTCTTTATTTGCCTTTTTTTTTCGCGAAGACGTTTACACGAGATATATGGGGGGGGAGGCAATAGGAAAATGCTGCCAAGCGGCCGCTTGCCTAGCCTCCAGTCCAATGGCTGCACCAGGGAGAGAATACCCTTTTTCAAATAAAAACGCAGCTAGTGCAATATGAAGCGTTGCCTAGTAAAGCTTGGCACACTTGAAATAAAATAGTGAAAAGGTCTGAAAAACATGTTTAACGTTATAGGAGAGTGCGAATAGCGGAAGGCCCTGCGACGAGCGAGAAATGCGTATAAATTAGCGACTCGAAAAGTCAGCTCATCAGTATTCCATGGTGTGAGAGCAGCAAAAAAGTTTGGCTACTGGCGGCACAGCATTCGTTAGCCGTAAAACGTACGCAAATGAGCAACACATCAATTCAGTGTTTTATTACTCAAGCTGTGCGGGGTACTGCGTGATTAGGGGAGTTAGCTACTAAGAGGTTGCGGTGACTATATATATACAAGTTTAAACCGTGCAAGCGTTTATTATTGTTGGCGTAGTAGAATTCCAAGTTCATGAAAGAGGGGGAAGGAGGCATATGGCAACGAGAAATTTATTTCTGGCTAATCGGTAATTTACGAAGGCTGGTGTAGTGGTTATTTGGTTACGAGACAGCAGTAATTAATTATACAAGAAGTGTGTTCCGCAACTATGCCATTCATTTTAAGAGCCTTGCATCGCTAGTTAATCAAAAACTCCTTATGGGTTCATGAGCTGCCTTATACTGGTGCTTTGGTGCAACGCTTCATCGTATGGTTCGTTATATATTTTTTTGTAAAGTATATAGTCAATAAAATATATAATATATTTGCATAACGTTTATAAATGCCTAAATGGGATACAAACTGTGTAAATTATTCCAGAGAAATTACTGCGACAGTATTTCTGGCTAACCAACAATGAGATAGGTTAAGAAAATGCTAGAATATTTCCTGATCCACGCTGAGCCTTCGATTTATGGGCCGTCATCAATTTTACTTACTTGGTAGACGCGAATGTCATATGTTGCGGAAGAAAATAATGGGCTCTGTTTGTTTTTTTCGTAACGCATTATTGAGATGAGTGAATAGAGTGCGAGGCCAAAAATCACGTATCTAGCATACATTTTCGTAACATCACGTTGCTAAGAGAAGCGTGGAATCATCGGCACATATGATGAATTCGGCATCAAGGTGAACTATGATGAGGTCGCGAGAGACTTTGTATATCAAAGGTGACTTCAGATGCTTCCTCCACGGATAATTACAGCAACAGAAAGAGTGCAAGACGACGCGATCATAACATGGAGATAAGAACACAAATTGTCGTTTACGAACAATGCGATTTATATCAAAATCAGAATTGAGACCAGTTATGTGTGCAGTCACTTTGCGATGTGGTTCGCGATCAATGAAATAACCTTCAATGAAGTAAAATCGGTGCAACTGTACAGTTAAACAAAAACGCCTATAATTTTAAATTTTCCTTATATATTTTGGGGTATTTCTTTATTAAGCATGACTTGGTTACATATATTTTTGAGAAAACACGTGACCATAGTACTTGCGTTTACGCAACGGGGCCTTCAGAGCAAAAGCAGTACCTTACTGAAAGGTATAAGTACTTCAAGAAACGGATGAGGCTACAAATACACCGAGACTCTTCTATGACGGCGACAGAAGCTCCGGGCCGAGCCAAGGGATTTGATAGAGCAGAACAGTGTCATTTACACCGATTATAAGCCACATCTTTTAATAATGCAATAACACTTCACGATATCGAGCCAGAATGATTTTCAGCAGAATGTAATTTTTAAGGTCAGAAAGCTCGTGTGCACCATATGGCTTGGGCCTGTCGGGCTAATAATGCCTTAGATACCACAAAGCTCCTAATGTGGGAAGGATGGGAGGCAGCTCTCACCAGCCCGAACCCCGAAGACCCCGTGCATAGAAAGAGCCAAGGCGGCAGACTTACCCAACTCAATCAAGAACGAAGGATCTGACCAACCATCCCACAATTCCCCTTCCCTTTTTCCTTCCAATTACACGTTTTCGTCATCTTTACGACATGCCCTCTCACCTCAGCTGCTGGTATATGGTATATACAGCTCCAGGTATGCCACTTAAATATCTCTTGAAAAATAAATAGTATATTTGCCGGAAGTGCCGGAAGTGGAATAGTGCCCGCGCAAAAGAATCTTCGTCGAATTTAAGCAATCGAGCAATCTACTTTTGTCATACAAAGCAATTAAATTTTAAAATATTGTGCTCGAATGTACTGAAACCAGTCTGTATGTAATGTGCACTTTCCACTCGCTATAACCTGCGGTAATTTTCTTCGTAGCTATTTTTCATTCTAACCTGCCCCTTTCGTATACCACACGAGTAAGTCGTCTTTTTTTCTGTATGTTTAGTGCATTCATTCTTAGTGCAAAATCATGCAATTGTTCAATGAACAAGCAGAGTAGCGTCTATGTCAATAAAATCTCGCGTTGTTTGTGTCAAAAACAGCTTTCATTTTGACCAATTAGCAAAAAAGAAACTTGGGTAAACACGCTAGCCGACACGTTTAGCCACTGTAAAAGTAAAAATAAAAGCCGCCTCTGGAGCTATAAGGAAAGATTTCAGCGAAGATACTCCCCAGGTATTTAAAAATGCAGTAAACGCATCTGGAATGTTTTGTAAGCAGGGTATCTTACTAATGGCATGTGTCCAAAGTATCGCCAAAAAAAAAAGAGTGTTTTCTACTGACTGGCGTTAAGCCTCCTGGCCTGCATGGGTGCAGTCAATGGGTGCAGTAAGTAAGAGGACCCTACCTCCAAAAATATACTGTGCTAAAATCGATTCTCTTGCTTTTTCGTACTATGCTGACGTGCGTGCTGAGCAAAAGTTGCAGTTATCGACGAGAAAATTAGATCTAGACATCTGTCTCCCAGTCGATTGAAACTTTTGACGTCATCAGTGACGAGGACGAGTTTTCGCCGCATTGAAGCCAACGTTGGTAAAAACTAGCCTCTGTTATTCACAACCCGAAATTTATGTCGAGGCACATATTTTACTTGACAAGTCGAGGGTTGATAGCGACACCAGTGTTAGGTGATAGCGTATACACCTCGTTCCGCCGAAAAGCCGTTGCCGTCGTAATACTAATAGTTGTCGGTACGCGTGCCGTAAAAAATCGTATCAAGGCACTTGTGGCTCACGTGATTGGTGATTGATTCCTTGCGTGCGTGCGTGCGTGCGTGCGTGTGTGTGTGTGTGTGTGTGTGTGTGTGTGTGTGTGTGCGCGCGCGCGCGCGTGTGCGTGCGTGCGTGCGTGTGTGTGTGTGTGTGTGTGTGTGTGTGTGTGTGTGTGTGTGTGTGTGTGTGTGTGTGTGTGTGTGTGTGTGTGTGTGTGTGTGTGTGTGTGTGTGTGTGTGTGTGTGTGTGTGTGTGTGTGTGTGTGTGTGTGTGTGTGTGTGTGTGTGTGTGTGTGTGTGTGTGTGTGTGTGTGTGTGTGTGTGTGTGTGTGTGTGTGTGTGTGTGTGTGTGTGTGTGTGTGTGTGTGTGTGTGTGTGTGTGTGTGTGTGTGTGTGTGTGTGTGTGTGTGTGATAGGTGAAGAGGTGCTTCTGAAATCTTTATAGCTAATTGAAAATTTATAAATTGATGAATTAAAAAGGAACTAAAAAATGGGAAAGAGAAAGGCGATGTTCAGGGGTATCAAAATGTTCAGAATGAATAGCCAATGCTTGATGACGCCAATTGAATAGGCTTAGAGTGTGCAATTGACGACATGACTAGTTTAAATACATGACAACAATGAAAATTGGTAAAAGGGGGCTTCAAAGGTGATGCTAAATGATAGATAAATTAATAATTGACAAAATATAAGAAATTAGAAAAAGAGGGTTCAAATGCATCAGAGGCTTACAATGAAAAGCCGATTCTTGATGATTGTAATCATGGCAATTTATAATGTGCAATTGATCAATAAATTATTGAAATACGTAAATGAAAAATTGAAAAAGGGGGAAGCAAAAGTGTCAGAATTCTAGGAATAAAAATCCAATGCTTGATATTTATAGTTTAGAAACTTGTAGGTGTGCGTAGTTGATCAAATAGCTGAATAACAGAATAATGAAACATTACAAAAAAGGGTACTAAGCTGCCGAAAGGCTCACTATGAAGAGTCAATGCCTAGTGATGCAGAGTAGCGGAGTATAAAAAATAATAAATTTAAAGCGCAAATAAGCCAAAAAAACGTCCCCGAGTCTGACACGCTATTCGGTCATAAAGTTAATGGTGAATTCCTGCGGCGTTACGTCGAAAGCAAACAACGCATTCCGCTGAACGCGAACTGGCTCAACTCCATGAGCCCTCGAAGCGCGCGTCCGGCCCGCTAAGCTGCCGGCGGGCCGGCCAAAGGAAGTCTGCGCATGCGCGACGCGCCGCCCACAGCCGAGCGCGTTCACGACGCTCGGATCCGACAGTGCCAGATATTCGGCGCGCGCGCTGCTCGCGGCAGCGCCCCTCCGAATTCCGGCGTGCAAGCATCGAGCAATCAGCGGGCGCTCTGTGTCGCGTATATCAAACATTTCACGTGTATAGTCTTGTATTTTCATCACAGAGGCTGTAAAAGTGCTCCAGAAGCGGTGGAAGAGACTCCGCGAAAAGTGGCGCCGATTATGCAGCGCGCGACCGGGCGCTTACCGCCCCATGCGCTTGTGTACCGCTTTCTTTGCGTGGGGGCGCGGTGCTCACTGCTCAGGCACGCATGGCGCCCGGCGCTTAGGACGCAGAGGTGTCTATGGAGTCGGGCCTTATCAGAGTTCAAGAAGCGGCGTCCGAGCTTACCGGTGACGTCATCGCGCGGCAGGCCTTAACACAAAAAAAAATATAATTTAAATAAAATTTTTAAGAATTGAAAAAGTGAAGAAACGTCATCCGTGAGCGCTTGCTATCGCGTCATACTTTACCAGTGTAGCTTGTGTCTCCGCAATTTTTTTATCTTTTCCACCTAGGAAAGTTGTTTTCAGCGAGTGACGTTTGTAATTACAAGGATATACTCTACCGACTAAGGCCATCTCTTTTCCTCAGCGTCCCAATAAAGTTTCGCGATATATTGGCTAAGCTAATAGCCGCTTTATAATCAAAGGTGTTCGAATGAAACTTCTATTCACACAAAACGTATCGATGTGGAATTTCACGATAGTGTGTTTCATTACAATGTTCACTGAAGTGTCTTTCACTCAAGATGCTGTCAAGTTTTACCACTCTGTGTATTGTTAAAATTCCAGTGACTATTGGCCACTACTCAGGATTGCTAACATCGGACTGTATTTGTCACCGTTTAATAAATATCAATGGTCGCAAGTAGCACTACCTGAAGCACTAAAGCTTCACCTACCTGTGCGCAGGGGAAGACCGTTACGACAGAGGAGTCACACCCACGGACGCTGACGAGCAGTTCATCTCTGGGGGCCATTCATCGAACAGAACTGAGGTATGCAGCTTTTCTTTTTGGAGCACAAGGCGGTTATTACAACTGTTTCTCTTTAATTCTCTATGAAATGTACACTAATTTAGTGCATAGCTCGCACATTTCACGAGCGTTTAGCTGGCTTCTTTACTGTTGAATGATGTAATTTCGTGTTATATATTGCTTTCGCCCTCTTCTTGCAAATTAGTGCCGACGGGCAGAAAACCTTGATGTCACGGTGTTCACGAATCCTACTCCTTGCGACAAAACGCTTTCTATTATATCCATGGCATTATATTGCTAAACCTCAGCTTGCATGTTTACAGGCAAAAATGTTTTATAAGAAACTCAAAACCAGTTTAACGCATACCAATCTAAGATCCCGCGTAGACGTTAGCGCATATTATATTTAATAACATTTTAAAAGCGTCACTTCTGCCACACAAGTCCCTTTGTCATTCGGAGACCACTCAGAATATGCCCGTTTTTCAGTTTTTCAACCAGTTTCTCAATCAGTATGTAAACGTAAAACTAGGCATGCTCTTACCAGCCTTGGAACTTGGTTTGATTTAAGATAGGTTTCTGTTTCCAGCAATAGATTAGCTGCGGACTGTGTCCTGTTTTGCCGATACATTATCTGTTTCCAACTCAGAAGTGCAAGCTATATTGCTCTTATGCCACTAAATATGTGTCGTAAGGCGTTACGAAAGAGCATGGTGCATATCAAATAAGGATATCATAATGTGTCTTGTACTGTCCACATTCTTTATTCTATGGTGAAGGTACCCAGACAAAACAAGTATAATAAACGCTGTTGCGCTCATCTCTTGCCCAGGTTTTGCAGAGGTGTGGAGCACAATCGAAACCTTCATTTAACTCCTCAAGGACGAAGGAATCGTGCATAAAAAGTGCTAAATTAGAGAAGTTATGTGTGGCTGGTACGGAAGAAAACGTAGCAGTCGTGAAAATTTATTTTCGCACATCTGTGGCGAAAATGGTCAAAATGCTCCAAACGAAACGCGAATCTTTATAAAGATCAGCTCAGCAGAGTGCGGGCTCTGATCCCTTCGGTCGTCATGTTTCGCTGGGACTAAGGAGCCCCACAATCAAAGCGAAGTAAAAAGGTGCTGTTTGAGATGCAATCTAGGCGTCCTTGAATACCGCATGCGATGAGGGGCCAGCCATGCTATCAAAGAAGCAGTCTATTTTTAAAGAGCCCATAGTAGACAACTCACTACCGTTGCACCGCGCAGCATGACGCGTGTCAACCGCGCGTGCTGCTAATGCGCACACGACACAACCAACGGACTCGATGTCGCTACCACGTGACTCAAGAAGCCGGACACAACACTACTTATGCTGCTTTTCGATCTCATTTACCTTTGCCTTACTTGTTTTCCTAGTTTTGCCGAAATCGATGTGGCTTTGCAGCCATCGTGAGGTTCGATTTTTCTTCTTGTGAGGTTCGATTTTTCATCTTAACGGCGAAACGAATAAGGCGGTACTCAGTCATCAGAAAGCTGTAGAATCTTTCATGGGCAATGAGTACCAAAAGAAGCGTTCGATCACAATTCTAAGCGACTCCTCAAAGAAATATTTTTTCTCAAGTTATGATGTAGTATTTCTAGCCAGAATTGCGTCTTCAAGATATATTGATTAATATTAAGGAATCACGCAGAACAATCGCCAATTAGCACGCGTCTCAGATCAGCGTCAAGTGATATGCCATGCCCTGCAAGACTAAACCGTCTGTATTAGATACATCAGTTACTGCGCGGTAAAAGCGAACAAGCAGACAACGAACAGGGGCCGTATTCCGAGCTTGCGTCGTTATTGAAAACCGTCGCTATCTCCCCGACGTCGAGTCATCTGATTGGTGGAAACGCCTGAACCGGAAGTGGTAGTGACATCCGTTGAGATGACTCTACCGATCAGATGGCTCGAGGTTGAGGAGATAGCGACACTTTCGATAACGACGCAAACTCGGAATACGGCCCCAGGAGTGATGAACCACGAAGAATTCGCAAGAAAACATGATTTATCCTGGTGTCGTTTATCAAGAATACCCGTGAGTGGCACTGGAACAATTGTTCTTTGTACATAAGCCTAATTTCACTTCCTTTCTCACTACAGCATATAGAAGGAAGCATGATGCTACGACTGCTCAAGACATGCCGCATGGCAGACTCAAAATACACATTTCTGCAGAAACATCCCTTAGTGTAGGATGGCTTCTGCAATTTAAAGCATATAAGGGAAGCTTACAGGTTCGTTCAGAGTGCCTGTCCCGACATATTTTGCAAATTACAATGGGTACTTGAAAACCAGACGATTTAAAAATATTTACTTAGCGAATTTTGGTAGCTCATGTGGTTGCGACAAAACTTGGGGCTGCATTTTGGGTTTGATCTTTACATGAGCGAGGATGCCTTAAGAGCAGCTCGCAAAAGCTTCATTACTCTAGGTAGAGCCGGTCTTTGCGTGAGGTTTGATTGGACCTTCATTTCACCTTCAAGGAGCATGAAAACCAACTGTTTCTATGCAATTCAGACGTCCACAGAAAAAAATGTGATATATACCTTGTATTTCCTTTCCTATAAACAGACACAATATCAGCATGGGCTAGCCGTTATCGTTCAAGGAGGTAAAGGACAAATTGTGACTGTAAATATGCTGTGTCTTCTCTTTCCCTAAAGCAACCGACCGCTTGAAGTTTAACCTTGTGGACCACCTTGGTGTCACAGCACATGATGTTGACCTTGAACTTTTGAGCTTTGGTGACCTTTGACCTTTCATACTTGGCGATGAGGAGAGAGTGGAAGGGAGGAGCGCGTGATTAATGCCGGAGCTGACGTCACGTCGCGCGGTGGAAACAGTCTCGACGTCAATCGATGGGTTTATATAAGGAGGAGCCACCGAGCCTCGACTTAAGAGCCACCTACGGACGAAAGTGGCAATGATATTTCCTTGTTGTACCGATGCTAGTCAAATCGTGCTACAAAAGAGTTCTATCTAGGAATGGGTCGCTGCGGAGCGAGCAGGATCCTCGAGCGGAGCCGCTCCTTTCAAAGAGCGGATGAGCCATTTGGCTCCGCAAATTCGCAGCCGGATCCGACGGCTCTGGTCGGAGCCGGAGCGGTCTGAGCCATCGGAGCGGTCGGAGCAGTCGGATCCTTCGCAGAGCTGATTGCTGGTTCTCTCGTTCAGTAAACCTTTCCGTCACAGGATGGATGGATGGATGGATGGATGGAATATAGGAGCGTCCCCTTTGAAACGGGGTGGTAGCGGTAGCTATCATGCTCATTTTTCTCCCTATATCTTAATAATTGATTTAGAATGGTTAACTAAACCATCATTCTATTTATTGAATTTTGCTCCTACATTACTAACATTATGTCACTTCTCTGCTTTTAAGCCACCAATCTTCCAGCCGTTTTTTTTGCTAGTTTCCACCGCCGGTTTATTCACCCGGCCACTGTTATCTCTAAACCCCAGAGCTTCAGGAACAGTGATTGCACCTGCATCAACTTCCGGATGGATACCATTGCATTCGAGTATAATATGGTCAATTGTTTCACTGGAGTTTCCACATACAGCACATGCGTCATCTCCATTGTCAAACTTCTTTTTGTAGCTGCGTGTTCTAAGGCACCCTGATCTAGCTTCAAAACGTAGGGCACTGCCTCTTGAGTTACCAAAGAAATCTTCCTTCCTGATCTGCATTTTCCACTTTCGGTATAATTCCACACTCTGTTTTTTTTTTTTTCATCGAATTTATCCAATTTTTACCTTCTGTGTTTTTCACCTGTTGCTTAATGCTCTTTATTTCTCCGTCCTTGTTACTAGCATACTTACTAGTTAGTTTCCTAGTTCTTTTCCTCCATTGTGAGTCAACGCTTTTTAGGTACAGGTATTTAAATACCTTAGCTGCCCATCTGTTACTGGCCAATTTCCTGAGGCGTTCCTCATATAATATTTTACTCTGAGCTTCCCGTACTCCGAAAGATGCCCAGCCCATATCTCCCTGTACCGTCTCATTTGTAGTTTTGCCGTGGGCACCTAGTGCTAATCGTCCAACGGTTCTCTTATTTATTTCTAATGTCGACTGTACCTCTGATTTTAGGCACAAAACCGCATTTCCGAAAGTAAGTCCGGGCACCATAATTCCTTTCCAAATACCCCTCAATACCTCATACCTATTGTATCCCCACAATGCCTTCAGCTTCATTATCCCGGCATTCCTTCTCCCTTTGGCCTTAAGTGATTGCTCATGCTTTCCAATGTATGCCAATCCTTCGTTTACCCATACCCCCAAATATTTATATTCTGCTACTCTAGGTATACAGGCGGACGCAACTTCATACGGGCGGACGCAACTTCCGCGCCACCTATTAGCGATGTGAGAAAGCAACCTCCGCCTTTTCTCGCAAGATTCGCGATGATGACCTCGCCCTCGGCTGTCTTTTGAGAGGCGTGCGCCGTTCTTTTGTAGAGCAAGTGGGGTGGTCCTTTTGCTTTGTTCTGTGGATGGAGATCTGCTAGATAACTGGAATGGCGGTTCTTTTGAAAAGCCGGTTCTTTCTCGTTCAGTGAGCCTTGCCTGTAGGAGGGGGGTGAGATTTTTCAAAACTTGAAAACGCAAAGCGAAAAAGCAACTATACTGCCCTTCCTTCTAAGTGTCACAATCAGCCCATTGCTTTCGAATCTTCCCGCGGGTGCCACGGGCGCACTGCTGCTAGTGTCCAAACTTTTTTTTTTATCTGGCAGTCTTGATGTTTCGTTACATACCGACGAGTGGCTACCGGTACTCGTACTCGTCCTCAGGGCGAAGTGGTCCGTATGTTCCGCGTTCTTTCGTAGCATCTTCCTCAGTCATCTCAACAGGGAGAAACCGCAACTGCAATCACAACGGCAGGCAGAAACTGATGCTAAATGCCACCGCTTGCTGTGTCACGCGAGGGCCAATGGATATATATATATATATATATATATATATATATATATATATATATATATATATATATATATATATATATATATATATATATATATATATATATATATATATACAAGTGAAAAATTGCTTCATACTGTTTCCAAGTTCATTTGTAGTCGACGTTTCGGCAGGAGCCCTGCCTTTCTCAAGACTGAGGGTACATGATTCTTGTTCGTCTTCTTATAGCGTTGGCAAGAGGTGATACAAACAGAATATGGTTACATACAGGTGAATCAGCTGGACACGCACAACACACACATACACACACAGGTGCGGAGAGCAGGCTAGGCCCAAAGGGTCATCAACCCAAGGCACCGGCCGCCGGGAGTCATCTGTATACAATACAACACACAATACAGGCAACCGCGGAACAACCTTGAAAAGAAAAAAAAAAACAGGTGGGGGACGTGTTTGCTGCAGGTGGTGAGAAAATTATTTTTCTTGTTCTCACTAAAAGATGGGAGCGCCCAGCGTGATGAAAAAACCAGGTGGACATTGCTGGTTAGAAGAACCTGACAGCGGCGAGTAAAGTTCGAGCAACTCGCGACGAGAGATGAACCTCAAAGAAAGAATAAGAAGAAAAAATAAATAAATAAATAAATATGTGGGACAGTAGAATGGTGAAATACTTTGAGGTTTTCGCTAAAAGATGTAAGGGCCAAGCAAAAGATGAAAACAGTTGGGGGAATGTGTTTGCTGCAGGTGGTGAGAAAATTATTTTTCTTGTTCCTACTAAAAGATGGGAGCGCCCAGCGTGATGAAAAAACCAGGTGGTCATTGCTGGTTAGAAGAACCAGCGGTGAGTAAAGTTCGAGCAACTCGCGACGAGAGATGAACCTCAAAGAAAGAATAAGAAGAAAAAAAAATAAATAAATATGTGGGACAGTACAATGGTGAAATACTTTGAGGTTTTCGCTAAAAGATGTGAGCGCCAAGCATGAAGAAGGTTTTTACTAGAAGTGGGATGTGGAGGATATCAGAAGCGAAAAAAAAAAGGGGGGGGGGAGGTGAAAAGAAAAAACGAGGAAAAACTGTAAAGGGATAATGATTGATATGTGTGCATAGCATTAAACTTGCAGGGCTCGTAAGGACGACATTGCTCCAATGTTTTCATTTATCCCAGTATTAATTGTCCTAAACTTATAAATAAAGTATGACTCACACTGCTCCCGCTCCCGTGTATTATTGAATCCCCCCTGAAGAACTGTTAGTTTGACTGAGTCGAATGAGTGCTGTTTCTGGTTGATACGTTTTGAAAAAGGAAGGTTGGGCAGAGAGCGGACAAGCACAGCGTCAAATTTTAAGTGGAGAATAGATGGTAACTTTGATTGCGATGCCTCAAACGTTATATATCTCCTAGAATGCGGTGTACACCACATGCAGTATATTGGCCAGACAGCTACCCGTCCACGAATGCGGTTTAATAATCACCGAGCTCATGTCCGCTCTCTGCCCAACCTTCCTTTTTCCAATCCAATTCAACAGAGGCCGAGCAAAGGCCGAAAGGAATTAATATTTCGCCCCCACCACCGCAAAATGTGGTCGCTCAATCCCAAGCAAACAACTTTCTGGCCGAGACGATTTCTAAACGAAAGTGTCATGACAGACACAGCGGCACCAGTGTCCACTAAAGCAACTGTACTAACAAAGCTCACAGCACATCTACTTTGTTCTTCAGCATGACAATAGGAAGAAGTATGGGCGAAGCTGACAGGCCGGCGATATTATCTCCATCGGTCGCACCTGCTAGTTTGCCATGGGTGGCGGACTGGAGCGGCGACGAGGTGAGGGTGAACGTAGCGGCCCGATTCATGCTCCGCTCGGAGGCAGGAGATTCAGCGCGGTTGGTGAAGGGAATCATGTGGCTGCCATGGCGCGTCATCTTGAAATAGAGGTGTATGTCGTGCGGAAGCACGCGTAGGTCGACGATGCTGGCAATAGCATGAGATGTGTCCACTGCGGCCGGAATCGTAACAGACCGGCACCTCTCGATTACCGTACAAGTAGGATGGATGC
Organism: Amblyomma maculatum; assembly: GCF_055883805.1. Classification (NCBI taxonomy): domain Eukaryota; kingdom Metazoa; phylum Arthropoda; class Arachnida; order Ixodida; family Ixodidae; genus Amblyomma; species Amblyomma maculatum. Next base: position 428,450,434 of record NC_139344.1, read on the forward strand.
CTTCGCGTTGACTAGAACATCCGGTGAGCGCCTGTCGAGGTAGTTATGACGGACATTCCTCGTAAGAATAGTGGTCCGGTTGATGTCGGTGTTCGCAAAATTCGGAAAGGGACCGATCGTGTCCACTCTTGTTGGTGCGCTACTTGTTGTTCGTCATTGAGCCCACGAAGCAGTCTGGTCCATACGGGGCTCAAGCATCGAGCGTGCGTGCTGCCTATTTATCATAGACAGCATCTTGTAGTTTCGAGGGCAACTCTTCACGCACGATCCGCCAAACCATTGAGGCGATCTCTACAGAAGCAGGAATGGTTATCCTGGCGACACTTACCTCGTTAGATAGCCGACCAAATTTTGGGGAAATTCGCTGCGACTTGAGTGCCTCGAATAGACGACGTTGCTTCGTCACGTAAGCTGTAGATGTAAGGTTGTCCTTCGTGATGAGGAAATTATGTACGTCTTCACAATTTCTTTCAAAAGGTGACCCACCTTGTCCTCTTCAGATATGTTTCTGTTGACAAGCCGACAAAGTCTGCGCCCTTCCTCGATATTCTTGTGCATGTCTCACCTGGAACTTGAGCTCTCTGTGCAAGGGTTTGCTCGGCTCTCTTCTTGGCCAAAGTGTCATTGAAACACTTGATAATTTAGCCCGCAAACTGGGTCCAAGTAGTAAGTGTGTCGTCATGATTCTCAAACCGCAGGAGGGCAGTCCCGGCAAGACCACAACATTAGAAAGCTGAGCAGTCGGATACCAATGATTGTACAATTGTGACTCGTTCGTAATGGGTCAGCCAGTCTTCAACCTCGTCATCAGATTCACCCTTAAACGTGCGGAGTTCACGATGGGGCGGCCGTTGCTCGGAAGATTGTGTCTGAGCCTCGTGAGTTGGTATGAGGGTGAAGTTAGATTCCTACTGGAGAAGTGACAAATCATCTAAGCGGTGGCTACGACCAATGGCCAGTGGATCCAGGGTGACGCACCCAGCCGACTTCCACCAATTATTGTTACAGAAGGGATGTGTTTATTCACAGATGAACGCTGATGATAGAGGGTGAACTCGAGCCAGAACAAGTAATCAGGCCAAAGTCCGTCGCACTTCGTCAGCCTCAACTTTCATTTCTTCCCATCAGTCGGTGCAGCGTGTGACAATATTATATATATATATATATATATATATATATATATATATATATATATATATATATATATATATATATATATATATATATATATATATATAATATTGTAATTATCACTCCTCGTGCGAGGCCATGTCTCGCGTATCCCTTTTTTTAAAGCGAGGCTTCAATGTGTGTGTATATATATATATATATATATATATATATATATATATATATATATATATATATATATATATATATATATATATATACACATTGAAGGCCTCGCTTTCAAAAAAGGGATACGTGAGCCATGGCCTCGCACGAGGAGTGACAATTACTTCCAGGCTCGTTGAAAAACACCGGCTTATTTCCGTATAAACGCAAAAGCATTCAATAAAAGGAACGAAAAACAAATTAAACGCCATTGTGCTCGGGAAATACTGTCGACGCGCATTACAATACACTACCAAGGATAAAGCAGAAGAAAGGTCAGGGCTTCACCGCGTAAACAAAATACACTGCGGCGTGAACAGGGCGGCGTATACGGCCAAATCACTAGCTGCGGCACAAGAGACATTACTCCTCCCGTGGCAGCAACTGAGAGTGTCAGAACTCTAGAGACGCGCCTTCCGGCTCCGACCCTTCCCCGCAACATGTCCAAAGAAGACCATAACGGTCGTCGCCAGGCGCGCGCGGAAGCGTTGGAGCGATACTATGGTCACCAGCAGCACGTGTATAATGTGGATGTTGCCGGCCCATACCAAAGGGGGGGGGGAGGGGGGGGGAGAGGTATATGGCTGCAGTCGTACAAAACACAAATACGGTTAACGGGCTGACTTTCAAAGCCTACAGCATAGCTCACGCGGAGAAGATTGCTATAGCTCTACTCGCGAGGGGCCTGTCGGAACTATAGGCTGGGATGGGCTCCCCCGCTCGCTCGGCGTATTCTGTAATCTAGCTGTCGATACATAGACCCAACTCCGCATAACCCTTTTTGGGCACCCGGTCACAAGTTACTCTAGGGAAACGAGCAGGCCAATCAGGCCGCCCGCGCACTCTCTCCCCGGGCTATCTCCCTGTCTTTGGAAGCCTACTCCCAATCACACAATCTGGCCCTTATATTCAAAGACATCACCGATTACTACAAGGAAGAGCACAGGCGCTACCCGGCCCTTTGTAAGGGACTGAATTGCGCTGACGAGCGCCTCCTCATCAAAATGTTACCAATACTTTACTGTGCCCGGCGGTGCTTAAACATTTCAACCCGTCTTTTGGTGGTGCGTGCCAGTACTGTGGGAAGGTGGCTGACACCTTCCACATGTCTGGGCGTGCCAGTCTAACCCATCCATTCCCCCAACCCCATTCCAACAAAGAAGACTGGGTGGCGGCCCTGCTCGGCTCAAGGCTCAAAAGGCCTTGGTTCAACGGACGCGGGCGGCGTTGCTTGCCAATAGGGCCCCGGAATAGGGGCTCCACCTAGCATTGTGAGGGGAAGAGAGTGATACGCCTCTAACCGAAACACCTCTCTGTAAACATTTAATTGTTAATAAATGTTTTAACCACCACCACCACGCAAATACGCCTAGGACGTTTCTGCAGGCACACCCTCCATCTTCGTGTCGCCGGTCTTCGTTCCGTCGTCCGTGCACACCCCGCTGGAAATTTCGACCACCCCAGGTGGTCGAAATGACCGGAGTCCTCTACTACCGGGTCTGTCATAGCCTGATTCGCTTTGGGAAGTTAAACCTCACAAAACAAAAAAAAAACCTCCGCTGGCCCCTGACGCTCGTTGGCCGCCCCGCGGTGGCCTCTTCAGGGTAAAATTAACCTGAATAAAGGCGGTCCACCTTCTGAAACTGTTGGAATAAAATGGATAATCGGGGACGTTGTGCGACATCCTGTTTATATATATAGTATCAAAATAGACGCACTTGGTTGCTAGATGTATGCACACGTAAAAAATGCTTCCTACTGCTTGTTGTTTTAGTATTGTTTTTAGTCGACGTTGCGGCAGGAGCCCTGCCTTCTGCCTGACTCAAGGCAGACTGAATGAAGGGCTCTTGACACAATGTCGAGTACAAAATAAAACAAACAAGAAGCCTATATATATATATATATATATAGACATGGTTTGCTTGTTACTAATGGGCCAGAGTTAAATTCAAACAGGATGTCACACAACTTTCCCGATTATCTATTTTATTCCAACAGTTTCGGAAGGTGGACCGCCCTTCTTCAAGGTAGAATTGAAAATCTACCTTGAAGAAGGACGGTCCACCGTCCGAAGCTGTTGGAATAATTAGATAATCGGGAAAGTTGTGTGACATCCTCGTTATATATATATATATATATATATATATAAAGGAAAGAAGCCAACAATCGGCGAGGCCAATGAAAGCATTGGGGATTGTATTTTATGTTTTTTTTTATTTTTACTTGGATAATCACAGCAATTAGTAATTTATTTTGTTTAGGGGAAAGATAATTAAACACAAAGTAGAAGAAAAACCAACGTGATGATGGTGGGGACCTAACCCACGACCTCCGAATATCGCGTCCGGTGCTCTTCCAACTGAGCTACATCGGCCGCTGTCTTCCCTGCTACTTTCTTAGGTATTAATGTTGTCTGTATACGAACCTCGAGAGTGTTCACCAGCGCCACCCTCAACCATAGCGGTGGACGTAGAACGTCCTGTGTTACCGCCAGCGTCACGTAGAACGTGATCAAGAGCGAGGGCGAAAGCTGTGCTAGAACCCTCTTACGCTACCTACGGCTTCAAGACTGCCAGACTGCTTCAAGACTACCTATGGCAGCCGATGGCGCGAGCCGGTCCCCCTTCTCTCCTCTGTAGTGACGTCAGCGTATCACGTGGTGTGACGTCATCATACCACGTGGTCCGCACGGCGTGCAACCGCAGCCGACGGCGCGAGCTGGACCCCAGTCTTTCCTCTGTTGTGACGTCAGCGTATCACGTGGTGTGAATAACAAAAAGTAAGTGCACTCACTGGTCGGTCGGTCGGTCGGTCGGTCGGTCGGTCGGTCGGTCGGTCGGTCGGTCGGTCGGTCGGTCGGTCGGTCGGTCGGTCGGTCGGTCGGTCGGTCGGTCGGTCGATCGGTCGGTTGGTTGGTTGGTTGGTTGGTTGGTTGGTTGGTTGGTTGGTTGGTTGGTTGGTTGGTTGGTTGGTTGGTTGGTTGGTTGGTTGGTTGGTTGGTTGGTTGGTTGGTTGGTTGGTTGGTTGGTTGGTTGGTTCACAGGAAGGGAAAAGGCGCAGTATCTATCACACTTGCTCTGCGGACAACTGAACCGCGCCGAAAGGGTAGGGAGGAAGGTGGGAGTGAAAGTGGAAAAGTGCACTGTAGAAACTGTTTATTGGGCAGACTTGCGCCCGCAAAAGAACTAAGCGATTCGGCAGTGGCGATAGCAACAATCATGCTCGGCGGTCTCGAACAAAGAATGCCCTTCGCACTCGTCAACGCTCAATTTAAAGGCTGCTCAGAACAATCTAGATAACGTCGCAAACTATTACTAGCACAACCTGGAACATTGCAGAAACATACGCCAGAGGTCGGAATCTTCGAGACAATTCTCGGCGCATCTTGCGCGACAAGGAAACTGATGAAGGTGCGTCTCGGGACATCGAGAATTAACAAAGAATACAGAATTGATATGCTTGCCAGAATCAGAGTTATAAGGCCACATGCTGGCGGCTGCTAAAAAAACAAAAAATACAGTTTTGAAGGCTTCCCTGCAACATGTATATATATATATATATATATATATATATATATATATATATATATATATATATATATATATATATATATATATATATATATATATATATTGTTAAGCGGGGATCCAGGCACTGGTAGCGGGCACTGGTAGCGAGCAGGACCGGAGCAGGGGTGGCTTAACTTGCAGTCAGCTAGTCCGCAAAATCACTTTCTCTTCCTCCTTCTCGGTGATCTGCCCAATTAATGGGAACCTCTTTACAATCTTGCCCCCGCAGAAAAGAGGAGCCATCCTGGCGACTCAACGAGACGAAAGGAATGCGGGATCGTAGTAAGGCTTCAAACGGTCGACGTGAACAATCTCACGCCCACGGCGGCGAAGGTCGGTGGATGCGGCGAGCGGTTCAATTAGGTAATTCACTGGAGAAGTCTGTTGGAGCACTAGGTAGGGTCCGTGGTACTTGGAAATAAACTTGCTGCTCAGGCCGGGTGGTGTCGATGGGACCCAGAGCCATACGTGAGCACCGGGAGAGAATTGATGCACAGGGTGGCTGCTGTCGCTGTGCGCCTTCTTCTGGGCTTGCTCGTCCGAAGTAAGCGAGCGAGCCAGCTTGCGACATTCTTCAGCGTGCCTGGCAGCTGCTGAAAGTGATGTGTACTCTGACATATCAGGACGGCAGGGGAGGATGGTGTCGAGTGGAGACGAAGGTTCACGCCCGTACAGCAGAAAAAATGGTGAGAATCCGGTAGTTGCTTGAACGGCGGTGTTATAGGCATAGGTTACAAATGGGAGAATCTTGTCCCAATCGGAGTGGTCGGAGGCGATGTACTTGGACATCATGTCACCTAGTGTGCGATTGAAGCGCTCTGTCAGTCCGTTGATTTGAGGGTGGTACGCGCTGGATGTCCGGTGGGTGGTTTGGCATTCGCGTAGGAGCGCTTCGACAACCTCGGATAGGAAAGGTTTGCCTCGATCACTTAGAAGTTCTCGGGGGGCACCGTGCCGCAGAATGAAATGGTGAAGAAGAAAGGACGCGATAGTGGGTCCCGTGGCATCCTGAAGTGCGGCTGTCTCCGCATAGCGAGTAAGGTGATCGACGGCCACGATTACCCAACGATTTCCTGCAGGTGTGTACAGTAGAGGTCCATACAAATCGATGCCAACACGATCGAATGGTCGATATGGGCACGGAAGGTGCTGTAGTGGAGCCGGTTGATGGAGAGGAGGCGGCTTGCGACGTTGGCAATCGATGCACGAACGCACATACTTACTGACGAAGGTATACATACCGCGCCAGTAAAAGCGCTGTCGCAACCGTTCATAAGTCTTAAATACACCTACATGGCCACACTGCGGATCATTGTGGTGAGATGCGCAGATATCACTTCGGAGGTGGCGAGGTACGACGAGCAGCCACTTACGGCCATCTGGCATATAGTTGCGTCGATAGAGAAGATGGTCACGAAGGGCGAAATGCTGCGCTTGATGACGAAGGGCGCGAGGAGCCGGTGAAAGTGACGAGTTCGTAAGAAGATCGATTAGTGATGTAAGCCACGGATCCTTGCGCTGTTCTGATGGCATGTCGTTGATGGACAAAGAAGACAAGGCGGAGCTGGAGGCAGGGGACAACGGAGCGTCAGGCGACACTGGCGAGCGGGATAAAGCTTCTGAGTCGGAGTGCTTACGCCCTGTACGATAGATGACTCGAATATCATACTCTTGTAGTCTAAGCGACCAGCGGGCGAGACGGCCGGTGGGATCTTTTAGTGAAGACAACCAACATAAAGCGTGGTTGCCCGTAACAACATCAAATGGGCGCCCATACAAGTATGGCCGAAATTTCTGAAGCGCCCAAACAATTGCCAAGCATTCCTTTTCTGTCACCGAGTAGTTGGTCTCGGCCTTGGTCAGCGTTCGACTTGCGTACGCCACAACGTATTCATCAACACCGGGTTTTCGTTGGGCAAGAACAGCGCCGAGGCCGGCGTCGCTGGCATCGGTGTGCACTTCGGTAGGAGCAGCCGGATCGAAATGGCGCAATACGGGGGGTGAGGTAAGTATCTTGCGCAATTTCGTAAAAGCAACATCGCAAGCCGGCGACCAGGCAGAAAGATCTTTGTGAGCGCTGAGAAGTCGCGTCAGAGGGGCAATGATGGTCGCAAAGTTCCGAACGAAACGCCTAAAATAGGAGCATAAGCCTATAAAGCTGCGTAATTGCTTGATAGATGTTGGCTTCGGGAACTCAGCGACAGCTCGAAGTTTAGATGGATCAGGGAGGATGCCATCTTTGGACACTAAATGCCCTAAAATAATGAGTTGGCGAGCGGCGAAATGGCACCTTTTCAGATTGAGCTGTAGACCGGCGTTGCTAAGGCATTGCAAGACGGTTTCAAGGCGAGTTAGGTGGGTCGCGAAGTCGGATGAAAATACAACAATATCATCCAAGTAGCAGAGACATGTGTGCCACTTCAAACCGCGGAGAATAATGTCCATCATGCGTTCAAATGTGGCGGGCGCATTACACAGGCCAAATGGCATCACGTTGAACTCATAGAGCCCGTCGGGGGTGACAAAAGCTGTCTTGGGGCGATCGTCCTCAGCCATCGGAACTTGCCAGTAGCCAGAACGTAAATCGATTGAAGAGAAAAATTAGAAAATTTCCGCTCCATGCAAAATGTCCAGCACGTCGTCTATGCGTGGTAGCTGATAGACGTCCTTTCGTGTGATTGCATTAAGGCGTCGGTAGTCCACACAGAACCGAATAGACCCGTCTTTCTTCTTGACTAAAACGACCGGGGACGCCCAAGGGCTACTGGAGGGCTGAATTACACCCCTACTGAGCATCTCGTCGACTTGCTCATCAATAATGCGGCGCTCTGAGGCTGATACACGATAAGGGCGTTGGCGTAATGGGGCGTGCGTACCAGTATAGATGTGGTGAGAAACAGTTGACGTACGACCCAAGGATAGCTGCTGGATGTCAAAGGAAGCTTGGAATCGGTTCAGTAAGTCGAGGAGCTTGGCGCGTTGATCTGGAGCGAGAGCACTGTCGATGGTTTTGTCGAAGGTAGCCAGAGGCGGTGAAGGAGACGAGGAACGAGGTGGGCTAAGGGCACTGACGTTGTGGGATATTGTGTCGGCACAGGGGGAGAAAACCGGTGGGACGGTCATAAAATTTTCTGATCGAACAGGCTCAGCATGCCCAACGCACTCGCCACGTTGCAACGTGAGTGGATAGAACGAATCGTTAGTAATGGCTGGTTCGGTGCGTCCGCTTCGTACACTAAGGACGGCGCAGGGCAGGGGAAGACAGCGTCGCGAGACGAAGAAGGAAGATGAGGTGAAGAGCACTGTACAGTCTTGAAGAGAGGGACAGTTTATAGGCACAATCGCAGCAGATGAAGGCGGGATATCAGTAGCATCCGCAACGTGGCATTTGGCTTCCCCAAGAACGTTAGCGGCAGTCGGTGCGGTGCACAGCGGAAAAAACTCTACTTCAGCACGAGCGCAATGAATTACGGCGCGATTACGACACAAGAAGTCCCATCCTAAAATAACGTCGTGAGAGCAGTCACGGAGAACGATAAAACTGATGACGTAGAGAACGTTCTGAATGGTGACTCGAGCCGTGCAGGTACCGATCGGTTCGATGTGCTGAGCAGTGGCGGTGTGCAATGAAACCCCAGAATATGGCAGAACAACTTTTCGTAACAAGCGGCACAGTCTAACGTCAATAACCGACACAGCAGCACCAGTATCTACAAGCGCAAGAGTACGAACATTTTCAATGGTAACTTCTATTAAATTGTTCGGTGGCGAAACAGGACTTTCACTGTTCGACGAAAGCGCAGTTCTTGCCTGCGGAACTGCGTATAGTGGTTTTCCGGCATTGGCGAGGTAGAACGGCGGCGCATCGGCGACGGAGAGCGACGGCGCTGAGAGGTTGAGCGGTTGTCATGCGAGAAGTGGTCAAAGTGAGAGGAGGGCTGAGGTGGCGCACGGGGTGGGGACGGCGGCTGTGCGTAGGCAGCCGGGCTCTGATCGAAAACGTACGGTGTCGGACAACGGCGGCACAGGCGTGCAACATGGCCAGGGAGACCACGTGCAAAGCAAATTGGTCGATTGTCAGATGTGCGCCAAGGGCGTAGAATAGGTGGCGCACGACGCTAAGTGAAAAATGCGCGCTGGGGCGGACCATACGATGGCAAAGGCGTAGGAGGGGGTAGTCTTGCGGCAACCTCAGCATAGGACAGTGGTGAAGGTCCGGACGTCGGAACAGCGTCGGCATGAATGAGCGGAGCTGTCAGTGGTGTGGAATGAGGAGTAGGTTGTCGATGGGGCGGAAGTGCGTCGGCAACTTGTTCCTGAATAACCTGGCGTATGGTCGGAGCCAGGTGTGAGCTGGAATGCGGAACGTTTGAAATTAGCGATAATTGACGTGCAACTTTTTTCCCGTACGAAGTCTTTAATTTCTTGAATTAGTGTGGAGCTGACAGGGGCGTCAGACATAGCCGCGATCGTGGCTTCAGGTTGTCGAGGGACGATGCGTTGCCGACGAAATTCGTCGTAGCTTTGACACATTGTGACAACTTCACTTACAGTACGGGGCTCTTTTGCCATCAGAATGTTGAATACGCCTTCGTGGATGCCCATCATGATGTGGCGAATCTTCTCGGCTTCAGTCATTGATGCGCTTACACGATGACACAAATCTAAAACGTCTTCGATGTAGCTGGTAAAGGTTTCTCCTGTCTGTTGCCTTCGCTCGCGCAAACGGTGTTCGGCGTGAAGCTTGCGGACCGCAGGTCGACCGAAGACATCAAGAAATCGGGATTTGAACGAGGCCCAAGTTGGAATGTCAGTCTCGTGATTTGTGAACCATAACTTTGCTACTTGGGTCAGGTAGAAGATCACGTTGTTAAGTTTTAGGACGTCATCCCACTTATTGTGGGTGCTTACGCGTTCATACGAAGAAAGCCAGTCCTCGACGTCCTGATCGTCGGTGCCGCTGAAGACCGGCGGGTCCCGCTGGCGAAGCACCCCGGAGCATGGAATAGAAGGGGCCGAGGTAGCGGGGCCGGTGGTGTTAGAGCTGGAGTCGGTCATTGAGGTAGGAATTCGGCGGCTGCGGAGCTCCAGAGCGAATAAATGGAAGAGAAATCCCGCGATCTCCACCAAGTGTTAAGCGGGGATCCAGGCACTGGTAGCGGGCACTGGTAGCGAGCAGGACCGGAGCAGGGGTGGCTTAACTTGCAGTCAGCTAGTCCGCAAAATCACTTTCTCTTCCTCCTTCTCGGTGATCTGCCCAATTAATGGGAACCTCTTCTTTACAATATATATATATATATATATATATATATATATATATATATATATATATATATATATATATATATATATATATATATATATATTTTTTTTTATAAAAACCCGGGGTAGTGGCAAGTTTGACAGCCGGCGATGTATCTCAGTTGGTAAGAGCACCGGACGCGATATTAGGAGGTCGTGGGTGCGGTTCCAACCATCATGGTACTGCTTTTTCCTTCAACTTCTTTTTTATTTTCTTCACCCTGAACTGACTTTAATGCTAACTGGCGTTATTATCACAGGTAAAATAATAAACGATAGTCCTTTACGTCGGCCTCGCCGACTGTTGGGTTCTTTTCGTTATTACGAAGAAGAAGTTAAGCGGTGGCGCGAGAGGAGCTCTCGCGCTAATCTAACGATTAAATCATACTTCACCCTATCGCCATGTTGTGCTGCGCCCTCTTTGCTTGTCACCACGTAAATATATATATATATATATATATATATATATATATGTGTGTGTGAAGAGAAGAAGCCAACAGTCAGCGAGGCCAAGGAAAGCATTGGGGATTGTACTTTGTCTTCTTTTTTTTTAGATTTTACCTCGGTAATTCCGCAAATTAGTAATGTAATCTGTTTAGGGGAAAGATAAACACAAAGTAGAAGGAAAAACAACGTGCCGATGGTGGGGACGGTGGGGACCGAACCGACGACCTTGGCCTCGCCGACTGTTGGTTTCTTTCCTTCATGTATTATAACGAGTGCCCTCATTTCCCCTTCATATATCTATTTATATATATATATATATATATATATATATATATATATATATATATATATATATATATATATATATATATATATATATATATATATATATATATATATTATAAGTATAAGTATATATATATATATTGCAGAACTGGCCTCATTTAGTCTCCTTTCATACATTACAGGCTCCCTCGAGGCGTAAAACGACAGTCGTGGAAAGAGGTTTCCGAATAAAGGTCGCCTCGAAACGCAGCAAGACCACGCTAAAGGGCCGTCGGTCTTCTCCGGCAGCTACAACCCTGAAGAACAAGACGACTACAGTGGAATCCACTTCGGGTACGAAAGCAGTGCCAACCGCTGCCGTGCCGACTCCAGAGGACGAAGAGATGACCAGTGCAAACCAGGAGCCAGTCGATCTCACCACGTCGTCGACACCCACAATGAAACTCTGTAAGAGCAGCGCGGAAGCCCCATTTACCCGTATGCGATAGGCTGCAAGCGGGACACTATGCGGCTCTGCGGGTCAGGGTTGGATAGGTGGATAGAATATAGGAGCGTCCCCTTTGAAACGGGGTGGTAGCAGTAGCTATCATGCTCATTTTTCTCCCTATATCTTAATTATTGATTTAGAATGGTTAACTAAACCATCATTCTATTTATTAAATTTTTGTTTCTACATTACTAACCTTATGTCACTTCTCTGCGTTTAAGCCACCAATCTTTCAGTCGTTTTTTGCTAGTTTCCACCGCTGGTTTATTCACCCGGCCACTGGTATCTCTAAACCCCAGAGCTTCAGAAACAGTGATTGCGCCTGCATCAACTTCCGGATTGATACCGTTACATTCGAGTATAATAATGGCTATTGGTATAATAATAATAACCAATATGGTCAATTGTTTCACTGGAGTTACAACATACAGCACAGCGTCATCTCCATTGTTATATTTCTTTTTGTAGCTGCGTGTTCTAAGGCCTTTCGAAGAGCGCGCCCAAGCGGCAGATATGAACGGCTTGCCGTAATTATCTAGTTCCAAAGCGCCCTAGTTTCGTTCTAGAACAGGATGTTTATGGCAATGAAATCAGAAAAGGCTAAACATCATGCAGACGTTTCGCGCTGGTCTTCGTCAATCCGACTCACTGGGCACTGAATGCACCACACCACGTCCGCCTTCCTGGCACCGTAGCGATTAACCTGTCAATATTTCATCATATATTCGTTATAATTCCAACGAAGGAAAGCGGCGAGTTAATGTAGCGAGTAACTCAGCTGAGAGTCGGGTTTGTCGCTGCCAGCAGCGTCAACAGAGAAGAAAAAAAAATGATAACATTCATCTTCTGATATCAATAGCGCTCGGACTCTTAACTTTATCAGTGTAGTTGCAAGCTGCTACAAACGTTGTGGCAGTGGCCTCTTGTGTGTACTTCTCGCCACTCGGAAACAGCGCCGTCGCCAGTTTCTGTATTTATCTCGCAAAGCTAATGATATGGGATAACAAGCAGGTGCTAAATGGTGCAACGTTAGCGCATGTTGGTACAGCGCATGGAACTTTTTCCGGTAGAAGGAAACATTAATAGAATTCTCGCGGTGATAGAACAGAAAGGCGTCACTGAGTGCGGCGCCCCGTTTCCGCGCTATAAGATTAACCAAGCTAACCAATGCTAACCCTGCCACACCGGAAGAAAAGCAGCTATCGCTGTGTTGGAATGTTTCAGGTATTGTTAATTTGAACAATTAGGAAATAACCTTTCATTGACATTGCCCCATGATTTGGTGGAATATTTATTTGCACTCTTTCATGCTTGTTCATCTGTTTGTGTGAGTGTTATAGCTATTGTGCATGTGCTGAGATATGAGTTAAACAACTTCATCGCCGGCTTCGAAGATTCGTTGTGTTATCGTTAGAATAAAAGAAGAGCAGGTGTAAGTTCGGAGGGTTACAAGGGATTCTAGATTTGTGCTACGACCGCTTGGTGTAGGGGCCTTCCTCGCTAGCTCTTTTTATGTTGGGCGAAATATTCACATATCAGTGAATGAGCCTGATTGGTGCAGCGGTGGCGTAGCGGTAGAACATCCGCCTCGCATGCAAGAGGACCAGGGTTCAAATCCTGGTGCCGCGCAATTCTCCACCGGATTAAAAAAAAAAAAATCCGCGTGTCGATGGAATTGCATAAACAGGTTTGGGGTGCGACCTGATGCCGGTGAACCTGATGCCGGTGATGCTGAGTTGGCCACCCTGGTGCAGTAATTGGCCGCAACCTCTCATGATAAGCTCCACAAAACCCCGGCCCTCAGTCACCAGCGGCTGCGGAACAACTGACCACGGCGGTGGTCAGACCTGTGACGCAGCAGGGGGTGCTAAGAAAGCCAGGCTCCGCTGGACAGGCCGCCATTGGAAACTGACCCTGGCAACGTTTAATGCTAGAACCCTAGCTAGTGAAGCTAGTTTAGCAGTGCTCTTACAGGAACTAGAAGGTATGAAATGGGATGTCATAGGACTTAGTGAGGCTAGGAGGCCGAATGAGGCATATACTGTACTGAAGGAGGGGCATGTATTGTGTTATCGAGGCTTACCGGAGAGGCGAGAACTAGGAGTAGGTTTCCTTGTCAATAAGTATATAGCGGGTAATATCGATGAATTCTGTAGTATTAATGGGAGGGTGGCAGGCATCATAATTAGGCTTAATAAGCTGTATAAACTGAAGGTTGTACAGGCCTAGGCACCTACATGTAGCTATGATGACCAGGCAGTTGAAAGCTTCTACGAAGATGTAGAATCGGCAATGCGAAAAGTAAAGACGCAGTATACAGTACTAATGGGCGACTTCAATGCCAAGGTAGGGAAAAAGCAGGTAGGAGACAAGGCAGTCGGTGACTATGGCATTGGTTCTAGGAATAGCAGGGGGGAGTTACTAGTTGAGTTTGCAGAGCGCAATAACTTACGAGTCATGAATACCTTCTTCAGCAAACGGAAGAACCGGAAATGGACATGGAAAAGTCCGAACGTGGAGACTAAAAATGAAATCGACTTCATAATGTGTTCAACCCCCGCCATTATGCAAGATGTAGAGGTAATCGGGAAAGTGAGATGCAGTGACCACAGGATGGTGAGGTCCCGAATTAGCCTAAATCTGAAGAAGGAACGCAACACATTAGTAAGAAAGAAACCCATCAACGAATTAGCGGTGAGGGGGAGGGCAGAAGAGTTCAGGATATCACTACAGAATAGGTATTCAGCTCTAACTGAGGATGGCGACATCACCCTTGAGGCAAGGAACAATAATTTCAGAGATATCATTACTGAGTGCGCGGTAGAAGTAGGCGGTAGGATAGTTAGAGAGGATACCGGCAAGCTGTCTAAGGAGACGAAAGATTTGATTAAGAAACGCCAGAGTATGAAAGCTTCCAATCCAACAGACCAGATCGAATTGTCCGAGATATCAAAGCTAATCAATAAGCGCAAGCTGGCCGATATAAGGAAGTATAACATGGAGAAAATTGAGCATGCTTTAAAGAACGGGGGAAGCCTTAAAGCGGTGAAGAAGATATTGGGCATAGGCAAAAACCAGATGTATGCGATAAGGGACAAGGCGGGCAACGTCATCACTAATATGGAAAAGATAGTCAAAGTAGCCGAGGAGTTCTATACAGATCTCTACAGTAGCCAAAGTAGTCAGGACCGTAATGAGATTGGCGGTAGGGAAAAACAGTCAGACGTTCCACCAGTGACAAAGGACGAGGTCAAGAAAGCACTAGAAACTATGAAAAGGGGGAAATCAGCTGGAGAGGATCAGATAACTACAGATTTGCTGAAGGACGGCGGGGATATCGTGCTAGAAAAACTGGCCACCTTGTATACGCAGTGCCTGGTGTCATCGACGGTACCGGAACCATGGAAGAATGCAAACATTATCCTCATTCATAAGAAAGGGGACTCTAAGGACCTTAAAAATTACAGACCAATCAGCTTACTGTCTGATGATGATGATGATGAATGAGCATGAGGATGACGGTAGCATTTGGGGGCATGAAACTACTATCTGGATATTTGCCGCAGAGACAATAAAACACAGATTTGCCCAACTCACAACCCGCATTCTACTTAAATCCGCCGAGTATACGCGGCATAATTTATTTGAGACAAGGGGCTCACAAAGACAGAAGTCAATACAAGCAGATGAAGTTTTTTTCCTTTCGCTCCTTGATACCTACCAGGCGTGACAGGGGCCTAAACACAAGCTGCCGTAGCCTTTTCGATACCGTGCATTGTAATTCCTCCAGTGCGGTTTCGTTATGCGAGCTTTTTTGAAACCCCGCACTACATAGCCCGGCCCGCAGGCCGGCCACCGGCCATCTGGAAACCTTTCGACTCGAGCTCGGGCAGGACATACTTCTTTGGGCATAGCAGGTATGCCGTATAGCACCATACTGCGATCCGAACGGAATCTCTGATGTACGTTTTGTAGTGCCGTCTTTCCCAAACTATACCACGCCGCATGGTTTATATTCCAGTGCTGCTCTTGATCTCTTACAGCGCCGCTAGTTTATAAATCTGTGCTATCCAGCGTTAGCCCACACCTGACATGTGTGGTTAGCATGAATTGGATGTGTTTTAAATTAGCGCCGGTGTGGTCAGTATGCTTCAGGTTCCGCCGTGCACGCCTGCGCTTGGGCGCTATTTTAGTGTAGAGGGCCCTTATCTGACCAGCACGGCGTCGCGAGTTAACTCGTAAAATTTATGCACTTGTATGATTGCGCCTTTCATTTAGCGTTGGCAGAATACATCTTTGATATGCAATTTTCGCTCCCAATGAAGCGTTTGCACTGCTATCGATAACAGTATAATAATTCGGGTAATATTTACGTTTCCTGGATGTGTTTACCCTTCCCGAACTGGCATTACAGGAAGAACAATGCGCGCTGCTAACTATACCGCGCGAAACTAGAGAGCTCCCTGCATGCAAGGGCTCTCTCTCTCTCTCCCTTCGGTCTGCTTCTTCAGCTCCACTCGGGTCAAGAACGTATTGTACGCAGCTTTTATCTTGCGATATTTTTCTTGTGCTGCGTTCGGACTGACGATGTTAAGAACAAGAAAACGTCAAGAAAAAAAACATCAACACGATGATTATGTTATGCGGCCTTTGCGCTGTCGACGTTGCTTTAAACGACCTGCGACTTCAAATTTATGGGCAGCTATTTACTACTTAGGCTAAAGAATCGCCCCTCCTCCCCCCCCCCCCCCCCCCCCCCCTTGAACACACTAGGGACTCATGACATGCAAGCTTGTTTCTAACTTTTGGCATAACCTTCGTAAGTACGCGTGGTTTCCATTTCAGTGTTTCCCTACAATTACACTAAGGATTTCAGAACAAGCATCCACTTGGAAAGGATAATGCATCAGCACAATAATACACTTAGTAGCTGCAAGGGAGCGGTCCCTTCATAGTGCAAGATTCAGTTCGTTTTTCACCCAAAGTGTATATGAATGTCGGCGCTGTCTGTCTCTTCGCACTGAAGTATCACTGTGGCGTCTCTGCGTGCAGATCAAAGCCCTCTGGTGGTGTGCATAGTGGGCGAGCAGCTGAGCCATCCCATATCCCCGCCAAATGGTCTCTGCCATTTCATGGTATTTGCGGACGTCAAAGTGCCGAGTCACTCCGAGAACTTCGTGGCTGTCTCCAACCGTAAGCTCGTCCTCATTTTTCACAAAAGGTGACTGCGAGGACTGTGCTTTTGTTGTTTGTTTTGTTCTCGTAATATTCGAATAACTAGTAGCTATGCCACTATCTGGTTGAATTGCTAAACTATTATTGAATTGAATATTTTCAAAAAACATTGTGTGTGCCTATAGCCAATTGGCGGGTTTGTATTCGCAGTTGCATTACAAACATCACGAAGCTTCCCGTAAGCCATGCAGTTTCACAGGGATGTGCTGATCCCTCAGGCAATAATGAAAAATAGCTACCATGAATCGTTCCACGCCATAGTATTATTACAATTATTGTTAAAGAAAGGTACACAGTTTTTATTCACGTTAGATTTGTGAAGTACATAGGCGTTAGTTATTACATTCTCTTCATTCATCCAAAGCTGTATGTGCATGTCTCCCTTGAAATTCTGAAAAGATACAGATATTTGCAGTCGCAAAAAAAAGTTTTTTTTTTTAATATGAAATTTGAGATTTCACTGTAACATACGCGTAAGTTATTTATTGTATTTGTCCCGCAGTGGTTGTCTAATGGCTCGGGCGATCGAGTGGTGAGTCCGAAGACACCGATTCCCTCCCGGCCCCGGTGGCCGCGTATGGACAAATGGGGCATGTACTGTGCGATGGCAGTGCACATAAATTACACCAGTTTGTGTAAATTATTCTGTGCCATCATTGTGGCATCCTTCATATCCGATGCCGATTTGGGACGTTAAACACCATAAGTTAAATTAACTAACAATTTTGACGCGGATATTTATGAATGCCTAAGGCAACCAGGTTTTTTTAATTCAGGGAGCAGATGTATGCTTCCAAGAACGAAAGCAGATATCTTTAGGCTTTTCCAATACCAAACGAAAATAAAATAAATGGTCGTACATCACATGAAATTAGTGCAACTATATTTAGCTAAATAGTTCAACTTCGCTACTGGAATCGTTTCATATGCCCTAAAAAATGTTTTTCGTTTTCGCCGTTCCCTTCGCGATGTTTTCTTTTTATACCATTAATTTCCTCGTTTCCTTTTACTTACCTCGCCTATACAGAATCGTCCAATGGGTGGGCCTCACAGACGTACAGTCATCTGGAGCATATCGCATTTGTTTCATCTTTTTTTCTGTTCTTGCTTTGGGGAGGACTTCTCTCAATGATCTTTGTTGAATAATAAGTGCACATGAATTGTTATGAACATCGTGTTTCACACTCACACGAGCGGCATTTCCTCCCAGCGGCGGCTTTCAATGCATTCCTGGAGATGGCCGCCGAGGAGTCGTCGGCGCAGTTCCTCCTCTCCCTATGCGCCGACTCGGACTTATACGACAGCCTGGAAGTTCGCCAGCATGCGCTGCCAATGATGCGCCGCTACCGCGCCCGCAACATCAGAGGATATGGCTTCGCCCGCCATCGCATCGATGCTTCTAGTGGCGATGCCGGGAACTTCTGGAAGCATCACGTGATGCTATTTGTGAGTGCTCAGAGATGTCCTAGCCAAAGCGTTCCGATATCTTTTAAATATTATTACGGTGCGCAGTATCTAGATGACGACGACGCACTGGTGTTGTGTTGTGAGAAAGACGACGCTCAGGCTAAGCTGGGTTCGTGCTGGTGGTGTGTGCTTCTGAGAGTTACCTGGCGTTTACCGCTGTGTAAATTTCCCTTAACAATATGAAAAGCGTTTAGATCTCGCTGTCGGCAACCTTGAAATCGCACCGAAAAACCCAGAGCCGTCATATTCAAGCAGGAAAACAGGAACAACCGGGAGCCGAAAGAGATTTGACGAGATTTAATGAGGCGGATTCTCTTTAATCGCACAGGACTTCCATACAAAACCTAGGCGCTGTCAAAACGAGTCGAAATTATTGTTTCCAATTTCTTTGTTCGCTGATATCACTAAAGCTGTGCATGTAACAAACGTGGAATTTTAATTTCATTCCTAATAACGTCATGCAGATGGCAGCCTGATTGCACCGTGCACTTTTGCCACCCGCTAGTTGTCAGGGGCCTTTGAGAGTGGGCCGCTCCGGTGTGAGAGGGACGTTTTGAGGAACACCGCCTCCGCGCTCTTCTCGAGGATGGCGCCACGATCCCATGCCTGTAACCATTTCATGTTTTCGTATATGCATCTACTCTCCAGCTATTACGGGAAAACCACGATTTCTTTTTTTTGTCGCGGCAGTTCTAATCCGCAAAGATAATATGGCCCCAAAAAAACGCAAAGGATGTCTCTTACTGAGAACCACTAAAAGCCTAATGATGCGCATCCGGCATACAGATGGCAAGAGCATGATTCTGAAAGGGAATCCCAGCAGCAAGGACCACAAAATGTGCAGGCAATAGGCGAAATACGCCTGTGTTCTAAATAATATCAGCGCGTATGAAGAACGAAAGGGTAACTCAGTATTCACCTGTCATCTTGGCTCTTGTGCAGCATGTGTCATTCGAACCCCTTATTACATAATCGCCAAAAGGGTCAGTGGCATAATTTAAAAGATGACTTTTATTAGTTCTTGTTTTTCACTATGAGGCCAAATTGAGCGCATTTTGGGAAAGGTACAGCAATGGATTAAAGACGTTGAAATTGGTTTCAATGTCTTGGTATCGTTCATGCTAACGTATAGCATGCTTCACAGTACCGTTTTTTTTCGCCCCCAGCAAAAAGGAAATAATAATAATCGCGGCAGACCTTGCGTTACACCGTTCAACGGCGACATTTGATATCGCAATACTGCGAGTCCAACAGGTTTTCGAGAAATGATTTCCGTTTCTTCATGACAATGCAGCTTACACAACCTTTTAAAACAACTTAAAGAAACAGCAGGAATACATAGAATTCGAAAACATTAGCGTTGGCGAGGCGCTCATGGTTCGCAGTCGACGCCTCTTAAACCTATTACTGATATCGTATGACTCGGCACTTTTTGTCTCGCGTCGCAGGATTTGCACGACGTTGGTGGTCCTAGTCGATGGCTACTTAGCAATACGGCATGACTCCGCACTTTTCGTCTCATGTCGCATGAATCACATGACACTGGTTGCTTTAGTCGGTGCCTTTTATATCTAGCTACCGACGTGGTTTGAATCGGACGTGGTTTGAATCGCATGTCCCATGACGTTCGTGCCTCCTAATCGACGCCTTTTACAACTTGCCGAAAGGACATGGCTTAATTATTTTTCTAATGTCCCATTATACACACGACGTAGGTGGCCCTAGTCGACGCCTTTTACATCTGCTTACCGATACACCATGACTGAGCACTTTTTGTCTAATGTTCATGACTCTCATGACTCGAGACTCATATGATTCATGAATAATGAATTACATGGCTCGAAACTTTATAATACGGGACTATATGAAAGGGCACTGAGCAAGGGGGGAAACCTCAGTTTGCAAATTGAGCCAACATTTCGAGAACTGGACTTGTCTTCGTCTGGGCTAATGACTAATGACTAATGACTGGGGACCAACTTCCGGAGCAAACATAGCACGCTATTTCTTTGGCAATAGTAAGATATTTGCAATACAACTGCATCTCTAACACAGTGGGTTTTCGGATGGCTGATGTTAGCCGGCGTACTTCGTTTCGCATCAGAAATAGGACGCCCAGAAACATATTTGTAGCAAACAGCAATGCTTCTACACCTAATAGCTATCTCACAAGAGCATTTCGCAGGCTCTCGAGCCGATGCTCTGTGCCTTCAATGGCATTTTAGCGAAGTTATCGAGTCAGCCGAGCCAGTCGGAACTCTAGCGAGATCCTGAAGGCCTTTGAACGCAGCATGCACCTTTAGGCTCATCCTTTTGGCTCCGATTGAAGGGTGTGATGCGGCAGCGCTAAAGTCTTCCGTCCTCACCTTCCTCGTGGTTATTCGTTTGCCTGCATGTACTTCGGAACACGCTTATTAATGCGAAAGCATCAGTAAGCTATGTGGATGTCGGAAGCGTCCACAGCATGTGTCGCCGGAAGCTGGTCCCCTCGCGATGTCATAGCCGAGTGACGTGATCAGGTAATAACAGGATGAGAACTAATAGCCGGATAATAGCGTTACATACAGAGCAAGCCCATAACATACTTTTTATGGCCTCGAAACATAGTGTCCCAAACCCTTTTGGAAAACAACATCATAAAGTTTGAAGGCATACAAAATAGGAAACACAAAGAACTCAATGTGGAAAGATTAGAACAATCTGGAAAGAAGTGAACACAAAAACATTGCTAATACTCCATGCCATCTAGGTGTTTAGGCCTAATGAAAAATGGAATGAACATCAAACTGCATAAGAAACAGGATAAAAAAATGAACATAACTGGCAGCTCAGGTACGTGTATTGACTAGAACAAACTCAGAATGAGAACACACGAGCAAAAAGGCAGAGTTTCTTTTTTTTTTTTTAGTTGCATAGCTTATCACTAGAGAAAAAAGTGGCAAACTTTGAACTGCCAAGATTTCAAAAGTGAAAAAGGAGCCATTGTCATCAAATAACAAGAATGTAGTTTAAAAATGCAGGAATGTTTCCGACACTTACTTCCATGCGATTGATGGATAAGAAAATGGTATGAAATTTGAATTACACACAAAAAACTTCACATGAAAAAAAAAAGGCACTAGTAAGAGGAATCAGATAAGTATACGAGGAACATACAGCAATGTGGCCGGTGCATTTCATGACCTGTTTGATGCGCGGAAATATGAGATAAAGATTACAAGAAAGGTAACGGGAATATAAAAAGCACATTTTAACGTAAATGTAAACGCCTAGAAAGCTCCAGGAAGAAGAAAACACGAACGTGGACAGACACTTCATTCCCATATGATTGATAGCGAAAACATAGATATAAATTGAACTGCACATAATATTCTACTGTGTAAAAAGGGATCGCAAGTTAATAGTATTATTGAATAATAATAATATAGCAATTGAATAATATATAAGCCGAAAAAATCGCGCCAGAGAAAAGGAGGCACAGACACAAGGCCACAATTTTGTCCACTTGCACTACTGCGTATCTCATTGTCATTTCTGGAAGCTGCTTATCAAACTAGGAAATTTAACCTGTATGTTAGAACAAATGAATACAGCTTCTGCATTGTATGTGCCTGGAGCCTATTCTGAACTTCGAGTGCACACAGTCAAACTTTGACCACTTACTCTCAATGCAGTTGTGGCGGCTGTAACTAATATATCAGCATCCTTCTAAGACCATGAAAAGTGTCATTTATGTCTTTTCTATAGCCAGGTAAATCTGGCAAAATATATTACCGAGCAGCAAACAGCTAGGAGAAAATACTATTTTCTGCTTCAAAGTAGCTATACTGCTTAAATAATACAAATAATAGGTATTTTTCACATTTTCCCAACACTGTGGTAAAATAACATTTTCTTTTATTGTTTCCTTCTGGCCTTGAAAATTTCCGGAACGTTTCGTCCCTATGAGAAAGGAGCACAACTTGGTCTTGGTTTGGGCCGCGCGCGTTGTTTTGCACCGTGAGAGAAAAAGTAGTAACTCGACAAGCGAGAAAAAAATGCACCCAGAGCACATAATGGCATTCAACCAATGGAGGACCAAAAACCGAGGGAAAGCTCAGGGCGAAGGGCGGCCATCTGCACAGGCTGCTATTACCCATAGTTTATTGAGATGTTTCATATATTTCTTGGTTTCGGCTGCACCTCGGTTTTCGCTTGGATCCTACGGTCTAGGGCGGCCGGTTCTGACCTTAAGCGAGTGCTTTTCGGTGGGTAGCCGAGTTTTTCAAGAAGTGTTCTGCCTGCGTGTCTGTTTCGCATCGTGCATAATCACATCTTTTTCCTCATGCCTCTTGAATTTTCTGCAGTATCTACGGCACTGGTCCAGACAGCCGCTGACCGTATTCCTAGGTCTCGAGATAGAGTGCCGTTGGAGTGACGTAGAAGCTTACGTCACCGGACTGGTCGCCGAAGCAGCTGCGTAAGTGCGATTTAAAATTCGACTGAAGTACGTCTACACCTGTTGCGCCTTTTTCCTTGCTCGCTTCGTTGCATCAAGACATGCGAAGGAGCAGCTGTGAATTCCTTAGTTTGACAGCGTATCTTACGTTCTGCCTTTATCTGCAATCGGCAAGTTCTGACCTACGGGCAGGACTGCAACGTTTCCGAACGCGATAAAGCGCTTTCATTTTACCTGGCTCTACACGAGATCGCAGTTCTTTTCACAAGGACAAGTACGACAAATCTGTTGATGTGACCGGATTTATGAATATCGCTGGGAGTCCATTCGGCAAATCTTTAACAAAAACTATTCCGCCCTACGCAACGAAACATTCATCTTTGCGCAGAATTATTCTTTTAACATATCAAACTACGCTTCACCTCTGCGGATTGTGAGTGAGCAACTGTACCTACTTTATAGTCCAGAGAGCTGCCGCTGAGACATGGCCACAACCTCATTCATCGCCGCTGTGATCATGCTTGAGAGAATAATAGATCTTCACATGCAGTAATGTTCATAGTGAAACTCTTAAATTTAGCTTCTTAACCGTATTCCTCCTTTTATCTGCCTTCATACATTGGCGATGATGAATTTTTCAATCTCAAGAGAAGTGATTTCAAAGAACTTCCATGATATAGTGCGAATCAAGGCGAAGTGGGCGCAAAGGTTACAAAATGGATATTTGACCTCACCATATGAGCTGCAGCTAAGCTGAGCGCCACACGGGAGCAAGCTTGTACCCATTGTATTACTTGTCGGTGTGCTGCCTGCCACAGCCAGCGTGAGTTACGTGGGTTTACTGTGTGCGTCATGTTTATCCGGAGCGAAGCGAAATAAGCAGAGAAGTCTTCTTTCTGGGCTCGTGAGAGCAGACGTGCGGCTAGGCGCTCCTGATTGGTTTATAGGAAAAGAAAGGCGCGGTAACTGTCTCACTTGTTTCCTGTGGACACCTCAAGCGCGCCGTAAGGTAAGGGAGAAAGGTGGAAGTGAAAGTGAAAAGAGAAAAAGAGGAGCCATAGTGGAGGGCTACGGAGTAATTTCGACCACCTGGGGATATTTCACGTGCGCTGACATCGCACAGCACACGGACGCCTCTTCGTTTCGCCTCCATCGAAACGCAACCGGCGAGGTCGGGTTCGAACCCGGGTACTCCGGCACAGTAGTCGGGCGTCTTACTACTGCACCACCTCGGTGGGGCTTGTGAGTACCGAATGCACGGTTTATTGATTGACGTCAAGATAACATCCCTTGATCGGCGCCTCAAATACGACAGTCGGTGTCAGACGGTTTTGAGAACGAATCTCACACTTCTGGGTCGTATTAAAGACTGTTTTACAACCGTCTGTTCGCACATATACCTATCCTATGTGCTTTATTGCTATGTTTTTCATATAATAGTTATATTTGGATGTTCCTTTTTGCTGTTGATTAACTCCGCATGATGTCTCTGTTTTTCAGGTCGGTAGATTTCATAATACTCATCACGCATTCTACACCTCCACCCGGTGTGTCCGACTCCAAGCGCTGCCAAGTGCAGCCCATCAGCAGCTGGGAGCCGAGTGGCGTCCAGAACAAACGCACCATCAGTTTGGTACTGTACTCGGGGCTGTATATTTTTGAGTCTATAAACCAAGTCATTGCAACGCTGCGTTCTCTACACTCAAAACAGACGCTAATATAATATCATATTCTCCTTGATTCCACGAGAGAATATTGAAGAATAATATTCGGTTGGTTCTCGCGAAGAAACGTATTCGCTGACAATGAAATGCGTGCAGCATGGCTATCAGGAGTTTATCAGATGTGCGTTTTTATAAATCGGTGTTTTTTTTTTCAGATTTATCATTCTTTTCAAAACAAGCAAAGATACTTGCAATAAGGGGACATCGAATATAAAAAAGGATAAGTCTGCTTTTCTTCCATGTATACAGCAGAATTTGTCTGTACATGGCAAGTAATCAACAGTAGCACCTGTGTACAATAATCGTCCTAAGCACACGCCTGAGAAAATATCGCAGGCACTTGGTAAATGCGGATTGATTTGCTATATACAGTACTAGAGCAAACAAACGAGTAGAAAGTATGAAAAATTACCAGAGGTTATCTCTGTTACACCAATTATCGTGCGAAAGTACTAGAAGCTGCAGTTTCAGTTTTACATGTGGTGCCATCTGGGGGTCTGCGCGTCAAACGGTAGAAGTTTATTTCCACGCAAAGCAGGCAATAGATACTTTTATTTTAGCACTGCCGCTTACCGCGACCGTCTAGCGCTACCGCGCACCATCAGCACAGCACGCGCTGATTGGTCCCCGCGGGCGGCGTCCACAGGAACGTGGCGCTATCTGTCGCCATAGGGGTGATCTGCGCATGCGTACTGACACTCTCGCGGTAGCGGTAGGCGATAGAGGGAAGCGATAGAGTGAAGCGGTAGCGCTAAACTAAAAGTCTCTAATAACGAGTGAAAGCGGTAGCCGAGATGGCTAAGTGGTTGAGAATGAACCCGAGTGCCTGAGTTGAAATCCGTTCCGATGAAATTATAGTATGAAGTAATAAAGAGGTCACGGTCAACTGGTCAATCAGAGGCTTCAATGTAGACTTTTGGTAGGCGAATTTGAAAGACCCGTCAGGGATACTGGCGCACTGGAACCGCGATACCGGACCCAGTTTGAATTACCCGCACAAGGTCGTGTTGTTGCGACCTCTCGAAACAGCTACGCCAATCTAAGCGATGACACAAACACAAATTAATGGTCGCTCAATATTCTTGGTCGGGATTCTTGGGCGTATGTATGCGGCCACACTAAAATCAACGCTGTATCAACTCTATGGTAGCTGAAGCAATCGCACCATGCAGGTTTGGGATGGGTTAAGTGAAAGTAACGACAGTTGGCGCGCAACACGGTGGAATATTTGTGGAAAAAAGAACCGTGGTGGCATGCCACCCAACTGCTCCGCTCTTGGTTGCGTGGCACCGACGACGCAGTAACGCCCGTTTAAGTTGGCAGCAGTTGTACCATACAACTTAAAAAGCAACAATTTCTGACTATGGTTTTGATGAGCGACGTGTGTATTGATCTGCTGAAAAATATACGAAATACGTCTTTGATACACCATTTAGGCAGAACAATATGCAGGACCATTAGACATAGATACGAGCTCTACCCTGTATACTCCGCCGTTTAAACTGTGTCAAGGTGCATTGGTTGGCCTGATTATTTCCTCGCGATGTTTTTGACGTTTTACTACACCAAACAAGACAGTGCGTTGAAATTCTTTAATGTGAAATTTAAAGTGATGTTTAGTTCTTTATTCGGTTAAAAAGGAAAGCTTTAACAGCGGCTTACTTCCGGTCACATAAAATTCTGCATGGCGTTTACAGCAGACGAGTTGAGTCCAACTATAGTGTCACAACGGCAAAAACAGTTATGAGATTTGTTTGCTGACCATAGCGCACACAAGGATTGGCTGAAGTATAGAACATAGACTTCGGTAGTGTTTTCTCTTGCTTCGAGCAAGGTTTGCGCTCAAACATAACAGAATGTATGCACATGACACGCCGAGACTACCTTTCGGCTTGTTTAATGGATGTTAGTTGTGACTTGTCATGGAATAAATTTCATCCCCGTCAATTAATACTGAGGTACTGAAATACCAAGGAGTTGATTAAGTGGCACTCATCGGCAGGGTGCGAAATTGCACATTGGCGCTCTTCTCGTATTTCCTACAAACGCCTAGCGGAAGGCAGAATTTGAAATCTAAATTTTAGAGCAGACTGGAGCATCAAGTAAAAAAATAATTCTAAAAATTAGAACCTTTACATGCAGGTGCTATCGGAAATATTACTGGTGGCGTCTAGTTCTGCAGTAGCACTGTGCCTTCATGGAGACAATGGCGCCACTGGCGGCCAGCGCTGATCATACATTAAATTCTGGTGTGAGTTGTGCGATCTGAAGAAGCATCAGTTGAAGGTCTTTAGTGAGGCTCAGAGTACCACGTGAATCATGTCGAGCACTTGCTTTCATTTCCACTCATATCCTCTCTGAGTCATCGCCACTTTACATATGCGAATACCCTCACATCAAACAGAATTGGGAATCCACGGAAAGAATAGAGTTACAGGCCATTCAGTTACAGACTGATTTCAGTTCTAAGTGTTATTAACAATATTGTTACGAAGGGGGTAAGACGTCGGAGCGCTGAACAACAAAACGATAGGGTCGGGAGCTCAGCTGGTCAACGGCAGCGCGTCCGGCACGAGAGTCCTTTTTCAACGTCTTTCTCCTTCACTTGTCTTCTAAACTTCATCTTCTTCCGTACTGTTACATTTTCCCCCTTTGCAGACGAAGCCCCCCGGGCGAGGTAGTTATTCGTTTCCACGAGAGTGACACGGCTTCATCCGGGCGACATGGGCAACTTCGGTTCTGACTGAACGACGACCACTTGCTGTCATACGTGCTATTTGGTAGTTCACTTCACTGACGCGTTCAAGCACAACGTAAGGGCCAGCGTAATGCGCCAACATTTTCTGCGCTAAACCACGCTTTCGGAGAGGTCGCCAAAGTCACACTAAATCTCCAGGGGCGTAAGACACATGGCTATGCCGACTGTCGTACCGAGCTTTTGAACGCTCTTGAGAAGCGAGAATTCGCAAACGGGCGAGACGGCGAGCTTCTTCGGCTCGACAAGAGTTTCCGCAATGCACGGTTCATCATGGACGGAGTAAGGAAGAATGGTATCTAGACAATACCGAGGAGGACGGGCATATAGCAGGAAGAACGGGCTGTAGCCAGTAGTCTCATGGGTTGCGGTGTTGAATGCAAACGTTATAAATGGCAGTATAGTATCCCAATTCTTGTGGTCAGATGCGATGTACATAGATAGCATGTTTGTGAGTGTGCGGTTTGTGCGCTCCGTCAAGCCGTTGGTTTGAGGGTGATATGGTGTGGAATGCCTAAAATGCGACGCACACAAACGAAGAAGCTCTTCCACAACATCTGCCATAAACTGGCGACCTCGGTCACTGATGATCACTCGCGGAGGTCCATGGCGGAGGATCACAGAACGGAGCAAGAACAGGGACACGTGGTGAGCGGTGGCTGAAGGAAGAGCTGCCGTTTCGCAGTAGCGGGTGAGGTAGTCGGCACAAACCACGATCCAACGATTTCCGTCGGATGACTTCGGGAAGGGACCCATAAGGTCGATTCCGATTTTCTCAAATGCGCCACGTGGTGGAGTCACAGGATGCAGCAGGCCCTGTGGCGTGGACGTAGGGCGTTTGTGTCGTTGGCACTCAGTGCAGCTCGCCACATATCGCTCAGTCGTCTGGCGCATCTTTGGCCAATAAAACCGGTCGCAGGCACGATGGAGCGTTCTTGCAGAGCCCAGGTGACCGCAAGTGGGGTCGTCGTGCATGGCGCGTAAGATGCACGAGCGGTAGCTATCGGGAACCACAAGCAGAAAATTCGTACCGGTGCTTGAGTAAGCCTTTTTGTACAAAAGGCCATCACGGAGACAAAATGGGCTGGAAGCAGTGGAATCCCGCGCCTCCGCAAGCAGGGGCTCGAGGCTTATGTCGGTCTCTTGCGCAGTCCGCAAAGCCGAGGCGTCGGGAAACTCGGGCACGACGGAGGCGATGTAATGATCGAAATCACCAGAGTCACATTCGGTCGTAGGGAGAGGAAGGCATGAAAGACAGTCTGCATCGGCATGTTTGCGGCCACTCTTGTACGAAACAGTGAAGTCGTACTCTTGCAGACGAAGGGCCCAGCGTGCCAGACGACCAGATGGATCACGAAGGTTGACAAGCCAACACAGGGCATGATGGTCCGTCACAACCGTGAAATGGCGTCCATATAGGTAGCACCGAAACCGCTGAACAGCGAAAACTACAGCGAGACACTCCTGCTCCGTAACAGTGTAGTTACGCTCAGGTTTGCTGAGGGAACGGCTTGCATACGCAATTACATGCTCGCCTGTTGTCGAACGTTGCACAAGCACAGCGCCAACACCAATCCCACTTGCATCAGTGTGGACTTCAGTCGGAGCGGAGGGGTTGAAGTGCCGTAGTATGGGATGTGACGTTAGCAGAAACTTTAGTTGGCGGAAAGACGCGTCGCAATCTGAGGTCCAGTCGAAAGCGACGTCCTTTTGTAGAAGGGATGTCAGAGGGTAGGCGACGTCGGCAAACCTTGGAATGAATCGTCGAAAGTAGGAACACAGGCCCAGAAAACTGCGGAGCTCCTTTTGAGTCTGTGGTCGTTGGAATGCTGCAACTGCTGCAGTCTTCTGTGGATCTGGCCGAACTCCATCGCGGTCGACGAGATGACCGAGTACCAGCGCTTGACGTTCACCAAAACGGCACTTTTTAGAATTCAGGACAAGGCCAGCCTTCTGTAGGCAATCTAACACAACAGCGAGTCGCGTGTTATGTTCAGTAAAAGTCCGGCCAAAAATAACAACATCGTCTAAATAGCACATGCAGATTTCCCACTTGAGGCCACGAAGTATTGTGTCCATAAATCTTTCAAATGTGGCCGGCGCATTACATAGGCCGAAGGGCATCACGTTAAATTCAAATAGGCCGTCCGGGGTAACAAATGCAGTTTTTTCCTTGTCAGCAGGATCCATCGGAATCTGCCAATAACCCGATCGCAAATCAACTGAAGAGAAATAAGACGCGGAAAAAGGGCAATCTATGGCATCGTCGATGCGTGGTAGAGGATACACATCCTTTTTAGTGATGGAGTTGAGGCGACGATAGTCAATGCAGAACCTCCATGTTCCGTCTTTTTTCTTCACCAATATCACGGGAGCAGCCCAAGGACTTGAGGATTCCTGTATTACGCCCCTGTTCAACATGTCTTGGACTTGCTCGGTGATGATCTTACGCTCTGATGGTGACACACGGTACGGCTTTTGACGGATCGGATGGGCAGATCCCGTGTCAATCCTGTGGCGTGCGCGCGACAGGGGAAAACGTTGCGAGCCGTCGGACTGCGTGAAATCAAAGACGGATAGGTGCTGGGACAAGAGGTTCTTCAATATCTGTCGTTGTGATGTGTTCAACGATGCACTGATCATCGGAAGAAGCTTTTCGTCAGCAGGTGAGTTAGTAGCGGGGTTGTCTAGGGCAGGAGTAACGACAGCTACACAATTCGGGAGAGTTGCGCTACATGAAGCTAGTTTGGAACCCGCTGGAAAAACAACTGGTTCCGAAGAGCAATTTATAGTCCACAGTCCGGTACGGCCCTCTTTCACGCGAACCAAACAATGAGGCACTAACGCATTTTTTCTTTACGCACTGTAAATTAAGAGGCGCCACAGTAGCCTCAAAAGAGTCGTTAATAGGACGGGAGCAGGACACCTGGACACACACTGCTGAATGTGGCGGTATGACGACTTCATCACACACACACAAAACGTCTTCATAATTTGATGTCTCTTCCAAAAGTTCACGAGGAAGAGAACCACTAACACTTAGCTCTCCCGTTCGACAGTCAACTGTAGCGCCGCACATACGCAGGAAGTCAATTCCCAAGATTACGTCGTGCGTAGATCGGGGCAGTACTGCAAACTCCGCCGGAAATACCGTGCCCCCCAAGGAAACTTTAACGCTGCATACCCCAACCGGATACAATAACTCTCCACTTACTCCATAAAAATTTGCAGTTTTGTCCCAAACAAACATAACTTTGTTCTTCAAAAGGTTCTTAAAATTTAAACTCATCACTGAAACTGTAGCACCAGTGTCTACCAACGCCATCGTTGGCAAACCATCAACAATCACATTGACCTTGTTCTTTAACATGAACACAGACGGAGGAATAATAGGTAGCAGCGCACATTGTCCAGCGACCTCACCTCCATTGGCCGCGCTGGCTAGTTTTCCTGCGTTGGTGGTGGAGATCGGCGCCGTGGAGACGGGGAGCGGCGCACACGAAATGACGGAGGTGGTGTGACACTACGGTCAGACGCTGGCGAATGGCTGCGGTGCCCTTCGTTTTGAAAACGGCCCCTCCGGGAAGGATGTTCTGACCGATAGTTGTCGATGTAGGGCTGGACGATGCGTCGGTTCGGTGCCGTCGGGGGATTCCGGAACGATGTGCGCCGATTGCAGTAGCGGGAAATGTGACCCGCGGCCCCACACCGGTAGCACACCGGAAGAGGTCGCTCAAAAAGTGGCGTGTCAGCTGGTTCCTGCATAGTAGGCCGCGACGAATATCCGGATGGTGGTTCCGGGACGATGTAGTTGTCCGGCGGTCGGCGCGATGTGCGACTGGAGTAAGAGCGAGGATCTCTACGCTGATGGCAAGAGAATTGTTGGAAATTGTCTTCAGGCCTTGGTCGCGGAGGGTGTAGGTCTTCGCGGCAGACAAAGTCGGTGACATTCGTGGACATCGGCGGGCACGCACCCCCATAAGTTGGACGAGCATATACGTCCCCTCCGAAGCCATTTGGCCGGACAAGCTGCTCACGTCGTGACATCTCATCTCGAACAATCTCACGGATCGCGCACAGGAGGCTTGGAGATGGCGATTCTTCAATGCTAGCCACTGTAGTCACATTTGCGAGCCGTCCAAATTTCGGTGTAATACGGCGAGTCTTTAGGGCCTCGAATGTTCGGCAGTGCCGGATAACGTCAGATACCGAACTCAAGTTTTCCTTGGCAATGAGGAAGTGGTAGACATCTTCCGCAATGCCCTTGAGCAGATGGCCTACCTTATCATCTTCAGTCATCCTGCTGTCGACGGTCTTGCACAACTTGAGTATGGCCTCTATGTAGGTGGTGCAAGTTTCGCCGGCTGCCTGGGCCCTCTGAGCAAGTGTCTGCTCTGCCTGTTTCTTCTTTGCAGCTAGGTCGCCGAAACATTCCTTGATAGCTTCGACAAAACTTTCCCAAGTTGTCAGGGAGTCCTCGTGGTTCTCATACCACATCAAGGCGGTTTGCGTCAAAAAAAAAGACTACATTGGCTAGTTTAGCCACTGAATCCCAGCGGTTATAGCGGCTCACACGTTCATAATGAGTGAGCCAGTCATCAACATCTTCCCCTGCTTGGCCGGCAAAGGAACGAGGCTCGCGAAACGGTAGCGTCGCATTCGTGGTGGTCGGCGGCGCATCGCGAGACGGGGGTAGAGGATCCCGTGTTGATGTTCGGGGCTGCTCGGTAGTCTGCTGCATTCTTGTTGGAAAGGGCGGGAGACCAGCGAGGCGACGGCTCCGACGAAGCTCCAGCGATTGAGGATGCGTCTTGAGGGTAGTCGTACCCAGCACCTGACCACCAATTTGTTACGAAGGGGGTAAGACGTCGGAGCGCTGAACAACAAAACGATAGGGTCGGGAGCTCAGCTGGTCAACGGCAGCGCGTCCGGCACGAGAGTCCTTTTTCAACGTCTTTCTCCTTCACTTGTCTTCTAAACTTCATCTTCTTCCGTACTGTTACAATATTTTCGAAAACCTAATAGTAAAACGCGTTCATAAATTTCTTGAAAAGTACCAAATCATTTGCTCACAGCAACATGGTTTCCGCCTACAATACTAAACATTAACAGCTGTTCTTTCACTTAGCCAAATAATTAATACCGCCTTGCATAATAATAACCTTGCTGCAGTGGTGTGCTTCGACCTTCAGAAAGCCTTTGACACAGTTGACCACAATATTATGCTAAATAAACCAAATAAATATGGCTTTCGGGGCGAAACCTTCAACTTATCTCATAGTTTCCTATCAGATCGCCAACAAATAGTTTCAATTAACAATATATCATATTCCCCACAATATATAATAACAGGTGTTCCACGGGGGTTCAGTGCATGGGCCCCTGCTCTTTACACTTTGTGTTCATGACCTGCCTTGTATTCTTACTTCTAAAATGCTCATGTAAGCTGAAGACTACTACCATCATATTCACTGGTGAAAACGAGGTTGAACTACAATGTAAATTAAACATAGGGTTAGCTAAAATATCAGATTGGTTTTTGGCTAACATCAACACTATCAACACAAAGAAAACTAAATGCATGGTATTTCACTCACCAAAAAACCCCCTAAACTACACCTTATTTAAACCAGTTATTAACAATAATGCACTTCAACAAACCAACTCTTTCAAATATCTAGGTATGGTCTTTGATAGCAACTTACATTGGAAAAATCTAATTACTGCTTTCTGCTCTAAACTATCCTCTGGTTGTTACGCCTTTTTACGAGCTCGTGATTGTTTTGACGTCAACATGTTGCGCATAATAAAGTTCGCATTCATCCGCAGTCATTTATTATACTGTTTAGAATCCTAGGGCTTGACCTACGCTACTTACCTTAAACCTATCATACGATTGCAAAAGCGTGCAATTAGAATAATGACATTCGCGAAACACAATGAACACAGTAAGCTTTTGTTTTTGCAGCTAAATATGTTAACCTTTAATCACATGTGAGAAGAAAAAGCGGCGCGTTGCACATAGAGCATAATTAAAAACAATCATCCATCTCCAGTGTCCTTATTTACCAGTCTACTATGATTCACAAGAGGCTTGACTCTCAAGAATTTTAATCTTCCCCTTACTAAAAATGTGTATGGTGAGAGACTTCAACATTATGTTGGCGCAATAGTGTGGAATAAAATTCCTGTCGATCTGAGGAATCACCAACATTTCTGTCAAAAGTTGAAAAGCCATTACCTGTTGTTAAATGCCGAAGATTGTCCTCCGTATTAGAAGTACTTATATTTTTTTGCTCTCTGATATTTTATCTGCGATGTGAGCAATTGTAAAAGCCGTGATGTTGTTTCTGCTTTATCTCTGTTAACTCTATGTGCTATTCCAGATTTAGTAGCGCCCTGTATCTGTAAATAGTATCTATGATATTTTTATTTTTATTATTATATTATTATATAGTAAGTAGCCTTTGTAACATAAAAACTTTTAATCGTTGGACCCACAACTATCCTTCGGCTATGGGTGCAAGCACTGGTCGGCAAATGATTTTGTATTTATGCAGGAAATAAAACAAACTTGAAACTTCAATACGTGCTCAAATTTTGTAGCTGTCAACTCCATATGCAATTTGTTGCAGAACCCTGACTCCGATGAACGCCACCAAGCAGCTGTTGGTTGTCTTTTCTGCCTGCTAGTAAGGGTCTAAGCCCCTGCAAGCGTCTTCATGAGAGGCGTGCCCTTCAGACGCTGTCTTCCGATTGCGCGTTTCATGTCGCAGCATGAAGCCACCAGCATCCTGTCCACCTCGAAGCTGGAACGCCACGTGCAGGTGCCCCTGCTCCTCTCCATTTCCCTGGCCGCGGTACAGTACGAAGTAGAGAGGGACCACAGCGTCCAGCAGCCACGGTTGAAGAGCCTCAAATGCTCCAACGCTACCCTCCTGCCCTTCGCGACGGTATGTCACAGCGGTGGAAAGCCGTAGTCTATGCTGGCGATTCTGTGTGACATTGAATAAATTGGCTCTTATGAAATATTTTGCTTATTTTGCATATCGCCCTACTCGTTTTTGTTCTCTTATGCGCATGTGGCGTTCCAATATGAGACATGAACACCCCACGAACAAAATGGTTTTTCTTGATATTGTCCTCGTGCCAATGCTGGGATATAATGGCAAGTTGGAAAGCTAATATCAGCGCTTAGCTGATTATTTTTTTATTGGAGCAGAAGGGGTAGTACAACACTATTCGTTGGCGATGAAAGTTTTAAACAGGTCAGGATGAAATTCTGTGGTCCGATGCATACATTTCATTTCGCATATACGATTAAGGCACTTGACGGCCGGAATTTGTTTAATGCTAGAGGAAGCACTACATATTTTTAAGCTTCTGTACGGCACTTATGAGAGTGCCTGGTAATATTACAAATGTATACATTGAATCTGTATTGTACGCTTCTAGTCTGATACCTACCAAATGAAGTGTTTCGCACTGCGTTGTCTAAATGTACTTCATTTATATTGACTAAATCCCGGTTTTCCAAGCCCACTTCTTTCTAAGGAGCATCCACTTATGCTATGGACGTTCAAATGTACCTTGTTAAGATTTTCTAATAATGGTTTCTGATGCCGTAAAACAAACGACGATCAGTTTTTCATTTTTGTTTTTACTGTACAAGGTATGCCCTTCGTCATCAGCGTACATCCCCACTGGAATCGAACAGTACGCGTTCAGCAGTTATGAAGACGACCGAATACACGGGAAATGGCGCACCTACATGACGTCGGTGGATATGGTAAATGAAGTAAGTGTCAGTTTCTGATACTTACCTTACGCTCACTCTAAGTTAAGAGTACACTGTATATCGATTCCACATTAACCATTAACCAAAGCACAAACAAACCTTCAGAGTAGGTAAATAGTAACATTGGCATTAGGGACACAAATATGGCTATTATTCATCTCCCTCCAGCATGCCTTATTTAGATCTCGTGTGTCTGCGTCCAGCAGAACCCAAATAATAATCTTAATATGATGAATGTATAGAGCAGCCATGAACCTCTTCGTCAGGATGGGGATGTTCTCGAAAGGCACTACGTAAAATAGCCGGAACATTCGAAGCCACATTTAAGGTCAGAAATGATATGAAAGTGATGGCCTGTTAGGCTTAATCTTCATTTTGAATGCACTAGCCTTGTTATTCGATCCAGGTGGCCCAAATAACCAGTAGTTTTTCCGAGGGTTCAAATTTTCGCTGACCTCAGGCTGCTTAGATTCTTTAAAAGTAAAATTAGTAGAACGCTCAAGCTTCTCTTCATGAGTAGCCGCAATAGCTTGTGCACTCATTTCTTCACCCTGATGGCGGCATCTTCCTCGAGCACCACCATCATGAGAAGACACACCCTTTAACGTAGCCCCCACGCTATTTCACGCATCTAGTGCAGTCACAAGATGTTATCGCGCCAGTACAAACCACACGTCCCATCACAACAGTTCAAAACCAGTCTACACTTTCAGGCAAATTACTCAGCTTTACCAAAACAGACGCAATCCTTGTAAAGGATTTACGAGAGTGGAGGAACGCGTGTTTCTTCGCCTCCTCACGAACACCATGATGTGCCCGACGCCACCTAAACACTTTGGCAATGCCTGCTCCAGGGATTACCCGCACTGTGGGGAAATGTCCTCGGACCTCTTACACATAGTATGGGCGTGCCCCTCCAACCCTGCCCTTGCACCTAACCTAAACCTCACCCAGGAGGACTGGGAGGCGACCCTACTCGCCTGCTTCGACCTGAAAGCCCAAAAGGCGCTGGTCAAATGAGAAATGGTGGCAGCGGAAGCCACTGGGGTCCCGTACTTGGAACTCCACCCAGTGTTCGTGAGCGGAAGGACGCTAAGCCGGACCCCAGAGCAACCTCCATGTATCTCTCTCTTTATAATAAACGTTTTCACCACCACCACCACCAAGCTCAGTAGCACATGCACCAGGTTATTGGTCTACGCTGCCTTGATTTCCTTCACGAATCACCGATCATTACTCACTAGTCAATCAGCCAATTCGATTTTGAGGGAAGGAAAGCGCAGCGGGAGCGGCAGAAAGCTACGAAGGCGGATGAGGTTAAGACGTTCACAGGGGTCAAATGGATGGACTTAGCACAGAATCTGGTTAATTGGAGTAATATGAGGGAGGCCTTCGTTCTGCAGTGGGTATAGTACGGCTGAGGAAGATGATAATGAATCAATCAATCAGCGAACCTCGCGATCAACCATACCCATCACTCAACTAACATGCATATATCATATACTCTCCATACAAATTTTCCATCATTTTCCGCCACATTTTCGACTCGTCCTTGAAGTAGATGGGCAGTGTGCACTGAAACGCAGCGGCGCTCCATTTGCCTTGGCGAAAAAGTATCAGGTCACGAAGTTTCAGAGGTTGCCGCATACGACGCCATTTGTTTTCGCACGCTCGTTTTTTCCTCGTCCTTGAAAGCTTCCTGTCAAACGAGGTTAGGGCGGCGGAAACAGTGTTTCAGCCCAACAAGCCAAGTACTCTTTCTATAAAATACTTGATAATATAGATCTATAGAGCCCGCTTGACCTGGTTATGAAACATGTTAGATGAGGAACATTTCAGCCCAGCAGTACTTTGGTCGCTACATTTATAGCATCAGCGTAAAAACATTGACAGCCGTTCTTATAAAATTATGAGATTGCCTTTTCTGCTGTAACTTGTTAATAAATCAGACTGTATTGGAATCAATCGAGTAACAGATTCCTTAACAAACCGTAAACAAGAATAAGCATCCGTGTTAGTTCAGGCACCGTGACGACTCCCATAAATAGTTTCGAGAATTCAATTTTCATAAGGGCTAAAACACGCGTGGCGACATCTGTGTCCACGATGACTGTTCATTTCAGATCTAATAATGCGTGTCGGCAGAAACAATAAATACTAACAACTTCCTTTTTTTTTTCTTACAAAATGCTTCCATCCGCACTTAAGCACCTCAGCGCTGATGTGTGGACTGGCCGAAGTCACGCGTACCGCGCACCGGAAAACAAAAATATAACATTTTCTCGTTTACAAAGTAAATACAAGTTGTTATTGTTAGTAAATCTCGTTTAATATAAGAAAGGAATTTACGCCTCTTGTTGCGCTGAATGAGTTGCAGTGATTGGCGCAACAGAGGGAAATGTTTACGGTCGTAAAATATCGCGAAGCGTGTTTTAAAATATCGCCGATGACATGTCAGCACGCGTGTCAAAAACCTCGAATAGGTGTTGCTTCGATACACGGTTCTGGTATGAAACATATAATTAGCTTAGCCTTCGCTCATTACTGGGGTACCTCTACGAAGCCGATACAAAAGGACCGGCCGCGCCACATCGAGTGACTGGACGGGCGTCCCTCAATTTGGACCTGGAGAGGCCAGAGAGCCTTCTTTTTATCCACATTGTAAAAACAAGAAAGTGCCCTTACAAATGAATTGCCGCTATTAGCGTGAAAGCAAATAGTAGCCTCTTGTGTATAGGTCAATTATAATTTATGTCTATTTATGTTTGATTGAGGATATTAGGTTGGTGCTGTAAATGAAGACGAAAAATGCTAGAGAACTGAATGTAGTCGGTGTTTCAGACCTGTCATTTGATCCTGCCGGTGACTGAGGACAGTCGTCATAAAAATATTTCTCCCTTTCGCAGGTGAAGTCTGTGGCAGATGCACTGGATTCGTCACTGGCAGCCAGTGTCGGCTGGGCCTTCTATGACCTGGAGCTAGAGGACAACCTTGGAGATTGCGCTTCATCCGCGGTCTTAGCGGAGGGACGCCAAAACAGCTCCCAGTCCTTTGCCTACCATAGACTCAGGAATGCTGTCCGGCAAATTAGAGCACTAAATCGAAGCAGCTTACACTACTTCACTCCCAATATGACACTCAATTTAAGCGATGATCCCACAGCTTCTGCGTCAAATGATTTCTCACTAAATTACACTAAGTTTGATTGATCCATATTAAACAGTTCAATTAAAGAACAGCCACTACTCATCTCACCTGCTCTTACAGCGAACTGTGTGCCTTTTTTAGCTATTTATTTATATTGTAATACCAGCAAGCGAAATAATTATTTCAGTACTCCACACAGCACCGAAGCCTCTCTCCCGTCATATGTACATATGACACACGACTGGACGCCATTTAGAAACTTCCTTTCATGCGCCTGTGCGTGTGATTTCGTTACGCATCTGGTGTTTGCATTCCTGAATAAAAAACGAATTTGTTTGAAAGCTCGTTTTACTGCCTAAATATCAATATTCTGAAATGCAGCAGGATTTCTATTACTAACCTCAAAATGCCTATTCTTTCACTCGACTTTTACTATGCTGTGTCGCACCCATGATTGCCAGCACACTCATGGCACTCAGTGCTGTACGCCCATCACATATGATGTCGTATATTAATCTACAAACGCACATACCACTATATTAAAAAATGCCAAGAAGAGTGTTAATCCATATCATTTAATCAAGCCGTGTTTTGAGCCAGGCGTAGTGCTTGTTGGCAAAACAGTCCACTTCGGAGTATTTAGGATCAATCGGTGAATATGTATGGATAGCCAGATGAGGTTTTTCCAGACAAGCTTAGCACACGTCCGCGAAGGGACCTCACAGTATGAGGAACGTCGCGCTGCACATCTTGAGTGTGGAACTTTTCTTTTTAGTACAAAAGAAATGGCACAAATTAAGATGAAGCCAAGGATCGAAACCTCCGCATCATCCTTCAGACTCTCAATCTTAGTTAGACGAGGACACCAAGTTTTAAGCTCGGCCCCGGTTGAAGCACACGCATTTGTCTTACTGCAATGCGAGGACTAGCTCGAATGGCCCCTTTTGAAGACTGGTCAAAGCCCCCTTCCAGGCAGAGATATGCGTAGAATTTTTGTCCTTGAGTGTTTGTAGAATCGCGTATGGCCAACGCAGCCTATCAGTGAGAATGAGTTAAATATTATTGCGTCAAGAATAAGAAAACTTCAAACGAACAAACCAAAACCTGTTTGGGACCAGGAAACCCGCGTATGTCTACCGAAACACCAATGACGTTTGTTGTGACGTCATTCATTGGTTTAAAATACGATACATCTCTAGATCAAATACATGACGTGTACCCTGCTCAAGATGGGAAAGAACGCAGGCCGGAGAAGGGCAGCAGCAAGACGAATAAGCAACCGTATGTACATTAACTTACTTGCTTTGGAACAAGGTGATCGAAGATTCAGAGGAGAGTCACCCTTCTTTATCTAAAGCCAACACGCTTTCCGAATACTCCTGTGTCTGCGGCGATCTTTCACCCGTGCCATCCCTCAGCACCAGCCCGCAACAGACGCCCGGGATGTTGGTTTAGTCTTGTTGGCAGTAGATTGTTGTGAAGTATACTCTAGTCGGGCCGCCAATGTTGAACGCTGGTCTCTATCGTAATACTCCCCTGCAAGGCAAGCACACTGTCGCTGCGCTCTCAACTCACACACATTGATGCGATAAGCTTAGATCTACCATTTTCTTTTTTATGTTGTTTGTGTATGTTACAGCAAAATTGTCGCCGATTGTCACCTTTCCTGGAATTTTTCAGATTTTTTTTATGTAAAAGTGTGAACACTCCTATATTAAAACAAATTGTGCAGCGGCATCGGCGTCTAGCGTTTCAGTCCTTGTAGCCCCGAACAGTCACGAGCTAAGCCCTGGCAGGCTCTTTTTTTTTGTGTATGTACATCCAAAACCTATTTGCGGAATGAGTGTTTGATACACGGCCACGTATTTAACATGCCACTTGTCACAGCTAACTTCTGCACTTACATAGTGACCTCTATTTCTTTTGAAGACAATAAATCTTGTCCGCAGCGACGCAGTGACTAAGTAATATTTCTGCGTTAGGCCTATGACAGTAATTCATAGCGTGACAAGCCATTGCCACGCAACCAGCAACCTAGACAGAGGTTTGTCAGTCAGTGAATCCGTCTATTCGGTCGATGAGC
The DNA here is from genome assembly GCF_055883805.1 of Amblyomma maculatum. NCBI lineage: Eukaryota > Metazoa > Arthropoda > Arachnida > Ixodida > Ixodidae > Amblyomma > Amblyomma maculatum. The sequence goes on from NC_139344.1 coordinate 428,490,505, forward strand.
ATGCAAACCTTCTATCAAACGTAGACTCCCTAAAGGCCGAATTTACCATGCGGCAATCGGCAAATCACATCACATCAACAGTCTGCGCACATAGTCAAAGCCAACAGCCACATAATCCGCGAAGACCTTTAACGGGCTCACCTTGAGCCATCACACAAGCATGTGAAGAGGCCACAGTTCTACCAAACCACGACTGAAAAGCCTACTTCTTCCCCAAACTTGTTTATGTTCACTGCCCATCTGAAAGCAAAACCGTAAAGCTACTGTCCTCGATTAGAAATGCACTCCGGTAGCTTAACACACTCATAAATAGCTTGAAAAGCCAAACAGCATGATCACTTCTTGCGTGAAGCCTGCTCATATCACCCTGGTTGGCATATATAATATATATAGCACGAATACTATGTGTGGTGGCCGAACAAGCGTGAGTTGGTTTTCAAGGTGCACTGGGTGCCTTTCTACGTTTCGAGTGAAGCAATGCAGAGGGCGTTCGAAGACTTTGGAGATGTGCTAGAAGTCACTTATGAGCAGTGGAACAGCCCGGGTTTTGAAGAGGCCGAATCGACAACTCGGCTAGTAAAAATAGTGCTCAAAGAGGGGCTTTCGATCGATGATTTGCCCCACATGTACAAGTTTTACGGAGGGCTTGTGTTAGTGGTGGTGCCTGGACGGCCACCAATATGCTTAAGATGTAAGAAGACAGGCCCCATTCGACGTTATTGCCGCACTCCGAGATGTAGTTCGTGTCATATCTTCGGGCACGACCGGGAGGGATGCGTCCGCACGTATGCCCGTGTGGCCACGGGTATTGTGCCCCCTCAAGACGACGGGAGCGAGTTGATCATGAACCAGGAGGAACTGGAGAACGCTGGAGCCCTGCCCCCTACAGCATCCGGAGAGGGACCTGATGTCCAACAGCCGGAGCACACCGCCGGCGGAGGGAAGACGCAAGTTAGCGAACCCGCTGCAGAAACGACTGGAAAGGGGGAGGAGGCTGCTATGTCGTCAGATCAGCCAACAGAGAAAGGCACTTCGGAAGGAAGCGTTGCCGAGTCCCCGATGGATATGACAACCGCCTCCATGAAGAGACCACGAGAATACGAAAAGGTACCAGCTACAGAACGGGAACTGCGTCGACTAGAAAAGCAGTGGAGGGTGGGAGGCGCTTAGAAAGGCAAGTTAGCCTTATCGCAAACCGCGTTGCGTACCTCGTCGCTCACTCACGATGAGAGACTGAAGAAGTGAGCCTTTGGTCATTGTTTGTTAGCTGGGTTTAGAGTATGGCTTATTGGAAAAAACCGCTAAAAGTGAGCACTCTAAATGTCCGAGGGCTCGCCTCGAGACGGAAGCAAGTGCAGTTGAACCGTTTGTTGAGCGAACTAGATTTAGACAACGTAGCCATACAAGAAAGAAAGGTTGAGGATGAGCAGCAAACAGATAATATGGTGTTTGGTTTTCGGTCACGCTTCAATGTTTGCGTAAGCCATGCAGTCGGTTTGTCGGCAGGTTGCTGTCTTTTCCTGAGGAAAAGTGTAAGCATAGCAGTGGAGCAAGTAATAACTTGTACAATGGGGCGTTTCGTCGTGTGCGACATCAAGTACGAAACCTGTGCGGTGAGGGTGGTGGTCCTGTATGCACCAACGACACAAAAAGAACGGCGCGACTTTTTTTAGCAGTTGGTGCCTTTCCTTGAATGCAGTCGTGCGCTTATATTTTTGGGAGATTTCAACTGTGTTGTAGACTCTAAGGATCGTTCGAATAGAAATGTTGGAAAAGACCAAAGTGCCGAATTGCTAAAGTGTGTCCTCAATGAGTGCAGCTTAGAGGACGTATCAGTCCTGGTGAATGGTGAAAAACGTGTGCATTTCACACATTTTGAAGGTAGTAGTCACGCGCGACTTGACCGAATATATGTGTCGCCAGAGTTTTTGCCTACCTGTGAACAGTATGAAGTGAAGCAAGTGTGATTTAGCGACCATTGCTTAGTCACGGTCACGCTAGGCGGAACGAAGCAGTGTAAATCAAAAATGAACTGGGACTTATGGAAAATAAACTCGAGGCTTACAGAAGACGAACTATTTTTAAGAAAAGTTAAGGAAAGCATTGATATTTTTTATGAGAGCGAAACAGGCTGTATTGAATCCTGGGAACGATTTAAACAGGGGGTTAAAATGAATGCAATTGAGCGCTCTTCCATTATTAGGTATGAGGAAAAGAAAGAAGAAAAGCAACTGCAAGAGCTCTTAAAATATTTAGGGCGTGAAGAAGAACGAATTCCGGGTATGTTCATGCATGATATAAAAGGCATCAAAGTTAGGCTAGAAGCTTTGGATGCCCAGAAGTACAGAGGCGCTGCGATAAGAGCGCGCACGGAAAAATGGCTTGGTGGCGAAACGCCAACAAAACGCGTCCTCGCTGATGAAAAGCGATATGCGCGCGCGAACGAGATAACGGTTATTGAATACAAGGGGCAAAGGCATGATGAGCAAGACGGAATTAAGAGCGCCATCGTGGAACATTACCATGAGCTGTTTTCGAGCAAAGCACCAAGTGAAGAATGGTTTAGAGATAACTTTTTGTCTCTGATGCCAATATTAGGCAAAGAAGTTACTGAAGAGTTAGAGAACGAAATAAGTGTGGAGGAAATAGAAAAGGCCATTGATGAATTGAATGTCGGAAAGTCCCCGGGTCCAGATGGTTTGAGTGCGGCCTTTTACAAGAGCCGTAAAAGTAAGAGTGTATGCTCTATAGGCTTTTCAAGGAGTGCTTTGATGTAGGTTATCTGCCACCGTCGTTTAGCAACGCGCATACGGCCTTGGTTCCCAAGACTGATGAGCCAGCCATGCTTTTAAAAGTTGCAAGCTATAGACCGATCACGTTAACAAGTGTTGATTATAAAATTCTGATGAAGGTGTTAGCTAAGAGATTGCAATACATTATAAAATATATTGTTGGACCTCATCAAACATGTGGAATAAAGACCAGAAGCATATTTAATAATATTCATGTAGCGCGTAGTGTGTTCGAGTGCTGCGATGCTCTAAACAGGAGAGTGGCCATGGTTCAAGTTGATTTCGGAAAAATATTTGATCGTGTGTCTCATAAAATATTGTACTGTTTGTTGGAACATATTGGTGTTGGTGCCGTTGTATTGAAAGGAGTTAAAATGGCTTATGCATGTTGTTCTACACGCCTTATGATTAACAAAGTGTTATCTGAAAGAATTGATGTAAGAGCATCTGTGCGGCAGGGATGTCCACTGTCTCCTCTCCTCTTTGCTATATATTTGGAACCATTGTGTAGAATGGTAATTGCTAACGAATACATCCGTGGTTTTAAGCTGGGAGTATGTGAAGTGAAAATATTGGCATACGCTGATGATGTGGCGCTTTTTTGTGAAGATCGCGAAACCGTTGCGGAAGCTTTGAAAGTAACACAAAGGTATTGCGGGCAGACTGGTAGTGCTGTTAATTTAAAGAAAATTCTCGGAGTCTGGCACGGGGCATGGGAAGAGGAACCGGAAATTTGCTGTGGAATAAGATGGGCTACAAAGCCCGGAGTTTATTTGGGAGTCCCATTGGACAAATACGGGGAAAATACGAATTACTGGAATGAAAAAGCGGAAGAAATGCGGGAAAGGACGAAAGGATGGATGGGACTTAACCTCTCTATTTTCGCCCGTGCGACTGTATGCAGTACCTTTTTGGTGGCAAGAATAATGTATTTACTTCAAGTATTGTATTGTGCTCGAAGCAATATACAAAGGTTCCATCGTGTATTTGCGCTCTTCATTTGGTCGTCCAACTGGAAACGAATTAGCAGAGATAATCTCTTTCGGCGAGTTAAAGACGGAGGGTTGTCTCTAATGCATCTATATGTACGGCAGATGGTTTTATGGTTTTGTTTCCTACGTGACCAAAAAGATGCATTCCTGAGAACCTTTATGCAAATCATGCTATCCAATGCAATTCCAGAGTTTATAGTCTCTTCATGCTCTGCTCGGGGATACACTGTGTCACGCTTCCTGCGAGAAGTGGTGTGATCGTTCAAGTTTTTGCGCGTGAGGTACTCTGTAGAGTATTTAGCGACGGTACCACCTAAGCGACTGTACAAGGATCTTATTGCACAATTGTTCCCAGCTCCATTGTACAGAACCTTATACTGTGAAGGCCCAGGGAAAGATGTGCTCAAACGAGTTAAAATCATGACTGTTGCACCGGGCATAAAAACATTCTTTTTTAAATTGCATACAGGAACCCTCCCAGTCAAAACATGGATGGAAGAAAAGGACCTTTTTGTACCTTGGGGCTCAAACTGTCTACTATGTAGGAAACCTGAAACAGTTGAGCACATGTTCCTGGATTGTTGGGGTGCGGTGTTTTACTGGGATGTGTTACAAAGGACACTTAAAAAAGACCTGCCATTGACGTCACGTGGAATTCGGTACTTGACAACTATTAATGATGATTTTCAGTATGACCTCATCATGCTATTGTGCCTTCACAGTATTTGGAGGAGTAGGATGGCTTATAGACACTGTGATGTCGATGCACGATCTGTATGAGATTATTTTGTTGAACAAGTGTATAAACTAAAAGACATTTTGAAGCAGCAAGACGCTGCGGAGGAGGTCTTGAGTCTGATGGGCGAACTTGTGGTAATGAAAGTCCATTAGACACGGTTGTCAGCCAAGGGGCATGGCAACCACGATCTTTTACTGATGTATTTGTACCAATTCATGCAATAAAGAAAAAAAAATGTGTGGTGGCCTTGTGGTAGAGCATCCGCCTTGTGGTAGAGCATTCGCCTCGCATTCGGGAGGTACCAGGTTCGATCCTGGTGCCGCCGGTTACCCACCGGTTTTTCAATGGGTACAAGCTTTCCTCCGGCCTGGTGCTCGGCTTTTCCGGTGTGAAATGCTTACCGCCAGGGCAGGCGGTAAGTGCGAGCACCTAAATGCACTTTCACATCATGGTCTAAATTAGACAAAACCAGAAAATGCAGCAATATGCTTCTGCAGTCTCTTGATGCGAAAACGCGGTAGCGTTAAAGGCAACGTTCTCCTAAACATTCGACGTCGGCGTTGGAAATAAAACATTAGGGATAACTTCGAGCAGCTGATATTTGACAGGTTATATGGCCGGGCATTGGATGCGTAGCTGATTTTGGGAAGTCGTAGGACCACATGAAATTGCTCAGTGAGCAGGAGCTACCAGTTTGGGACGCTCTTTAACATTAAAAGGTAAGATGGGAATCGAATCATCCGGGGCTCTTCGATACCGATTCAGACGGGCTGCCCAAGGGTAAGTAGGCATATTTGTACGAGTTTGTTAAAGCGATGATTAATACCTAAGTCAGGTGTACTTCATACAACACTGTAGCTTATGAGTGTGTGCGAGTGAGAACATGGAAAATAACAAAGAAAAGAATCATGACAGATGTCAGGGCTTAGACGAGCAGCAAAATGCTTGTAAGCGAACGAGCGTTCGCAAGGGGATCCGCAGATTGAAGCCAATAAAGCAATCCAGTCCAGAAATGCGAAACTTATATGTCTTGCAGTTGTTTAGCGTTTAATTGGGCTTGATTCACGCTTGTGAGGCAAGCTATTGTGCCTGTATATATATTTCATATACCTTCTCCCACATCGTCACCCATCATGATCTTCTTTCTTCTCCCCTTCCCTTTCCCCAGTGCAGAGTAGCAGGCCAGATTTGAATTATTCCGGCCAACCTATCTGCTTTTCCTTTCAATAAATTCATCTATCTATCTAGCGATTAAGGTGTACACCTTGCATAATGCTGCATGGTGGACTATCCCTGCAAATATTTCGTTTCGACAAATTCTCATCGCTGGCAAATGCTGGTTCATTTCAGGAAGCTACATGACCAGGTTATTCCTCTTGGTGGCGTGTTCAACATTTCCTCATATCTACAGTTGCGCGTTTTGATTTTATTTTTTTTTCTTTGCAGATGTGTAAACTGCCCTTTACTCAATGTTTCCTGTATAATTCATGTCCATCAGAACCGTTCCTCATTTTAATAAATAGTTGTATAAACAAAGAAAGCTCCTAACTCACAATTTATGAATGCGTACTTTTTCCCGAATCTCTTTCTTATCTTTTTTAACCAAGCATTAACAGATTTTCACTTCTCTTTGACCTCTATAGCTATGTATGCTTCATTTAAGGTAGCGCTCTGAGGCACCCTTGGGCCCGAAATGCCCTTTGAATCAGTGAATCTATGTCAATGTATCACACGTCCTGTTTTTTTTTTTCTCTCTTCAGCCTAACTTATTCCCGTGCTACAAATATGCAGTTCATTTCAAGGTATCTGTTGCTCCTTGGATGAAATTCCGAGGTATTTTGGAGCCGAATTCGTTTTACACAAAGTTTTGGACAAGCATGGAAGGCGATGGTGAAAGTTGAAGCGCTTCACCATCGTGCAAGCTCAGAAGACGAGAACGCGAGCCGACGGTGTAAGACCAAGAGTTTCTTCTTCTTCTTCTTCTTCTTCTTCTTCTTCTTCTTCTTCTTCTTCTTCTTCTTCTTCTTCTTCTTCTTCTTCTTCTTCTTCTCCCTCGTTATCATGGCACATACCCACAGTGGGGGTATTGCAGCTTCTTTTTTCTTCGTTCCACAAAACGACGGTCATGCTGCTGGCGATGGCTTCCGGTTTCCTTGGATCAGGTGTAAGCTAGAGGATGTGCGTTATTTCGCCCCTTTTTAGTTTTTGATTTTACTTAATGGTAGTAGCACCTTTTGTTTTGTAATATCATGGCAGAGAAATTTTTTACGTGTAAATTAAGTTATCGATGCATCAAAAACTACCAGATCTTATTGCAGCGCTCAAGCGTTTGTATCGAAGCATGTCGGTGATATATGCTTAGGCGCTGTTTAATAGGCATATCATGGGTATTTTACGTCTTACATTTTCCAAGTCATAGGAAATATCGAGAAACACTGATGTATGATGTCGTGTGAACTTGCCGTATTATTGGGCTTAGTAAATAATGTCTGTCGCCTTTTACTCCCTCATTTGTTTTAAAATCGACGCTGCTGATTGGAACAGCTTTCTAAAATTGTATATATTCGAGTTTCGCATTTTCTGTCTATCGCACTATTTTGAACGAATGCATCCGCGCTGCTTCACGAGCTATGTACGAGGACCTGTGTGAATGATGAAAAGGACGTTCTCCATTCGCGCGTTCCCATTGCGCATTTAGGAGCTGCTTTGTCGGACCTTAGATTCTATCGCAGCGTTGCCGGAGACCTCACGTCAGCAAGATGAGCAAGAACGTCAAGCCTCAGCAGCCGAGTGGTGTGGCAGGAGCTGGATATGCCACTGCGTTAGTCAACCCCGCCAAGGCGTCCAGCAGTGCAGCATCCGCTGCCAAGTCTAGCGACAACATGGGCGCCAACTATTCACCTACATGCACATGGCCTCCAAAAGAACCATTCGAGAGTCGCCAGACGGGTGAGCTCAATATTTCTAAATACAAGTACAAAGCGTGCACGCCCTTGGGCGCGGAAAATCTCGTACCTTCCGTTTTGGACCTCGGCAACCTGACCCTAGACGATCACGGCGGGACCCCGCGGAAGAAGCTAATTCCAGCCGCGACGAAAGACATGAACACGGAACATACTGCCACCGGAAAAAGTCGCGGGAAGCAGCGCCCAGACACTCCGATGCCACCTGCTTACAAACGTTTGTCTAGTCTATTCAAGAAACCACTGCCCAAAGCCGGTACATCGTTCTGTTCCCAAGGAAACGAAAAGCAAGCAACGAATGGCCGAGGCCACGTCCAAGGAAAGCTGTCTGGACAAGGGGACCCCTAGGGAGGGCTGTTCTTGCTCCGTTCGGGCCCTGAGCAAATCGATGGCGACTTGGTACACCAAGCCATTCTGTGACCATCGTTCTGTGTGAGAAAAAGAAGGCCTTGAGAAAGTTTCGCCCTTTCTGGAGTCAATCCACAATAACCCCATGGGAATCGTCGCGTAGAGGGGAAACGGAAATACACCCTCGTTCTGCGTTAATACCGCATACATTGCAAGCGTCCTATTTGCAGAAAATACACATAAAAGAATCGGGCGATGAGAAGACTTAAGACCCGTAAGCACAGTCGGCGCTTCCGCAGCAAGTACGGCCTGTCAGCATGTACCGGTGCGGACAAAAGCAAACGGAGTACGCTTTTTCCTTTTAAAATTTTTCCCTCGCCGCATAATTTAAAAACAGGCAGTCGAGGTACAAACCAGTACTAGATGTCAGTGCCCTTTCACTTGGACAAACATTGCTTTCTTATCTCCAGTGCAGATTTTAATTTAAAGAGAAAAGCTTGCTCCGTTTACTTATGTCCGCACCTGTACATCACATTTGTCGTGCAGATGACGTGACTGGAAGAACGGTGAACAGCGATGAGATTTTAATTTCATGTCTCAGCAGAAATCAACTTCAAAGGGCGGTCGCAACTCGCTCAGGGTGAAATCAGATATGGATTAGGGCAAGCGGTATTGGCCCTGCGCGTGATGCAGCAAGGCAGATCGTTACATCGTCAGGGACGGATTATCAGAGATACCGGCCCGGTTGTATAACAATTAGGAGGGCCCCTTTTTAAGTGTGCTTACGGCATTACATTCTAAAAATGCAGTTGAGCCTATAGTAGGAAACATAATTCACGGCATAGAAAAAATCAGAAAGCAGGGCCAAACCATAATATTTATTGGGTTCCTAGCCATGTCGGGATAGATACACACAGTAAACCTCATAGTAGGAGAATGGAAATTATGTACACAGAAGGAACGCTTCAGTGAGGCGATTTAGTGCCGTCTTCAAATTGGACATACACACTTGACACACAATTTCTTTCTGAGAAAAGAGCAAAACCCATTATGCGAAAAATGTGGAGGCGAGTTCACCGTGAACCACATTTTGATCTCGTGCACAGAACTTGAACAGTTAAGGAAAAAATATTTTACTCCATTCAATAATTAACGCATCCCATTCCACCCCTGTTTACTATTAGGAGACAACCCGCTTGTTGAAATTTCATGTTTTTAGTTTTCTTAAAGAGTTAGGGATTCTAAATCAGCTGTAATTGTGTAAACACTTTTCATTTTCACTCATAAAGAAGCTCAGCAACCTAGTGTTTGGCGTATGATGGCCTTAGTTGTCTATGTGCCAAAAACACCAACACAACACACACCCTATAGCCCCCCCCCCCCCCCCCCGGCCCCTTTCGCCCTATGTCGGTACGTTTGAGAATTTGACGCGTCTGAAAATTTCGTACACACAACCCACGACATATTTTTCCGAAGAATTTGCGGGCTTTTTGAGCACATGGCCTGAGCGTGAATTTACCCACAGAGCACACGGACAGAGCAGGGTCTAGACAGAGCTATTCCAGCAAATCACAGGACATACAACATCCTCCCTCAAGAAACCAGAACGTGAATTCTGACACCCGACTACTGTGCCGGAGTTTCCAGGTTGAACCCGACCACGGCGGCTGCGTTTCGACGGAGGCGAAACGAAGAGGCGTCCGTGTGCTGTGCGATGTCAGCGCACGTTAAAGATTCCCAGGTGGTCAAAAGCCCTCCACTACGGCTTCCCTTTCTCTCCTTCCAATTTCACTCCCATCCTCCCTTCCCTTACGGCGCGGTTCAAGTGTCTACAGAGCAAGTGTGACAGATACAGCGCCTTTCCTTTCCTGTGAATCAATTATTATTATTTAATTCATGAAAAATAAATTCCTTGATTGTTTTTTTTTTACTAATTCGATAGCATAGGAAGATTGGCTACGTGTCAGCACAGAAATAAAAATGGGTCTCATTCGTAGGCTATTGGCAATTTTTTATAAATCATCCAATAGTTTTGTGAATTCATATAGAACAAATTGAGGCTCGCCTAAGGCAGTGCATGGTTACACGGAAGATGAGTTATGTTCTATGTGCTGACTTAAGGTACCGCAAATAATGTTACTCCAAAGGCTGTCATTCTGCGAGACCCAAATTTGTTTTTCAAATGATGGCGCCTGTAGGCCCCGCCGCGGTTGTGCAGTTGTAAGGCGACCGACTACTGTGTCGGACTACCCGGGTTTGATCCCCGCCTCCGGTGGCTGCGTTTCGATGGAGGCGAAACGAAGAGGCGTTCGTGTGCTGTGCGATGTGGTGGTGGTGGTGAAAGACATTTATTGGCTCAAAAAAGCATTCACAGGGAGGTATGACTGTTCCAACCCTTAAGAGGCCAGTCTTCACAAGCACTAGGTGTGGTCCCTAGTACGAGACTTCGGTGGCGTCAGCCGCTGCCCGGGCGCGCTCATGCAAAGCCTTTTGGGCCTGTAGACCAGAGCATCCGAGCAAAGTCGCCTCCCAGTCCTCCCGGGTGGGGTTGAGATGAACGAAGGCACGAAACCGCACGAGCTTTCCCAAATACATACGGACACCCCAGTGCAGATGCCCTAATTATCCTAGTTACCGCTAACATGGCTCATCCTGCGCCCGGTCTAACTTTAGCTGCAGGCAACCACTAAAATTTATGAACAAGAATGATAGAAAAGCAAGGTCCTTCAATGCGCCTTTCTGTATTAGGAAAACAGAAACAAACATAAAGTTCATGGCCAGCGCATTTTTCGCTATAGTACAACACCCTCGCGATAAACTGAGCTGCGCTCTCAGACCGAGCTGTATGCGATTCGCCTAATACGGGCTCTAATACGACCGACCAAAATGCTGAAGAATTCTCTCACGTCTTTTAACGGTTCAACTACCGAGATGCACACCACTGCATTCGGTTTAAAAAAGCAGGAGCCATTCCATGAAATACACCCGCGTGGACCTCGCCTCTGGACCACAAGAGGTAATCAGCCATGTGTGGCTGCCATGAACTCCGGGGGTCAGTCCGCATAATAGGATAAAATGAAAGCCCATATCGCTCAATATCGAATACCATTTGAACCGAATGGCAACTACTATTTTTCCACGGAGACCAATTTAACTAATTATTTTGCTGTGTATTTAATACCACCTCAACCTGAATAAAAACTGCATGATTGTTCTCTAGAGACCAATCTGAGTATCATCTAGATGTTTCTAATTGGCATTTAGCAGCAAGCTTCAAATTAACAGTAAGTAAAATAGCCCCTTTAAATAGCCCCCTTTTCATTCGCAACCTTTAGGACTGACATGTGTCTTCAGTTAGGAACCCTGTGGCAAAAAAGCCTGCACCTTGGCTAGCAGAAGGATGGTAAGTCGGAAGCCAACTGGGGGGATATCACCCTGAATACTGCATGAGTAACGGTTGCGTAACGGCTTTCATCGGATTTAACGTTGGTAATTTTTCCTACACGTTTTTCTCAATTCTGGCTTACGGAGACGGCAACTAACACGACTTTTCGACCGGAAGAACTCCATAAGCTTCGCGTAAAAAAAAGCAATGTTGATTGCCCCTGACATGTGAGATGAATAGTGATCTGTTGTAGAAACGCAACAAGCACGAATTATGAACAGTAAAGGTGCTACAGGCCACCACTTTTCTCGGAAGTATCCCCTGGCCGACATACCATTCTCAGCAGCCGCTTCATGAGTGCATATTTACGTCGACGAAGAACTGAGTCTTAAACGTGTGCACCGTGAGGTGGAGTTTATCTGAATAAAATTTTTACTGTATTTTAGGTATGAAAACTGTCTCTTTAAAATTTTATGTAACAAGGGCACTGTTAGAGATGGTGGTTAAATTTTATGTCTCGACCATGCTGAATAACTGGGATTAAAGGCGGGCTAGTGTCATGCATAAAAGGTATTTAAAGTGCTTGATGTGAGCCGTGCGAATATGTGTGGGACAAAAGCAGTGAATTATGTTTTGGTTAAAAATGGCTCATTTGGCACTGAATAAACAATTCAAAACAGCAGCAACTCTACTCACGCGTTTAGGGTGTCAACGAAATGAATCAAGAAACTCTTCCGGAAGATAGATGGAAGAAAATAACAGCAAGAGCGATGAATTACGGTACAAACTGCGGTTAATCGAAATACTTCATTTAACCGTGCTCGTGCTAAATATCAAGAGACAGCCTACTGGAAACTGAGGATTACTTAATTTCAACACTCTCATGTCATGTCATCATGAGTACATTGCTTTATCCGCCACACGAGTGGCGTAGAAAATACGGACGATGCCAAACATGATTTCTCTTTAAATAAGGTTGGTAGAGTACTGATAGCCGCCCAGATACCAAAGCATAATTCCGTGCTGTGGACCATTCATTCGCATTTGTTCCTTATGCTGCGCTTGCGGCTGTCGCAAGTTCCACTTTTCTGATTAGCTTTAAAGATTCGTGTATGCACTCGGAGAGCATGCACCACGAGTATCTTTCGCTGCACGTCTTTGGGAACACGGTGTCAAGGTCGAGGCCGTATACGGCAAGGCAGATTGGCGTATCAGCATCCAGGAACTTTTGCAACATTGGCATTATCTTCCCATCAACTTCGTAAACACTTTCAAAAGTGACGAACCCACCGGGGACGTCCCCGAAGGCAGCCCGAACAGCTACGTCCACTTGAACGCGACTGTTGTTGCAGAAGTCGCTGATACTCGCGACGTTCCAAGAGGCACATTGGTCACCAGGCCTCAGCAACCCCGTTGAGGTCGCGTTCTCTGCCCGAAACAGTATGGCGCCGGCGAAGACTGAGAAGCAGCGGGTGAACACACCCGGTTTCACCAGCGTCAAGGCACGGTGGGACAGCAACGTCGCGGCTCCGTGCAGCGTGAATCGTGGCACGGCGTCGTACGGCTCGACGGGCATTGCGTACCCCGCTACGCAGGAGTTTCCCGGCACAGGAATGTGCGTCTCCAGCACGAAGAGTCTCAGTGGTGTGACCATGGCGTCCAGTGCCTCCGTGAGTACGAGTGAAGCGGCGTTGGTGTCGGTCATTCCTTCGAAAGACGCGCCCAGGGCCAGGAACATACCCGGGTTAGTACGCTGCATTAGAGTGAGCGCCGACGTCATGGTAGGCAGGTTGTCGACGGAAAGACGCACGCCGAGGAGCGCCAGCCCAAGCATGTTGGTGTGTACCAGAGTGGCGTTGATCTCGCGAGCTCTACGGGCCGTAAGTGTGGAAAGGAACGCATTCCACTCAAAGGACGGCATGAATGAAGTGACGTTGTAAAGCAGCGCGCGCCTCTGAAATATCCGCCAGCTCTTCTTCGCCTTGGAGTCACTGATGGCTACAACGAGGTGGCCGACCTTAGCGTTGTAGAGCACGTGCGTGAAGATAATGACGCTACAAACGCCGTCAGTCGGGTAGATGGGCCGCTGCAGGGCATAAGGCCCGAGAGTGCACACCAGCGTGCGCTCTGGCTCGACGCCAAAGGGGCTTCTCCGTCGTTTCTGGAGGCACTCGCTAGCGTTGAGGTGGCACCACTGTGAGAGGCGCCAGTACGGATCGGGGCGCATAGAGAAGCGGACGCACATGGACGCGAAGAAAAAGGTAAGGAATGTCGCTGTCGCCAAGATGGCCAGGGTGAACCAAGTATAAGCGAAGACCAACACGAAGGACTTGCCATTGTTCTCGAGAAGCCCCTCCTCAGCACTTGTTGGACGGTCTGCGGTCGCTGATGTGGCTTTTGTGCCATTCTCACACAAACCCTTCATTTAATCTACTCCAGCTTCTTCTTGGAGTATGGTTCTTCTTCCTTGTCGTACGGATTCCCAGGCAGGAATTTCGTCTTCTTCGCCTTGTTGCTCGAGTGTTCAGGTCTACTTTCTAGGTTCTTCTTCTTCCTCGTTATAATGGCACATACCCACAGTGAGGAATTGGCCAGAATTCGTTGTAGGTGACATATAATTGAAAATGTCGATTTGACTGTATGATAGATAACCTAATAATTAGGAGTTAGTGTTGCTAAAATAATTTGAAATTTTGAGGCGATAGTAACAGAAAACAATGAAAAAAGAATTAAAACTGTAAAATAGTAAAAATAATAATAAAAATAATAACGAATACAATTCAGACAGATCAGCGCTAACACACAAATCTTCCAGTAGCAATACTATAATAATGAAGTAAGTCACACACCGGTTTTAGGGCATACCCTTTGACAGTTGCACCAAAGGAGAGGAGGACAGGAACTTTAAATGGCAATCCTAGGCGAGCAAGAGGTATTTCTAAATAATTTCTTCTCTGAGTAGCCTACCTGTGGCAGGAGAGGATGTAATGTTCAATTGTTTCCACGTCATCACATGACGCACAAAGATTCGACGGCGTGAATCCAGAGCGACATAAATAAAGATTGAGGTAAGGAATTCTACAACGCGTGAGCGTCATGGAGACTTCACATTGCCTCGAGGTATACAACATCGGACATTCCAATGGAATGACACCACAAATGTAGTTTTCTTCTTCTTCTCCCTCGAATCATATGGTACATATACACAGTGGTGGATTGGCCAGAGTTCATTACAGGTGTAGGAATAGAATTCATGATGTTGATTTAGACTGTATGATAGATACCTTATTACTTAGGATTTAGTGTCGCTAAAATAATTTTGGAAAATTTTGAGATGATAGGAATAGAAATCAATAAAGCAAGGATTTAATAACGTTCAAATGTACTTTAAATATTTAAGTGTAATTCGTACTGACCAGCGCTAACAATTTCTGAATTTTTCCGCCTTGCGCATACGCAAAGCGCAAAAATTCCGAATATAGACCAATACAGATCTGTAACTTAAGTAAGATGCCAGGGCGCTGCTGTCGCTACGATGGACTGACTGGTGGTGAAAAGAAGGCTTGGTGCCTTTAGGAATACATAAAAATATTTCAAAAATAACTCTATTTTTCTTACAGTGCGCATAAAATTTCTTCATTCGATGCAGAGTAACCAGGAACTTGTAGAACAGATTGTTAAGATCTGAAATCTCAATGCAGAGGCGGAGTATATTTAAAACACTTTGAAACGTTAAGAGGAAACGGTTGGGACGACCCGTTGAAACGAATGCAAGGAACACTTACCAAAGAATGTTCCCGTTTCACCGTATCTCAATAAATGCCGTCGATGGTTAAAAGTTAGCGAGTGTTTCGCAGAAAAATTGTGAATTGCCTGGCCGTAAACGCGAAGTCAAAAATGGCTTTCAGGCAGAATTTTTGCGCCAAATGCCAAAACTCGATGATGATGTTAAAACGCGTCTAGAACGACCCATAAGTTTGACAGAAATAGAAAGTGCGATAGACGAGCTTCCAATGGGAAAGTCGCCAGGACCTGACGGGCTTGGCGCTGCTTTCTACAAAGCATGCATTTAAAGATTACACAGCCCAGATTTTGCTTAAAGTGCTAGACGAGTCACACGAGCGTAAGCAGGTTCCCCCTTCGTTTTCTACCTCGCACATTGTTTTGATTCCGAAGTATGATGAGCCAGGAAAACGCCTGTTGGTGGGTTCTTATCGGCCGATAAGCCTCACCAACGTGGATTACAAAATATACATGAAAGTGCTGGCGAAAAGGCTTCAAAGTGTAATACCGAGTCTGGTTGGGCCACACCAGACGTGCGGCATTAAAAGTCGAAGCATCGCAACTAATATGCACGTGGTACGAACTGTTTTGGAGTGTTGTGACGCGATTGGATCTCGAGTTGCAATGATACAGCTGGATCTCGCCAAAGCATTCGATCGCGTTTCGCACGATGCCTTGTTCGAAGTATTGGCACACTCAAACATAGGGCGAGTGATTGAGGAAGGTGTTCGAATGGTGTATGCGAACTGCACGACACGGATAATTGTGAATGGAGAGCTCACTGACAGCATTCGTGTGCTGTGGTCAGTGAGGCAAGGCTGCCCCCTGTCACCCCTGCTGTTTGCGGCCTACCTCGAGCCTCTCTGCCGGTCTATCATAAACAATGAACGTATAACTGGTTTTATGCTACAGTCAGCACAGGTCAAAATGCTGGCATATGCAGATGACATCGCTGTATTCTGTTCAAGCAGAGAAAGCATTCAAGAAGTTACTGTCCTTGTAGAAAAATTCTGCCGACAGACAGGCTGTGAAGTAAATTGGGAAAAAAGTGCCGGTTTCTGGCATGGAGACTGGGATGTTACGCCTGAATACTTTTCTCGTTTGCAATGGTCAAAATTGCCGACCCAGTATATAGACTTGCCGCTTGAATCGTACCAAGATCCCACCCCTTTCTGGGCTGGCCAAGCAGAGAGGGCGAGAGAGAAAGCTGATTCATGGCAGGGCAAGCCGTTGTCAATGTTCTCAGGCGCTTATGGGTGCAATGTTTTCCTTGTGGCAAAGATATGGTACGTAATGAATGTGCTTTCGGCGACGCGTGTTAGCATTAAAAAAAATCATCGTGTCTTTGCCGTTTTCATGTGGGCATCAACGTGGGAAAATTGCAGCAGAACCAACCTCTTTCTTCCTGTTAAGGCGGGGGGCTTGGGCCTTGTGCATCTCTTTTTGCGACAGGTTGTCTCGCGTTTTTTTTTTTTTTTTTCTTCGTGATCAAAACGACAAATTCTTGAGGACGGTCATGCAAGTACAACTGTGTAAAATGCTTCCAGAATACGTTGTCTGTTCTGGTGAGAATATGAGTGGCGCTTTAAAAGGGTACATGCGCGAAGTTGTCTTGTCTTTCAGAATGTTGCATGCGCGTTTTTCAATGGAATACTTGAGCAAAGTGTGTAAGAGGAAGCTGTACAAAGATCTTCTGGATGTGACGATACCGTTGCCGATTTACCGTGCACCACACCGTGGAGGCCCCGGACAGGATGTCTTAAAGCGTGTGAAAAAGATGCCAGTTAGGCCTTCAGTTAAAACGTTCTTCTTTAAGCTACATTTCAACACATTACCTGTTAAAACCTGGTTACATGAAAGAGGATTATTCGTTCCCTGGACAACAGACTGTCCCCTTTGCAAAAACCAGAGACAATCGAGCACGTCTTTCTGGATTGCTGGGACCCAGTCTTTCACTGGGATGTTCTCCAGAGAACACTAAAGAAAGACCTTCCGTTAGATCCGTATGGCATACGGTTCCTTCCAGTCGAGAGTGAGGGTATTCCTTTGGATTTAGTCATGGTCTTGGGCCTCCACAGCCTGTGGAAAACAAGGATGCAAGTGCAACATGCAGATGTCAACACTCGTTCTGTACGCGAGAACTTTATCGAGAGTGTGCTGCTCCTTAGAGAAACGTACCGGGTGCTTTCTGATCCACCTTGGATCAGTGTGCTCGATGAACTGGCTGTCCTCAAGAAATTTTAAACCTTTCGTGACAGCCGAAGTCTGGTTGTTGCGAGTTTTACCATTATTGTGGATCTTTTTTGAATTGATGTTAACTCAAAACAGGCAATAAAGAAAAAAAACTCGTGGCTGGTGGTAGCGTCTCCGTCTCACACTCCGGAGACCCTGGTTCGATTCGCACCCAGTCCATCTTGGAAGTTGCTTTTTATTTATGAAGTGCATGCCGGGATTTATCGCTCACGGCCAACGCCGCCGACGACACCAGCTTTTCTGCGACACGAGCTCCTTAACGCTGTCGCGTTAAAATTAAACTCCCTAGAGTAGAACTTTAGCGAACGGGCCCTGATGCATTCCGATCCTTTCTTCCGGATGTGAAAAGCCTCTATCAATTCACGCGATAAGGCGTTTTTGATTCTTCCGATCTCTTGTGTCTGATTTTAGAGATGGTGAACATTTTCGGGCATTCTAAAGACTTAGAATGAACTACTAAGTTCGGTTCCCTTCCATTTATTAGGCATCATTCATACTCACGAAATCGGTCGTCAAGGCAATGTCCGGATTCACCAATATACACCTTTTCCCAAGATAGTGTTATCTGGTAAACAATCCCTACATTGCACTCAGCGTGTCAAAAAAGCTTAATGAGATTCTCATTAAATGATGATTACATTTCTCATCATGCACATTAACATTTCTTTACATTTTCTTCACGCATTCTTGATGAGCTTCATAAGAACGTTGGCCACTGTGTTTCTGATGCACTTTTAGTGCATGAATTTTTTTTGAACTCGTAATGCATATTGTTTGATGTGTTTCTAATGTCCCTAGAGATTCCAGTGCGCACCCTAGTGCAGTAGACTATTATGGCCACTGACACTGGAATTACCCCAGAAGCCTTTGAAGTAATTCGAATTTCAGATTGCCATTTGGAGCTGAAGTGAAAACTTCACATTTTATTTAATTTTGTGTGCAACCATTGATGACAAGCTGCTCATTTTTTGCACCACTGTGGTGTTAAAATTGCCACAAGTGTAACCTGAAAATTGAGAAGAGGCATTTAATTAAATCAGTGTCACATAGATGACATTTGCTGCTCACATGCTCAATTTGCTACAGTGCCATGCTTACCGATGATATCATTTACCCGAACAGGGTCCAAAACTGCCTTGCACGTTGCATCTTTTTCACACACATAATTTCTGTTAAAGAAAGTTGAGACTGATGTCCTGCGCGAAGTCTGCCTAACTCACCGCGATAACTAACCCCATGTGCGATGCCATTTTGGCAGCCAGGTGAAAACAAGCGCGTTTCCCACTTTTTCCTTTAAGCACATTCCGGAGCGTTCCGGCACAAAAAGACACAAAATGCAGCAATCCGTTAGGACACTGTTCCCACAAGGCGCAATGTGCGTAAGAATATGCTTACCTTTACAGGCGATTGCGTCAGCCGTGCAGTACGCTGTCCGCCTTCGTATCACCGGCACCGAACCAACCAGAGCGATTTCAGCGCGAGTGCAATGTAGTCGGCGCATATACATCTTAGTCAAGCAGAAAAAAACGTCCATGCCTTCTTCTTTTGAGCATCTCAAAGATGACCCGGTGCAGCAGTCCTTCCGCCTGAACAAAGCACACAGTATCACGAACACTTGCCGACACGATAAATGCCCGTTTGCGTTAAACACCACATCTAGAAGGCACTGCACAAGCGTACTCACTTCTGTAACAGATATACACGCGAAACGCAACATATCTCCCGACGGTAAACAATCTAAGAAGCACATTCATTATTCGCCGAAACGTGGTCTAAACGGACCCCACCAAGCTAACTGCCATATTGTCTAATTTGAAAAGAGCGCGAGTAGTTACCGGCGGCCTCCGGGCGGTGAAATTTTGTTTCAGTTTCAGTTTCATTTTTAGAAAACACGTGTGTAGTTTTAATTTTAGCGTTATTTTTGGTGCTTTATTCAGGTGTTGGGTTATATCAGCAGCGCCACTCGTGTGTAAAAGGCTATGAAGTTATGCAGCCCCACCCCCAGCATGTTAAGTGATATCCTTGCCCGTAACACCCTAAAGCATATTGTCCAACCATAGCACCCCTTCGCTACGCAAGAAGGGATTTGCAATGGCACAAACACCCAAGACTCAGGGTGTAAGTGTGTTTTCAATGAAACAAATGTCCAAAAAGTCGTTTTTGTGTTTACAGTGTATGCTAAACGAAAATGAAAACATAGTAAAGAATATATATTCGCTTAGTGATGTATACTTTTCCTCATTTGAGAAAGTCAATGTGTTTCCACATTAGCTCCTATACAAAAATACTGTTGTGTTTTCCAAGCACAAAACTTCTTGCGTAATCTCTAATGAAAGTCTGTTGCGGATCTGATGCTAAAACACATCTAATCTTGAGTGTCCTTTGAGTGGTTGATGACTCATGAAAAACACATTACGTGCGTTACAGAAATTTTGTTTTGTTTTTTTAAGTCGATATTTATTGCCTCAGGGCATCAGTAGGTTATGAGATGAAGGATGAATAAATGATTAAATGAATGGAAAAAGGTTGGCTGATTTTATGAAGTCCAGAAGTGAGCGATGATGAGGTCCCTGCGTCCAAGTGACGTATGAGGCAGGATTGGTTGCTGAAAGGCCAGCTATTCTCAGGTGCCGGAATCGTGTTGGCTTGAGTGCTGGGCAGTCCCACAGCAAGTGGTGGATGTCGGCCTCGACATCTTCGTTGTTACAGATCGGGCATCCTGGGCGAGGATATAAGTGTTGGAAGTATGACCACGTCCTAGTTACTGCTGGTGTAAGGGCAACACCGACCCGGATCCTCCTAAGCGCAACCTCCTCTGCACGGGTGAGACCGCGGGGAAGGGATATCGCACACGAAGGGATAAGTGCACGTGTGCGGCGCCGGAGGTGCTCCTTTCTTGACAAAAGGAGGGTAGCGTCGTCGACTTCGAGAAGCTGTGGGATTGATGCGTCTTGGTTCACGAGGCGGGTTGCAAAATCAGCTTGACTTTGGGAAGGCAGCAGATCCCGTGGGACCCACTCAATGCGTATTGACTGTGGGATGCGCGCCGCAAGCTGGTGGATGTCCTGGCAAATTTTAGGGTAGCGGCTGACACGTCGGAGCAGACGTACTGCTTGAAGTGCGTCAGTGCGGATTACAATGTGGGCTGTAGGGAGCATGGTTATAGAAGTCACGGAGCAGAGTGCCTCTTGAACTGCCACAAGCTCAACGCAGAAAGATGTAAGTGGTTCCGAAAGCTGAAAAGTAGTTGTCTGATTCAGGCTAAGCCTCCGTGGACAGTGGATTGCCGTTTTGGCTTCACAGCCTTGCAGGCTTCCATCTACGTACACTACTACGGAATCCTGAGGCAGGTTAGCATCGTGCTCTTCAAATCTCTGGCGTAGCAACGATGCAGAGTTGGCAGACGTCGGTCTGCGGATGTCAGTTGGCTTGTTGTCCCCTAACTGTATAAATTTCCAGGGAGGGAGAACTGGCGTAGGTGGCTGAAGAATAATGTGTGACGTTGCATACGCCCTCAGTGCTTGCGTGGAATGTGACAAAGTGGCCTTGAGTCTGCGAGCATCTCGGCGCTGCTGCACCAGTTCATCGATGGTGTTGAGCTGCGCATTCTCCTGTAACGCTACGACCGGTGTGATTCGTGGAAGGCATGTTATGGTCCTCATAGCTTCTCGATTTAAGGCTTCAAGGCGATCCCATTGTGCCCTTGTAAGATGCTGGAACTGGGCCTGATAAACAATACGGGGCTGCAGAACCGCCCTCACTAACTGGCGTGCAACAGACGAGCCAGCGCCACCCGTTTTAGGTGCAATTCTTCTTATTAAACTTGTAGTTTGAAGTGCTTGCTTTTTTGCCTGAGAGAGCCAAGCAGTCGCTGACCCTGATTGGTGAATTGTTAAGCCCAGAATTTTCAGGCTCGAACTTTCTTGTATTGGGGTGCCTGATAGAGAGAGACGAATTGGATTTGAGGCAAGTTTACGGCGTCCCCAGCGGTTGGCGACTGACGTGTATGACGTTTTACACACAGAAAGTTGAAGGCCAATGGAGGAGGCGTAATCAGAGGTTACGTCTAATGCTGACTGAAGGGCGGCCTCTTGAGTGAGAAGATCATGGTGAGTGCTCCATACCGTGATATCATCTGCGTACTGCAAAAACTTGATTTCAGGGATATCATGTAAGCGCCACGCCAATGGGATGAAAGTAATATTGAATAACGTCGGAGACAATACTGATCCCTGGGGCACGCCACGTAGTGAAACGAATGAACCAACAGTGTCACCGCTGAGACGTATTGCAAATTTTCGTCCATCCAAAAATGATGCGACAAAAGTGCGTACTCTCGGAGGGAGATGGAGCATGTCAATGGCATTCAGGATTGCAGCATGACTGATGTTGTCATATGCCTTTTCAACATCCATTGCTAATATGGTACGTACATCGCGGCTGTGGGTAGATGACAGAACTGCTGAGGCCAAGACAGCCAACCCGTCCTCTGTACCTATGTATGGACGAAATCCAATTTGAGCAGGGTGATAAAAACCGTGCTGTTCAAGCCACCAAGAAAGTCGTGTGGCTAGCATTTTCTCTGCAAGCTTGCAAAGCGTTGATGTTAAGGAGATTGGTCGCAAGTTGGCGAGGTCCGTTGGAGGCTTCCCAGGTTTGGGAATAGGGATCACGACAGCGGTTTTCCAGCTCTCGGGTACGACACCATCAAGCCACACTTTGTTTATGGTGTCTAGTAGTTGAGGAACTGCAGCAGTATTGAGGTTCTTGTAAACCTCATACTGAATTTTGTCCAGGCCGGGCGCTGTTTTCCGTTTCGCATCGTCAATTGCAGCCAGCAGCTCGCACATCGAAAAGGGGCTCGCAATTCCATCTGCGTCGGCAGCAGATGGTAATTTCCATGCGTCTGCAAGGATACCTGCCAAATTAAGGTTTACAGCTGAAGGAGGCAGTATATCGTATTTTGGGAAAAATTTTCGAGCAGCTTCTTTGGCGAAATCACCCGGCGACAGAATAGCCGCAAAGCATGCTGTTGCTGCTGCGTCAGTAGAACGACGACCATGTTCCATTGCACGAAACGTTCGCCATAGTGAGGCATTCGATGATTTATCAGAAAATTGTTCACACCATGCATGCCACTGGCGTCGCGATAGATCGCGTTCATATCTCCGAGCCTTCGCGGTGAGATAATTCAGTCGTGTACGTGCCTGCCCCGAAGTAGGGTCTCGTGTAGCAGCCAGCTCAGCTTGACGGCGGGCTGCCCACAGGTTAAGCAGGCCGAGATCTGGTGCCGGTCGACCTACATCAATCCAGGTAGTAGTCGTAGCGCTGTTTAGTGCTCTTTGTATACGGTCAACAAGGAGTGACGGCGAATCTGAAGACATACTGTCGAGACATGAGCGAAAGCTGTCCCAGTTTATCACAGAACATTTGCGGCGTAAAGGGCGGAGGCGGGAGGGATGGAGACCGATGAGGATAGGGTGGTGATCACTTCCCCAGCAGTCCGGCTCCATGTGCCATGAGGGAGTTCCTGCGCCCAACCACCACGTCAAGTCTGGAGCATAAGCAGCACTATGTATGTGACGCACAGGCCGTGTTGCTGTCCCAGGGTGATTAAGCAGAACAAACAGGGCATCAGTGAAGGCGTCCCGCACACGCCTACCACGAGGGCTTGCAGTCGGATACCCCCAATCTGGGTGAGGGGCGTTAAAGTCGCCTCCGACTAAAATTGGACACCCGGGGTATTGCTGACGAACACTTAATAACCAGCCAAGATTAATACGGGAAGAGGCGCCTTCAGCTGGTCGAACGTAATAAGAAACAAGAACAACTGTTCCTTTCAGAAATTTCGCAGCAACTGCTACTACCTCTTGGTATGATGTGCACCAGTTTTCGAGAGAAAGGCGTACATGAGGAATACTCGTTTCGACATATATCGCCGCCTTTCCCGGGGTAGAAGCAGTCTGCACGCGACGGTCGGTCATTGAAGGGGACACGTAGCCGCTGAAGCCAGGAATAGATGGCAAGGCGTTCGTTTCCTGAAGTAACATAGCCCACACCCGAAGCTTGTTAAATCGCAGTCGGGTCCTGAGCTCGGCAACCTTCGTGGAAATGCCTCTACAGTTCCACTGTAGTACACCAGGACGACCGGATTTCGCCATTTTTGTGTGCTAGTCCAAGCGCTGTAGTATCACAGATGTCAGGTTGGATAACTGGTTGACCATATAGCGGAGCAGCGATGTTGCAGAGTTATCATTGGGCGTTGTGGTACACTGGTAAGAGGCAGCAAATGGCCCTGTTGCGCGGAATGAAGGCGGTTGTGTTGGGCAATTACTAGATTTGGCGGTTACTTCTGCAACTCGCCGACGTCGAGCAAGCATTTCGCGGTGTTCTCGGAGCTTAGAGACCTCTGCTAAGAGACGATTGATTTGCTCATCCACTACAGCCATATCGTCGTCTGGTAGATCAGTACACTGCTGTATTGGCTGTTGTCGACGGCGTTTCTTGAGCACCGTATCATTAGACTTTGTCTTAGCTGGAGGTGCATTCGAAGCGGGCTCAGGAAGCTCTGGCCACTCGTCATCATTCCACTGAAGAGCTGCAAAGCGATTGGATGTCTGCACCGGCGTCATGTCCTCTATTGGCCAACGCTTAGTGTTCCGAAGACGAGCCTTCTGCGTTGCCTTTTGCTTTGTCGGACAACTTGGAGATGTTATCTCGTGGTCGTCCGATTTGCAGAGGCCGCATCGGTACGTAACTTTTCCTTCAGACGCACCTTCATCGGCAGTAGCAAAGGGGCAAGATTTGCGCATGTGCCCTGCCCGAAAACAGTTATAACAGTAAACCACACTCGGTTTATACGGCCGTGGCCTTAATATGCAGCCGTAGTAGTACAGACAAGCTGGGAGTGTCGGAGGGCCTTGCAAGGTGATCATGCAGGAACGCCCCTTTCCTATGTGTCGGGCCTGTATGACTCGGTGCGTTGGGCAGTACAGCTCACGTTGAAGGGTGGTTTGATCATCGTTTATGTCGACGTTGTAAACAACGCAACGCTGCAAGTCGGAGCCTTCAACTAGATACACTTGCACAGGCACTGAGATCTCACTTGTGACTGAAATGTAACTAAGCGTTTGGACACGTTCCACCGCAGTAAGTGTCGGGAGCCACACAGCTATAGTGTTTGACTTCTTCCTTGCCGTGAAGCCCCGAAAACCTCTGGTTCCGAGACACGCGTCCAAGTTGGCCTGGATGATCCTGTTTGGTATATCGGTGAGGCTTTTGTTGGCAAGAGATTTAATCGCCACTTTATAAGATGACGATCCCGGTGTAGGTGCAACCTGGTTTTCGATAGTTAAACAGGAGCGCTTTCCTTGATAGCCACCACTTGCCGAGGACGAATTCGGTTGATTATCTTCCGAAGGACGCTTGTGAGGCGCACGGGTGCTCGTTGATACGGATGGTGGAGCCGATAGGTCCATTGAAGAGCTTGTCTCCTCAGGACGCACTGTTGGATGTGCATCTCGTCGTGTTAGCTGAGTGGCCATAGCCGTGCTCCGCCCAGAGAACAGTTCACTTACGGGCTGTTGTCCATTTTGGGAAGGCTGAATGGGCGCTGGTGCTGAAGAACCGGGAGCACCAAGCTGGACCTGAGGCCGATGGTCAGGTTGAGGTGTCGACGGCAGGGCAGGAGTTGCAGCGAGCAACTCCGGCGAAGCTGCCTCTGCCAGCGTGGCAGCGGCAGCACTAGGCCTAGCCTCCGTGCCGACCTGAGCTGCAATCATGCATGAGTAGCATGCGCCGGAGGTCTCGCAACCTGACGCGGAGAGGACGTCTGGAGCTTCCTCGGAAATAGAAGATCCACTTCTCTGGAGACAGGACAGGTGCTTACAGGAACGGCAATTCAATATTCAGAAATTCAATATCTATTTTTGTAAGATGATCGTGCCCCGTTTCGCATTCCTTCTTTCATCCTATTTCATTTACCTTTGGGAGAAAGGTGGCTGGGAAAAACGGTTTGGTAAAAAGATTACGAGTACGGAACTAGCGGCAGTTTTATTGCGAAAGCAATACTACGCCAGGTCTAACCGCTCGTCGCTGTGTGCCGTGTCCGTGGTCCCTGAGCCTGCGCTAAGCCTAACTTAAGAAGAAGGAGAACGCTCGGTCATCTACAGCTAATGTTTTCACCCTATATTCGGTTGAGCACCGTTGAACCCTCAGAATTTTATTTTGTTGATTTCCTTTTCTTTCCTTGTCATCTCTGCTGCTTCTCTTGCGGGACCTTAATTTTCTAAAGTAGTTTCCTCAACCGCAGACAAATAGGTAATAAGGGGAAACCGGCTGACACAAGTCTAGAATTCTGAGATTTTAAGCTTTACTTAACTGCATAAAAACATGGCTCTGATATCTTCTTCCATGCAGATAGTTGCAAAAGCTCTTTTTTAGTCTTCGACTGGTCTGAGTCATACGGCATCAATTCTGTCTGGGTCGAGGATTGTATCACCAGAGAACATTCCCTTCTAAAATTAGAATAGAAATTTTATGTTCTAGGAACTACAGCCTGTTTTCCATCAGGACCTCATACGTGAAGTTTAGCCTTCTTTCACACTGCCTCAGGATGAAATTTCCACCACGCAGTCGTGGTGAATCACATGTTCTATTTGCATTAAAACAATAGAATATCATCAACATACCTAAGCACTTTTCCTAAAACCTTATCTAAATGTTGTTCAATGGAAGAAGAAACAGGCTATACGCAGGAACCAATAGATGTTCGTTTCTTCGGCATAAATGACCTGTTTTCAAGAATCATAGACACATAGTCCATAGTCCTCAGAAAAAAGTTCAAAAAGCGGCAGAAGCTTTTAATAGACATCTCAACTGAAGAGCAGAGGCGAGCATGTCTTGGTGAGGGATAGAACACAACAGGTCTTCAACATCATGTGAGGACATACTGCCAATAGAACATTTATTTTGTAAGAAGCCCTCTTGAAAGAAATCCTGAATCCACAAGATTCAGGATTTCAAAAGGATCTTTCACAAGCATGCTTTTCAGGTTTTTTAAGACACCAGCTCATCATTTCTTGTCAGGTGTCCCAGCATGTGTGTTTTTGTAGGGAAAAAAATTTCAAGATAGTTGCTTCGAATCAGCTAGGCGTTTCGCAAGCTTATTCAGCTTAGGCTAGTACAACGGGCAACTGGTGCAGATTTTACCTGGCTGGGCTTTCGTTCAGTACCAACGAATTTCTCCTTGACAGTGAGAATAGCCTTTTCATTTTACATCTTTGAAGTTGCCAATACAAAACCCCGTCCTTGTCTATCTGCAGTATTCTGAAGGAATTGTCCTTGACACGGCCGACAACATCGAGCATTGATTCCCTGTGCCGCACTGAGTTCTTTGCAGCAGTCATTCAGAGGCTGTCCACTCCATAAAGAAGGCATCTTTCATTGTCTTCAGATTGTGCTCTAGAAGCCAAACGCTTCTTCAGCGAGAGGAACTGCGGCGCGTTGGTTCTTGCTTGCTTAGTGTACTTGGGTCTTTCTCGGTGTATCTTCTAACCTCGTCCGCAACATGCGTTCCGCCAGGTGTCCAGAGTCTTACTTTCTGCGCGAGATTCTTGGGCAACTTCGGTAGCTCGAGCGAAATACGTCGTCATCAGCATTTTGTCATCTGGCCCATAAGCTTTCTGGATGAACGCGGCTTGGCATCACGAATCCATTCTGGGAAGCATGGAAAAACATGCGACGCGTAGCAAGACGTAGTACAGCCGTACTTGTCGCCACATTTTTGAGCGCAGTATTCTGCACCGGAGCTTCACATAACTCACAGAAGGAAGGACACTCCCAAACAAGACAACCAACTCTCTAGACACCAGCCCTTTCCTCATACGCCATGCGCAGCGCCTATAGGGGCGCCACTGAAAGCCGCGTAGCGGCGGCCGTCGGAACCCGGGGCGGGCCTCATGCGGCAAGTGGGCCGTGGTGCGCGCGTGCGAGTCTGCCGCTTGTGCGCGTCTCGTGGGCACATCCGCGGTGACAGTGTGCGCAAGGGGATCGCACTTTATAATAGTGGACATGTGTTCGATATCACGGCAGTCTGGAACTACATCGCCTCCATATGCATCAAGTGTCTGCTGCATACGAGCGTCAACAAGGTTGCTTACGAAGTGGAGGTCATTTTGAGTGCCCCGCTTTCATAACAACGCCACGCTAATTCGTTAATTCCTTAACCTATGAACCAATGTTCTTTCTTTGCTTAATGGTACACGCTTGCTTCGTTTACATGCAATATATTGCTACAATAAACTAGGCAGCGTCGTCGAAACTGCGAGCGGTTTCGTACCGATGCGACCGCAGGAAATGCCAGCGAGCTTGCAAACCAGCATTCTGAGCATCAGAAAAATAGCGCATATTGGGTTCCTGTAGCAAGTGCAGCGACATGTTATGTTTCCGTAATCTTGCCAGACAACAGGAATTAACACTGGCTCGGTCTTCAAAGTAATTGCATGGCAAGTTTCAAAACGCATATTGGCAAATATCTGTTCAATAAACCGCTGCAGTGGTTCAGGCTACTAAGGAGGATCGAATTATCGGGACCGAAGTCAACCGCGCCGCCCGTGTTTAGGTGGAGGCAAAACGCAAAATGCAACTGTGTGCTGTGCGATGTCAAAGCACACTAAAGATCGTCTGGCTAAGTGTTTCACAAATCTAATGCGTATTGTATCTTCCCGGCCAGCGGAGGCGATCAGGTTTAAACAAGAAGTGTTCACGGAAGGTCCAATGACAAGCAGAACACACTGAAAACATAGTTATCACTCAGGCTGCCACACGGCAAATGTAATGCCTTTTTCATTGAATGACGCTCGTATAAATTATATTTGTTTGCTGCTACATGAGAAAATATAATAATATTTGATGAAAACGACATTAGGTATCGAATGAGTTCGAGGTACTCATCCGAATGCAATCAACGAATAAATGTGTTATGTCGACACCAGAGACTCGGTGAGACGATACACCCAAAATAAACTACAAAAGTGCCACCGGCAATAAATACTACTTTGCTCCTATAATTTAACAGCTAGATAGATAGATGTATTTATTGAAAGGAAAAGGCAGAGAGGTTGGCCGGAATAATTCAAATCTGGCCTGCTACTCTGCACTGGGGAAGGGGAAGGAGAGAAGAAAGAAGGTCATGATGGGTGACGATGTGGGAGAAGGCATATGAAATACATATACAGATACAGTAGCTTGTTTTACAAGCTCGAATCAAATCCGCTGGCGCACAAAAAACGGCAAAGAGCACGAACTGCCTGGACACCCTTCCCCTTGTCCTGCCAAGCGCCCAGCAGCAGTTCCTCCGACAGAGGCCTCTTGTCTAAACGCTTCAAAGAAGCCGCTAGCACACTTCTTTCGCGCGCATACGCTGGGCACACCAATAATATATGGTCCACAGTCTCTGGGATGCCACAAGTTGAACATTCCGGCGAGTCCATCTGTCCAATTAAATGTAAGTACTTGTGCGTGAAAGCCACGTTTAAACGAAGTCTATGTAGTAAGCATGCCTGATGACGCGGAATATCATGCGGTACATAAAATTTTAATGTTTGATCGAGCCTTCTCAGACGAATGTGTCGGGCGTCTGGCTGGGCCCAGTAAGCTGCTGTAGTATTATTCATGCAAATCGTAAGAAGGCACGTCGTGTCACCTCTTGAAAAAGGCACAGCTGTTTGGAGATCATTGTAGAGTGCGCTTTTCGCTTCAAAATCGGCCTGTTCATTCCCATGGAGCCCGCAGTGGGCAGGGATCCATTGAAACATTATCCTGTGGCCTTGCAGGTGGGCAGATGTGAGGAGCTCCATAATGTTTAGTGCCAGGGACTGATAGGCAGTGTGTTTTAAGAAGTTTTCCAAAATTTGTAATGCAGTTTTTGAGTCCGTGAATATACAACATTTTTGAGGTGGTTTCCCACATATGTAGCGAATAGCTTCCCGAATTGCTAGAAGTTCAGCAGCGGTTGATGTAGAGGTATGTCCCAAAAGGAAATGCAGAGTCGTTTTCTGAGTTGGTATGACCACAGTTGCAGCGGATGCCTGTGCTGACACAGATCCATCGGTATATACGCGAATATAATGAGGATATTCTGACCAGATGTGCGCCAGAGTAAGTTGTTTGAGTCCACTAATTGGCACCACTGATTTCTTTAGTATTCCGGGAACACGAAGGTGCACCAATGGTTTATCCATCGTCCAAGGTGGTTGGGCGGGACGATATGGGAGGGCATATCCTGTCAGTACTTGCGACTGATGGCAGCGGAGTGAACTTGTAAAACTGCAGTCCGGCCTTTCATCCAGAATATTGCTGAGTGGGTGAAACCTGTGTCTTGTAAGTGCTCGTAAATATACACGAAGTGGTTCATGTGACAAGTATATGGATATTGGGCTAGCATATGTGCCTCTTCAATTGTACCTTTATTAGAGGTGCATCTAGGCAGTCCAAGGCATATATTCAGTGCCTGCGATCGTACGCTCTCTAAAGTCCGCAAGCATGAAATGCTCATACTAGAGAGTACAGGAAGACTGTACCGGATGTAGCCAACAAACAGGGTCTCGTAAAGCCGTATTAAGGAGCGCTCAGTTGGGCCCCATTTGATGCCAGCTATGTAACGAAGTACAAGCAAAAATTAATTAGCCTTTTCTTCACCATAGTAACATGTTTCGACCAAGATAGTCGGTGGTCAATAATTACTCCCAAGAATCTGTGCCTGGAGACGTATGGTATTACGACTCCATGAAGGGTAATCGGGTAGCGGCTGACACATTTCCCCGTAAATGCAATCACTGCACACTTTTCTGCCGCTAAGTATAAACCTTGACGCCGTAAGTACATCGATGTCGATGACACAGCTCGTTGCAATCTCGCACGTAGTTGTGGGCGCGTCGAACCAGAGGCCCAGATGCACATGTCGTCAGCATATGCACTTATGTGGATGTTAGCTGGCAGTTCACTCACTAGGCCAATTAGCGCAACGTTAAATAAGGTTGGGCTGAGAACTCCTCCCTGTGGAACTCCATGACCGACCTGAAAGCGGGTAGTATCTCCTTCAGGCGTAGTCATGTAAACAGAGCGGCCACTGAGATAGTTTACAATCCACAGTACAGCCGGCCACCAACTCCCACGTCGTCAAGTGCATCAAGAATAGCATCATGTAGGATGTTGTCGTAAGCTCTCTCCTAAAAAGACAGCAGCTACTAGTCGACGGTGAGGCTTTTCGTGTTCTACTGTCGCCACAAGATCGATGACGCTATCAATAAAAGAGCGTCCGCGGCGAAACCCAGTCATCATATTCGGATAAAGATCATTACTCTCTAGATACAACTCCAGTCTTGTCAGCACCATTCACTCCATAACTTTTCCAACACAGCTTGCTAGGGCAACTGGCCGGTTTGAGGTAAGTTCGAGAGGAGGCTTTCCAGGCTTCAAAAGAGCAACCAGGCGGCTAATCTTCCAGTGTTCATGAACAGTACTAGAAGCCCATATATCATTGAAGTAATTAAGTAGTGCAGTTCTGCCATCCTTTCCTAGGTTTGATAAGGTTGTATAAGTAATCCCGTCAGGACCAGGTGCAGATGAATGCCGACAAGAAGCAAGAGCGGCGTCTAATTCAGCTATTGTAAAGGGCACGTCGTATTGATCATTCGGCGAAGGTGGCGCGAAAATCTTTGAAATTGGTAACTGTGCCTGGTTTGTGCCCACAACCATTTTACAAAAATCTTCAGCTACGTCCACTTCATTGCGGCTTTGATAAAGGGCCAGGGCACGAAAAGGGTGCCTTTCTCGCGGAGGTGTGCGCAAGCTTCTTGCAACATGCCAGATACGCGACAGGGACTTACGGGGATCCAGTGATGAGCAGAACTGCCTCCAACGTTGTCGTCCTAACTTCTCCAGGTGGCGCAGAACGTGTCGTTTAGCTTTGCGAGAAAGTGCGAGATCTTGCGCGGATTTCGTTCTTCTG
The DNA here is from genome assembly GCF_055883805.1 of Amblyomma maculatum. NCBI lineage: Eukaryota > Metazoa > Arthropoda > Arachnida > Ixodida > Ixodidae > Amblyomma > Amblyomma maculatum. The sequence continues at coordinate 428,521,771 of NC_139344.1, forward strand.
TACTTCCTTTCAGCTCGCCGACAGATCGCGCGAAGTCACTCGAATTCCACGTCGATGCTGGACACTGACATCGGCACACAAACATAGCGAGTGTTCTCACTTAGAGAGGAAGTAATGAGGCCCTCTATTTGAGATGGTGACCGGAGGTCCACGCTGGAAATCTCCACCGATGCCCTAAAGGCGGGCCAGTCTGTGTATTGCACACGAGGCGAAGGGGCAGGTGCAAACCACTTGATGCATACGTACGTTGGTATGTGATCACTCCCATGTGTTTTCATATCACTACACCAAGAAACAGAGTGATGGAGGCTTCTGGAAACAAACGCCACATCCAAGCAGCTGCTGTAGGTTGTTCCACGTAGAAACGTCGGTGAGCCGTCTTTTATATTGACGAGATCTTGCGTATGCATAAAGTCTGCCATCTCTTCCTCAATTGTTCATTATGGCACTACCCCACTGAGGGTGGTGAGCATTAAAGTCCCCCACAATAATACGAGGAGCTGTACAGCACTGGATTGTTTAAAATAGATATGACTTGTTCAAACCATCTCTCGGTGGAATATAGGCGCCAATCACAGAACATACTCGTCCTTTCAGGGTTAATGTCAAACAAATGTAGTGGTTCGTGCTGTGGGGCTGCAGAGCATGGCGGACGTGCGCAATGTCTTGGCGTACACACACCAGCACTTCGCTTGTTTCGTCTCCTTCTCGAGACCACAGCAGAACATGTCCAGCAAGGCGGAAAGCAGCCGGCATGTTGGGCTCACAGATCACAATCACGGGAAAGCGGTACTTCTGTACCCGCTGTCGGAAGTCACTCAGCCGACCACGCAGGCCTCGGGCATTCCACTGCATCACTACACTGCGGCGCAAGTGCATCGTCACAGAGTTGGCGTTAGTTTGTTGCGCCATTGTGAATTATTGCAATGCCGCCAAGAGCGGCTCAATTGCGTCCAAAAACTGAACAGAAAACTTTGCTGTTTGCGTGTTGATGCTGGAGAGCAGCACCCGCATTGAACGAACCAGCTGTTTCAGCATTTCTTTCACCTGCTGGCTGTCGAGGTTGTCGGAATTTTCAGCACGTGTGGCAACCAAACTGGGATGAGGCCTGGCGATGGCCTTTGATGGTAAAGCAGGCCACTCAACATCAGAGGCGGCAGGTAATACAACAGCTTCTGTCTGATCCTTGGCCTGTGACATTGCCTGTGACCTTACAGCAAGAGTATTCTTAACGGGATTAGACTCAATCTGTTGTGGCACCTGAGCTGACGTTACCTCTGAAGTTAACTTATCCAGGCTAGGCTTGCCTTCCGATTCCTTGTGTCGGCGTCGGGAACGGTGTTTGCTACGACGAATAGATGCAGCCGCTTCTTGATGAGTCGAGTTGTCTCGCACCATCTTCTTTAGTATACGTCTTTCGTTCCTAATTTTAGGACAGTCCTTAGCCGTTGCTTCATGGGCACCCGAGCAGTTCGCATACTTGATAGTCTCCGCCTGGCATGTGTCGTGAGGATGCGTACCGCCGCATCGATGGCAGGATACCTCGTTTCGACAAACGGCACTCACATGTCCGATCTTGTGGAATTTGTGGCACTGAACAGGTCTTGGAACGTACATCCGAACTGGGTGTCTCACATAGCCCACTTTAACGTGGGATGGGAGGGATTCAGTTTCAGAGACTAATTTAACGCACTTTGAGCGGCCGAAGCGATGAACATCTACAATGCGCGCCGTAGATTTGATCAGCGTGCAGAGATCGCTTTCACTTATCTCGGGGTCAACGTCGGTGATTACACCCGCAGTAGTCTTTTTTCCCATGTGCAAGAAAGGAACAGACCGGCATGTTGCCAAGCGCACCAATTCCTTTCAGCTTGTCCACTGTAGCCTGGGATTTGACATCCACGGTCAGGACATTCTTCCAGGTGTACTGTGATAGTCAGCACTTCAGCCATCGACATGCACCAGTGCGTTGTGCGACGAAGACAAAGAAGAAGTACGCTGGGCTCGCCGTTGCAAGGTCCTCTCCTCACAGCTCTCCATCTGAGCGTCAATAAACGCCTCATTACAATTGGTGGAGGTGCCGGAAACGATCCCATTCAAACTGGAACTGCGAAGTCGTACACTACCCTCTACGACCGCCGTGCAAGACGAGTCCACTTCGACGCTGCCGGCCGTTCCACCCACGGTCATGTGTTCTGGCGTCGTGCGCCAGCGTGACCCTTGCCTCTTCAGTGGCACGGCCGACCAAGATGTCGACGACTGGCTGTCATCGTATGAAAGAGTAAGCAGCTACAACAAGTGGGATGACTCATATAAGCTCAGTAACGTCATATTCTATCTGACGGACGTGGCGAACCTCTGGTTTCGCAACCATGAGGCTGACCTGTCATCTTGGTCGACATTTAAAAAGAATTTCGCGGAAGTGTTCGGCCGCCCGGCAGTGCGTAAGCTTCGTGCCGAACAACGTTTACACGATCGTGTTCAGCGCGCTGATGAGACCTTTACCAGTTACATAGAAGACATCGTTGATCTCTGCAAACGAGTCGACCCGGCCATGCCGGAAGTGAGCAAAATCCGCTACATCCTCGAGGGCATTTCTGAGGACGCCTTCCAGATGCTGGTAGCGAAAGATCCCACCAGCGTTAGTGAGCTCGTGAAGCTTTGCCAGAGCTACGACGAGCTCCGCAAGCGGCGCGCTTCTAGGCGCCGCTCCGGCGTGTGCGACGAAGGCGTAGCCGCATTAGCCCTGGGTGGTTCGCCAACTTCTGAAGGGAGCCCGCTGAATGAACAGATCAAAGATTTTATTCGTGAAGAGGTCGCACGTCAAATCTCACTCCTTCCCCATTTTCAAGACTCGGGCCGCCTCGTTCCTGAACTGGCTCCATCTTTAGCCCCTACTATACGCCGTGTCGTGCAAGAACACGTCGCTGAAGTCTTGCCGTCCAACCCCGTGCTGCCGCCTGTGACGGCACCTCTCACGTATGCCCAAATAACGGCTAGGCCACCACCTTCGCCCACGTCTGGCTCCTATGTGCAGGTCCCTGCCTACCGTTCACCGCCGCATGCTGAGCCTTCGTTCCAAGCCCCACCCTCAAGGTTCCGCCCACATCCTATGAAACCTTGGCGTACTACGGACAACCTTCCGATTTGCTATGCCTGCGGTCGGCCGGGCCATGTTGCACGTCTTTGTCGCCAGCGCCTCCAACCTTCACAGCCTGACATTCGACTTTACCCGTACGATACCGAATCACGCTCGCAAATGATTCCGCCCGGTTCTCAGTTTGTCTCACAAGATCGCCAAACCTATGCCACTCGTCGATCACATTCTCCTCGGCGCCGATCGCTTTCTCCAATGCTGCGACGTTCTAACAACACCGTTGAGGGAAACTAACAGTCGCAGTTCCGGGGGCAAGAACTGCGCTTGTTTCGAATTCCTCAAGTCCTCCGTGTCGTCCCGCTAATGTTATCAAAGTTTCTGTAGAAGGCGCCACAGTTCTCGCTCTCGTCGATACCGGTGCAGCCGTCTCCGTCACCAGTGAAGCGCTCTGCCGTCGAATTCGCAAAGTGACCACTCCGATTTCCGACTTTTCGCTCCGCACCGCCTCATCACAGCACATTCACCCCTCCGCATCTTGCACAGCCCGAGTGCTCATTCAAGGCGTCTTGTACCCCATCGAGTTTATTGTTCTGCCGAACTGCTCGCATGATATCATCCTCGGATACGATTTTCTATCGACTCATCAAGCCGTTATTGACTGTGCTCGTGCGAAAATTGCCTTTGCCCCTCTCTGTGATGCCCCCTTCTGTGATACCCCTCCCCGCACTGCAAAACTTCTCGTCGCCCATGACACCGACATTCCTCCGTCCTCTGCTGCCCTCGTACCACTGTCTTGTGAGTGGGTAACTCCTTTGACTGCGATTTTTACACCTTCCGAAGCCGCCTCCCGTCATCCCTGCCTCCTTTTTCCGTTCGCAGTTCTCGAAATTCAAGACGGCAAGAGTGCACTTTACGCCTCGAACCCATTTTCTTGCCCAGCAGTCCTGCTCCGTGGCGAATGCATTGGACGTCTTGAAGAGCTTGATCCCGGTCATATCACCACTCTTGCTGACTCAACCCCCTCCTTCGACGTTAGTCTGTGCTCTTACGATGTTGCGACGGCTTCGACGCCCTCCGACGTTTTCCAACATGCTATTGATGCTGATCTTCCACTTGCGCAACGTGATCAACTTGTCGCCCTCTTGCAGAACTTCGCTTCTTCATTCGACCTTCCTCAAACTGACTTGGGCCGCACGTCTGTCGTAGAGCACACCATTGACACCGGTAAAACCGCACCTTTGCGCCAGCGCCCCTATCGCGTGTCGGCTTCGGAGCGCCAAGTAATTGCTGATCATGTGGACGACATGCTCCGTCGTGGTGTCATTCGGCCATCCCACAGTCCCTGGGCGTCTCCAGTTGTGTTGGTACCTAAGAAAGATGGCTTTGCTATCTTTTGCTTTGCATCTTTGCTATCTTTTGGCTTTGCAAAGAAGAAGTACGCTGGGCTCACCGTTGCAAGGTCCTCTCCTCACAGCTCTCCATCTGAGCGTCAATAAACGCCCCATTACACCGAGATTAATTCTGACTTCGTCAACTTCACCGAGAACCAGCTGGTCAAAAAACTGGGTCAGGTGCTGTCTGTTTATAACATTCAGATTCGCCGTTACCGTTGTTGGTACGAAGGCCACGGAAAAGAACCCTTGCCTTTCAGCATTCTTCTTTGGTGTCTCACTCATTATTGATGTTCGGCGCAGCTTCCTTTTCAGGTGGCGCGACTGTACAGGCGTGTAGCTGCTGTCAGAATCCATCTCAGTCACTGTGGAGTCATCTGCCGAGTCTGGAAGCTCCACGTCCGCGACGTTGAGGTGACCCGTCGAGTATGCCGCAGCATGTTCGATGGTGGCGGGTGGGCGCAGGGGTCGTGCGCCCGCCATCCCGAAGGATGACGAGGTCACAATTAAAAAGCTCACAGCGATAAGAAAATTCAAAAAAATGGAAGAGCGCTAGCTTCAGGCGTTCGGAAACCTCCACTTCTTCTTCCTTATCTTCCTATGCCAAATTGAAGGCATTCCAATATTTGCATATCAGTCATAGTTACCACAATTTGGAAATGGCACTAGCTTTGATCGTGTAGCAGCGCGTCGAAGAAATGACATTAACCTGAAGAAATGTCATTCAGTGCGATTGCTTGCTTTTTGCGTCGAACAGCCGCGATTCACGGCCGCCGTCATTCTCGTGAAGCATCACTGGAAACTTTACAGAGGTGTTCCTATCAAGGTTTTATGTGTGTTCGAAAAACCAACTACGCAGCAATTCCTCCCGGACATTGCTAAAGGTTTACAGCGGCGTTATATCTGTTAAACCGCTACCAAAGACGAAAGCACGACGCGCGTGCATAGACGCTGACGTGAACAGCGCCCCTTCATTCATTCATAAACCTTTATTCATGAGGATGACCTGAGGCCTAGAGGGGAAGGGGGTGGGTTAGGTGAGGTTGAGGGCGCCAGACTCCGACATGAAGTCCAGCAGGGCACTAAACTTGCGCTTGGCGTTGGTATTGGGGGCTGTCCAGTCTTCGTAACTCTGAATGTGGTGAGCAGATGTGTAGCGTGCGCGGAGGCCAGCCGTGCCAGGACAGGTCCAGACCAAGTGCTGGAGGTCAACGGAGTCAGCAGGGCAGTTGGGGCAGCTGATCTTGGTTCGGCGCCATTGACTCAGGATGTTCACGGTGTGTACGGCGCGAGCCGGTGCAGCGTACACACCGTGAACAGCGCCCGACCAAGCCCTCCTACGCTTTGCGGCTCTGCTGACAGGCGGCGTTGTCGGCGTTTTGCGCATCGCGTATACAGTACGCCAGGCGTCCATGGCGTGTCATGCCGTCTAGGCGATGTGTGTAATCAACGCAGATTCTTGCGACAAATACAATATACAGAAGCAAAAGAGCCCAGTCTACTAGAAATGGAGTTCAGCCAATCTTATGCTGGGCGAGTTAGTTCATTATGTTAGTGGGAAAACATTTTACCGCAGTCAAAAACCCTCGCGGGATGTTAAGGAGTGGAACCGCCGCGAAAGTCCTGCCTGGTGAGCCCAGCAGCGCCACCGAGAAACTCCATTCCTTTTGTCGGACGAATAACAACGCGTCGATAAGCAGCCTTAATGGAGTACATAGGGGCTGAAGACAACCTCTCCCCAGAGCTGAGTAAAGGCGTTTTCGAGCGCCGAGCCTTGCGTCCGCTGCCTGCTCCAAACAATAGCGCGCCGGTCCTCATGTGCCGTACTCTGCACTGCCGCACACAGTTGGCTCAACTCAGCTTTCGGGCGGATAGGCAGATACCCCGGACGGCTCATCACAGCTATTTTATGATTTTATGGAACGTGCCTATAGCCCCTCCTTTATTTCCAAAGATGGCCGTTCACGAAGGCACTGATATAGCGAGGTGTGAAGCGAGTCTTAAATGAATAGTGGCTGTTGGCAAAACGTTGATAATGTCTGCATGTCGCTACTTCTCGTTCATTACGAGTGCTGATAGCGACTTGGAAATCCCCTTCGTGCACAAGCAACGATCACACTTTGCCCCGAGGTGAGTACTGTGATTGTGTGCACTTAACTGGCAGAATGATCTTCAAACCTGCGCAAGACGTACCACATAGTGACGAATGCGAAAGTAGTGAAAGCATCCAATGTTTTAACGAGTGCTTTCTATCCCCTTCAGGCGCCAATTAAATTTTCTGAAAATAACTTTTTTTTGCACCATAGGCTTGGAAGAATTCAAATATAAAAGATTACGTAGAAATATTTATATTTTATTCGCGTTCGCATATGTGGGCATGGCGCCGCAAAGCTGCCACATAAATGAAAACATTGAAGCATTCCTTATTTTCTAACTAATTATTAGGCATGAATAAATATTTTCTCCAGAGAATACCTTGCGTCTTCAAGACTGTGACGCCTGCATGCAAATCAGCGTATTATGTGCTGTTCTTGCACGAAATAACTAAGCGCAGCGGACACTAACAATTTCGGCATTAAGACGCCGTGCCCTCATTTGTGGACGCAAAACTCTGAAAGTTCACTTAAGCACTTATTCTATATCTCAGATAATGAAATCTGAAAGCAACATCTACATTTCTTTACTGACACATTCATTACAATAAATAATATTGATACGTGGCAGAAGACCCAGATGGGCCTTGGAGTAAAGGCTTATGCACAGTTGTGAGCCAGCGCTTGTACTGTGGCTTCCTTTTATCTTGTCCTGTGTCTTCTGGTTCGCGCTGTAACGGATATTTACCAACTCGCCCAACAAAGTATCTTGAAAAGCGGCGTCGCCCGCTAACGCGGCGGACGACGGTACTCTCGCCGAGCGCTGCTCCCTACTCGTCTCTATAGGCCTAAATTGTTTCGCATCGGAGGGATATCCGACTACAGCGTACAGTCCGATGGCGATTTGTAATTGTTCAGCGTTAGAGTAAATGGTTTCTCGTGGAACTGTTCTATCAGTAAAAGAAAGATGTAAATTTCGGTGACGCCTTAGCAGCGGAACCAGCATGCAGACGATGAGCCGCGCGCCACACCAGCGGCAGCTGGCTGTGTTGAAAAACTTGTTTTGCAATACAAACAATATATATATATATATATATATATATATATATATATATATATATATATATATATATATATATATATTGTTTGTATTACAAAACAAGTTTTGCAATACAAACAATATATATATATATATATATATATATATATATATATATATATATATATATATATATATATATATATATATATATATATATATTGTTTGTATTACAAAACAAGTTTTTCAAAGGGGAGCTAATAAAAGGTAATTAAGTCTTTCAAACGGTAATATACCGAGGTGCAAGGCCGCTCTGCTATGCACAAAGCGTGCGAATGCACAGCCCACTAAAACACTAATTCGGTACTGGCAACAATGGGCCGCGCAATGAATCTGATTAGAGTATTTTCCTCCTCTCCCATTTGCTCTCGGTAGATTACCTTTTATTAGCTCCCCTTTTAGTGGTATATCATCGGGATAACAATGCGTGTTCGTGGACTGCACAAACAAGCAACTAAATCACAAGATAATTGACGAGAGCTTATGCGGGAAGCATGAAACGACAGTCCGATTGCGGCTGTGATATGCTTCTGCTTCCCCGCTCTCCAGTCCATCCTGATTTAATTCGTCTGTGAACGTTTTGTGCAAGCTAGACAGACTTAATACCAATGACGGACTCACGAATATGATGCCCATTTTAATTCCTCCGCTGTAGTAAATACGCACGCCGGGCGCGCAGGCCGTGCCTCCCGCAAGCCCTCCGCGCCAACGATGCGGTGGATCTCTTCCGCCAGTCGCAGAAGCGCAGAAGCGCGTGCTAAAATCTGTTCTTCACTTCAACAATAAGCCGACAGCAAAATCTCCACTACGGCGTCTCTGATAGCCTGAGTCGCTTTGGGACGTTAAACGCACAACCCATCCCAACCCAAAACAATATAACAATATATATATATATATATATATATATATATATATATATATATATATATATATATATATATATATATATATATATATATATATATATATATATATATATATATATATATATATATATATATATATATATATATTGTCAAAGAAGGCTAGGTTGAGACGGCAAGGCCAGCGATGCCTTGTCTAGCGTTTTACTGCGATGACAAAACCCAGGGGTCGGAAGCGGCCCCCCCGGCCATATATATATATATATATATATATATATATATATATATATATATATATATATATATATATATATATATATATATATATAAATGAAAACATATATATATATATATATATATATATTGTCAAAGAAGGCTAGGTTGAGACGGCAAGGCCAGCGATGCCTTGTCTAGCGTTTTACTGCGATGACAAAACCCAGGGGTCGGAAGCGGCCCCCCCGGCCATATATATATATATATATATATATATATATATATATATATATATATATATATATATATATATATAAATGAAAACATATATATATATATATATATATATATATATATATATATATATATATATATATATATATATATATATATATATTGTAAGAGTACGTTCAGTCTGAGGTCGGTATTCTGGTCGAACGTTTAACTAGCGCGTCAGTCTCTTGCGTCTTCTTCTTTGTCTGCCGTCTTCTTCGTAGCACGCGCCTTTTCGACATACGCTTGTCGTCTTTGTCACCGTCGACAATCACCGAGCGTTGGTGTGACACTACAATTATCCCCGGGAGAGAAAGGAGACATTCTGCTGACTCATGGCATCGACACAACAGGCGGGTCATAACAGGGCTTGAGGCGGTCAACGTGAACTGTTTCACGACCGCGGCGACGCATATCCGGTGTCAGTGCAAGTGGTTCTATAACGTAGTTCACCGGACTGGCAAATAACCCGATATGGGCCATGGTATTTGGAAACAAGTTTGGTAGAGAGGCCGGAGGGGGTGGCAGGAACCCAAAGCCACACGAGGGAGTCTGTGCTGTATGAAGGAGCTGGACAAGACGGTGCGCGAAGGAACTGCTGGTGACCTTGGTTCTGGGTTGTAAATGATCGGGCCAACAGGCGACATTCTTCTGCATATGCTGCCGCTTGAGAGACAGTAGTTGATTCGGAGGTGTCAGGGCGATAAGGGAGTACCGTGTCCATGGTTGAGGTGGGTTCACGGCCGTATAGACGGAAAAAGGGGGAGAAGCCGGTCGTGCTTTGTATGGCAGTATTATAAGCGTACGTGACGAAAGGAAGAATCCGGTCCCAGTTTGAGTGGTCGGACGCGATATACATGGCCAGCATGTCACTCAAGGTGCGGTTAAAACGTTCCGTCATGCCATTTGTATGCGGATGGTAGGCCGAGGTAGAACGGTGGACAATGCGGCACTGCTGAAGAAGGGCTTCAACTGTCTCGGAAAGAAAAACGTGGCCACGGTCACTGAGCAATTCTTTAGGTGAACCGTGGAGCAGAACGAGATGGTGCAGGACGAAAGACGCAACGTCCGGCGCCGACGAAGAAGGTAAAGATGATGTTTCTGCGTAGCGGGTAAGGTGGTCAACAGCCACGATAACCCAACGGTTACCAGCTGGAGTGACTGGTAGTGGCCCGTAAAGATCAATACCCACACGATCGAATGGCCGGGGGGGGGGGGGGGGGGGGGGGGCAGGGCATGGCTGCGTCGGAACGGTGGAGGGTTGTGGAGGGTTTTTTCAGCGTTGGCATTCCTGGCATGCGCGGACGTAATGACGCACGAAGCGGTATACATATCCTGCCAGTAATAGTGGAGGCGAAGACGAGTGTAAGTTTTCAACCCTCCGGCGAGGGCACACTGAGTATCGGCGTGAAAAGCGGCGCATATTTCCGACCGAAGGTGCCGAGGAATGACAAGGAGCCACTTGCGTCCGTCGGAAAGATAATTTCGGCGGTAAATCATGCCGTCGCGGATGGAAAAATGACGATCTTGGCGGCGAAACGTTCGAGAAGCTGGGCGCAGAGAAGGTGTAGATAGAAGCGTGAGAAGAGAAGCGATCCAAGGGTCTTGCCTTTGTTCATTGGGCATGTCGGCAATTTCTAGTGAAGATGAGTCACCTATGGTGATAGCTGTCGAGTCAGAGACGCATTGAAGAGGTGACCTAGACAGAGCGTCGGCATCAGAATGCTTACGGCCAGACCAGTAGGTGACTTGAATGTCGTACTCTTGTAAGCGGAGGGCCCAACGAGCAAGACGGCCGGATGGGTGGACAACCAGCAAAGTGCGTGATGGTCCGTAACAACAGAAAAGGGACGACCGTAGAGATATGGGCGGAACTTTCCAATGGTCCAAATGATGATCAAACGCTCCTTTTCGGTTACACAATAATTTCTTTCGGCCTTTGTTAAGGTGCGGCTGGCATAAGCAACAACGTACTCTGGGTAGCCGGGCTTTCGTTGTGCAAGGACAACGCCGAGACCTACACCGCTGGCATCAGTGTGAACTTCGGTAGGCGCCGCAAGGTCAAAATGACGGAGAATCGGAGGCGACGCTAGAAGGTGCCGAAGCGTCGAAAAGGCCTCATCACAGTCGGACGTCCATGACGAAAGAATGGCGTCACCGGAAAGGACCTCAGTCAGCGGCGAGATGATCGAAGCGAAATTGCGGACGAAGCGACGAAAATACGAGCACAGCCCGATAAAACTGCGCAGCTTCTTTAGGAAAGTTGGGCGTGGAAACTCAGCTACTGCACGGAGTTTTGCAGGATCTGGACGAACATAACAACGCGTCCCAATATGGGAAGCTGGCGAGCCCCGAAGCATCACTTTTTGGAATTTAATTGCACGCCGGCATCAGTCAAACAGTTTAGCACACGCTCGAGACGGTCCAAATGTAATGTAAAATCTTTTGAAAACACGACAACATTCTTCCAGGTAGCAAAGACAGTCATGCCACTTGAGTCCGCACAGAATTGTGTCCATCATGCGCTCGAAGGTGGCCGGTGCGTTGCACAATCCAAACGGCATGCCGTTAAATTCATAGAGACCATCAGGTATCACAAAAGCGGTTTTTGGTCGATCGTCAGCTGCCATGGGTACCTGCCAGTGGCCTGAGCGAAGGTCCAGAGATGAAAAGAATTCGGCACCTTGAAGGCAATCGAGAGCGTCATCAATACGTGGAAGGGGGTACACGTCTTTTCGCGTTATCTTGTTCAATCGCCTGTAATCAGCGCAGAAACGGATAGAGCCATCCTTTTTCCTCACGAGAACAACTGGAGAAGCCCAAGGGCTGTGTGAAGGCTGGATGACGCCACGCTGAAGCATGTCATTAACGTGCTCGTTGATAACTTGACGTTCTGCAGCCGATACGCGATAAGGGCGCTGGCGTACCGGGGCGTGCGTACCGGTGTCGATGCAGTGAGTGACAACGGATGTACGTCCCAAAGAGTTCTGAGGAAAGTCGAATGAGGAACGGAAGCGCTGAAGTAAGCTGACGAGCTGGTCACGTTGATCTGCTGAAAGGCTGGCATCAAGACAGCCAAAAAAAGCTGCAGTGGAGTTGTGTGCAGCAGCAGGCAAGTCAACAGTATCGAGCTGAAGTGGCGCTGGGTCTTCTGAGACGGGACATGGCCAAGACGTTCTCCACGAAGAAGCGTTGACGGACAAGGCAACGGGTTAGAGACGTACATGGCACTGTAGCCACCACAGAAGGTCAGGAAGGCGAAAGGCAGGACTAAGCAATGGCGACGATTAGCGGCATGCGTCGGAGTGAAAAGAACAGTCGAATCGGAAAAGCAGGCGCAGGAAACGGGCACGAGGACGGTAGAGCAGGCGGGGATGTCAGTATCTTCGGCCACGGTAATCTTATCGACGTGGAGCGGTGTGTCGGACGAGGCGGCAGGTGAAAGCGGAGATAATTCGATGCTGGCTCGGGCACAATCAATAATCGCATGATGACTGGTGAGAAAGTCACAACCCAGAATCAGTTCGTGAGAGCAGTGATACAGCACAAGAAATTCGGCGACGTACAAAACACCTTGAATAACAATTCGAGCTGTGCACGCCGCAAGAGGTTGAATGCGATGCGAGCTGGCAGTTCGGAGAAAAAATTTCGAAACAGGCGTCGTAACTTTACGAAGTCGGCGGCAAAGGTTGGCACTTATAACAGACACAGCGGCGCCAGTGTCCACAAGCGAGAGAACTGCGACGCCATCAACAAACACTTCGATAACGTTGGCTGGGGAAGACAGAGGACTTGCACAAGTAGAAGAAAACGCAGTTCTTACCTCCGGAACTGCGGCTGTTAGTTTTCCTCCGGGCCAGCAGGAGAGCGACGGCGCAGCGGCGAGAGGGAACGACGGCGGGGAGACGGCGATCGACGAGGGGAGAGGGAGGAGCGGTCAGGATAAAATGAGTCGGTAGATGTGCCAGCAGCGACAGGCGGAGGGGAAGGTTCATAGTTTGAACTGTAGTTGGAACTGTGCAGGTGGGGGTATTGCGGTACGACTGCGCGCGCTGGCGACAAAGCCGGGCGAAGTGGCCAGGAACGCCACATGAATAACAGATTGGGCGATTGTTGTAGGTCCGCCATGGATTGTTGGCCCGACGTCGAGGAGGCAGATAAGGGCAGGGCGGAGGTAGTGATGGCGGTAACGGCGCAGCATACGCGACAGGGCGCGGTGGTGGTCTGGCGGTGACAGCGGCGTACGTTAGCGGGGCTGTCACAGGCGTAAGTTGAGAACTTGGCGGTAAAACTTCTGCAGCTTGCAACTGGATGGTGCGTCGAAGTGCAGGATCTAGCGATGGGGTGGTTGCAGCCAGAGCAGGGAGGAGCGACAGTTGGCGAGCCACTTCCTCCCGTATAAAAGCCTTGATCTCGGGAAGGAGGGAAGGCGGTTCAGATGCGAGGCCGCATGCTGTCGGAGGCGGGAATAACCGATCGTTCATGACAGAACGTCGAGTAGAAGCTCGTTGCCTCCTGAGGACGTCTAACTTTGACAAAGCTGAACCACTTCAACGACGGTTTCCGGGTTTCTGGCCGTCTACATATGAAACGCATCATCGGATATTCCCTTCAGAATTTTGGTGATTTTGTCAGCTTCTGACATAGATGGATTAACACGTTTACAAAGATCCACAACGTCCTCTATGTAGCTGGTGAATGTTTCGTCAGGAAGCTCAGCGCAGGCTTCGAGGCGTTGTTCGGCGCGGAGTTTGCGCATGGCGGGGCGCCCGAACACCTCGGAAAAGCTTGTTTTAAAGGCCGACCAGGTGGGCAGGTCGGGTTCGTGGTTGCGAAACCATAAATTGGCCACATCTGTCAGGTAGAAGAGGATGTTAGCTAGCTTGGTGGTATCGTCCCACTTGTTGTATGCGCTTACGCGTTCATATGAGAATAGCCAATCATCCACATCCTGGTCATCTGCGCCTCTGAAGAAGCTAGGATCCCGTTGGCGAAGCCCAGCAGAGCACAGGATGGTAGGCGGAGCGGTGGGAGCAGTCGAGCATGGTGTAGCGGTCTGGCTTGTTGCCTCAGGCATAGCGGAGCGCGGAGCCAGTGTGCGACTGCGAAGCTCCAGCGTGAGAGGAGGGAACGAAGAGCAGCCTCCACCAAATGTAAGAGTACGTTCAGTCTGAGCTAGGTCGGTATTCTGGTCGAACGTTTAACTAGCGCGTCAGTCTCTTGCGTCTTCTTCTTGGTCTGCCGTCTTCTTCGTAGCACGCGCCTTTTCGACATACGCTTGTCGTCTTTGTCACCGAGCGTTGGTATGACACTACAATATATATATATATATATATATATATATATATATCCTATATATATATATATATATATATATATATATATATATATAGGATGCGAGAACATTTAACGTACTAGGCCGCTTTAAAAAACAATAGAACGAAGTGTACGCTTCATTTAAAGAAACATTTATTGGACTCGACGTTTCGACCAGGGGCTGGCCTTCATCACGAGTCCATCAGTCCATCCTGATGAAGGCCAGCTTCTGGTCGAAACGTCGAGCCTAACAATTGTTTCTTTAAATGAAGCGTACACTTCGCTATATATATATATATATATATATATATATATATATATATATATATATAACGAGCACCCTCATTTCCCCTTGATTGATCTGCTTGTAGCTTACGGGGGTCTCGGTTCTGGCAGTCTTGAAGCCATAGGTTGCGTAAGAGGGTTCTAGCACAGCTTTCGCCCTCGCTCTTGATCACGTTCTACGTGACGCTGGCGGTAACAGAGGACGTCCCACGTCCGCCGCTATGGCTGAGGGTGGCGCTGGTGAACACTCTCAAGGTTCGTATACAGACAACATTAATACCCAAGAAAGTAGCAGGGGGGACAGCGGCCGATGTAGCTCAGTTGGAAGAGCACCGGACGCGTTATTCGGAGGTCGTGGGTTCGGATCCCACCATCGGCACGTTGTTTTTTCTTCTACTTTGTGTCTAATTATCTTTCCACTAAAAAGATTACATTACTAATTTCTGTGATTATCCAAGTAAACATTAAAAAAAAAAAGACAAAGTACCATCCCCAACGCTTTCCTTGGCATCGCCGACTGTTGGCTTCTTTCCTTCTTGTATTATAACGAGCACCCTCATTTCCCCTTGATTGATCTGCTTGTAGCTTACGGGGGTCTCGGTTCTGGCAGTCTTGAAGCCATAGGTAGCGTAAGAGGGTTCTAGCACAGCTTTCGCCCTCGCTCTTGATCACGTTCTACGTGACGCTGGCGGTAACAGAGGACGTCCCACGTCCGCCGCTATGGCTGAGGGTGGCGCTGGTGAACACTCTCAAGGTTCGTATACAGACAACATAAATACCCAAGAAAGTAGCAGGGGGGACAGCGGCCGATGTAGCTCAGTTGGTAGAGCACCGGACGCGTTATTCGGAGGTCGTGGGTTCGGATCCCACCATCGGCACGTTGTTTTTTCTTCTACTTTGTGTCTAATTATCTTTCCTCTAAACAGATTACATTACTAATTTCTGTGGTTATCGAAGTAAACATTAAAAAAAAAAATGACATAAACATACCATCCCCAACGCTTTCCTTGGCCTCGCCGACTGTTGGCTTCTTTCCTTCATGTATTATAACGAGCACCCTCATTTCCCCTTGATTTATCTGCTTATATATATATATATATATATATATATATATATATATATATATATATATATATATACATACATACATACATATAGCGAAGTGTACGCTTCACTTAAAGAAACAATTCATATATATATATATATATATATATATATATATATATACACTGTAATTGAAGTCCTTGTACAGGGCGCTGCACCGTGAACAGTCAAGGGAACAGCACAGGCTCACAGCACAGGCGCGAACGTCGGAGCGAGCGTTGTCGTCGTTCTCTTTTCTGACCGTCAGGTGTTGAACATGGTTGTCGACCTCTTCAGCATCAGGCGCTGAACATTCCAGAGCCGAATAATTATCTTAATATATATATTTCTTGTGGATTTCTTGCGTATCTCTTGCAATACAAACTAGTTTCTGAACACAGCCAGCTGCCGCTGGTGCGACGCGCGGCTTATCGTCTGCACGCTGGCTCCGCTGCTAAGGCGTGACCGAAATTTACATCTTTCTTTTACTGATACAATCGGATCGGCAATAAGACAGTTCCACGAGAGGCCATTTACTCTAATGCTGAACAATTACAAAGCGCCGTCGGGCTGTACACTGTAGTCGAATATCCCTTTCATGCAAAACAATTTAGGCCTAACGACGAGTAGGGAGCAGCGCGCTCGGCGAGAGTGCTGTCGTCCTCCGCGTCGGCGGGTGGCGCCGCTTTTGTAAGCGCTACTGTGTGCTGCGAATTTTTCGTCTTCGTTCATGGTGCAGCTGAGAGCGCTCGTTTTTCGACGTTTTGCTCAACAATATGTCGTGCAAACGATGCTGCTACGTCGGGACGCGGGGGTACGATATGGTGTTGCGCCGGATGTACACCAAGGCTGAATAAAAGCGTCGACGGATGGTACTTTAGACACTTCTTTTATGTGCCGTGCATGAACCTCGGTTTAACTTGAAGGTATATATTGTTGAAGCAGGACAGCTCGATCGTATGCTTTTCGCCTTCGGTCGCCGACGTATCACAGACACGTATGCATTCGCTAAGCTTGGTACGCGATAGCAGCGGTTAGCGGCGTAATCGCGGTGAACGCTCCCCGTACCTTTAATGCAAAATGAAAGCAGCGCAACATCGAATATAAATATGCACAGCCGAACGGAGATACGTACACGACATGAAATGGGTCGCACTTCACGTTGAATCAATGTGGCGATGACTCGAAAGCATCTTTCGTATAGCATCTGGACGTACTCTGCGTTTGGTAGCCGCTCATACGGTTCATTTGCTGATGTGTGTTTGTGTGTATATCTTACTATTAGGATTATAAAATATAATTGAAAATACATGTACCGTGAAAGATACAACAGATACACCCTCACAATTAACTCTGGCGAGTTCGGCCTGCGGAAGCAAAGCGCAGTCCTTCGCAGTAGCCCTGTCCGCTATAGTGCTGTTTCCAACAGTTGCCGCCATGCCAAACGGATGGTATACGTTTTTCTAGCGCGCTCAAACAAAACACAAAATAGCACAAGGTGTCGAATAGCTTTCACGAGCACCGCGAAACAGCACTTTTACGCTGCCGTGTCGCAGCATCAATACGCACTGAGCAGCCCAAGATGGCGTCAAGGGGAGCCGGAGCGGACTTTGATTCATACGGGGCGCCATCATCAAACTAAGATGGCTGCGCCCAGGCATCGAAACTAAAATGGTTTATAGGCGGTTCTTTCAGTGCAGCGTGCACTCCCCGCACCAAAGCGCACTGCTCTCGGAATAGACTTCGATAATCGTGGAGGGTTCAGCATGACGGTCCATTATTCGTCTTTTCCATAAACTGAATAGCCATGTCAATATAAACAAATTATAAGGAGGAGGAGGAAGATGAGGAGGAAAGATAGGGAGGTTAACCGGTAAAGGAACTGGTTTGCTACCCTGCACTGGGGGAGAGGGGTAGGTGGGTATAAAAGTTGTGGGTGAGAGAGGGATGGGTGCTGACAGTATAGTCACATCACGTCACAGTCATATCATGTAACCTAAAAAATCATAGCCTTTCGATCAGTCCTGTGCTTTTAATAAAGCGGAGCAGTACCTGGGAGGCCTTTACCGCAGACGATCGCCGTGGCCAGGGATATAGGATCTTAATTTCAGTTAGTGGGCGTCCATCTAGACGCTCCAGCGCACGGCATAGACACTGTCTTTCCTCGCTGTATATGGGGCACTCACAAAGACTGTGGCCTATAGTCTAGTCACACCCGCATTTTGTACATGCAGGGCTATTTGTCATACCTATCACAAAAGAATAAGAGTTTGTAATGCTACACCAACCCACAGGCGGCACAGCAAAGTTTCTTCACATCGGGGTAGGCCAGGTGGAAGCCGAAGCTTCAGGTCAGGGTCCATGGATTTTAGGCGGCAGTTCGCAAACTGGTCAGAATTCCACAAGGAGAGCGTGTGTTCCCGCGCAAGTGCACGAAGCCTGCCCGCTGCGTCTGGCCTGGAGAATGGAATCAACACACAATCGCCGTCTTGGTGGGCTGTTCGTGCGACCTCGTCCGCCCGGAGATTGCCCGCTATGCCGCTGTGTCCAGGAAGCCATTAGGTAGATGATGTCATGTCCTCCATTTATGGCATAGTGATGAAGTTGTCGTATTTCCGCGGCGAATTGCTCACATGGGCTCTACGGCGAAGAGCCGCTTTTAAGGCTTGCAGAGCTGCTTTTGAATCTGTTAAAATAGACGTTCATAACAATTGTTATGAACAGGCAAGGAACGAATAGTATGTGGCGTGATTGCGATGTCCATCAGCCTCTGCTGTAATATGTCACCGAAAACACAGCATCCCGGCTTTGAATGAAGCAGTGGTCAATGGTCTCTGGCGTATTACACAGGCGGTAATTCACCCGGCTGTCACGAAATCGGCGCACATTTTCATCAAGCCGGTACGGCGCGAGGCCCGCGCTTGCGTTGCGTGGAAGGCATGGAGAGAAAAGCCTCCTTCCCCGTGCGGGAGAGCGCGTAGCTTTGTACAAGTTGCCGTCACCCTCTTTCCCATTGCCCGGGGAGGACGGTGGTTCACCGGTCTGGAATCCGCCAGAAAATTCCAGAATCTTCTATGGGACCTAGCCAATGACGACGCGCGGCTCGACGGGAGGAAGAGAGAGCGCTCTAACCAGCGAAGCTAAGTGTGTGTGCGCGCTAGCTTTGGCGCGTGATAACAGACACACGCGGCGCGCCCTATTTAAATAGACCGCGCCGCTTGTGCAGTCAGTCAGTGCGACGTGTTCGCTGGTGTTTCGACTGGACTCCCGGGGTTCACCCGCTGCTGGCAAGCCCACGGACCTGCAAGGGAGCGGCGCTCGTCTCGTATGGCGGCTACATCGTGACTCTTGAGGCGTCGGACTGCAACAGTGCCCGGTGAACAATTTGGTGTTTGTTCATGTAACTCTCTCGTGTTTGATCTGTTGTAAAGTCTCTGTGTTATTGAATCATGGGCACCAAACGACCACCCCCTTCTGTCACTACAAGGTAGTTCAATTCCGGCTGAGCTTGCCACGCAGGTCGAGGGCATCTCCTTTGCGACCGGAACAGTTACCCCCGTTCACTCTAAGGGTGTCTGGGAGTGTGCGCACCGTTAAGGGCGCATCGTTAATAATAACCCCTCATAATCATTAACGGGTGACAATTATTCTAGCGTCCGCGACAGGACGTTTAGTGCACTCAAGCTCAGAGGACGGAGAACGAGTTTGAAGAGTTTACGAAGAGGTCGTAAAAAGTGTAGCAGCAGAGCGGTAGCGGGAGGTTGTGCCGCGCGGAAGCGTTTAGGCGAGGTTCACTAAGCAGTGTTTAGGCTACACCCAGACGGTTCGCGCTTCAGATATGAATCTGAAAGAGCTGGTTGAGGCTGGCACCCAGCTTGGGTTGTCTGGTGCCGTACTGCGCTTATGGGTTAGCCAGAGAGAAAAACAGGAAAAAGAGAGTGAAAAAGAAGAAAAAGAGAGAGAAGAAAAAGAACGAGAGAGGGCTCGAAAGGAGCGGGAATAGGAATTTCAGCGAAAAAAGGAATTACTATGAAACTTCAGCTCCAAAGGTCAGGGAACAACAACGGCTTTGCTGAAGTGCATAGCCCCAGTGAAGGACATAGCAGCTTGCGGATAGACGCAAGTAAATTGATCCCGAAGTACGACGAGAGAAGAGACGATCTCGACGCGTTCCTCTTGCGTTTTGAAAGGATCGCCATAAATGCAAATTGGACAGACAGTGAATGTGCTACCATCTTGAGCACTTGCCTCAGCGGCGAAGCATTAAGTGTGTTTGGAAGACTTCCTCCTGAGGATGCAGGCA
Organism: Amblyomma maculatum; assembly: GCF_055883805.1. Classification (NCBI taxonomy): domain Eukaryota; kingdom Metazoa; phylum Arthropoda; class Arachnida; order Ixodida; family Ixodidae; genus Amblyomma; species Amblyomma maculatum. Next base: position 428,541,787 of record NC_139344.1, read on the forward strand.
GCTATAACAAAGTTAAAGCTTCATTACTTAAAAGGTTTAGATTTACGACGGATGGATTTCGTGAGAAGTTCAGGACTGGAAAACCTATGGACGGTGAAACGGCAACACAGTATGTTGCGCGACTGAGTCATTATTTCGACCGCTGGACTGAACTCTCAAAAATTAAACTATAGAGTATGGCGCACTTCGCGAACTCCTAATTAAGGAGCAATTCCTGGGCAGCTGTCACCCTGGTCTGTCGCTTTATTTAAAAGAAAGAAAAGCGGATAACCTGGAAGAAATGATGGAACTTGCGGACCAATTCCTAGAAGCCCAAGGAGGAGCGAATTTGACCAAGATTAAAAATATTATAAATGCTGACAACCCAGAGAAACCCGACTTCCGCAATACCCGAACAAGCTCAAAGTCACCGCTGAAGTGCTTCCTGGGCAACAAAGTTGGACATTACGCATTTAACTGCCTGAACCGGTTCACAAATAATATCCCGACGGGGTGTTCAAATTGTGGACGGAAGGGCCATAGAGCAAGCATATGTCCTGACAAGTCCACCCCCCAGATAGCCTGCGTAGACACTCCATCGGAGTACCACTTAGAAGAAGAGGATGCTGACGGCTTCGTGGAACTAAAAAGTGGCAAGAAGGTACCAGTTGTGAACGCGGCCATGGGACCACGGGCTGAGGTTTTACCGCAGAAGATGCCTGTCGTCACAGGGAAAGTAGAAGGAAGATCCATCTCGGTGTTGCAAGATACTGGCTGTAGCACGGCAATGATAAGAAAAGAATTAGTTCGAAGCAACCAACTCACTGGGAAGAAGAGGCCTGTATATCTTGCCGATGGAACGATTAGAGTTCTGCCCGAAGCCCGAGTGAAGCTACAGACGCCCTACTATAGTGGAGAGGTAACGGCACTATGTGCAGAACGCCCCCTGTACGATCTTATCTTGGGGAACATTGCCGGAGTAAGAGCGGCGGACGACCCAGAAGATTCGGTCAGCTGTGAATTGGAACCGTCAGCGACGACGAAAATTGAACCTAAGGACGAAACGGCAGAAGATAGCGTTGCTGCCGTAACACGAGCACAAGCCAAAACTCAGGGAAGGAACTTTCCCACACTGAAGACTCCCGATGTGACTAAAGCGGCTGAAGACAGAAGCTATAAAGAAGAACAAGAGCAAGACGAGACACTAAAAACGTGCTTCATGCAAATGGGCAAAACATCTAAATGTCGAGATGGGAAAAGTAGCATAGAGTTCCGTAAGGAGAATGGGCTGTTGTATCGATTTTATACCGACGCGACAGGGAGACGACTGCGACAGCTGGTAGTACCAGAGAAACACCGAAACACAGTCCTACAGACGGCACATGACGCCATAATGGCCGGTCACCTCGGATGTGAAAAAACGAAATCTCGAATATTGGAGGAATTCTTCTGGCCTGGTATCTGTGCAGACGTTAAGCGATACGTCGCTTCATGTGACATCTGCCAGAGAACGATTCCAAAGGGTCGCGTATACCCTGTGTCCCTCTCGGGAAGGCGCCTATAATTGAAACTCCATTTTCGAGAGTGGCGATAGACGTAGTAGGACCAATTCAACCACCATCCAAAAGCGGAAATCGGTATATTCTTACTCTGATAGATTATGCCACCCGCTATCCAGATGCTGTCGCACTCCCCAGTGTCGAGACCGAGCGGGTTGCGGAAGCGCTGGTCGAGATGTTCTCCAGGGTCGGGGTGCCTAGGGAAGTACTTAGCGACCGGGGAAGTAACTTCACCTCGGATCTCATGAAGTTAGTAGCTAGACTTCTATCGCTACGCCAACTGCACACAACTCCATACCACCCTATGGCTAATGACCTAGTCGAAAGATTCAATGGGACACTCAAGATGATGTTGAAGCGTATGTGCGCAGAAAAGCCCAGCGATTGGGACCGCTACCTGGCTCCATTACTCTTTGCATACAGAGAGGTGCCCCAAGCCAGCTTGGGATTTTCTCCTTTCGAACTCCTCTACGGCCGTCACGTGAGAGGTCCTCTGACGATCCTCAAAGAAGTTTGGACTAACGAAGATTTGGATGAGGAAGCAAAAATTACCACGTACCAACACGTACTCGACCTTCGGAACCGACTTGAAGAGACGTGCCGTCTAGCACATGAAGAGCTGGAAAAAGCAGGTGCCCGCTATGCTAAGGTGTACAACCGAAGGGCTAAAGACCGGCAGTTCAGACCGGGCGACAAGGTGCTGTGCTGCTCCCGACCGATAAGAATAAACTACTCCTACAGTGGAAGGGGCCCTTCGAGGTAAATGGCAGAAATAGCGATGTAGACTACACTATCGAAACGCCAAGTGGTCTCAAGCTATTTCATGCTAATTTGTTAAAACGATACGAGGAAAGAGTAGACCCGACAGGAAAACCTCAATGCCTAACTATTGCAGTGTCTGACCTGGACGAAGAACAGAGCCTCCCAGTTCCCGAATTTAAAAAGACAGAAGGGTTGGAAGATGTAAGGCTTGGGCCCAAATTATCTGTAGTACAGAAAACTGAAATTGTAGAGGTGATGACTAAACACCACGCGATTTTCTCTAATGTGCCAGGAAAAACGGACTGGATCGAATGTCATCTAGAACTTACAAATGACATCCCAATACATGTGCGGCAGTATCCACTGCCTTTCACTACGCGTGAAAACGTGGAAAAGGAAGTACGAGAGATGAAGACCCTGGAAATAATTGAGGAATCCTTGTCATCATACAACTCACCCGTACTACTCGTACGAAAACCAGACAAGACAAACAGGTTCGTTGTAGACTTCCGGCGGCTGAACACTGTGTTCGTGGCCGATTCGAAACCCATGCCGAGGGCAGACTCGGTATTCGCCAGCGTCGGAACAGCCAAGTACTTTTCCAAAGTGGATTTCGTGAAGGGATACTGGCAGATCCCGCTCTCTGAAGCTTCGAAACCTAAAACGGCGTTCTCGACCACGTCTGGACTTTATCAGTTTCGCTACATGCCTTTGGTATCAAAACCGCACCAGCCGTTTTCGCGAAACACATGCGACGAATCACAGAGGATCTTCCCGATGTATATCATTACTACGATGACGTCCTCGTGGCCAGCAAAACGTGGGAAGAACACCTCATGGCACTGGAACAACTCTTCACGAGGATTGAGACCGCTGGACTAACAATTCGCCCCAGCAAGTGTGAACTCAGAGTAGATGAAATAGACTTTTTAGGACACCGAATCGGAAGGGGACAACTAGCGCCACTGGGGAAAACTCTAGAAAATATTCAGGCAGCACCAGCCCCAAAAACAAAGGGGCAAGTGCGTTCTTTCCTGGGGCTCACCGGATACTATCGGGAATTCATTCCAAACTACGCCGAAATCAGTGCCCCACTTACGCAATTCTCACAAAGAAAAGGGAAAGTAACCTCGTCAAGTGGACACCAGAACACGAGATAGCTTTCACAGAATTGAAACGGCACATAGCTAACCCTCCAATTCTGCGGCTTCCAGACTTTGAACAACCCTTCGTGTTACGCACAGATGCGTCCGACACAAGCCTTGGGGCGGTTCTGCTGCAACCTCACAATGGTACACTTCACCCCATAGCTTATGCTAGCAGGAAGCTGCACTCCAGAGAGGCTGCATACAGTACCATTGAGAAAGAGTGCTTACCACTTGTGTGGGGAATTCAGAAGTTTAACACGTACCTCTATGGAACATCTTTCATAGTACAAACCGACCACCAGCCACTCCGGTACCTCCAGCAGGCAAAACACTTGAACAGCCGGGTGTTACGTTGGAGCTTGCTTCTACAAGAATATCAATTTAGGGTAGAACACATAAAAGGTAACGAAAATGTGGGAGCCGACTATTCAAGTCGAGTCTAGAAGAGACCAGTGAAGGCGGGAACCAAAATAACTGTCTGAAAGTTCATCTTGAGTTCGAGGACAGCTCGTTGAAGAAAAAAAAAATAATAAAGCGTGGGGCACTTTTAGGTTGTTGATTCCTATGTGTATTCGACGACAGTGTGTTGTTATGTTTGTGAACATCATGGCATAGATGTGTGAATTTTGTAATATTGCAGTTTGTGAAATTGGTGTGTGATGTAGACATTTGCCCCATATACTTGTGAGCGCATGCATGTGGGCGCGATGTTCGTGGTTGTTGTGAATATTGTGGGACAATATTCTTTAAGGGAGGGGCAGTGTCACGAAATCGGCGCACATTTTCATCAAGCCGGTACGACGCGAGGCCCGCGTTTGCGTTGCGTGGAAGGCATGGAGAGAAAAGCCTCCTTCCCCGTGCGGGAGAGCGAGTATCTTTGTACGCGTTGCCGTCACCCTCTTTCCCATTGCCCGGGGAGGACGGTGGTTCATCCACGACCTACTGACGACGCGCGGCTCGACGGGAGGAAGAGAGAGCGCTCTAACGTGATAACAGACAGACGCGGCGCGCCCTATTTAAAGAGACCGCGCCGCTTGTGCAGTCAGTCAGACAGTTAGTCAGTGCGACGTGTTCGCTGGTGTTTCGACTGGACTCCCGGGGTTCACCCGCTGCTGGCAAGCCCACCGACCTGCAAGGGAGCGGCGCTTGTCTCGTATGGCGGCCACATCGTGACTCTTGAGGCGTCGGACTGCAACAGTGCCCGGTGAACAATTTGGTGTTTGTTTATGTAACTCTCTCGTGTTTGATCTGTTGTAAAGCCTCTGTGTTATTGAATCATTCTGTAGTTGCATGCTTAGCGTTTGTATTCTGTGAACCTCTCGTCTGTGTATTTCAAGTGATCTTGTGTATCCCTTTGTATCGTCAGTTGCTGTGTATAAAGTTTGCTTTGTTTGTTGCTTCTGGCTCCGACCCTTACTCTGGCTTGAACCGGCGAACGCTGGGCACCAAACGACCACCCTCTTCTGTCACTACAAGGTAGTAGAATTCCGGCTGAGCTTGCCACGTAGGTCGAGGGCATCTCCTTTGCGATCGGAACAGCTACCCCCGTTCACTCTAAGGGTGTCTGGGAGTGTGCGCACCGTTAAGGGCGCATCGTTAATAATAACCCCTCATAATCATTAACGGGTGACACCGGCCATGGCACAAACATCTGCTTGGCGTGAATCCACTATAATTAACAGGCAGCGTTGATGTGTGCAGCTTAAAAAAGAATGTTTTTGCAGGAGACTGAATGCACATGCGCTTTGAAGAGGCCGACAACAACGTGCGCTTAACACGCTTCAAACCACTGCAGTGTCGAGAAGAAACTACTCATGAGGTTGCCGATACGACAGTATTGGAAACAAAGACTCAGTAAGAACCCATCACCTGCCTTTTGGATAGACTATAAATGCAGGTAATCAAAAGAAAAGAGCGCTGCAAGGAAATTGAAGGTGCTCGCAACATCCTTAAATCCCCCTAGAATCCCTTCATGTGCCTATCCAGTCGGTGCTAATAGGTAAGGCAAGCAAGAACTAAGACGCCTAATAAACACGGATACTAAAAACTAATGGTTTGCCAATTTGAAAAAAAAAATAAGAATGCGAAACTTGCTTGTGTAAGAACAAGTGAACAAGTCCTAATCTGCCAAAGTCTATTGAGAGCACCAGGTTATCACGAAGTATGGGTTCCCCCAGAGAGCACCATATGAAAGTTGCAAATATTGTGTGTATTCTCTGCAACTTCTTTCTCGCACAATGTAGAATTTGCACAGCGTAGGCGAGCTTTGCAAACAATGATGTTTTGCAGATTTTCATGTGATGAAACACTTAGTTCTCGACCCATCCATGCCTGAGTTTGTCGCCTAATAGACTTTTGAATCCCAATATTCTCCACTGTTGCGAAACTAATGCGAGGAGCCCCTATGTAGTTTCGGGGGCCACAATCCCATCTTATACCACCAAAAAGAATCGGCCTCGTTGTTCTCCACTGACTCAACCAGAAACCTTTGGATTTGTCTAAAGTAAAAACCGCTCCTGATACCGCGCAAAATTGTTAAGTTAAATGTAAAGCCCCGAGTGCACTTTTTATGTAAGAACAAAAAAGGGGCGATATCATCAGCATAGTCCAAAATCTTGATTAAACATTGAACCAAGGAGAAATCTCGAATAGCAGTACTACCAGTTATGCCGAGTCTAAGGAGTTCAATATGTAGGGCGAACAGCAAAGGTGACAATGAGCACCCTTGGCAAACATATGACTTCAATCGGTTTGGTTAACTCTTGGTTAACAATTAACCTTCCTTGTAGCACAGCCTTATGCCCTTGAGCAAAATATATCCAATATATGCATGCTGCAAGCTCAAGAACAGCAAATCATGATGGATTTTATCAAAGCTTTTGCAAGGTCAATCTGAATTAGAGCTACCTGGTAAGTCTTACCTGTTACCGTCTCCAATACCGAACGTGCAATATGAATATGGATTTGTTACAGCACCCTCTAATATGCCACAAACCTGGTGCATTCCTATTCATTCTTAAATAACAGCGAAAGGGATAACACGGAGATACACATAATGGATGAACAGCACCATGTCCGTCCATTCTTTTGTGTGTTTCCGTGTTGTTCCTTGCGCTATTCTTAAGGATGCAATACCAACAGCCCGGCATCTCGTACTTGTGAACTTCAATCTTATTAAGTTTGTGATACCAGCTGCATACGGCCACAAAGAATTATAGCGATAATTTTGTAATATACATTGCAGAGGGAAATTCTTCAATCGACTGCCTGCTTTTTGGTATTACAGTATGCCCAGAATAGAAAGTGGGAGAAAGAAAACCACTTAAGATTGTTGCTACATTCGAGTAAAGGAGTGTTTAGTGTATGATCTGCCGTACGACTGTATTCTAAAGTACAGCTGTCATTAGGAGCTATTACCGAACTATAATAAAACAAGTAACAAAGTACATTTCAGCTATTTTGCTCTTTGCTTGCATGCAATGTAAAGCGCCGGTATGCGGCAACCGCGGGAATCCCGCGATCTGACTGCCTCGCCTTCGTACTGTGGGGACATAACAGATGGCATACAACCACTATAAAATGCACGGTGTTCTCGTATAAATGAACGGGGAGGCGTGGGTGGTCGGCTGCTCCCAGCCCCGTAGTGCCTTACGGCCCCGGCCTTACGGGGCTGGGAACCTATTAGGGGCCTTCGCCCATTGCAGCAGTCTCCTCTGCCGCTGGTGTTTTGGCATATCTGTTCTGCATACCGTCATTGCACTCGCCGCCGTTTCGGTGGCGTACGACGGCTGTTGAGACGTGCATCTATTTCTTTCTTTCTTCTCTTATCTCTTTCAATTATCCGCTGTCAGCATCAAGCAGCGGTGATGGCTTACCTATAAAGCCAGTTGGCAAGCCGTGCATTTTTTTTTTTCTTCCTTTGAGACGAGCCACAAGACGGTTTTACAAGGAACACACAGCCCCAATGTCCTAGGGGACACAATGTCACAGCAGTATATCACACGAAGCACTTAATGTCACAGAGGGCTCGACGGAGGGCAAACGCAGATCTTGGTTGGAGGGTCGGCAACTGGAAGAGGGCGACGAAACAATGCCCGGTGGATGCGCACTGCAGACTTACCCAGATTAAGCGAGAGTCGAATGGGGAACGACTGGCGATGCAGGCAGTGAGGCCGGAATCAGCGAAAAATAGGAAAAGCTCCGAAAGGCACGGATCACGGCTCATGGAGCGTTGTGTTAGAAGTTGATGCTTCCTCTGTCCCCGCCATCTCCGCACAGCCACGGAAATAAGATTGATGATTGGTTGGTGGGCCACATGTGATGATGAGTTAATGAATCATTGTAATTGACTAAAGAAATGAAAAACTGGAAAAGGGGTTCGAAGATGTCTAAATGCTAAGAATAAAATGCCAATGCTTGATGATACTAATTAGGAAAATCAAGTTTATTGATAACTGCCTTAATTGAAATTACCTGAAAAAAGGTGGTTCAGAGGTGTCAAAATGCTTATGATGAAAAGGCAATATTGATGCTTATTACGAAAAATGAGTCTGTAATCAATTATTTGCGATATTTGAAAAAAGAACTGAAAAAAAAAAAGCCGTTCAATGTTTGCAAAGTGCTCAGAATGGATGCTGATGCAAAGTGTCGGTGCATAAAAATAAAAGAAATTAATTTAGGGGTCACTTAAGCCCGCCGTTGAGGGTATGACGCGATAGCCTTTCACACACACTGTTTACTCAGTTTTTAATTTTTAGCTTTTTATTTTTGAAATGAAATTTTGTCTGCATTCATATACTTGGCATCAGCAAACATTTCCTTTCCATTCCTAGCAGTTTGACACCTTTGAACAGATTTTTATTTCTTTTGTAGTGAACTCTGCGAAAATATTATGAAGACGAAGATGAACCAGGCGAGGATATCACGATCACAAGGAGAAGAACGACGAAGTGCCGCTGCGCTGCTCGAGCTCGCTTGTGGAGGCCTAGACTGGCTGTGCTCTTGTGTGGTTCTCTGTGAAACTTGGAGAGAGCTATTACCCCTTTTAAAGGACAGTAAACACCCCCTTTCACTTGGTGGAGGTCAGGATTTCCTGCCGCCCTGGAGCTTCGCAGCCGCACACTACCGACAACAGCCATGACCGATGCTACCACTCCTAGTCCAACCGCCTCCTCGTCCCCCGTCTTCTGCGCTGGAGCTTTGCGCCAACGGGACCCTCCAATCTTCAGTGGAACCGGCGACCACGACGTGGAAGATTGGCTATCATCATATGAGCGGGTCAGTACGCACAACAAATGGGACGACGGTCTCAAATTAAATAACGTGATATTCTACCTAACGGACGTTGCGAACCTGTGGTTCCGCAACCACGAGGCCGATATCTCCTCGTGGTCTGCTTTCAAGACCACTTTTTCCGATATCTTCGGCAGGCCTGCAGTGCGCAAGCTGCGCGCTGAGCAACGCTTGCGCCGCCGTGCACAGCTACCCGGCGAAAATTTTACGAGTTATATTGAAGATGTTGTAGACCTGTGCAAGCGCGTGGACGCTTCAATGACAGAACATGCCAAGATTGGTCATATTTTACAAGGAATCGACGATGACGCGTGCCAGATGCTTCTGGCCAGAAACCCAGCAACCGTGGTCGACGTCATCAGTGCATGCCAAAACTTTGAGGAATTACGCAAGCGCCGTCAAATCACTCGTTCTTCGCTTTCACACCAGGAGCCTCTTGCAGCTTTAACAGCTGACGCAGAACAGTCCCCCTTGCTGCAACAAATCAAGCAGTTCGTTCGAGAAGAAGTTGCCCGTCAACTGTCCCTCGTTCCCCATCGTACTGACGCTTCCTCTCCTTTGGCGCCAAAGTTGCAGCAAGTCATCCGCGACCAAGTCGCAGAAGCACTTCCCACGCTCCCGGAAGCTCCTGCCGTTGCTCCCTTGACATACGTCGGAGCACCACTACAATATAGCCAACCATCTGTCCCAGCCCCTTTGACCTACGCGGCAGTGGCTGCGCGGCCTCCGCCTGAGCCGTTACCACCCGTGCAGCCTGTCCTACGCCATGCACCGCTTCCTCAAACGGCTCCGCTTCATCCTGCGACTCCGCGCTATTACAACCCGTGGCGCACTTCTGACAATCGCCCAATTTGTTACTACTGTGGTTGCCCTGGACACGTGGCCCGTCGGTGCCGTCGCCGCATGGCTGCGCGTCCCGAGCCTGCGTCTTCGGAGTACTCCCCACAGCTGCTTCGTTCTGCACCGTCTTCGCCTGCATACGCCGCCGAACAGCGTTCGTACACGACCCAACGTTCTCCTTCTCCACGTCGCAGGTCACTGTCACCAATGCGCCGGCGACCACCCCCTGCTGATGAGGGAAACTAAGTTCCGCGGTTCATGAGGCGAGAACTGCGTGCTCTGCGAAAAGCTCAAGGCCTCATATTTTGCCCACGAACGTTATAGCAATCTCTATCGATGGTCTGTCTGTACATGCGCTGGTCGATACAGGTGCTGCAGTGTCTGTGATTCATGAGCGACTTTGCCGACGATTACGAAAAGTTACAACGCCATTTAACGGTTTGTCGCTCCGCACTGCCAGCGAAGAAAGGATTGCACCTTTAGCAGCATGTACAGCGCGTGTCGTCATTGAAGGTCTTTTGTACAGTGTAGAGTTCGTAGTTTTGTCGTCTTGTTCTCACGATGTGATCCTTGGATGGGACTTCTTGTCCAAAAATAACGCCGTGATCGATTGCGCCCGAGCTGAAGTGGAATTTTCTGCACTGTGCGACGTACTGCACGACGACAACCGTTCAGTGTGTCCTCAAAAGCTCGCCATCGCTGAAGATGTCGACGTAGCTCCAGAAGCTTGTGCCCTTGTGCCTCTTTCGTGTCCTGCCGTGTCAGCCGTTAGTGTTCTATTTACGCCGTCTGCATCCTTCATCTACCGCAAGCACCTGCCGCTGCCATCTGCTGTTCTCGATGTTCACGGTGGCGTCACGAAGCTACTCATCTACAATCCGTCTCCGCACCCGATTACTTTACTACGTGGGGAATCTCCCGGTTCTATTGAACCAGCCCACCTTCTCTCTGACCTGGAGGCCTCCGAGACCAACCGTGGTAACTACATCGATGCTCTGCAGTCCGATCCGACGCCTGATTCGTTGCCAGAAGACTTCTTCCGAACCGCCATCGATGACGCCCTTCCTTCCACCTACCGGACGCAGCTTGTGGCCCTTTTACAGACGTTTCGCTCCGCGTTCGACGCCGCCCACACACCTCTCGGCCGCACTTCCACAGTCGCGCATAACATTCAGACCGGCTCTAACACGCCTTTTCGACAGCGCCCCTATCGTGTGTCAGCGGCAGAGCGTCGCGTGATCAATGAGCAAGTTGAGGACATGCTAAAACGTGGTGTGATCCGTCCATCTCAAAGCCCCTGGTCTTCACCAGTGGTACTAGTAAAGAAGAAAGATGGCTCAGTTCGCTTTTGTGTTGACTACCGGCGCCTGAACAAAATTACCCACAAGGACAATTACCCCCTGCCGCGTATAGACGACGCTCTTGATTGCCTCCAAGGTGCCGAGTACTTTTCCTCTCTTGATTTACGTTCCGGTTACTGGCAAGTACCAATGGCCGCCTGTGACAGAGAGAAGACCGCATTTGTGACCCCGGATGGCCTCTATGAATTTAATGTAATGCCATTCGGTTTGTGCAACGCGCCCGCCACATTCGAGAGGATGATGGATAACATCTTGCGGAAGTTCAAGTGGCACATCTGCCTCTGCTACCTGGACGACATTGTTGTCTTTTCCACCGACTTCGCAACGCACCTAGAGCGCTTGCGGCAAGTTTTGGTTTGTCTTACTGACGCCGGCCTACAACTAAATCTTAAGAAGTGTCACTTCGGTGCCCGGGAGTTGACCATTTTGGGGCACATCGTCTCTAAGGAAGGTGTCCGCCCTGATCCGGCCAAGCTGCGCGCAGTGGCGGAGTTTCCTAAGCCGGTCTCGCTCAAGCAACTTCGAAGCTTCATTGGTCTATGCTCCTATTTTCGGCGCGTCGTGAGGAATTTCGCTTCTATAATTGCACCCCTTACGAAGCTACTCGGGGGAAACAGTGACTTAACTGCGTGGTCGGTCGAGTGCGACGAAGCGTTCACCACATTGCGCCGTCTTTTGACTTCGCCACCAATCCTTCGCCACTACGACCCCACAGCACCTACCGAGGTCCATACTGATGCGAGTGGCGTTGGCCTCGGAGCGGTATTGGCTCAACGGAAAAATGGCTTTCAAGAATACGTCGTCGCGTACGCGAGTCGCGTCCTCTCCAAAGCTGAATGCAACTACTCAGTTACGGAGAAGGAGTGTTTGGCCATTGTGTGGGCACTAACCAAATTCCGACCCTACCTGTATGGTCGCCAGTTTGACGTCGTCACGGACCACCACGCGTTATGTTGGCTGTCCTCTCTTAAAGACCCGTCCGGCCGCCTCGCACGATGGGCTCTCCGCCTTCAGGAATTTGACATCCGCGTTATATATCGATCTGGCCGTAAACACATGGACGCCGACGCTCTGTCTCGTTCTCCCCTAACCATCGCACCTATTTGCTCCTCGGCGGCTGATCCCGTCCTCTCGTCTCTAACACTCGCTGATATGCCTGCGGAGCAGCGAAAAGACCCGTGGCTCGCATCTCTTATCGACATCGTGTCCGCTTCTCCAAACGCTGCGCCTTCTCGGACTTTACGCCGTCAAGCACCACACTTTGCCCTACGAGACGGTCTTCTCTACCGCCGCAATTATATGCCTGATGGTCGACGGTGGCTTCTCGTCATTCCCCGCCATTTACGACAAGAAATTTGCGCCTCTTTCCATGCCGACCCTCAGTGTGCCCATCCTGGTGTAGTGAAGACGTTTCAAAGAATCTCTCAACGCTACTATTGGCGCGGCATGTACGGTTATATTCGCAAATACGTCCGCTCCTGCATCGCCTGTCAGCGCCGCAAGTCACCAACACCTCGTGCTTCTGGCCCCTTACAACCACTTCCATGCCCGGCCCGCCCTTTTGACCGCATTGGCGTTGACCTTTACGGGCCACTTCCCTGCACGGTCTCTGGGAACCGGTGGATTATCGTCGGCATCGACCACCTCACCCGGTATGCCGAGACCGCCGCTTTACCCGTCGCTACTGCCCGTGAAGTTGCCCTATTCTTACTACATCATTTTGTTCTTCGCCACGGCGCGCCGCGAGAGCTGCTGAGTGACCGAGGACGCGTCTTCCTTTCCAACGTCGTTGAAGCTCTACTGGCCGAATGTCGCATCATACATCGGACCACAACAGCCTACCACCCTCAAACTAACGGGCTGACTGAGCGCTTCAATCGTACTCTTGGAGATATGCTCACAATGTACGTTGCCGCTGATCAGACCAACTGGGACGCTGTTCTTCCTTTCGTGACGTACGCATACAATACCGCCACGCAGTCAACCACTGGATTTAGCCCTTTCTTCCTGCTTTATGGGCATGAGGCATCGTCCACGATGGACACTATTTTACCATATCGTCCTGACTCCTCCGAGTGGACACTCCTTTCAGACGTTGCCAAACATGCGGAAGAATGCCGCCAGTTAGCCCGCAGTTTAACATCGGAATCGCAAGGCCGCCAAAAGTATCGTCACGACAAAGATCAGACGCCACACGTTTTCCCTACAGGATCCCTTGTTTGGCTCTGGGTTCCTGCCACCCCTCCGGGATTGTCATCAAAATTTCGAACCGAGTACCACGGCCCCTACCGCATTGATCGCCAAACCTCCCCTGTGAATTACATCGTGGAGCCACTCACTCCCTCTTCAGACATGCGTCATCGCGGCCGCGAAACTGTGCACGTGAGCCGCCTCAAAACATACTACGATCCGCTCCTCTTGCCCTCACCCTAAGTCGCCAGGATGGCTCCTCTTCGCTCCGGGGGAAATTGTAGTGAACTCTGCGAAAATATTATGAAGACGAAGATGAACCAGGCGAGGATATCACGATCACAAGGAGAAGAACGACGAAGTGCCGCTGCGCTGCTCGAGCTCGCTTGTGGAGGCCTAGACTGGCTGTGCTCTTGTGTGGTTCTCTGTGAAACTTGGAGAGAGCTATTACCCCTTTTAAAGGACAGTAAACACCCCCTTTCACTTTTTATTTTGCTTAAATTGATTGATCAACTATACACAAAATTTCCTTAATTAGCATAATCAAGAATTTACTTTTCATTCTGACCATTTTCATACCTTGGAACACCCTTTTTTCCTATTTTCATGTTTACTAAATTATTCAATTTATCAATTCCACACTAAAATTTCTTAATTCGCATCAAGCATTGGCTTTTCATTACAACCATTTTGACACCTTTGAACCCCTCTTACCAATTTTTATTTCAATTATTTCAGTTGACTAGTACACACAAAATTTTCTTAACAATCATCATCAAGCATCACCGATTGATCTGTACAAGCTATCGATTAAAATGAAAAAAATCTTGAGACACTTAAGACCCCTTAAATGAGCATAAACACCAAATATTGGTGGCATTTTTCTTGTTAATGATGCGTAAGACATTCCTGTACATACATGACCACGCGGTTTTCGCCTCTGGCCACTGAATAGTTTTAATTGAATTTTCTTTTCTCCCCAGTTTCAGTTCCAGCAGCCGAGCGATGGCTATGACGTCGTAATCAAGTATAGGTCACGGATGGTCTATAAATGCGTCACGCGCGGCATGAAAAAACAGTGATGTAATCACTGACTCTTTGCTTGTTGCGATTACCGTTCTTGAGGCAGACTGGCTTTAGCGTTGCAGATAATTAAGCAACACAGGAACGATTATTGCTGTTCTTTTTTTTCGCCCGTCACGTCACATATTTGAGGTAACAGCCATCACTCGGCTGTTAAAACCGAAACCGGTGAAAAAAAGAAATTCGGTTCTAGATTATCCAGCGGTCGTAGGCGAAGAGATCCGTGCACAGTAATGCCTTACGCATTACAGTGGATAAAACACGAACCCAAAATTAGGTATCTGTACTCCCTTTAAGAGCGATAAGGCAAAAGCATTTGAGGCTGATTCTACTATAATGTTGATTTGCCCATCGTTTATCATCAGTTTATAATGTAACTTTCCTTATGCAGCACTGTGGTATAAAGTGACAGTTCATGAAACAAACTACGTTCACTCAGAGTTACTCTGAATGTACCTGTGCAAGAAGCATATTATACGCATTTACCCAGCATTCCACCACAGCAGCCCAGAAGCAATTCTACACCTGCTCTAAGTTTTTTTATTGCCATTGGACTTTTCGTGTCGCCTTATGGTTTCTTCACGTTACATGCTGCTAAACCCTTGCATCACATTTCCAAATTTGATTAACACTGATACAAAATCGAAATTCAGGAAAAGGATCTATAAATGAAGAAACAAAAGCGACTTTTTAGAGCATACACTGCATCTGATTAGCAGTCGTAGGAGCTTTGGTTGATCTGGATCTGAGCTAGTTGGTTCATAGATCCTTTGCAGATTAAATGGGATGTCAGATACAGCTGTTTACCGTTGACACATTTAGATTAAGAACATTTTTGAAATGGCCATCGGCTTTCATTCATCGTCATCTGTTTGTCCCCCACAAGGGCTGATGTCAGCACAATTTTCTGCTTAGTTCTATTTTCTGTTTTCGATATTTCAGAGTAGCTGAGCCCGATGCTGAAGTGCAAACTTTTTTTGCCATTTTGAGCGTCTTCTTTTTTGCTTCTTTGTTGTCGGGAGGGATACGCGCCGCTGCAACCTAACGTCACAAAGTTGATTACAATGTTACAAGTTCATCATACTTACAAATTCATTATACTTGTGCATAGCAGTTCTTAAAAAAACACTTTAAAAAGCAGACACCACAAGCCCCCGCCACATACCCTCCTGCGGCATCTCGCGCGCAAATAGGTTCAGCGTGCTGTGTGCAGTGCGTCCGCTGAAGGGAGAGTAAAATCTGAGAACTGAGGAGGAAAGCAGGCGAAGGGAGGAGAGTGTCTTGGCTCGAAGACGTCATCGTTGCGCCACTATGTAGCCATGGACAGAGCAGGAATGCTAGACCGGGAGAACTAAGATATGTTTCTCACGTGCCTGACGTGGCGTAGTTGGTTCAGCCGCTCGTCTGGTAATCAGAGGAGTAGGAGTTCGATTCCCGGTGGAGAACGAGTTTTTAAGAGCGTTAGCTCTTACTTCTCACGTGTGCCTATTTCGATTTGGTTTATCCGGGTCTGTCACATGACCACCAAGGTCTTGAGTTAGAATTTCTCTATTCTGAAGCAGTGTTCACCATGGTGGGTTGCCACCCTAGCCAGCCAAGATGACGGCCACCCTAAGGCTCACCCTAGGCAGCCTGCTTTGGAACCACGGGGCAAGGACGTCATAATTCAAGATGGCATAGTTTCTGAATCCAGATCAAATAAGCTGCCGTGCCTGTATATATTTTCATATGCCTTCTCCCACATCGTCACCCATCATGATCCTCTTTCTTCTCCCCTTCCCATTCCCCAGTACACAAGAGCAGGCCAGATTTTAATCATTCCGGCGAACCTCTCTGCCTTTCCTTTCAATAAATCCATCTATCTATGGCAGTCTACTACGTGACGTCACAATCCAAGATGGCTGCCCCAAATTTGGGTAAAATAAGTCGTTTGAAGCCTTCTCAGCTTCACAGGCAGATAGGCAGATAGGCAGAGACGAATTCATTTCCCAACTTTCTAACAATAGAAAAATATCCATCAGATATACATGCCAGCCACTTTATTGGGAAAGAGAAAATACTGTTGCATGGTATGCCCAACACCACTCTACCAAGCTGCACACTTCTAAAATGTTTCATACATTAGCGCCACATATTCCATCATGCCCAACTTCTTTTCATTCAATACCGTGAACTAGAAATCTAAAACAGCGCAATTCCAACTTCCCACCCTTTGGCACACCAGATTCATTTGACATAGTGCATGAGATCTATTCACAACAACATTCATTCATACCATTCAGGCAAACCCCAACTATTGGTCTAGTGTAGATTCAGGATTTACAGGAGAAATAAATGTCTTATGCTCACAAACTTACAATCAAATGCTGCTACGAATGCTATGCAACCAACCATTGAAGACTGCAATCAGAAAGCATGGCATTTAGAAAGTATTCAAGCATTTCAGGAAATAGGGCACGGAATTTTGCAAGGCATATGTATATTGGGTTTACCTAGCAGACGAACTGTGCAATTTAAAGAAAACATACTGGCTCTAAAGACTATAATTATGAAAATAACACTGCATATAAAAATATGCGTAAGATGGACTCGGCAAATTCACACCTTTTCTTTTAAATATATTACCAAAGTCTGCTTGCAACGTTTTTCTTCCTGCAATTCTCTGGAAGGAAAGACGAGAAAACTAAGAACCCTTAGTCAATGATGAACCCCCCCAAAAAAAGATTTCAATATACGCCCTTTTCAACAAATATAACAGCGGTATTTTTCTGGCCTGCTAAGAGAGGTCAATTATTTTGCACAGCATTTTTCAGCCACTGCTGAGAACCATTTGGCAATGCTGCAGGATTATTAAAATACACAGCTGACTTGCACTTCAAAAAACGATTCTCAATCAGTGTCTCTTATAAAGATACTAGATAACGGCTAGATACACATTGTTATTTTAGTTGCCAAAGATCTGTTACGCACTGCTGTACATAAAAGCTTTTGCCACAGCTGTAACATAGCCTGCACAGAATAGCTCTGATGTTAGAATGGCTCTTACTCTTATTGCTTCTATTTTATTGGACTCTGCGCAATAACAGGATCACTTTTGTATCATTTCTCATTGGGTAATGATTTGAGGCTATCTCCACATGCTAATTCAAGCATCACTAGATGACAGAGCACTACAAGGTAAGGTCAGCTTCCACAAAGAGCAATGTACAAGTATCTCCATCTGCTTTTGCCAGATAAAAGCTATACATACCCTCTTACAAGGGCTGTGGTCAATGACACGATATGCCACAGTAGTGAGGAACTTGATAACGAGGAGACTGATGTGCGAGGAGCAAAGGAGGATTTGAGAACATGCGCTGGTACCTTCTAATTCTACTGCCTGCTAGAACCTGCATCTGCGTCTAATTGCAATCCTCCTCTCTCGCACTCACCTCAGCTGCACAAAGGTGCCGATAAACAGTGTACCAACTTTTGAGCCCTGTCCCTGCACATTGTCCATGGACTCTGCAAGATACAGAAATGGCTTGTTGCTCCCGTCATACCAAGTTGGCAAATGTCGAACAGCACTAGGTTAGCTTAGGTGTGTTTGCGGAAGGCACAATGTCCAAAATATCAAAATTATCAATTTCTTTCGCTAACCACATGCTGTCCATGTCCGAAACAAAGTTTGGATTTTGTCAAGATGCTAATTTTAATTTACTAGAGGCCGCACAGAGCTGCGATTGCTATAATGAACTTACTTTTACAACGAAGCAATTTAGCAGTCTCGTACATTTTGCTACAAATGCACTGGACCACACAAGAACATTTTTTTACACACAGTCCTGTACACATTACTGAAAATAAGTAACCAATTTACAATTAATATTATTTTACGAGGGATACACCCATTCCATTCTTTGCAACCGACCCGTTCTTGCTCTTTCACTAAGGAAGCTTCCCCGCTAGCACCAACGTTAATCACCAAGTTGAGGTTCTCAATGCTGTCTCATTGGCTGCATTTTTCTAGAAAAAGCAAGCAAATGATTACAAGTAATCTATTATAGTGAAATAATTGAATTACCAGAAATGTTACTAGTACTTAATTTAAGAATCACTGAAAAGTGGATTCATAACATGTTATGTACAGCTCTATTTATAAACCCTAAACATGTTTTCATGCAGGCAGTTCATTTAGGCATAATCGATATGGCCCAGTGGCAATAAGAAAGGTATATTTGCACTCTATTATGTTTAGTACCACAGTGCTGAAAAAAAAAAACTAGTCTCCACAGTCTAGCAAAAGTTGCCAATTTAGACAAATGGAAATGCGTTTGTACTATAACAGAACCGGAACTTTGAATTAAAACCAGAAACCAAGCGGATCACAGAAGCGCATTGCTAAGCCAATGTCCATGCCCACAGACCATTTCTCTATCTTCGCAACACAACACATATTGGGTAGCACATAGGCATACAGCGCTTAGCACCTTAAACACTGCTGAAACGGCGGTGTGCCAAATCACAGAAAGGTAGTGTGCCACAGGGTCCAACAACCAGACATGCAACACCACTCAACAGCCGCATCACACGATTCAAGATCTCTAACCATCATGCTGAGATAATCTCCTTGAGCATCGGCTGAACAATCTGCAGTCACAAAAAGGGTAACACTGCAATGACACAGCCTCTCCACCTTTGAGACTAAAGCCACCACAGACAAGAGTCTCTAACTCTGGCACGGGCCACGCGAATACTAAGGCCGCACCGTCAAGCGTACTATTGCTACTAAGAACTTGGTGGAATTAGAAGACCGGCAAGAACCCATGCCAGCTGCAGTATCTGTAAAACTTCACTTTCCTGTGGGAAAGCACCAGGGTGTACTGCTGGGGAAAAGGAGAAAAGACGCCCAGTGGAACATATCCGGAAAACTGGAGAATCCAAAGGCAAAGTTTCTCCCCAAGTCTCAGCTGCGAAAGGTCCTCTTGCAAGTAATGTCAACGTGCCACGGGATGACGACATTGGCGAAGGGCACGTCTCGCCTGTCAGATCTGACACAGTACATGGCCACCTCAACTAAGCAGTCCACCAGCTGGTGAACACTGACTTCTGCCTTGGCGTTCAACGCAATGCTGGAATGACCGCACTCGGAGTGGATGGTGACTAGACAAGCCGGAGTCTGATCCGCTCCTCTGCGGCATGGTGCTGTCCAGTTGCACAATTAGCTGCCCCTGTTGAATGGTGACGCTCACAGAGTGGCATAGCTCATGATGAACAGCCGTTCCTCTTCCTGTTTGATCCAGTGCAGTAGCTTGCTCATGGCACGCACCGCCGTGTCCTTGCTCACCAGGGGCTCGAAGGCGGCATACAGCTCGAAGCCGGCCATGTGCTGCAACAAGGCACAAACGAGGACGCGGAGCTGTGAGGTCACTGAACGGTCTCGTTTTTCCCTCATGTGTAAGGCAGGATACAGAAGACACTTCCCTACTACAAACTGAAAACAAACGAACCACAACGCATATACAAACTGCGTCCTCAAAATCAAAAGTTTAGTTTCCATATGCGTCGTTAAAAGGTTGTACAGTTAAACCTCGTTAAGGCAAACCAACGTGCAAGGCTGTGGTACCTGCTAACTGCAGACAGCTTAAAGAATTCTAGAGGGCATTTTGGACCACTGAAGTGCAATGCATCGTAATTAGGCTTAATAAGCGGTATAAACTGAAGGTTGTACAGGCCTATGCACCTACATGTAGTTATGATGACCAGGCAGTTGAAAGCGTCTATGAAGATGTAGAATTGGCAATGCAAAAAGTAAAGACGCAGTATACTGTACTAATGGGCAACTTCAATGCCAAGGTAGGGAAAAAGCAGGCAGGAGACAAGGCAGTAGGCGACTATGGCATTGGTTCAAGGAACAGCAGGGGGGAGTTACTAGTTGAGTTTGCAGAGCGCAATAACTTACGAATCATGAATACGTTCTTCAGCAAATGGAAGAACCGGAAATGGACATGGAAAAGTCCTAACGGACAGACTAAAAATGAAATCGACTTCATAATGTGTTCAACCCCCGCCATTATGCAAGATGTAGAGGTAATCGGGAAAGTGTGATGCAGTGACCACAGAATGGTGAGGTTCCGAATTAGCCTAAATCTAAAGAAGGAACGCAACAGATTAGTAAGAAAGAAACCCATCAACGAATTAGCGGTGAGGGGGAACGCAGAAGAGTTCAGGATCTCGCTACAGAATAGGTATTCAGCTCTAACTGAGGATGGCGACATTACCCTAGAGGCAAGGAACAATAATTTCAGAGATATCATTACTGAGTGTGCGGTAGAAGTAGGCGGTAGTATAGTTAGAGAGGATGCTGGTAAGCTGTCTAAGGAGACGAAAGAGTTGATTAAGAAACGCCAGAGTATGAAAGCTTCCAATCCAACAGACCACATCGAATTGGCCGAGATATCAAAGTTAATCAATAAGTGTAAGGTGGCCGATATAAGGAAGTATAACATGGAGAAAATTGAGCATGCTGTAAAGAACGGGGGAAGCCTTAAAGCGGTAAAGAAGAAATTGGGCATAGGCGAAAACCAGATGTATGCGATAAGGGACAAGGCGGGCAACGTCATCACTAATATGGACAAGACAGTCAAAGTAGCCGAGGAGTTCTATACAGATCTCTACAGTAGCCAAAGTAGTCAGAACCGTAATGAGATTGACGGTAGGGAAAAACACTCAGACGTTCCACCTGTGACGAAGGACGAGGTCAAGAAAGCACTAGAAACTATGAAAAGGGGGAAATCAGCTGGAGAGGATCAGATAGCTACAGATTTGCTGAAGGACGGGGGGGGATATCATGCTAGAAAAACTGGCTACCCTGTATACACAGTGCCTGGTGTCATCGACGGTACCGGAACCATGGAAGAATGCAAACATTATCCTCATTCACAAGAAAGGGAACTCTAAGGACCTTAAAAATTACAGACCAATCAGCTTACTGTCTGTTACATATAAGGTATTTACTAAGGTAATCGCTAATAGAATCAGGACAACCTTAGACTGCAATCAAGCAAAGGATCAAGCAGTGTTTCGGAAACGGTACTCTACTATCGATCATATCCATACTATCAATCAGGTGATAGAAAAATGCTCGGAATATAACCAGCCCTTATACATAGCATTCATTATGAAAAAGCATTTGACTCAGTTGAAACCTCGGCGGTGATGCAGGCATTGCGAAATCAGGGGGTAGACGAGCCGTACGTGAAAGTGCTGGAAGATATATATAGTGGCTGCACAGCAACCATAGTTCTTCATAAAGAAAGTAACAAAATTCCCATAAAGAAAGGTGTTAGACAAGGAGACACAATCTCCCCAGTACTATTCACAGCTTGTTTAGAGAAAGTATTCAGAGACTTGGAATGGGAGCAGTTAGGGATAAGGGTAGATGGAGAATACCTCAGTAGTCTGCGATTTGCTGATGACATTGCCTTGCTAAGCAACTCGGGGGATGAACTGCAAATAATGATTGATGGCCTAGACTGGAAAAGTAGAAAGGTAGGCTTGAAAATCAATATGCAGAAGACTAAGGTAATGTTCAACAGCCTCGGGAAGGAACAGCAGTTTACATTAGGTAGCGAAATACTGGAAGTAGTAGGCGAATATGTCTACTTAGGACAGGTAGTAACCGCAGATCCGGACCATGAAAAGGAAATAACAAGAAGAATACGACTGGGATGGAGCGCATTTGGCAAGCACTCGCAGATTATGACTAGCAGCTTACCGGTATTGCTCAAGAGGAAAGTATACAACAGTTGCATCTTGCCTATACTCACCTATGGGGCTGAAGCGTGGAGGCTAACCAAGAGAGTTCTACTTAAGTTGAGGACAATCCAGAGGGCTATGGAACGAAAAATGGTAGAGGTAACATTAAGAGATAGAAAGCGGGCAGAGTAGGTCAGAGAAATAAATCAATTTACCGACATTCCAGTGGAAATTAAGAAGAAGAAATGGACATGGGCAGGACATGTAGTGCGAAGAGAGGATAACCGATGGTCGCTGAGGGTAACAAACTGGATTCCAAGGGAAGGAAAGCGTAGCAGGGGGCGGCAGAAAGTTAGGTGGGCGGATGAGATTAAGAAGTTCGCAGGGGTCAAGTGGATGCAGCTAGCACAGAACCAGGTTAAGTGGAGAAATATGGGAGAGGCCTTCCCCCTGCAGTGGGTATAATCAGGCTGATGATGATGATGAAAGTGCAATGAGACGAAAACCATTATAGCACGGTGGATCATAGCCTTCCACTATGGCACCTCTATCTCCCTCTATTCTTTCACTCCCACCTTCTCTCCCTCTTTTTCTTTCTTCTCTACTTTCTCTATTCTGCCGGCATGAGGCAGCACAGGTGGCTCAGCTACAGAGCCAGTAGCAGGCTCATGGCTCATGCATTCTCTTTTCCTTCTTCCTACTGCCACAACAACAACAACCTGGTACATGTGTCCGCAGAGAATTGTGACAGATACTGCACCTTTTCTATCCTGTAAGAATGATATACCTGCTGCTTTTGCGGGTATATCTTTACCACGTTTTACAGCATTTTCTTGTGGCCAAGAAATAGAGTGCAGAAATTAGAGGTGGATAGTGTTGCTCAAGCATGAAATGTGCTCTGTGCATTTTGACTGGAGTCACCAGACATGCACACTTTTATTCTTCTGGTTACAACCAGGGATGTCAGCGCACATTAAAGGTGGTTGAAATTATTCCGGAGCCCTCCACTACCGGCACCCCTTTCTCTCTTTCCGCTTTCACTCCCACCTTCCTCCCTTTCCTCATGGCAAGGTTCACGTGTCCATAGAACAAGTGTGACAGATACTGCGCCTTTTCTTTCCTCTGAACCAGTTATTATTATTATTAGTAATATTATTATTAACATTATTATTAAACATCGATGAATGACCAGGAGGGAAAGCTTCTGTTAATTTTGGAACAAGCATTTTATCCTTCTGGGCTACCTTGAATGCCCCTAGAAGTTGACTGCTTTCCTCAACCCCAACAAATCCATTCCTGCAATGGTATCTGTGCATGCACATAAGCAACCCTTGTATCCGTAAGCCCTTGATTAAAATAAATAAATAAATAAACAAATAAAACTGGTGAAAAAAAAAAAAAGTTTGCCCTTCTTCAATTCTCTGACACTGCTCTGGAGGTGGCTTTGTTCCTTGTTAGAAGTACCGCAGAATCTTAATGATGCAAATCTCCAGACATGTAAATTATGTATTTATATCACCCAAAATCGCCTCGCTGGGGTGGTGCAGTGATAAGGCCCAACTACTGTGCGGCAGGAGTACCCGGGTTCGATACACTCTGTGTTTAGATGAAGATTCCTGTGCTGTGTGACGTCAGCACACGCTAAAGATCCCCAGGTGGTCAAAATTACTCTGAAGCCCTCCACTATGCCTCCTCTTTTCACTCCCACCTTTCACCCTTCCCTTACAGAGCAGTTCAGGTGTCCACAGCAGCAAGTGTGACAGATACAACACCTTTTCCTTCCTCTGAACCAATTATTATTATTATTATTATTATCATCCAAAATCCATATTATTCAAAATGAAATGCATGTGTACAAGCTTTAGGAGCTCCCTCCTGTAGAACTATTAGTGGACGACAGGATTGATCTGTGGCCGTGCGCCAATAGTGACAAAGCTCGCAACTATGGATCATGAGTGATGCGGGAGTCCTTAAAGGGACACTAAAGACAGCCAAAGATGGTATGAAAATCTAATAAACTACATTTGGTGACACTGTCGCCACATATCCGGCAGCAAAAAATCGAATTGCTGAGATATTGCGATAAGAAGTTGAGGTTTTTTCTTGTTCCCGCCGATCGAATTCAAACTGTGGCCTCCAACTACGTAGTTGGAGTTGAGTGACGCACACTATGACGTAAGCAGAGACTCCGTGATAGCTAGCGAGCCGGCGCGGCCCGCGGCGTCGCATCCCTCAAGGGCCAACTTGGCAACAGCGTACTCGCAATGACGGCCTCAGCCGAAATAAATAAAACGATGAAGAGAGTAATTTACCGAGCTATAGGCCCATAAAGGAAGAAAAAAAAAACATAGAGCGCTTGTAATGCACAATACTTTACATGTTTCTCAAGCTTTTGCGCTCCTTCTTGCACTGTGTATAAACAAACCGAGCCCTCGGTCATCGCAACACTTCCTGACATGTTTACATACAAATAAGATTTAGTTACCAGCAAAATAGTGTCCTCGCTGCTGCGCTTGTCAGTTTTGAAGCTTCGTCGCACTTTTTTCCTTCAAGGTTTGTGCTACAGCTCAGTGTTCAGCGAAAATTACGTCCACGGTAGCAGAACATGACCGAAGTGCCGGCGCCACTACATTTGCCAGTGCTGTGAAATTCCACATGTTAAAATGGATCCAGTGCACAATATAGTGCGCATAGGCATCCAGAACATTAGTTACAAGACGTGAGAGCAGGCAGCATGCGCCGATGATCAAGAAGTTGTAATTTTTAGACCGGCAGCAGAAACACTTTATTGTAAATGGGGCCATGACATAAAAACTAGAAATATTTCCACAGGCTCTTGTGGCGCGGCATAGCCGAGCGGTTAGCGCCGAATGTTACGGAGCAAGCAGTAGCAATTTCGAGTCTTACCGTTTCTAGTGTTTTTTTTTTTTTAACAAATCGATTTTTTTTAACCTTTTGTAATGTATTTCTAGTGCTTCGTTATTTTTAGTTTTTACTTTATACCCGAGGCCCTTTTTTTCGCCGGGCGACGAGCGCAATATATCGACGCTCTCCTTGGTATGACCGGCAAGTATGCCCCTTTTGTTTACGACACCTGCAAATAGCACGTTGAAGGTCTTGTTGACGCAGTATATGTTGGTCAGATGTGCCATGATTTAGTGAACAATTGAATGATAATGCGTTTTTCCTTCGGTACTTAGCATATGTATGCTCTTCGTGGCGTACGTAGCTGCAGTCAAGCAGTCAGGTCGCAGGGCGATATGTTGGCGCAGAAGTGTGAACGAAGGAGTGTGTCGGCGGTAGCGGATTTCGCTCGCTCGTGCCTCCGAATGCTCAAATGGGAACCATCAAGGCGCATCTGCTGCTCCAAGCTCGTAATTCAGGCGCATTAGGTTCAAACAAACTATCCGAGTGCGCACGAAATGCCTCAGCCGAAACATAACCAAAACTGAAGTGGGCGCCTGTGGTGCCTCCAAGTATATTTTTGTATTTGCCTTGCAATGTTTACGTTGTCTTTTCGCCGTCGTTTACGATTGATAAAAGCGTGTTATCATGTTTGAGAAAAAACGTACTACCGCATTCAAACATGCAACGTAATTCGCATTTGTCAGCCTCCGGGATCTCTAGCGCGTCACGTGATTTGTAGTTGCGAGCCTCGGCCGTTTGGCTGTGGTGGCGATACCTGTATTTCTGTTATTCTTCTTTACTAACTTATAACAGCTCTGTCAGTAAGAGTGGTCTTTTTGTAATCAGGAACTGGCATTCTATCGATGCAAACCCACTTCCTTTCTCTCTTTAGTGTCCCTTTAATGGCCAGGGGAAAAACTTATATCATCACAAAATAGCCTAGAACAGGACCATTTCATTGAGATTCATCTGTATATAATAGTGACGGTGTCAAACACAAGAGACCTGGCTCCAGGAAGTGTTTTAGACGGGTGGCAGTAAGCCTTGTATTTTCAAGAATAAACACAAGAGGGTGCTAGGTGCAGGGACAAATGGGGCCACATATGCAGCGGAATAAAGGTTCTCAATGCGGGAGCGACAAATGTTTGAGCTGCGATTTGATCCACCATCGAAGCCTCACATCCCAAACGTACAAAGTCCAGTGGGAGGAAGTGCCACTGACCCATCCCATGAGCGTCTCACGTCCCGTGGCCCAGAAGAGGATCTTGAGTGGGCAGCCCGGCTGGTACATGCGGTGGTGCAGCAGGCGGTATTGGGCGAGCAGGCGGCCGGGGTCCTTGGAGCAGGGTGCCTCCAGTCGGGGGCTGCTCAGCTGGGCGCCACTCTTGCTCTTGTAGAGGAAGTGGTACAGCTCGGGCACACCGGCCTCCCGCACACTGTAGCCCCCATTCACGGCTGCCTCCCGGAGAGCCTCCAGGCAACCCTTGCGCTGAAGACTCTGCCCCATACCACAGGGAAAAGGGGGACACAAAGAGGACCTTTCAGCTAGACACCAGCCGTTTTCAAGAGAAAAATGAGTCCCAGCCAGCACAACACATTGGCCCAATATTGGATTATGTTGGTATTGCACTGGTCCTGTGTAGACCGGGTATTGCCAACATAGTTCCAATACTGGACCTATTATTTGTACTGCCTGGGGTGGAGCGTTCACAACAGGCGATGTCGACACTTCAGAGTGGCAGCCATTGCTCCACCCAAGTGCTGCCTGAACAAAAAAACAGAATGTGCGGAGTGAAAAATGTACTCCATAGTTCCATATCATCCTCATTTCAGCCAACAAAGCTAGTATCCACGTACAAAGGCGATGTGGGCAGCTGAAAACTTAGGCAACAGCACATAGCCTATGCTGATTCCATGTAAGCCTGTAGCAGAGCTAGATGCCAAAAAGTGCAGCACGAGACAAATGTTTTAGCAATATTTGATCACGATGTCAGCACGATGCTGATTAAACTCAAAGTGTTACCAACAGTCTAGCTCCAGGCAATAAAAGCATGAGATATTGACGGGGAAAGCACACTTGCAAAGTTGAAAAGCATTCCATTTGTTTTGACAAGAGTCGTAGGTTGAGCTACTGCAAAGCGACGCAATTGTTTTGTTCAATGATGTCCCCTTTCCAAAGTTTCGATAACTACTTTTCAGTTTTCCAGTGCTCAGTATACCTATGTCGTGGTTTTGGCTTGATGTGGATCAATTATGCAGCTGACACTGACTATGTAACCAGCTCATTGATCTTTTATACCTCCTCCACAGTAAATCCTATTGGTGCTGAGGGTTAAGTAAACAAATAAATGAATGTATAAGATGTCACATTACTCACGCATAAACAATCAGCATCAGAATTTCAAATGAAAGACCGCACACCAGAGTCATGCTTAGCAACAGGCAGGCAGCACAAAAAACAACAACGCAAGAGCGGTCACCTCAGCAATCTTGCGGCGGCACTCCTGGAGGGGAAAAAAGAGGTCCCGGTCGACGGTCAGTAGCAGCAGGCAGGCAGGGCTCCCCTCCGCCAGGTAAGAGACGTGCGCATGCAGGAACCCACTGCGCACCCGTAAGTTGAAAGACCAGTTCATTTACATAGACAACAACAAACAACACAGGAGAAACACAACCATGGCCATCAAAGCAGCAAGTTAGTGGTACGGCTGGCCTCGAAAGAAAAAGTGAAATTGAAGGTGAGATTCAACACTAGCGAAGACCAACGCAAAGTGTAACGGCTTGGCTGCAGATTGGCCCATCAAGTCACTGATGCATTCCACTTTTAATGACTATACAGTAAAGCATAACATAGCATACTATGACTTCTGTATGCTATGACTATAGCATAATGACTTCAAGCATAGCATACTATTGCACAATGAGCAAAATGCACCTATCTCCAGGTGTCACAGAGATGAGTAAAACAAATCGGAGGGTGCATGTAGCTTTCCACACAGACTGAAAATGGATAAGCACACCAAATTTTTGGGGTTGCTCAGTAAATTGGAAGGCACTGCTGAATCGACCATGCTCTAATTAAGTTAGGTATAAATTTTTGACAAGGTCAAATTTACTGACGAGGTCACATTTTAGGGATGGCCCACATAATGTTGGCCATACTAGAATTAGGTTTGCCACCAATTTGGTCAAATCCAATTTCGGGGGTCCACACGGCCAATTTTTGGGGTGCTGACAGACAATTTCTGCAGACACTTTCTGAAGACACTGCATTAAAGGTATAACTGAATAAAAAAATTGCTGCCAAGATTTCCAGCGCAGAAGGTAGCTATCGCATTGGAAGTGACCAAAACAATCCACTTTATGAACAGAAATAAGCGGAAAGTAAGTATTTTAATGAATATTTCTCAAATCGCCGCACCTAGAGGGCTCCTGTGAAAGCTCTGACAAAACCGAATATCACGTCGCAACTACCCCCATCGCGGCCGGTCGCACCTGTTCATTTTTCCTTTCCCCTGTGGCACTCACAAAGCACAGGGACAGAAGTGCTTTATTTTTTTTTTTTTTTGCGTGCACAATTCATTGTTTCCTCTCAGCGCGCAAACAATTGTTCGCAATATGCGCCCTCCTTACGCATCCCCCTCGACCTCTCTCGTTTTCAACATTCCACACTTCGCAGCATTGTGCATGGCGCGACGCTGGGGAACCGACACTGCGTGTAGCCGGTCAACCAACTTCAGGTGCGGGGGCGGCGGCGGCGGCGGGATCGCGGGGTTATGACGTTACTGAGGGTAGTTGTGACGTCACACCCACCACTCAGAAAACGTAAAAAATACAGCCATCCGCTCAAAACTAACCCGAATTATGTGTCTGTACTAGTGTAATTGTGTCTTAAGAATGCAACTGTGGTGCTTTCTCAAAATTCTTGGATGTTTGTTCAGCATACCTTTAAGGTAACACTAAAAGCTATATACAGCTGATGGTGCCCCTGCGAAAAAAGCAAAGCATGGAAAGTACCTTCCTCTGGCAAACAAACTCACATGGCACTGTCTGAGCCACATAAATTGCCTGCACTACTGAGAGGTGCTGACACAATGCTGTTCAGTGTAAAAAAAAAAGACCCTGCCTCTTCTTAATGTTCGCAGCCGCCATAGCTTACGCTGGTGAGCACATTCAGCACAAAAAGTAAGGACGACTCTCCAAAAAGAAAAAAAAAAATCAACTGCTGCTTCCTAAAGTCCGCAGCCACCACAGCATACGCTACGCCGCACGTTCAGCACAATGGCAAGGATGAACGACTCTCGCAAAAAAAAAAAAAAAAAAAGGAACTGCTGCTGCTTAGCGCCCACAGCCGGCGTAGCTTACGCACATTCAGCACGACGACACGAGACGCGCATCGCACGTCAGCTGCCACACGCAGAGCGTTCACAACACACACTGGAGAAAGCGTCTACCACGGGCCGAGCTGGCTTGCCGCGCACGCGTAGTGCATGCTGCTAACGAAGACCGGGAAAGAGAGAGGAAGGGGAAAGATAAAGCTTGGCAAAAGTGTGTGCACACCCTTGCACTTTTCTCTATCGCATTTTTTACCCTTTCCCGAACACCACGGCTGCATTGGTTCGCTCTCGTTCCTTCACGCACATAGCTTGCAAACGCCACATGCTGGCGCGGCAGTGATCACCGAAGATGCACGGGTCTTTGCGAAAAGGGCACGGCACTGCCCTAGACCAGTCGTGCCGAACTGTGTCCTCTCATTCATTCCGCACGTGGCTTGAAAATGTTACGCGGCAAATGGCCAAGGGTGATACGATCGTCTTTGGGGAAGGCGCACTGTCCAATGTGTGGTGCGGAGTTCACTATATCGAACGACCGGTCAAATTAGGTTCGATATACAAAGCAGCTTTCTTATACTTTTACATGGGATTTTCGAGGGGATATTCCATAGTTCGATATAACCAAAATTCGAATTATCCGGGTTCGATATGGGCTCGAATGTATACCCTACACTACACTACACAAAACACACTACACTACTCCACGAAGTGCAGGCCTGCTCAAATGATGTGAGCAGCTAACTGTGCATTTAATATCCCAGCACACAAATGGAAGAAGCCAGGTGAGCACCCTTACATCCAAGGCAAGAGATCAAAGAGACACACCTGGGGTCAAACTTAGGCAGGCAGACGGGCGTCCAGGCCTCAGCCGTCTTGAATGACTCCGAGGCATGCACGAGGTTGAGCAGCAGGTGCAGGTCCACATGGTGGAGCTGGTATTTGCGCATGCCCACCAGTGCCACCAATTGCTGCTCTGCCACCAGCAGTCCAAACACCAGCTTCTGCATAATCAACACCCAGAGCCAGGTGTAGTACTCGGAAGAGCCAGAAGTGAAGCGTTTCAAATGCAAGCGCAATATAAAAGCAGTACTATACACAGCAGGGCCCCCGACAACCTGATTACAACTGATACAAAATTCGGTGTTATGTGAATTTGTAAAGTTCCCTGGCCAGAATACTTGTGTGCAATGGATGTTTTGAATGCTCACTGGAGCTGTGCCACTACAGATAATACGAATGTGCAAATCATGACTTCACCTTCGAGTATTATGCACTGCCTGCAAATCCACGAAGCGCGATTGCCAGTCATGTGGTATGCACAATGAGCAGCGGGTGGTGGTGCGCTGCTGTAAATATATCCTGTTACCCATAAACAAAGCTCAGTGAATGCATTTCCTAGGCTTCTGAAAACAGATTCAAGTCACTCCAGGTGATAAAGATGCTTTTCACGACCCCATGAGAATCACATCATTAAGATCCTATTGTAAAAGATAAGACATACAAACAGTTTTTTACCATTTCTGAAAACCTGTTGTCAGTTTGAAAGGGACACGCCTCTCTGAACTAAAATGCTGTCCTGCTGCTAGCATTGCAACGGCCCTGTTTATGCTTCATCCGTTCGTGAGGGTACATGACCGCCATGCCTTGGGCAGCTTCCTCGTCCCCCACGATGAATGCAGAACAAATATAGACTACACAGTGAGTAGTAACAAAGAAAAAAAAACTGCTTTATTGCTGCTGTCATGCGCATGCCATATCACACTGGCTGGCCTATACATGTCTCAAATGTTACTGTCTTCACATTTATGCACAATGGAAAGCAGCCTCGTAGGACCTCGCTTCCTTTATACTGGCAAGCCATAGCAGAAGAGGCTGTATAACTTATGCCATAAGCACCAATTGCAAATTCCATTCCATGGCTGCACAAAACATTTACTCAGCTGGTAAGTTTGTGTTTCTGTGTTCAAAACTGCCATTCAGAGAGAGACGGACAAGGGAGCACCTTGTGCTTGGCGCAGTGCTTGAGCATGGCCTGGGTGATGTTGTCGCGCAGGGCGGGCGCCAGTGGCAGGCACCGGACGGCACCCAGCAGGAAGCTGGGGTCGCGGTCCATCAGGTCGCAGAGGGAGTCAAGGAAGCGTTCCGAGCCGGCCAGCAGCCGACGCAGGTCAAAGTTACACCGCTGGCTGAACACCCGCTCCAGCTGACTGGCCGTCACCACCGACAGTATCTGAGCGTGCACGTATACCAGCTGGGCCTGCAACTGCTGCAGCGACAGGGGCAGGCTGGTGGCTGCTACCAGGATCAGGGGCAGCCGCAGCAGGAAGGCCAGCCGCAGGCGCCCTGCCCGCACGTACCGCACCTGGGAAATGTCACACCGGCATTTTGCACAGCAGTGCATGCATCTAGCCAGCCAAAAGCGCCATTTGTTCAAGGCTGACCTCAGTGTTGCTGTCCAAAGGCAGCGTTAGAAGCAGCACATGAACATGTTGGCAATTATGTCACAGAAAACATACTTGGCTAGAGCGTAGCACTTGGCTAGAGAGTAGCACTAGAGATTCAGTGCTACTGCAATAGCAGTTCAAGCACGTACACAAGAGAAGAGAATGAACATAGCAAAAACACTGACTAGCAACTGAATTTCTACTGCAGAAGGTTACTTAGTTATATTCAGTTTTTATGGCACAAAAGCATTGAAGGCTGAGATGTGCCAAACACAAAGTTAGAATTTGTTTGGTTTGGTTTGTGGGGTTTAGCATAATAAAGCGACTAAGACTATGCGAGACGGCGTAGTGGAGGGCTCCGGAAATTTAGACCACCTGGGTTCCTTAACGTGCACTGACATCACACAGCACTGGGCGCCTTGCGTTTTGCCTCCATCGAAAAGCGGCCGCCGAGGCCGGGATTCAATCCCGCATCCTTGGGAACAGTAGTCGAGCGCTGTAACCACTGCGCCACCCCGGCGGGGTAGTTAGAATTTGTTATCAGCAAAATTTTCTGACTCAAAGAAGTCAGTATCTTAAACTAGGCATCAGGGAAAAAAAAGTTAGAATTTGTTACCAGCAAACTTTTCTGATGCCTATAGTTTGTTTAAGACACTGCCTTCTTTGAGGAACTTAAAAATTTGTGAAGAGTCAACATGTGCTTGTTCCCCTAAAAGCAGCACTGGGTGCAATGGGATGTGTTCATTGTAAAATAATGTAAAATATTTCTTTCTTATTTCTTCAAGCTGTGTACATGATATCAAGATGTGGTGTACTGTGGGTCCACCATCACAGTTTTCACAAGAGGTTTGTCTTGTTTTGTTAGCAGAATAGCTAGTACATGGGTACACAGGAAACAGACAAACAAAGGAATCTCAAAAAACATACATATCGGCGAAATTCTCAAAACTAGGGTGGAAATTCGGGCACGTTGGTATTGAACAATAACAAAAGAAAGAGTGCAAAACCAGGACAATGGACAAAGCAAGAACACAAATCGCAAGCACTATGCATTTTTCCTTAGTCCACTGTCCCGGCTTTGCACTCTCTCTTATGTTATGGTTCCAAAACTACACCCTGTTTCCTGTTCACACTGATTTTCTAGCAAAAGGCACTTTTGTGACAATATAATTTGGTAGACACTACAAACATTCACGAGTATACATTTAAAAACATTTTTTCAGTCTGACATGTGCTATGAGTGCCAGCAACCGCGCCACTGTGATGCTCACAGGCAAAGGTGGCCCTAGCGGTTGTTCCTGTTTCTATATCAAACTCGCCACACTTTTGGCAAAGTGTCATGACCAATATAAGTACTGAAGGACTCTGCTAAAATTTCTGCATTTCACTGGATCAAATTTTATCGTTAACCACTGGCACTTTTTTCTTGCTAATGATTACTCTTCCAGCTTTGCCCCTGTTGTCTGTGGTGTACTACAGGGTACCATACTAGGTCCTCTTATTTTTTCATATACCATATATAATCCTACTGATAATTTGGTTCTTCAGAAAGATCTAGCAAAAGTTGAGGAATTGAGCTAAAATTTGCTATTGACTCTCTTCATGTTAACAAAACAGCCCTAAAAAACCTTCCAGAGGTCATCAATAGTCTTCGCGCAAATACTTACTGAACGGATGACTATCTCTTCTGTCTCCTATTTAAAATAATTAAGCATTAGAATTTCCAACAATCTTACATGACTTTCTCACACCAGATATGTTACTAACCATGCTTAACTGCACACTTGCCTTCTTTCAACATAAGCTAGGCCATGCACCTTCTTCCAGAAAGCAACTAGTAGCCTATGTAACTTTTGTAAGGCCCAAAATGGAGTACATCCCCATGTTATGGGGCTCACATAGTCACAGCCTAATTGCTACCATTAAATCAAACCAAAACAGTGCTGCTAGATTTACCTTCTCCAAATACTCTTGCAAAACAAGCGCCACTAGCCTGAAGATTAAAACCAGCCTCCCAAGCCTTTAAGCATGCATAAACTTACTAGACTCTATTTTATTTCATACATTTTACAGCTTATCACCGACCTGCAATCATCGCAGCAATTCACCAGACCTTTTGATGCATCAGACACACCTTGGCCATTTATCTGCCGCATGCTGAACAACAATGCACCTCAACGCTATTTTTGTAGGACAGCCATCGACTGCAACGACCTTCTCATAGATATCAACCTTCTATCTGATATAAGTCACTTCAAAACCACTACTGAACAACTTTTCTGTTAACCCTGTTAAGCCCATCCCCCTGTAAAATGCAACTGAGGCTTTTGAGGTATTGGAAATCAATAACATGTCTCACTACAGGTGGCAGCCAACAGACGTTCTGTAAAAGAGCAGCATAACATTTCACATTTCTAATACCACATATCTGGTCATCCACCATTTCTGCACCTATCCCCAGTGCTAGTGAGGACGATATTGTGCAACAAGGCTCGCGCTGAACATCATTACC
Organism: Amblyomma maculatum; assembly: GCF_055883805.1. Taxonomy (NCBI): domain Eukaryota; kingdom Metazoa; phylum Arthropoda; class Arachnida; order Ixodida; family Ixodidae; genus Amblyomma; species Amblyomma maculatum. The sequence goes on from NC_139344.1 coordinate 428,575,932, forward strand.
CCTCTGGTAGCCATTCAAATAAACTGCTTTCTTGCTTTGTAGGCATTCAAACGAGTTCCTGCTTGTGTTTTTCACCCCAGCACCACAACACATGCATCATGTGACACTAAAGAAGCCCTGCACATGCCCCAACCTTAGGCATGTTACCGCATCCAGAACATAGACTGCACCGTGGTCAACATACCAGCCTGGACAATCACTGTGTGGCATGCAGTGCTCACAAAGGCAACATGAATGCAGAATTTCCATTACGTCTCGCAGTGAGGCACATTATCCCAACATAGAAGAGCTGCTGGCATGAATGGGGTTAGTAACTGCACTAACCTAAATGAACTGCATTCTGATGAACAAAAGGGTCCACTGAGGTCTTACTTGGCACAGCAGCAACTCTCATGGCATAAGGAAGAGAAATGCAGTGAGAATTCAAGTTGAAGGAAGCACAAAAGTGCAATAATCTACCATATTTAATTTCTCTGCCCTTATCAACAATTTTGAAAAATTATTTCGGGATATCGCTTCCAGACCACAATATGGCCTTAGAGATGCACCTTGCAGTAGATAACGCATGGTTTCAACATCCAAGGTCTAACACCGTGACCTTATTTGCTTTCTTTCTTCCCATCACCTTTTTCATGCTGCTTTGAGCAGCTAGGCCACTACACTAATTTGCCATGTGTTCACTGTTTTTCTCCAAAAAAAGTTTGTGATGCCACGACGGATGTTTTCAAAGACAGTAATAAAACTGGGCCCTACCTGGTCCCCAGAGAGGCCAATGCAGGAGACAAGAGCCTGCATGACGCCCGCCAAAGCTGCTAGCTGCTCCTCGCTGCCATGACGACAGTAGATGGGCTTCCCAGCATCACTCAGCACAAACACATGTTTATCCTGCTGCCGCCAGGCATTATTGTCCCAGTCTTCAGTAAACGAACCCAACTCAGACCCAAGCAGATCAGCTGCACTCTTGGCCTCGGCCACATCGTCGGATGATGGAACGTCCACACCAGGCTCCGAAGACTCCGAAGAGGGGCGTGCCTGGGCAGGTTACAACTAGTGTCAGTGCCAATAGCAACGTAAAATCAATGCAAGGCTACTGTTTTACCATTAACTGAAAACAATCTACCGGATGTGTAACGACTGGAATGAATAAGAGATGCTATTATATAAGCTATCAAAACACATAAACAGAAAAGATTAACATGCAACATATATTAACCATGCAATTAAAATAAGCCCTTCAGTTAACGGTCACCACCTGTACAGCACTTTCCCCTACTGAGCATTTTTTTTCACACTCTTTCCCAAAACAGCAGCCAGCATAGAAAGTCGCTCAATCTTTAGCAAGGCTAGAGAGAAGAAATCTTGAACAGTGAGGCAAAAAGGAAACCCCCAACAAGTTTCACATCACATCCACTGACATTGTTAGCCCACAAAGCATACTGAAAACATACTGAAAAATGGCTAGCAATTTATGACCACTGTGCTATACTGGTTTCTCACCATGTGCAAAGTGGTGCTGAAAAATGAAATTGTGAAGCTTTCTGTTACCAATGGATAACCAGCAAAACACTAAACCACTTTCGCAACTCTGTGTTATCTATTAATTAGGCTCCCATTTTTAACTGCTCAAACCGTGACATGATGAGCTGTGTTGAACATATTGGTTGTAATATATAAAGAATGCCTTCTATGAAAATTCAAAATTACCACATGAAAATTACAAAAAGTATGAGCTACACCTTCGTTTAAAATGACAAAATGAAAGAGCAAGGTGTTTAAACGTTTTATATTCCCTACAAGCCATGTTGGTTTAGCATTGCTAGAGACTTATCCTTTCAATTTGAGTAATGAATTGAAAAGAGCAACCCAAACTTATCAGGAGTGCCTTTTGACAAATGGTAAGAACAACCTTAACTGCGGAAAATTCTGAGAGATGTATTATTCTGATGAACAACAGGAACCTAGGTTTGCTAGCGTTTGCACCTGTTTCTGGCCATTGCTAGCCTCTTCTTCCACTGAAGCACTCAAAATCTTAATGAATTTGAAATCAAGGCCCTTTGTTAAATATGATGGCTTACAAATAAAGACAAGTATGTGGCTGATGTAACAGCCCTGCTTCTAGCATTCATCTTTCAACTCTGTCTTTCACTCACTGCATTTTCAAGTAAGATGAAGAACACCAAAGTTTCAACACATTTTTAAGGTGTTAACAGGAATAATATTTTAAGTTATGGTCCTATTTCTGTTCTTCCAGTTTTCTAAAGCCCTTGATTAGGTAGTACTCAAAAGAACTAAAAGTTTTGTCAATGAGCAGGCAACAATAACTGACACAAATTTGGACACTCTAATGAATCTACTTCTAGTTTACAGAAATAGATGATCTTCAAATAGATGATGAAAACATTTAATTGTTTCTAATGCGTGCATTATATTAACCACACAATGTATCTTAGAAGAAAGAACATGCTGAAGCGTTAGGCATGCTATTCCATCGCAAATATAACTTAATTATGCATTTAAACTTTGTGACCGATCATCTATTATTTCAGTCAGCTATCAGCTTTTATCACTTGGTCTTTGACATCACATCAAAAACCAGTTTTGATGAACTGTTAATGCTACAAAAAAAAAAGCAAGCAGGTTTATTGCCGGAGCTTGTTATACTTCTCATACAGCAATTATTTTTGTAAAATAGAAAATGATCCCTGTCAGTGTCTTCTGTAATGACTACAATACTGCATTCCATTTTCTTCATCTGCAGACTAACTTTCTTACCTCACCAAACTAAAGAAAGGAGAAACAACGTCTTTAGCCAGATCAACTGACGCATGGACACTAAGCATTGGAAACAAACATCAATGACTGATACCTCATGATTTAAATAACTACAACACCAGTTGACCTTATCTGAACTCCTTCTCGTAAGATGCTATCAAACTATATTTTATAACAAGAACCAATTACTGCTTTGCATTCGTGTGTACCAACTTCTCTTGCATCTTTGCCACCGTGCCGTGCAATGTTTGTTTTGTTTATAGAAAAGTGTTATTCAATGCGAATCATTTCGATCCTATTTTTGTATGAGGTCACAGGCTCCCTTACACTAAATCCATAGCATCTCATCTGCAACCTGTTCTCAACCTTTCTAGGAATAAATGTCTCATGAAATGAAAAAAAAGAAAAAAAAAGAAAGAAAGAAAAAAAGAAAAAAAGCTCATTTCCACTCCTGAAAGAAGTGGAAAGCCAATGAACCAGTTGAAGGCATCCACATAACGAATATCATGTTAAAAGTCTCATTGAGACCCGGACTACTCAAAGCACAGGCAAAAACTAATGTTCTGAGATAGGTACCTGCCATCAGCACATGTGCAGTGTAACCATAGAACTAACAAGCAACACCCCCTCACCGACGTGAACATTGCAGTAGTAAACCTGAAGCCTCAACATCACCAAAAGCAGCATAGATGATCAACAGCTACCTCTGTGTAGCCACTTGTCCAGTTCTTTCACATGACAACTGTGGCACAATACCACACTGCGTGTATTGATACATCTGCACTGATGATGCCACCATGTCCATATCATTTGCAGTGTATCGATGCCATTCATGAACAGTGCGACCTCAGCAACGCTCATCCACAGGACAATGACTGCCATTAAAGAATTGACTGTTTCTGCAAGCATCTTTTGCCTATATTCTAATGAAAGCACTTTTAGCATGGGTTATCTCTGCCAACTCTCAAGCCGCACTGCAAACGGTGAAGTCATCACACATGTAGAAGGAGCTTACCGGCAATATTAACAGTCTTCACACCAACGTCCGAAGTGTACATCATAGCACTGTACTGCACTGCAGCAGTTACGTGCTCCCTGAAGCATTGCAGGCAATGTAAAGGCACAGCAAAAGCCGAACAAAAAGGTTCGTCCGAGGTGGTCCTCACTCCTTTCTCTTGATGTGATAGAGCAAGATTTACAGTTACTCTAGCCTGGCACTTGCAACACACTGTGGTGCAAATGAGACCATATTAATATGGTCCTCTATATAATAATAATAATAATAATTGGTTCATAGGAACGGAAAGGCCAGATATAACAACCCCACTAGTGCTTTCCATATCCTGCATAACTGCAGGTACAAACTGCTCTTGCCTTCTCTAGATTTGGCACAAAATCAGGTTTTACAGAAATTCCCGCTGTGCTCAAAGTGTGACATACATGACAACCTTGCAACAAACAATCTGCAGCTGTACTCATTTCGTAGCATTTTGAAGTACAGTGAAAACTAGATTAGACAGTGCAGGATGCATCGCCTGCCCCGGTGCATGGACTTTGTCCCAGGCATGACGCCTCTTTGGCACAGCATGTAGCAAAAGCCCTATTGAACATCTTCAGGACATGGGCCTCATATGTGCCCTACGAAAATGCACAATCATGAAGATTACCAAATGCTTCAAGTTATCATTAAAGAATGCCCCCTACTCCCCCTCATATGAAAGATAGCACGTTAAAGGAATTTGGTCATACTTAGTGGGGTTTCTGAGACAACTTTTCGCGATCACACTTGAGAACGTTGGCAGTGAAATTGAAATGGTTAGCGAAGCAAACGGATTGCACACGGTAATTTTCTTCATGAAGCTCTCCTGCGCCTCCAGAACCTTGACTTATGCCATAAAAAAGAACGCATTTACGCTGACCTATTTGGCCAGGAGCAGCAGAACACTTCTGTGAAGCACAAACTGAACACCGAAAACAACCATTCGTGAAACTATGCTTATCAGCCTGACTATACGCACTGCAGGGCACAGGCCTCTCACATATTTCTCCAATTAACCCGGTAATTAAACGTCGTACAGGCCGTTACAGAACATCATAACAGCGAATTTCTCAAAATGCTTACGAATGGTTCCCAAATCAGCTACTCAGTAGCATGCAAGTGAGTTTGCATTACATATTTTGAAAAGGATGGCAGGAGGATGAATGCCAAAACTAAAACTGCACCCACCGCACTCGATTTCAGCGATTTTGTTCATCACACTCGACCACATGTGCTTGTCATGAACTCGGAAAGATCGAGGAGAAACAAACGCACAGATGTCTTCGACAAGAGCTGTCACGCACTGTTCATTGAAGTTTAGGTCGAGGCACCGAAGGCACTGTACAAAACAGACAACCAATCGCCCCACTAGTTAGAAGCGGCGTCAGGCACTAATACACATGTCGTATCGTACCTGCGCTGAAGGAACGTCGTCCTCGGAGGCGGACCTTTCGATTTCGTTGATGGTGCTTTTTGAGCGAGACCGCGGAGACATCCCACCATCTCCCTGAGCGTACGCTTGGTTCTCCAAGTCTGAAGATGAGTCCACCGACAATATGATGGGGTCCTTAGACGCGCCGGGCTCAAAGTCCTTTGGAATGTCACCCTCATCATCTGACACCTTAGCATCGCCCGTCTTCGAAGGATCAATCTGTCGATCGCCGTTCCTACCATCCTCGGCCTTGGTAGACGCCATGACGACGCCGGCAATGCAGTCACGCAGCGAACTCAAGTAGCGCGGCACTCTTATTATGAATACTTTAAAAATTCGAAAGTTCAACTCGTGACTTGCCAAATCAAACTGCGAAGGGCAGCCAAAATTTCCCACATATTACCAGACCCGTGCGATGGTCGAAGTGTCGTCGCGGTGAAGCCGTTTCGCGCCTAATTATTGGATTATCGCGATGCCCATACATTGCGGCCACGATTGCGGCAATGGGCGCCCCTTTCAGCAGCTGGCAGCTGGTTTCCTAAGGTCGCCAGCGGCAGCTGCAGAGAGGGAGCGCGGTTTCGCTCATGTGTGTTTCCTCGTGTGCAAGGTGCCCGTCTCGACGCTGCCGCCAAAGTTCCGTAAATGTTTTGGTTCTCCGGTAGCCAGAAAGAAGAAGCGAGCGTATCGCCGCCGCCGCCTTTCTGGACGCAGGCCAGTCTGTTCACGGGACCTCTGGTCGAAGTCTACGAGCAACTTGAGACGTGGTGCCTGGGAAACGACGAGTTCGAGAGGACCGTCGCCAAGATCCTGCTTGTCATACTGTCCATCAACGTTGCGCTTATCCTCTACGTGTGGCACAGACAGGGTGATCGGATTGCAGACCAGTTTCTGAACGTCGGTGAGTCTCGGGACAATTGCCGTGTGGTGAATTGCAGCGGCCGTGACGCGTACAACTACTCGACGTGTATATATGCGGTCTCAAATGTTCAGTGATGCGATGAGGCACCCCTGGCGCGCCCGGCGCGGCGTACGCGATCGACCGTGCCCGTTTACCATGCTGCGACGACGCGCGGGCCGAGCCAACTGCTGCGCTGCCTTTTGTGTTTGGAAACAATAACGGTCGTCTTTTTGTTTTTGAGGAACGACAGGTGACGAATCTAGTCCTGGCGGTCTAGTTCTAGTTGTTCCCGCAAAGTTGTTTCAAAGCGGCCGCGTACGCCGTGTTTTCGGGGGTGGGCGGGGCCGCAGGTTTGTTTTTCGTGACACCGGCGGAAGAACGTGCATGCGTGTGTACTGCGTGCCTTTATCGACTCCCGACGGGCGATGCGTCGTCGAACAAGGCTGCGTGACCCGAGGGCACGTTTTGTACCAAAGATCGTGTGTTCGGTTTCCGCCCTAGGCGCACCGTCATTGCCGTTTTCCCCGCCTGGAGATTATTGTGCCTGACGCCGCGTGTACAGACGTTTAGCCAAGGAGGCGGGCGGTACGTGTTGCATTTTGCGACCTGTGCGACAAATAAGAAGCACTGCGTGCGAGGCTTCGGTGGTTTACGGCGAAGGTAACGTGCTCTTAAAACATTGTGTCAGCACGCCTTGGCACCATGCTTGGTTCTGCTCTGTTGTAACATTTGCACGATGGTCTGAGGATCACTCCGTATTTCTGGGTCTTAACGCCAAAGCGAACTTTAGAATAATGTGTCTAGTCATGCTTTTGGTCTCAGAGAGGGTGCACATCTGTGCGACGTTAGGGGACTGTTGTTGACAGTGCCCAAGAAGCTGTGCTATTCATGGAAAAAGGCTCTGCTTGCAAGTTTAATGCCTTTATTGATCATAGTCTTGGCACATTGTCTGAATTCTCGTTCTAGTGGCATTTTTGTTCTACATAAAAAAAAAAAAATGGCAGGTTGTGCTAGTTGGTATGCATACACGTGATTGAATTGTCACCTTCATATTGGTCTTTTTTGTCGTTCAATATTTATTCTATCAGCAGAGCTGTTGGCACATCTGCAGATGCTAATCATGTTCATGACATTTCACACCCCTAGCTATAGTTCATTATTACCATCAGCTGCCAGGTTATTCTTGCTGCAAGATAGAGGCCCCTCCCACTGGCCTGCAATTAACCCTTGGATATCAGTTCGTTACCTTTAAGGGACCGTCAATTTCCTTGCCTTTTCATAACATTCCCTGCCTATGCCTATTCCTTCATGATTCCAGCTGTGATCGCATTAACATTTGTTTTCTGACCCACTGTGTCTTCTTCCCATCTCTTAACATTACACCTATCATTTTCGTGGGTCACTATGCTAATTAATAATTACAAAATAATTCATAGATGCTCATGCGATGTTGCTAAGGGAGCACATATGAGTCACTGTGTTTTCTAGAGCTGCCTGTTTATCTAGACTGAATGGGGGATTATTTTTGTCCAGCAGAATCTTGGTACAGCTGCTGCTCTGCTTTGTGGCTGCTTCATTCCTCTGCTGAGGCAGAGGACCTGGGATTTAATCTCGACCAGTGTGGTTGCATTTTGATTGTGGAAAAATGAAGATAACTGTTTGCTGTGCTGTGTCAGTGCACTTTCAAGAACCTCAGGTTGTCAAAATCGGTCCATCCTGGCATCTGTCATTGATATAGTGCAGCTTCGAGACATTAAACCCCACATACCGTGCTGAAACCCTCGTGCACAAAATGTCAGAAACTTTTGCCAAATGAAGCCGTCAAAACTGGGATCATACTTATGACCTCATGTCCAGTTGCAGAATGTAGTTGTAGGCCAGATTTGTATAATATTGCCTGTAAAAGTTTTGGTTATAGCTCTGGTGGCCTTTTCACTTTATTCCTTGCAAAAGACTATCTCCAAGAAAGTTTGATCTAAAGGTCTTCCCGCCAGTTCATCCGAACTATCCGAACTCCTGCTGTCCTTACTAAAAAGGATATGCTTCCACGGCTTTGAAGTCAATTGCAGTGTGGCATATTTCTTGGGATCAGCACATAAAATTCGTTATCGGCTCATGCAGTTTACTTGCCAACACAGATGGGGGTGCCAACACCCATGTTGATGGGGGCGAAAAGCAAGGTGCCCGTGTGCTGTGCGATGTCAGTGCACGTTAAAGAACCCCAGGTGGTCGAAATTTCCGGAGTCCTCCACTACGGCGTCTCTCATAGCCTGAGTTGCTTTGGGACGTTAAACCCCACAAACCAAACCAACACCCATGTTTCGTGTTATGGTGTATTCCAGTTTGCAAATGCTTAGTTTTCAACAACAGTGGTCTGTCATTGGAACGACGGAGTGAATTATTCATGCAGGCCAAGCTTTTATTTATCCTCACCATTCCTTTAAATGCACTAGGGAAGGCTATTAGAAATTATAGGGGTTTGCAATGGCCCGGTGCTGAGCTACAGTTGTTCTAGACTTCTACAAAGGAACATCTGCAGCTTTAACGAGTGCTGCAGCTGTTGCAGCTGCATGCAAGACCAATGCTCAAAAATGCTCACTCACGTGGGACTGCGATGAAAGGCCCCATGAGCAGGTGCATCCAGAATGAAACTAAACCATCCTGTGTTCCATTTTTGTGAATGAGTTAGCCTGTGATGATGATTAATTAATGTTAACTACAGCTAGAGTAAAAGCAGTATTGCTGCCACATTGGGAGAGACAGTACTGGAAGATGTTCAAAAATTCACTTCCTTGAAACGTGCTTAGCTGAAATGGATTCAGTCTAGCATGGGTGGTATGAATGTCGCACCCACAGCCAATAGTGTCACTGCTGATGTGTTGTCAGTGAAAGGGTGAAAAAGTAGTGTGGTGATGCGAATTGCTCGAAATCTAAGATCATGAACAGGGCACCTTGGCCAACTGCACAGCCTGCCTTCAAGGCAAGAGGTTGTGAAGTGTATTGAACACTTTTGCGTTGAGATATTATGGGCATCTAAAATCATCTAAAATGAATTGTTTAGGTACGAGACTAATGTGATGTGTTCGCTTGAGATGTATTCCTTCCACATATAATTTAACCGTATCATCATCATCGGCCGCACTGTATCCACTGCAGGATGAAGGCCTCTCCGATATTACTCCAGTTAACCCAGTCCTGTGCTAGCTGTATCCATTTGACCCCTGCAAACTTAACCTCATCTGCCCACCTAACTCTCGCTTGTTTAATGCTATATTACTTAATGATTACTGTGCAGATTACCACACATGCAGAGGTGTGTGTAATGGCATGGAGTAAGCCTCAGAATATGTTGCTGCATTCGCATTGCCAACAATTGCTGTTCACCTTTGCGGCATCTGGCCGAAGAAATGTTTCAAAACACTTTATGGAAGCAAGGCACTGTGTTGCCCACACAATGTCTTACAGGCTGTAATAATCAATCATATCCTGTGCTGGGATAGTCTGTGCCAAAACTTAGAGATGTGCCCATAAACATGGTTTCTTGTTCTAACCATGTCATTGCTCTACTCAAAAACTAGCTGTAAATTTGTGTAGATGTGGGCTACTGTGTAGAGGTGATGTCAGGAAAGCCATCTGTCATTTTATTTTCCCTTCAGAAATTCCAGAAAATTGTGCATTTTAAGCTTTTCTTTTTTTTTCTTTTTTATCAGTCACAAGGTTGTCAAATGTAACCGACCTGTTCTATAACATACAACAAAAATCTTTTTGTCCATTTTGCTTTTAGCCAGACTCCTGACATGCATATTCAGACTTGGCAGTACAAACATCATATAAGGATTGTATACAATAATGGTTTGGTTTGGTTTGTGAGGTTTAACGTCCCAAAGCAACTCAGGCTGTGAGAGATGCCGTAGTGGAGAACTCTGGAAATTTAGACCATCTGGGGTTATACAATAATGGAGATTTGATAACTGCAAGCCACCTTTTCTTTCTTGTAATGGAAAAGTTGCTGTGCTCAGTAGTAGTGCTGCGTTGGCCCTTAATTTGTTTCACACATATGTAAACTTTGCGGGGGAAGGCAACAGGATGCAAGAATGCATTTGTAAAGTATGATTGCATTAGTTAAAAATTCTCATGCAGACCGATTACAGACATTTGGATGCTCAAGCTTCGCTTAAACCGCCGCCTTTCCAGGCCATGATTTTTTTTAATTTTCTTGTTTAAATTATTGAAATGTCTAAAAGAACACCGCTATAGTAAACTCGGATATAGTAAAAACTCGGATATAGTAAAGTGAAACTGAAGTCCCAGTTCGTCTTCCATAGACAACTGTACATTTTCCCCCTTTATAGTAAAGACATTTTTGGCAAAAAGCGGTTATAGTAAAATGCTAAAGATCTCCAGGGGGTCGAAATTATTCCGTAGCCCTCCACTACGGCTCCTCTTTCTTTTTTTTCACTTTCACTCCTACCTTCCTACCTTCCCTTACGGCGGGATTCAGGTGTCCACAGCAACAAGTGACAGATACTGCACCTTTCCCTTCCTCTGAACCAATTATTATTATCATAGTAAAGTGCACCTGGCCGTGGCGATGACTCCCATGATATGAAAGCGCCGCCCGCACACTACATAGAATCGCGAGGCAAAGCTTTTTGTATTTGAAAACAGAAAAATAGCACCAAGTGTTCTAAGTGGCTTTACCACTAGGCTTAGCAGCAATAAGGAGAAGCCTACTTTACGGAAGCCTTGGAGCCGTGAGGGAAAGCACGCAGCGCGTAGGAAAAAAAAAAGTAATGCTGTCTACAAAAATGGAAAGGAGGCAATGCGGTCCGTTCAAAAAGTAAAGCATAGTGAAATAGCGGCAAAAAAGGGAAAGGGAAGAATTGGGCAAACATTCCCAGCACTGTGCAGCACAAAGCATGAGGCAGCGGAGGCAGTGCGGTCCGTTCAAAAAGTAAAGCATAGTAAAATAGCGGCAAAAAAGGGAAAGGAAAGAATTGGGCAAACATTCCCAGCACTGTGCAGCACAAAGCATGAGGCAGCGGAGGCAAGAAGTGGAGGTGCAGCATGTGCGGTCTTGCAGCACTTGACTGCCACACGCATTTATCATTTATTGCCTTTTAAAGAACAGAAACAGCAAAAAGTGACACCGCGTTCATTCAAGGCTTCGGTTTTCACTTTAAATCATACTTGATTGTATTAGTAGCTACTTTGTCCTCATGCTTAAGAGGTATTTCCACAAAATGTAAAAAAAAAAAGAAAATTTATGACTGAAAAAACATTGCACGAAGAGATGATAAGGGAGAGAAGGAAGGTATTTCAGTTTTTTTTTATTAAGCAACAAGATGTGTTCAGTAAGTGCCCATTTAACTACCAGACAGCATCTTCAGGACCATGTCATCACCAACAACTGATATAGTAAAGACCCTGATATAGTAAAGATTTTTGCTGGTCCCAGTTACTTTGCTATAAAAGGGTTCTACTGTATTACTATAACACCAGTAGGCATCCCAAATGCACTGCAATACGTTCGCTAAGTGCCCGTCTTAGACACTTGGTACCAACGACCCTTCCGGTCCTCTGCAGAGGGGCCTAGGTTAGACTCCCAATGGTACCAAATTTATTTTATGGAATTGCGTGTTTTTCTGGCATTTCTGGATTATGGTTTTCAATTCAGGGTCATGGCAGTGGCTTTTCGGTTTAACTAGCCCTGTACGCTAACACGCAAAATAATGAATTGTCTTGCTGGCAGTCGACAGTAAGCCAACCGATTTACCATGTGCCAACATCATGTGTTCGTTGTTAGGTAAAGTGCTGCTGGGCTGAATTGAACAGGCAATCTCTGATGTGAGTAGGTGATAGGTTGGCAACGTTTTTTTGTTCAGCAGTTGTGTCGCATGTCTTCTTTTACCTGACCCTGCTAAAAAATGGTTCACACCTCCTTTCTAGCTGCCTGCCCTGTGACTTTGGTTTATACCAGAAAGCTGATGTTAAGAGGAACTGCGTGATGCTGCTTTGTTACAGGCACCATATTGAGCTTTGTACAGGAATGCGCCAAAGAAAAAAAAGAACAGGTGGCTACTGCTGCCTCAATAGCTTTGTTTTTGTGCCACTGTGCATGGTGCTGCAAAGTGTAAGAATATCTTTTTTTTCTCTCCTTCACAAACAGCATCGAGTGCTAAGATCGAAGAGTTCCAAAAGGAGGCAAGCTTACTGGAGCTGCCAGAGGAGCACTCGCCTCGGATCTGAGAAGTATCATCAGTGGCAGCACTAGATGGCAGCCATTCGAGATTTCTTTAAGAAGCGCAAGGCTGAGGTCAAGTTCAAGCAAGCGGGGCCTGGCAGGCGCCTCAACGCCGAGGAAGATGTGTCTCATGTACGAACCCTACCCCAGCGTCCACAGCCGCAGCGGGGAGCTCCATCCGAAGGTGCACAGCGTGCCGCTGCTGCTGCATTGGCACGTCTCGAGCAGCAGCAGGCCAAGGCACATCCCAACTGGTCAGTCCATGTCTGTATGCCTTGGGTAGGATTTAATGTGTGCAACCTTTAGGTGTATTGGAAGACACTTATAGATTAAATATATCCTACTAGAGAATAGCGAGCATGTTGATAGGGGCAGGGCACGTAATGTAATGCAAACGGAAGGTAACTGATGGTTCCTTGGGGTAACAAAGTGACTTCCAAGGGAATGCAAGCGCAGCAGGGGGCTGGCAAGTGGTTGAGCACCACAGTCATCACAGTCATCAGCAGAGCAGCCTGATTACCTCTGCCTCTCCTTCTTTGCTGCAATTAGCCATTTCCTGTGCCAACTGCAACCATCCTATCCACGCCCCATGCCACTCCCGCTGTACACTACCATTGCCGTCTAATGGGATCCTCTGCAGTATCCTTAGGGACCATTTGTTGTCAAAATGGTTTCTAATCTGGCATGAAAAGGAATGTACGTGAAAGTAAATGAGGAGCGTAAGCCAGTAACAGAGGCGTCTTGTGGCTTTAGGCACAAAACAAGGTTTGTCGAGTGCTGCGAAGGAGTAGTTTACAAGATCCTGCTCTCATGCGGTCATGCATATGCGGGGCAAACGGGGAGATGCCTCAACGAAAGGCTCAGAGAGCACAGGTACAACTGTAGCGAGATTATTGTAACTGGAAATGTGGCGCCGCACTGCGCTAGATGCAAACATTGCACACCACATTTCCATGAGACGGCAGTTCTTCTAAAATCCAGAGACAAGCTAACCAGGGAACTGTGGGAGGCTTACTGTATCGAATCACGAAAAGGGACGTGTGTAAGCGACCTTTTGGAAAGGTTTGGAAAGAAGAAAAGGAATTGTTGGGAAAATAAAAAAGAGATAAATGATCTTTTGTGGCAGATGTAGTAAAACCTCGTTACAAGAGACACTCAAGGGACCTGAGAAAGATGTCTCTTGTAACCAAAAATTCTTACTAACTTGTATGTGTGGCAGTTTAGGTTCCCTTAACTAAATTCTGTTCCATATCAGTGTCCTTTTTTGTTGCATTATGTCTGGAACCAAGGAGTGCCTCCTCTTGACTAGGAAGTCAAAATGTCCTTATTGTTTCAGCCACTGTCATCACATTCCTGTGTGACTGAAACAACAAGGACATTTTGACTTCCTAGTCAAGAGGAGGCACTCCTTCTTGGTTCCAGACATAACACAACAAAACAGGATACTGATATGGAACATAATTTAGATAAGGAGATCTAAACTGCCGCACATACGAGTTGGTACGAGTCAGCTGCGTTGCATGAGTGTACCTAGGTTAATTGTCTCTTTTAAATACAGTAGTGAAGAAGTTACTTTAGGGGCAAGAAGTTACTTTAGGGGCTTGCAAAAGTTGTCCTTAGTAACAGAGTGTCTCTTGTAACCATGTCACTTGTATGCAGTGTTGTTAACATGGCAAACATAGGAAAACTAACCAAACCATTTTCAAGTGTTGCTTATAACCGAGTGTCTGTCTCTTGTAACGAGATTTAACTATCATGTTTACCCAATAATACGATAGCAACATTGCTGACTTGTCAGTTTTTGTGATGTTTTTATGTGTAAAGCGTTCATATGTGTGTTCTCTACAATAAAATTTCAGTTGATAGTTTGCGCTCCAGTGTCTCGTATCGTTTTCTACGTCTGTTATTCAAAACCGCAGCAATGTTTGAACATATTTGTTGTCCATTATCCTCATTACATGTTCTACCTATGCCCATTTATACCTCTTGGTTTGAGCAAGCATGTCATTAATGCAGGTTCACTGTGTAATCCATATTGTTCTTCTATAGTCCCCCTGACGAACGTCTCTTAACCCTTTTGTTTTCCTTTCTACAGCTGGCTGCACTGTCTGCAACTTACTTACAAGCCTTTTCATCAGCCCCGTAGGAGTTAGGTGGGCAGATGAGATTGGAAAGCCACTGGAGGTTGCATAGCTTCAGCTAGTGCAGCGTTGAATTAATTGGAAATCAATGGCAGGGCCATTGTCCTGCTGTGGACATAGCCAGATTGCCAATGGTGGTGGGGGGTGGTGGTGTCACTGTGTCATAGCCCTAACAAAAGTGCAGTCTTGCATTTGTTTTATGTGTTTGGTAGCGTCACCCAGTCAGCTTGAAAACAACCTTTTATTACCTGTTACTACGGAGACCTTTTGTAGCAATGGCCTAGTAACTATATATTTAAGAGATGCTGTGCGTTCAAAGAGCAATCACAGGAACAACGAAGAGAAGATAGGAAAGAAGCCCTTCTGTCCTATCCCTACCCTTTCTTTGTTTTCATATAATTGTCATATCAAGGCACAACACTTCTTAAAGACCATTACAAACTGGCTTGTCAGAATGTTTTACTTTGGTAACTGCACTTAGTCGACGCTCTGCAGGCAAACTAATCCATGTGTCTGAATGCATTCATAAGGCAACTGCAACTATTGTTCGACAAACAGCTCAAGTTAAAAATGGTGACAGCCTCCTGAAGCCATTATTAAATGTCATGCAGTTGCACTCTTTTATCACATTCTTGCAATGACTACAATTATGTCGTAGCCGTCATTGGTGGCTTTGAAACTGTCTCTTCATCATTTCTCTTTCCTTTTTCGTTCACGGAGTAGCAAGAATGACTAGTCATTGATAGTAGTTACAATCCTTCTGTGCCCTTTTGCACTTTAACAAGCCAGTGCACACCATGGCACTAAGCTATCGTGTAACACCTGCAGTACAGCAGCCACAGCTCCGCAACTTGGTAGGACTGCATTGTGTGACGCCATCTGTCCGCATTCAAAAGAACCTGAAGAGCAGCAAAAGAAATCTAGTCATGCCATTGAGTGGATTGCAAATGCCTAAATATATCCTAGAGGCATGCAGACAGCATAGAGGCATACAGACAGAAGCCAGTGGCATGACTGTCTCTGCTTCTTGTTACTGAAAGCACTCTGCGCACCATGAATAAAAATTTTTTAAATGTTGCACGATTGAGCTTTGACACGAGTCCAGACTGCGCTGTGCACAGTGAATTTGTAAGCTCTGCACACTACCCGCATTTCCAAATCATAGAATAAAGCATACTAAACTCTCAGTAGGTCCCATGTACCTGACCTGATTTTTATTGCTGGTTATTGGCAAATTCCTCCCTTACCTTAGAGGATCTTAGAGGCTCGTGTTGACCTATTGCTGTTGGCGCTCTTTGGCCGCTGCTGCCTTTGTGCCATAAAAATCCGTCATCATCATCAGTAACATGAAATACGTTTCGAATTTCGTCTTTCGTGCTGTTTTGTTTGTTTGTTGCTTATTTGCATAAGCTTATTTAGTGTGTGCGCGCACTGCTGTGGTGTAACATTAAATTTGTCTTGCTTACACCTTGCTTTCAGGTCTGTGGCTGCTATCAAATCGCAGGCCAAGAAAGAACTTGAACAGCAGCTTGCTGTGGAAGAACCGGAGCCAGTGAGCAGACGAAAACCACCTCCAGTGAGTTTTTCCTTCTTTTCCTGTCAAACACATGCAGATTGAATTGAAACCTTTGGTGGTCCAGATTTGTCTATGGAACCTCTGGTGTTTGTTTCAAGTTAAGGTGTTTTGTGAGCATGTAAGTTATTATCGTTTATTAATACAAAGCAATTGGCAATAACAATGCTGGCAGTAAAGGCACTTTTTAGTTGTACCAGGGGAGGAAGCGCTGCTTCATTTGCTCCTTTCTGCTGCAAACTGCTTTTCCTACTCCATCCTGCTCCAAAACACAATATTGCTCCAAAACTGTTACAAACTGGCTGTTCGGATGTTTTGCCATCAAATTTAGCGCAACACAGTTCGCCACACAGTGGGCTTACAAGAATTGCAATTTGATGCAGTTTGACTAAACGACTGTGATAATCGCAGCACGGTGATGGCACGTTGCGAGTTGCATGCACATGGTATAGGGGCCGTCATAGTAAAAATGATAGCAGCACACCAGTAGCAGAGGCATATAATTTAGAGGGAATTAGAGATTAGAGGGAATTAAGTGCAAAAAAATGCTCTGTGTACGTGACATAGCGCTTTCTCCCAGCCTTTTGAATCATTGGCGGTGAGGGAAGAGAGAGCAGCGAGCGAAGCAGACACCGCAAACTACCACGAGCCGTTAAAAAAGTTGTCCAAGTGCAAAGAACTACATGAGTTGCTCTAATGGTTCTACTATGAAACCAAGCAGCTACACCACCGAGGCTGTCATGCCTATGCCAGACTTGAACTGTTATGGAGGTGATGCCACTTAGGTGTCAATCGCTAAAAATGTTCTCGAAAGTGTTGGAAAGCCATACAGGGCCTGTTACCAGAGTGTTAAAATTAAGGAAACCCTGTCACAGTTGAAGCGATAATGTAAGCAGCCACTGGCAGAGTGCCATGGAGTAAGGAATTTGATGGAGGAAAAGGCTACCATTCAGTGTCGTCTATCCTCCCCGAAGGCACTACTGACCATTGCCCAGACATTTGTCAGCACAGGCATAAGATCAAAAAAGATATGCACAAGATAGCACAAATTCTCTCCTCATTGATGTTAACTCCAAACTAGTAGTGGCGGTGCTCGAGCATACCGAATTGGCAGACTCCACCTTTGAATCTGCGAAGTCAGAATAGTGAAAACCTTTTAGTTAAAGTTGATGTTTAGTTATAGAAGCAAGGATTCCATTTTTGCTAGTCTGATCGCCATTGTTGGTCAGGCCAGTTGCGCTATTTTAAGGATTGATAAATGTTTGAGTGTTTGTCATTTCTTGTCAGAGATGCGTACATATTCAGCAGAGCATTGAACACAGAATGAAAAGTACTCAAATTGCATGTTTTTATATGCAGGAAGGAAAAATCGCCATTAATAAAAGCGTTTCAGCCTAGAAACATGCTCCAAAATAGGATTAAAATGCTCCAAAAGTTTGGTTTTATTGCTCCAAAGCTGCTCCAAAATGGCTTTATTACTGCTCCCCGAGCTGCTCCAAACTGCTCGAACCTGCCTCCATCCACTTATTTGAGCATAAGAATATGAACTGATTGGCTGCTTTGATGGCATCACTTTAATCTGTTTTCATTGCTGATTCAACTGTTCAAAGCTATGGAGAGGTAGTATTCTGCAAATATTACTGTTAAAGGGGGCCATGAGTCTTAAAATTGGTTTTGTTATTTATTGCTGAAATTTTACGAAACTTCACAGAATTGTTAAGTTTTTTTCTGCTGATTTCAAATATGCAAACATTTTCCTTCTAGGGATTAGTTCTAAAGGTATTTGAGAGTTATTGTTCTTGTCTGCTCAAACAATAGGGAAAGATATGCTCGTCAGAAATTAATTTTTAATATACAGATAGATATTATAAAGTGTAGGGAATGCAATGTTGGAAGCAGTTTTAAAATTGAGCTAATAATAGAGATTTAACAGCCCACTGAACTTCACACTCACAGGCATGGCAACTGTGTAAGGATTTCAAGATAAGATATAAAAGTTCTAGAAATGAAAATAAAAAATGTGCTTCCAACATTCCATTCCTTACACTTTGTAGTATCTACCTGTGTATTAAAAATTAATTTCTAATGAGAATTTTTTCTCTTATTGTTTGAGCAAACAATAGTAATAATTCTCTAATATCTTTAGAACTAATTGCCCTAGAAGAGAAATTTTTGCATATTTGAAATCAGCAGAAAAAAAAGGGAACAATTCTGTGAGGCTTCATAAAATTTGGTTATAAATAGCAAAACCAATTTTAAGATCCATGTCCCCCCCCTAAGTGTTTTGAAAACAGTTACTTAGCGCTTTTATTTGTTTGCTCATTTATGTACGAGAAAGATTTTTGTTTTCATCAGCAGCTGAAGTTTGTTGTTATTATATTTTTAGTAGCTGTTGTGCACCCAGACTGTGCAAGAGTCAGTTGCAAGTTTAACACAGTTGTGTAGCATCGTTTCATTTCAGCTTCCATTTACTGCTTTTTGTTATTCCCAATTTTCAGTTATTGAGAGCCGTTTCGGGGAAGCAACAAAAATGGAGAAAGTAGTAAACTACCATTTGTAACGGGACACAGGGGACAAATGATAGTTGGTGTGTATTGATGGTCATGCTTTACAAGCTAGATGACAGAAAAAAAAAAAAATGAAGCATGGACGCAGTCTTTATCAGTCGCTAAACTGCATGCTTTAATACCATTTTTAGGACGCAGAGATGTGAGGTTACTCTTCATTGTCATTAATTTCAAAATTTTGGCGACATATTGTTTTCAGTAAGTTTGTATTCGTTTGCAGCAATGCTCTGAAATCTTTCTCACCAATAAACTCTTCTTTTGCTGTCAGTGTAGCCAAAAAGAGCCAGAGAACCAATTTTTTACTGACAAAATTAATCGTATGGAGTTCTCTTGAGTGTCTCTTAACACAAAACAAGAACTAAGGCATTTTTGCAACAATTTTCCTTCGCATCAAAACATTGAAATATGTTCCAGACTACGGAAACATTGGGAAATAGTCAAAATAAAAGTTGAAATATAGAATGCGTCCATATTTTCACCTGCCACAGTATGTGGTATGCACAAAAATAAAGCTGGTTTGCAAAGCAGCGAAGCAAATAAGCTTGTGGCGAGCATGAATTTCGAGTACTTTCAAACAATGCTGTAAACTTCCATACTTAGCCATGTGAAGGGGCACACTAGCCTGTTGACAAAATTCAGTACGCACGTGCCCAGGTGGTGCTGGAGTCTGGGCCCCAGGCTGGGGACAACGCCGTGGTGTTTGGCCACCCGCTGCTAGGCCCCGAACTGCGACTCCCATACGAAGAGATGCGGGCACGCATCCGGCAGTTCCTGTATGAACAGATGGCCGAGGAGCCTGGCCTCACCTCCTGCCTGCTCATCCACACCTGCAATGCTCCACAGTCCAAGGTGGGCACTGTTACAGCGGTTAGTTGTGCCAGATCTGCAGTGTTGGCCTAGATACCTGCCTAGTGGAGGAGGACTGTGAGGGAGGCAGAAGAGTAGGAAGGAGCAGTAGTGGACAGTAGGAAGCGCGTGCAATGTGAGTGAAGTTAGCTGTTGTGTATTACACGCTTGTGGCAACATACTGACATGGTGTGTCACGAATGTTACCTTTGTGTTTTTACGCTTGCCGGCATTTCAATGACTCACACATTTAGCATGCAGAGAACAGCAGTGCCATGCCAGCCAAAGCACAACCCTGAGCTTTGTCACACTCGACCGCCATCACAGTCGATGACTCCTGATGCATTATGTGCATCTCAACGCCACTGTACACTTACAAGTGCCGTTAACTGCATTATCATGTAATCCTCAATATTATGTTATCCAGTTATTACTTATTGACCTCGTTTAACTGCAATTAGGTTGTTGTCGTTGATAAGACATAATGGGACTGAAGGCGCTCTGACCTTGCTGCTGTCTCCCTTCCACTGGTAGCTTTTCTGCGAGGTGAAAAGCTGGAAAGCTACCACGAGGTGAGAGCCACAGAGAATTTAAAATGTTGCACTTGCAAGAAAAAGGACTTGGCAGACAGTATAGCACAACTAAGCACAGAATGTAATGCAGAATAGCACTATGGAATGTTTCACATAAGCTTGTACGTTCCTTGTGTCAAGCCGTCAGTGGCGTTATTCATTGGTCTAACTGAACGCTTTGTGTGAGCTTGTGTACTCCTTATGGTGTATCATCATCGAGCATGCAATACATACTTTGCTTGCGGCAATCTGAACGAGCCTAGAATAGCATGGAGGCTAACCCAGGCGCGACCTATTCAGATACATGTAGGTGGCGCTATGACGCGAGTTTATCCAACACACCTGTCGGTAGGGAAAGCATAAGACATTGAAGCAGAAAAGGAACACACACAAAAAGTCTGAATCCAGTGAGCAACTAGCCCAATTAAGAGCCAGAGCAGGAAAACTGGGCGTTCTTAGAGCAAAACTCTCACATGAGACACCAGTTCATCCACATCTTGCTCGAATTGGAGACAGCAGGTCAAAATACCACCCATTCTAGTCTTAATTGCAACTTTGTCGGAGGAGATGAGGAAAGTGACATTCGAAATGTAGCGTGAAAGAGGGGAGCTAACCGGCTACCGATTGGTGTAGCTGACTGCTACAGTGGCCAACAAAGGTGACCTTTTTGCCTCTGACTGGGTTTGAAACCCATTGATGACGAGTTTTTCAGCGCTGGCAAAGGTGAAAGGTCAAATAAGCTTGAGGCTCCTATCGGGAAAATGTTAGAATATGAGAATGTAGCTAGTGCTACATTCAATTTGGCATTCAGCAATACAGAACTTTCTTGCGTTGTGCTTGGCAAGTGCGTTTGTTGGCTAGTAGTACATTGTTTTTCCAGGCTAACAGCGGATTTTTTCTATAATAGAAAAAATAGGAGATCGCCTTCTTTTTTATTTCAAGATTGTTCGGCTGCCCTCGTGAAGCCACCAACTTCTCATTGAGGGCTCCGGCCAATCGGCATAGACCGAAGTGGCTTGTCTACTCCGTACACACTTCCAGATCACAGGCCCAGGTGGCACCAAATTGCCTGCTGCAGGGCTTCTCTGTAAAACACCTGTCTTGGACAAAGGCATGCATGCCACAAACGTGCATATCTCTGCACCACCTACACTGTGCATTTCATTCTGCTCCTTGTACGCAAAACTTTGTCATCAGTTAACTGCTAGTGATGTCTAGTCATTTGCATATTTAACATATTCTTGCATTAATGTCACATTTCAGCAATATGCTCTAGGTACTGAAAGCTTCCACTGAGCTTTAGACCCATCTCCAGAATCTAGAGTTGACCTTCATTAAGTCGTCAATCGTTGAGTGTGAAACTCACTTGGTCATTTTATATGCTTTGTGCAGAACAGTTTTGAAGTACTGCTTGTGTGCACGGGAGGGTCAAAGCCCTGAGTGAATCTTTTTACGTTTTGGTGTTGTGACAGGTTGATGCTGGTGTGGAGACACTGTGCAAGTATCTCAACAACATCGCAGATCACCCGTCAGAAGAGAAATACCGCCGCATCCGCCTCAACAACCGGATCTTCCAGGAACGGGTGCTGCCACTCGAGGGTGCTTTAGAATTCCTCCAGGTTAGTTGACACTTCTCCGTTTCAACTGTTTCAGTGACTTTGCCGGTTACTTTGTTTGTATCAGGCCAGGTTGAGGCATGAGGTAATCTTGCGGTTTTTATGAAGGGTGTGGTAACACCAAATATTTAGTTTCGAAGCAAATACAAATAATAAAAATTGGCCGCAGATGATATAGAATGTTTTGTTGCCGGTGAACCCGACCACAGACGGTTGCGTTTCGATGGAGGTGAAACGGAGAGGCGTCCGTGGTGCTGTGCGACATCGGTGCATGTTAACAATCTTCAGGCGGTCGAAATTACTCAGCAGCCCTCCTCTGTGGCACCTCTTTCATTCTTTTTTACTTTCACTCCTACCTTTCTCCCTTTCCTTTTGGTGCGATTCAGGAGAACACGAAAAGTTTGACAGATATACTTTCTTTCCTTTCCTGTAAACCAATTTACAATCAAACTACTAAACAGTAATACTGTGCTTGTTCATCTGCAATAAAATTTTTAAAAATGAAAAATTGTGTTCTTGTGCACTGGAATATAAAGAAATGAAAATAAACATTGTGCAGGTATTGAAATCGTATGCATGAGAATGTTCTGTGTCTGTGCAAAACGAAGCATAACAAGCTGTAAAACGCATAGAAAAGTATGGAAGGGGTAAGGAGTGCTGGTCACCTACTTCGCATTTGATTTATTACGCAAATCAGCTGTAATCTTTTTCAGGCCTATTCAATAATTTGAGCTTTTGGTTGGCTTGTACATTTTTTCTAGTTTTTTGATGGCCTAATTGAAGAGATTTTACTGTGTTCAGCATGACCACTCCATCCAGTTTCATGCAGGTGCTTTCTGTACAAAAAACTGGTACGTGAAATTTTGTATAAAAGTTATACTGAAATTTTTTAGTAGGCTGTACATTTCTGTGCAGTTCTAGTTTAACTTTATTTCCAGATACCATGTGAATTCTGAAATGAATAAGCAAAATATTTCCTATTTTTTGTTTCTCCATTTTTTTTAACTGCTCAGATATTCTATATTCGAATGTATTTTTTTCCCATATTCATATTTGATTCGTATTTGAAAATGTCGATATTCGCTCGCTCCTAATCGTTAGGCGATGTGTGGCGTGGAGGTGACTTTGCTCGACTTTGTCTACAAAGGTAAACAAAATGACATGGATTTTGATGTGTATAGTCAGTGTATTCTGGAACGTGTGATATGGCACCCTGTGTTCCAGTTTAGCTCCTCATCATACCAAGACTGTCGGCAAGCACCCATAATGCTGGCCCAAAGGCAAATGTAACACCCTCGTTTCCCCATCACAGGCGGCCGGCTTTGTGCGGCGGCATGACGAGGAGTGCGCATCTGAGGAGTGGCTCGAGTTCCCTCCTGAGAGTGACATTGAGCAGCTTCAAGTGCTGGCCGATGCGCTGCATTGTGCCAAGCCCCTGATGCCTGTGCTGGACAGGTCCCTGCGTGTGCTGCTTCCCCACGAGGCGGCACAGCAGTTGGTGCTGCCAGACTCTTTCTTCAACCTCAGCCCCGACGAGCTGCTGCGTGAGCAGGAGGCCAGGTAGAACTGGTCTCTCACTCACTCATTTTTTCTTAGCTACCAAAAAGCGCACACTCATTTTTTTAGACCTGTACGAATGGAAAATTTTGGGTGTGAATTCAACTCCAATAATAAAAACTGAGTGCAAATCAAGTATGTCATCTTTATTTTCTAATTACTGTCATGCTAAATTAATGAAATCTGTGAAATACTGCCACAAAAAGGCATATTTATTGAGGTGCACAAGTATCAAATGCCGCTAAAGCTGATTACTCCAAATCAGATAATGCGAACTGCACTTCTTGTTCTGAAGCTTGAAGCCCGGAAATAAAAAAAACGCAATCGATTTGAATGCGCGTTGCATCTGCCACGAATTGTTCGAACTATGCCTCACCGCTCGTGGTGGCCTGTCGCCTGGCATGTTGTCTGAGAATTGCCCCCGCATAAAAAGTGGTGACATCGTGTGCCTATGCCACCTCCAAAATAGGGAGAGAAAGTAAAACAGGGTATGTAATGCAAACTAGTGCTACAATTGATGTGGCAGTCTGAGGGCAGGATTTGGGGCTGTGGTTATGACTGTCTTAATTCTCTGTTCCACATGACCCGAGACTTTCAACAGAAAAAAAGAAAACATAAAATCGTCCAACTTTTAGTTGTCATGTGTTTCTCTCGGCAAACAAGGGAAGATGTGTAGGCTTAGCGTGCATTAACTCACTGAGTGGGATTAAACATCTTTTTCAATCAATGTGCCATAGCAACAGGCATCTTCATTGCTCAAAGAGCAGATATCAAAGCCCCATTCACGACACTGGTGGCGGAATCAAGAGACGCTTGGTACAGCTATTCATGGTAATGACCGCGCAGCAGGAGAAGGGAGATAAGGGAAAAGACATTCATGTGATTTCAGAGCCTGCTCTGCACGGCTCTTTCAGTGGATTTAGTCATGGAATAAATTTGAGTCATTTTTTTTATTTTTACCCTACTGGTTATGAACACCAGTAATAGGCCCGGCTAATTCGGCAAAAACTTGTACTAGTCAGATTCAGCGTGCATAGTTAAGGATCATTATCTCGTGCTTTGTTTTTCTTGCACGACATTATCTGCATGGATTAATAATAATAATAATAATAATAATTGGTTCACAGGAAGGGAAAGGCGCAGTATCTGTCTTACTTGTTTTTGCGGACACCTGAACCGCGCTGTAAGGGAAGGAAGGAAGTTGGGAGTGAAGGTGGATAGAGATAAACAGGAGCCGTAGAGGAGGGCTAGGGAATAATTTCGACCACCTGGGGATCGTTAACGTGCACTGACATCGCACAGCACACGGACGTCTCTTCGTTTCGCCTCCATCAAAATGCAGTCACCGCGGTTGGGATTGAACCCGGGTACTGTGGCACAGTAGTCCGGCGTCTTACCAGTGCACCACCCCGGCGGGACCTGCATGGATTATGTGTTCTTTGGTTGCAGGCGGCGTGAGGTTGACCTGCAAACGACACTGCGCACCAAGGCCATGCGTGAGCGTGACGAGAGGAGAGAACAGATGATGTACCGCTACACACTAATCCGGATTCGGCTGCCCTCGGGCTTCCTGCTGCAGGTACCAGGCATTTTCTGTTGGTGCTCATTTTGGACGCTGTAAGGTTTTGTTCAGTCTATGAAACCCAGCAGTGACTGCTGGGCCAGGCACTGTATGATGGGTGACAGTGCAGCACAAATAAATTAGTTAATAAGCGGTGCTAGCAGAAAAGCAGTAGGAGAATATTGGAACCGGCAATAGCTAGCTGCCAATTTTCTCACAATTTTTTGCACTGACTTGAGAAGCGCATCTCACTCATTTCACTGAAATTTTGCCATTATTGGCGTATCCTACCACATGACCATGGCTCATTACATATGGCTTTTAATGCGTAAGCATTGTACGGCTATGTAGGCGGGTCTCACGTAGGCATGGCCTTGTTGATGTAAAAGAGGAACTAGTTGGTATATATCGGCAAAAGAATGATACCATCGGATAGAGCGTCAAGGAAAGGTTTGCAAGTGACAAAGTGGTTGATGTGGGTTATTTGGGTAATTAATTCAAGCCAATTAAGTGTGTAATTGAGAACCAATATGGCCACCAGCCGACTTCCCGTTTGGGTTCTCAGATTCCGGTCATGTGTCTCAGTGCAGAAATGGGAAAGCCTGAGTGTATCTGTTGCACACAGTACATCGCGCACCCCTTGTCGAGCACAACCAGCATTCTATTGAATGCATCAAAGTTCACTGGCAATCTATAATTGGTTCACAGGAAGGGAAAGGCGCAGTATTTGTCACTCACTGAATCTCGCTGACACTGCTTGCAGACAACACAACGCTTAGATCTACGCATTTCTCCAGTGCAGATTCTGCAGTGATCTTAAAAATTTTTTTCTTTTCAAGTGCTCCTTGTTCCTCCATATTTCATTGCTCTTTGCATTCCCTCTGGTGCACTGTTATGTGAAAAGCAATGCTCCCTTCACATCACCAGTGATGTGCTTTTAGCTTTCGACGACAACCGTGGTCCGCTAAATCTTTAGTCATATGTATTGATAATGTGTATAGCACTGTGCCATAACTTTAGGAGTGGGAGGTGAAATAGAGGCTATCCTATATATTACAGAGTTCGATAAACCACTTTTGCAAGCATGCATTTGCCATCACTAATCAGGGCTTCCAGCACTGAGGTAATAAAAATGTGTGAATGCTTCGATAAAAAAATTGTCGGTAAAAAAAAATCAGCTACAACTTGTCTGATGAAACTGTTGTTGATTCTGCCACCTCTGCCAGCTCTCTTTTTTACTGAAAAGAAAAGATTAGGTGTTCTCAGTGGTTGGTCTCTTCAACCACTTTTTATAGAATTGCTAGCCAGATTTATACTGAAATTGGAGAAAATGACAAATTCGTCTCATTTGTACAAATATACCAAACAGGAAGAGCTTAGGTCCTCACAATAATTTTCATTAAAAGTAGGTGTATGCGAATATATTCAAAATTTCGAATAAAAATGTTTGTTATTCGATTCGTATTCATATTTAGTTTCGAATTTAATTTCGAATTTACTGCTGCATCACCGCAGTGTTTGACCACGTGGACTGCGCATTGAAGCATCCTCAAAACGCGACAGGGTCATTCTGTGAAGAGGGACCTTCCTGACAGTGTGCACAAAGCGGAGCACTTTACAAAATGTGGAAAAAACATCGTTCTCACTTTCATCTCAGATACAGGCAACCGTCGTATAGGTGTTAATCAAATAAGATTACTGTGATGCAAACGGTTTCCGGCACTTTTTTCAGGCCCATTCAATAATTTGAGCTTTCCAATAAATTGAACGTTTTTTGGTTCCTTGAAGTTTGAATTAGTGAGAGTTTACTGCATTCAGCAGCAATGTGATAGCTCTACCTGCTTTCATGCAGGTCCATCCTATAGTACAGAAATCTAGCACATATGAAACCTTGTATAAAATTTATACTGAATTTTTCTCCAGGACATATGCTTCTGTGCAATTGCAGTTTAATTTTATTTGCAAATACCACATACATTTTGAAATAAGCAAAATGAACAATGCTTGCTATATTTAAATTTTTTTTTCAGTCAGATATTTCACTTCAAAGGCATTTTTTTCCCAATTCATATTAGATTCATACTCGAAAATTTCAATATTCGCACACCCCTAATGAAAAGACATATATTTTTAAGACTAATGCAATGGCAAACTTTTCGGGCCAAGCACACCCCTAATGAAAAGACATATATTTTTAAGACTAATGCAATGGCAAACTTTTCGGGCCAATCATGGAGTGTGTTGCTTAACTTGAACCATGGATTAAAAATAGATAATGGTGCAGTTAAGCTTCCGTGAAACCAACAGCATATGCAGTGCTCCTCAGAGTACAGTCAAACCCACTTGTAACAATATTGAAGTGCCATGGAAAATATCATTGTTATAGTTGATAATTGTTACAACCGGGCTAGGATGAAAAAAAAAAAGAAAACATTATAGACTACACATTTAACGAGGTCGAGGTAGCTTACACATTTTATTACGTAGCAGGAAGAAACTTGTAATCCGTAAGCGCTGTCTGTTTCACGGCAATCTGGCCGACATTTTTCTGCAGGGCATCCAACTACTGAACATGGTACAATGGAAGGCTCTTAGCAAAAACAAGGTCCCGCAGGGAGTGAATCATTCTCAAAGCCTCCTGGTGAGACGCAGTCTGCACAGGTTTTGATTCATCATCATCGTTGCTACTGTCAACGTCTTCCGCACTTGTGACTGCTGCGACGGTAGCCTCGTCTGTCAGCTCTTTATCTGTCACGATTGTATCGTTTGCATATAAAAATTCAAGTCCCGACGCATCGCAGTCGCTGCCGCTCACTGTAGACCAAAGTTCAGTCATCATAGTAGCGGCAGGAGATTCGTGACCTTCCGCATCGCCGGCACCTCCAGCAAAGCCCGCTTTCCTGAAGCAGTTCATGATCGTGGAAGAGATTACTTCTGCCCATGCTCCAAAATTGAACTGCACTGCCATCAGGAGCGAGATCTTCAAGTCTGGTACCGGTCGGCTTTCTCGGACAGAAATGCCGAGGTTCAGCGCGAGCCTGCTCAAAACACATTGCCAATACAGTAGTTTGAAGCAAGCAATCATACCTGCATCCATTAGCTGCAAGCCTGCAGTGGTGTTTGGCGGGAGGAAAGAAAAACATCCATATGCGAGAGCTTCTGAGCTGTTTGGTTCGCAGTGCAATTATTGAGTACCAATGTCGCTTTTCTGCCTTCACACTGCATCCACTGATCAAACTCGACCAGCCACTCGTGAAAAAATTCACCCATCATCCATGCTTTTCCGTTATGATGGTAGCGAACCAGGATCCTCGCGGAACCACGAAAAGATCAGGGATTTTTGGATTTCCCAGTGACGAAGATGGGGCACTTGTCGCTGCTGTCCATGTTGGCACGCAAGAAAGGGGTAACGCTCAATTTGTTTTGCTTGCCGCCCTTGCGAGCGTGCGTCTTCGATGGTTTGAGTCTGGAAAAACAGCCCAGTCTCGTCCCCATTGTGCTAGTCCCGGTCTGCGTATGCTTCTCAGATGTAGGGCAGTGTTTCTTCAAGCCACTTCTGCCTAGCGTCTACATCGAGCGATCCTGCCTCACCTATGACTGCCTTGTAGGCGATTCGATGTCCCTCTTTGAATCTATGAATCCGACCCCCACTAAGCTGGAAATCTGTGTTGCGCAGGAGGTATGCGAAGTTCTTTGCTCTCTCCGCAAAAATCGGGCCACTAATCGCAGGTTCGCTGCACGGGCGTTCAAGAGCCACTGCTGAAGCGCCTGTTCCATGTTTTTGTAGGCCCCGTGTTGAAGCCTTTTTCGGCTGTTGTCCATTATATGAACAGCACTGGCATTCCTTTCAAAAGTTCTCAATCTTGAGTGCATTGCGGATGATTGTCGATACTGTCAGTTGCATCAGGCCTACTTACATACCAAGTTGCGCACTTGCGCAGTCCTTGTGCTCATATACAATGTTCTGCTTAACTTCTAGCAGTATTACCATTCGCTTCCTCTTCTGCGCCGGTTGTGTCGCACTTCCTGAAGGAGGATCCTCCATTGCTGTTCACAGAAAATCCAGGGCCAGCATGGTCGTGGCAACGATGATGTCACGCTGGGAGAACCACGCTAGAGAGACTCGCAGGAAAGCGCTTGCACACCTGCCACAAAACGTATGCAGCCAGGAAGCGGACGCCTGAACAAAGCAAATCGGGGAGGATAGTGCAACGCACCACGGTCAGCGCACCCTCAGAATGGACTGCTCCACCGTGCAGAGGCAGAGAGGATGCAAGCATCCTAGGCCACAGTCAGTCTTGAGGGGGAGCGCTCAAAGCTCTCCCTCAGAATAGCAGTGCCTAGCTGAGCCTTACGCCTTCCCTCTTCCTCATCGTGAAGAAGCGCTCTGTCCTCCCCGCATCTCCGCAGCAAGGAAGCCCCCTGGCCCACCCGAGCAACGCATTGGCTCGACGCGCTCTGTCCCAATTTTTTTTTTGTCTGCTGCATTGGCATTGGCATCTCCGCATAAGCGCTCGCTTTTCTGGTTGCCGCGTTTCCGCGTTTTTGTTGACTTTCGGTGACCATATTAATTGTTATAACCGTTAATGTAATATGACACCATTGTAATAAGCGGTTTATTTAACCATAGAACACATGGCAAATCTGACGGTGCAGTGGCTGCTCATTATTATTTCTGATATATTGTTATAAGTGGGTTTGACTGTATTTTTACTCTCCAGTCAATTAGTGAATTTAAATTTTGCTAAATCTTTATTATTCACTTTGGGGCCAAGTGGGTTTCATAAAGTTGAGGAGGGGGTTCAGAAACAACATATCCAGTTTTTTCTACCAGCGTACCTATGACATGGCCTTTTTGTTTTCTGCCAGCATTTGAAGAAAGTCCACGAAATATAAAAAAAATGTCATTTGACTTTACCCGTGCGTTACAATATTGCAGTGTTCCCAACGTTTGGACAAACGAACATACGGTAGGCTGCCCAAGTGGTCGGCTGCCACTCATTTTACGACCTGCACCACGACACAAATAAAAAGAAAAAAAAAAAAGCCTGCCTTGAATTAAGCAACTTGAGCACTCTTTCTTCCATTTTCATTTTGTTGGTGTGATATAGCTCGATAAGATCTTCCTCCAAGATTGCTGTTGGTGGCCTCTGCCCATTGCTTATCGCTGATTGTGGCTCGTGCTTTCTGTGCCCCGGTAAAATCTGCAATGCGGTTTTGAGACTATGCTCATAGTGGCGTCTATCGGCCACTCATTTCGAGACGAGCATGCACGCTTCGTTATTTAAAATTGTGTTTGGCAGCCCTACAATACGGTAGCGCAGGACCGCAGCAGTCGCATGGTATTTTTTTCATATTTCGCAGGCTTTCTTTAAACGCTGAAAAAAAATGAAGGGCATTTGGCCCTAAAATGTATAATAAAGAGTTTGCATATTACATCTAAGTTAATTCAGTAATTGAGCGGAATATAAAAATACTCTGAGGAGTACTATTTGGTGACAAACACTGTCGCCGGTCTCACCCAGCTACAAGATTCACCCTTTTTTTTAATTCCTGTTTCAGGTTACGTGGGATGCCCTGTATACATAATTGAGAAGGCAATATTTTAGATGCATGCAGCATGGTAAAGCAAAGCCAGGGCTCTGATATGTTAATTCCTCCGACACAGTAACAGCAGTTGCTACTCAGTGTTCAGAGTGCCCCTGCCCTACACCCGTTTCACCTTTTTCCTACTCACTCCACTCATTGAATGCCCTTTCTTGACAACCCGCAGCACCCTTTATTTCATATCTATAGCCACCTTCTCCTTTGCCTAAGGCTGTCAAAAAGCCAGGTTAACTGCCATAAGAGTTCGGAATAGAGAACCAGGCTATAACCTTACTTTTTGTCCAGATTTTATGCAGAGTGCACTCTGAATTAATATTTGGGGTTTCGTGCAGGGTTTTTTAAATTTTTTGTTTTTTATTTGCAGAAGTTCTCCATCGCATAAAGTTGGAATGTTTTACACATTGCATGGCATGACATTCGTGCCAGCCTCATCAGATTGGCACAAATGCTATTGAAAATTGCTTTGTTCTCGGAGAAGGAAGCCCTGTATGAAGGCAAATGTGAAAGGAGTTTTATGTATAGGGATATTGACGAGCACCAGCCGTTTCCATGAAAAAAAAATAAAAGTCCCTACCACAATAATAGGTTGCGCATATATGCGTGAAAAAGTCTGTGATGCCACCTTATGCTCAGAAAACATATCGATCATAAAGCAGGGCTTTTTAGCCCTGCTTTAACCAAGCCGTATGAATGCGCCTTAGTGGCCTATACAGGTAACATGAATGCCAGGGTCCTAGCAGGCTGATTCTGACATAACCGTCTCATGTGAAACGAGAGACCAAAGTTAGCAGCTCCTGCCGACCGCTTGAGTTGGTAGCCCAGCTCTCACCCTAATGTCACATGCGGTGTGACGTCACAGCGTCACGTGGGTAAGAAGTGGCTACCAGCCACGCTACGCTGAAAGCTCGAAACCTAGAGTAGTATTGCCTTCGCAATAAATTTGTATTTTGTATTCGTTTCTCCCTTGGACTGACCAGAGCCACATGCACCGTGCATCGAACTCTTTGACAACATGTAAATGGTATTTGGAATTGCAGGGCACATTCTCCGTGCACGAGCCGCTTGCTGCTGTGAAGGAATTTCTCTCGGACAGCATGGAGGAAGCCAGCAGCGACTGCACATTGACGTCACCCTCAGGCCACACACTGACCGAGCCCAAGGCTACCCTACTGGAACTGAAGCTGGTGCCGGCCGCCGTCCTTACCGCATCTTGGGGCCAGTCCAAGCCGCCCGATCTTCTGCCTGAACTGAAGGCACTGCTCCAACCGCTTTAGCCACTCATGTGGCATTACTATGGCTGACTGATTGTCAAAAACTGGGATTGTGTGCCAGACATGTAGGCGAAAGGAAAATTGTATTTTGTGGCGCGTAGGAGAAGAAATTTGGGGGCTAGGAAATAAAGGCACTATTGCCGGTGTCTTGTTACTAATGCATGCTTTGAGGGATACATGAGGCAGCCTCTGAATTTTTTTCTGCTCTCCAGTTGCTGCAGAAAAAAAAAAAAAAACGACCTGCAGAATATTCGTGAAAAAAAACTGAGGGGACGCTTGAGCCCCGCTTTTAAGGGTATGACGCGATAGTGTTAAAGGCTCCAGTCTGTGGATCCTCTTGCGGCCCTCCGTTTGCATACATGCCCTCGGCTACTCGCTAAATCATTGACCCCTAAATTTGCACCTGTATTACCCCACATACTGATTAGCATACACTTGTAAGCTTCGACATTATGCGAGAAACCAGGCCCATTTTAACCATGTCGTAGGGACCCACTTGCATGGCCTAGGAGTAGCACGACTTACTCTCTCCGAGAAGTCTTGGAACGTTCAGTATACATTTCACCCTCTCGTATAAACCAGAGTTGCAGAGTGGGCAGGCTCCACTGCAGTGGTGAGTGGTTAGGGCTCCCAAATGCTGCGCCCAAGGATGCAAGATTGGATCCCAGCCGTGGCGACCGCTTTTTGATGGAGGCAAAAAGCAAGGCCCTCATGTGCTGTGCGATGTCAGTGCACGTTAAAGAACCTCAGGTGGTCGAAATTTCTGGAGCCCTCCATTACGGCATCTCTCATAGTCAATGTCACTTTAGGACGTTGAACTCTATAAACAGAGTAGACAGCTCCAGCCACATCGTCCGGTTTAGTGATCTCACACAACCTGCCAAAAAAATTCAGTATCCAGCCACGCTAACTACCACCTGCCAGAGACGTGCCCATGATTTGTCATTTGCAATGCTGACAACGCCAGATATTCTGCAGAGTGGGGCCTTTAACACTATTGCATGAAGAAATGAATTGTGCAAAGTGAATAAAGCATGCATAGTTTCCAATGCAACTGACTCCATTGTAGTTTTAAAACTAAGCTGGTAAAGCAGATAGTCAAGTGGGCACTAATACATGTTGTGCCAGCTGTGCCTAAACAGGAAATTTCATTATTTCATTTCCTTCATTCCATTTCTCACTACGGAGAAAAATGGAGCAGGAGCTGTTGACACAAGACATGGTGGTAGTTTGGCTCTATTGACACTTTTATGCAATGGAGCAAATCAACAAAAAATTAGCTGCGGTTTAGCTTGTGGTTAAGTCTGGAGTCACGCAAGAGCTATCTGCATGGTTACACTTCACTTGAATTCTGCTTGAAAGTGAAGACATAGCTTTTACACATAGTAAGAGGGTAATTTGATAAGTGTGGTAAAAATACAAGAGGTGGCGCTACAGTTGCTTTCTAGATGACGCACAAGAAGTACCCTTCATAGGGTGTCTGAACATGTCTAGGCTTGTACCGACAGTTAAGCATCCGAGAGCCATTGGCGCTGAGCTGTGCGGTGATTCCCGCGAAAATAGAAAAAGGTGAATTTCGAGCAGTGATTAAACATTCTTATTTTGTTTGAAAGTGGACAGCTGCGCAAATTAAAACCAAGTTGAACGAAGTTCATAGAGAGTCTTCACCATCACTGAACACTTTTACTACTGGATAAATGAACTTATCGTAGCCAAACTTTGACGCAAGGTGAAGCACGTCCTGGGCGTCCAGTGGAAGTCACAAAGCCAGAAATGGTATCGAAAATTCATGGCATCGTGATGGAAGGCAAGCGAGATAGCTGATGTTGTAGGCATCTCAGCAGAAAAAGTTCGCAACATTCTGCACATTGGGTACCGTGATTACTGACTCGACCAAATGCGCATGAGGACCGACATCTCGAAGCAATGTTTATCGATGCTTGATCGCAATCCTCAGGACTTTTGGCGTCAATTTGTGACTGCGGACGAGACTTTGGGCATCATTACACTCTAGAGTCCAAACAGCAGTCAAAGCAATTGACTGGGCCAGATGAAGGGGCTCCAAAAAAGGCAACGACTGTTTGTTCAGCCAGAAAGGTGATGACAACGGTCTTCTGGGACTCAAGAGGAAGTCTGTTGACTACTTGCAAAACAGCAATATACGATAACGGAACAATACTATGCAACACTCCTGGAGCAAATGAAACCAGAAATTCACACTATACGACCTGGGTTAGCTCGGAAAAAACTCCTCTTTCACCAAGACAATGCTCCCCCTCGTAGATCGCTGTTGCAGGTTGTGCCTCAGCCACCTTATTCTCTAGATTTTGCCCAATGCGACTTTTTCCTCTAAACCAAATCTAAAGAAATGGCTGGGTGGAAATAAATATTTTTTTGATGAGGTCATCTCGGTCGTAAATGACTATTTTAAGGGCCTCTAGTCATCCTTTCTTCCCGAGGGTATGAAAAATTGCATCGCCACTGGAAGAAGTGTGTGGAGCTGGGAGCGGAGTATACTGAAAAATACAATCTCGTTTTGAGAAAACTTGCTATTGCTTTTTACCACACTTATCAAACCACCCTCTTAGTTTACTCTATGGTTTCAGCTTTATACCATAGTGGAATTGCTTCACGTATGAGCACCCCTTGCCTCTCGATGACCATTCTCATTCGGCTGTAGAAGACTTCTAGTGGTATGACATCGTCTTTACCTCGAACACCAGGGCACACCGCTGTCACAAGGTTCAACGAACCTTCTGTCCTAGCAACTCGCCTCTAGCAACTACCAAGTTACCTGCCTTCTTTTATTACAAAAGCAATACTATGCCAGGTTCTGGACTATCGCGTAGTCCGTGGCAGCAGTCGCGAATTACCTTTGAACAGCTGCGAAGAAGGTTCAACTCTGTCACCACAGCTGGAGTTAGCTACTCCAGGTTCAGCAGTGTTGAACCCTTCTAATTTTTCTTCTTCCTCCTTTTCTTCTTCTCACGGACAGGCATGGTGAAATGGCGTGACTGTGGCCATTGTAGCTCTTGCTACAAAAAGATAAACTTAAGGGAGTCGCACGATTAGATTGAAAATAATAGGAAAGCCTTTCTTATTCACAATGCTGTTTGAGTTGTCACACGTACCACCCTACATTTGTAACATGCCTGCTTTTCACTAGCTGCACCTGCCCCTGCTGCTGTGCCTCAATGTTTCCTCTTTTGAAGGCAAAAGCAACTAGCCCTGTTGTGGAAATCAATCCGGCACAGTTGTTGGCATTGTCAACAAATGGTGCTACCTCTAAAGTGGCATTTGCGTACAGCATCGCCAACAGACCTCCATGCAGCACCAGATTTCCAGTCTTCATACATACCAAAAATTTGATGCAACTGTTCGGTGTACAATGTTCAGGGTGGTGTCATACCATTTTCTCCCTCATTTAGCACGCACCGGCTAGTCATGCTAGAGGGTAGTTTGGAAGAGGGATTCAAGCCGACAACATATGCACCTCCAATCGTTAGCCTTAATCACCGCAACACACTACACGCGGTCAGAAGAGAAGTGGAGAGGGTGCCATCATACGAACAGAAAGAGCACAAAGGGCCACGTGGTGGCGTGCGCCACAGAAGAAAGCGTGTGTGCGCTAAATTTTGTTCAGTGGCATTTCAGCCCCAGTTCTGTGCCTTGCACCAGTCTCTACAACGCTACTTTAGAAATTAAAATGTGCTCAAATAATGCGGCATGGAAAGAATATGCGTAGCATTGAGACAGGAAGAGATCAGAGTGGGTCAGGAAATGCAAGATAATGACATTCTAATTGAAATCGAGAGTAAATGGCCATGGGCAGGTCATATACAGTCGAACCCAGATAATTTCAATTTTGGCTATATCGAACTCGCGAAATATCCCCTTGAAAATCTCATGTAAAAGCATAGGAAAGCTGCGTCGTATATCGAACACAATTTCACCGGTCGTTCGATATATCGAATTCCACACCATGCATTGAATGGTCGCCTTCCCCAAAAACGATCGCGTAATCCTCGGCCGTTTGCCGCTTGACGTTTTCAATCCACACGCAGAAGGAATGAGAGGGCACAATTCGGCGATGGCTGGTCTAGGGCAGCGCCGCGCCCTTTCCCCAAAGGCGCGCTCATCTGCAGTGAAGGTTTGCCGTACGCCAGCACGTGACATTTGCAAGCCATGTGCGTGAAGGGACGAGGGGGAACAAAATCACAAGGGTGTGCCCACTCTTCTGCCGAGCTTTATCCCCCTTCCTTCCATTCTCTTTCTCGGTCTGAGCTTGGTGCGAGGCGGCCAACGTGCAATCCGCATCTCGCCGAACGTGCGTAGCTATGGCAGCTGCGGACGTCAAGAAGAGTCAGTCTTTTTTTTTTTTGCGGTAGTCGTTTGTTCAACGTGTGGCATGGCATTGCTATGGTGGCTGTGAACTTTAAGAAGCAACAATTTTTCTTTTTTTCTTTTGAAAGAGTCGTCCTTACTTGTCGTGCCGAACGAAGCTATGGCGGCTGCGGACGTTTAGAAGCGGCGGGTTTTTTTTTTTTTTTGTTTTTTTTTTTTTTTGCGAGACCCGTTCATTCTTGCATCTATGAATCAATGAATCAACGAAAGCATGCAGATCATGACACCGGCTGTTAGCATTGTTTGCTTTAAACGGCATTTGCAGCTATCACTTTACAATGATTTTGTGGCAGTGGACTACGCCCGCCCCAAGCGCGGCGTGATACTAAATCGA
Organism: Amblyomma maculatum; assembly: GCF_055883805.1. Lineage (NCBI taxonomy): Eukaryota > Metazoa > Arthropoda > Arachnida > Ixodida > Ixodidae > Amblyomma > Amblyomma maculatum. The sequence continues at coordinate 428,612,366 of NC_139344.1, forward strand.
ACCTAGCTTGTGCGATCAAGCCATCACGGGCACTCTGACAAGTTCGCTCCCTGCGACAGTGGGATCTATCAAAAGTATAATAAAAAGATAAACACGCCATGACGTTATCGCTGCGCAGCATCTTGGCGCGCTGCCAATAAATGAGCTGTGGATATGCGATGCCCGAAACGTGGACGCGCCACCGAACGCTTTTTTTTTTTCTTTTCAAATTCTCGGGGGCGAAAGCGGGGTGTGGGCTCATTATGTGAGTGGGTTGATACACGACAAATACAGTATCATTTTTCACTATCTCAAGTGGCGTATCAAGCTGATTTCTGTATATCGAATTATCAATCTATCAAACTATTTCACGATCCCCTTCGAGTTCGATATATCCGGGTTCGACTGTAACACAAGGCTAGTTAATTGATGGCTTTTACGGATGACTGACTCAATTGCAAGGGTGGCACGATGCATTAGACTGCAAGGGCAATCGACAGCCAACTGTGCAGGGATTAAGACTGTTGCAGCTGGCACAGTGCTTTGAGCCTGGCTAACAGGTGGCCAGCATATGCTCTCCTATTTCCTCTTAGTTTACGGCAAAGATTTTTATGCACGCTTTTTGAAAGCCAAACACATGCAAAACAGTCAGCTGTAAGATAAAAAAAACAAGGTAGACAGTCAAGCTTGAATGCAAGTCCAACAATGTATTGTCAATTCACCGGGATGTAAAAATGGCAAGTAAAAAACAGTAGACAAGGCAACGAGTAGTGACTCAGTATTGCTGCATAAAACACAAGGTGCGTTATCACATTTTCATTTCGCTGGCAGTTTTAACTACCACACGGCACCGAAAGGCTCATATTTCAAACTTGTGCTGTGACGACGTCAAGATGAGGGCCACTTGCTTATGGTCGACTATAACTGGACACACCGAGGCGATAAATGAACACCACCACACCGGCCCCAGTGTTGCCAATATCTTGTTCCTACATTCAATCTAGTAGTCATGCAGTTGTTCACCCAGTGTGCTGAGAGGTACTTAGCCTTCTCGGCTTTGCCATGGCCGTCCCCACCACTGACTACGCTGAGTTGGGCTTTCAGCTTTGGCATCATCACAGTCTTATCTGAACGACCATGCCTGGCTTTCAACACATAAATAGTGCTGCAATGCATACTGAAATCTGGTTCGATATCTGGTGAAGATGCTACTCCTGCTTGCACCTTGGCTCAAAATGCCACATTCCTCCAAAACGATGACAACACAAAAATAAAGAACAAGACGTAACACAAAGTGTGAATTATGCAAAGACGTAACACAAGGTGTGAATTATGCAAACATCCTCATGGAGGTGATCATCTTTGATGAAACTCACACACATCTCTATGAAAGCTTCTGAATGCCCAGTGTGTGTAATCAACAGTGTGATCACAAGAACAATGAAGGGCTGTCGGTTACATTAAGTCACACAACTGCGTAAAATATTTGGCAAAAACCACTGGCACCTGCACCTTAGCATAGTTGCACAGTATACGTGTAGGAACTCTTCAACTAAATATAATTGATTTAAAAAGTTGTTCATTGGCAGCGTGACGGCTTTCCTCTCCATATGCCTGTGTCAGCTCTTTGCACCCTTAAACAGAAGACTGTGCATTTTCAGCATGTGGGTTGAAGTGAGGTGTAATTTTTCAAAGTAAAATAGCAGATAGTTGCCTCTGTAGCACACCACCACCTCACTGGTGCCTGGAACGTACACCACTGCCGCAGAGCATCGGATGTTGGCAAGCACGCCAACTCGGTCAATGGCCACACAGTTCTTCCAAGCATCCCAAGAATGGCTGGCACACCACAAAAATTTTTGAAACGTAGTGCACCCCGGCATCAATGGTCATCGACAAGAACAAAGTTTGGCGGTGCTAAATGGCCACGGGCTTCCGGCGGAGCAGCAGCAGATGTAGGTCCATGACGTTGGTGCCTGTGAGGCCAGTGACGAGGTGGTCGTCACCGCCAGAAAAGGCGCGGAAAAAGTTGTGCGAGTCATTGCGCTCCAAGTATTCCGCAGCGTTGAAGCCCTGGGCACGGGCCTCGGTAATGGTCGCAATGTGTGCCATGGCGCCCGCCGCATCCGTTGGTCCGTCCTGGCCGTCCGTACCTGCACAGCCAAGAGACTAGCGGCTTCCAGAAGGTGCTAAGCACATGATATGTGACTGGAAAAGGTAATTATGCACATGTACAGCCTCGTTCACTTCTAGCTATAACAAGGCCCCTGCTTTCAAGCCGTCACTCCGTCCGACCCGGCCGCACAATAAAGTGGCAGGCCGTGTGAAGCAGCACGTCCGGCTCCCTCTGTGCTTGCATCGTTTTGCATTGATATGCGTCTGCGGACGCAATGTTGCTTTGAAAGCAGTGACCATGTTATAGCTAGAAATGGATGACTCTGTACAGTCGTGAGCAATATGGGAGGAAACAAACTTTTTGCACACATTTACAAATATTGTCAGTATTTCTTTACTAAATAAAAGGACGACATTTGGATGTGATGTATCCAGAGGAAGACTAGTTAAAAAACTTAAAAAACTGTGCCTGTCGCAATAATTGTAATCAATAAATTGATACTCAAACTTTGCTCTCCCTCGTATTGTTAATGACTGGTCACTGCTTCTGCTGCAGAAATGAGCCATCAACAAAGCGCTGGCCAACCTTTCAATGCAATCTATGGATGGCAAGAAAATATGTGCACAGGAATGTGTAGAATGTACACAGGTGGCTGTGAACGGACAGCAGAGTGTAAAGTGTGAACCACACAACGTGACAAAGAGTGGGTTTTGGAACAAGCAATACATCATCATCATCATCAGCCTGATTATACCCACTGCAGGGCGAAGGCCTCTACCATATTTCTCCACTTAACCCGGTTCTGTGCTAGCTGCATCCACTTGACCCCTGCGAACTTCTTAACCTCATCCGCCCACCTAACTTTCTGCCGCCCCCTGCTACGCTCTCCTTCCCTTGGAATCCAATTTGTTGCCCTCAGCGACCATCGGTTATCCTCTCTTTGCACTACATGTCCTGCCCATGTCCATTTCTTCTTCTTAATTTCTACTAGAATGTCGGTAACTTGAGTTATTTCTCTGACCCACTCTGCACGCTTGCTATCTCTTAATGTTACCCCTACCATTTTACGTTCTATAGCCCTCTGGGTTGTCCTCAACTTAAGTAGAACTCTCTTGGTTAGCCTCCACGTTTCAGCTCCATAGGTGAGTACAGGCAAGATGCAACTGTTGTATACTTTCCTCTTGAGCGATACCGGTAAGCTGCTAGTCATAATCTGAGAGTGCTTGCCAAATGCGCTGGATCTGCAGATCTGCGGTTACTACCTGTCCTAAGTAGACATATTCGCCTACTACTTCCAGTATTTCGCTACCTAATGTAAACTGCTGTTCATTCCCAACACCAGCAAACTGCTGGTAGAACAAGGTACTAACTCCGTTAGTTTATAAATGACACCTAATGCTTGTTACCTAAACGATTTTTATGAAATGGTGGTCTGCCAAGGAGCCAAGAAAAGAATGAAGGTTGCAGCAACATCAGTTCAGTTCAGTTCAGTCGTGTCCGACTCTTCGTGACCCTATGGACCATGTCACGCCACGCTTTCCGGTCTCTCACTATCTTCCTAACATCACATAACTTCATCTGCAGTGCCTCGAGGATGCCATCTAACCATCGCCGCTGCCTACCCCTTCTCCGGCGACCCTCAACCTTTCCCAACATCAAATCTTTCTCCAGCGACTCCTCTCTTCTCATCAGATGACCAAAGTAGCTGCGCTTTAACTTTAAAATTTGACCCTCCAATGAGCAGTCAGGGTTTATGGTCGACAATATCGACTGATTTGATCATCTGGCAGTCCAAGGAACTCTCAAGGGTCTTCGCCAGCACCACAATTCAAACGCGTCAAATCTTCGGCGGTCAGCCTTTTTCACAGTCCAACTCTTGCATCCATACATCACAACTGGAAAGACCATAGCACGAGTTATACGGATCTTAGTTGGCAGACCACATGACATGACCGATTTAGAAGCAGCAGCAGCTGGCTCGGGCCTCTTAAATCAGGTGTAAAGGCTGAGGAGAACCGAAACCTCTGGTGCCCTTGCATTCCAAGTCAGGCATGCCACCCAGAGAGCATGCAGGAATGTTCAAGATGCTGGGTGTAAGTGGAGCTTTAGATCTATGTCCGGTACTCCTCGCATAATATGGGAGCTTATGACTGTATGCTGGAGAGTATTTCTGAGATAGCAGAGGACTTAAGAGATTTGTAGGAATGCACAAATACTGAAATTTCATGGAGGTTGACGAAAACAATTCTACTTAAGCTGAGGGCAACGCAGAGAGCTATGGAACGAAAAATGGTGGGTGTAACGTTAAGAGATAGGAAACATGAATAGTAGGTCAGAAATAACTGGTTACTGACATTCAGTCGAAATTAAGAAGAAGAAATGGGCATGGGCTGAACATGTAGTGCAAAAAGAGGATAACCAAGAGTAACCAATTGGATTTCAAGGGAAGGTAGGAGTAGCAGGGTTGGCAGAAAATTAGGTGGGTGGAGGAGATTAAGAAATTCGCAGGGGTCAAGTGGACGCAGCTAGCACAGAACCAGGTTAATTGGATGAAACTGGAGAAGCCTTTGCCCTGCAGTGGGTATAGTCCGGGTGCTGCTGATGATGATGGGATGAATTTGTCTGATGCACACCTTCATGATAGTTGCCTGCATTTGAGATGAAATTAAAAATAGAACGACTTTTTTTTCTTTCTAGTTTCATCATGTGCTTCGCTTTGTGCACACTATCGGGAACTTTGAAGAGTTCTGAAATCCTAAAACCTCCGCAACCCTTTTACGCAGTGCGACGCAATAGTGTTCTGCTCACAAAACGGCCCTGTCGCGTTTTGAGGATGCTTCACTGCAAGACCATGCAGTGAAGCATTGCGGTGAAACAGCGCGGTTGTCAAGCATAGCTTCAGGGTCGTCATCATCATCAGCCTGACTACCAAGCACAGGGCAAAGGCCTCTCCCATATTCCTCCCGTTAACCCAATCCTGTGCTAGCCACATTTACATGACACTTGCGAACATCTTAACCTCATCTGCCCACCTAGCTTTCTGCTGTCCCCTGCTACGCTTTCCTTCCCTTGGAATCCAGTTTGTTACCCAAATCGGTTATCATCAGTTGTCCTCTTTATGCACTACATGCCCTGCCCATGACCATTTCGTCTTTCTGATTTCCACTAGAATGTCAGTAACTCGAGTTATTTCTCTGACCTAATCTGCGAGCTTCCTATCTCTAAACATTGCACCTACCATTTTTCATTCCATAGCTCTATGCGTTGTCCTCAACTTAAGCAGACCCTTTTCGTTAGCCTCCACATTTCAGCACCATAGCTAAGTAGTCAAGATGCACCTGTAGTATAGTACTTTCCTCTTGAGAGATACCAGTAAGCTGCTACAGTAAAAGCTCGTTAATTCGAACTTCACGGGACCGGGAAAAAAGTTTGAATTATCCGATGTTCGAATTATCGAATGGCCTCGAAAAAACTGACAAGAACCATTTGTATTACAGTAAATGTACCGTATTAGCACGTCCATCCGTTTCGCGCTGTCACGGTCCACAACAATTTCTTGGCAGTGCGCCAAGATGCTGCGCAGCGATAACGGCGTGTTTATCTTTTGATTTTAGCTCCAGTAGGAGGGAGGGGGGGGGGGGGAAGCGAACTTGGCAAAGTGCCAGCACTTCTCCAGTTGTGCAAGCCTCCTTTTCAGTATGTTCACTTTATCATGCTATGAGCGACTGGGGTGAGCGCCGTCTACTGCCACTCCAATTATCGGAACGCGCGATATCAGCAAGCGGCTTTTGAAGCGAACGGTGCTAAAAGCCAGCGTTATGATCGCGGCTAACTCGCGTGCTTCCGTTGACAACTAATGGGTGAAAGGATGGATGGCTATCGCAAAAAAAAAAAAAAGTTTAACCCAGAGTGCCCGTCCAAGATCACAGCCTTTCATGGGCGTTGGCTGGGGCCGTGCCGACAGTATCCCTATTTCCAAATTAACAGGGCTGGAATTAACGAGTATTTAGTTGCGAGCTACGGAGGCTGTGCAGAAGAAAGAGAAGGCAGCCGCCGCCGCGGCCATGCACTGACCTTGCTGCGGCCACCGTCCCTTCCCTCCAACGCCGCCGCGCCGGTCATGGCGCCATTTAAGTTTTACCCACTCTTCCATGGTTTTACTTGGTGTCATCTTCTGTCCCCGTTTTGGACGTGTGCAGCCTATTTTATGCCTTCTGATCGCGGAGGTGTTTCTTTACTTTTTTTTTTCTGCCGCTTGATGTGCGCCAAGCTGCCCAGACGCGGCGGCGCGTAGTTTGAATTATCCGTACCGGAACCGACTCGCGTTCGAATTAACGAGCTTTTTTATACACAGATCTCTATAGAGCTTGTTCGGACCAAGTAGTGCAGTTCGAATTATCCGAAAATACTAATTATTGAGGTTTGAAGTAACGAGCTTTCACTGTAGTCGTAATCTGCGAATATGTACTTGCCAAATTCGCTCCATCCCAATTTTATTCTCCTAGTTATTTCATTTTCATGGTCTGGATCTGCGGTTACTGCCTGTTCTAGGTAGACATATTCGCCAACCACTTCCAGTGCTTCGCTATCTAATGTAAACTGCTGTTCCTTCCCGAGGCTGTTAAACAGAACCTTGGTCTCCTGGATATTGATTTTCAAGCCTTCCTGTCTAGGTCATCAATCATTATTTGCAGTTCATCTCCTGAGTTACTTAGCAAGGTAATGTCATCAGCAAACCGCAGATTACTGAGGTATTCTCCATCAACCTTTAACCTTAACTGCTCCCATTCCAAGTCCCTGAATACTTCCTCTAAGCAAGCTGTGAATAGTACTGGAGAGATCGTGTTTCCTTGCCTAACACCTTACTTTATAGGAATTTTGCTACTTTATTTATGCAGAACTCTGTTTGCTGTGCAGCCCCTATGTATGTCTTCCTCCACTTTCACGTATGGCTCGTCTACCCCGTGATTTCGCAATGCCCGTATGACTGTCAAAGTTTCTACAGAGTCAAATGCTTTTTCGTAATCAATGAATGCTGGTTATATTCAGAGCATTTTTCTATTGCCTGGTTGATAGGATGGATATGATCGATAGTACCCTTTCTGAAAACCTGCTTGATCTTTTGCTTGACTGAAGTCTAAGACTGACCTTATTCTGTTAGTGATTACCTTAGTAAACATCTTATATATGTAACAGACAGTAAGCTGATTAGTCTGAGCGTTGTTTTTCTGAGCGTCCCTTTTCTTATGAATTAAGATAATGTTAGCATTCTTTCATAATTCTGGTACCTTCGATGTCCCCAGGGACTGCGTATACAAGTTTTTCCTAGTACGACATTCCTCCTGCCCTTCAACAAATCTGTAGTTACCTGATCCTCCCCAGCTGCTTTTCTTCTTTTTATAATTTCTAAAGATTTCTTAACCTCGTCCTTCGTCAATGGCAGAATGCCAGACTGCTTTTCACTACTGCCTATCTTATTGTTTTTGCTACTGTATAGATCAGTATAGAGCCCCTCAGCTACTTTGACTATCCTGTCCATAACCATGATGACCATTGCCCGCCTTGTCCCTTAGCGCGTACGTCTGATTTTTGCCTATGCCTAATTCCTTTCCGCTTTACTGCTCTAAGGCTGCCCCCATTCATTGGAGCGTGCTCAATTTTCCGCATGTTATACTTCCTTATGTCGGCCACTTTACGCTTATTGATTAGCTTTGATATCTCTGACAGTTCTATCCTGTCTGTTGGGTTGGAGGCTTTCAGACTTTGGTGTTTCTTAATGAAATCTTTCGTCTCCTTAGATAGTTTACCGGTATCCTCTCTAACTATCCTACTGCCTACTTCTACCACACACTCAGTAATAATATCTCTGAAATTATTAGTCATCGCTTCTACGCTAAGGTCATCATCCTCCGCTAAAGCTGAATATCTATTCTGTAGTGAGATCATTGATGGAGTTCTTTCTCACTAATCTGTTCCGTTCCCTCTTCAGATCTAGACTAATTCGAGGCCTTACCATCCTGTGGTAAGGAAACTGCATCGCACTTTCCCAATTGCCTCTACACCCTGCACAATAAGGGGTTTGAACAAAGTATGATATTATTTAATATATAAGGGCGAAAGCCCTTATCGTTGTCACCAGCAAAAGTGTCACGCTTTTGCAGCGGCTCTGTTTAGTTGAGACGAGATGACGCCATGGAGGTCTCGACCAATCACAAAGCACCACTAGAGTATGCACGAATGCGTGCCTTATATGGCCATATGCCAATCAATGACTAATGGCTAGTTAATATTTATGCAATACATCATTAATAATTTCTTAATTACTGACCACTGATTATTAATTACTACTTGCTGATTACAAATTAATTACTAATTACTAAACAGTGACAGTTGCATAATAAGCTAATTAATTACTGATTAATGCCACACACCCCAGACTGCAGTATGCGCAAATGCGTGCCTTATAAGGTATTACGCCAATCAATGCTTAATAACTGATTAATTGGTTTGTTAGTTAGTACTAACTGCTAATTAATTGGTAATTGCATATCAATGACTAATTACTGCATAAGGAAATTACTAATTATTGCCAAATCAATAATTACTAATTAGTGACAGTTGCATGACCAATTTCTTAATAGTTACTGGCATCTTATGCGGTCATATGGCAAGCAATAGGCAATTACTAATTAATGACTATCTAATTAAATGACTACTGATTAATGAGTCATCTTGCCTTAAACAACCATATGGCTATCAATAACCACTTTTTAATAAGCACTAATTAATCAACATGTAAACGAATATTTACTAATTAATGACTGATTAATTAATAACCAATGACAGCTGCATAATTAACTAATTAAATACTAATTAATGTCAAGCACCTGGTAAAAAGTGACTAATTAAATGACTACTGATTAATGAAAAATAGTCATCTTGCCTTAAAAAACCATATGGCTATCAATAACCACATTTTAATTAATCCCTAATTAATCAATATGTAAATGAATATTTACTAATTATTGACTGATTAATTATTAACCAATGACAGTTGCATAATTAAATAATTAGATACTAATTAAGGCCAAGCACCCGGTAAAATCGCAAAGCAGAATGCAGCCCTCAGGCTTTCGCCTTTCACCACTTTAGTCACCAAAGTGTCCTCTAATTTTTTTTGTTTCCCCGTAAGGACTTTTTCATGTCCGCTTCCGGTTCTTTCGTTTGCTGAAGAAGGTATTCATTATCCTCAAGTTATTGCACTCTGCAAACTCAACTAGTAACTCCCCCTGCTATTTATTTATTTTTATTTATTTATTCAATCCTCAAAGGCCCCATTTAAGGGGTATTACATGAGGGGTGGGCTTGGAGTACGGTGGTTACAATAAAAAATGTATTTCGATGGCAGTCTTGAAATGATGAATGTCGGTTAGCGAGGCGATGTGGTCGGGAAGGTCGTTCCGATCCAGGGCAGTGCGGAGAAAAAATGACTTTTGGAATGTTATCGTATGGGCGCGCTGGGTGTAGACGACATTGGAGTGGAGATGACGAGATGACCAATGGGCTGGACGGATGAACACGTTAGGTGGCAAGCTGTGATAAAACTTATGATAAAGAGAAAGGCGAGCTAGTTTCCGGCGTAAAGCGAGATTGTGAAGTTCAAGTTTGGATTTTAGTACGGTAACACTGGTGCGATAGGAGTAATCTGAAAGAATGAAACGTGAAGCTCGATTTTGAGTAGATTCCAGTAAATTGATCAGATTAGTTTGGTGAGGATCGAATATAGCTTGAGCGTACTCAAGTTTGGGTCTGACAAGCGAAGTGTAAGCAATTAGTTTGATAGAAGAGGGAGCTAATGAAATGTTGCGGCGTAAGTAGCCCAGAACGCGACAAGCGGAGTTGGTTATATGAGAAATATGACTGGACCAGGATATGAATGCCTAGATATTTGATAGTGTCAGTTTGAGTTATAGGAAAATCGTAAAGATGATAGGTAGAAGGTAAGTAGTTACGCCGACGGTGTAAAGAGACATGAAATGTTTTATTAACATTTAATTTCACAAGCCAGGTGTCGCACCATTCTTGCACGTTAAGCAGATCATTCTGTAGGATAGCGATGTCAGATTGGTTATTTATGGTGCGGTATATTACACAGTCATCAGCGAACAGCCGTATGTTAGATGTTATGCAATTTGGCAGGTCATTAATATAAATTAGAAAAAGTAAGGGGCCAAGTACAGTACCTTGAACGCCTGACCGGACTTGGGAAAGGGTAGATGAATGGGAGTTGGCGACAACAAACTGGAGACGATTTGTTAGAAAATTATGGATCCAATTCAGTACACAAGGGTCTAAATTAAGGGTAGATAGTTTAACCGGCAAATGGCGATGTGAGACTTTATCGAAGGCTTTTTCAAAATCTAAAAAAAAGGAGTCTGTGGGTATATTAAGGTCGAGGTTCGTGTAAATATCGTGAAGGAAAAGAGCAAGCTGAGATTCACAAGAATAGCCTTGACGGAAGCCGTGTTGATTCGGATGGAAATAGCCAATGGATGAAAGGAACCTAGAACCAATGCCATAGGCACCCACTGCCTGGTCTTCTGTCTGCTTCTTCTCTACCTTGGCATTGAAGTCGCCCATTAGTACAGTATACTGCATCTTTCCTTTCCGCACTGCCGCTTCTACATCTTCGTAGGAGCTTTCAACTACCTGGTCATCGTGACTACATGTAGGTGCATAGGCCTGTACAACCTTCAGTCTGTACCGCTTATTAAGCTTGTTTACGATGCCTGCCACCCTGTCATTAATGCTAAAGAATTCATCTATATTACCAGCTGTATCCTTATTGACCAGGAACCTTACTTCTAGTTCTCGTCTCTCCGGTAAAACTTGGTAACACAATATACATGTCTGCCCTTCAGTATAGTAAATGTCTCATTTGGCCTCCTAACCTCACTAATCCCTATCACGTCCCATTTCATACGCTCTAATTCCTCTTATGTATTGCTAAACTAGCTTCACTAGCTAGCTTCACCGCATTGTCCATGCAGTGAGGCATATTTTTACACCCCTAAAGATTAGTGATTAAGCAATTGGCAAGGTCCAGTACGCAAACAAAGAATTTGAAGAGGAGCCACAGCTGGGTGCCGTTAAAATGCTATGGCATCATGCTCTTGAAGAAGAGTTTTAAGGGTCCCTCCCAATTTCTTTTCCAACTCCTTGAAGTTCAAATTAACAAGCTTTCCCTGCATAACTGGCTGCCTTACAGCATTAAACACAGGCTCCTGCATGCGAAAAAAAATCAAAGCACGACACCTGTGTAAGAATATGGATGTGGGAAAGTAAACACCAAATCTCTGATGGCAACTTTACTTTTTTTAATAAAGCCTCAATGCAGATACCAGGCAACAACCCTAAGACATTCATTTCATACAGAGCTCTGGTATGAAGTAGCTGCTTTTGTACAGTAAGCCAAACAGTCTGGCACAGAAGTTCTTAACCTTTTCAGCCTTGGGGAAGCCCCAGTGGCTTTTGGAAGGTAGCAAGTAATCCGACATGCCTTGGCTACTCTCCCTCTTTCACTAACGTAATTAAAAAAAAAAAAAGGAGCACACAGGCACATGGCCCCTTTAAACTGTGAACCAAATTCAATTATTACTAGTTGCTGGCTGCACTGTAATAATAAAAAGGTTAAGTACAAACTGAAGTGGGTCAAAGCAAGGCTGATGTCGACTGAGGCATGTGTGAAATTAGTTGCCTGGGGCCTAAAATTTATTCCAAAGAATTGGAAAGTTTCGCAGGACACAGTTTGAGAACAACTCCCATCAAAGCCAACAATTAAAACATCATCTATGTTACACTTCACATGTAAAACTATGCCTATGCAAGTCATTAATGGCCTACAGGCCACCCTGAACAAATAGTGAGAAAATCTCATCTAAAGCACACTCTTCCTAGCATCTACAAGCAAGCAATGCTGACACCATTCACAAAACAAATTCGAAACGCAAGATCTTTGAGAAGTTGTATACAAGCAATAACCAAATGCCCCCACTAACAAAACTCTTCCCACCACTCAGTTCAAACTTGTGGAGTCTATATCATCAGATCCAAAATGGTGCGCAATGAGCACCGCAGATGGTAGTATAGCCTTGACTCAGAGATTTGCACTCAAAACACAACGTCAATGCATGCGCTTTCCTTGCAAAATCGACCAGTGGTAGCGACATCTGCATTTCAATTTTTTAGCCCGATTTAGCTTACAAGATTTGTCATGGGAATGCAGGCCATCTGCAATTGATTCTCATTGTCTCTTCAAGTACTCTAAAAAAACAACCCAAAGGCAAGGCTAAATGCGACACACTGCAAACTGCCCACAAAGGAATCAGCCCTGCATTTGTGCCCCTCATAAGAACTTGAGTTATATGTGTAATAGCCCCGCCGGGGTGGTGTAGTGGTAAGACGCCAGACTACAGTGCCAGAGCACCCGGGTTCAAACCCAACCTCGGCGGCTGCGTTTCAATAGAGGCGAAACGAAGAGGCGTCCATGTGCTGTGCGATGTCAGCGCACGTTCAAGATCCCCAGGTGGTCGAAATTACTCCGTAGCCCTCCACTACGGCTCTTTCTCTCTTTCCACTTTCACTCCCACCTTCCTCCCTTCCCTTACGGCATGGTTGAGGTGTCCACAGAGAACAAGTGAGACAATTACCGCGCCTTTCCCTTCCTATAAATCAATCAATCAATCAATATGTGTAATATGAGTCCATTCCCTAAAAAAATTTCGCCCATTATTTCACTTCAAGAGATTTGCAGACCAACTTTTATTTTTAATCAGTGCCTCTTTAGGCAGCCAATGTGTCATAAAACACCAATAACCATCCCCACCTGATCCTACTTCTTGTTTACATATATATACAGCATTGAAAAAACTGGAAAGAGAAGTGAACGGAGACTAGGCTTTGCAAGATCACCCACCAGCAGCTATCACAAGCAGCTCGGCACGCTGAGGCTGCAGTTCAGGCCGGTTGAAGAGCTGATCGAGCTCAATGGCGGCAGCTAGAGCCAGCTCTTGGCAGCGGCCACCCTTGCCAGACCCAGTCACACGCACCGTCGTCTCACCAGCGGCCACCACACAGATGGGGCGGCCCAGGTCAAACGCGCGCTCAGCAGATTCCTTCAGCTGTTCCAGGTCACGGTAGCGGACCTGGATACATGTGCAATGTGCACGTGTGTGCTGTCAGTTATATCTGAAGTGAGTAGCTGCAACTACAGGACAGTGGCCCCTACAAGCATGTACAGCCTCGTCCACTTCTAGCTATAACACGCTCACCGCCTTCAAAACGCTGTTGCGTTCGAACCGGCCACACAATAAAGCTAAGTGGCAGGCCATGTGAAGCAGCACATCCGGGCCCCTGTGTACGTGCATCAATTTGCATCGATATGTGGCTGTTTCATACGTAATGTTGATTTGAAAGCAGTGTCTGTGTTATAGCTAGAAGTGGACGACCCTGTACACCTGCGCAACTGCCACCACAATACATGAAGGGATTAAACAACAGGCTTAATCAGTGTACTGCTCTGTTGTTCCACAATGCAACAGAAAAATACACATAGGATTTCCATTCACCTTTTTTATAAAAATATTCGCTACGGCTCCCATACACCAATATAACTGATAGACCAATAGGTCATCACACCAGTACAGGAATACCCAAAAAGAAGTTTTATCCATGTATCAGTGTTCTAAATTGCAATAGGAACATAAAAAGTACAGTCAAACCTGGATATATCGAACAACAGTATCTCTTGCTGGGCTAGTTGGTGTGACATTGCGTTAAACCAAAGGAAATACAGCGCTAAGTTTTAGACGAACCACACAGGACGAGATAGCGCCTGTCCCGTCCGTCTTTCTGTGTGGTTCGTCTAAAACTTAGCGCTGTATTTCCTTTGGTTTAACGCAACTGGATATATCGAACTCGAAGGGAATCGCGAAATAGTTCAATATATCGATAATTTGATATACAGAAATCTGCTTGGGACGGCACTTACGATGCGAAAAAACGATACCGTATTTGTCGCGTAATCAACCCACTCGCATAATGACTCACCCTCCGCTTTCGCACTCGAGAATTTTGAAAAAAAGAAGCGTTAAGACCAGCTCGCTCACATGAAAGCGATCTCAGCGACGAGCGGCAGCGACAGGGCGAAAAATTTCCAACTTGTTGGAACTGCGTCCTTCTCGCCGCTCGAGCCACCGCGGCAGCTCAAAACAAGGTTTCTGTGTCACCGCGGAAGAAATCACGAGCATTTTCGCTTGCATGTCGTTGGCGCGCGCCACTCCGTTTCGGTCGTCTCATCCACAGCTCATTTCTTGGCAGCATGCCAAGATGCTGCGCAGCGCTAACGTCACGGCGTGTTCATCTTTTGATAGCTCCTGCGGTGGCGGGGAGCGAATTTGGCAGAGTGCCCGCGATGGCTTGATTGCATAAGCCTGGTTCGATTTATCACACCGCGCTTGGGGCGGGCGTAGTCCACTGCCATAAAATCATTGGAAAGCGTGATAGCAGCAAATGCTCTTTGAAGCGAGAAATGCTAAAAGCCGATGTCATGATCACAGCTGACCGCGTGCTTTCATTGATTCATGCATGCAAAGATAAACAACTCTCGCAAAAAAAAAATTCCACAGCCGCTACGACGCGTTGCCGAACTGTCCCCTTTCGTTCCTTCTGCGTGTGGCTTGAAACCATCATGCGGCAAACGGCCGAGGGTGATGCGATCGTCTTTGGGGAAGGCACACTTTCCAGTGCATGGTGCGGAGTTCGATATATCGAATGACCAGTGAAACTGAGTTCGGTATATGACGTGGCTTTCCTATACTTTTACATGGGATTTTCAAGGGGATATTCCGTGAGTTCGATATAACCAAAATTCTATATATCCGGGTTCGATAAGGCTGGGCTCAACTGTATTTGGTACTTTAGTTTTCCACCGAAAAGTTTGTACAACCTCCCAGTGATCTACAATTTCCTTCGCTCTGTACCAGCTACACAGATGTGCTTGGCCTCAAAGAAAAGAACACAGCTGTATGTCATCTTTAGAGCCTGAGAACAGAATATGCCTCAACAAATCCAAGATACCAAACACATTGTGATATAAGGCTCACATCAGATGATGTGAGAAGTAAGGCTTCCTTCCATCTAGTCCTCTTCTTCACTATCATCATTGTGTATAAAAACATCACAGAGATATAACAATCGGATATGAAACTCTTCAGATACGCGTTTTCAAGCAATGCATGTTAGTGATTTCCTTTTACTTGCCAATTCCTTTTGCAGCTATTCATTTTTGTAACCCAACCCACATATTTCGGCTCTTGCTATCTGATAAAATGGAAAGCATTAAACAGCGCTGAATACACCCAATGCTCCATGCCTAATTGATAGAGCGAGATGATTAACACTTGAGACTCCAAATGGCATTTGAACTCAGTGCAGTTGCTCATGCTCCATGACGATCATTTGAAATATTTACAAGATTCAACTTTCCATATTTCAGTGATGCTGCTGCATTTCACTCAGGCTTCGACTGCTCAAGTAAAAGCTAAAGATACTGTAAAAGCTTCAATTTAGTAGGAATCCCAGTGTCGTCAGAGCTGTGAGTGAAAAATCCAGATTGGTCAAAAAGTTGGTTTGTTACATCTTTGATTTAAGAAGTGATTAAAGCAATAGAAAACTGGTGATTAGAAAGTTGCAACATGACTCAAATGCGGTTAGCACAAGTTAGTATATAAAATACTAAATTATTCGTGCTGGAAAAAATTGCGCAAATAGCCAGGATTTGAACCCCTGGCCATTGGGTTGCAAGTCGCACCCAAGTTGCCAGGCCATGCAGGCATATTTGTACAACTTGGTTAAAGCATGGCTTTATACTTTTGTCACAGTTTTTCACGTACTGTGGTTACGAAAAAAGAAACGGTGTCTGTTTTTGCATGGGCAATAGGTACTGCTGGTTATATACTGTTGAGTCATACACTTAAAGGTGGGCTTCGACAATATTCTCTTAGGGTTCAGACTCCATCAGGGCACATTCTGGGCCTGCTGCTAGAATTTGTCGAAAAAACCCAAAATGTCACAGGTGGAGTCTGTACCTGACCCCATTCATCATCATTAGCCAGACTATACCCACTGCAGGGCAAAGGCCTATTCCAAATTCCTCCAATTAAACCAGTCCTGTGCAAGCGGCATCCACTTGACCCTTGAAAAGTTACCTCATCCACCCGCCTAACTTTCTACCGGCCGTAGCTATGCTTTCCTTCCCTTGGAATCCAATTTGTTACCCTAACTGACCATCGGTTGTCCTCTTTTCCCACTACATGTTTTGCCGATACCCATGACCCTGTGAGAAGGAAGATGGACCTCTTCTTTCTCATCTGCTACTAGCACAACACCTTTCTAGAGCAATAAATGTCTTTCTTATCCTATCCTATCCTACTTTTTCTTATATTCCACTAGAATAGCATTAACTTGAGTTACTGCTCTGATCCACTATGCACGCTTTCTATCTCTTAACGTTACACCTATCATTTTCCGTTCCATAACCCTCTGCATTGTCCTCAGCTAAAGCAGAAATCTTTTCATTAGCCTCCACGTTTCACCATTATAAGTGAGTACAGGCAAGATGCAACTTTCTTTTGTCACCTTGTTCTGTTTTTAGTTTTTAGCGCTTATGATCCTTTTTTTTTTTTTTTTGTAGCATCCAGCCCTCGTTCTCTCAGGCTGTCATGCCCGATGTACATGCTTTTAAAATTTCTTGCTAAAAATATAACGTGTTTCTCTTTTCACAGTTCTGTTATCAAATTAGAATATTTTATGGCCACCTATTGTTTTTAGTTTTATATAATAAAGATTATTTTCCAAGCTATTATTACCCTCGCATGTCCTCATAACACCATCTCTTATCTCGTACGTTCCTGTGTCGTAACAATCACGAGCATGAAAAGTGAAATGGACACTACTCTACATTAAACATGTCTGATTACTATCTGGTCGATGACATATTTCCTGGCATATCACTTTTGTCGATACCCAATGGTCATCCCGGTTGCTAATCATGGTTTCCTGCTTTGACCTGCATAAAAACGGGCGCATGCACTGATCGCAAAATTCTCGGTAAAACTTTTCTACACCGTCTCCAACCAAACTGCTACGGAATCTACATCTTTAGGGGCAAAACTTCTCAGTGCATCTAAAAAGAATCGGGTGCCTAAATTCCAGTGTTTCTAACGCAATTAATTCAACCATGCCAAATGAAAAATGATGCACATAATTCATCTTTTTTCTTTTTATATCAATATATACCAAAGTAATAAAGCACCAACAGACATAATCTGGTTTTCACCATGATGCACTTGTTGCCAAGCATTTTTCATAAATAGGAATCTCTTTGACAATGTCCTACATTGAAAACAAAACACAAGCAAAACTCAAATGCTGACACAAAAAAGAAAAAAATATTAGCTCCCAAAGATGAAACACAAACAACCAAGTTTGATTAGCACTTTAGCAGGAAAGTCTCCAGGACTCCAAAATGAAATTACTAACCTGTGGCAGTACTAAGCTTTCCCTAGCTCATATCACTTCGTTTTGTGATCCTTGCGATTTGTTGCTAACAGTGTATTGCTGCCATATTCTAATAATGGAAATTTTTTTTATTTGTACCTTGTTTCAAAGCCTTTAAAGAAATTTATGAAACTTGAGTCAGGTTATATATACGCAAGAGGGCAACTGAAGTGAAGCTACAGCCCCCAGTCCTGATGACATCCATGCCTGTTGTTTCAAAAGCCACGGCTTGTCATGGCATGGGATGCAGTACTGTATCACAAACAAAACAGTAGCCACCCAATTTATGCCACCGACTTCCACCACAAGCAGCATGTGATAAGAAACAGCTGTAGAAAATACTTCCCCACAGGCTTTGTATTGAGCAAGCAACACTGCAGAACCTACATGTCGCAAAGGCCCTTTCACACCTCTCGTCCTTCCTACGTGCCAGAAGTGGCGGGGAACACTGAAGCAGCAGGGAACGTTGCAGTGGCGGTGCTCACCTGCAGGTGCTGGGCAATCTCGGTGACGGGGTCGTGCACAACCGGCACGTCCGACTCCCCATAGCACATGTAGAAGGCTAGGTGTGCCAGGGCCTTACCCACCAGTCGTGACTCGCCCACCAGCGAGGTAGTCAGCAGGTACGACAGGTAGCCCATCTGGCGACCCAGCAGGCACACCGCACGCGATGCCACCTGGCCACAGTGGTTATGCCAATAAGTATGGTGCCAATATGGGACCACGCTCCTTGACAGCTGTTTTCCCAATTTGTTTCTCCACACCAGTGCCATTTGTCACTACTCTCTGCGACATTACAAAGGGTATCTAGCTTGAAGTATCAATCTCTGACTCCAGTGCCTAAGGCAGAGCTAATTTTATGCTGATGGGGAAGATAACTGAACCGGGACTTGACGAAACACATCCCCTAGTTCCAATCATGGCATAGCATAATAATGTTATGAATAGCTCAGAGCCACTTGCAGGCTGGTGGGATCTAGTGGCCAGAAAGAATGAAAACTGCTACTGCAAAAAATTATTCAACATGGCACATGCATGGACACATTAAAATGCATGTACTGGTTCGCTTTGCTGCTTTTGCCACATCAATGCAGAGGGCATTTCATTCCAACAGCGGCTGCTCCTGGAAGTGCCTCCGTCTGACGTTTTTGAGAGTGCACGTTACCCAGCTATCTGCTCATGCTTGCACCAAAGGGGAGCTCTTGCCCTCGATGTATTTTTTCACAGTGGTAAAAGCCAATGAAAAGCTTTCTTGTGTGTTCTTGCCCCTTACACTTTCTGGTACTGGCCAACCTGCAGAGCATTCTATGCAGCCACTGCAATGTCCTTTTCTTTGTTTTCTCATCTCTCCCTCTCACTGTTTCAACCAGCAACTCTGGACAGACCTCGTCCACACGACAGCTCAATGTGGAGAAGTGTAGACTCTACTATAATATCGAGCAATAATTATATATACATTGCTTCATTACAGTACATTGGCTCATTATACTGGATGCACCTGCATGGAACGGGATCGAGCTGTCATACTGCTGCGAAATACAGCAAACTCTAATTAAGTGAGCCTTCAAGGAATCAGAAAAAAATTACTGAAATTTTGATTGTCAAATGGGCTAAAGTAACTGCCGAAAAGCATGCATGATGGTTGCGTGTGTTTGCGATGAAACTCAAGTGAGAACGAGATTTTTTCTTGGTTTCATCAAGTATTTCACTTTACACACACTGTTGGGAATGTAGAACAGCTGCCCTGATCGTAAAGGCCTCTGCTACCCTTTTCACAGTGCAACGCAGCAGTAGTGATCCCCTCTTCACAAAACGGCTCCGTCGCTTCTTGAGAATGCTTCACTGCGCAGTCAATGCGGTGAAGCGTTGCAGTGAGGCCTGATGGCGTGAAATTGTGCATTATGAGCATGCTGTTTTAGTGTACTGAGAGCAGCATGTGGACACATGAGAGGGATATATGCAGTGCTTAAAGTGTGGCTCCAACGGAGGGGGGTCTGTAGCGATTGGAGCACTGGTGGAAAGGGAAATAAAGAGGGAAAAGAAAGAAAACAGCTGGTTGCCTGTTTTGCAAATTGTTCTATACAACGGGAAGAAATCCTTATTTTTCTCCATCTCTGGTTTTCGAAAACGTGTTAGTGGTTCTTATTAATACTGACTACAAAACTGTCGAAACGATAGAGAAGAAATCTTCCGATTGCACCACTGACAACAAAGAACGGCTGCCTGCTTTGTATTCAGACAGTCCTTATACTTTCAAGATTGGGGGCTCTCGAACCCCTCTTAAATATTACTGGGGGGCCTCAGCCCCCCAAGACCTCCCTGACTTTAGACCCTGGATATATGCGAAGCACTATCCCTCACGTGCGCAAACGAGCCTACATAATATTTGCGAAACCGCAGTTAGAATAAGCTTCATCAATCTGGTCATCCCGTCAAAAATACTTGACTCACAAGTTGCAAGCTTTCCAGAAAAGGGCTTGTAATCTTTTCATTTCGGGAAATTATAGTTACCAAACCATGTGTAGCCCAACTAAAGCTTCAATTTCACTCCATCCGTTGAAAACTCGTCTAGACATTGCCCTTTTATCTCTGTTTCATAAATATGTCTACACTACTAATTCACCCCTGGCACATCTACAGCATCCTTCATGCTTATGACACAGATTACATAATACCGTTAGCTAGGCCTGCATTGAAGACCATGCATATGCTTTTAACTTTTCATCACTGCTGCAAGAGAACAACCTTCTGGATTGCACTGCTCTGCAATGCATACCTTTCTACCTATTCAGACACTTCACTGATTATAACTTTGTTTTCAGCTACTTGTGACTATTGTTGCGTAGGTTCTGGTCAAATGCAGTTTTCTCACATGTACACATGAAATTTTTTCTTTTACACCTGTGCTATATTTCATGCATTTCAACTAATTTTTGTTCCATGACACATAGTTGCCTATATTTTATAAATTTTCTTGTCAATAACAATTTGTTACCTGCGCTCAATTATTTGTTTTTTTTTTATTATACCTTTTATTATATTATTATACTTTTATTATACTTTTGTTCTAACATCAACCTTTGTATTTGCCCTTCTTAAACAATGTCTTTCTTGAGGGCTGTAAGGTATATGTAAATGAATAAATAAAGTGCTCAGAACAATGCGGCACAATTTCAAAATAGAAACAGTGATGCGCAACGCAAACAGTGTTGTATAAAATGACACGACTGGCCAATGCACAAGCCCAATCACATGAAGTTAGGTAAAGCAAAACTGTAACTATGCGACTCAGCTTTATTTTGAAAATGGGGTTCCTGCAAACACCCTCATGTCTTCCATAGCACTATGTATTCCATCAAGACTTTACCTCGAAGCAATTCTCTGTCCAAATTAATCGGTGCGAGATTATTTGGGTGACAGATGGGACCACACTCTTAGTTCAAACATTTAAGATTACTGGGTTTTGAACCAACAAGGTTTTGTTGTGTGCAAAAACTTTCGGATATTCGGCAGTGTTCGACTATTCCAAAGTTGTGAGCATATTTAACAATTTTCAGATATTCGGAAAACTCTGAATATCAGTTTCCCGGAACAAATACGAATCAGGTAATACACATACTACTTGGTACATATTAAAAATTTAGAATATTCATACACTACTAGATAAGACTGATTGTTACTAGGTTCCAAGCCTGTTGGCAAACTACCGGTAGCACTCTTGTTACAAGCTCTCAAAAATATCTCTAGCAGATGCCGCGTGCAGCTGGCTTAATTGGCACTTAGGCAACTTAACAGAAAGGATGTAGGTATGGGGAATAAGAGCCCTCCTCAAGCCAGGCCAGTAAGGAGCGGACCACATGTAAAATCAGAGGCTGGAAGGTAAAAATGCCGCATGGAATTCTGAGGTTTGGTATTGCAGAATAGCTCTTTCTGAACTTCAAGTGTGTCAGTACCCTGAAATGCTGGGCAGCTATCATGGGCATGAACACATATGCTATATAGATTCGAGGTGCGGCAAACAGTGAGCACTGCGTGATGTGCGACGATCCGTTTTCTTTGACGTCGCATTCTAGAGGGCCCTACCACAGTGCCCAGGCTCGAACCTCATCGCCAGCAGCAACGTTTCGATGGAAGCAAAATGGAGAGGCATCCGTGTGCTTAATGATGTCAGTGCCGTTAAAGATCCTCCCATGATCGAAACTACTCCGTAGTCCTCCATTACGGCTCCTTATTCCGCTTTGACTCCCACCTTCCTCCCTTTTCTTACAGTGTGCGTTAGGTGTCCACGGGAAAAGTGTGACAGATAGTGTGCCTCCCCTTTTCTGTAAACCATTTATTTAACCAATTTTATTCTAGAGGGGACCCTTCCTTGCCTCGTGTGGTGAAAATAAACTCTGCATCACCTCTGGTAGTTCCAGTTCCTGAAAAACTTTAGGAATGATTATTTCGACGACTGGTGCAGGGGAAATGCGACAGACTTTTTCTTTACCTTCTCTTCCTTTGTTCTATCATTTCACAGCCTATAGTGCATACTATAGCCCAACCACTATCACTTGCCGCAGAAGTGTCTTTAAAAGCAAACTGTACTGGGAGAGTTGGATGCAGTTCATATTGCGGAAAAGCACAAAAGAGACAAAGGACCAAGAAAGGCGCCCGTGTCGTCCTCTCCTTTCTCGGTCCTTCGTCTCTTTTGCGCTTTTCTACAATATGAATAGAAGTGTCATTATCAAACTGCTTAAGCAGGTGTTTCAATACAGCTGGTATTTCACTATAGCCGGCATTTCATTGTAACTGCTGTTCCATTATATTCAACATTTAGTTACAGCTATTGTTTGAATCTAGTTGTAGCTAGTGTCTCAGTATGGCTCAGCAGCAGTCTCAGTACAGTTGATTTTTCGTTATAGCCGGTGTTTCATTCTTCCCTGTATATTTCATTAAAGCCAGAGTTTAATAGCAGTCCTGAAACTTCACGGAGACAAAGACATCGACACCACCAGTGCCGATGCTCATGCCAATGCCAGACAGCTTTTGCTTTCATGGCACCCAAAATGCTACCACATAAAAACAGAGTTCTCGCAAAAGCTCGCAAAAGCCAGCAACTCCATTATTCTCTGGCGACAGACAAAAGGACTGAAGCAGACGCCCTGTAACTAAAAGTGGTGCCTGGTGATAGTGTTCACGCATAGTGCTGTAAATTCACTAAAATCGACATTTCCATTATTCACAGCACGCAATTAAAATGCGCCACCTCACTGGAGTTCCCTAAGGCAGCAGCTTAAGTTACCAAAACACTACAACCACGAGGCCGATTGATTCCAAGTCTTCCCATTTATATGCATCAGTTTTGGCACTTGGTAACGGCCTTCTTTTTTTCAAGGTTTGGTTTGAAAAACAATACATCTGCCAGCAATTCCTCGTGCACTGCAATCTCATTCTGGAGACTCTCTTTGAACAAATTTCTGGGAAAGTCATTGTAAGGGGAAATTGCAGTTGACTTCTAGTGTAATAGCATATGCACTAGAGCGCCTTACACTAAAACGTTCCCATGGACTGCGACTACATTCAAAAGCCATAAAACGGCAGGTTACTGGTTTCACCTTTAGAAGTTTGCTACGCACAGCAGGCTGCTTAATGACACTTTAATGGTCCACAAAGGTGCAAGCTGCCAAAAGGTGCAAATCGTTTACGACGGTCTATGTGAAGAAGGAATGGAACAAACTGGAGATGGAACCAAGAAGATATGGGTGTCAGCCAAGAAATCCATTGACATTTACTAAGGCCTCCGCAGTATTCAGTTCTGGTGGTGTTGGGACCCGGATGGCGCAGTGATCATTTGCAGCATTACTGCTTAGAGCAGAAACGAAGCTTGTTTTTGCACCTAAAATGCATATGTTACTAATCGACGACTTTCAAGCTCATAGTAATTTGAATGCCTCGTCACGACTCTCTTTTCACCACTCCCACACCTGTGGAGCTGCCCGTTTGACGTTTCTGTATGATACCACCTGGCTTGCCCGGCTTTCCAAGTTTTCAAGATAGCCCGGTTTTCCAAGTTTCTTGCCAGGTTGCGCCTGTGCAGGCCTGTTTATATGCCTCGCTCTGTTTCAATAAATCAGTTGTCAGTAGCGGCCATGTTCGTCCTGTCTTTCTGTCGTCCTGTCCCTTTGCACTATATAATATACTCGTGAAGTCAGAACACCAACTAGCCCAACAATTAACTCTCTTAAAGACTTCAGAAATTCTTTTCTTCAACTTCTTGTGAATGCAGCGATCTTCAGCCCATTCAGCTAAGCAGACCACGCCCACCTCTATCAGACCATTCTGCACCCACAGCCTTGTCTCATCAAAACCTCAACAGAACTTTCCACGGGCAAATTCACTTAGCAACTTTGCTGTGATCTCTATGGCTATGTCTATGTGCATCCGCACTCTGCAGCCATTTTTTTGAGCTGGTTAGCACTCAGTGACACGAAAAAGGCAGACCTCTATGAGAAGACCAGAATGCAAAGGTCTATCACATTCATCAGGCCAATTACGTCCACTGTAGGGCAATTTCCTTTCATATCAAAGTCCAATTAATCCTGTCCCGTACCAGCCACAGCAGTCTTGCCTCATCTAATTTTCCTTATCTCATTTTTCACTACGATCCATCGCCGCCTCAGACTACGTTTGTGCCAACCTCATAGCTTATTCTGTTACTTTGACAGACCACATCTTATCTGTTCTAGCCAAAACAATCCTTGCTTCAATTGCCATATACTTGCAAGGATAAAAAGGAAGGAGGAAGGAAACACCACAGTAACGAGCCATTAAGTAGATAAGACAAGACACTGATGTTTCATCTGCAATGCATACAGTCGAAGGGTACGGGATTGCTGGAAGCTCATGAACCTGGTCAAAAAACAAGAGGCCTTGCAGCATAGATCACTTGATTGAAAGACAATAGAGAGGCCCTGCACTGATTTTTCAACTTTGGCTTCCCACCATTAAGAAAAGGCACCACAATGGCTCAGTGAGTGTGGTATTTGGATGCCAATCCCAAGGTCGTATGTGGGATCATGTTCCGGTTGGTGGCAGTCTTATATCAGCAAGGTTGCCGTGCAAAAGTACTCAAATGCTGTGTAATGTGAGCATGAGTTAAAGAACCGAAGGTGGTCTAAATTGATCTGAGGCCTTCACTACAGTGTCCCTCGTAGCCCGTGGGTCGTTTTGGGTTGTTGAACCCCATAACTACTTTCAAGAAAATGCAACAGTAACCATCTTTGAGCGAAATCTCGTAAAATCCATAGTTTAGATGCACAAAAAAAGGACGCCCAAGATGACTGATGGGAAGCATGCGAAATCTGCAAGGTCGTCCAGAAGGGCATTAGATCCCCGATGCACCACATGCAATAAATCGGTGCCAAAGCATTTGCTTCTGCACTTCCTCATCAGCCTTAACTGCATGCTTCAGGAGTTACACAGTATATGACCTAGTATGCTTGACAAGTGAGAGTTCACAGATTTCCTATTCTTTCAACAGACACTACTTGCCATGTGCACGGAGAGGTCACTGCAAGATGGGCTTGGCATTGTCGAAGGCGTACTCCGCAACATCGACCCGCCTACGAAGAACGGCACACAAGCCACTGTTACAACAGTCAGCTCTATGGTTACGGGAGGAAGTCACACTAGAGAAGGAGCTTGTGCCTGACACCAAAACCCAGAACAATCCGATTTTGCTGCAAATTGTGCATCTCATGCGAAAATAGCAAAGTTCCAGCAGATCACATAAATACTTTGAGCATCAACCAAGGAATTTGAGACCATTGAGAAAAAGGCAACTTAGAAGGTTGCTCCACCAACAATGGCAAGAGCTAGCCTACGCATTCAGCCACTGTAATGCTCATATTGTTGAACCTTCCACTTTAGACGACAAACATAGGATAAAAAGAAAAACAATACTAGCCATGCCTGAAAACTCAAAAAATATGTGCCGTGAAATGGTACCTGAAATCACACCTTGAGGCCACCAAGGTAAAAATTTCTTTTGGCAGCGTATTCTTTCAGAAATGTTCTGGTGAGTACTCATACTCATGACCAAACTTTCTAGACCTTTGGCTTAAACCGGTTTAAAACAGCAAGTAACTATACATACTACAAGTGCCGGAGCAATTAAGCCACTTCAATGACAACCAATCAAGTGGTTCATTTTTAGGCGAAGCACCGCTTCATCTAAATTGTTGCACATTTTTGGGGCAAGCATGAGCAATCAGACATTGTGAGTGAGTCCGCTGCATATAACAAACACCTGTTCTGTGGCACAATAAACAGAAAGCAAAAGTCAGTCATGAAGTATCGCAAGGAGGCAGGGCTAGCCAGGAAGCTCCGGGTCAATGTAGCAAACATGAATGTACACCTTGTTGTTGCCGATGAGGACATTCAGGGACTGTGTGGTGGGAGGTTGCCGGTGAGACTCTGCTTCCTTCAGCACAGTCAACACAACTGGTGGCACTTGGTTCCGTATGCGATACTTGTCGAGTAGTCGCAGCGGTGTGCTCGGGTCATCCTTGTTGGCCACTGTCGGACCACTCGCTATGCTTGCTAGAGGGTCGTCCACCTGCACATTAAAAGAGTCACGATTCGGCCGTTTTATGAGTATGTGTCTCCATATGCACCGTAAGCACGGTGAATGAAGTAGCACCACCAAAGGAATTAGTTTAATCCTCTAACGCTTTTGCTGTCGGGCGTTTCTGGTTGTGACGCACCCCCACTGTCAGCTTGGTTTCAGGAAAAGAGCATAGCATCTTTTATTATGATTGCTATACAAATAACATAGTCAATGGAATATGCACATTTCACTGTTCTGCACGTGTTGTTAACATAATCATCATTATCAGCCTGATTATAAATTAGATAAATGAGGATAATACAGGAAAAAACTGCTCGACACTTCTTGAAAGACCAAATCCGAGCTCGACTCGAATTTATTATCAAAAGAGCCATCGCTCCAGTCCGCAGTCGAAGGTTCCGCGTGGTCAGCCATCTGAAAGTAACCGCGCGCACGGAGGGCGCACTTTCGGTGACAAGCACAACGGAGATAAATGGCACGTTGTGAAATCAAGAAGGCAAAGGGAGACGGAAAGAGGCTAAAACAACCTTCTTTGCTGCTGCTAGTTGCAAGCAAGGGCGCGGCAAGAGAGAGCAGAAGCAGCGATCGAGTCGTGTCGATGAGAGGCAACGGCGTGAGCCCCTAAAGGTGTGACGTGTCGTAGCAGACACGCCAACAGGACAAAAATAAAAACCTGCAAACCTGCGGCAGATGGCAGAGCAACCCTTGAACCCATAACCGCCGTAACCGCACGCATGCGCCGCGAAACGCGCGCACCACATGATAACTTAGCGCAACGGAGTAGCACATGCGGAGCGACTGTGCCCCCCCCAGCAAAGGAGGTGGCGGGGATACGTATAGTGTATACATATACGGGATAGTGTATACGTATCGACACAATGCAGGGTGAAAATATTTACTTGTAGAAAGATTTTACGGATGGCGCAGCATGTCTATGCATGCCAGCTTCGCGCTCAAGCGCGAAGTTTTGAATGCACGATAGAGGATGTACCGGTATGTCGGTGACACTGTGGGGGGGGAAGCGCGAAAATGCACCGGTACGTTCGTGACAGCGAAAGGGTTAAGGTGTATTTATTGCGCACGCAGTGTCGGTGACACTGTGGGGGGGAAGCGCGAAAACGCACCGGTACGTTCGTGACAGCGAAAGGGTTAAGGTGTATTTATTGCACACACAGTGTGATGGGTCATTCAAATTCACCAGTGCTTACCCCGGTTGGCCAAGTTGGAGTACTCAGCGAAATAAATTGCCAATAATTGTATCTCACCCCGCAATGACAACTGAGTGCATGACAGTGAGCTTAGCTACTCTGTGGCTAAACATTGTCGACGCTCTCGCCTTCTCACACATTAGGCAGATGGAGCACAAACTTGGGATATGGCGTCAGAGTGAGCGGCAAAGCAAACTTGTGGCGCCATCTCACACCAAGTACACTAAATATCGAGTGCCATCTTGTGCTCGGCAGACTAAAGCAGATGGGATGACCATGGCCTCTGAAATCACCACGGCAGCGCACCATTTTTCTGGTTTCCCATTCGATGCCAGTATAGCAGAGAAGTAGAACCTTGCTAACTCAGTCACATGCCGCAAGGTGGCAACCTTAGCCCATGGCTCAATCAACGCTTGCCTAGCTGGCACTGCCTGTGATTTGTCACATCAACCCTGATGGCATGTTTTCATGTAGAAGAACCGTGGATATGCAGTCAGTTTCTTTCCATTCCCTCCTGCATGGGACAGTTAGATTGCTTTCGCATGCAGTTTTAGTGCCCAAATGGGGGGACCAAGGCTTTTACCATGCAACATTTCGTCCAGACTGCATGCCACCGTGCTGTATGTTTTTTTTTGTACTATGAAAGTTGCCACACTGTACGAAAACACTCACATATGCTTCTTTGTGCCTTTCAGGCGATTTTGAAAGTACTGGGCAACTACATTATGGCAAAGCTCTCTGCGGCTCAATAAATAATTAAGTAAGATAAGCGCTTGCCACTGCACTACTCACAAGAAGTTCTGAGCTCTGCTTCTTAGTGCTTAAAGCCAGAACATTTTCCTGGGCTTTGTTTTGCTATGTTGCATATGTTGCTGGTACGTGTGAGTGGCTTCGCACAGCTAATGTGACCTTTCTGTTGAATTATTTACTGTGTGATAAAAATTGCATACGTTTTCCATCACCCGCTTCCCACCACATTCTTATCTACATCTACTTTTCGGATAAACGTACTGCTCCCCACTTTTATGCTAGATATGACAAAAAAAGAAAAAGAAACTTGGAATAAGTTTTCATGCCCCGCCGAGGTGGTGCAATGGTAAGACGCCCGACGTCTGTGCCGGAGCACCCGTATTCGATCCCAACCACGACGGCTGCGTTTCTATCGAGGCGAAACGAAGAGGCCTCTCTGTTAGCACACGTTAAAGATCCCCAGGGGGTCGAAATTACTTCGTAGCCCTCCACTACAGCTCCTCTTTCTCTCTATAGACTTTCACTCCTACCTTCCTTCTTTCCCTTATGGCGGGGTTCAGGTGTCTACAGAAACAAGTGTGACAGATACTGCACCTTTCCCTTCCTGTGAACCAATTATTATTATTATTATTATTATTATTATTATTATTATTATTATTATTATTATTATAATAAGTTTTCAAGAATTTCTCACGAATAATGATCATCACCAGGCATGGCTGAAGGCAATATCAAGAAAAACTTGCCTGAAACGAGATGCTGTTCCAAGCGTGTTCGCAGGTCATCCAAGCTACATGCACCCACAACAGCCACAAAAAAAAGATGCAAGTTGGAGCGACTGATACAGACTTCTACTCCAAACCAAGAAAAGGCATCAGATTTATCAGCTGGCAGTGAGAAGCTGCTGGCTCATCCTGTAGGTTCCGATAAAAGCACAGGCCATTCGTCAACTTGTGCCTGCTTGTTTTCTCTAACGAAAGTGTTCTCAAATATTCTTTGCCTCAAGGAACCGAACAGCCATCAATATGTGCCATAGAACCCTGTCACAGATGATGAGCCTGATGACACCTCCCGTTTAAAACGGGACACATTTAGCATCTACCCATCTATGCGGGCTGATTGTGTGACACTGTCACATTATGCAAAGTGACAATCTCCCCTTCTTTTCTGAATATCCGTTCTCTGTGACCGGCACTCACCACGTCTGAGAGGATGAGGGAGACCATGCGGGCAGTGGTCTGTCGCAGGAGTCCGCCACCCTGGACGCCCGAGAGGCGCTTGCGCACGGCATTGATCTCCGTGATGCGAGCGCCCCGCGACTGCAGCAGCTGCACCGTCTGCTGAAGGTCTTTCAGGGTTAGCGGCGGCACCAGGTAAGGTAGCAGTGCCGAACCGCCCCCTGTGATATGGCAGCATGAATGAAGAACAAAATTTCTTCGTTACAGAGAGTAATAATCATCAATACCACTTGCAGGAATTATCATCAGTTAGCACTTACAACCATGCACAACTAGAAAAAAAGGCTATACTAGTACACCTTAAAACCAACCAAAGGAGACAACACAAGGAAGAGATGAGCACAAGATGAGACTCTTCTTGTGCTCATCTCTTCTTTGTGTTGTTTCCTTTGGCTGGTTTTAGGATGAACCAACACCTTTCTCAGATTCTTGTAATTTTCCTCATTATCCAAATTTTTATAGCTCACAACTGGGATGGCAGCCATACTGAGGAAGTCTCTCGTTACCAACCAGAATAAAAAGCAGCACTGTTTTGTAGGTGTTTAACTACGTTAAGGAGTACAATTATGAGTGATTACTCTTCTGATCGTTAAACAGATATACAGAAAAAGAAAGACCAAAACCAAAAGAAAAAATCTTCACAATTACCTGAATGTAACGTGACTGCAAGTACGATGCAAGAGTCAACGAGCGTGAACAGGACAGAGTATGCGAGCGTAATGCGAGGGTCGAGAACCTGGCATACTGAAATTTACAAGTTTCTAAAAAAAGCGCCTCAAAAAATGTCTTCCCTATGGCTCAACGTCGGAAGCCATGGCTGCCTTCAAGACTCGGCATAGTACGGCAGTTGCTACCACCGTTGCTGCATAGAGGTTTCTTGTGCCCCCCCCTCTTCAGAAAAGCAGAAAAAAAAAAATTCCCAGGTAAGACTGACATGAGAATAAGCATGGTGTCTCTTTGCTCCGTCACAGCATCGACCATTGCTTTAGAGGCCTTATACAAAACATATCCTAGTCGCTTAAGTGAGTCACGCTGCCTAAACTTCACTAACTGTTCAGTAGAAAATCTCAAGTCGTCACCTTATTCAAGGCACCGTTGGAAAATGGCCCGGGAGCACATACTATTACAGAACAACCCAAACGTGAACTACAGAACATTCCTGGACGCTGAAAAACTGTGCTGTCTTTTTATTTCTGTTTGGAAAATGTGTATTCCTCACAGCAAGGTCGATTTTTTTTTTTTTTTTTTTTGAAGAAGAAAGTTTGTTTATTCATGAAAACAGGTATTACATAAATAATACAGAAGGAGGTCCCAGAGCTCAAGGCTGTATCGGGACCTCCTATGGATGGATGCATAAACATATGAAAAATATTATTGGTACAGCAAAAGCAGTCAAAAGAGGCAAAACCGGCGAACACAATATGGTAAAAACAAAAAAAGTAGGAATTCAATACAAGCTCGAAGATTCTTTAGAGGAGGCGTCCATACGCCTCCTCTATGAAGTCTAAGCTATACAGGAATACACATACATATGAAAAATTCCGAGAGCAGTGCTGAATCTGCAGTGGAGAAATGCGTAAGCCTGAGCATTGCTGCTGGACACTGTATATGTGCGGCCCTTGCAGAGATCTCACACTGCGGAAATTATGATAGCAAATGCGTCCCTGACGACATTGTGTAGCAAGCTGCACATGTTCTTTTATTCTTTAAGGCGAAAGCCTTTCTAAGTTCATGGTGAAAACCTCGCGTCAGCGAGATTTGTCCACGAGATGTGTCAGTGAGATTCCGTGACATACAGATACTGCACTTTACGTTTCCTGAAAACCAACTGTAGTATGCCGATGAGCGCCAGTAACAAGGGGCACGCAATGTACTGTGTGCAGCGGTGCTCTCATTTTTTTTCTTTTATTAAACGACACACATTTTCTGATCAACTTTACTCATTTTATATCTGATTTTTTCTCAAACGCCCAACTTACGGTCACGTGATGCACATGCAGACATGTCACACTTCCGGTCACATGACCCTTGCCACACGTCACGTGATCCTACCATACATCACGTGACCGAAGTGTGACGTCACATCAGCTTGGTTTGTGGGGTTTAAAGGGACACTAAAGACAGCCAAAGATGGTATGAAAATCTAATAAACTACATTTGGTGACACTGTCGCCGCATATCCGGCAGCAAAAAATCGAATAATTGCCGAGATATTGCGATAAGAAGTTGAGGTTTTTTTCTTGTTCCCGCCGGTCGAATTCAAACTGTGCCCTCCGACTACGTAGTCGGAGTTGAGTGACGCACACTATGACGTAAGCGGAGACTCCGTGATAGCTAGCGAGCCGGCGCAGCCCACGGCGTCGCATCCCTCCAAGGGTCAACATGGCAACAGCGTACTCGCAATGACGGCCTCAGCCGAAATAAATAAAACGATGAAGATAGTAATTTACCGAGCGATTGGCCCATAAAGGAATAAAAAAAAAACATAGAGCGCTTGTAATGCACAATACTTTGCATGTTTCTCAAGCTTTTGTGCTCCTTCTTGCACTGTGTATAAACAAACCGAGCCCTCGGTCATCGCAACGCTTCCTGACATGTTTACATACAAATAAGATTTCGTTACCAGCAAAATAGTGTCCTCACTGCTGCGCTTGTCAGTTTTGAAGCTTCGTCGCACTTTTTTCCTTCAAGGTTTGTGCTACAGCTCCGTGTTCAGCGAAAATTACGTCCACGGTAGCAGAACATGACCGAAGTGCCGGCGCCACTACATTTGCCAGCGCTGTGAAATTCCACATGTTAAAATGGATCCAGTGCACAATATAGTGCGCATAGGCATCCAGAACATTAGTTGCAAGACGTGAGAGCAGGCAGCATGCGCCGATGATCAAGAAGTTGTAATTTTTAGACCGGCAGCAGAAACACTTTATTATAAATGGGGCCATGACATAAAAAGTACAAAGATTTCCAAGGTTCCTGTGGCGGCGGCGTAGCCGAGCGGGTAGCGCCGAACGTAAGGGAGCAAGCAGTAGCGAGTTCGAGTCTTGCCGCTACTGGCGTTTTTTTTTTTTTTTCTGCATGTTGTCTTACTATATATTTCTGGTGCTTCATTATTTTTAGTTTTTACTTTTTACCCGAGACCCTTTTTTTCGCCGGGCGACGAGCGCAATATATCGACGCTCTCCTTGGTATGAGCGGCAAGTATGCCCCTTTTGTTTACGACGCCTGCAAATAGCACGTTGAAGGTCTTGTTGACGCAGTATATGTTGGTCATATGTGCCATGATTTAGTGAACAATTGAATGATAATGCGTTTTTCCTTCGGTACTTAGCATATATATGCTTTTCGTGGCGTACGTAGCTGCAGTCAAGCGGTCAGGTTGCAGTCGAAGCGGCAACGGCGGCGATATGTTGGTGCAGAAGTGTGAACAAAGGAGCGTGTCGGCGGTAGCGGATTTCGCTCGCTCGTGCCTCCGAATGCTCAAATGGGAACCATCAAGGCGCATCTGCTGCTCCAAGCTCGTAATTCAGGCACTGCAGGTTCAAACAAACTATCCGAGTGCGCACGAAATGCCTGAGCCGAAACATAACCAAAACTGAAGTGGGTGCCTGTGGCGCCTCCAAGTATATTTTTGTATTTGCCTTGCAACGTTTACGTTGTCTTTTCGCCGTCGTTTACGTATGATAAAAGCGTGTTATCATGTTTGAGAAAAAACGTACTACCACATTCAAACATTCAGCCTCCGGGATCCCTAGCGCGTCACGTGATTTGTAGTTGCGAGCCTCGGCCGTTTGGCTGTGGTGGCGATACCTGTATTTCTGTTATTCTTCTTTACTACCTTATAACAGCTCTGTTTTCAGTAAGAGTGGTCCTTTTGTAATCAGGAACTGGCATTCTATCGATGCAAACCCACTTCCTTTCTCTCTTTAGTGTCCCTTTAACGTCCCAAAGCGACTCAGGCTATGAGAGAAGCCATAGTGGAGGAATCCAGAAATTGTGACCTCACATTAGGACATCACCATTACTCTACCTATTTCGACGTCTGACTGACTCTTTTGGCGAATTAAATACCTAATAATTCAATTTTACCTAAACAACTTCCCAGATTACATTTTTTCATGCATTATCTATGGTAACTCGTTCGGTTACAACGATATCGTGTGCATAACTTTTGAGGACGCCAAACTTCAAATACTATACACACTTAATGCTTACGCATTATTAAGCAGAATACTGAGCAAAGGCACTGAACCAGCTCCTTTAGCCTACAAGCAGAGGTCTTACTATGTTATGCAGATGATTGCCTCTGCGTAACGAAAACATTTCGATGGAAAACGTGCAGTCACACTTGCAATCCACTGGACTTTATGGCCAAATGTGAACACTATGGGTAGCTCCCCTTTCTCAATATCTCACAAGGCAAGGAAGCACAGAAAAGGCCAGCAGCTTTCTGTGCTCAGGAAACCAACCCACAGGAAATGGCACCTCCAACTGTCTTCCTCTTATACAAGACAACCAGCTGTGGTGTCTTTAGTCAAAAGAACTGACAGTGTCTGCTCGTCAAAGGGTCTCAAGGGGAGAAAAAGAATAGCGGTTTGATGAAGCTCGAAACAAATGTGTTCTCCAAGACCTTCATCGATAAGCTTATTTGAAACAAGAAAATTGAAGAAAATTCTATAGGCTTAAGCACAAGCCTTTAGAAAAAAAAAATAGCATGAAGCCCACATACATAAAGGCATCAGTGAAACTCTGGCTCAGCCTCTCGGAAAAGAAGGGGCAAGAACAGCGCACTAGCCTTTTTTCAACATTGGTCTGTGTCTCTCTCATCCAAACGACTGCCATTACAGAATGTCCCCTAAGGTTTGTTTAGTGTGGTGTGATTCCAGAATGCTATGAGATAGTAGAACCTCGTTACAAGAGACACTCAA
Organism: Amblyomma maculatum; assembly: GCF_055883805.1. Classification (NCBI taxonomy): domain Eukaryota; kingdom Metazoa; phylum Arthropoda; class Arachnida; order Ixodida; family Ixodidae; genus Amblyomma; species Amblyomma maculatum. Next base: position 428,646,811 of record NC_139344.1, read on the forward strand.
GAAATCCGAAAAAGATGTCTCTTATAAGCAAGGTCTCTTGTAACCAAAATTTCTAAAGGCACTGTGTTGATCAGTTTATTGCACATCATCATATAAATGCATTCTCACGCATTAACGGGAAAGTGTTCAGGAAAACTTTAAAACGTCCTTCATACTAGTGTGTCTTTTTGTGAATGCAGAGTGTATTCCTTCCTGAATTCTGGAGGTAAAGCACATTGCTTTGCAAGCCTTACTATTGCTCATAGTACCTTTGAAGTACTCTTACATGCTCGCCACCCTCAGATGCTGACACTTTTTCCCCTGAAATGTCCTTGTAGTTTTCTTCTATGGCAAATATGACTTTTACTTGTGTGAGAATTTCCCAATCCGTAAGCTCTATGGGAGCACACAAGATCCACATCTGCAGATACAAATTCCTCAAAAGATTCTGGTACTCGCCCAAGCTTCATCTTCAAGGAAGCTCTCCACAGTGAGGCCTCTGAAATCATGTCACCACATTTAAAGCCTGCTTGTCGGAAACAGTTTTTACAGCTTCACTTCTCAAGCCATTCCTTACACCTGAAATCCCCTGAACAGCAAACTTTGCATCAATTACTTGCATAAAGTACAGTCTTGCTACCTGTCGAGCAACAGGCATTCTACTAACCTTGTCTTGTACAGCAACTTGACAGAGTGCATAATCCTTTAGTCTATTGGTTGAAGGTAGGGTGTGGAGTTTGGAGGGAAAAAAAAAATTTGGTGGCTTTGAGCACGAGAACTTTGGTGCTGCAAGAAGCATCGTCCACAAAGAGAAAGACATCAGGATTCTGAGCTTTCATCTTGTGATCAAATTTTAACAGTGAAGAGTTAAAAATGCTGGATGTCATTCGTGCATTTTGGTTTGTTTCGTAGGTGAAAGTAATGCCATGCCAGTGGCTGAAACAACAGGGTCGTTTTGACTTTTCAACCATGGGGAAGTACTGCTTCTGAGTTCCTGACATATGCAACAAAAAGGATGCCTATATGGAATAGAATTAAGCAAAGGGAATCTGAAGTGCAGCATGTACGAGTTGGTATGCTTTAGCTGCATTGCATGAGCACATCTGGGTTGCGTCTCTTCAAAGTAGTGAAGAATTTACTCTAGGGACCTGAAAAAGTTGTCCTCATAAACAGAGTGTCTCTTGTAACCATGCCTCTTGTATGCAATGCTGTTAACATGGCAGACATGGGAGTACCAACCAAACCATTTTCAAATGTCTCTTATAACTGAGTGTCTCTTGTAACAGTGCCTCTTGTAACGAGATTTTACTACCACAGAATCGACTTCGACAGTATGGGCACTTGAGATCAAACTTCTGAAGAGTAGTACTGCTGAAATCCTAGTGCATTCAAAATATTACTAGGGAACGTTATTATTTCCCCCTCGGATCACTCACTCCAGCCTACACACACAGCATAAAGAGTGACCCAGCAGTTACACAAATTCTGTAGTGCGTACATAACGATTACAGCCACAAATGGCCTGCAATCATTTTCTGAGAAAGGAACCGAGCTTTTCGCAAAATGTCGAGTTCCTCACGAAAATCACTGATCTTGTCAGCAATAGCTTTACTTTTTTTTTATTTGTGCATCCCCAACAAATTTTTTCAGAATGTTTTCTTTTCTCTAGACAATTCCCTTCCCCTGTTTTCAGTGTTTGAGAAAGGGAAGGGAAACAGGGGAAGGGGAAGGAAATGGCACCCAACACTGACGGACAGTTTGGTTTGGTCACGTAACTGCGTTCATATCCCAAAGCAACTCAGGCTAAGAGGGATGCTATAGTGGAGGGCTCATGAAATTTCAAACACATGAGACTCGTTTAATGCGCATTGACATAGCACAGCTCATGGGAGCCTTGCTTTTGGCCTCCATCGAAATGTGGAAGCTGCAGCTAGGATTTGATCCTGTGTTCTCTGGCTCAACGGTTGAGCGCCGTAAACATTCTGCCATTGTGGCGGGGCAATGAACGATGCCTGCTCTGAATTTCATCAAAACAATACACTTCGAAAAGGTCTTATTGAAGTGTGCAATTCGTTTCATTTATGGTTGGTTTATGGGGTTTAACATCCCAAAGCAAATCAGGCTATGAGAGACGGCGTAGTGGAGGGCTCCGGAAATTTCGATCACCTGGGGTTCTTTAACATGCACTGATATCGCACAGCTCACGGGCGCCTTAATTTTCGCCTCCATCGAAAAGCGGCCGCCACGGCCGGCATTTGATCCCACATCCTTGGGCACAGTAGTCAAATGGCATAACCACTGCAGCACTGCGGCAGGGCGAAGTATGCAATTCGTGGAATAACATGATGCCAGTGGTGAAGTGCTCACCTGAGATGAGCACGATGACAATGTCAGTGTCCTTAAGTGTGTGCAGAAGGGACAAAATGGCTGTGGCAGCAGCCACCGCCCTCTCATCCGGTATATTGTGCTTGGCGCCCTCCAGGACCTCAATCACCCCTCCGGGTTCGGGCAGCATTTCACTGCAAGGTGAAAAGAAGGAGCCATGTTTATCCCCACGCTAAAATACCGTCACAAAATGAGTATGATCAGGCATATAAGAAAGTATTGCACTGTCCGAGTGCACTGAAGTACAAAGAAAACAAACCCATCAATATGACAGTACACTCCGAGTTACAGCACAAGCCATGCCAAACAAATGTTAAATAGAGCACAGAAAGATATAAACAATGAAAATTCTTAATGTCTGCTACAAACACTGCACACTATGCAATTTGCATTTCGTCAAGTTAACGTGTTGATATAGCAATTTTGCAGACAACCTGCCACATCAAGCTGTGACATTTTTTCTTGATCGTTGAATCTGCTTTTGTCACAACACGAACAAGTGGGCAGTAAGTCATCATCATCATCAGCCGGACTATATCCACTGCAGGGCGAAGGCCTCTCCTATTTTCTTCCAATTAACCCGGTCCTGTGCTAGCTGCATCCACTTGACCCCACCCACCCAATTTTCGTCCGCCCTCTGCTACACTTACCTTCCCTCGAAATCCAATTGGTCCCCCTTAGAGACCATTGATTATTCTCTCCTTGAACTACATGCCCTGCCCATGCCCATTTCTTTTTCTTAATTTTGACTAGAATATCAGTCATCATCATCAGCCTGACAATACCCACTGCAAGGCGAAGACCTCTCCCATATTTCTCCAATTAACCCGGTTCTGTGCTAGCTGCATCCACTTGACCCCTGCGAAATTCTTAACCTCATCCGCCCACCTAACTTTCTGCTGCCCCCTGCTACGCTTTCCTCCCCTTGAAAAGGAAATAACCATAAGGATAAGATTGGAATGAAGTGCATTTGGCAAGCACTCGCAGATTATGACTAGCAGCTTACCGGTATCGCTCAAGAGGAAAGTATACACAGTTGCATCTTACCTGTACTCACCTATGGGGCTGAAACATGGAGGCTAACCAAGAGGGTTCTACTTAAGTTGAGGACAACGAAGAGGGCTATGGAACGAAAACTGGTAGGGGTAACATTAAAAGATAGAAATAACTCAAGTTACTGACATTCTAGTGGAAATCAAGAAGAAGGAATGGGCATGGGCAGGACATGTAGTGCGGAGAGAGGATAACCGATGGTCGCTTAGGGTAACAAACTGGATTCCAAGGGAAGGAAGAATATCAGTAACTTGAGTTAATTCCCTGACCCACTCTGAATGCTTCCCATCTCTTAACGTTACACCTACCATATTCCGTTCCATGGCCCACTGCGTTGTCTTCAACTTAAGTAGAACCTTTTTGTTAACCTCCATGTTTCAGCACTATAGGTCAGTACCGGTAGGATGCAACTGTTATACACTTTCCTCTTGAGTGATACCGGTAAGCTGCTTGTCATAACATTTGAGTACCTTCCAAATGCGCTCCATCCCAATCGCATTCTCCTAGTTATTTCCCTTTTGTGGTAAGGATCTGCGGTCAGTACCTGTCCTAAGTAGACATATTCGTCTACCACTTCCAACGCTATGCTATCTATTTTAAACTCCTGTGCCTTTCCCAGACTGTTCAGCATTACCTTAGTCTTCAGCATATTAATCTTTAGGCCTACCTTTCTGCTTCTCCTGTCTAGATTATTTATCATTAGTTGCAGTTGGTCCGCTTGGTTACTTAACAAGGCGATGTCATAAGCGAATCGCAGATTACTGAGATATTCTCCATCGATCCTGATGCCTAACTGCTCTCATTCCATGCCTTTGAATGCATTCTCTAAGCAAGCTGTAAATAGCACTGAGGAGAATGTGCCTCCTTGCTTAACACCTTTCTTAATTGGAACTTTATCACTTTATGCAGAACTATGGTTGCTGTGCAGCCAATATAGACATCTTCCAGTACTTTCACCTATGGCTCACCTACACCCTGATCTCGCAATGCCTGCATGACCGCTGAGGTTTTGACCAAATCAAATGCTTTCTCATAGTCGATAAATGCTATGTATAGGGGCTAGTCATATTTCGGGCACTTTTCTATCCCCTGGTTTATAATGTCAATATAATCAATGGTAGAGTAATCTTTCCGAAATCCTGCTTGATCCTTTGGTTGGTTAAAGTCTAAGGTTGCCCTGATCCTATTAGTGATTACCTTGGTAAATATGTCGTATGTAACTGATGGTAGTAAGCTAATTGGTCTGTAATTTTTCAAGTCCTTGGCGTCGCCTTTGTTATGAATTACGATAATGTTAGCGTTCTTCCATAATTTCTGTACTTTCAATGTCTTCAGGCATTGCGTATACAGGGCAGTGAGTTTTTCTAGCACGATATCCTCTCCGTCTTTCAACCAATTTGCAGTTACCTCATCCACCCCAGCTACTTTCCCCCTTTTCACGGATTCTAATGCTTTCTTAACCTCGTCCTTCGTTGCTGGCAGGACGTCCGATTGCTCTTCATTACAGCCAATTTCATCCTTGCCCTGACTACTATGGCTGCTGTAGAGGTCCGTATAGAACTCATCAGCTACCTTGATTATCCTGTCCGTGTTATTAATGACATTGCCCGCCTTGTTCCTCAGCGCATACATCTGATTTTTGCCTACTCCTAATTTTCTCTTTACCGCTTTCAGGCTACTACCTTTCATTAGAGCATGCTCAATTTTCTCAATGTTATGCTTCCTTATGTCGGCCACCTTGCACCTATTGATTTGTTTTAGTATCTCTGCAGTTCTATCCGGTCTATGGATTAGAGGTTTTCATACTTTGGCGTTTCTTAATCAAATCATTCATCTCCTTAGACAGTTTACCGGTATCCTCTTTAACAATTCTGCCTACTTCTGCCCCGCACTCAGTAATGATATCTCTAAAATTATTGCTCATTGCTTCTAGGCTAAGCTCGACTTCCTCGGTTAGCACTCCATTCTGCAGCGAGAACCTGAATTCTTCTATTTTCCCTCTTACCGCTAATTCACTGACTGACTTCTTTCTCACTAATCTGTTCCACTCCCTCTTCAAATCCAGATTGATTCCAGACCTTACCATCTTGTGGCCACTGCATCGCACCTTTCTGATTACCTCTACATCCTGCATAATGCCAGCTTTAGAACACAGCATGACACCAATTTCATTTTTGTTCTTCCCGTTAGGGCTTCTCCATGTCCACTTTCGGTTTTTCTATTTGTTGAAAAGATATTCATGATTCGTAAGTTATTTCGTTCAGCAAACTCAACTAGTAACTCCCGCCTGCTATTTCTTAATCCAATGCCATAGCTGCCCACTGCGTGATCTCCAGCTTGCTTTCTACCTACCTTGGCATTGAAGTCGCCCATCAGTACAGTATAATGGGTTTTTGTTTTCCCCATTGCCGATTCTACATCTTCGTCGAAGCTTTCAACTGCTTGGTCATCATGACTGCACGTAGGCGCATAGGCCTGTACAACCTTCAGTTTATAGCGCTTATTAGGCTTAATTACAATGTCTGCCACCGTCTCAGTAACGCTATAGAGTTCATCTATATTACCAGCTATATACTTATTGACAAGGAAACCTAATCCTAGTTCTCGCCTAACTGGTAAGCCTCAATAACACAGTACATGCCCGCCCTTCAGTACATATATGCCTCATTCGGCCTCCGAACCTCACTAAGCCCTATGACATCCCATTTCATACCCTCTAGTTCCTCTAACAGGAATGCTAAACTAGCTTCACTGGCTAGGGTTCTAGCGTTAAACGCTGCCAGGGTCAGTTTTCCAATGGAAGCCTGTCCTCAGAGCCAGATGTTCTTAGCTCCCCCTGCTGCATCACAAGTCTGACCACCACCGTGGTCAGTTGCTCCACAGCCACTGGTGACTGAGGGCCAGGGTTTGTGTAGGACTAATCATGGGAGATAGTGGCCAATAACTGCACCAGGGTGGCCAACTCCTGTTCTGATGAAGGAGTGTGCTGCCGGATGTGTTCACCGGCATTAGGTTGCAGCCCAAACCTGTTTTTATGCAATGCCATCACCATGTGGGTTTCTTTTCTTTTTTTTTTTTTTTTTTAAATCCGGTGGAGAATTGCACGGCATCGGGATTTGAGCCACAGTCCTCTTGCATGCGAGGCGGACATTCTACCGCTACGTCATCACTGCCGCCTAAGTAAGGAGTGAGTGAGAAAGGAATGATAATGTTCCCCACAAAAAAAGATGCAAGCGTGATGAGAAGTGACCCCTGCAATGAACACAGACTGCTTGCACCAATACAAAAGGATGAGTCTCCTAAATTTAGCTTGTTCACTGAACACAGCTCCTTTTAACATCAGTAGCACTGGAGAGTGTAGAGAAAAGCCAGTGCTGACAACCTACTGGAGAAGCATTGCGCAAAACTTCAACTTGACACTCTGTCTCATAAGTTCGCTCTAAATCAAGGAATCTTGAACAACAAAAAAATAAAATATAATAAAAAAAATTAATCAGCAGTGCCCTCCGTTTATTCACAAACCTTGTTTAACAGACTGCCCTGAGGATAAATCACTAATACTGATTTCAGCACAATTTTACTGCCATGCTTTAAAAAAAAAAAAAAAATGGAAAATTATTTTGAAGCAACAAACCAGGTCTAATGTTGATTTTCTGACTGAAAATACTGCTTTGTAACAGATGCACTTTTAAAACACGTTGGGGGTAACACAGTAATTTCCTCGGAAATGTGATGAAAATATGATTTCAATTTTCTAAAGTGTCACGTTTGAGCCTAAGTCTTGTATACATCTCTTCCCACATAAGAATTCATGCCTCTGTGGTGCAGAAGCCAGCTTCAAACAGCAAGTGGTACTCACGGGCGGTTCATGTCGGCGGCTACTCTGCGAGTACCGTCGGGAACGCTGATGACACCCCGCACGAGGTGGTCACCCAGCAACTTCTGCATGGTGTGCGCCATGCCACCGACGGCCTTGCCAAAGCCCACCAGGTAGGCGTTGTGCTCCAGGGGCACCAGCTGCCCGCCCACCCGCAGTGTGTCGCCCTCCCGCTGCACCGCCTTTGACACCAGTGCATTCGGAAGCACCTGCGCAAGATGAACGGTATGTGTGCTCATGAATGCCACCAACGTTTAGGCCACTGGTTTTCAGACTTTTTCAGAGACGTTTGGGTTCCTAGGACCATTTTTCAGGTCTCTCCAAACAACTGAATTCCTCAATTTTCCTTCAGTCACTTTTTTTTTCCATCCACCTTCATAGAAACTGAGTATTAATTACTTGCCAGCTAGGCAGTGAAGTTGCAGTAAATTAACCTCAATAATATTAGTGTGTTGAAAACAGCAAAATCAAACAAAGGGGCTGGCTCACTGATGTTTATTTGTGCCAAGTGGTTCACAAAACATTAAATCAGCAAATATTGTATAACATGTCATTAAGGCCCTTCATGGACCAAATCCCCATTTCTGATAGTATATATTGTGTATGTTTATGCCATAAACGTTTTTAATGCAATTTTAAAAAAAGAATTCATACACCAAAACAGCTGCGACACCAGGGAGCTAAAATTTGACTACACAAGGTAACAGCAAGTTGTTTGAGGAACCAACTTTATTTGCAGAACAGAGATTCCTGCAGAGATTCTTGGAGTTCACCAAGGTGGCTGTGATGCTTCGTTAGAGTACCCACTCGAAAAAGACTCACCAATGGGTTTCGAACTCGGGAGGAGGCATCTTCGGTATCTTCAGGTGCTAAGCTGCCATGCTTTCATGATGCCTTCAATGTCACCTTCACCTTCTCTAACACAGTTGCACTACATGCCTTGATTAGGCTTCCTCATGCTAATATTAAAAGCCTAGAGAACCTGTTAAATACTTTGCTAAACATGGCAGGACATGGGAAAGCAGAGCAAGATGAGGAAAAGCTTAGCTAAAAGGAGCTAAATTTTGCACCTGCACTTATATCCGCACTTAGGCAAGCTGAGACACCACTCTTTTTTTTTCATGTATTACCCATTATTGCCGAAATCTGATAAAATTATGTCAATGTAGAATTAACATCTGACCATACTTTTGCAAGCTCTTTTTGAGTCTCTTCTTCTGTGTACTCTTTTCATCCCTATCCTCTCTTGTACACCTTCCTTAGGAAAATGGCAGTGTTTTAACATGGTTTAAATGCAGGTCATGAAAGCTTTAATGATAATGATGGTAGTAGCATCCACAATGACAGTGCATTTACCTGATAATAATGACAGCAGTGATAGTGATGATGATGACAATGATAACACGAATAATAAAGACAACACAGTTAGCGAAAACAGTCCTGTAAAGTGGATTTCACTATTTCCACTTCTAAGCAGACTTAAGCGCAGTCTAATTTTTCAAAGTGAAAGTACTAAAAGTGGACATACGAGCATTAGACGATTTTTCTAGCTCTAAACCTCCGGATTAGTGCTTTTGTACTAATAGCTCCAATGAGGTCAAAGAATCAATACAGCCGATTAAGCAGAACAACCTTTACCTGGACCTGCCCTTCACACTTCGTCCTCCATTTTTTGCTAAACAAAAGGTTGTCTTTGCTGCTTGCAGCACTCTTTTGTCTTATTTCAGGCTTTTTTATTACTCTTGTTGTCTTGGCTACCCAGGTGAGCACTGGCAAAGTACATATATTATAGATTCTCATTTCTAGGAATATTGTAAGCTGCGGTTAATAATATGAGAATGCCTACCACATGCACCCCAACAAACTCGTTTTAACAATGTTTTCTCATGGTCCGCATCTGCTGCAACTACTTGCTTAGACAGTTGCAGTTTCCAACTATACTAGAGGCACATCATTACAAGCTCCTTCTTACTCTAGCTCTCTGTGCATCCATTTTCAGGCTGAACATTGTAACTTGACTGCGTACACCTTCAACCACTAATTGCAATTCAACCAAGAGAGAAACTGGAGGCAGCTGAGGTGATCCCCACCGAGTCCAGTTTTTAATTCTTCCTAGCCTAACATTTTACACTTTGTGTTCCTTGTAATTATCCTGTAAATAACGAGAGAGATAACTTCTTCTTACCAGACATCCAATTCATTCAGTGCGTTCCCATATTTCTAACAGACAATTGATCACTGTACTGTTCCTGTAGGTGCAATCGAATATCTTTGCATACAACTGCTCCATAAACCATTCATGGATTACATAATTGCCATTCACACTTAACGAAGTGCTTTTCTGACGCCTATGAAGGCTTAATTTAGGAGCTCATTACATTCCATACATTCTCCTACAGCTTAACTGAAACGTGTGGAATAAATTCAAAAGACTTTTATTAATAGACAGTGCTACCTCTGCCATTTCAATGACTGTTCATTTTCATGATAGCAGCCTGCTTTCACTCCCTCGTAACTAATGTATTTTATTAAACGAAAAACTTCCTTTGAAGGAAAACAAGTGGCCCAGTAACTGACTCACTTCCACTTCCCATGGTGAACACACAGACCATGCCATGAAGGAAAGGAAGGGAGATGGAAGTGAAAGAAAAATGAGGTGCAATAGTTGAAGCTCCTTAATTATTTTGAGCACCCAAGACCTTTAATGTGCAGCGACAATGCACGGCTCATGAGAGCTTTCTTAGAGCTTTGACGCAGCCGGAATTGAATCCATGTCACCAGGCTCAGCTGCCATGCTACCACTTACACATATGTTACAGAGCAAGGGCAAACACTAGTACATACTACAATGCTGAGCATGCATGCCTGCACATGCAAACGTCACACGGAAATAACAAATTCAAACTACACCCGATTACTCCTCACACACCTTCCTCCGTCTTCTTCAAATGAAACAAGACGAGGTACCACAACTCCAATAATGGTAAGGAAAGCCACACACATAGCTCTGACCATTAACTGAATTTTATTACCAGGAATATACATAGAAGTACATGTGGCACAGCAGGAACAAACAAAGTCAGAACATCATACTCATTTATAGCCTCAACTTTAATGGCTTGCAAAATCAGTGTACTACAATGGCGTACACCTTTTTACCTTGACTGTTTTGCAAATCACTCTCAAGGATGTTTACAAGTGACAACAAAAGTAGAAAAGCTGTGATGACAAGTTGTTGATGCTAGGCAAAAGCACATTTTCCAGAAGCCCTCTACTTGAGATACGTGGGGCACCAGGAATATTGAGTCCTATCACAAGAAATCAATCACAGTTGAAGCAATGGAATGATGCGGTTAGCTGGCAGGTGCTCACAGAAAAAGGCATAATACACTACAACAAAGGACTGAAGCCAAAATGTTCGCTTTCTAATCAAGCACTGTATGTGTTCTCATGCACGCTATCATGCTGCTAGCTTTGGCAACTTACCCATTAACTGCCCTGTCACTGCCCTGTGATCTGAAAAAAATTTTTTTCTTATTTTTTAGGAGCTACTTAGCACGCTGCATAATGTACACAGATGCCAGAGTTGTATTTTTTATTACTATTCCATGCAAACTGGCACAGCTTTAGTCCAATTGCACAGACTTTTGTTTTATGCTATGCTTCCCTCCACGTATTAATATGTATTGACCTGATTTTCTAATAAGCCCATGTATTGCGTTATTCTGTCCTTTGTCCTTGCCTTTTCTGCTCTTTGCAATGAATAACCACAGCTTGCACCATGACTACATCTAAAACGGCAGCTCAAAGGTACCTGCTCAATGCCGTGCTCCATCAGGGTGCGACCGTGACGGCGCAGAACGCCCATACCGCTGGCCGGTGGTGGCCCCAGTGACTGGCATGCACCCCCTGCTATCGACGACATGGTTGCCAGCTTCACCTGCCAACAGCAGAAGCAATACGCAACTCATAATCACACTGCAAAATAACAAAAATGCTGCAATGCTTTAAAGCACCAAGAATGTAAGAGCAATCAACGCTCTCTCTCTCTTGTCCCTCCTAAAAAACAGTTTTGTTACCTTGAAGGAACAGCAACTTTCTTCGTAACTAGTTAGGCAGGAATGTCCAGAATGTGTGTGCTGGCACTAAATATGCCACTTACGAAAAAGGCATTAAGTGCGTATGAAGCCTCAATGTCATAAAATATCATCATCATAGGCCGGATTATGATTCCCAAACCCAGAAATCATCCTAGCAATTTTTACCGGATAGAACTTACACTCCACGTAAGTGCTATCTGGTGAAGGTGTCCTACTGATACAACCCAGCTCAGATTGGGTTTTGCCCTCACTTGGGTACTGAGAATGGGATATGGCACTTTATTTGGCATCAAAACTGACTACCATTCCAGATATCTTTAATCTTATTCATGCAGATGATGTAACACTTAAATATTAGACTTTCAGAGCCGCTCTGGACAATATCTCCGCAGTGCACAGAGACACTTGTTCTAATATGGCTCAAATGATGCATTGGCTCAAATAATACTTCATTCCATTTTACAGCCTTGGCTTGTTTATCGAGCCCAGTTCTTAAGAGTTTGCTTAGAAACAGTGGGTAGGGAGGCTGTGCTTATTATCACTGGTCTTGCTCACTTGACACCTAGTATTCCCATACTACAAGCTAAGCTCAGTTGTATACTGTTGATGAGCTGATCAACTAGCGTCATAGTGAACATTGCCTGAAGCTTCAAGCTACCCCAACAGCATCTGCACTGCTGCACTATTATAACCCAACCATTCTGCTGCTTCATTTAGTGCCTTAGGTACACCCTCCTTGGCAGTGACTTAGTCGCTGACAGTCGGTTGGTAAGTGCCATGTGCCACATTCATCGGACAGTGACAGAAGTAGAGCTCCCTCTCTCAGCAGACACGACATGGGTGCTTCAAGCCCATGTAGACATAAGCATGGAAGATTGAGTTTTACATACCAGTCTTTGTCCTACAGCCATTCGTAACTGTTTTGTCTAATTTAGCAGATCACGTCTATACTGCTCTATCAACTAGTCCCCTGCTATATACAGGCTCCACACAAGTAGGGCAGTTCGGGCACTAAAGTGCATAGCCAATTCCCTAGATATTTTTGTTGATATCTGCCATAGAGTATGAGCATTTCCTGACCACGTCGCAAGGGTTCGATGCACAATGCACCATTTCAGAGATGATAATGCATCCCATCCTATGAAGATGGCAAAACGCTGCCTATGCCAACCGTAGATGTTGTACAGAGTGAAAATGAATTTGTTCGCTACTCCACGTTTGCTTTAATTCCACTGTGCTGATCCAACCATTCCAACGATCTGAGTGGCGTTTATATATGTAAGCACTCCATACAAGTGGTGTGCTAACTCCTACGTTCAAGATTTACTGGAGGACATCTCTCTTGACATGCCCCCTCTGCCCTGCTACAGCTACAGAGGTGACGGCAGATCATTTCTTGACAACTGGCCTCGGATTTTGGGCGACACACAAGCCGTACCTCGGCAGCCAGGATTATCACCCTAGCAGACCACTAAATACAAGATTCTGGAGATATAAGCTTTAACACCTGGTCTTGTTGTCCTGTATAGGTCTACATCTCCACATCTAACTCGCTTATGCCAAACGGCATATATGCGCAACAAAAGATTTGTATTTAGTTAAATATAAACCAGCAAAAGAAAAAAAAAACTCCCATTGACAGGTGCTTTGACAGGCGGCAATGGCAGGTAGCCTTGATTGGTGAGCTAAACAGCAACACAGAAGATAAACAAAGCTAAACAGGGGTGAAACGTGAGTGTACCTGAGTCGCATTTAGCTTTAGCCACGTAAATCGAGCCATTTTTTTTTCGCTTAAGCACTGCCAAAGCCTCATCGTAAGTATAGCATGAAATGTAGCTCAGGTTTGACTTCTACATCAGCACAGATGTGTGCAGTCATAAAGTTTATGGAATGAAAACAGTAATTTCAATGCAATTTCAAAACAAGCCAAGTGCCTAAAGTGCTTGCAAGTGTGCACGACTTGTTCAGCAATGATATCCCTACCAGGTGACAGGACTGTGAGGCAGCATAACAACAAATTCACAAGAATGCTCATCATGTTGACTTTTGATAGCAAATGTATCTGCATACTGTTCAAAACACACAACCAATGCCAACACCTAATGCTTTTTTTATCCCGACAGGGTGAAAAGCACAGTGCGTATCTCTAAAATAGACACTAGGTAGCCACGAGAGAAAGTGGTAAAAGTCAACCCAAAAATAAAAGTGCCTTGTGTCATACACATAAGGATGAGGTTTCTTCACAAATATAAGGTTCGCTCTTTGTGCTCAAAATAAAAATAAATGTCATCACAAGCAAGAAAAGCCTATTTCAACTCAAATACATGGTAAGACCCAGTTATGCTAGGCCCCAAGTAGAGGTTGGTTATAATAGTTCTATTATAACCTACTTGGAAGGGCTAATCAGTTTTGTGCACCCCACATCTGAAAGAATCTTTTCTCCACTCTTCAGTGAAATTGCAGAGCTTGGTAAGGGACATAACCAGTGCATGTGGATAGTTACAGAACCTCATTTCACAGACAGCAATGGTTGCAGCTATGCAAGTGGCCTTCCACTATCTCTTGACAGAAAATCTTGCGTGTCTTGCAATAGCAGTCATAAATAGCTACCCTACCTTTCTGGAAGCGTTTAGAATTTTTTCGTCTTCTTTTGTTCCATGGCCCACCACAACTTAAGTTACACAACTGTAACAGCAGTAAAAAGTTTAAATGCCCAAGAGGAAGACTTATCAACTGACCAATGGATATTTAGCCACTATCTCATGGAGTTAAACTTGGCACTGACTTCAACAAAATATTCAAGAATATTGTTATGCAGTCTTGCTGCAAGTGGTATTTACAGCTAATAGTCAAGATACTGCACAGGGTGCAAAATAGAGCATGGATACAAAATAGTTGGAGATTTTGGAATTCATATACAAGCTACACATATGTGCTCCTCACTGCTTTTGTAGCATGACGAAGGTTGGCACAGTAACCGATGCACATGCGCCCTAAAGCTGCAAACCTAATACCAGCTGAATTTTAAGGCCCACTTCCCTTCTGTGCATGCCTTATTATCCAAGTCATGTTAGTGCTGAATATATGAAATTGCCCGCAAATTAGTCGTAGAACAGCTGATTGGAACATGCACAAAGACGACATATGGCCCTGAGAAAGAATGAGTGGACGCTGATTGTCACTAGTAGGAAGACACAGATGTTTTATGCACTTGCAAACGCGCGCACCAAGGGCGGCGCAAGACTTATGACCGCTGACGGCGCTACCTCAAAAGTAAGGTTGCGATATCATCGATGTTTCATCTGTTGGCGTAGTATAGGGACAATCAAACGTATTGTAATACTGAATAGGTACTTGTCAAACTTCAACAGTAATAAATAAGATTAGTATTTAAGCCACATAGCCGTACCTTTCGCAAAGAATTTCTGCTGGCATATGCTGCATCTGACTGCGTGCAGAATTAAAACGCCTTCTCTCCAGGCTCCAGCGCACATTAGATGCCGGTAGCTCTTGCACTCTACTCGGCATAAAACCTCACCGCTATCAATGGCCTGATAATTTTAGGATCCAGTAATTGTATAACGCCACTCACAAAATAAATGAACCAGAAGTGCCGATTTCAATTTTCCTTGTGCTGTGAATAGGCGAAAGCGAAAGCAACAGGGCTCACCACTTTCGAACAGGGAACATAAACGCGATTACAAAAACAGACAGACCTTGCAGCACAGCCTTCGGGCCACTCCACGAAGCACACAGGCACTGTTGTACAAGCTCAGCAGCATTGTGGGCGTTACAAAGGCGCGGCTATTACTCACAATAACGACGTAATCGAGTGGACCAATTACAACCAAGAGCACATGGCGATTAACACTTGTCGCCGGCGATCAAACAGAGCTATGATCAAGGACCTCATTACCTGGCGTGATTGTACCGTGAGCGGTCTGGACACGGCCTATCAAAGCCGGAACCTCGTTATAGGAGCAGCGCGATGCGGTCGTCGGGAGTCGAACGGAGAATACGAATAACGTTGGGGCATTGACAACAGCTGATTCCACGTCCTGCTTTGCAAGCCGGTTCACGTGCCCCAACGGTTACGCTATGTCCGCTCGCGCGGGCGTTCTCATTTTTTTTTTTTTCCTCGCGCGTTCCGTTTCCCGAACAGGACAAAGAAAACCAACGAGGAATTTTACAGGCAATGAGATAGAAGATTCGTGAGTGAGGTCGAGATTGAAAAGATAAGGCGCGCAGTGCAATGGATTGAGGATTGAGCAACTATAGTGCCTATAGAGCAACTCGAGCGCTAAAGCGCCAATCCCTAGATCTTGCCGAACAGTGCCTAGGTCGTTCTTTAGGACAAGTTTAGAAGTCTCTAAAAAAACATTTATTGAAATATTATTTAATTTATTAAACAAAAAAATTACAAATTATTAAAAGAGTTTTGTAAAATTGCATATCTATACAAGGTAAAAAACAATTTAAATACGAAACTGAAACTATTTGTTTTACGTTTTTACCTGGGGACTTACTGGGGAACCTGAGGTTGACTAGGGAAATTAACAATGCTCAACGGCGGCTTGGGAGTGCGCCTATGCTGTGACTCTGACTACATGACAGCGCAGGAAAAGGCCCTCAAAGCCAAAGCGGCGCGAGATAGAGGGATCCTGGGCCGACAGGCGCTGTGGGCGTACAACAAGTATGAGGTGGTACGTGCACTGTGGAAGATGGTGGCTGTGCCGGGGCTCACGTACGCCAACGCAACACTGTGTTTATCTGCCGGCACAAGGGAGTTCTTGGAAAGACGGCAGAGGGACGCAGGGCGAATGGCGCTAGGAGTCCACAGGAGCTCACCGGTGGAGGGTGTACAGGGAGATCTTGGCTGGTCCTCATTTGCAGCTCGTGAAGCTGTAGCGAAGCTGAGCTATGAGGCTAGGCTCCTTCGGTTGCCGGACACGAATCTGGCGCACCAAACGTTGGTGCACATCATATACGCGGGACTATCGACGCGATGGACCAGACGGACGGCTAATCTACAGCGTCGTTTCAAGGTGGCACCCTCCTCCATGGCGTCGGCGCCTGCTAAGCCCAGCAACGCAACGAACGCGAAAATCCGGGAGCAGGTGCAAAAGACGGAGACGCGAGAGTGGATGAGTGGAATGATGGCGAAGCCCACCTTGGCTCTCTACCGGGCGGCGAAGACAGCTATCGGCCGTGAGCACTGTTTTGACAATTCGTGCGGTAGCGGCTTGCTGGCGGAGGCCCGCTGCGGAGTGCTCCGCACGCGCGTATGGCGCGCAAAATTCGTAAGCGGTCTGGGCACCGCTTGCGGCACCTGTGGAGGGGCGGAGGAAACGATAGGGCATGTGGTCCTAGAGTGCCCCGGTATAACACCGATCTCGGAGGCCTCAGCCCTCCCTGCTGCCCTGGGTTTCGGCCAGACGGAGCGGAGTGTAGTGGAGACCACTAAACGACGCCTGGAATACTGGTGGCGGAATGGGGCGGTGCAACAGAAGAGCATTCCGGCTGTGAACGTGCCAGAGTGAACTAAGTGGTCACGTGGAACAGATATTGTGTGTGTGTGTGTGTGTGTGTGTGTGTGTGTGTGTGTGTGTGTGTGTGTGTGTGTGTGTGTGTGTGTGTTTGCATTATTATGTTGTTTTTTTTTTTTTTTTTTTTTTTTTTTTTTTTTTTGGCTCCGCCACGCCGACAGGCGGAGGCGACCCGTTAAAAAGGGGACAGCCATCATCACCACCACCACCACCACCAGAACTCAGTAGTGTTTAATCAACCTGTGCCAGTTTGTACGTGTTGTGAAGTTTTGCGGTGAAAGTGCTGTGTTTTACGCTTTGGAAAAAGCCTGACATTATAGTTTTGTGTCATTCATGTGCTTCGTTTGGTGGGAATCTGCAGTTGCAAGTGCTTGGTCGCCGGCATAAATGTCGGTACTTTTGGTCTGTGCCAAGGAAAGCTGCGAGTCCGCTCACTGCCTCTTCGCGCTACCACCGGGCGCCACTCGCGAAAGCAGCGAGGTATGTGGCGCGCGGTCTTCGCTAATTTCTTATTTCCTCGTAGATTTCGCTCGCCGTGGCAGTATTGTTCCTTTCTCGCACTGTTCTAGAAACGGCTGTACGTTCGGGAAATCTCTCACTCGGTCGTACGTTACGGATCGTCGGAGGGTAGATCCCTTGTGTGTTGACCTAGCTCACCCTTCAAGATCAGTGTGCCATCGCTTGTGAAAATAAACATTTTGCAGCCACCACGCCGGCTGAGCGTAACCGCACGAGCTATTTTTTGTCCGAAGCAAAGTGGGTACCAGAGCGCGCTTAGAAAGCTGTGCGTCGTATATCGCTTCCGTCGTCGATGTATGCATGCATTCACAACTGCGTTATTGGTGGTGGCCTTCGCCCGGAGGAGAAAAATTTCGCATGCTTTTTCGCTTCACTGGACTCGCACGATCCCTTTGCGACTACCCAGTCACGAAGCTTGGTCATCCGGAAACACGGACGAACCGTTGTCACGCCGGGCTGGACTTTATTATCCGAGTTAAATGAATATTTTTGGCGTGACCCCAGGCGCCGACAATTGATCGGTCGCGCTCTCGACGCTTGCGACGGCCATCTGACCGTGAGCTCGTCGCGGCGTCGCCGCCGACCCTAGGTGTGACGTCCTGGGACGTCACACCGAGACAGGTCATCGCGGTCGCTAATATTTTTCCTCACGCGAGTTCCCAGTGCGCCGCGTAACGCATTATGTGGTTGGCTTTACGCCGTTCTGTTCGGCGGCGGCATGCCAAGGTGCAGAGACTGCTTCTTTCGACGTCCGGGATGTCGTCGCTTCGCCGGTGCGTGAAGAAGGTGCAAGTGCGTTCACTTCCTTATTATTTATTCATGGAGGCGCTGCTGGGATGACCATATTAGGCGCATGCAAAGCTGCTCGTTCGACCGGCTGCTCAAGACAAGTGAGCCATGTCCTGTGCCTGCACTTTGCAAGCAAACGTAGAACATCTACTACGTACGCGTCATTCCCGCGAGGAGGAAATAAAGCGTTCAGTTAATCGTTTTCTAGTACCACGTACGCTTCGTTCTCGGGAGAAGTAAAGAAAAAAAAAATTAAAACGTGTGGTGTAATCGTTTTCATATAATGTAATGTATTATTATCACATCTGTGGTCTAATTCTGGACAGATAGTTTCTGTCCAGAGTGGCATGCTCATTTCACTTTAAATAATGTGCCTTAATTTTTTTAAGGATTGTTTGCTATCGTTTGCCACTTTCATTATTTTGCTACCCATTAATTTCTTCACTATGCACCATGCTGAAATGCTCGCTGTAAATTCAGAAGTGCTGGGCAGATAGTGAGTGAGCACATTATTGTCTGTAATTATGTATAATCTTTATGAGCGGCATGCTAAGTAGAAGTCAGATATCCGAATGTCCACTCATCCACTTCTGTGTATCAGCTGACAACACTCTGCCACTTTACATACCAGTAAATCTGACAAGTGACCACTACCCATTCAGTTTTGATCATACATTTTAAATTGCACTTTTTGTTCGCTTTGTTTCACACAGAGAAGGAATACAATTGAAAGGCAGGGAGGTTAACTAGGTTTCACAGAATAGGTGACACATCATGCAAGCTCGTAAATGCAAGCAACCTATGCATGTTCCCGGACACAGCAGCATGTGCACTGCTCTGTCTGAAGCCAGACAGTGGCCCACTTTTACAACTACCTCTGAGATGAACGTGCCACCCTTTTCTGCCAGGCATGTTTCAAAACACAAACACGACAACGGCATTTCTATGTATATCTCGCGGCTGAGGGGACGTTGGGGTGCGGTTGCCAAGGCGTGTGCAAAAGCAGATGAGTGTGATTGCACTTGGCCATCTTCAGGGACACAAACAAAATGACAGCCAGTGCACTGAGGTCCTTTGGAGACGATAAGAGGAAAATGGGAAGTGCTGTGTCGTTCTGAATGAGCTGCAAGGCATGCCTTCCGCCT
The DNA here is from genome assembly GCF_055883805.1 of Amblyomma maculatum. NCBI lineage: Eukaryota > Metazoa > Arthropoda > Arachnida > Ixodida > Ixodidae > Amblyomma > Amblyomma maculatum. The sequence continues at coordinate 428,666,204 of NC_139344.1, forward strand.
CGTCAGTGGATGCCCCTTGTAAAAACAGAAAAGACTGAGCAGAATGCATGTGGTGAACAAAATACTACAACTTGTTGACATGAGTTCAGTTTTTAGAGTGGTTTTTCTGTGCCGCGATAAAGGGGCATGGTATTGGGGGAACAGTAAAAAGAGTATGGGACTAATAATTTGGTTGCGTCTTCAATCTTTTGGACGCTTATCTTGCACCTTTGAGCGTATGTTAAGAAACAGAACTGAGAAAGTGTTTAGAAGATAAGGGAGTTGAGCGGAACTCGCGTGATCAGCCTGCATGTAGTGGGGGCAGTTTTAGCTGCTGGTTAATTCTCCTACCGGCTGTGGTTGCACTAAGTCGTCACATTTTTGTAACTTTGTACCAGATTTTATCTTTCTCTTCAGCTTGCATCATGATTATTACATCAGTTGTTGCTGGCCGTAAAGCTTGAAAATATTATGTCATTTATCCTTTTCTTTTTCGAGAACACAAAGAAAATGGTGTCATTTTTTCCTCCATTGCTTTTCATGCATGACTTCATTTGGACAGCTCAAAGTTGTCTTGTAAGAATTGCATCGAATTAGCTGCAGAAAATATGCATAGCATGAGGCAAAACGTCTGTATTGCAGGATAAGAGGTAGTTGGCCATATTGGCAAGTATTCATAACTGTTTCATTGTGTTGGGCACGTGGGCAGCTAGAATTCTCAATTGGATTTTGAAGCACAGGGATAGCAGTGACAGTGGAAAAAGAGACTACTTGTGTCATTCTTCTTTGTTTCTCTTATCGCTTTTTAAGTTCAAATATGAATTACTTGCATGGCTGCCTGCTATATATGAATGTTCCCACCTAATGCATGCTAGCCACTGAATGGGCTATCTTAATCATTCTCATTCATGGATTTAAAGTTTGTGCACCATTCCTCTCCAGTTAAAAAAATGAAGACTCTTATTGAACCTCAGTCTTCAGGGGCACTGTCACTGTAGCCTTCAGGAAGTTGGAATGAACCACCCCTTTTCTATTTTTCTTTTCTTTTTTTCTTACTGTTCAAATATTCACGTGCGAGTGACTGACAGGTTTCAGATGAGTTGCTGCGCTTACCGGTAGAACAATGAAGACTGCATGTAGTAACTGAAAGGTGAGGGTTGCTTCACTTTGGGACAGAGTGGAGCGTGGTCATGAGTTGTTCCCGATTGGATCTCAGCTCCTGAGAAGAGGCTTGAAACAAGTCATGCGCTTGTGGGTTTCGTGGGGAAATTCTGTAGGGTCCCTATGTTCGAGCACTTGTGACACAGATATAAAAATGAACTGTTTAGATTTTGATTGTATTCATTTTATTTGAAGGCACATGAGGTGTAGCTACAGGGTCGAAAAGCCTCAGAAGGAAGGTGGCCGTTGGAGAAAATTAGATAAAATCTGGGGAATATTCTGAACAGGTAATGGTGCACTAAATACTGCTACCTGTATTTTAACATGAAGGCAATATGGCAGAAGTGTCTGCAGTACCGTTTAGCCTAGAAGTATACATTTTTATACTCATGATTCAGTTTGAAAAACATGAAAATTTTGTGCAAGAGTGAAAACTTAGAGTGGACTAAAAATGTCTGAAAAGCTGCTGATCTAGCAAAGCAATGCTGAATTGTTCTAAAATGTTATTTTAGAATCTCCCAGCCGTCCTCACTGCAGGAGTAACAGGAATTTGACTCCTAGCTGTTACACTACAAGTTTCTCGCACAAGCTTTCGAGACTTTGTTAGACTAAGCAAACATACATAACTGCATCTGTTTAAAGCTGTCACAGATGAAGCAAATATAATAACAATAGTTTAAGAGTTTGTGAAGTCACTTTTTTACCTTCATCCTGTGTAAGAAGTTACTAAAGAAGTTATAGCTGGATGTTTATCACCAGGAGCGGACAGTGCAGCGGATATGTCAAATAATGCTTTGCACTGTGCTCTCTTTCCTGTTTATTGTGACTCACACACATTGTTCACGTCTGGTCAATGTCCACGCCTACAATCAAGATAATGGCAGTGCATAGAAATAATTCATTTTTACCTTTCTTGGTTTCATATGTATTGTTTACTTTTCCCTGTGTATTGTCGCTCACTCTCACTCACTGCAGTTTTATTGCACTGAGTGACTTTTTGTTCTGCCAACTTAAGCAGAGTTGCTTGCTCAGCTTTTTCTTTTTACTGCTATGATTTTTTTTTTTTTTTTTTTTTGTACCGAAGAACTTGTTGCAGGTGTGATGTGTCAGCACTGGTGACGCTTTATGCAAGATGGCAATGGCGATATGGCCGTGTCCTTTTCAATGGACGATCGCACAAAGTGATCTGACAAAAAAAAATATATAAAACATGAAAAAGACATTTAAAAAATAAAAACAACAAGAAAGGTCTCAAAGAAAGTCTTTTTTTTTTTTGCGCGCAGTCTAAGAGCTATTTAACCGTACTTCACATTCCCCTCCGTTCAGCCCAACCTCCCACACTTCCCGATGATTTCCCACATTTCACCGGTCTCGCCGCTCCTCGCGTCCACCAGAACTCCAGCCGCCTTTTTGTGCACTCCACAGAGGCCCTCAAAGACTCCACATTGTTCACACTTCCGGATAACTTTGGCTCGCCTTCAACTGCAGCCGCACTGCTGGTGCCTGAGAATCCAAGCGCGAGGGGTAGCGACGCTCTGCGAGGGGCAGAGGCAATTGCACCACATCACAGAATCACGTGCTCTACAGTCTCCTCCCTCGCTCCACAGAGGGCGCAGTCTGGCAGGCATTTACTCGAGAACTTCACTTTCCACTGCCGCATTCTCAGAACTCCACACTGGGCTTCCATCCGCCAGTAGCATGCTCCGCATAGAGTTTTCATAGCACAGCCCTGGGCCGATCCCTGTCTTTTGTGCACTGTACAGTGCCAGCGATGGCTTTGCCTTGGCCTTGTGTACCCACTCAGCCGTCACCGCTTCTTTTACTTTCAGTTTTTTGTTTCCCTAGCTTACCGCAGGTACCTCTGAGAGGCATGCTGCTGGCAGGTGGTATCTTTCCTACAACTTCACTGTCCGCCTAGTTCACTTAGTCAAAATCCAAGCGGTTATTAAGTGAACTAGTGTCTGATGTGCTCTTGGAGTCGCATCAGGCAGTCCACACATGTTGCCTTAGCTGCCGCCTCCCGCACTATGAATGAGGACTATCTAGCTTCCCCCTGGATTCCCTCCACTGCAGTGTGTTCAGCACTTCTAAGGCCACCTGGCTGACTGCCCTCTGGTGTCACTCAAGAAACTTCCGTGAGCCAGCGGAGATACTCAAAACTGCATTAGCGTACATCAGAGCCGGTACCGCCGCCATCTTCCACAGGGCTCTGGTCACTTCGTAGTAGTTGTACGCCCAAAGCGCCGATGGTCCAAGACACCCTTGTAGCACGCTGTTTTCCCCTGCACTTCCCTTTCATGTTGTCCAAGGTAGTTTACCCTGATCGACAACCTGACACAGAGGTATCTTGTGGACTTCACTTTCTCTATCTGATGCCCCTGTAGTTCCCACTTGTGCCTGCTCTGTGCATCTCCTTCGCCCCATACCATCACCACGCACTTTGAAAAGCTAAACTTCAAATGAAGCTAACCCATCCCCGTGGGGCAGATGTTCAGCAGCTTCTGCAGCTCCTCTGGAGTCCCTACTAAGACCGCATATTCATCGGCATACGCCAGAGCTGGTATATGTTGCTCAACTTTCTTTCCGGCCTCCAGATGTTCAAGGCGACAACCGTACCCGGATTCCTCCAGCTGTCTCGTAACCCCCGCGACATAGGCACGGGTGGTCTGGCAGTGTTGCCCCGAGAGATGAACACTGCAGGCCTTTCTTGTTTTGATGAGGAGGAAGGAGGAAATGAGTGAGATACAAGGGGAAAGGGACAGAGCCAATGATTGCTCAGCCACCAGGGCTGTGTAACCAGTGCTGATGGTGAGGCAAATAGTCGGAGCATGTGTGCATGAGTGCACAGCTGCGCCACTGCACAGCAATTGTAATGCTACGTATGGTTGCAAAAAAATAGACGTCTACTATTTCAATGCTATGGGCTCTGCATTTTACTATGGGTGTAGCGGAGTAGCTTAAAAGAAGCGGACAGCTCCTCAAATCTTGGAATGTGGTAAGCTTTGCATACTTCACGAAGTAGCTTGCCAGGGTGGAATTTGGTTTCTCACACAGTAGTACTCTTTCTTTGTTAGAATGATGTTATTGACGTGCATGCAGACGAACACCTTCTCCAATTCATTGCGATACCTCAGTGAAGAATATTACTACTTTCCTGCCTTTCGGCATAGGATTGCCCTAATGGGAGTGCAGAAACTTTATGGGAAAGCAGTTACAGGAGGGGCTAAACAGTGAGCACAGTGTTTATTGCTTATGCAGGCCTTGTCAGTAATGCGGTCCTGTGTGCTTCATTGCCCTTTCAACGCCCACCATACATGAAACCTTTACCATCCTTGCGATAGGTAGCCAACCAAGTTTAATATACAGTGGCAACCAGGATGTTGGCATTTTTCTTTTGATGATATCCTCAGGGTCATTCTATCCAAAATGTTTATAAAGATGAGATTAGAATTAAGAAAAAAAATTGCAGAGGCTTATACCAGTTGTTGTGAAGCATGGCTACATGGTCATTCTGGCATTTCTTCTCTGTGTGAGCTTCTCGCTCTTCGTCATGCCTCAAGCCGATCGTGCTTTCTCTTTGCTGCTACTTCTCGATAAGCTATATCGGCTGAATGGTTGCACTCAACCTGATGCCTGCATCGAAGTACTCGGATTGGCAAGCACCTCATCCATAGTGAGACCGAGGCGAAGAGCGCTCGCGCTAACGGCTCAAGGTCAACCACGCCAGTGATTGACCTTGGGAGTTGCAGTGTGAAGAGTAGAGCTACACTCTAAAAGGAGCAGCCTATCACTCGGATTATGTTTGCTGCTTTTGGAAAGCTATGCACGCAATAAATATATGTCCTTGTGGTACTGGCATGGGGTTTAGGCACTTCGGATAGTTTCTCAGGAGCTTGGTAGCCAGTGGTTGGAAGTGAATTGAGAATGCAAAAGAGTGTTTTTTCACAAGGTGCAGACATTGAAAGCTTCAATAGGAGTGCTTTTCAGAGCTCTTTCCCTGATTCTTGATTAGAGGTTTAGGTCAGCTTTTCTTTCACAACATCACAGTATGATCTAGCCTCTATATCAGTGTGCATATCGTGAAATTCTAAACTTGACCTCCCAGTCCCTTATTTTCGTCACAAATTTGCTTTTCAACATTGTGTTTTAGGGCAGTGTGACATACAAGGCTTGAAAAGTGGCTCCAGGCTTTTTTTTTTTTTTTCTTTTTGAACATTTAGAATTCATAATCAAATTACATTCCTTGCTTTGAGTCCCCTCTAGCCATTTCAGAAAAAGGCATTTATTTCAAAATACCAGGTAGAAGTACTTCAAAAGGAGCAAGATCTACAAAGCCAAAATTGAAAGCAGGTTATGGCCCGCCTATGCTGTTACGAATACGGCCACAAACACTATAGTGCGCGCATCACTTGGCTAAACATGCTTTAAGTGATAGCTGGAGGCACTGTTTGTTCGAAATCACCAAAGAAAGCTCAAAATTTTGCCTTGCAGGAAATGCGGAGTGACTATAGACCCAGTGACGTCATCCTCCCAAGGTTGCCTGTAGAAGTCTCCCCAGTTGCGTCCACAAAATGGGGAGCTTTAAAATTAATTTGCGCTGCAACAAAAGATTGAACTACTGTGATATTTTGTACAAACGAGTAGAAAACTGAAGAGAACTGGTGTAAAATCTAAGGAGTTTGAAAAAACACTGGAGTTGATCTTTAAGGCATGTTAAAATTCCATAAAATTCCCCCTTTCTTCCTTTTATACATTGCATCGAGTCATTATCCATGGCTAGTAGTCTCCGTTATATGTGCCAGATAAGTACCCTTCTCATCGCTAGGCTCGTCGAACACATTTCCATCGCACTACTTGCCCTGTGGCCTTTATTTAATCGGGGGTGGAGCTTGTAGCTTCTTGTCATGCACTCGAGCCAGTGCAGTGTTCCCGCATTGTGCAACTAGGTACCTACCATCTCTGGCATGCCTCTTTCTTCAAAATTAGTCTCATTTTGAGCAGCTTCACTACAGCCGATGGCCATTCTTTGCCTCTCTGTACTGCTCTACTTCCATGATGCCTCACCTGAAGCACAACAGTGCATTTCCAGAAGTGAGCCCTTGGTACCTGTCATGCCAGTCCACTTTTGCCTTGCTCTTCACTGCAGCAGGCTCTTCTTGCGTTCTCAAATTCACCGCAGCCTCACTTGTTCATACTGTGAGTTATTACTATATCTGGTTCCGACGTCCTCCCGAATGCACTTTTTTCCATTCTTGCTTGAATCTTTACATTATATCAGGGGTAGAAGTGCTGCTCCAATTGCTCCATCCTGCTCTAAACTGCTTTTCCTGCTCTATCCTGCTCCAAAATGCAATATTGCTCCAAAACTGCTCCAAACTGGCTATTTTGATGTCCTGCCATCAAATTTAACAGAACACTGGAACAATGTCATTGCACCAGTGGCAAAGGTATAACGCATCTTGCACTGGGCTTAATAAAAATGAAAATTTTGCAAGGAAAGGAAGTATGGAGCATAATAAATATTTATTAGCAAATAAATTTAGTATGAGCCACCGGCGAATGGATTATAATTGTTGAAAAAAAAATGCACTGTGCATGTGACGTAGCACCCCCTCTCAGCTTTTTGAATCGCTGGTGGAGAGAAGCGAGATCAGCAAGCGAAGCAGGTAGCACTAACTACTGTGAGCTGTTTGGAAGAAAACTTGCCCTGACTGCAATAACTGCATGCTAATGGTTCTGCTGTGAAAACAAGCAGGTACTTCACTGCCGATCCTTTTTGTCAGTGACAAGCTTGCCAGGCCTACTGCAGACAAAACCATACTTAAGTGTTATGGGTTGGTATGCCAAAGCTATGAATCACTAGGAAGCTTCTCAAGATTGTTGGAAAAGCATACGAGGTTTATCACCAAAATTTAAAAAATGAGCCACAGCATTGCTCAAGCAAAGAATGATGAACCATTGGCAGGAGGCAGTGAAGTAAAAAAGGTGTAGGATGGAAAGGCTACCCCTCAAAGCCATCTCTCTACATCCTAAAGCTGCTCCAAAATGCCCAAGCCTGCTTTCACCTTTGTAGACCCCCACACGCTGTTAACACACTGCATACATTATGTCAAAAGATTTGGGCAACCCTGCAGTGGCCACAGGATTGGAGGAGGTCAGTTTACATCCCCATTCCAAAGAAAGGCAGTGCCAAAGATTGTTCCAACTACCGCACGATCGCGCTTATTTCGCATGCTAGCAAGGTGATGTTAAAAATCCTGCAAGGTAGGCTGCAGCAGTATGTGGATCGGGAGCTTCCGGACGTGCAAGCTGGGTTTCGCAAGGGCAGAGGAACTAGAGACCAAATTGCCAACCTTCGCTGGATCATGGAAAAAGCAAGAGAGTTCCAGAAACCCATTTACTTCTGCTTTATTGATTATGCGAAAGCGTTTGACTGCGTAGATCACAGCAGATTGTGGCAAGCTCTCCAAGAGATGGGAGTTCCAATTCACCTCATCTGTCTCCTCAGGAACCTTTATGAAGGGCAAGAGGCCACAGTCAGAACTGGGCATGGTCTTACTGATTGGTTTCCGATTGAGAAAGGGGTGAGGCAAGGCTGCATACTGTCGCCCTGCCTATTTAACCTATATGCAGAGTGCATCATGAGGAAGGCCGGTCTGGACGAGCCTTCAGCTGGAGTGAAGATTGCTGGAAAACGTATCAACAACCTTAGATATGCGGATGATACCACTTTAATGGCAGAAAGTGAAGTGGAACTCAAGAGACTTCTGATGCGTGTACAAGAAGAGAGTGAGAAGTTTGGGATTAAACTGAACATTAAAAAGACGAAGATCATGGCGTCTTGCCCTATCAAGTCCTGGAGCATCAATGGACAAGAAGTGGAAGCTGTGACAGATTTTCTGTTCTTGGGCGCCAAGATTACCTCGGAAGGAGACTGCAGCCATGAAATTAGGAGACGCCTGCTTCTGGGAAAGAGAGCAATGGTTAGCCTTGACCGCCTAGTAAAGAGCAGAGACATTAGTCTGCCAACCAAGATCCGTATAACCCGTGCTATGGTCTTTCCAGTTGTGATGTATGGATGCGAGAGTTGGACTGTGAAAAAGGCTGACCGCCGAAGAATTGACGCGTTTGAATTGTGGTGCTGGCGAAGACTCTTAAGAGTTCCTTGGACTGCCAGAAGATCAAATCAGTCGATATTGTCGACCATAAACCCTGACTGCTCATTGGAGGGTCAAATTCTAAAGTTAAAGCTCAGCTACTTTGGTCATCTGATGAGAAGAGAGGAGTCGCTGGAGAAAGATTTGATGTTGGGAAAGGTTGAGGGTCGCCGGAGAAGGGGTAGGCAGCGAACGCAATGGTTAGATGGCATTCTCGAGGCATTGCAGATGAAGCTATGTAATGTTAAGAAGATAGTGAGAGACCGGAAAGCGTGGCGTGACATGGTCCGTAGGGTCACGAAGAGTCGGACACGACTGAACGCCTGAACTGAACCATATTTACAAATGGACAAGACGAGCGAGGTTGTGCTGCAGTCATCTGCGATCCCACGGTAGGCAAAAAGCACGGGAGCGATACTGGCACCAAGCTCGTCAAGGCGCAACATTGTGGTTTGACGGTGCCTTTTTGGCAGACGGAATATCCATGTGCTCAGGAATTCATCAGCAAGGCATAGGATCAAAAGGGATCATGTAATGCCTCATACCTGGGGGCTTTGAGGTGTATTCTAAATAAGTAAAATAAAGTAAGGAGCCGAAATGTCATGCCCATTAATCTGAACTCCAAATGAGTATCGCTGCTAGAGCTCATTGAAGTGGTAGACTGGACATTTGAATCTATCAAGTCAAAATAGATAAACACATTAGGTGAGACTAGATGTTTAATTATAAAGCACACCAGCAAGCATTACGTTTGCTGCTAGTCTTTTCCAAGCTTTTTCTAAGGTTGGCCTGCGTTACATATTTTACATGCTTTGTCAGAGATGAGTGTGAGGTTGGAAAGGCATTGAACTTGCATAAAAAAGAATCAGGTTGGAGAATTTGTATTTCAGAAAAAGAAAACTGCAATTATCAAAGGTGTTTGACCTTAGAAATGTGTTCCAAAACATAATGCAAATGCTCTAAAACTCTTGTTTCGTTGCTCCAAAGCTGCTCCAAAATGCTCGAGCCTTCTTCCACCCGTTATATAATTCAGGATTACGAGCAGATTAAAAGATGCAAACGTGACACAGAGACAAGACAAATAATAATCCACTCTTTGTCCTGTCTCTTGGTGCCATCGTTGCACATTTTAACTCGTTAATAATTATGTACTTACAAAGCTAGTACCAGCCAGCCCAACTAGCTAGCCTTTTATTGATTGAATCTCTATTACCTGCAGTGCAGTTAGGTTGTACTTGTGAGATTATTGTCAGTAACCTTGCAGATTTATAGCCTGCCTCTTCTGTCTTAAATTTATCTAGTCTTTTCTGGTGGTCAGTATTTATTTATTTTTCTTACGCCTTCCTTGTGACACACTTTGTAGTAGTTTGTAATGCTCTGGTTTCTGTCCATTGCTTTAATAGGTTAATCCATCTGCTAACTGAACTTAAGGCTGCAGCATACGTGATCAGTTAGTCTGTGCTTTTAGAGCTAATTTAGGAATTTTAAGTGACTGATTATCAGGTTGCTAGTAATAGTTATGGCTTTTACTGGCCATGTAGTCCTTCTGAGTTTCAGCTTGATAGGTGAACATTCATGGCTGTTTCATTGTCGTTTTGCTCACATTACAAATTGTTAGTTTTGGGGCATGAAGAGGAAAAATTACGGCTCGAAGCATGAGTGTTTGCCCAGTCTGGAAAACCCTGGCGCAATGCACGTGCCACACGGCACGTACGGTCCTTTCAGTTATCACCCCTATGTTGACGCCCTTCCCAACAGAGGTGTCAGGGCCATTGTTAGAGTTGGAAGGTCTGCTGGCTTTTTTTTTCGCCCTTTGTAGGCTATCACCGTGTGCACAAACTGAGCTTCTATCTTTAGTTCCTTCTTTACAAGCATAGCCCAGAAAGAAGTGAAAACATTATCAGGGTAGGAACACTGATGAGGTGAGAGTGTGTTAGGGAGTAATGTTTACTAGCAGAAGGGCTTCCGTTCTTTGGGACAGAACCTTCTTCTAGCCATTTGTAGTTGCCTGAGCATTGGTTCCTAGGCATACTTTGTTGTATCCAGTGTGCTCTGACCTCTCGTCGAAACGCCTAACACACTAAGGCTTCCCCTCCACCCTTGCTCATTTTGCTTTGGTGTTTTTTTGGAATTCTGTCTTCCTGCCCATTCCTCTTCCCTGGATCACAAAAAGTTACCGATGCCTAGGATGGAATGACAGTGCACTTTTTTTTTTGCTGTATAACTTGCAGCTATTTTGGCATGCTGTCCCTAGATTATTGAAAAAGTGAACAGAATTCATCTTGACATTTGTATTAGAACAAAATGAGGCTACATTGCCAGCAGATGCTGTACAGGCACTGTCAAAATAAATGAAAGGCAACATTAATGAAAAAATTTAATTTCATCTCCCTCTTTTCATGCATCCTTCAATAGACATATGCAGCCTAACTGTGCATTTGAAAATTAAACAGGTCACCAATCAACAACCATTACGCTTTGGATTTTTTTTTTTTTTTTTTTGGCAGAATCATCTTTCATTTATTTTTGACGGCACCTGCACGTAAAAAAATATAAATTGCGGAATTTGTGCTAAGTTTCAGATGGTTTTTTTCTAGTGACTTGACACGAAATATGTAGAGCATTTAGCATTAAAAGACCAAGAAAAGCTAGAGATAAGCGGACACAATTGCTTCATACTACAGTGCATTCTCGAGCACAGCAGTTTCTTTAATTGCTTTCATTGCACATAGCTTCTAATCCTTTCCTTTCTTTTAATTTCTTTTATGCTACTCATAAGATATAGTTCACTCAGCATTTCTCTTTTTATTTTTTGTACTTGTTTAGAGATGCACAGGTGGGCGTTAAGAAATCAAAAGTCTTTGTTGCAAATCTCTTGCTGATTAAGTCAATATGTAATGCTTGTGCTCTGATGTCTTTCCGGGTGCCTTATCCTTTTTTTACTGCGGCACTCTCTCAGAGCAGGAGACATCAAGAATCCAATATCAACCTAACTTTCCTTGGCAGCCATTGTTGTGAGATGTCCGCTGGAATTTGCTACTTGCAGATATTAGATAGGCACAGATTGCGTTGGCCTTTTGGTTTTCCTTCCACACTCATTACAGAGACCAAAGGGTGCCCAGTGCAGTATCATATGAGGACCTCTTCTGTTTATTTTTTTTTTTCATGTTCTAGGTTTACCGCAAGCATACTAACAAGGCTGTGACACATGAACATCATTTTCCGGTGCACATTTTTCTTTTTATGACAGTGTCACCGCCTCATGCTTGGTTAGCTTTATCTTGGCAAGCCCTGAATGTAGTCTCTTTTTTTTTTCCCCCCTCTGTGCACCTCTCAGAAATTCCTTATCCTTAGTTGTCGCGTCTTCATTCAGTGAGCGAGATCGAGAAGCTTGCTTATTTTTTTCTTTGCCTTCCTCTCTCCAGGAGTGTTGTACCAGTTGCGGGGGGCTGAGCACAGCCTGGTGAGTCTTGACGGGAGAGGAAACGAAGGACACTTCCCTTTGGACGGGAGACTCTTCTTCCTGAGGCTGCTGCTGCTTTGCGCTTTTGGGGTTCAGGGAACGCTTGGGGTGTTCAGGTGAGAGGTGGGTGACTGGCTGCTGCCACGTGCACTTTTAACCAAACTGCTCGGAATTGGTGCTACTAGTTATTTGGTTGTGGCTAATTTTTCTCAAAGCTAGGCTGCTGTATTAACTGTTTGGGTCAGTTGGCTGGTTGTGGTAGAGGCTTGCAGCTAGTTTGTTTTCTCTTTCTGTTTGAGCCAGGGGGGGCCGTCTTTCTTTTATTCTTCTTTATTGGTGCATGTAGTGGATTGTTGGGCATTCTTCTCGTGCTGTGAAATCGAACCTAGTACACAATGCAGTGTGGAGCATTGCCCAGCTGACTGTCTCATTTGATGGCATGTTCATAGTGTTCATTACATGGAGCGAGCATGTTTAACATGCCTTCGGCACTTCTGATTTTTTGTGCCAGCAAAGCTCTTGTAGTGCATGCTCCCTACCTTATCAATCACAAATGTGTCCTTACTGACAGTGTTGGGTGATTAGTGCACGAATTGATTGCTTGATGCTGGTAGCTAGCTTTGTAGCAGTGTCATGGACAGGCTCTTTGAACTGTGGCACTTTTAACAGCTCCTGCAGATAACTTTAGAATGAGCGCCTTGCATTGATGTGTTCAGAAGCATCCAGTGCCCTGACGTGCTTGAAAAGGAAATTGAATTTGCTGGATTAAATTAGCTGCCATCCTCAGTATGTTTAGTTTATCCTAAGTAGATAAGCCTCACAATAACACTTTGGGTGCGTGTCATGTTTATCTGACCTCCTTGTCGTCATCAAGGATTGTTACTGATGTCCTCTTCAGGACATACACTAACCTTGTCCAGCTCTTGTCACAAATCCGTGCTTGAAACTGCTTTATTTCATGAGCAGACTGGCTTGCAGTCCCCCAGGTTCTTTCGACATTCTAGGAAGAGGTCTCCAAATCTCATCTCCCCACTTGACATTTGCCGTATTGCGTGGATGGCTGTGAAAATTTTCAGCAGCTTGTGCTAGTTTAAAGCCTGTGTTCAGCAGCTGTCAACTGACTAAGAACATAGGATGTGGACAGTTTTAAGAGGAGGTAGGCCATCAGGTTATGAGGTGTCATCTCTTGAAGTTAATTTTTGGATTGGATGGAATGGTGTTGATGATCATCAGTGCTATTGATCTCGGTATTGCTGATGAGATCTCACTATTCCTGATGAGATCTCGGTATTCCTGATGCGTTCCTTGAATAGTGACCTGGCAACACATCGCAGGAACGAACTGGACTAGGTCTTTGGACATTGAGTACACCTCATTGCAAGAAATGTACGAAAAATATACAAGTAGGCTGGAGTAGTACTCGTGCCACTTTGTCTATCTCACCGTGAAATGACCTTTCCATGAAACATTTGCCTGAGCAGTTTTTCTCTCTTCAAGCTGTTTTCTACATTCTCTCCAATTTCCCTTCAGTGCCCAAAAATGGACAGCTTAACTCAGTTTTCACAGCATTCTGCAGCTATTTTGTTTGGCCATTTGGAGACAAACTTGTGACTACCAATCAAGAGGGCCTCTATAAGTGAAGGAGCAAATGGCACGCCAGTGTCTGCTGGGTTGTTTACTCATAAGCTCTGAATGCATTCCGTGAAGTTGTTTTACACAGACGAAAATGACAGCGAAAACACAAGGGAAGTGAAAATGCATTTGGCACCACACTCATTGTTGTGGCCACTCTCCCACCTTTTACTGCCTGTCTTTGAGGCACCTGTTCCTTGTCATGCGATTGCCACAAGGCGCAATATTTTATGCCCCCGTCTACCGAAAAGGACCAACCGTCAACACTGTTCTGTGGCTCAGGCACAATCACCGAAGGCCTTCGCTCATCACCACCGGCCAACAGTCATCCCTGGACCATATCACATTTGTTTTCAAAATAAGAACATACAAATGGTGCCAGGACGAGAGTAGGCTCCCTGCATAGAGTTGGCTCGAAGATGCTCTGCTTAAAAGCTGAATCAGATCCAAGGAGTACCAACTCTGACCTAACTGTGCATCTTATGAGCTTCTAGCTTCATCCAGCTGCACCACAGTAAATAGAAAATAATGTCTGCTAGGATTATTCACTTAGAACCCTCATGATTTTAAAGTCTCATTCCACCGCTCACTATCTAAGCACGAACATCGACTTGAGGCAGTTTTTTTTTTTTTCTTAAAATTTTTTTGTGGTCTGTTATGAACGACTTGCCCTGCGGGCAATAAAGGGGCGCATCTGTATAACACCTGTAGCTGCATACACATGCAGAGGCCTATCTTCTCGCTGGAAGATCCTGGCAGGCTCGTTAAATGATTCCAGGTTTACTTGGAAGCCTTAAGGTGTGGACACTGCATAGGATAACAACATAGCACAAGTCTCTGTCACCACCTTTCTTGAGGAGGAATATCATGTTATTCTTTCATAGTTATAGTAATTATCTATGTAGGATGGCAAGCTCTCCTTTGCAGCATCTTCACCGCCCTTCACATAGTTTGCTACTACTCTTAATCCTCACCTGCTGCTTTTTCATTGTGTAAGGCTGTGCATGATGCTGACACTTATCTAACTTTTGTTTTCTTGCACTTAATAAACTTTCAAAAATGCTTAGAATGCTTTTATTTCATGCTAGCTCTGCAAACTTGTGTGTTCCACTAGCTGACGGTTGTTGCAGAATGACTGCATGCATTGCACAATGTGAGGAGGCAGTGGCAGCTTTTTGTCTGTGGTACCGGTCTTCCTTCTTCGTCATCTAGAGCATGCTTCGTTGTTTGTTTCCCTGCCAAACAAAAACATTTTTCATTTGTAGCCGGGACTGACCAGTACTGACAAGACGAAAAAGGTTTGGCTTGAACCTTGAGACATATGACGAGTTACACATTCATCTGTCAATGTGAATTTTATGAGCATATTGCAGAGGCAAATGCTGGTTAGGGTTGTGTATTATTTAAGCTGTGAGTCAGCAGTGTATCGTATCTGTGTATTTCGTGCTGATCACTGAATGGTGAGACAACTCTGGTGTGACCCTCAATCTCATGCATTCTCATGTACATGTTAAGACCTGATCTACTTTCAAGGTGAACATTAGTACATAGTGTGCATATTGATAGTACTCTCACTGATAGTGTGTCATTACAGTTTTTTTTTTGCAAACTGCTGCCTTCAAAAGTGGTGGACATAAGTGCCATCAGTGCTTTGTTTCTCTGTATCTCCAGAAAATTTTGTAGGAATAACTAAATTGGTATGGCAGAGCCATTACAAGTGAACAGTCATGGATTGTAATCTAAAAGAAAGGGGGGAGGGGGAGTGTTTTCAGCGAGGTTTTTTTTTTTATGCATACACCTAAAGCTGCTGCCGAGCAATAAATATGGCAAGAAAATTTGAATTTTTTGTTTCATTTAAATGTGTCACACATGTTGCCGACCAGATACCGATACTTCATTGCAACAATCATATTATTGGAATGCTCAGGCTGGTATTTATATATGAATGCACTGGGAAGTAGTGGCATCGCATGGTGTGTGAAAAATTTACTGTAAATGTTGAACAATGTCATTCTGCTTTCAATGCGGTCCTAGTTCTCTATGCCTTGTAAGGCAACGTGCTGGCATATGAGTGCACATGAGAATGGGGCTTGTCTTATGTGATGATCATAAAGAATAGCCGGCAGTTGTATCAGCGTGCAGCAAATGTTGTAGCCTATCAGGGGTGGAATAATGTAGCGATTCCAAAACCTAGTCCATTCCCTTGGCGATGATGTCAAAATTGTGTATGAGGTGACGACTATGTGAACTTACTCCTGACGTCCTGTGACGTCCTGCAACGCTACCTTATTATGCACAGATTCAAATTTCAACCGGCCAATAGCAGAAAAGGCGATGGAATGGAATAGTTTTCGGATGGAATAGAATCCTTATATTATTCCATCCCAAATGTAAATGTTATGGCATTGCTCAGGTGCTGCGCCTTGCACGCTAACAGCCACAAGAAGCAAAAAGGTTGACTGCCTTGTTTCATGCTTTTTCCCTGTTCCTTTTTTAGTATGCAGCTGTGGGCTTGGGCTACGTGTTTGATGCTCTGTTTCAAATGAGGTTGGGAGCCGAGTTCTTCATCTTGCTTTTGAAGCACAACTGAAAGCCTGCAAGCCAAACTGATTAAGTGTGTAGCAACTGCTGTGAAGACAGGGATAACTATTCGAATTGCAATTCTTGACTAACAGACCTTTCTTATTTGTATAGATAGTGTATGCATAGAAGGTGCTAGAAGCAGCATGCTGCCAACATTAAGGTTTTGAAAACTGTCACATATTTAGACTGCAAGATGTTAGATTTCAGTTTTAATAAAAACAATGGCTAATGTCTTCAGCCTATACACCTTTTCAATAAGTGGTCGTTGGGCACCGTCATAGTGCTTGCTGGACTGCATTTTGTGCTTGTAGCTACCATGGTGTAAGCCCAATGGAACCAGTTTTTCTGCACAAAATGCATTCGAGCGAGCACTATGGCGGTGCCCAACGACCAGTTATTGAAAAGGTGCATAGGACTAGTCTTTAGTGCTTAATGTTAAAACAATGTTGCTTCAAAGCATGATACGTTAATGGCAACGGCATGGAGACTTACATTAACACATAACCATCTACGAAAGTGTCTACTGTTTCACCCATCTGCATGCTGACACAAAGGCAGCTCCTTTTTTACACTGAAGTCTATCACATAAAAAAACATTTTAAACACTGTATGCTAATGTGAGTGTGTGGTAGAAATGTCCGATTAGGGATGAAGTTTCAGTGTGAGGTATTGTGTGTTTTAGTTTCACAATTGCCTTGTTGCGTCTTTTGAAATTAGATTCCTCATTACATTGGTAATATACTGTACCTCAGTCTTTCATTGTAGGGTGCACATTTTTTTCTATGGTACCTTAATTTTATTGCATGTTCTCTCTGGTCAGTTATTGACCCCTGCTCGTGTGCTAGAGTGCCATATTTACAACCGCTCCCTAAAGCATTGTAGCGTTTCATACCATGACATGTCAATATTTACTGCTCTCTTCTTTTATGGGAGTCTAGGGTATAGTAGCCTCTTCCAGGCTGTCGTGCTAGCATCAAGCTTTACCTAAAGTGAGCGGTGCTCGTTACTGGCCAACTCAAAATGTTCAGCAATTAATCCAGTCTACAAAAAGATGAGCCTCACGCAGGAAGTTGCACAATGATTTAAAAGTTTATAAGAGGCAGAAAAATAAAAGGAATTTAGGGTTGTCGCTATGAGTATGTGTTGTGTAAAAGGCTCACGGGGCTGTGCATGATGTTCAAGGTAGGAACAGTGCCTTGGCCATTTCTGCATTCGTGCATCCTGGAGAGAGAGCATGCACAGTGGCAGTGAAGCCTTAGTTACTCTCATTCAGGCTTGTGCATACTCTTCAAAACATATCAGTGAGATGCACTTATTAAGATAGGGCATAGATGAGGCACGAGAGGGTTCTGCTGCTGAACTGTAGAACTCTACCATTTACCATTGTGGTGAATGGTCGTCTGCTTACAAAAAAAAAAATTAGAAGAGTTCAACGCTGCTGAGCCGAATATTGAGCAAAAGCAATAGCTGCGGGTGACCAAACATTCTTCTAATTCTTCTTCTTCTTCTTCCCCAGCCCACACATAAAGCCCCGCTTTAACCAAGCCATGTGAATGTGCCTTAATGGCCTAGAGGGGTAACGAAATGCCGAGGTCCTGGCAGGCTGATTCTAACATAAGCATCCCATGTGAAACGAGAGACCCAAGTTGGCAGCTCCTCCCAGCCCACATATAAAGCCCCTCTTTAACCAAACTGTATGAACGTGCCTTATTGGGCTCTAGGAGTAACGTGAATGCCAGGGTCCTGGCAAGCTGATTCTGACATAACCGTCCCGTGTTGGCAGCTCCTGCCAGCATGGGGTCGTCTACGAGGGTCGTCTAAAGGTCAGAGGTCAATGATGGTGACCGCCGGGCCACGCTGACGGCTCAAACTGCGAGCAGTATTGCTTTCGCTATAAAAAGAGCCCTCTGTGGTAAGATGGTTGAGGCCACGGGAGGTTGTGGCATGAGCCCTCCATCCTTCTGGCCTGCTGGTCTACAACTAAAGGAAAAGGAGCTGTGTGTGTACTGTGAGCGAGAGGGAAAGGATGGCGGCAAGCGTAGTAGTGTTGTGGCGTCGCATATTTGAAAGACTGTGAGCGGAAATTAGAAAGGCAGTGGGAGAGGCTGAGCATACGTCATTCTGCTGACTACCTTGAGTGAGCTGTTGCAGTTGTTTGCGGTACAGCAAAAACAAAGAAAGGATCTGCACGCACGCATGGCTTTCGGCAGGTGTGCATCACCTGTGCAAGCAAGAGCAGCTGCATTCAAGGGAGGCTGATAGAAAGCCAAAATGATTTTCAGAATCTCTGCAGCAGCCTATCCTTTTGAAGAATTGTTGTGTTAGAATGCATCTTGGGTCACACTTAAGATATATCAGCTGGCCTGTTTTGACCAGAGAGCCTTCTCGAGACCCTTTTAATACGGGGCCAGATATGGTGGGTTTTCTTTTCTTTTTTTTTTTTTTTTTCCCATGCCCGCAAGTGAAACCAGCTGACATGTACTATTTTTCCGTGTTTGACTATGGCTGTCCTGTGCGAGGGTGTGAATGAGGTGACTTTTCTATTTTCCTTCCTGGAATGGTGTCGTCGTGTTGCTATGCTTCCTGTCCTCAGTTTATCAGGCCTACCTTTTATGAACATCCTGAAAAAGTTCGTGCACGGCAGGCAGGGTGCGGGTGACGTTACCTTGTGCGTGTGGTGCTCTTGAATTGTGCTGCAGTATGCAGGCGCTGGATGGTCTTCTGTATTTGTTTATTTGTTTTGTGTTTTGATTATTTGTCTAGGCCTTGCATCCCTTTCGAGAGCTTGTACGTAGTGTGCAGTAGTACAGTACATAGCTGCCAAGATATACTAGCTCTGCACATGTCAGTATTGTTCGCTTTTTGTTTAAGAAAATTGCAGCATGTTTTATACATTGCTGTTGGGCACCTGCTTTCTGACATTGTTGTCAGTACAGACTAATGATATTGTCTGGAATATACCCCACATAGATTCAGTTTCATTGTTAGGGGAAGATTAAGACTTTGTTCTGCGATGAAAAATAGCATGAAGGGAAGACAAGACAGGTAGAGAAACAAGAACAGGCACTACTCTTTATCATGACCTTTAGCAATCATAGCTATGGTTGCTTTTGCATTGTAAGACTCAATATAACTAACTATTTGTTTCCTTTTAACACCTACTTTGCATTGCTTTGTGCAGCAGCAGCCGGTCTAGATCTCTTCCTTGTGTGCAGGGGGGAGGAGGAGGAGGGGTCATGGAGCTGGAGGAGCTGCGCTGAGGGCCGCCCTTGCTGGTGGTCCCCCACCGCTCAAAGCTGGAGCCGGCGGGCGCACCGCCGTCGTGCGCCGGCGGCACCAGGAACGCGCACACTCTCACAGGTGGGCACCTTCCCTCGCCAGTCAAACTGGCTCTTAGTAAGTTCCTGTGGTGCACCGTGATGCGGGAAGCAAAGTGGCCGCATTTTATCAAATAATGAAGTCCTGGAGCTTAGTTTAATGGCTGTACTGCCATCGATGTGTGGGGCGCACTCTGGTAGGATCACAGTGAGTTCCCTTTGTCCTATTCACTTGTACCGAAGAGGAGGTGCTACAGCTTTCTTTTCAGCACTTCACTGCTGAACCGTTTCTGCAGCCCATCTGTGATAGCAGCCTGCTTTTCACATACACCTAATCAAAAGTATTTGGCCTCACCAGGCTAATGTAAGGACATGTAATAGCACATCCACTTACTGACTCTGGCTGGCTTAATACCCGTGCCTGTCAGGTAATGTTTGCAGCAAGTTGGTCTTTTCTGGTGGCTTTTTTATTGGTGGCCTTTCTGGTGTTTTTCTTGTTGCCTCACTACATCCAGCTTTACTTGGCACATTTTTATACCAGATATGTCATTACAAAGAGCAGTTGGGTTTCTTCACTGTCTGCGGTTGACACTAGATCTGTGGGGCTGCTCTCCACAAGCCTGTTTCTGACCATCT
The DNA here is from genome assembly GCF_055883805.1 of Amblyomma maculatum. Classification (NCBI taxonomy): domain Eukaryota; kingdom Metazoa; phylum Arthropoda; class Arachnida; order Ixodida; family Ixodidae; genus Amblyomma; species Amblyomma maculatum. The sequence goes on from NC_139344.1 coordinate 428,686,132, forward strand.
AGTGTGCGACCGCGCGGTTTACTTGTGATGTATCATAGGACTGGGTTTTGATCAAGTTCTGTAGGGCCAATGCCTTTGATATTTTTTGACCCTCAATAAACAAGGGAACACAGTCGCTAGTGGGAGCGAAACACGAGTTGCTAATGAATGCACTGATTGCCGTTAAAGTGAAGTTATTTGCAGTTCACTACCTGCACTCTTAAATAAGAGGCAGCAAGAAGTACAATAAAGGTTGGAACAAGCTCACGGGAGCAATGTTTGAGATTTTATTTATGATGCTTGTCCCCTGCGTTTGGTTGTTTCTGAACATACTTTCAAGATTGGGGAAAAAGATCTCACTCACTCCATTTGGCAGTATTCCCTGGGCCTTGGAAGTGCTGGGATAAATATGGCAATGTTGAAAGGGGAACAAAAGCACTGGCTAGGACCAAGGATCATGCCCATTAAATGCCTGGAATTTTAAATGAGCTATCGTGGCTTGTTGCTCGAGCTGCTTCATGGCCACAGCGTGGAGCACTTAGTGCAAATGCTCATTTTGCACCCATGCAGCGAACTCTGATGCTATCTTGGGTGCAAGTTGTGCATGCGTTAGCTATCTTATCAGCTTGCACATGGAGGTATCGATACAGTACACACACAGTATTGCACACAGGTTTTACCAAGGGCTGATTCTTTGAGTATTTAACGTGAGCTTCCCCCATGCTCATCCAGCCATCCACTAAGAGGAAAGGAAATAGTCATATGGTCAAGACATACATAATTCCTAACTAAGGTGAATTTCCATGCATTCTTGAGGTGGTAATTCGAATTGAATCATTTCTTACGGCATGCTGGGGTGTAGTAGTGGCTTGAAATGCTTGCACAAAATGTAAATAATGCACCATATGTTGTCAGTTTGTTTTCTTGTTCTTGCATGCAAAGTTGGAACTTAGCGAAAATTTGCAACCTCTACAGGTTATAGGGATGCGTGTGGCGAGCATTTTCTCTTGTCAAAAAATGAAAAAGGACTTGTGCTGGAAGGTGATTAATATTGCCACAGTAGTACTACTGATGCATTGTGGATGAAACTCTCTGAAGGCTTGCCTGTTTTTGTCCCTTCTTTCTTCCACCTGTCCTACCTGTGTTCATTTCTTCTCCTTAGATGCATGCAACGTCCTAGGGTGAAAGTGAGTATCACTTTTAATGCACCCGCCCTGCCACTGTCTGAGTGTTGTGCTCGTTGAATGAAGTCTAAAGATGTGCATTTCTCATAAACTGTTCATGCACCGTGGTGGCAGTTGATTGCGTCCGATGCAGTTGATTTTGATTCACACCTGGCTCATTCAAAGTGCTGATTATTTTTTTGTCTGAAGAAACTCAGTCTTTGTGAGGTTTCATGACAAAAGTTGCAGCAAAATTTGCATGTCTGTCTTCATTTTGGTGTGTTAGCTGCTACTTAATAAATTCTTTTGAGGACTTGCATGTTCAGTGTATCATATACATTTGCTGCTTTGTCTCCAAAGGACAACGGCATGTTTCCTGGTTGGTGGATAAATTTTACTTAGACATTGGTTGACACGTAAGAATGTCATATTCAGTGCTGCCCATGACTCCAGTATAACATGATTAAAAAGAGAGCTTCGTTCTTTTGTGGGCTAATGAGAATGACTGGTATATGTCTGTCCTCAAATGCTGGGCACTGAAGTGTTTTTGGCTCTGCATTTAAAGAGCAACCAACTATGGCTGTGTAATGAGTCGACTATCTATATTGCGTGTAAAGTTGAACTGTTTAGCATTGCTTGCGTGTTAGTTTTGGGATGGTGGATAAAGAAGGAACCTAACCTACCAGCCCTGTTTTGTTGGAATTGTGCTCCACGAAGACCCTTGCAGGCAGATTTTGCTGGCAGCTGACCTGCTGGCACATGTTGCTAAGGATATGCCACTATGAAGCATCCTCTTATTGGTAAAAGAATGTTGAGTACGTGCCTGCTGGGGATAAAAATAATAATAATAATGTGGGAAATGTGTTGCATATGCCGTGAATTGCAGTGCTTTTGTTTTTTTCTCCTCTGATCATTGTTTCTTTTTTGTCCAGATCTGAGCTGCAGTGGCGGTGCCGAGGTGGAGTTGGTGAGCCTGATCGAAGAGCAGCTACCTCGGTACCGCCTCCGTGCGGATACCCTCACTGAGTTTGGAGGCAAGTTCCCATCCTCTGGCTGCGGAAGAGAGAGGCGGATGTGTGCAGGAAACTTTTAGTTTCCTCTTTCTTCCTTTTTTCCTCTTGCTCTCCTTCTTCCTGGCCTCAGTGGGCCGCTTTTGGATGGAGGTGAAAAAAAAAGGTACCCGTGTGCTGTGCAATGTCGGTGCATATTAAAGAACCCCAGGTGGTCGAAATTACTGGAGTCCTGCACTACGGCGTCTCTCATAGCCTGAGTCGCTTTGGAACATTAAACCCTACAAACCAAACTAAACCATCCTTCTTCCACTTCCATATCTTTTGTAGATGAGCACAATAGTCCAGCTGATTGGGTTAGCTTCAGCCTGGAAACAAAAGTGGTTTAAAAGCCTTGCTCAGCAAGAATGTAATACATTGCAGCGTTTTTCTTCTCACATAGCACGGATCACACAAGTTAATCAGAAACTAGTGCACTGCACTCTTTCTGCCCCGTAAACCCTCCCTCTGCCTTTCCTTTTCTTTCTCTTCTCGTGCCATCCGTCGATGGCGGTTTAAAAAGATTGCCATTTTGTTGAAACTGGACAAAAAAGACAACTAGTTCATGTTTAAATATTTATGAACATATTTTAACAAGGAGAAAAAAAGCAGCTCGGTTTGTCCACTTGTAAATGCCTGCTCCTGCATGCCCCGCCATGCAACGTGGAACACTACTCTGACCTTGATGCCTGCATACTGCTGCTCACATTTGCGAACACCGCAGCTGGTTTGCATTGTTGACGTGCTTGTGTTGCATGCTGGTTTTGAATTTTATTTGTGGCTTTTAACACCTGTACAGGCAGTGCTACCTTGGACATGTTTGTAATTTGAGGTCTAAAAATGATGTGTAAAATTGAGTTTCTTCTATGGCCATTGTTTGTACTTTCAGACAATTTCGCAATAGCGCTTAAGCTTTAACCGGCATTTTGAACAAGTTTAATGATCAAGAAATGATTATTATTCTGGCAACTGCGCTTCGTCTCACAAGATATCTGCAGCGCTGCGAAAGGCAGAGGCACCCCGGTCCAATCAGAATCACGCGCAATACAATAGGCAATTGTGTTTCTACTCACCTGTCGCCCCCCAAATTGGTGGGGGTAGCAGTAGGAGCACAATTCTCTATTATAGTGTGCAGGAGCAAGGGGCACTTAGGAGCACAATTGCAAGGGCTCCTCTGCCTTTTGCAGTGCTGCAGATATCTTGTGAGAGCAAGTTAAAGATTACATTGTCATTGCTACATGTGTCAGTAATCTAGCAGTCAGGAGGAACTGGGCTTCCTTACGGGTCCCGTTTGGAACTGAAAAACTGAATCTCGTTATATTGCTATATTCAGTGTGCAGTGAATAAAGAAGTAATGTCAATGACTCGCTTGCTGCCCTGTTATTTATTCATTTTCTCTCTCCCCTTGAAACTTGGCCCTGCAGGTTACGACAAGGAAGACTGGTCCATCATCCCTTCGCCGTGCCTCCCCAGTCCCGAGAATCTGGACTTGCCACCAGAGCTTATCCAGGAGACACTAAACTACTTTGGTGAGTGCACCTGTACTGCCAAACCCTGGAAATGCAAGAGAATATTGCCACTAAGCAGTTGCATGGAGATCGTAAATGTGCACAGAGTTTGGAGGTGCTTTGTGGTGCGAAAAGGGAGAAATTTGACGGCTGTAAGCATCCCAGGCTCTGCCAGACTTCAGCGGTTTGTTTTCGCAGCTAACAAATTGCATTTTTCGGTGCAACTTGGCTTTCTCTTCATTAGCTGTCCGCTTTTTTTTTTGTCCGTTCAGTAGATGCTAGTAGTCATCCACATGCATGCTTTGGGTGATTTTGTTAGTTTGATGTTTTTAATTGGTGTTGGTTTGAATTTTTATTATCTTGAAGCGAGTTTATCTCGGATAATCAGGTGAGCTAAAGCAGTTCTCCAATAGCCCTTTTTCCTCTCTCTCCGCGTAATTGTTTCTTAATTCCTACTTTAGGTTTGCTCTAAAATGCTTGTCGTTTCTGTTCGGTTATCTTGGGCACTCTGTTGATTGATGGCACGCTTCTCTGAAAAGACTTGCTACCGGGAGCAAAATGGTCAGAGGTGTGGTCTCGTGCATTTACCCTGGACCATTTGTGCGCCATGAACATAGTAAAGATGCTTCTGCAGTCGAGAGGTCTTTTTCCTTTCACACCACTCACCTCTTAACTGGTCATTCTTTCTGCCATTCTGCCTCCAATCCTTTGCAGTGGTGACAGAGCTTGTTGCACTTGATGCATGCACAAGGGCCTTTTTATAACACATCCTGTTATAGCAGTTAATGCGTTTCCTTAGAGGCACTGTTTTCGGCAGTATCGATTGAAAGACTGGGCTAAATTAGGCCAAGTACTATTTTCATGTTCAGGCAGGTGGTCAAAATGTTTTATGACCCAAAGTGGCATAGAGCAAGCCACGGCACCTTTTGCTACTGCCAATAATGGTCGCTCCCAGCCCTCTGCACATTTTATTTTTATCGTTGTAATTGTGATGCTGTGTGCATCAAAATGGACAGGTAACTGGGACAAGCCAGGGAGGTTTCCAGTTATATTTTCTATTACTACTCCTGGTCCCTTGGCCGAGTCATTTCCTCTCTTTCTTCTGGGCGTCCTTGTTGGTCATGTGCTTTTCCTGCTTTCAGTGACGAGCTTTTCTTAGTGCATGCTCTTTTCCACAGCTCTGTGTGTAAAGTCCACTGCTGTTTCCCATGAGGCTGATTTCACAGCCTTCCACTGCTGGACATGTGTGTCCTGCCATTTCTCTTCATAAACACTGCCAGGGCTAGCCAGATAATACTTCTGTCCATACACGTAAGCCATTCTCCACTACAGCCTGCCTTGTGTCACATTTTGTAGAACCAATGAAACAGCTCGACGTCAATTTGTCTTGGCGGGCGCCTCTTCCTTTTACACAGCCTTCTTCGCTTGCTTTTCTCCGCCACTCCACTCATGTCACTTGCCTGCCACATGCACCTGTCTCAAATTAAGCGAAGGAGGCCAAAGTAAGCAGGCGCCAGCACGAGGAGCACATGATGTCTGGCTTATATTCATGCATTAAAGGGCTGCTCTCAGTCATTGTTTTGAAATGCGTCACCTCCGCTGGAAAGGTGCTTATTGCAACTGCGATAAGTTTGGTGCTTATTGTTGCTCTCGGTGATAAATGTTGCCATCTGCCTTCACTGCATGTGCTTGAACAGGTGACCATGCCAACAATGCTTTCTTGTGTAACAAAGGACAGGAAAAATTATGCGGTGTTTAGGTTTTGGTTTTGAATACTCCTAATTAACTTTATAGCATGTTTTGATGTTTCTGCCCATAATAGTAATGCTTCCCAATACTGTAGTGGAAACGGACAGATATGTTCAGAAGTTTGAGTACTTGGCAGAACATGAGTTTGTAATGGCAGCTGTACCAGCAAAGAGTTCTGATTCACAGCCACAACATCCACTCCTAAAGGTAACTGAAACAGTGAGGTTTGACAACACCTATTGAGAATTTTCACAAACTATTGGCACTGCTGCAGTTGAGCCAAGGTGGCAATTGTAGGGAGGACTCTGTCTGTGATCAGCTTGCGGGCATAAATAAGTTTCTTTGGTTGCGTGATTGAATTCCTCTATTCCTTTGAATGCGAGCACCTGCTTTTATCTAAAAGCTCAGTGTTAATTGTTAAAAAACAGAACCGATGACAAACTGGGGAAAGTCGGCCTGTGTCTGCAAGCATTTGCCATGTGAGCGAGGCCACACATGACTTTCGCCTGCCTTCAGGGTGATTTTAGATATATTACTATTACGAGTGCTGAGTAACACTGCATGTTGAGAAATTCAGAAAAATACGAGCACATCTCAAGTTTTAAAATTGCTGCATGATACAGAAAGCTTGAATAGTTCACAATGTTTTCACTTCCGACTGTAGTCTGCCTAGATTTCAATTTGGGAAGCCGACCTCCAGTATCATTTACATGTGGCCATCATTTTAATCAAACATCCTTCTATATATATTTGTAAGCAAATATATATAGAAGGATGAAATCATAGCTTGCAACTGCTGTGCTTAGGACAAGGTGCTCTTCCTTGCTTTCAATTCTATGCAATATCACTTCAGCACATGCGCAGATCGTGAAGCTTCCGGTGAAATTTTTCTTTGTGTGTTCTGCCGAGTAGCGCCGAAGCGCTACGGTACAAAATTGCTCACATCTATACGTTGCAGCAGGAACTTTTGGTGCACCTTTGGAGCTGCTCCAGCGCAACCGGTAGACGCGGGCTTCTTTGCTTCCTTTCACATTCCAATAACCTATTTCCTAGGCATAAAATGAATGAAGCATAATCTATTGATTGGGTCCAGTGTGTAAACGTACCCCTTGCTAGCGACTAATTCGACCTATTTTGCTGCTTTATTTATTTTTTTTCCTTACCTGCTTCCTCCTCCTTTTTCGCCGCACCAGTCTCTTTTTATTGATGTTTATTTTGCACATCTTGAAACACGGGTGTTTAGAATAAACAGGCACCAATATGGAAGTGTAAAATGCTGACAGAATGAACAAAATGAATGGGTGACACTTTAATTGCAGATCGGCCTATGACAAGGCTCTATTGTGTCTGAACAAGGAGACCTCCCAACTGATTTCCTCTACACTTATCTCCCAGGGTGTTGCTTGTGGAAGGCCTCTGCTGAATTTTCTCTTCTGTGGTTGGTGCTAAATCCCAGCTTGAAAATTCCTTACCTCGTGACTGAACTAGTTTGTTCTAGTGGCTTCTCTTATTCTAACGCACCAGCAAGTGCTTGTTAAAGGTGTCAATCCAATCTTGAATTGTGAGTTCTGGACTTGACGTTCCATTGACTGTGTTCTGTCCTCTCCCCGCATCGGTGGGTGTGCAGTGGTGTCTGGAGAGCGAGTGAGCCAGATGACGCGGACATACAGTGACCCTGAGGCCCTGACACGGCTTCTGGAGGAGAAGGAGCGGGACCTGGAGCTGGCTGCGCACATTGGCCAGGGCCTGCTGCGTGAGAAGCAGCAGCTGGTATGCCACAGCGAGGCACTCGAGGCCGAGCTGCTGCAGGCCCAGGAGTCCCTCACCCAGCTTCGTCACGAGTTGGCCCTCAAGGCCTCCCTCCTCGAGGTGTACACCGCCCAGGAGGAGGCCGACAGCGCACTGCCCTCGCCCACCGAGTGAGTGGGGGGGGGGCTGTTCCCCACTGGCACTGCATGAATCAGACGCCGTCTTTTTCCTCAGGTCATCTGGTTTAGAATGCATTCCTTGTTCATTCGAAACAGAAAGGCAATCAAAGGCTCGATTTATTTCTTTTCTGCTGTTCTTTCAAATAGTATTACTTCAAGTTTAACAGCTACGTTCATGAGATGCAGGAAGAAGCCAGCTTCTTGGCAATCCTAGACCGTCAAGGCAAAGTGCGTGGCCTGCAGTAGTGATGTGTAGAGTGGCTACAAACGTGGAAAGAAGGTCATAGCTTTGGGTGGTGAGGAACGGAAAGAAGTAAGAGAACTGTGCAGAAAGCAGTGCAGAGCAACAGCATGTGTATGGGTGTCTTTTTCTTAAAGTCAACTGATTATGGAGGAGTGGAATTTTGTAAGAGAGAAGTAACAGTTATGCAACACAGCCAGCACTAGAATTATTAACTTCAAGTAAAAAACAAAATTGATTTTAAAAAATTCCCTCCCCCCCTTTTGCCGTTGTAATGTACAACTGCCATCCATTAAGGTTTCTTTGTTTTGTTTTTTAATGTTATAAAAATTGGCTCAGGCTCTTGGTTTTACTCATATACTCATGTTAAAGCCATTGATTGAAATCTCTGGAAAATTTTGTTTGCTTACGTATACAGTCGAACCCGGATATATCGAACTCGAAGGGAATCGCAAAATAGTTGGATATATCGATAATTCGATATACAGAAATCTGCCTGAGATGCCAATTGCGATCGTGAAAAATGATACTGTATTTGTTGCGTAGTCAACCCACTCGCATAATGAACTCACCCCCACTTTTGCCCCCAAGAATATGAAAAAAAAAAAAAAAAGAAAGCGTTAAGGTCGGTTCTCATGCAAACGATTGAACGAACACAACGAATGAGCGGCAGCAACAGAGCTAAAATTTACAAACTGCGTCGCTCGAGCCGCCGCGACAGCTCAAAACATATTTTTGCGTCGCTGCGATAGACATCGCGAGCGTTTTCGCTTGCATGTGAACCAGCCTTTAATCGATGACGCGTCCCAATCCGTTTCGGCCATCGCATCCACAGCTCATTTATTGGCAGTGCACCAAGATGCTGTGCAGCGATAACATCAGGCGTGCTTATCTTTTGACTTTTTGATAGATTCTGCGGTGGCGGGGAGCGAACTTGGTAGAGTGCTCGTGGTGGCTTGGTTTCAAAAGCCTAGTTCGATTTATCACACCACACTTGGGTATTCCACTACCACAAAATCATTGGAAAGCGTAATAGCTGCAAATGTCATTTGAAGCGAACAATGTTAAAAGCCAGTGTCATGATCGCAGCTGTCCGCGTGGTTTCGTTGATTCATAGATGCAAGAATGGACAACCCTTGCAAAAAAAAAATCTGCCACTTCTGAATGTCTGCAGCCGCCATAGCATACGCTACGCCGCATGTTCAGCACGATAAGGATGGTCGACAGTAGAAAAAAAAATTAAATAAAAGCTGCTTCTTAACATTTGCAGCCGCCATAGCATATGCTACGCCACACGTTCAGCACGACGACAAGGATGAACGACTCTCGTAAAAAGAAAACGAAAGAAAGATCTCTTAGCGTCCGCAGCCACTATATCTTACGCATGTTCAGCTTGACGACACAAGACACGCGTCGCAAGTCAGCCACCGCACGCAGGTTGTTCACAAATCACACTACAGAAAGCGTCCGGCATTCTGTCTGCCACGGGCTGAGCTGGCTTGTCCGCGCATGTGTAGTGCGTGCTGCTGCAAGCGAAGACCTGAAAGGAGGGAGGAAGGGGAGAGATAAAGCTCGGCAGAAGAATGGGCACACCATTGCGCTTGCTCTATCACATTTTCCCCTTTTCCGAACACCACGGCTGCATTGATTCTCTCTCGTTCCTTCACGCACATGGCTTGCGAACGTCACGTGCTGGCACGCGGTAAACGGTCACCGCAGATGCGTGGCCCTTTGGGGAAAGGCCATGGCGCTGCCCTAGACCAGCCGTCACCAAACTGTCCTTTCATTTCTTCCGCGCGTAGCTTGAAAACGTCACGCAGCAAACGGCCGAGAGTGATGCAGTCGTCTTTGTGGAAGGCGCACTGTTCAATGCATGGTGCGGAGTTCGATATATCGAACGACTGGTGAAATTGAGTTCGATATACGATGCGGCTTTCCTTTACTTTTATGTGGAATTTTGAAGGTAATATTTCATGAGTTCGATATAACCAAAATTCGAATTATTCGGGTTCAACTGTAGTACCTGAGAAAAGGATACATAAGACTCCAAAAAGTACTGTTTCCTAAAAAATGCATGTATATCCTTTGAGAGTTGCAACCTTTCTGCACAGCATGACTACGAGAAAGGGTGAAAGATGTATTTTTATGTCGTTAATACCAAAGTGGAATATATTTCTTAAAATAAAAAAAAATCAATCATAGAGTACAACATAATATGCTGGTGCCCTCACACAAAGAATTTAATTACCAAACTTGAAAGCATTCAACGCAAGGCCATAAGGTTTGTCTACAATAGGACTTGACTCTCCCTCCGAACTTCTTAGACAGGCTGGTCTTAGCAGTATTAGTACCCGAGCAAAAAATACACGACTGAAGTTTATTTACCTACTTCTAACTGGAGCCCTTAAAATTGACCGCAATAGATACATTTCACTCTCACCACTTAGATACGAAAGAAAACGACATTCCAAGCATCTAGTCGAGTATCGCGCACACAGCGATACGTTCATGTTCGCTCTCTTTCCCCTGGCGGTCCGCGAATGGAATGATTTAGTCGATGAAGTCGTTAGTTGCTCATCAATAGAAAGTTTCAGTTCATGGCTGGCAACTGTTTCTTGAGAACCCTATATATGTCTAGCCCGATCTCTGTACAAATATTGTGAAACATGTGCCTTAAGTATTGTACCATATTGTATTGTATTTCATTGTATCATATTGTATTGTATTGTATTGTATCATATCCTTCTCTTCATTTCTATTTCTTGTTCCACACTGCCATATATAATGTGTAAAAAGTTAGCAAGTGTGGACTGTCAACATTTGTCATTTTGTGCTTTCATTTTATACCCCAAACCTGCCACAACCTCCGCAAGGAGGTTAGCAGTATGTATCAAATAAATAAATAAATAATAAAATTTTTCATGTTGTTCGTGACAAACTGACCAGGGAGACTATTACAAATGTGGCTTTTATCCCCTACAGGGGTGATGACGTTCCTGTAAGTACGTTGACCCGCAAGATCCATGAGCTGGAGCAGGAGAACAGCCAACTGAAGGCCGAGGTAAGATTGCACAGCTCACCACCACTTGCGTAGCATCACAGGCTACTGTTCAGGCCACTCCACTCGCTTTTACGGCAGACCCGTGTTAACTTGACTAGCATATTGCTAGATATTTCTCCAGTCTGAAGTTTTTCATGCTGTGCAGTGGGCCTAAGCAGGTACAGTAACCTGAACAAATTAAGGAGAACCACTACTGAAGCATCAGGTTAACCAGAGATTTTGATTAATGAAATTCTGTAACAACGTGTGTTTGTCAGTGCTCGTCTCGAAATATTTTTGCGGCGAAATTCAAATATTTAAAAAATATGTCATGTAAAAAACTGAACAAAAAATAAAGGTAAACTACTGCTGGCACATTGCAAATTTTAGGGGAAGAAGCGGTCATCAATTTTTCTATTGTTTGCGCATTTCTAAAGAAAGCCAATGTTTTAAATATAAGTATCATGACCCTTGAAATCTGACAGATCATCTAAGCTTGTGTTTGGTGCATGATAGCCACTGTTGCTTATGTGCCATAAAACCACATATAGCTAATTGACTAACTAACATTGCAAATTACTAAATCATGTTGATGGCATCTTGTCAACTTGCATAGCTTCAACGGTGGTAAAATTCACAGAGGAGCTGATGTGAGACTAGCCCGTTTTCCAGGGCAGCAGCAACCAGGTAGGCCGAGGGAGAGGACAGGCAGAAAGGAGCGGGAACTTCTGAGTGGGAACTTGACTTCCTGTGCGTCTTGCATGAGTGACTTGCCTGTGGTGTAAATGTGTTTGTGTGTCTGTTTGTCTCCTCCCCAGTCCCAGAGCCAGCTGAGCCACCTGGAGGAAGAGGAGAAGAAGGAGCTGCAGCTCATCCGGGACTGTGTGCGGCAGCTGTGTACGTGTAATACCATTGCTGCATCCATGCTGTAATGTTGTGCTGGGGCGATAGATAGAAAGGGAGTCCAACCATTGCAGCACCTCGCGTAAACGAAAGAAAGCTGCTAAAAATGTGGAACAATAATCTTGCAGAAGAGGCTGCTGTGAGTCAGTGCTACAGTGCAAAGATTTTCTCTCCTCTTTGCTGTTGCTATGTCTTTATTGCCTAAAGTATGTTTCATCTGCACTTCACATCTCGGTTTGGATGGGGCTGTTTTACTCGCTCGCCTCAAAAACAATGGCTCCATGAAATAAGTTGAAAATGCCGCATTGTTTATGATGTGAACTGCCATTCTATGCAGCAGATATGGCAATGCATCACATCTAACTCCAGACTGCATCCCTTGTAGCTAACTGGGTGCAAAACCATTGGCATTTATTTTTGTCAACTTGTGGCACGGTAGGAAGCTACCATGACGCTGTGCAGCTCAGGCCAGTCCAGAGGAGACATGGGAGCAAAAAGAACGTCTCTCGACTGTTGCTCACGGGGAGCTTTTTTTGTGGTTTTGCTTCACACAGCATTTGTAACATTGACTAGGCTCCGACTTGCTCATGCTGTTCCTCAAATTAGCACTTTAGTGCGCCCACACATCATTGTTACGCAACTTGTGCGCTGTTCTCAGTTCTCAAGACTAAGAGAAGATTTATAGGTGATCTAGGTCGCACTAACTCATCTTAGAGGGAGAAGCGATGCTGGAATATGGTGCTAGAAACATGCACTCAGGGCCGCCCGGGCCAACAACTTGGGGCTACCATATTGTGCAGTGCCTTGACCCTCTGGTGTCTGTGAGTCATGTCTTGAGTGAGACCTTTGTTCTTGGGTGCTCCTTTGTCCGCAGCGGATGTCACCAAGGAGTCCAGCCACCTTCAGGAAGAGCTGTGCCGGCGGACAGAGGTCAACCTGCGGCAACAGCAGGAGATCCTGACGCTTAATGCACAGCTGAGCGACATGCAGCGATACGCACAGTCGGTGAGTGCGCAGCAGCAGACTAGGAGTGCTTAGTAAGGTTTTGCAGACTTTTTAAATACCAGGCCCTTTGAAGAGGGTATTACATAAGGTGAAATGCTGCTATCTTGGTTTGTAGCGAAATGGGTTTGTTTTTTTCTCTCAAATAATTTTTAAGAGCACATTTCAAATACCGCTGGCACACAAGAGCAGCTTCAACAGTGCAGCGAGCATTCTCAAAGAAGCACATTTTTAACACAAATGCCATTAAGCAGAAAAAAAAAAAAAAGAAAAAGTGACAATGATCATGAAACCTGGTCTTTTGAGAAAACGCACGTAGGAGATGCAGGCGCGATTGGTTTCCACGAGGACCTAGCTGTGCCTGCACGGCAGCAAGTGTATGCTTGACATCTGTCACATACGCCTGTCACCAACATGAACTGTGCATGTGCAGAAGGAACTGACGTTACCCTCTGCCAACTACTGTATTGATGATTTTACCTGAATGAATTTTTTTGCTCAAAGCCCAGGCTTCATACATGTGACAGAATTTTTCTAAAGACTCGAGCTGGGCAGAGATGAGTGTGCACTTCTGGGTTGTGGAGAGAGTCTCAGGACGGGGTTTAAGGGTCGGCAGATGAAACACGATCACATAGAGAAGAAACACACAACACATGGAGCAGCATTCGTCCATGTGCTGTGTGTGTCACCCTTTGTGGCTGTATTTTTTCCGCTGCAGTTTATTATTACAAGAATGTGACTAACTTGCTCAACAGCTCATTTTGCTGAAGTGATGGCAATTAGGGGGATTGGAAGCCACGCTTAGGGAGGTTTGATGGGAAGTACTGGTGAGGGATAATTCCTGAGCACAGCTGGCTTCCCCACTGCGTCAGTAACTTAATATTGCCATTGCTTTTTCCCTCTGCTGCAGTGCGGCCCTGAAATGGATGGAGGCCTTCTTGAGGTTGGAAGTAGGTGAATTAATAGCGGGTTGTGCTTCCGGAGGATGACAGTGGGGAGGGGTGGTTGTAGAATTGAACTGAGCATCACTGTGAGTGGGTGGTGCTTCTGGAACATGGAGGCTTGTATCTCCAAGGCCATACACAGGGGCCAGCTTTTTCACATTGCGATTTGGTACTGTTTGAGTGGGGGAGGCCTTGTGGAGTGTTGTATGGGTGTTGGCAATTGGTGGAGCATATGTAAGTTAGGGTTGTGAGGATTTGGATCGTGCTTCTTGGGGACGAAAGTAGGTGGTCCAAGAGTAATAGTGGGTGGATGAGTTTGTAGCCTTTTAGGTAGGAGGCCTGTGTGTGGGGGGAGACAACACTGGCATTTTCGTGTGCATGTAATGCCGCTGGTTCTCCTATCGCAGTAAAAAAGAATGATAAGGCTTTGAACCTTTGTTGACCTTTTGAAAAAATTGCTGTACAGAATCCTGTGAGTTGACCTGCACCACATAAAGCAATCTATCTGTATGTCTGTGGTACTTTCGGCCTTAGCCTTGTGTACCTCATGTGGTACCCTGCTGTCGCATACGCAAGGGTGTGCTGTGCGGTAGCACGTATAAGTGAGAAGTGTCCATGTAACTGGGGTGATAGCTGTGGGCCACCATGATTCTAGACCCCCCAGAGCCACTTATCACGCTTTGGAAACATAGATATTCCTCAAAAGGTCACAAATGAAGCAGGTTGTTTCGTCTGGTAATACTGTTAGTGATATGCTTCCTGACAAGAGGCATGTGGCTTTAAAGAGCTGAGCTATAGTTTGTAATTTTCATGGAATTAAGTTATTCATCATAATATCTTCAGAAGAGGGATGATTTTGTTTTAAGCATGTCTACTAGTTCGCAGTGGCGCCTATCTCACCGTTAATGATTGACAGAAGTTTGCTTAGGTGTCACTGACAGTCTCATTTCTAAACAGGAGGATCGCAGTCCGTGCACAGTATGCAAAGGACCGTTTAGAATCAATGGGATCTGTGGTTTTGCTACTAGCATTTGTTTTCATACCGAGTACTGCAGCAAGGCCTTTTGTTGAAAGCTGTCATGTGTTAGTGTGTACGCCCTTCTTTGCAGCTGCGTGCAGAAGCGGATGAGCTGCGGTCACAGCTTGCCCTGAGCCGGGGTCTGCAGGAGCAGCAGTCGGAAGAACTCCTGGAGGCCCGTGCCCGCTACCTGGACCTCAAGGAGGCCTTCCTGGAGCTGCAGGCACAGCTGCGGCAAAGGCAGGACGAGGAGCCCGCCCTGTCCGCACGCCAGAGCGCCATCTGGGATGGTGGCCGTGCAGCTGCCAGCACCAGCAACGCGGCGCCCTCTCTGGGCTCAGAACTGCAGGCCTGTCTCGCTGACCAGCGGGACCAAGGACAGATTGGCAGCTGCACTGGGGGACCTGACGGGATGCCGCCGTCAGTACCTGTTCGTTAATCGCTTACTGTCACTAGACGCATTCGGCCTTGTTGTTCAGACTCTTTATTGCAAGTGGATTGAATTTTGGATATTTTAGATATGATTCCCATTTAACTTGCACACATACACATACATACACACCCTCTTTGAGAGGGTGTGTATGTGTGTTGACTTCAGCTTTATATCTGAAGCTGCATATTTTGAAATTTTTTTGTTTATGCTATGAATTTTGTTTACAGTAGCATTGCTTGCCCTTCTGGTACCTCATATGAATGCCAAAATCAGGCTGAGTTATGGAATTTAATATACCTTTTCATGGTAACAAAAAATGTTATGCCCAATAAACTTTGCACATGAATGCCACATGTTAATTGCTTTCGACTGAATATAAGAAGAATCACTTTCTATGTATTTGTACCATGTACAAAAAAATATGACATTTTCCCAATACGACATTCTGCCTTGAGATAACTTTAAACTTGTTAATTTCTTTTCACACAATTAGCTTCTCAATGTTTTAGGTTCAGACTGCAGTATAATCTGGGAAAAACAGTATGAGCTGTTTCTAAGGAAAGGTAAATTGAACTTGAAAAATATTTCAAAAATGTCATTTTGAGAAAACTAATTTCTTGTTCCCATACTTATGGCATTCACAGTAGGTATTAGGAGAATAAAAGCATGTTTATTATTTATTTATTTGATACATACTGCTAACCTCCTTGCGGAGGTTGTTGCAGGTTTGGGGTATAAAATGAAAGCACAAAATGACAAATGTTGACAGTCCACCTTTGCCTTGTAATTGCTTTTGTGGCATCTTCCCCAAAACTGCCTTCTCAGTGTGCTTCTTATCAGGGCGTTCAAGAAAAACTTCGCAATTGCTTCTGATGCGATGCAAAGATGTACAGAACTCCAGGGGAGTTTTAAACCATATTCTGACGATTCTAAGAAGTCGCAACCCCACAAGTGTCAAGTGTTATGATGTCGGCCTCAACAAATGCTTTAGGACTGTGACGGCACTTTAGTTGTTTTGCTGGTTCATTGGTGCTCTGCGTCCTGTTGTAGGAACTAAAAGCCGGACAGCCACAAACACTGTAGCACTTGCTTTACTACATTTAGAACACCTGCCGGGGTGGCGCAGTGGTTATGGCGCTCGACTACTGCGCCCAAGGATGCGGGAATGAATCCCGGCCTTGCCGGCCGCTTTTCAATGGAGGCGAAAAGCAAAGCGCCTGTGTGCTGTGCGATGTCAGTGCAGGTTAAAGAACCCCAGATGGTCAAAATTTCCGCAGTCCTCCACTGCGGCATCTCTCATAGCCCGAGTCACTTTGAGACGATAAACCCCACAAACCAAACCAAACCAAATATTTAGAACAGCAGATTGAAGGCTGTTTTCATGAGAATATGCCTCATAATTGCTGTTATTGACGCTACGGTTCTACCCACACTATCTATTAGGGACACTTCTTGATTTGGCTTGTCATTCGTATCTTCCTTCAGAAATTTAGGTGTTATATGGGGAGGGATAACATTAAATAAATCGACAGCACCTACTGAAAATGATATGAACAACAAGCAACAACTTGCCTTCACTGCTCTCTAAAAGTGCCCGTAATATGAAGGACTGAATACATTTTACAAACCAAGGCGTTTTTCTCCACAAAAAGGTTTGCGTGTGCCATTAAGCAACCAGATTCATGGCCCTTGATGCAGTATGTAAATAGTATTGGGCACTCCTCACTTGCTGCTGTACAGGCCTGCTCCTCACATTGTGAATTATTTTTTTGGTAATGAAGTCAAAAAATCTAATATTTTTGATCGTTTTGTTCTACAGTACTCATGTAATGGTTGCCATGGTTGAAGTCTCCTTAGCCACTTGGCATGTTATAAATAAAAGGAAGAAAAAACTGCCATTCAGTGTACTCACAACAAAGTGCCATTTATAAAAGTAGTTATAGTACCTGCATAGCTTGTTCTGCAAGCTGGCAACAGGCACTGTAAAGAGGGATGTGTATGCAGCAAGTTCTGAGGTTTTCCTCGATGGCTTCCTTTTGCTTTATTGTACAGTTGCTGTCAAGAGGCCGGCCACTTTAGAAGTTCGAGCCTAGAAAAAAAATTTCGCTCGGTACAGGATCGGCATTTTTCAAGAGAAAACTTCTTTTTCCTTTAGATCTGTTTTCTTTCTCTTTTTTATGCCAGTTTATTGTCTCCTTTATAGTACAGTCGAACCCGGATATATCGAACTCGAAGGGGATCGCGAAATAGTTCGATATATTGATAATTCGATATACAGAAATCGGCACTTACGATGCGAAACAACGATACCGCATTTGTCGCGTAATCAACCCACTCGCATAATATACCCACCCTCCACTTTTGCACCCGAGAATTTGAAAAAAAAAAGCGCTAAGGCCAGCTCGCTCACATGCGAGCGATTGAGTGATCTCCGCGACGATGCGGCAGCGACAGAGCGAATATTTTCAAACTTGGAACTGCGTCGCTCTCGCCGCTCGAGCCACCACGGCAGCTCAAAGCAAGGTTTCTGTGTCGCCGCGGCAGAAATCAGAAATCGCGAACGTTTTCGCTTGCATGTCGATGGCACGCGTCGCTCCATTTCGGTCCTCTCATCCACAGCTCATTTCTTGGCAGCGTGCCAAGATGCTGCGCAGCGATAACGTCTGGGCGCGTTTATCTTTTGATAGCTCCTGCGGTGACGGGGAACGAACATGGCAGAGTGCGCGTGATGGCTTGATTGCACAAGCCTGGTTCAATTTGTCACGCCACGCTTGGAGTGGGCATCATGATCGCAGTAGCTGACCGTGTGTTTTCGTTGATTCATACATGCAAGGATAAAAGACTCCTGCCAAAAAAAAAAAAAACCGCTGCCGCTTCTTAACGTCTGCAGCCGCCATATCTTACGCTACGCTGCTCATACAGCACACCGATAAAAATGACTCCCGCAAAAAAAAAAAGAGAGAGAGCCACGTCAGCCGCCGCGCGCAGGGGGTTCGCAACACGCGCTAAAGCGTCCGACGTCTGTCTGAAAACGGGCTGAGCTGGCTTGGCGCATGCGTAGCGCGTACTGAACGAAAGAGATAGCTTGGCAAAAGAATGGGCGCACCCACGCACATGGCTTGCAAACGTCATGTGCTGGCGCGCGAGAAACGATAACTGCAGATGCGCGCTTTTGGAGAATGGGCGCGGTGCTGCCCAGAGCAGCTGTTGCCGAACTGTCCCCTCATTCCTTCCGTGCGTGGCTTGAAAACGTCACGCGGCAAACGACCAAGGGTGATGCGATCGTCTTTGGGGAAGGCCCACTTTCCAGTGCGTGGTGCGGACCGACCGGTGAAATTGAGTTCGATATATGACACGGCCTTCCTATATTTTTACATGGGATTTTCAAGGGGATATTCCGCGAGTTCGATATAACCAAAATTCCATATATCCGGGTTCGACTGTATTTGACAATCCTTTCTGTGCTCCGTAATTGCTCCGTAGACCACAGTTCATTCAAGTGATGTTAAGAAAGAAAATTCAGTGGTGTAGTTGAGGCATGTGTAGGTCAAGCGTTGCAAACTGATACATCCTGATGCTGCTGTTTTGTCCACTGCAGGGAACTGAAAAATGTCTTTGGAACAGGACAGGAATTTATGTTTCACATATTATTTACTCTTGTTTGTTTTTCTTTCGCGCAGTTTCAAGCCTGCCTGCAGCCCTTGGTCTCAGTCAGAGGAATCTGAAGAGTCCGACTGCAATGACAGTCAGTACTCGTAAGTATTGCAGCTTTCCCTGCTTTGTGTGGCCCACCTGCATAGAAGTGTACGTTTAATGGTGTTTTTGTTGCTGTCTATCGCTAGTCTGTCACTGATTGTCTCGGAAATGCTGGTAGCATGAATAGGGGTGTACTAATTTCAGTGTTTCTAACAATCGCTTGTTAATGGTATTAGCTGTTCGATTCTGTTAGCGCCATGTTTTGACTATTTGAAGTATCTGAACTCACAGCCGAACATCGCAGTTTTTCCAAGCCTCAGTAATTTCAATAAGTAAAACCTTGTTAATTCAAAGTTCTTGGGACCGCAAAAAACCTTCAAATTAACCGGGGTTTCGAAGTATCAAAAACGGACAAAAAATGGAAAATAATTGCACGATACCTTGGTGCATCAATACAGCCCCTTTATTTAGATTGTAAAGAAGACAAAGAACGGAAAATGCTGCGGCATCGCCATCACCATCGCTTGGCTCCGGCGCCCATCTCTCGTGCTGAAGCTGTGCCCTGCGGCTGGCAATTCGACCCTGCTCTGCCCGAATTACTGGCAGCGCTAGACGTTCAAACGAACTATTAAATCCACATCGCACTTGGTGGAGGTCAATCTGAGGTTCCCTGTACTCATCTCGCCCTGGAACTTCGCAGCAGAACGTTGACTACACCAATGACGGAGCCGACTTCATTGCACCTACCTCCGCCCGTCACCTGCACAGGTGCGATTCGTCAACGGGACCCCGCTACCTTCAGTGGAAGCAGCGATGACGACGTCGACGATTGGCTGACCACTTACGAACGGGTCAGCCGTCACAATAACTGGGACGACAACCGTAAGCTCACCAATGTCATCTTTTACTTGAGCGACGTCGCTAATCTGTGGTTTAGAAACCACGAGTCTGACTTTACTACCTGGGCGAGTTTCAAGACGAAATTTTCTGATGTCTTTGGCCGCCCCGCCGTCCGAAAACTCCGCGCGGAACAGCGTCTTCGGTCGCGACTGCAGCTACCCGGTGAAACGTTCACCAGTTACATTGAGGACATTGTTGATATGTGTCGTCGCGTTGACCCGACCATGACCGAGGCCGTTAAGATACGTCATGTCCTCATAGGAATTGATGACGGCGCTTTCAACATGCTCGTCGCCAAAGGCCCCACGACGGTCAAGGAAATCTACGACCTATGTCAAAGCTACGACGAACTCCGCAAGGAGCGTGTTTTGATTCGCCAGCCTCAAGCATCACTTGCTGGACTAGCCGCGGAGAGGGAGTCATCTAGCCTCTCTGAAAACATCAAGGCTTTTGTACGTCAGGAGGTCGCACGACAACTGTCCCTGCAGCCATATGTTAAGGAGTCGTCACCAACTGGCCTTGTTCCGGAGCTTCGCCGTGCAATCCAACAGCATGTATCTGAAGTCCTCCCTAATTCTGTTCCTCAATCACCTCCGGTCGCACCCTCAATGCCGTTCCCCACGCCCACAATTTCATCGTCCGGCGTTGCGCCACTGAGCTATGCTCCAGCATTCGCGCCGGCTCCTCCCCAGGTATTGCGTCGCTCATATGCCGAAGTTACTTCAAGTCCACCTCCTGAGCCAGCATATGCCTATGCTTCGCCCCCTATGCGTTCGGCACCAACAGCGTTTGCTCCCCCCTTGCGTCAGACACCATCTCCATGGCGCACTGCAGACAACAGGCCTATTTGCTACCACTGCGGCATCCCTGGGCACACTACACGCTACTGCCGGCGCCGAATAAATATGGCCTTTGCTGCGCGGCCTGCGCCACCTTATTTGGCCCCCCAATTCCCCGTCCCATCGGGTCATCCAACAGCATCCCCTGACCCTCCGGACTTCCTGCCTCGTCGTTCGCCATCACCACGTCGCCGCTCCATTTCGCCAATGCGCCGACGACCCGCTACTCAGCCGGAAAACTAACCGCCGCAGTTCGCGAGGCACGAACTGCGTATTCGACAGAATTTCAAAGTCCTCGTCTTAATCCCGCGAATGTTACTGCTGTCATCGTTGAAGGTGTTCATACTCTTGCGCTCGTCGACACCGGTGCCGCTGTATCAGTTATCAGCCAAAAACTCTGCCGCTCCCTCCGAAAAGTGACTACGCCTCTCGAGGGACTATCGCTTCGTACCGCATCCGCTCACAGTATACAGCCGACAGCTATCTGCACTGCTCGCGTCGTCATTGCTGCAGCCTTGTACATCATCGAATTCGTCGTTCTCCCCACATGTTCTCATGACGTCATTCTCGGCTGGGATTTCCTGTCCCAGCATCATGCTATCATTGACTGCGCCAGTCCTCAAGTAGAGCTCATTGAATCGAGTGATGCACCGTCTGATGCCCTGTTCCACGAGCCGTGTCCTCGTTTTGCGACCAAACTCCTCATAGCTCATGATACAACCATCCCACCCGGAAGCGCTGTTCTGGTTCCCCTCACTGCCTCTTTTACCACTGCCGCGACAGTCCTCTTTGTGCCCTCTAACGTTGTCTGCCGCCGCCGCCACTTACCGCTGCCGTTTGCCGTCCTTGACATGAACAACGGCGCTAGCACACTTCTGGTAGCCAATCCTCTTGCGTCTCCCGCTATGTTGATCGAAGGGGAGTGCCTTGGCCGCATCGAGCCCGTGGACCTTCTGTTCGCCTTTGATGATGTGTCATTCCCTGTTTGCCAAGTTGACGCCTTGACCCCAACTCGTGTGGCTTCCGATCCGCTACAGCGGGACCTTTTTGACCATTCTGTGGACAGCGCTCTAGAGCCGCGCCACCGCGAGCAACTTCTTGACCTTCTACACCAATTCCGCTCCTCCTTCGACATCCCGCAATCTTCCTTGGGCCGCACGACGACCATTTCCCACCTCATCGACACTGGCGCTCATCCACCTCTCCATCAGCGGCCGTATCGTGTGTCGCCGACTGAGCGCCGTGTTATTGCCCAACAAGTCGATGACATGCTCCAACGCGGAATAATTAGAGAATCCTGTAGCCCATGGTCGTCTCCTGTGGTCCTAGTTAAAAAGAAGGATGGCTCCATACGATTTTGTGTTGATTATCGCCGTCTCAACAAAATCACTCGTCGTGATGTGTACCCCCTCCCACGAATCGACGATGCCCTAGACTGCTTGCAAGGCGCAGAATTCTTTTCCTCACTCGATTTACGCTCCGGGTATTGGCAGGTGCCCATGGCAGAGGCGGATCGTCCTAAGACCGCCTTTATTACTCCAGACGGACTATACGAATTTAATGTTATGCCATTCGGACTCTGTAACGCCCCAGCCACATTTGAAAGAATGATGGACACTGTACTGCGCGGCCTGAAATGGAACATCTGTTTATGCTACCTTGATGATATCGTCGTCTTTTCAACCGACTTCCCGACCCACCTGACTCGACTTCGCCAGGTCTTCACCTGCCTAACCCGCGCCGGTCTTCAACTGAACCTCAAAAAGTGCCGCTTTGGTGCCCGCCAGCTCACAATACTCGGACATGTTGTGTGTAAAGATGGAGTTCTGCCTGATCCTGAGAAGCTGCGCGCCGTCGCTGACTTTCCGAAACCGACCACTTTGAAACAACTGCGAAGCTTCGTGGGCCTCTGCTCGTACTTTCGTCGTTTTGTTCGGAATTTCGCAACCATCATAGCCCCCCTTACACAGCTCTTGAAAGGCACCCCTAACCTCTCCTCTTGGTCGCCAGCCTGCGATGATGCATTCGCGACACTGCGCAATGTTCTAACGTCACCGCCAATCCTTCGCCATTACGACCCTACTGCACCTACAGAACTTCACACCGATGCCAGTGGTGTCGGCCTCGGCGCCGTCCTCGCCCAGCGCAAGCCTGGCTTCTCCGAATACGTTGTCGCCTACGCCAGCCGTGCTCTCACCAAAGCCGAGTCCAACTACTCCGTTACCGAAAAGGAGTGCTTAGCAATCGTGTGGGCTGTAACGAAGTTCCGCCCTTACTTATACGGCCACTCCTTCGAGGTAGTTACAGATCATCACGCTCTCTGCTGGCTCGCGTCTCTCAAGGATCCGTCTGGCCGTCTCGGGCGCTGGGCTCTCAGGCTTCAGGAATACGACATCCGTGTAGTGTACCGCTCTGGCCGCAAGCACTCTGACGCCGACGCTCTTTCTCGGTCACCGGTTTGCTCGCCTAACTCATCGTCCCCTCCTCAAACACTCTTGTCAGCACTCACCATTGAGGATATGCCTTTCGAGCAACGACAAGATCCTTGGGTTTCTAACCTGCTAGATATCCTTGGCACTACTTCCGCGGCTACGCATCCTCGGGCACTCCGCCGACAGGCCTCCCATTTCGCCATTCGGGAAGGCCTTCTCTACCGAAGGAACTACAACTCAGACGGCAGAACGTGGCTTCTTGTCATTCCGCGCCACCTCCGCTCCGAGGTTTGTGCCCACCATCATAGTGACCCGCAAAGCGCTCATGCCGGCGTCCTCAAAACATATGATCGAATTCGTCAAAGGTACTACTGGCGGGGAATGTACAATTTCGTACGTCGCTACATTCGCTCTTGTACCGCCTGTCAACAACACAAGATTTCTCGCCACCCTGCTGGCCCTCTTCAGCCTTTACCGTGTCCAGCTCGCCCGTTTGATCGCGTGGGAATCGACCTCTATGGTCCGCTACCTTGCAGTGCCGCTGGTAATCGATGGGTCATCGTCGCCGTCGACCACCTGACCCGTTACGCCGAGACTGCTGCACTTCCCGCGGCGACAGCTCGAGAGGTAGCCCATTTTCTTCTGCACCACTTCATTCTTCGACACGGCGCCCCCCGCGAGCTACTGAGTGATAGAGGTCGTGTCTTTCTTTCCGAAGTAGTCCAAGAGCTCCTGTCGTCTTGTAAATCGATACATCGAGCTACAACTGCGTACCACCCGCAAACAAATGGCCTCACGGAGCGCTTCAACCGTACGCTTGGGGACATGCTCGCAATGTATGTTACATCTGAATCTGGAAGCTCGAACTGGGACCAAGTACTGCCATTCGTAACGTTCGCGTACAACACTGCCACCCAAGCAACAACTGGTTTTTCGCCCTTCTTCCTCTTATACGGCCGTGAACCATCATGTACTCTGGACACAATTTTGCCATACCATCCAGATGCCTCTGAGTACAGTGCTTTGTCAGACATTGTACAGAAGGCCGAGGAATGCCGTCAGCTAGCTCGCACGTTTACCTCCAACACTCAAGGCTATCGCAAAGATCAGCATGATACCGATACTCCTGCTCCCACGTTCCAGGCCGACAGCTTCGTTTGGCTATGCGTTCCTGCCACCAACAAACTAGACACCAAATACCACGGACCTTATCGCGTCTTGGAACGCACATCCCCTGTGAACTACGTCATCGAGCCAGTCACCCCTTCTTCCGACCACCGCCGTCGCGGCCGCGAGATTGTCCACGTTAGCCGCCTCAAGCCATATTACAACCCTCTGGTCGTCTCTTCTCCCTGAGTCGCCAGGATGGCGACTTCTTCACGTGGGGGAAATGTAAAGAAGACAAAGAACGGAAAATGCTGCGGCATCGCCATCACCATCGCTTGGCTCCGGCGCCCATCTCTCGTGCTGAAGCTGTGCCCTGCGGCTGGCAATTCGACCCTGCTCTGCCCGAATTACTGGCAGCGCTAGACGTTCAAACGAACTATTAAATCCACATCGCAAGATGTTCACTTGAAGTAGTCATTGATGCGTGACTGCTTGGCGCGGTAGTTCGCGGCACCATAAGTCATGTCCTCCAGTTGACTAACAATGCACAGCATATCACTATTACCACCACTACACTCCACAAAACTGTGCACAACGTTTAGTGACTCTGCGACCGCAGCTAAAGCCGGTGCACGGGCGGGTTCAGCATCAGGATCATCGTCGTCGGAATGTCCTCTATCAGTTATCTCACATTCGAAGTCCGCATACGACGTTTGCACATCATATTGTGCATTCATGTAGTGCATGAAATTGCAGCCGCCGTCGTCTTCAGCGATGTCGTTCATGCGCGCACAGAGTGCTTTCCTTTCATTGTCTAATGTACTATGGGTATCAGACAAGTCATTGCAACTGTCACTCTCTTCATTGGGCAAACCGGCATCTTCCCGCTTAACCCAATGTGCTTGAAACTGCGCTGAATCAGATCGCCCTTTACTTGCTTCCAGGCCAACGTAATTAAACAAATGGCACCTGAAATATCCACAGAATACTCTTTGCCGTTGTCATAGCAGAGGAGGATCCTTTTCAACAGATGGTAGTGATAAATCTCCCTTGTATGTTGTATGCAGGATAATTCCTTGGTCCATGGGCTGAGATGTTGCGGTCACATTCGGTGGCAGAAAGATAAGCTTAATCGCCTCCGAATTCTGGATATCACCATGGGCTGGGCAGTTGTCCGCAATGAAAACAATTTTCTGCCCCGATGCAGCAAACCTGCGGTTGAGGCGGTGCACATACTCCTCGAAAAGTGCTGCTGTCATCTAGACCTTTCGGTTGCTTTTATAGAGCACATTGTCCTTGGAAGGGAGTCGGGCATTTTTGAAGCATCGAGGCTTTGCTGCTGTCCCAATGATTAGCAGTGGGAGCTTATGATTGCTGGACATATTCGCTCCGAACAGTACGGCTATCCTGTCCTTCGGTTGTTTTTTTTTCCACTGACAACCGCATCTTTTGGTGCAAACGTCTTTGTTGGAAGCATTTTGTAGTGTAAAACAGGTATTGGGCTTTGATATGTTCAGCGCCTATTGCTGAAGAGAACGGAGGAGGCTCAGGGAACACAGGCGCGGGGGACGGAGGAAGATTGTACATTGGCTCACGTGTATAGTCGTAGGGACGAGGGCCACGATTGCGGCACAAACGAGCCACATGGCCGGCGACTCCACAGGCGTAGCAGATAGGTCGGTTGTCTTGTGTGCGCCAGGGGTTGGAAGGGCGTGGCTGTGGTCGATGGCGGAGAACCGGACGATAAAGGGGGATTGTAGGTTGCTCATTTTGCTGGCGACCCTGAGGCTCGTATAGTAGGGGAGGCCGGCTGTACACAGGGGCGACAGGGGGTGGCGGCCGCACCAAAACATCAGCGTACGTGAGGGGAGCCGCCACCAACGGCTGCGACCTGCTCTTGTATGACACGCTGAAGAGTGGGAGTGAGCGGCGGCGCAGGCGCAGGTGCTGGCGGGCAAGTGAAGATGGACAAGGAAAGCTGGCGTGCGACTTCCTCCCGAACAAATTGTTGAATGTGCTGAATTAGCGACTGCTAGTCCTGGGCACCGTCCCCGGAGAGAGCCAAGCTGGAAAGAGTGGCCTGCTGAAGGAAAGCCGCTGTGTGGAAAGCCGCCTCTTGCGCAGCTTATCGAAGCTTTGGCAGAAGTTTATAACGTCGGACGCAGTTTGAGGGTTTTTGGCGACGAGCATCTGGAAGGCGTCATCGTCAATGCCTTCCATAATGTGTCCGATCTTCTCGGCGTCGCTCATGGTAGGGTTTACGCGCTTGCAGAGGTCTACGACATCTTCTATGAAACTGGTGAAGTTGTCGCCGGTTTGTTGTGCCCGACTTCGCAAGCGTTGCTCGGCGCGAAGGTTACGTATAGCGGGACGGCCAAAAACTTCGGTCAGGCTGGTTTTGAGAGCCGTCCAGGTAGAAATGTCACTCTCATGATTGCGAAACCATAGATTGGCAACGTCGCTCAAATAGAAAATGACGATTGTGAGCTTCACAGTGTCGTCCCACTTGTTGTACGCACTTACGCGTTCATACGACGCCAACCAGTCTTCTACATCCGTGTCATCGGTGCCACTGAAGATGGCTGGGTCGCTCTGACGCGCTGCACTGGGACAGATGACAGGCGATGGGGTTGGCGGTTGGCTGGCTGTCTCAGGCATCAGCGGAAGTGGTAGGCAAAGCTTGGCTGCGAAGCTCCAGGTTGAGGGGATTACCCAGCGCCTCCACCACTTGTTGTAGAAGACCTTGACCTGGGCAATACGTCGTCAACAGTCAATAGAACGTTCTGCGATCAGTCGTGAGACGTGTCAGCACACGAACGAGCGTCGAAGCGAGCTTCGTTGTCGTTTTCTTTCCTGCCCGTCACGCGCGTTGAACATGCTTGTCGTCGTTCTCTTCAGCAATAGGCGCTGAACATATCAGAGCCCAATACCTGTTTTACAGTAGAATAATGCAGCTTCGTCTAAATTGTAGACATAATCCTCTGCATGCTCTTAAGGGGAGACGCGGGTCCTAGAACAGTCGAAAATGGTAAAAAAATCGATTTTGAGAAAAACCAGTTTTCCGAAGGTTTATCCTTTTGAGCACCTGCTCTCAAATTAATGCTGAATGCGGTCAGAAAATGCGATAAAATCTGTTTTCGAAACATCACGGCAGCCGCGAAATGCCCCCCCCCCACCGAGAAGAAAAATTTTGTTCGAAATTCCCGCGCGCGCCGCGGGCGTGCCAGCCGGCCGATGGCCGCCATCTTGGGCTTGGTTTGAGGCTGCTTTCTTTGTGCACAATTTGCGCTATCTGAGAATGGCGTCGCTCATGTGGTATGGCTGCGAGCGCCGGTTTTCCGAAGGTTGTTTATGGTCTCTGATTGGCTGTCACGCGGCGTTTTTTAAAGCGCGCCGTTTCGCTTCTCCCATTGGCTGGCGTGACCAGGGCGTCATTTTCTTCCTTTCTTTTTTGCGTTCGCTGTGGCTGCCTCTTCGCATGCGTCTGCGTTTGCGCTCACGTTTCTCGACGCGCCGTTTTGTGCCAAGTTTCTTCCCCCACCCCCTCACTATCGAGATGCCGGAAAACGATAGATTGTAACCGTGCACGCAACGAGGCGTAGAACAAAAGCGTCTTGCATTATGATGACACCGCAGGTTCAAATTACAGTGCGAACTTCATCCCGGATCACAATACACTTTGCGTTGATGCCGCCGCCGCATACTACACTACGGCTCCGTCGCACAAGTCCGTTCTGTCGGGAAAGTCTGCAACCCAACGCTAGTTTCACCGCGGCCTCAGCGTGGAATGTGATGCCAGTACCGAGTTTGCGATTGTGGACATGAAAGTGTTAACAACTTTATTGCGCACACGAAACGCAGAACCTGCGGCGAGATCGTGAAGATGCGAGCGGTCAATTGCACGAGCGTCACAACGGACCTTTTCAGGGCCACCCAACTGTATGCCACACGCCTCCTTGGCACCGGACCGCTAGCTGCTGGACATCCTAGCCCTGCGCTCTCGTCAGCTTTAAAAAAAAAAAAAGAAAAAAAAAAATAGAGAGAGAGAGAGAGAGAGAGTTAATCCATAACTTTGTAAATTTCTTGTTTTCTTTTTTTTTTACAGTTTTGACATGTACACATCTTCAAAATATTTAGGAAATGTTTCCTTGGATGGAATAAGACACTTTCTGTTTTGTTTTGCAGGGGGACAGATAGGGAACACTGAAATAAAATCTGTAGTTGAAGATTCCTCCCAAAATTTTCAGCAGTCAGAGTCAAAACTTCAAGTGCGATTTTCTCAACTTCATATTTTTTGCTAACATGACTCGCCTTGCGGGACTTCATTATGTTCTTGTGGTACAATTTTAATAAGTCTTACACCGTTGTATTCAGGAAGAATTGAACTGTGGAGCTATGCTATTTTTGTGTTGCTAGGTTGAACATATCAAATCTGGGGGAGAGTAATGTCAGCTAATTATTTAAAAATTATGGGGCATCGGCATAATTCAACATTTTTATATGGTAACGCACCGTGACAATATAAATAGCATAGCTCCACATTGCAGGCCTTTGGCTACAGCTACATTTTAATCAGAGCGAAATAATATTCAGGGAAATTGTCTTAATTACCTGTAAGAAATTGCCTAATTAGGCATCAGTTATGTTTCCATAGTATGAGAACTAATTGAGATATAGTGAAACAAATTATAGTCTTGAAAACAGCAGGAAGAAATACATTTTATATATCAAATTTCATTGTGATGTCTCTAATAATAAAAAAATTTGTTTCAAGTCTCCTCTTAAAGCAGTGGAACCAGTGTATGTGCCTTCCACTGCTCGACAACGTTTGTGTCAATGCTCCCACTTTCGCCGCACACTGTCACAAATGAGAGGTTTTTACGGTTTTTAAATCGACACAACCAGCTGATTTAGCCAGCATTCAAATGGGCAACGTAATTCGCATTTGTCAGCCTCCGAGATTCCTTGCACGTCACATGATTTGTAGTTGCGAGCCTCAGCCGTTACGGCTGTGGCAGCGATACCTGCATTTCTGTTCTTCCTCTTTACTACCTAATAACAGCTTTGTTTTCAGTAAAAGTTGATTTTTTGTAACCAGGAACTGGCATTCTACCAATACAAGCCCACTTCATTTTTCTCTGTAGTATCCCTTTAAGCTGCTGCTCTTTGTACATTGCGCGAGCTGAGATGGTGTGCTTTGCCGGCGTTGTGAGGTGGAATGCCCTTTAACATCAACCGTTAGCATTCTGCCAGTGAGGAAATAATGTGAAAGCTCACTTACAATTATGAATGATTTTTTTTTCTCAGATTTTAGCCTGTCAAATTTCTGCCTCATATTTTATGCAAATGCAAACATTCTTCAGCCCTAGTTCAGAGCTATGGTCTCATTATTATTCACTGCTATGACCACCAAGCTTCTGTTGAGAAGAGACGCCATCTAGTGGTGGCATCGGTTCACTTTTTCTCTTATCTCGAATTCAGTGCCGTATTATTTTACGGACTGCTGTAGTACAGGCAGGACGATTGCGCGTCGCACAATGTTTGTACTGCGAAAGCAGTACTTGGTTGGTTTCAGAAGTAAAGTAATCATATCTGCTGAAATAACTGGCACCACATAAGGTGCTTGCTACATGGTAGCAATAAGGAGCCTGCCGTCACTGCTGTTAAATGGCTGAAGCAGGTCTTTTCAGCTATGGTCTCTGCAGGTAGCTTGGGAACACTTGGGCCGTCATTCTATGAGAGTTTGTTGGTCACAAATTCACGGAAGGCAGAATGTCGAACACACTGAGTGGTACTGAAGAAGAGTTTTTCCCAGAAGACAGTGCACACAACAACATAGAATCGCTAAAGCCCCAACTCCGAGAACACTTCTAGGCACAATTCCTTTGTGCTGACATCGTGGCACTCCAGTCTGGTATTTGTGCTGCCGTTACTGTAATCAGGGTGGCGTAACTCTTGAGTTTTGGTAAAAGTGTGAGCTGCTCTTTTCTTCATCATGTGAAATTATTTGCTCAAGCATGTTGGCAAGGGAGTGGGAGAGGGCTGGCAAGGCACAAAGGGATGTGTTCCCTTTTTCGACGCTTGGCACTGGGTGGCAGTGGACATGATGTGTATTCCTCATGAGTGTCTATAGAGTCACCGAGCTGAGCATGAAATGCACTTCAAATAAGTGCTCTTGCTCAACTTTTCTCACCCACGTTACGTGAAGATGAAATCTTCTTTTCCACTCCGGCTGTCTTTAAGTTACACATCATGTGTGCAGGTCCATAGTGTATATGGGTTTTTGCAGCATATGGTCACCTTACAAAATTCAGTGGGAACTTTGAATGGGCTCCTATCGGAGTGCTTCTATTACAGTGCTAAAGATAAAGCGCATGTGCGTTTGGTGCATGGTGACCTTGGTTAGTCTTATTTGCCTTGAAAACACAGCGTGTCACCACTCGACCAACTCTGCATTTGACTCAGTGTTCGCTATGCATACGAAGCTTGACCGGTTGCGCCCCTGGTTTCATGCAGGTCGCTGAGCAGCCTGGGCCTGAGTCCCCGCAAGGAGCGCCGGGGCTCCAGCCGAAGGCTCCTGCCGGCATTCTGGAGTGGTGCCACAGCACGGCCCTTCCGCCTCTCGGACAAACTCCTCATGGTCAAGCCTCTGGAGGGTGGGTGTCAATCTCTTCTACTTGGCAGCTCTGAATGTAGTTGGAAAACTGAATCAGACTGAATCAGCCACAGCTGGGTGGAGCATTGTTGCTTTTCTGCGAAGTAGATGCAGAGCTTGGATTAGTCAGAATAGGTAAGGTAGAATGCAGGGAGGCCTGCAGCTCCACTGTGTCTGTGTCAATGCTGCAGGTTCGGAGACGTTGAAGCAGTGGCAGCGCTTGGCGACGCCCGGACTCAGCGACCTCTTTGAGGACCAAGGGTCAGGGGTCAGGCTGAAGGGTGGCTTGCCAGTGCAGCCACCTTTGGAGCCTCCGCACCACTCGCCAGGTACTGGTCGGTTTCTTTGCTCTAAATTCAACTCTACAGTGAAAAAGTTGTTAATTTCGAATTTTCAGATACAGTCGAACCCCGCAATAACGAAACCGCCGGGGAAGGAAAACCTTTTCGTTGTCGCGAAAATGGACAAATAAGCGCACCCATTACCTTCCAGAACCAAGATTTAATTAAAAAAGTCTCTTATTTTGCTCTGCTTGACATTGCTGTGCAGGAGCTTGACGACTCTGGCTTCGCAGCTTGATAAGCTATGTATAGCTTCGTCGTCGTCGTCGTGGTCGCTGAGAAAAGTCCGGATCACATCGAATGCATCAAGCACATCACGCGAGCTTACTTGCTTACCTTGTGCTTGGTTTTCGCTATCTTCGTCGTCAAAAACTTGCACTTCTTTACAGGAGGCGGCATGTTTCCGACAGTAAAAAAAAAACAACAAAAAACACTGTACACAGGCAAGTCGCGAGCGGCACAAGGCGGATGGCGAGATCGGCGAGATAGCGTGGTCGCGTGGTCGGCGCACTAGCGAAAAGAAAAAAAAAAGGAGGTTCCTTGCTCTTCCCCGGTTGGCCGGCGGTGTCGTCACGTGGCGTGAAACGTCACATACATGCGTAGTGGCCAACAGACAGGCTAGCAAAAAGCCGCTTTCAGTGGGCAAAAAAGAAAAAAATATATCCTTTGCTATCATCATCATTACCGAACCAACCGAAAGTAAACAAAAATGGCTGCGCCGGTGCTTGTTGGCAGGTGAAATGAACGGGCTCGACTTGTCGGATGAGTGTGCTGCTGTAGTTTCGCCCATTCTATGTTCCCGACTGGCTGATGTGCCGAAAAAATGTTGCAGATCACTACCTCAAACTTTCGTTAATGCAGGACTGCTTTTTAAAAACCCTTCGCTGTTGAGAGGGGACAAATGCATTGAACCCTATGGGAGTTCGCCGGGGGCGCCAGAATTTTTCGTTGTCGCGAGAATTTCGTTCTTGAGGGCTTTCGTTATAGAGGGGTTCAACTGTAATTCGAACTGTGCAACTTTGTCTGACCAAGCTCCGTAGAAGTCTGTGCATTAAAAAGCCCGTTAATTTAAACATGAGTCGGTTCTACTACGAATGGTTGGAACTACACAATGCCGTGTCTGGGTGGTCTCGTGCCTGGCACGTGGCCAAAGAATTGTGCCTGCGATAAGGTGCTCTGCCCCTCCGAAAAAGGAGAGAAGATAAAACTGGTAAAACCATGGAAGAATGGGCAAAGCAAAACCACGCCATGGGCGGTGCTGCAGCTGGTGGTGCCAGAGGGTAGGGGTTGGCGGCCGTGACAGTGGCTGCCTGCTCTCTGTTATGTGTTACCTTGGAAACTCGCAATTAAATGTGGGTTAATTTGACCCCCTTCAATTCGAAAATATGGATGTCTTAATATCAGCTCGGTCATAGCCAATGCCCATACAAGGCTATGGCTTTGGGTGCTACAGGTTTCGCACTGGTTGTACCGTAGCCCGGTATGATTGGTGCAGTGTAAGTGATGGTCAAAATAGCACTCTTCGTTTCTCCTGGACTGCATGTTGAAGAGTTGACTGTGCATCCTTTACGTACGCATAATGGCAAGTGCACACGTAACAGCCCCATCTCCGGTTGTGGGCGGCCACTTAATTTTGGTTTCACTTTTATGAGCTTCACTTTGCTCGCGCCAGCCCGTGATGAAGGCAGTTATTGGCCACGCAGCTGCCAGCTCGTGTGAGGCTGCTTTTCGTACAGTGTTATGGCAAGCCAAGTTTTTGTGTGCTGTTTGTTTGCCTGGCCTCTTTGTGGTAGGTTCTATTTTTGTTTTTCTGTCTCTTGCTATGGCAGGTACTAATTTACTGAATTTTTTTGTTGCTACTTTTATTATGTTCTTTATCTTCTTCTTTTTTTTTTCTTTTTCTTTTTCTCAGAAGGCATACGTAAAAAGTATCTTTGAACTAAGCCTTAGAATCTTGGCTACCAGTGAAGGAAAATTGAATGTTGCATAGGCAATATGGGCACTGCTAACATGCCTCATTTAGATGCAGCATTAATTTTTTTTCTTCCCATCTGCATGCCACTTGCACCTATCATCGATGAAAATAACTCTACTACTTTTACAGTTGTATTACAGTATTACAGCTGTTACTCTATCCGGAACAAGCACTATAAATCATGGCATGTTCAGGATACTGCCATTTGGAAATGTTATATTGCTCTGCAAGTTTAGATGAACCGTCAAATGATAATTTCTGGATGTTTATGAGTTCCAAAATCTCAGTGGTGAGGGGATGGTGCAAATAGAAGTGAATTATTCTTTTTCTAATACAGTAAAAGCTCGTTAATTCGAACTGCAAGGGGACGCCATCTCAGTTCGAATTAAACGAAAGTTAGAACTAATGAAAGCAATGAAGAAAAACAGGACACCGCGACCAGGAAGCAGCAGGGCATGGCGCCAGTTCAATTTAATGTTTGAAAAATTCGTAATTGTGGTCTGCATTTTTTCTTTGATGGCAACAGCAAGCACTTTTTGCTCTAAAGAGTGAATGTTGCGGAAGGCTTCCTCTTCGCTTTCTTCAAAACTGAAGAACAGGCGGGCGGCATTAAGTCCGGCCATGACTTTCGCAGCGGAGGGCCGCACCGGTGCCTCGTCGTCTTCCTCGTCGTCGTCACTGGCAGCGACAGGCTCTATGTTTTTAACTTGGGAAATGATGTCCTGGTCTGTGGTCACACCACAGACAACTGCGCTCGCATCCACGTCTGCGTAGTCGGCAAAGGAAACGTCTTTCAGAACGTCCGACATAGGAGCGGTGACGCTTGTGACGCAGTCTCCGTGCGCAGGTGGCTCATCCACGTGCTTGCCTTGCGTGGTGAAGCCACAGCGGCGATAGCAATTGGCTATTGTAGCCCCTGTCACTTGTTCCCAAGAACGCACAAGCATATGCAGTGCACTCAAGAGCGTCACTTCGTAATTCTGGCATAGAATAATTCTTTCTAGTATGTGGCGCCAATAAAATGTCTAATTTTTTATAATGCCCTGGTCCATGGGCTGCAGCACTGCCGTTGTGTTGGCTGGAAGGAAGGCCAACTCAGCGGCATTCGTTTGAACTTCAATCTTGTGCGCAGAGCAGTTATCGACAAGAAGAAGGATTTTGCGGCCACAGCACTCGAACTTCTTGTCTACCTTCATGAGCCACTGCTTAAACAACTCTCCAGTCATCCAAGCCTTCCTGTTTGCCGCGTAGTCTGTTGGGAGGGACCTGATGTTCTTGAAGCAGCGAGGATTGCTCGACTTTCCTACCACGAACAGCGGTAGCTTTTCACTTCCGGTCATATTTGCCGCAACCATCACCGTTACTCGCTCTTTGCTTCGTTTCTCCCCGTACACTTGTCATCTTTGTACGTGATCGTTTTGGCAGGCAGTAACTTGAAAAATAAGCCTGTCTCATCAACATTAAAAATGTTCTGCGGAGAGTACTTCCGTAGTAGCCTTGTAAGACCTCGGAGCGCCAACTTTCACATGTTTCCAAGTTAACAGCCTTCATCTCCCCTGACACCGCACGAAACACAAGGTCGTACCTTTCACAGAAGCGGTGCAGCCACCCATCTGAAGCTGCGAAGTCATCGTAGCCCAGCCGCAGGGCGAAGTCCGCTGCCTTCGCCAATATGACGGGGCCACTCAGCGGTATGTCCTGAGCACGCATCTCCTTAATCCAGTGGAGAAGCGCTTTTTCGAGGTCTGGGTACTTTGCCAGCCGCATCCTCTTCCTTTCGCTGGCAACCTCTGCCTCTAAGGCGTCTTCAATCGCCCTCTTATTTTTTATGTAAGTGGACAGCGTGCTCTTCGGCATTCCATGCATCTTGGCGATTTCTTGTTTCGACAAGACTCCGGCGTCCACTTCCCGTAAGATGTCGCATTTATCCTTCAGTGTTTTGGCGCGGTATTTACCGCGGGCGCACGCCATTCTGAAACCGCACGTCAGCACAGTGAAGCACTCCACCGAGGCCTAACTTTTCAAGCGATCCGCACAACAAAGGTCGTAAGCGCGCCGAAAACCAGAAAACTCGAGGCTGCCGAAAGCGGCCGAGACCACCGCGAGTTCAGGACAAAGAAGTTGACGAAGGCTCCCCTATTCGTTCAATTCCCGAGTGCTAGCGGAGCTGCGATGTACTGGATTCGCTGTTGATGATGATGATGATGATTTATTGACTCTACCCTTCGTATCGGGCGGGCACCATGTTGGCGCCGCAGTCGTAAAAAAAAATCATAAACAATACAAAGTACCGTAGACACAGCACCACACTTAACTCATAACACACACACACATACACAAAAAAAAAATTTAAAAATTACGGCTTGCGTATTGCTGTCCACCACTCCGTGAGTCTCCTTTTGGACGCCTGCACGAAGGGAGTTCTATTCGCGCCACCCTCGCCACCACCCGGAGGACAGTCCGGCGGGTCAAAATCGAGCGCCTGCGCGAGTGTAGCGCCCTCTGGGAGCAATGTTTTGAGGCATGCGCACCGCAGCACTACGTCCTTCATCGTCTCGGATTCGGCACCGCACAGCCGACACAATGTGCATGTAATAGTCTCGTCGTACCGGCTACGGTGGGCAAGCGTTTTAAGGGCTCCTGCTCTTGCTTCAAAGAGCAGAGCACTGCCGACGCTGTTGTCGTATCGATAATCCTGAGCTATGTTCCGCTTGTGGTTCTGGTAGAGAGTCAGGGTGGCCTTGCCTTCCATGCTGGCGCACCACTGTAGGCGTTCGGCTTCCACCACTCGCTCCCGCACTTCGGCAGCCCACTTTCCAGCCGTTTCTGCCGCTATGGGGTCCTTGAAAAATCCAAACTTTTTTTCGAGCTGGTAGATCCGGGCCGTCCAACTCGTTCTAATGCATGTGGCCGACAAATATTCGAACACTCGGCGTGCCCAGCGCTCCGGTGCCATAAAAATGAGGCGACCCCGGTATCCCAGCTTGCTCGCAGCCTCCCGGGCCTCGAAACTGGACCACCCCAGGTCTCCTTGTACTGCCTCGTTAGCAACCATACAATGGCAGCCCAGTGCTACTCGCCCCACTTCACGCTGCCGCCGCTCCAGCCAGTTGCGCGTTGTCGCCGAAAAGCAGACCACTGCGTTCGCAAATGTGAGCCCGGGGACGTGGACGATCTTCCACAGGTCTCGCACCATGACGAATCTGTTACAGCCCCATAGGCAACGTCGGCGGAATATTGCTTGGGCACGCGTAGCTGCTTTTCGCACCGATTCTTCCTGGCGGCTGCAGATTCTACCACTGGTCGAACAGAGTTTCACCCCGAGGTATTTATACTCTGTAAGCACTGTCAGCCTCTCTTTACCAAGCCTCAGCTCTGCTTCCTCTTTGGCGTGCCCTGCAAAGCGGACGACGGCCGTCTTTTTTGCACTGAATTTAAGTCCCAGGGAGACAATTTCCGAATTGCAAATGTTCAGCATGGCTTTGCATTTCCGCTGGCGATTCTGCCATGATGACCAAGTCATCTGCGAAGGCCAGCCCCGGTAGACAGTGCTTTTCGTCGATTCCACAGGTGGTGAACCACAATCGGAAGCCAAGGCATGACTCTATTAGTGCCCGCTCCATCCTGGACACATAGAGCAGGTATAGCTGCTATACGACAAGATTCTTAGGCCTCTGAGATCGGCGGCTCAAAACCGGAAACCGCAGTTCTCGGAGGTAGAGAGAGGGCGTAGCTGTTGCCACAGCTGCCACCCCTTGCCCTCCAGCCTCTGCGCCGGGTGCTGGCACCGGCTTTACCCGCTTTTACCTTCTCTCCCCATTTTGGAGGCAACTCAGCCGCTGCAGCCTCGCGACAAGGCCTGCTCTAGCCATGTGCCAGGCGGCACGCCGCCCAGGCGCGGCGGCGCGTAGTTCGAATTAACCGTGGCAGAACCAACTCACGTTCGAATTAACGGGCTTTTTTATACATGGACTTCTATGGAGCTAGGCCGGACCAAGTAGTACGGTTCGAATTATCCCAAAATTCGAATTACTGAAGTTCGAATTAACGAGCTTTTACTGTATATACAGACTTAAACAACAACTGAATGCTTGGTTTGCGCCGTGGAACTTTTATTGGAGAGCAGTGATAGTTAGATGGCGCAAAATACCTAGCATGCGTCACATATCTTGAAACTTTGACTCGAAATTGTTCGAAGCTATTGTAGCTTTGAGCTAATGAGGGTTTTCTGTGCAATTCTGTGCCGCATTTTCTGCATGACCTGCACTCGTTTCTGAAGTGACTCACTCTTAAGAACGCCCCCACCCTGATGTGCAGAAGGTGACCAGGATGAGATGGACCATAAAGGCTTGGTGGGAGAGGCTGGCCGTGGGCTTCCAGATGGTGTGGCACTTCGGTGAGTGCTCTTGCTAGAGTGATCAGAAGCACGGGCAGGCCTTGTTGTGACTCTATGCTGGTGGTCTCGATTTATGGATGCCGTACTTCCCACGTTAGTCCACCCACACTGTGCCATTTGCCTCTTCATTGCGGTGCAGTAACTTTAAAGCGGCCATGTTTACGTGCGTTGACAGTAGAAGCACCTTCTTTGCCGAAGCTCTTCCCTTTCTGCAAAATGGCCTTGCAAAAAGTGCGATATAGCGGTATCGTCTTCTGCACCCATGGGGATGTCCCTTTTGTTGCTACAGCAGTCTCGGCACGTAGGCAAATCTCGTTACAAGAGACATGGTTAAAAGAGACACTCAGTTATAAGAGACACATGAAAATGGTTTGGTTCGTTTTCCGTGTTTGCCATGTTAACAACATTGCCTACAAAAGACATGGTTATAAAAGACACTCTGCTGCTAAGGAAAACTTTTGCAGATCCCTAAAGTAACTTCTTCACTATTTAGAAAGAGACAACCCAGGTGGTCTCATGCAACGCAACTGACTCATACAAACTCGTATGTGTGACAGTGTAGATTTCCTTATCTAAATTCTGTTTTATATTACAGTCAAACCTCGATATAACGAACACGCATATAACGAATTATTGAATATATCGAACTCTTCCGAAATATTTTTGTCAAACACATGTATTTTTAACTTCCCATAGCGAACGCGGTTCAGCATAAAACGGATATCACGAACTTCGGGACGCCAAGCACTAGTACCTCACTTTAATAGCAGGAGGTAGGCTTCATTGCACTACACTTATGTTGTGCGGCGCAGTAAACGTTCAGAACTACCTCGCAGGCGCTGACAGCGCCACAGATGCCACGACGACATTGGGAGTTGACGGCCAAAGAAATCTATGGCCTCCGAGATCACCTCTGCGCACCTCTTGGAGGCCATGAGAAATTGTTCGCATCTCACAATCGCTGACAGCGCCGCTTCAGCAGCGGCAGCTGAGGCGCGATCGAATGTTGCTTTTGCCTTTTTGGTTTTTGCATCCTACGCGTTTTTTCGTTTTAGTGTTAGCAGCGGCGTTGACGGCGTTGCGGCGTGGCCGTCGTAGCGTTTGGCGGAGGCTGGTTGGTCGTCGTGTCAAGTGTGGTGTGCAGGTGTGCGTAGTGCTGTGACGGCGATGAACGTGAAAAAAAGAGTAGCACTGACGTTAAAGACCAAGCTTAAGATAAAATCAGGGCCTTCAAGGCAGTTTATAAGAGGAGACTGACACTCTTCTCGTGAAGCTTCTTATGAAGCAGGACTTGAAGATCGACTTGCTGGCATGGGACAACATGAAAGGCGAAACGATTGCCAACTGCTTTCGGCACACAGGTTTTGTTCCAGCAGAGGCCCATGCATCAAGTGACGATGGGGACGATTCCTACGAAGCAGAGCTCCGCGAGCTCGATGAGGTTTGGAATGATTTTTCGCATTTTGTTGGTGACATGCCCGCAACAATGACTGTAGAGGATTTTGTAGGCGACGACGACATCGCGGCGACCACGGCTGTACTGACGGACGCCGAAATCGCTGTGGAAGTTTCTAAACATCCTGCAGACAAAGCTCAGGCTGACCCTGAAGACGATGAGAACATTCCGACTTCACTAGAAGCGCCTGCTGCATTGGATTTAGTGCGCCGCTACTGCAGTACTGTTGAGAGCAGTGAGTTTGCCCTTGTTGTGTGTTTGCAAACTGTGAAACGGCGTGATACAGAACGCGATCAACACAAAAAAGCAGGCCGCGATAACGCAGTTCTTTGCGCTTAAATAAATGGATGTGACCCAAGTAGGCACCCTCCGAGTTGCTGTGCCTTCTCTGAATTTTTCTGCTCTTGCATGTATTGAATTTTGCTGCTCTTGCATGTATTTTCTACGAAATTTTATATTACGAATTATGGATAGAGCGAACTATTTTCTGATTTTTTAACTATACATTATAACGAGGTTTCACTGTAGTGTCCTGTTTTGTTTTAGTATGTCAGGAACCGAGGAGTGCCTCCTCTTGACTTGGAAATCAAAATGTTCCTGTTGTTTCAGTCACACAGGAATGTGATGACACTGACTGAAACAATAAGGACATTTTGACTTCCCAGTCAAGAGGAGGCACTCCTTCTTTTTTCCCGACATATTGCAACAAAACAGGACACTGATTTGGAACAGAATTTAGATAAAGAAGTCGTAAACTGCCACACGTACGAGTTGGTAAGAATTTTTGGGTTACAAGAGACATCTTTTTTGGATCCCTTGAGTGTCTCTTGTAACGAGGTTTTACTATTTGCTGCCATGAGCACATGTATAACATGGCCTTCCATACCACTTCATCAGAGCTGCAGATATTTTCAAAACTAGTATGTTCGTTTCTTTGTCAACGGCTTGCTGATATGGCAACCCGCGCAGCTGATGACAACATAAACAGACGTCGTGTCGTCTGCTGCAAGCTTGGTGCACGAGCATAATCAGTCGCTGTTAGGCAAAGCAACTGTAAGCCAATGGGGAGGGCTAAACCATACGCATGCTGCTAACCGCAAACTGAGCTTTTCTATCTTCTTTTAGCGTTCACCTAATAGCAGCGTCTATAGACAGAATTTAGGGGCATGTCGGCGCCCGAAAAGGCGCACAAGCTGCAGCCCACTCTAACAACGTACACATTGGATGCTGCAAGCTTACCGCAAGGGTGCTGCTGGTGAGTACACCAGGTAACAGCACTTTCTGCTTCTCCCTAATCGTCACTGGGCCGAGATTGCTTCACATCAAAGACAGAGCGGACGGCACTTTGTAATTGATCAACAAGCTACTCAGTCACAAAACTTCCTTACTCTCAACCCCACTGTTTCGTAGTAAAAGAAACATTATTTTTGCGGATGCCTTACCAGCGGGGCTAGCGAGAACACCTGATGGGTGCTGTATTGTTGGCAGCTGCTATGCATCTGTGAGCAGAAACACCCACCGTATAGATCAGTATTTTTCAAGAAGCATTTATTTTTAAATTATTTTGCCATGGGCCAGCAAGAAAAACAAATTTTAGCATGCTTTTCTGGCTCTAGCACAAGGGATCTACTGTATCACTGGTGTGGAACGTCAGCCACAACCGATGCAGCCCGCGCTATTGACCCGCGTAACGATGTGTACGGCGGCGGGGGCAAGGTTGTCATCGGGCGGTGGTGGTCTCGCTGAAGGTGGATGTGTGGGCAAAAACTAGGTACCGCTTCACTGCAGTCTGTGTTCTGTTTTCAGGAATATGCCGAGTACACTCATTGGGAGTCATGCTGGTGTGTTTGAGCAAGCGCGAACACAGTACAGTGTACCGGCAGCTTAACGGCGCCGGCATAGCAGTAGACAATGCAGCTGCCCGTGTCGCTCTGTGATGTCACCAGGCATTTCAGCATGGCGATTGCTGTTGGTGCTAGGAGCTTCGCAGTCTGGACTTCAGTTACTCCGCAATAATGAATGCATCTAGGGAGTTCAAACTTTGGAAATAAAATAATGAGGTCCGGTATTATGCCACTCTACAAAACTAATACAGTTGAACCCGGCTATATCGAACCCGGATATATCGAATTTCGGTTATATCGAACTCACGGAATATCCCCTTGAAAATCCCATGTAAAAGTATAAGAAAGCCGCGTCGTATATCAAACTCAATTTCACCAGTCGTTCGATATATCGAACTCCGCACCACGCACTGGAAAGTGTGCCTTTCCCAAAGACGATCGCATCACCCTCGGCCGTTTGCCGCGTGACGTTTTCAAGCCGCGCAC
The DNA here is from genome assembly GCF_055883805.1 of Amblyomma maculatum. Taxonomy (NCBI): domain Eukaryota; kingdom Metazoa; phylum Arthropoda; class Arachnida; order Ixodida; family Ixodidae; genus Amblyomma; species Amblyomma maculatum. Next base: position 428,727,216 of record NC_139344.1, read on the forward strand.
GGAAGTAATGAGAGGGGACAGTTCGGCTAGGGCAACGCTGCGCCCATTCCCCAAAGGCGCGCGCATCTGCGGTTATCGTTTCCCGCGCGCCAGCACTTAACGTTTGCAAGCCATGTGCATGAATGAACCAGAGAGAACAGGTGGGAACGAGTGGGGAAAAACGCGACAGAGCGAAGCGCAAGGGTGTGCCCATTCTTTTTCCGAGCTATCTCTCCCCTTTCTCTTTCCCGGCCTTCCCGGCACGCTACGCATGCGCCAAGCCAGCTCAGCCCGTTTTCAGACAGAACGTCGGACGCTTTCGCCCAGCGTGTGTTGCGAACCCTCTGCTCGCAGCGGCTGACGTGGCTATGGCACCTGCGGAAGTTAAGCGGCAGATCTATCTTTTTTTTTTTTTCCCGAGAGTCGTCTATTTTTATCGTTGTGCTGTACGCGCGGCGTTGCGTAAGATATGGCGTTACGAAGCGGCTTTTTTTTTCTTTTTTTGTGGGAGTCGTTTATTCTTGCATGTATGAACTAACGAAAACACGCCATCAGCTGCGATCATGACACCGGCTTTTAGCATTTTTCGCTTCAAACAGCATTTGCAGCTACTGTATCACGCTTTCCAATATTTTATGGCAGTGGACTGCGCCCACCCCAAGCGCGGCGTATGTATGAACTAACGAAAACACGCCATCAGCTGCGATCATGACACCGGCTTTTAGCATTTTTCGCTTCAAACAGCATTTGCAGCTACTGTATCACGCTTTCCAATATTTTATGGCAGTGGACTGCGCCCACCCCAAGCGCGGCGTGATAAATCGAACCAGGCTCGTGCAATCAAGCCATCACGGGCAGTCTGCCAAGTTCGCTCCCCGCCGCCGCAGGAGCTATAAAAAGATAAACATGCCGCGATGTCGTTATCGCTGCGCAGCATCTTGGCACGCTGCCAAGAAATGAGCTGTGAATGAGACGACCGGAACGAAAGGGAGTGCGACATGCAAGTGAAAACGCTTACGATTTCTCGATTTCTGCCGCGGCGACACAGAAACCTTGTTTCGAGCTGCCGCGTTGGCTCGAACGGCAGAGGGACGCAGTTCCAACAAGTTGGAAATTTTTTGCTCTGTCGCTGCGGCTCCTCGCTGAGATCGCTTAATCGCTTGCATGTGAGCGAGCTGGCCTTAACGCTTTCTTGTTTCCAAATTCTCGAGTGCAAAAGTGAAGGGTGGGTTCATTATACGAGTGAGTTGATTACGCGACAAATGCGGTATCCTTTTTTCGCATTGTAAGTACTGTCCCAAGCCGATTTCTGTATATCGAATTATCGATATATCGAACTATTTCGCGATCCCCTTCGAGTTCAATATATCCGGGTTCGACTGTACGTATATTGGATAACCATGGCATGACCCCTTTAAAGCTCTTCTGGTTGCCTACATGAAAGAATCAGGCCATATTGTGAGCACAAGTAGTTTTTAATGCCTCTGACTTGTTTGGTATGGCCAGATTTCAAAAATCTACTTTGCTAGTGTTAGCGGAGTAATACACATGCTGCGTACAATGGCCCATAATTGGCAATTGCTGTTTTTTTTTTTTTTTTTTTTATTTGTATCTTGCTATAGTAATGCCAAAAAAATGTGTGAAGCTCCATCTAAGTGCAACTCTTTAAGTGCATCTAAGTAGATCTACCCAGTGATTTGCCGGCTCTGGTGGTGAATGGGTCAAAGAACTCCACTTGATTGAAGTTAACCTGGAGTTTCCTACTAAACGTCTCTAATCATCCGCTGCGCATGCTTTGCATACTGGTACTTAGCAAGAGAGTTGGTGTGTGTTAGCATGGTTAGGTGTGGCTCTCTCACTCTGAAAGGCACCAGAACCACCAGCACCAGTTGGCTAGAGCAGGGACTATGTTCCTAACCTCGGGTCATCTGATTGGTGGAAGTACCGGAACCGGATATTGGTTCGACTTCCGGTTCCTGGTGTTCCCACCAATCATATGAGGGCAGACATGGAGATAAGTGTAACACTGTGATGAAAGCTCCACCTCCGTAGCCTTGGCTGCATAACCAGGAAAAGTTGTCCTGAAGTATAGACATGTTAGCAACCTGGCGTCAGTGGTTGTCCTCTGCGCTGCAAACTGTTGTGCCAGGTGTTGTGTCTTTCAAAAGGGGACGCCATGATACCAGAGCTGCTTGTCTCATAGTGTAGTAGCCACTGAATGTGCAACAAGGGATGTTGCAGGTGCTGGGTCCAAGGTCCAGGCTGGGAGCCGGAAGCGCCCTGGCTGCGGCTGCAGGCCTGCCTGGGCAAGCTCAACAGCAGCAGCAGCGAGAGTCGGGTGCCCAGCGTGCTACTCCGAACCCAGCAGGTGCAGTGCCCACCCGCTTTCTCTGTGGAATAGACTTTGTGTGGTGGCAGTTCAATCTGGGTCGTACACAACAGTTTTTATTTGCTTATTTTGCTTTCTTTTTAGCTGGACTTTCTTTTCTTCTTTCTGTTTGTAACCCCCAACAGTTACTTCTCCTCAGTGAAGGGTACCAATCTGGTACATTTTCTTGGTTTACTTCTTTGTCAAAGCTCTCTTCTTTTCTTTTTTCCCATTTTTAGCACTGCTCATCCCTCTCCCATGTCTGCTTATGCCTGATTGGCTCAGTGCATTGCAGAAAACCGGTAGCAAAAGGCATTCTACTGTATTCTGGCAGAATGACCACCGTCAGGGTAAACATTCATTCATGGTGACCATTTATTTATTTATTTATTTATTGATACTGCAATCCCAGTGTTGGGATTTTAGCAGGATGGGAATACAGACTAAGCAGTTTAACAAAACAGGCAAAAATAAACAATAATTACAGTGCAATGAAGCTCTCCTGCACAATTAGGAATAAAACCAAACATATACAACACAGCAGTGAAGTAACAAATGCAATAAAAAGAAACTAGGTGATATGTTGCGAGAACAACGTCAGTGATGGCTGCAGCACTTCATTGTTAGTGAGGTTATTCCAATCAGAAATAGTTCGTCATCCATCATCACCTCCGCGCTTCTTTCTTTCTTGGGGGTGGTCTAGCCAACAGCGAAATTATGGCTGGAATGAACTGTCATCATTTCTAGTTTCTATCATAAAGATTTTCATAGCTATGTCCTAGGCCAGGGTTTCTTAAACTGGGAACCCCTGAGTTCTGCGAGTTCTGCGAGCTGCTTCCATGGGCTCCGTGAGCTGCCACAGGACAGGTATGCACTTCCCGTCTCAGTTCTTGTTAGAGTGCGGACCAAGCACAGTTGAAATTCATTTTAGATCCTAGCTCGTTTTTCACCTTTGTGCCGTCGGCATAGGCACTATCCACAACACAGACCTTGGCATTGTGCCAAAATGCTGCATGCCGCCAACTTGTGTATGCTTTGAAGGGAGTTCCGGCGTTAGAACCTCGCCTGGCAAACTTGACAGCGTGCAAAGTTGCGCCGTCATGAACACCGACAAAAAGGCGTGAGGGGGACAAGGCGCACAATGTGACCGATGTTGGGGGTCGCACTCGTGCACATGGAGACTGAAGGAGCGGGTCACACAGGTGAGTTTGCCCAAGCCAGAAAAGAGCATGTGTGTCACATTGGGCATTTTTTCCGAGTGTTTTTATGGCATCAGCGACACTAGGGCTAAGTCTACCACCGAGGGGCCCGTTTGTGCCGAAATAAGAAGACTGTCTGACGAAGGAGGAAAATATGCCACAAGCAGAGAATTTCAGGTAACCAGTGAAAGCTGGGCAAGCCATCACACGATTCTCATAGCAGCCAAGCCAGTGGAGGCATGTTGATGTCGTGACCCTTCGGACTAGTTTCCTGCGTTGCTGTTTTGGATTTAGAGATGTGAGCATGTGTGAAAGGTTGGCACTGAATAAAAATTTGATGGTGAAAATAAACTAAACGACAGGAAAAGCTATGACTCCATGCACAAGCAACATGACCCTTTTGTGACAGCGAGGGGGCCAGCGAGGGAGGTAGAGGGAGGTTCTTTGGCACATTAGATAGATGGCAACTGGAGATCCTTGAGGCAACATGTTTGAAAGACCCATTCTAGGCTGTACACGTCTAAGACAACAGTGTCCTTGTGTTGGTAGGTATTACCTTGCTTAAAAAAATAAAAAAGAGAGAGAGAAAGAAACTCGTTCAGCAAGGACAGCCATAAAAAGAGATGTTTTGGAGCAGTGGGGTCAGGGAAGAAGCATAGCGAAATAAAGAAAAGAGGGACAGTTTCAGTAAACAAATGAAAAACTAACATGTATATATCTGAACAATTTCTCTGCAACCAAGACTAAGCAGCAGGAAAAAGTGAAGTCTCGCACATTGCCACACACTGCACTTCTTCATCAGTAAGCCTCAACAAAGAATTGTTTCCCAGGGGTTCCTTTCTTTCTTTCTTTTTCTTGATGTTTCTCGAAAGCTGACAGTGTTTAACGTTTGCCCAAAATTGCTTAGCTTGAATGCGCGTGTCCACCTTGACCGAAGAATGGGGTTCGTGAGCTGGTCTACTTACTCGTTCATGCCAATGAGAAGGACCCATAGCACAGGTTCCTCACTGTGAAGATTATTTTCTCTCTGTTCTTGCAGGAGAAGCCAGTGCCAGAAACTCCTCCGTCATCTCCTGTTGTGCAGCGTCGTGCCACCAGCAGACTGTTACGTTCGTACCGGGTGTCACACGCCGTCGCCCACTCGCCAGCACGACCGTCAAAACTTGCCATCCTCCACGAGGGAGAGATAGCAGCGGTCACACAACAGACTGCCTCCTCAGAACTGCCATCGCTACAGGGAGGCACACAAAGTACTTCCGCAATCCGTAGTTGATGAGAGGAGATAGTGCAGACTGACTTAGGCCGGCCTCTTTTGTTTTATTACTGTTGTGATGGTATTTATGTGCCTCTTGTTGTGTAGTTCTAAGGTCGGTTGGTGTCTAGAGAGGCAACTTCGGGTGTTCACAGAAATGCTGAACCCTGAGGGCACGCACACATGCAAAACACACATGCTTACGCTGAAAGGACCACTTCAGGGAGAATCCTTGTGTTTGGGCCAAACATTTCTGCGGTCGGGGAAAAAGATGACGTGTGTTCATTCCTACAACTGGATTTAGGGTCAGTACCAATTATTGTTGGTTTTTAGGTGGCACAGTAGTACTGGGTTTCCACCCCTCTTTTTACTTTTTGACAATCGGGGAAGTAATGACAGCAGGTACGGTGATTGTTAGCAGTGCCATTTTGCTGTCTGATGCCTCTGCCAAGCTTTGCCTAGAACTAAACCCTTTATGCTTTTACTCCCGTCGTTTCTTTCTATCTCTGCAAGCATTGTCTGTCACTTGCTTAGCTTTGTTCTGCCTACAGGTCCTTCTGAAAGCTCATGCCTGCTCTTTTGAAGACAGCCGTGTTAGATTTATTGGAAGTAGTTCGTCTCATGCACCAGTTTAGTTTCAATTATACTGATTTACATTGCTACTGTAACAGGGTATGAAGTGTGCCATCATGGCTAAGTGGAAGCAAAATATTGACCTTTTCTGATGGCTTGATGGCAGAAGACGTTTTTCTAAGCTATTCGCACCTCATACAAAGGGGATAAAAAGTGAAGCAAGGGATGAAAGTGAAGCTAAGAGATATCTTTCTTTTAACTGCACTTATGTTGCCACAGTAATACCAGTGCTCGTGGCTAGCTGTTTCGTTACGGAGCAAATCATATGAAAGCAGGTAAACAAAGGCAGCAGAGTGATAGCAGCGTTGGCCTTTCTGCTTTGAGGCTCATCTAGCACAGCTCAGAAGGATTCAGGCATCAGACATGGCTGTGCTGGTGACAGTGTTGTGCACGAACTTGGCAAAGCCATCCTTTGCCAAGTTTATGCACTGAGGCAACCGCTGTAGTGTGCCCAGTTTGCATTTGGGGAGGGGGGTGTAGCTCTGAAATTCGGAAAACTGCCAACAGTGTTGTTTTTTGAGCAGTATAGTAGCTAGAGATATTTTCTCAGTGGTTGTTCTTAACGCACAAACACACCAGGTGCGTGCAATGCAGCCCAGCGCGTGTTTTGAGCCAGCTTGTTCTTCACAGTGGTAAGGTGTGCAGTGTTGTTAGGTGTGCCAGTGCATTGTTCTTTTGTTTTTGTTGAACATTGTTTTTGTGCCAAACATGGCCTCAAGAGTGGAGTAGCACACAAGGGATGTGGACCATAGCTGGACTCCAGCTTTGCACGGTGATGAAAGCAGAGGTAGGTTTCGAACATACGGTGGCTGTAATCCTTCGATGCCAGGGATAGACGGAAAACACTTGTTACTGGGTGTTTCAGATTTTAGGGGCTTTCACTTTTAATCTGTAAGCAGGATGGGTCTGCATGGCATGTCACGACTTTGAAACAGGGATGGAGCCTGTAGCAATTTTTCTCGCTAAGCACTATAATTGTGCATTTGGGGCTAACGGCCACGTTTCAAACAACAAACGCAAACTATATTATGGGGAACCCCCTGCTTTTACATTTTCTAGGCAGCTGTGATTTGGGGTAATCATATATTTCGAGGAAAATGCAGCATCGCGCAGTTGACTGTCAGGTCCCCATGTCAGTGCTCTCAGATTCAGCTTGGGCTGTTTGTGCGGCCATCTGTTTGCAAGTGTGCGAGTTCCTCCTGCAGCCGACGTGCGTGAATCCATGCTGACCACTCCTGCCATTGATGATGGACAAATCACCCCCGACCAGTGACCAAACGCTAGTTACAGGAGCAGTGTCCTAAGCAGCACTCTTTAACCACACCGGTTTGCAGAACTGCTTTTAGGCCTAATAAAGCACCAAATAGTTTTATGTTTCGAGGGCTACAGACTGTCACACCACCTGTGCTGTGGAGGACAACTAACAGGACTCCAATGCAGCATCGACCTTCCTTTGCTTGGTGGTAATGGCAGTTTATGTCTGCTAGCATTCATAAGTTTTAGTGCTTGGCGTGTTTTGATTTTGCAGCACATTTCTGCTACTGTTATGGTTAAAGAGCACTGCTGTTAGGAATTATCCCATGCACATGTTTTAAAAGCACCAGTGCCTCGTATGAATGTACAGCTGTAATAGTAGCGCTGCTTTTTGCGTTGTTTTGAGGATGTCTCGCATTCCTAGACAGCATAGAAGGCGTTTGTGGATGGATGTTTAGTCTTTCCTGTGTTGTTTTTTTAGCCATGTGTGATGAATGTGTTAGGTATATTTTTTCAATGTGCATTGTTAAGGCCTGCATATTTAATGATCCCATGCCTGGTGAGCACATATATTGTGGTGGACAGCTAGCGGGGTGCTGTGGGCGAGAATGGTGGTTGGGCCATGTGCACTTGTGATAGACGGTGGTGCTGTCGATTGCTGCGAGAGTCATATGCTTTGAGGGGACTCCAATCTGAGTCTTTTTACCAGCATGTCTTTGTGTTGCATGTTGAGAAAGCATTATTGTGTTCATCAGGTTTCCTGCAAGAAATTGTTTGGTCTCTGAAGTGGAAGTTTAAGATTTTTTAAAATGGACCGATATTCATTCATTGGAAGTCCGTGGAAGCCAAGCTGTGCAATATTATCACATACACGCAGACTAAGCAGCTTGTTCGCTAGGCCGGTTAAAAAAGATTGGTTGAGATGGACTAAAGTGCAAGTTGCATCTAGTGGCAAAATGCATGACAAACATACACGTAAATCAAAATAGAGTAGGCAGTGATGGGCATATTTACATGATTGTGCTTCTGGTGACTGTTTCACATGTTTGTGGTGACAGCAGAACTTTTATTAAGCTTTCATAACTACTTTGCAGATACAAGGGTGATGCAAGAGAAGATCCTTTGAACTGATGGTGCATTTGCATGTGCGTTGTGTTTAAAGCTGCGTGACCAATTCTTGGCCAATGCGCTCTGTCGCAATCTGCCAAGTGTACATATCACAAGTAGCAGCGAGCATTTTTTTTTAGATGCAGAGTTGGATCGAAGTTTGTTCTGTGTGGTGTGTCAAAGCTGACACTAGTGGCAAGCTTGCTCTAGCGTAGTAATAGTAGTCGCAAACAGCCGAATTTATCCAGTGCCCTGGCAGGAGCTTTTGGCGTATTCTTGGAGTCTGTGTTCTTGGAGAATATTTGTTGGTTACGATGCAAGGTCACCTGTGTCATTTCTTTCTTGCTCTAGTCGTACGTTGGCCACTACTACACAGAGTGCGTGTCTCTTTACAGATTATCATATCTTGTGCCTCTTGTTAAGTGTCGTTTTATGACCTGACTGATTCAACCTATGAAGCAAGGTACAAAAACTGTGATGCACCGGTATTTATGGCTATTGTTTGTGCTATAAAATGCATTCACACACAATTGTTTTCTAGTGGTGTCTAGTATGGACTCATTCCATAAAAATGACATTTATAAAATGTTCTACAACAAAAATATTGTTAAAGAGTTTGTTGTCGCTCCTCTTGTTCTGACATTGGTGCAGGGGTTAAAGCAACTACTGAAGCTGCTAGACTACATTGTTCAAAAAGATTGTGAAAGTACTGTGAATTACACTTGTAATCGTGGCTTTTAATTTAGCTGCCCTATCGTTCACAGATACAAGAGGACACAACATGCTATCTGTCCCCATTTGTCCACTTGTGTCATGATGCTGTTTATGACTGTACCGGGTGATCCACATCGCATGAGAAATCATAAACCTGGCTAGTTGTTCATGTTAAATTTAGCGGCACATTTTGCTAGAGAGTGCACTTTTGTTGGCACAGAACCATCTGAAGAAAAAGGGAGATAGTTTACTGGTGATATCATATGATTAGAGTGGTTTGGTGCAATTTTTCTTTTCTTTTTTTTTTTTTTTTACATAATTTGTATTTCATAGGAAGCTTTACCCTAAGCTTCACTGATTGCCATGCTGTGGACATAAATAACTTTCCATTTGTATGGTAGTGTCGTACAATTTCTAACTGTCATTACTAGTGATCTATTAAATTATTGAGCACTGTGCATTCTTTGCTTTAAGCAGTGTCTAACCCCAACCCATTGGCAACTCTTGCAACCAAGCTGTTCAGTTTTGTTTTCCAGTGTCCGGTTTCTGTGTATTTATTGAAATACTACAAACCTTTGCTCACAGTTGCAAGGCCAAGACACCAGACACTTGAACTGACGCAACGCCCTTCAGCAGGTGCTCAGTTAAACATTGCCAATTCCAGAATGAAAGCACAATTTTTAGCATTTGACAAAACACTAGCACGGTCGGCAGAAATTGTTTATGGAACACAGCAGCAACCCTGGTGAGACTAAAGAATCAACCTGAGAATACACAAAGTGTTTCTCACTATGTTGTGTGCACAGCAGTTTGAGGACTCACTATTCGATGTGTGCTTAATGGAAAATCTGATTTTTAGACGTTCTAATAAGGGAATTACTCCCTTATTGACTGTTAATGTCAGTTAAAAGCCCACAAAATGATCTGCTGTTGTGTGACAAGTGTCGTCTGTCAATTAAGTTGCTATCTTAGATCTTGGGCTGGAAATGACCAGCCTGTTCCAGTATTGCACTCTTATTTATAGCTGAGGTCCTTTGCAATGTTTATTGGCTTTCAGGATGCTTTGTGGCAGCTCGACAGTCATGCAAATGGAGCAGCCCAATCTAAATCGGTCTCTCAAATTAGGCAGGAAAAAATATCACCTGCTGTTTCTTAGCCCAAGAGTTCTTTGGGTCTGTGATGGCCAGATCATACATTTTGTGCTGCGTAGGCTTGTGTAAATTTTCTGACAGATCTTTTCTTCCCAGTGTTTGTTTTGCATGTGGAAAAGTAATTGCAATCAAAATATGTGCAATCGTTCCTGCAAATTTGTTTTTGAAACTGTGAAGAAAATGCATTTGCATAGGAATCAGCAGTGCGTCATACACCTGTCGTGCTTTAGTTCGAATGATGCAGGCTGAAATTAATGCATAGAAGTACAGATATTGTTTGATGTGAATTGAAATAGTGTAGCATGGTTGAAAGTGTTTGCAGGTGCAGTATCCGCTTTGTCGTTCACCAGAAGATGCACTATAGACAGTGTAGACACAATGCAGTAATTTATTGTTTTGTAACTTATTTATCTTATATGACGGCAGTATAAAATGTGACGCATGGTGTCTGCCTTGCACTTTTCTCCCTCGTCACAGGGAGCCATGGCGTTTCCAGTGTACGGTCACTGTGGAGAAAAATGTCAAGGCGAGGGTGTCATTTTAGGTGATCGTGAGGTGCTTCCCCTTACGATTATGTTGAAAGAATAAACTTTGCGCTAGACTTGTCTGCCCAATAGCTTTTGGAAGACTGTGCGGAAAGTGCCGCCGATACTTTCATCGTCTCTGCAGCGCTGGCCTACAATGAGTGCCATCTGGAGAGGGCGCTTTGAGACTCGCTGACAGTGACATAGCCAGCTATAGTCGGATGCAACTCATGCCTGCCACACATAATTCTTCTATGACGGAAACTAACCCGCTGTTAAAGCTTTTCTGGTTACCTAGACAACAAGCTAATCATGAGACCAAATTATAAATTCAAAAATTTCGGTGCCTCTGGCTTGTTTAATACGTTCAAGTCTCAAAAACTAATTTTGTATACTGTTCAGCGGAGTTAGTACACACGTCTCATACCATGGGCCATAGTTCGAAACTTCTGTTTAATATTAAAGTTGTAGTATCAGCAATACTCGGTTCCTGCTTGCATGCCACTCAGTTTGACTCACTTTTGAGATAGAATTAACCCACCAGGACCTATTGATCTTGAGTCAGACTGTTTGGTCATGCAGGCACATTCTTACGGCCTGCCTAAAGCATGGATTCATATCTGTGTTGGATGGCCTTTTCACATATTGTGGTAGATTAGGACTGTATTTTAATGAGTATGTGCGACTCAAAACCAAAGCGGAAACTGGGGTGATTAGCATTTGGCGTAACTATGCTAAATTGCCCGTCATTCTTTTTTTTTTACTTGAACTGCAGCCACCAAATTTTTCCTTGTGCGTTTTTTCTTTCAAACTAAGTTAGGCATTGGCATACATGGATTAATCTGTGGTATCCCTCTGCAACTTTAATGCTGTCTTAGTTTTGGCCTAATCTACCACATGAAGACTGACATGAGAAAAACTGCAACGCAAGTTCTTGTACATTGCTTTGATTAAGTGCAGTGTGTAAGCCAGCCAGGTTCAATAGCTGAAATGACAAGCAACATAACACTTATAGTAATTTCTTCCCATGCCTCACAAGACCTAAGCACTTGTTACATGTCATGTCAGTCAAGGGAAGAAATCCAATTCTACATTATCTAGCAGTCTTGGGTGGTGATCCATGTATTCTGAAGTTTTACTCATAAGTACAGAAAACAAAACATGCAACTAAAATGAGGTGTGCATCTATTGTTCTTCGACATTTAAAATTGGTACCTCTGTTTGAAATATGTCTCAAATAATTTTGACAGCTGTATACTATATATTAAAATAATACCGTAACTGCAAGTGAAGACTATATTCCACTGCCTGAGAGGGAAAAGCATGATTTTGGAACTCATTACTTTTCATCGTGGTCTCCAGGTCTAAGAAAACTAGCTTTTCCTTCATTTCAGCTGGCCAGCTGCCACTGTTGCTTGTAAAAGAGTAGAATCTCCTTGACAAGCAACCAGTGCGAGTTGCAAGGCAGCTATACTGCCAAATCTTTATAGGCTGCCCGCTTGCAAGGGATGCAAGCAGTTTCTCATTGGGAACAAACAAAAAGCTTTTGGACACTCTTCACTATGCTATACCCGGTGATGTATTTTTACTGTTTACAGATTTTTATCTTAAACTTATGAGAGAGACCTCCGCGCAGTTGGTTCAGGTGGGCTGTACGGAAACGCTGACATATAATGATTAGGTGGTTAGCTAAGAACTAATTTTATTCTAGATTTTAATGCACAATACTATTTTGTGAAATTGAAGGCCGTCAACCTTAAAGGCGCCTCTTTCTCTAAAATTTTTTTAATCTGTGATGTCACTCTGAAATACAAAATATAAATAATGTGCATCTAAATGCTTGTTGAGTTGGCTTTCACACATTTTACTTCTATTTAATTGTGTCCCTTCCTACGTGTGGTACTTTTGCCAAAATCACAGCTTTTGTGTCATTAAATACGTGTGAAAACGTGAAAGCCAACTCAAAAAGCTTTCAAATGGATAATTTTTGCCTTCAGTTTTGCAAACCAAATTGTCAATCAATAAAATTTTTAAAAAGATTCACCGTTGTTGTTAATGATCTTCAGTTTAGCAATATAATATCTCCCAATCAAACGAAAAAGTTTAGTTAATTTCTGTTAAATAGTTATTCATTAAGGGCTTTAACTTGCATGATATCCGCATTGCTGTGCGACAAAACTCCAATAGGTACACAGAGATGTTTCTCTTAGTGTTTAAAAACAAATATGTAAACAGTAAGAAAATATCATACAGTGTATATACATTTCAGCGCCATTTTGTCATAGAGAGGTAGTGCCTCGCTGAGAATTACAGCTGAAGTACCCAATTTCTTCCTCCAACTACAAAGCGCTAGTGATTTGATGTGAACCCTCCAGTGAATAAGTCCAAGGATCGAATGTCTCGGACGAGAAGAGCAAAACCAAAGAAGTTCTTTATGTTTTTCAGATGTGCCTGTGTTGCAACCCTATATACTTTGATTCAGAGTGTGGTCACAGCATCATTATCTCAACACTACTGTCCCCTTTGATGTGCATTTTGCACAGCATAAAGAATACATAGCATTAGAGCAGCATTAAGTGTTGTTGAAATGTTTACACTTTCTGCTAGCAATATTCGTTGTAATGTTTGGAAACTCTAGTAATGCTGACTGTAGCATTAAATGGTTAACCCTTTAATGGATGATGGGACGCACAGGTCCCGCTTTACACACTGATTTTCGACATGAGCTCAAAATCTAATGCGATAAAGTTTTGAGCGATGAGCCCTCACTGCGGTGTTAAAGAAAACATTCAGTGCAGTTTTCTGCACTTACGAGTAGGTGTAGCAATAAATTACATTCTTCTGTTCTTGCTTCTGTTCTTGCTTTCTTCTGTTCTTGGTCCCACTTTGTCCTTTTCTGCTTATTTTGAAACCTGCATAGATTGTGCTTATTTTGAAACCTGCATAGATTGCAATATTTTTATTTATTTATTTATTTATACAATACTGCAGGCCATAAAAGGCCCTGGCAGGAACGGGGCACAATCGAGCATCGTTATACACACCTATGTACAGTACATTTTTCCGTGGAAAGAAGAGAGCAGAAGGAAAGAACAAGAACACATTTTGATATATTACAAAAAATAGACGTTATTGCTTCAAAAATTGTTGAATTGCGGAGAGGACATTTGGACCTTCAAACACATGCGAAGGCAATCCATTCCACTCGGTTAAAGTCCTTGGGAAAAATGAATATTTGAATTGGTTTGTGCGGGCAAATACAGGAGTTAGTTTATGAGGATGATGACGCCTCGTAACTCTGGACGATGAGGGTTGAAAATACAACGAAGGATTCATACGGAGCGTGCGATAATAGATGTTGAAGAGCAATTTTATTCTTGCTAGCCTTCTCCGAGATGCTAATGATTCGATTTCATTTAATCTTATCAACTGTGATGGTGAATCATGTCTGCGGAAGCGGTTATATATGAAGCGTACTGCTGATCTTTGTACTTGCTCTAACTTATTAATATCCTGCTTTGTATAAGGATCCCAGACTTCGCAGGCATATTCTAGCTTGGAACGGACTAAACAATTGTATGCTAGACGCTTTACATTGGAGGTGCAGTGCTTGAGCCTATGTCTCAGTTGGCCTAGTTTGCGACGGGCAGATGAACAGATGTTCTGGATATGGGGGGACCAGTTCAAGTGATTGTTAATTGTAACTCCTAAATATTTGAAGCTGTCGGTTTCAGTTATAAGGGTGTCTTTGATAGTGTATCGGTAAGAATGGTACGATTTTTTGTTCGTGATGCGCATGAACACGGTTTTATTGACGTTAAGTTTCATATCCCACTTTTCACACCAGTCAGAAACAGCGTTAATGCTTTTATTTAAAACCACTTGATCACTTGTATTATTAATAGCCCTGAAGAGCAGGCAGTCGTCCGCAAATAAACGAATATTCACACTTTCATGGATAGAGGCAGTCAAGTCATTCACATAAATTAAAAAAAGAAGAGGACCTATCACGCTTCCTTGCGGAACACCGGAGGTTACGGAAAGGCAGTCTGAATAATGGCCTTCAAAATCGACAAACTGCTGGCGCATGTCTAGATATGATGAAATCCAATTAAGCACAGCGCAGGTGCAGGAATAAGGTGCCTGGAAAGTGAATTTACCTATTCCTTGCACCACAACAGCGTTCATAAATAAAGGAGTCAGTGTTGTCACTTTCTGAAGAAAACTACATATTGCAGATATGAATTTTGCAACAGTAGTGTGTTTTGATGCCTTTGGTGTTTGGGTTAACGCGTCTAGTGCATGCAAGAGTACGAAGCTGAATGCCACTATTTTTTGCGCATGAGAATGAAAATACCCGAGTCTAGACGAGGCTAGGAGCTTTACTTTCGTTTACCGAACAAGTCAAAAGAAAATGCCAAATAATACTGTGGTAGTTCTGATGAGGAAAACTTTGCACTTGGAAGTGACGATAGCATAAAAGAGGATGAGGGTTCGTCACCACTGCCTGTCCCCAATACAAGCAAGAGCAAAACAATTGCAAGCATGGCAAGGTAAAGAAAAAAAAGGCCGAAAGTCCACTGGAGGCCTAAACATTGCAGCCAAACAGCGGGACATATCAAAATTCATCATGATTTCAGCAAATTGCAAAGGATCTCTGAAAGAAGCATTGAGCTTCAAGCATTCGTGCCTGAACTGGATAGTTGAATATACCCTGTCCCACAAAATACTCCCCATGTAGTTGGCAGGGCATACACTGACCCACTTTTGGCCCGTCAGGGCGGCGCAGTGGTTATGGCGCTCGACTACTCTTCCTAAGGATGCAGGATCAAATCCTGGCCTCGGCGGCCGCTCTTCATTGGAGGTGAAAAGCAAGGCACCCGTGTGCTGCGCAATGTCGGTGCACGTTGCAGAACTCCAGGTGATCGAAATTTCCGCAGACCTCCACTACGGCGTCTATCATAGCCAGAGTCGCTTTGGGACACCCTACAAACCAAACCAAACTGACCCACTTTTTCTCTTGTGAACAGATAATTTCTATGCAGTGTTTTGTTGTGTTTTGTTAAAACTATCACAGAAAAGCTTTGGGGATGACGTGCCTATATTAGTTTTCATATCTATCAGTAGGTTAATAAAAAAGGTTCTCTTGTTCTTGCTCTATGCTGGAAAAATGGAGTCCAATTGCACCAGGACGATGTGCAATACTGATGCTTGCAATATCAGCGCCTTAGTTACGGTGTACATTTTTTACTATGAAGCTCAGCTATTAAAATGAGTGCTGTGGCCCCACCATTTAGAGAAAAAGACTAACACTATTTTGTACCTGGCTTGCGCGCTTAAGATTTAGCTGCACGTGGTTTCATGCAGTCAATTGCATGCAAACAGAGCTATCTTTGCATTATTGTAACCCTCACTGCACTATGTTCTTATTGCAGTGGTACTTATTTGTGCTTCTGCAAAAACTGTGTGTTACATGTGGAAGTGTTGAATACATCGCTTCAGACTCTTGAACAGAGTTTACAGTTCTCCATACTGATTTTACCTTTCGATTCAGGCTTTCTTAGCAAACAACCATCATTTTTGTGTTGGTGGGCCAAACCATTTGGTTACTATTTCCCTTCATCAAAGGAATGTCGTCAGGCTTCGTTCCCGTAATCGCAATGTGGCCGTTATACCTTATTTGGGCTGTGCAGAACATCCTTTCTATTCACACACTTGTGTACACAGATGGCGTCACTTTGATGTCGAAATTGTACTTCAAAACATTTAAGCGATAGATGGCACTCCAGGACGTACAGCCGCCAAATTCTTTAACTGATATTCATGATGGCCACATTTTCAGAGCGTTAGAGCAGATAACCTCCGAAAAGTCCCAAAGGGCTTTGGTAAAAAAACGGATTATCAAGCCCTTGCTTATACTTGGGACTTTTCATGGGTTAGCTCCTCTGTGAAGCTAAGAAGCTCAAAAAATGCGGCCGTCATGCATGCCAATTAAAGATTTGGGCGGCTGTACCTCTCCTCTCTCCTCTAGGTAAGACCCACCCGCCTGCTATGGCATGTGTTTGCAATAAAAAAAAAGAAAAATTTTACTAAAATCACTTGACTTACGTGCAGCAGCTGGTGCTCGGACTCATGTGCTGAGGTGATCTACCGATGCGAACAAGAGCAAACAGAGCACACTTTTTCTTTCTAGAATATTTCATGCATTGCATAATTGAAACTGGAAGGCATGGCATGTGCAAGCTGGTAGCAGATGCCAGTGCGCATTAACTTGGACAAATAATGTTTTTTTATCTCCAATACAGTGGGATGTAATTTCAATTGAAAAGCATGCTCCATTTACTTATGTCCACACCTGTTTATGCTCAAATGGCCGCTATAGCTTGTGCGTTCCATCTTCCAACATAGACGTAGTATACCAGACACACTATGTACTTTTCCTGCCATCAGTGGCTCTCCACTAAGAATGTTGATCATGAAACCATGCACATCTCTGCACACAGTAATGCGCACAGCTCTCTAAACATAAATGGAGTAAAAAGGGAGTAACCAGTCATCTACCCACTTCTTTAGAAGCAAGGTACGCTGCCAGAGTACTGGGCCAGATTTCGACAACGAAGTACACAAAAATTTTATTGCTGGCAGTGAAGTTATACTCCCACCTCAAAGAGTAGTAACTGGATTCAGGTAAAAGCGTGTTCTTTAAACTCTGCATCAATGTTCCTGGGGTTTGCAACTTTAAGCTTTAAGACCGAAACATCACTTAAAACATTAATTGCAAGAACTTCGCATGCATTAAGGTATTCTTTCTTTTTCCAACCGCAAGTATTCCACATTTTTAGTGATTGAAACCTGTCCCTAACCCTAAAAAGGGAGTGCGTTATGAGGTCAGTTCACTCCCTTTTACTTCCTTATTGGATAATCAGTGTTTAGCGTTCGCACATATATCATGCTCAACCATGCTCAAGATCCGGACAATAGGGCCAGATTTCGACAACGAAGTACACAAAAAATTTATTGCTGGCAGTGAAGTTATACTCCCACCTCAAAGAGTAGTAACTGGATTCAGGTAAAAGCGTGGTCTTTAAACTCTGCATCAATGTTCCTGGGGTTTGCAACTTTAAGCTTTAAGACCGAAACATCGCTTAAAACATTAATTGCAAGAACTTCGCATGCATTAAGGTATTCTTTCTTTTTCCAACCGCAAGTATTCCACATTTTTAGTGATTGAAACCTGTCCCTAACCCTAAAAAGGGAGTGCGTTATGAGGTCAGTTCACTCCCTTTTACTTCCTTATTGGATAATCAGTGTTTAGCCTTCGCACATATATCATGCTCAACCATGCTCAAGATCCGGACAATAGGGCCAGATTTCGACAACGAAGTACACAAATATTTTATTGCTGGCAGTGAAGTTATACTCCCACCTCAAAGAGTAGTAACTGGATTCAGGTAAAAGCGTGGTCTTTAAACTCTGCATCAATGTTCCTGGGGTTTGCAACTTAAAGCTTTAAGACCAAAACATTGCTTAAAACATTAATTGCAAGAACTTCGCATGCATTAAGGTATTCTTTCTTTTTCCAACCGCAAGTATTCCACATTTTTAGTGATTGAAACCTGTCCCTAACCCTAAAAAGGGAGTGCGTTATGAGGTCAGTTCACTCCCTTTTACTTCCTTATTGGATAATCAGTGTTTAGCGTTCGCACATATATCATGCTCAACCATGCTCAAGAGCCGGACAATACTCTTGTAGGTATGAGTATTCAACACACCAGACACATCAGAGGGCTTTGCTACACTTCCCCCGTGTCCGTTCCCGATCCATATATCTGAATTGCTAGTTAGGCCTAGCTTCACCAACAAACACCATTAAATACATAGGTGGAAGAGATACCCATGCACCGGGTACGCGCGACCCCATCTGTTCCACTTCAGTGGCATGACAGAGAGCTACCAACGGAAGTGCACTTCAGTGAACAAATGTAATGTGCGTACCTTCCCAACCCTGTCCGCAAAAGGACCTGCAATGAAACTGAAAAGGTGACTGTGAAAATAACTGGATGTGCCATGTGGTACAACTACCGAAAAGAAAATTCATGTGCCAAGCACAGTAACCAGATTTCTCGAGGGGCACCACACCGCTGCGCATTTTGCTTTTATGTAAATTCCTTACCTTTCCAAGCTCTAGTCTTGAATGAAGTGTCGGGTCTGAAAATCCTGTGCACTACCCGATATCCTTAGGCTCAAGAATTCTTTCAACTTTGCCTCCTGTGCAGTGCAACCACTATTTGACAGAACGTCGTGCTATTCACATGGTCACCGTGAAACACACAGGTTTCCTCAGTTCGTTTTTCTCGCACGGCTGCTATGTTGAGTAGGCCACTTGTTTGCCATGTGGTCAGCACATGCGGTTGCTCAGTTCGCCATTTCCATCCTAACGCAGATATACCTAGCAATGGACACATCTGGCTGTCTCATGATACCAGCTAGCTGCTCAGTTTGTCCTTCCTATTACCACGCAGTTTCTATGATCAGTGGTGTACGTGGAATGTGGTCATCTTATAATCGGCACACTATAGCTACTATGTTCATGTTTCTTCCTACACAGCTGCTATGATCAATGGTTTAGGCCACATAGTCACCTCGTGATCAGCACTCGTGGTTCTTCAGTTTGCCTTGCAACCATCGCTTGCTCTCAAGAGTGGTGTGGTCTATGTGAGGTCACCTTGTGATCCGCATCACAAGTGGCTGCAGAGTTCACTTTTTCCTTTCCTGCTTGGATTCTGTCATGAGTAGTGTGGCCCACATAATCACCTTGTGATCATCACTTGTGGTTTTTCATTTTGCCTTTTTTAAAAATAAGACTCTTGCGTTGCCAATTCCTGTCGATAGCAATTGACATGTAGGGGAATAATCCCCACCTGTGGTTATGGATAATCTGTGAAGGCTTAGAATGGATCGGGTTTGGACCTTTCCCAAAATCTTGGCCCGTGTGTTGCTGATGTGTGCATACAGAGGTGGGTATACCCGCCATCTGTCTTCACAGTAGTTGGCTAGGTTGCTGTATACGTTGTCAGCAACTTGTTCAGAAAAACCAACTCTAAGAGCCCTAAGAGTAACATAGCCCATGACAGCTTCGTTTTTTCCTCTGCAGATCGAAAGAACCGGAAATGGACATGGAAAAGTCCTAACGGGGAGACTAAAAATGAAATTGACTTTATACTGTGTTCAATCCCCGCAAATATGCAAGATGTAGAGGTAATCGGGAAAGTGCGATGCAGTGACCACAGGATGGTGAGGTCCCAAATTAGCCTAAATCTGAAAAAGGAACGCAACAGATTAGTAAGAAAGAAATCCATCAATGAATTAGCGGTGAGGGGGAGGGCAGAAGAGTTCAGGATCTCTCTACAGAATAGATATTCAGCTCTAACCGAGGATGGCGATATTACCCTAGAAGCAATGAACAATAATTTCAGAGACATCATTACTGGGTGCGCTGTAGAAGTAGGCAGTAGGATAGTAAGAGAGGATACTGGTAAGCTGTCTAAGGAGACGAAAGATTTGATTCAGAAACGCCAGTGTATGAAAGCTTCCAGTCCAACAGACCAGATAGACTTAGCCGAGATTTCAAAGCTAATCAATAAATGCAAGGTGGTCGATATAAGGAAGTATAACATGGAGAAAATTGAGCATGCTATAAAGAATGGGGAAGCCTTAAAGCGGTAAAGACGAAATTGGGCATAGGCAAAAACCAGATGTATGCGCTAAGGAACAAGGCGGGCAACGTCATCACGAATATGGACAAGATAGTCAAAGTAGCCGAGGAGTTCTATACAGATCTCTACAGTAGCCAAAGCAGTCGGGACCGTATTGAGATTGGCGGTAGGGAAAAACAGTCAGACGTTCCATCATTGACGAAGGACGAGGTCAAGAAAGCATTAAACACTATGAAAAGGGGGAAATCAGCTGGAAAGGACAAGATAACTACAGATTTGTTGAAGGACGAGGGGAGGATATCGTGCTAGAAAAACTGGTCACCCTGTATACGCAGTGCCTGGTGTCATCAACGGTACCGGAACCATGGACGAATGCTAACATTATCCTCATTCATAAGGAAGGGGATGCTAAGGACCTTAAAAATTACAGACCAATCAGCTTACTGTCTGTTACATATAAGGTATTTACTAAGGTAATCGCTAATAGAATCAGGACAACCTTAGACTGCAATCAAGCAACAGATCAAGCAGGTTTTCGGAAACAGTACTCTACTATTGATCATATCCATACCATCAATCAGGTGATAGAAAAATGTTCGGAATATAACCAGCCCTTATACATAACATTCATTGATAACGAAAAAGCATTTGACTCAGTAGAAACCTTGGTGATGCAGGCATTGCGAAATCAGGGGGTAGACGAGCCATACGTGAAAGTGCTGGAAGATATTTATAGTGGATGCACAGCAACCATAGTTCTGCATAAAGAAAGTAACAAAATTCCCATAAAAGAAGGTGTTAGGCAAGGAGACACAATCTCCCCAGTACTATTCACAGCTTGTTTAGAGGAAGTATTCAGAGACTTGGAATGGGAGCAGTTAGGGATAAGGGTAGATGGAGAATACCTCAGTAATCTGCGATTTGCTGATGACATTGCCTTGCTAAGCAACACGGGGGATGAACTGCAAATAATGATTGATGACCTAGACAGGAAAAGTAGAAAGGTATAGGCTTGAAAATCAATATGCAGAAGACTAAGGGTAATGTTCAACAGCCTCGGGAAGGAACAGCAGTTTACATTAGGTAGCAAAGTACTGGAAGTAGTAGGCGAATATGTCTACTTAGGACAAGTAGTAACCGCCGATCCGGACCATGAAAAGGAAATAACAAGAAGAATAAGATTGGGATGGAGCGCATTTTGCAAGCACTCACAGGTTATGACTAGCAGCTTAACGGTATCGCTAAAGAGGAAAGTATATAACAGTTGCATCTTACCTGTACTCACCTATGGGGCTGAAACATGGAGGCTAACCAAGAGAGTTCTACTTAAGTTGAGGACAACTCAGAGGGCTTTGGAACGAAAAATGGTAGGGGTAACATTAAAAGATAGGAAGCGTGCAGAGTGGGTCAGAGAAATAACTCAGGTTACCGACATTCCAGTGGAAATTAAGAAGAAGAAATGGGCATGGGCAGGACATGTATAGTGCGAAGAGAGGATAACCGATGGTCGCTTAGGGTAACAAACTGGATTCCAAGGGAAGGAAAGCGTAGCAGGGGGCGGCAGAAAGTTAGGTGGGCGAATGAGATTAAGAGGTTCGTAGGGGTCAAGTGGATGCAGCTAGCGCAGAACCGGGTTAATTGGAGGAATATGGGAGAGGCCTTCGCCCTGCAGTGGGTATAGTCAGGCTGATGATGATGATGAGTCTATGTGGTCATCGCTAAAGCCCAAGTCTCGGGTGTTTTAGTCACCACATGCTCGCTACGTGTGGCCTCTTTTTGCCATTTCCTTCCCTATGCAGCTGCATTGTCTGGCCCACCTAATTGCCGCATGGTTATCATGCGCTACTTTTCAGTTTGCTTTCTCATTCTAATGAAGCCTTTGTGGTGAGTGGCGTGGTCCGTGTAGTTGTGACGTGACTGGCAGGCAGTGGTTCTGAGCTTACTTTTTCATCTTCGAATTATGCTGCTATAGTGGATGATGTGACCCACGTGGCTGCCGTGCGATCAAGGCTCCGGTGTTGTAAAGGTGTGAGAATACTTTTCTCACAATGGACTCGAATATGAGTAGGCTAGCTTTCTTACCTAATCATACAAGGAAGAGCCAGAAACCAGTATGGTTGCATAACTTACTATACGCCACGTTTGCGAATACTTGTACAAAATGAATATTCATTCTAAATAATGAAGTGCTAGTGGTGGCAAAATAAGTTAAGCAATTAAAGCTGCGGTCATTTAAAGATTTAGCCTTGTCTCAATACGAGGGAACACACAACAACGAATTAGTATATTATTTCTATGACCATCAGACGTCATCACCCCAACTATACCCACTGCATTGCAAAGATCTCTCCCATATCCCTCCAATTAACCCGGTCCTGTGCCAGCTGCATCCACTTTATCTCCACCAACTTCCTAACTTCATTTATCTGTCTACCATTCTACCACCACCTTCTGCACTCAGCTCACCTTTCCTTGGAAATGAATGTCGTCCTCAGGGGCCATCGGTTATCTTGACTTCAGATTACAAAGCCTGTCCATGAGAATTTCACTTCGATTTCAACTAGAATGTCATTAACTTGCATTTGTTTTCTGACCTATTCTGTTCTTTTCATTTAATTAATCCCTCTTCGTCAGCCTCAATATTTCTACCCCTTATAGAGTTGAGTATGAGTAATTTATATGTGCTATATCATCGCGAATGTGATGGTTAGATAGCACCCTCAAGGTAATGCAGATAAATCAGTTATATTCAAAAGATAGTGGGAGACTGGAAAGCTTGGCGTGATATGATACTTTAAAGTAATAAAGCGATGTGATATGATATGGTTTATAGGGTCACGAAGAATCTGACACAAATGAACGCTTGAACCAAACTGATATACTATTTGCTTGAGGTATACTGGTAAGCTGCCATTTTTAACCTGAGAGTACCTCCCAAAAGTGGACAATCTTTTTTTACAGTGGTTCCCTTGCAAAACTGTTGGACATTACTTCAGCTTCGTGCATATTCATTTTTAACATCACCGTAGCCTGCCCTGATCACAATTTGTCCCCATTACTTGGCATGGCAATTTATGTGCCATACATTAAGAAAAATCACCTTTTGCTATGCACACGCTTGGCAAGAAGGTACAGAATTGACCCAAGAGCCTTTCTCCCTGCATAGCCAGATTGTGACAGCTAGTGTGCTGCCAGTCACAATGGGCTATTTCAAACTGTTGCAAAAAAAAAAGAAAGAAACACACTATGACATGCATTATACGAACTTGATGTTGACTATTATGAAGCTATTCAATAAGTTGAAAACAGCTTCAAACTGTTTTGAATGATTTGGAACACACACTGTATGATTCGTTCAACAAACCAAAGGATATTCAAGAACTTCTAGCTGGGCTTGTTGGTACATGTTTGGAAAGGCACAGGAGCACAAAAAAAAAGCACATGGATGTAAAAAATGAACAGGACTACTGCTAACTAACAACAAATTTTATTCGGAGAACAATGCTTATAGTATACATATATATAAGCATTGTTCTCCAAATAAAACCTGTGATAGGTTAGCTCTTGGCCTGCTCTTTTTCTACGTCCATATGCCTTGTATTGCGCTCGTGTGCCTTCCCGAACAATATTCTGTTCACATACCTTGCGTGTTCCCTTTCCTCTTCTACGCAGCTGCTAAGAAAGCATTGAGGGCCACATGATTGCAGCGTGCTTGGCATTCATGCCTCCCTAAGTTTGCTTTTACCTCTACACAATTACTGTCATAGCTTGGTGGATTGAAGTACAAGCGCCGAGGTGCTTTGGTTTTGTGTTCAGACTTCCGATGAGACGTCTCGGAGAGTAGGCCATTTTGTAAGTCATTGTATCATCGAAACAACTCCATAAAGAAACGAAAGCCAAGTAATCCAGCGTGATAAAATTTTAAACAACTCAGCATGAATAGTTACTATCTTCATCCATACCAAAGCTCCTTTCAGGCTTTTTTACAGGCTCGTGCATAGTGCTAGATGTGTGCACAGCAGCTATAGCAACCAGTCCTGCATTTCTGGAGGCAAGTATAATACATACAACAGTTCACTGTCTATAGTCAGATACAACTGAAATATGTGGTAACTACCACACACATTTCCTTTGCAACAGAAAGCCTGCTGCTAAAGCTTTTCCTGTTGGCCAATAGAAAGCTAAGCGCCAGATGAAATTATAAGCTCAAGAATTTTTATGCTTCTGGCTCCTTAGGTATAGTCAACTATCAAAAAGTAATTTCATTTACTATTCAGTGCAAAGGCTGCATGCCAACACCCGTAGTTAGCAACTGCTGTTCTTTAAAGTTGTACCCTGCTATATTCGAAGCTGTAGAACTAGGAAAACATGAATATGCCTTAATCAAAACTATGCTAAAAAATTAATGTCTGCATTAACCGCTTTTTTACGACACTTACAGAACATAGCAAGGCACTATCTGCAAGAAAAGGTTCTGCTGTTGTAGCAGATGGCAAAGCGGCAGCTCCATGTACAACCCCTATCATATGGGCCTTGTCGTATACACAGTTTGGGGAGATCTATGCAAAGAGACCGTGCTGAAGGGATCTACAGTATGACCAGACATAAGCTTTTCCATAACCGCCTCAAGCATTAATATAGGTTGTTGACCAACTAGACAGCACTAACAACTTTGTAGGGTCTCAAGAATAAGCCAAGCCTCCTCGCCTGCCATTTTTGCGCATATCTAAAAAAGAAATGGCGGATGAGTTAGTAACACATGTTTTTTCATGTACTGTGTGGAACCGACAATGTAACAAACAGCAAGACAATAATTACTATATTTACTCAATTCTAAACACCCTCCTTTTTCTCATGATCATGATGCCGAAAGTGAGGGGAGTGCTCAGATTCAAAAAATCTAAAACGTTCCTCTTCCTGTTGTCGCAGCAATATCTTGACGGGATGGGGGCTAGAAATACCAGTAACAAACTTGGCAAACATCTTCGGGCAAATGAGGGTACAGTTCATTTGAAGCTCAAACTGTGGCAGCACTCGTCTAATTCAGTCCAACTTCCATTACGGCTGTCGAGCAGCTGACACCGAACAAAGCAACGCGGGCCCACAGTACCTGCGAAACCTGCCGAGCTCTGCCGGATAGCCACAGATTCCAGGTCCACATGACAACATGGTGATGAGGTTATTGGGGTTGTTTTCAGCCGGTGTGCTGCTAGCTGTCATGTTTCAAAACGCAACAACACAAGAAGCTGGAGATCTAGCCGCGCCACCTCAGGACTCTGACAGCTCCGGCTCAACGACAGAGTGAGCAAGCATGCTGGCAGCCACGCCACTATTCCTAACAAAAAAAAAGATGCTAAGAATCACACGCACTTTTTTCTTTCTTTTTTGCAGGGGGTGTGTGTTTAGGTTCGCGAAAATACGGTAGATGCACTGCTAGCATCTTCTCGGCAGGCATTTCCCCAGGAATAGAAATAAGGGAGGTTGTCTCAGTTTCGGGAGTAGGTGGAAGGGGCAACAATTACAAACGCTAGTAATTTTATTGCGAAAGCAATACTACTCGCACTTTCAAGCCATCAGCGTGGTCCCGGCGGTAACCACGTTCGACCTTTGACCTTTGGACGACCCCAAGCTAGCAGGAGCTGCCAACTTGGGTCTCTCGTTTCACATGGAATGGTTATGTCAGAATCAGCCTGCTAGGACCCTGGCATTCACGTTACCCCTATAGGCCACTAAGGCACATTCATATCGGTTGGTTAAAGTGGGGCTTTATTTGTGGGCTGAGGAAGAAGAAAAAGAGAAGAAGAACGCTTGGTCACCTGCAGCTAATGCTTTCTCTCAATATTTGGTTCAGCAGCGCAGAACCCTTGTAATTTTTTTGTTAGTCGTCAGCATAAAAATAAAATGTCAGAATTTAAAAGGGATGCATTTAGAAAAAACGAGGAGAGGGTGGCAAAAGGCTGCAGGAAAATCACTGCTTCTGAGCTTGAATACATGCGTGCATAGTATATGAACCAGCCTCAAGCAAGAAGACACGGTCTTTGTCTTCCTCCGTCTTTTGAGTGAGTCTAAAACCGATTAAGTACAGCACATTAACATAGTGCGGCAGGTATGTCAACAGGCAACACGCCTCTACCCGTTCTGTCTATATGAATCCAGCTAGTGAACCTCCCATGCCACTATAAAAGGATTCTTGAAGAAACAATGTGGGCTGGCCCAGCAGACTTCCATTGCCTGGTGGAAAAACGGTGCCATAGGCTCAGAAAAAAGAAAGATCACTTCTTTTAATGGACAAATCTCAACATTTCGCTACTCAGGTCCCATTGCAGTCCGGCTGCTGCCCTCTGAAGGAGACTAGTCGGCACGGGATGGAAAACAAAACCCGCGGAGTCTTTTGTAACAGCGGCACACGGAAGAGGGTAGTTGAGCTGCAGGCTGAAGCGCTTCAGCTCGGGGCCGCCGTCGTTGCTGCCTGACAACGCGGGAGGCGTGGGAAGAACAGTGAACACTGGGCAAGACATCCGTACACGTGGTGGGAGGGAGATGGCGTTCAGGACGGCTGGCAGCCGCTGAAGACACGTGAACGGCTCAGGAAACCACGCCGAGGATGTGCCCCAGCTCCAGAGCTCTCGTCAGTGCGCTGCCGCAGCTCTGCAGGAAAACACACAGTCAAAAGTGTTGCTGGAAAAGCGATCTGTAGACATGCCACATTGTGAACATCGGATAACTGCATCCTGCGGCAGCAATGTCCAGAACATGCTCCAACGCATGGACGGGAGAAGTTTGTGCAGAAGTTCACTAAGGTTGCCAGCCAGGACTCCGTGCAGAGTCTTCGACATGCTGTGTCTCAACCGTGGCTATAGCTCAGCCATGTTTACAAATAGAAGCTGAGCATTAGGATACTGAACGCTCTTCAGTTTGGTTTGACGTAGCACACGGACGTCAAAAGAATAGACCCGCATTATCCCGGGAGAACTGAAAAGAAACAAGAATGCATGGAACTTGCGCACAGCCCAGCTGTGTCCATATACTAACACAGCACCAGAATGCACTGATGGCTCTAAGGGAACCACATATTGTAGAAGCCATTGGAGATTCTACATTCTTATGCAGAATCAACCATGTTTTGCCCGATCTCAGCACCAGCATTTTCAGGCAGCTTGCTTGGCTGCCAGCATGATGACTTGAAAGCCCTTGTTTGCCGTCAACCTTCGCAGCTTCAATGACAGGCAAATCCATCTTGCGCCATTCACAGTGGAGTGAGGAAAACCTTGTAACAGAAGCTTGGCTTTGGTTTAGGACGTCATGTAAACAGTGTGTTTACATGTTATGTAAACAGTAAGTGCGCTGTTTACTTGAACAAAATCTCGCCCCAGGCTCAGTGTCACTGACACGCACAACTTTATGCCAGCTTTCTAGATGTGCGTTAATGCCTAGTCATATCCAACTTGTACCATATATCATGATACAACACCATTAACATTTCACATGTGAACCTGAAATAACTTGGGCAAAGGCCTTAGACTATTTGCGAACACCTCCATTAATTAAATAGGCAGCCATCCCTTGTAAGTAGAACAATGAGTCTTAAATCTATTGCCACATAGGCAGTTGTTTGCCTAGTTAAGCCACAGGTTGAAGGCAGTGGGCAAAGAAGCACTGTTAAGTACCTAAGCATATAAAGCATTGAATTTTTGCACAAGCCAGCATGTATTAAATCATTGTTAAATTTTGTTTTTGTAGCACGGGTCGCCAGTTACCGCAGTGCAGTAAATGTTTCAGTGAGAATCATCAGGACCCCTCACCGCATACAGCCACATAAAACTGCCGCCATACTGCGCCATAACAGGGCTCATTTTTGTTTTGCTCGCAGCACACCAAAGGCTGGTCCAAAGACGATGGTATAACATGAGCAGGTTGGTTGAATATTTAGGGGGATCCCCTAAGATGGAGTAGATATTTAATAGGGGAATAGTTATTCATTGACATCCACCCAAGCACAGCCATATCGCCACAAAAGGCAGCTTTCTCAGAAACTTCGTAGTTAAAGAAAAATTTGTCCTGGTTCAGGGATCGAACCCGGAACCGTATGGTTGCGCTTGGCTGGATGTCAATGAATAATTATTCCCTTATTATATATCTACTCCACCCTGGGGGATTCTCCTAAATATGTGACCAACATCAATCCCACTTCGAGTCATAAATCAATTCGCTCTCGCCCTACCATCTGATCTGCTGACCGTCCTGGTTAGCTTAGTCGGTGGAGCGATTGCCCAAGAAAGGCGGTGGTCTCGGGTTCGATCCCCGGACCGGAACGAATTTTCCTTTAACTATGAAGTTTTTGAGAAAGCTGTATAGCTTTCCTTTGTGGCCGCATGGCTGTGCTTGGGTGGATGCCATTGCCAACATGAACAAATATGACCATGTACCAGCATGCCCAAATTCCTGCTTTACTCGGTGTAACAGGGCTACCAGTTTCTACAGCGATACCCATTAAGGTGAAAGTTCCGGGCAAATGCGTTGTGCTAACTTCATCATTACCAGGCTGGATGCATATGCACGGTCGAATCAAGGTAGCCCAACTGCCTGAAGATGCTGCTCACGATTACACCTTCAAATGCCAGCACAGCATGACATCCCAAGTGCCTGTGCAGTAGCAGCTGCAGGAGTTATGGGAAAGCCAACAGTGGTGATGTGACATGTCAGTCGCATTGTTGGGACAGCAAGGGATGCAGCTAAGGTGCAACATCGTGCTCTGAACACTGCACGTATGTGGGTGGCAGGCACCAAAAATGTGCGAAAGGTTCAACGTGAGACAGACGCTCTTGGAACATTGACTGTAAATGTAATCTGTAAATGTGCTGCATTACAAGGTGCTCAAATCAGTGCTAATAGCCAAACCCAAAATGCAATTACCATTCAGTCATGGATAGCAGGAGCATTCAAAGCAAATGAAATTACTAATTGTTGGCAAGCAAGAAGTGATCACCTGCATTACAGTCAAATGTTCTTGCTGTGCCTTAATTCAGTACAGAGGGCCAACAGATATAACTGGCTTCACAGCTTCTTGCTTGTCCCTTCTTATGCATGCCTATATCTGTTTTCTATATCTTCTTGTGAATAATTTCATTGATTCATAGTCTCACAGCCTCGTCATTCATCCCTGCCCGCTAATTTGGCCACTGCCAATGCCATCGCTGATGAACCTCTTCCTGCCTACATCAAGATTAACATATTGAAGAAGGGCAAACAGCATGGCTTGGCTTGGATGGCAAAATATTCTGCTGCTGGCAGTATGTAGGAATGAATTCTGCCTTCACACGTAGTGATATTTTCCGATCATTTTCTCAATACTATCCACTTATTGCACTAATTTGTGAAGGAGGCCCATGGCATGTGCTACTCCTGCTTTCCAAGTAGAGTGATATATCGAATTATTGCTTATACCAAACTCTTCCATGAGAGTTTGACTCTCTCCATATAGAAGTCACGGTCTAAACTATTGAACTCCCGTTCAGTGAAACAGTGGATACAACGAACTGAGTACCATGCCCCTGAAAGGCATGCTTCTCCTTTCAATACCTCTGTAGGTATTTGTAATAAATAAATAGATAATGAGTACGCATATTGAGGAGAGACGCATACTTAAGTCCTACCTAAATAAAGAACACACATTGTCAGACAGTTTCCTAACACTCCGCATGGCAAGAAGACTAGGCCAGAACAGATGCTTTTACCAACCAAGCCGGTTTTATTTTGGCACGCCCACTCACCCACATGCCTTCTTGATGTCAAATTCTTTGCAAACAGGGAGAGATCTACTGCACATGCAACATCAGCAGTGTTTGCAACAAAAGCAGCATGCTGCTATGTGCAGTTGGCAACATGTCCAGACATGGCTGAGGATGTGGAAGCATGCAATCTCAAGCAGCTGGGCCATGCACTGCTTATGTTCGCATCAGTGTTCCCCTCACCCATATGTTCCTCTTCCTCTCTGCTCTCATCCTCTCAGTCCTTAAAATTTTCGTGCATGTCATTTTAAGGCGATAGCCTTTAATGGCTCATGCTCGCAGATCGTGTCTGTCCGTTCGTAATGCTTTCGTTATGTGGAAGGCGGTAGCTGGCAGCTGACATGGCCGAGCACTAACTGGACTTAGTTCTTCCTGACATTACGTTTGGCAGGAGCTGTTAACTCGAGCCTCTCCTTTCATATGGGAGGGTGATATCAGAATCAGCCTGCCAAGAACCTTTCATTCATGTTATACCTAGGCCCCGCAGGCACACTCATACGGCCCGGTTAAAGTGGGACTTTATATGTTTGGCTGGTAGCTTACGCTATCACGCCAACGCGAAGATGGGAATGAAAACAGAGAGAAAGAGGTGCCATAGTGGAGGGCTTTGGACTACTGCGCAATAGAGGCTTTCGCCTCATCGCAGTTTAGTTATCCAAAGAGCCCCATAGGATTTTTAATCCCAACACATCTTTTGTATGTTCACCCCTATTCCCCCCCCCCCCCCCCCCTTCCACTCCATCTCCCGTTACCCTGCCTGTGAATGCCATCAGCACGGCACCCCTATCTGAGGCAAATAAGGCAGTAACAATTGTGGCTGCAAGATTGTGCAAAATTCAATGCTGTATACACTTAAATCCACAGTGACAGTGGTTCACAATCCGGGACTGCCGTCATCCTCCCACAATATCCGGCACGTCTTCTGCAGTCACAAACTAAAACTGCTGGCAAAAGTTGGCAGCATCAGTGCTTAAACAACGCTCACAGCACAGGAAACGTAAGCTCCGGCATGCTGTCAAAGAAATGCTATAGCTGTATGGGCAGCCATCACCATTTTCGATTATGCAAGGAGCTTGCATCACTAGCGTTATGGTACACACACTCTCACTGCCGCGTGTGGGCCCGTGCACATTTTAGCGTACCGCCAGAATGCTCGCTGTCCTGCCCTGGAGTAAGAATCTCAGCCGGGAGAGTATCTTCAAGTCCGTGTTCTTGCTCCGCTGCGTCCGAGGCCAAACGAGAGTTAGCTGAGGCTTGCGGCACACAGATGCACACGCATGCATTTCCTCACTATGTGCTTACATGGACACGTGCTTGTGCGCGAGGCCAAGACAAGAGAGTCTTCAAGCCCGACGGCCTGTTCGTTAACGTTGGTTTCTGGGATAACGGCAGCTGCGAAAGAACAAAAGCCGATAATTAAGGATGGCGTGCCAAATTTGCCTCCTCGATGCACCGGACCCGTAGGTAGCACTGTAGAAGCATTTCGTGGATAATGTGTCCCGCAAACATTTAGTTCGTTAATTTTATCGCAAAAAGAGATTTTCAAGACCTTTCTGTTCAAAGAGCTAACATCACACGCTGCAGCCCTCGCTCTGTGGTGTAGGTGTAACCTACAAACGAGACTATTGCTCAAAAAAATACACAAAAGCCAGATGAAAATTACTAGCGAAATGTGGTGCTCTATGATTAAAAGAGAAGAGCACTAACATTTGTAATCATCTAAACTAAATAACTGCAGTAGCTATGCAAAAGTGTGAAAGAGCATGAAACAAAACCGTACCCTCCAAGCATCCGCGTGGATGAAAATCACTCGCTACTCTCACATTTCGATGTAAATGTGCACCATTGATAGAACATTGGTCTCTAAGTACGGCAGCATCACATTTAATCTCATCAGCACATCTGCTATGATAATTAATGTTATGCCTCTGACTTGATTCTGCGTTAAAGTGCTGCCGTGAATCAGAAGCACTTTTTTTTTTCATCAGTCCAGGTATAACTGGGTTACAAGAGCTCCTCCTCCCAACTCAATTTTTTTCTTCCTTCCACTTAGCGAGCGCACCATCTGTGTTAACGTTCTGGTTTAATTCTCGTGTGTGTATTGTTTTTTGTGTATAACCATGCAGCGCCGGAGGTCGTCGGAGCTCTTCTGTCTCCTGAATGCTTTTGACAGCCACAGAGTAAATCCACTAATTGACAAACCGCATAGAATGCCAGTAAAACTGTGCTCATCCTGCCAAATGAATATAAACCAATCAGACACATGAGGACAGCCAAGCAGAGCACCTGGCTGCAATAAGCTTTTAAATGATAAAACAGGTATGACAAATTCTGAAACAGCATTTTTCTGAGCTACAGAAAATAAACTTCAAGCTAACATGAATAAGAATAAAGATACCCTGGAGCAGAGAACTTTCCACTTAGGAAATAATGAGAAAATTGGGATTCAACCTCGAAAAAGTGTCACTTCATGTCGGAAAGTTTGCGGCGTGAATGAATCAAGACGCAGTAAAAGCATGACACGCTGCAGTCTTTTTTTTTGCGGACATAAGGCGCAGTTTGCGAGCAAATGCAGATCCGTAAATGAAGCAAGCGGCTCCTGTTATGACAAAAACTGGCATAATGTTCCCTGCTATGAAAAGGGTAGCGCTGAAAAAAAAAATTGGCATTCTAATCCATGCTATACCTAGATTATTCCACTGCACGAATGCATGCGTGCTGACTCATGCTGTTACCATAAAGAAAGTACCGTTTTTTTAAGAAACTTAGTTTTGATTACACGTGCACTCTGTGCTGTTGCACAAGACGGGGAGTAGCGGCATGTGGTAACTGAAGTAAGACAGACAGTTCATGCTGTTTACATAGACATATCGTGCAAAGATGCAAACAATGCAAGATGAACTTGAGGTAGTGGCTTGAAGTGGGTTGCTAGCACTTGTAACCCAGAGTAGTTACCGCATGAACACTGGCAACCACGTAGTTTCTTAGCGTGAACGTTAAAGTTGTCACAGATGATGGGGAAGTGTCCGGTGCCTGCGCAAAGCACGTACTCGTGTAGTTCATAAAAACCATGGCCAGGAAGTCTTTTATGTCTTTTTGGGTGGCATTTGGTGAATCATACATACGCACTATTGCCACGTCTCGTCCGCTGACGTCGCACTTGATGGCACACATATCTCCGCACGTGAGCATTCGATTTTTGACAGCTGTGCAGTCAAGATTACACGAGATACTTTCTCTGTGCCTCTCGTAAATGCCGACTTCACAAGCTCTAACGTTGTGACGTTTGAAAAAGTCAACATTGACAAATCCATCAAGTGCAACAGGCTCATCATTCTTGTTTGAATCACACTGGTGACACTACATGGCACCACTTGTGTGAAAAATGGCTGAAAACAGCCGGGGCGCACACATTAGAAATTCCCCCATACTAAATATCTTGTGCCTTTGCTATGTCGTCACTGTAGGTTGGTACTATTGCACTTGACAGTATATTGAAGCACAGACTAGCCCGGTTATAACGAAGTGAGCGGGGATCGGAACTGACTTCACTCTATAAGAACTAGGTAAAAAAAAAAAAAAATAACGTAGTCGCCGACCCAAAATTTCAATCTTTGGTTTTTCAGATATGCTCCATAGAACTAACGTACACGACATTCTAAAAGAAATTCTCCAAAATTGTAAGTACCTTCGTGGCCCTTATTGCAGTGCGACGGAGTAGCAGTGGTGACTTCACAGGCGGTCCCCCGCTGCATTTTGAGAATGCTTCACCACATGGACAATAAGGACTATGCGGTGAAGCACCATACCACAAAGCATCCTCGAAACGCAATAATTCATTGAATTCATCATGGCTGGTTTGTTTCACGTCTATATTTTGTCTAAGCCCGCACTTTCGCCCGCCACATATCATGCAGTACAGCCATCGAACGCCGGTTGCCACCCGTCGTAAGCGTGAACAATGCGCGGCGAGTCAGTCAAGAATTGGGCGCTAAACTGCTGACTTTTTCTATTAAATTTGACTTTTTGGACAAATTCGCGGTCCCTAGTGTGTCCAAAAAATCGGTCGTCGACTACAGGCAAATGGAGCTATTGCCACTGGAAGAAGTGGTCCAGTGTTCCCTGAACACGTCTTGTGAGCCCCGACTTCAGGGTCGCGGCCTCCACGTCGTCCAAATTCAAAGTCAATTTTTGTTCCGAACTTCCGACAAACACCCAAGCAGCGTCAGCCACTGCAGTTGTCACCAGCTCGTGAGACTTGACATAGCCGAGAAATCAAGGATCAACAGGGTTCAGCGAGCAAAGCAATGCAGTGAAACAACTTTTCACTTTGCAAGAGTGCAGACCACACTATGCATGCAGCCGTCAGACAGGCTTTGTTCTTATTTCTGCACCGGAATTTTTCTGAGAAGCGCAAAAATGTTCCAATTGACAGATTTTTTTTCCCTTGCTACAAAATCTCTTACGTTAAAACCATATCCAAATTGTATTGAAGATGCAAAAATGAGGCTGAAATTGAGATTCCTTTGCTATAAAAATTATCTTGCTATAAATGGCTTCTACTGACTAACACTAAATACAACACAGGATAATTTTTTGCAACTGCTCTGAGCCTCACTAGGGCACCTATGGTTGTCCTGTAGCATTGGTGGATGCAACCGTGATGGACAATGAGTTGAAATTGTCACCGTTAAACACACTGCTGCATTAAAACTCTATCGAGATAGATTTGGCACGCTGTGCATCACTCGAAAAGCGAACTTACTTCACTAATAAAAGGCAGTGCAAGCAGATGCTTCCCACCATGTCGGGCCTCATAGTACTAGTGGAGCTTTGGCAAGCGAAAGCGTACGTAACTTTTGCATCGACAGAATGCCAGTTCCTGCATCGATAGAATGCCAGTTCCTAGTCACAAAAAAGCCTCTCTTACTGAAAACAGAGCTGTTATAAGGTAGTAAAGAGGAAGAACAGGAATACAGATGGATGGAACAGCGCGAAAAGACGAAACACACAAGAAGAGCGTTCGTCTACTGTGCGTCTCTTCTTGTGTGTTTAGTCTTTTCGCGCTGTTCCACCCACTATGCAATTGTACCAACTCGCCCAACGGTCCATCCTACTTCAAGGCATACAGGTATCGCTGCAAGAGCCGAGACTCGCAACTACAAATCGTATGACGCGCAAGGGATCCCGGAGGCTGACAAATGCGAATTATGTTGCCCGTTTGAATGCAGTAGTAGGTTTTGTCTCAAATATAATAACATGCTTTTATCACATGTAAAAGATGGCAAAAAGACAACATAAATGTTGCAAGGCAAATATAAAAATATACTTGGCGGCGCCACAGGCGTCCATTTCAGTTTCAGTTATGTTTCGGCTCAGGCACTTCGTGCATGCTCAAATAGTTTCGCTTTGGACTTGGGATAGTTTCATTTTGGACTTGCAAGCCTGAAATACGAGCTCAGAGCAGCAGATGCACCCACCCTAAGTGCGTATTGAATGAAGATCATGACTCCGAACGCACCTGCAAAGTACTCTCCGCTCCCCGTGCGCCAGCAATCACAGAGTCTCCTCTAGCGTCATAGTCTGCATCATCCTACACTACTACGTAGTAGGATAAAAGTTTGAATTCAACCGGAAGGAACAAAAAAACCTCAACTTCTTATCGCAATATCCCAGCAATAATTCTCTTATTTTTTTATTTATTTATTCGATGTTTTGCTGCCGAATGCCATTTATTAGATTTTGATAGCATATTTGGGTGTGTTAAGTGTCTCTTTAACTATACCCCATTTTAGTAGTTCCTTGAGGCTCTTTGAAAGCTAAGAAGTGTGCAGAGCTAACAAGTCTCCTCCTTGATCACACAGTCAACATACGCACAAGTGCCACTTATAATGGCATTGAGAAGAATCCATGCCTGCAAACAAAACAAGGATTTATGCAAAATGACAAATTTTTCAACACATTTCTTTTGTTCAAGTGCATTAACATTAAAATCACTCCATATATGTTCTGTAAATCCCTGTCACTAATGGTATAAAAGCCATGTAATTTTTCAACAGCTTCTCGACATCTGCCTGGTGACACAAACTCACGACAAAATGTCTCTCCCACATCTTTCTGATTAACACGGTCCTGTGCTAGCTACATCCATCCCACTCTGCATGCTTCCTATCTTTTAATGTTACGCCAACTATTTTTCATTCCATACCTCTCTACGTTGTCCTCATTTTGATTAGAACCCTTTTAATTAGCCTCCATGTTTCAGCCCCATAGGTGAATACCAGTTATGTACATTCCTCTCGAGTGATATCGGTAAGACGTGTCGCTGAGCACTGTAGCTACATCGTGTCCAGTAAGATTTCGAGCTTATTTTGTAGTACGCGCCCACAGAGCAACCATCAAACTCTTGAAGAAGAACATAAGGGCCAAACAACCCGTCCGTGACAAGAAGATCGCCAAGGACGCAGCCCTCCGGGTAGGAGCTGCAAAATGTTGGCGCGGCCTGGCTGCTAGGCCTACTGGGGCTCTTAAGAGCCTCAGCGCTAATAAGAAGTCAAGCATGGGGACGCCAATGAACACTCTGGTAGTCGCTGTGACTTCTCAAGTACAATGGCAGGCTGCGGTAATGAGCCATTACCTTCAGCTAGCACTTGGCCGCAGAGGAATGTGGACATTACTTCGAATATGAGGACAATGCTCGGAGAGCTACCTGAGCTAAAAGATAAACTGCAGGCTATGGATGTGCAACAGTAAGTCGTCACTAACACTTCTGGTCAAACTACCTGGGCCACCAGTCAACGCATCACCGACAAAGAAGGTAAGGGCCGCCAATAAGCTAGCTTCTGCTTATCCAACACCAGGCTTGCAGCAATCCTTCAGAGTTCATATCAGACCAACAGTGCAGTTTGATATCACAAAGATACCCACCACAACTATACAGAGAGTGATAGACGCAGCGCTTGATACCACGGGTTATCAGGGGTTTGTAAGCCACAGGGCATGTAACGCTGTCACAGTGCCTTTAGCCACACTTCAGGATGCACGCAAAATGAGCACAGTAACACAGATTGCAGTCACGGCAGCGGAGTACCTTCCTGTCTAGACTTATTTTTTGCGTCTCCTCCAAACATTCAGCGATGTGCTGTCTATGACCTAGACCTACAAAATTCCCCGGAGATGGTGGCCAGAGACCTCATATGAGGAGCACATACTGTGTTAGCCGCACGTCGTATGGGGAACAGAGGTACTTTTCTGATCACATTACAGGGACCAGACACTCCTCCGGACAGATTTTATTACAACGACGGCATAGTGCAACCCAAAACATACAAACCTAGACCGGTGCGCTGTTACGGGTGCTACAGAGAAGGCCATATGCAGAAAGTTTGTCCATATAACCCAGAATACATAACTGAATCAGAAGAGGTTAAATTCAAATGCGGCCTATGCAAACCTGATGATCACGATATCACTTCCTCTCAGTGTCCGGCAAAAAAGAGAAAGCTCGAGTTAGCAAGGGCTGAGCAATGTAAACAAAGTGCACCGGTAGTGGTTAAAAACAGATTTGTAGCTCTGGCCAAAGAGCTGTTTGACGGTCTTCCTGAAGAAGAAGAGCCTGTTGCGGTGGTTGCACAGAACAGTGCATCTTTTGCTTCTATGCTGAAGAATGGACAATGCACAAAACGGAGCACAACGACATTCACTGCTGATGAATTTCCAGAACTTGAAGACTGCACAAGCCAGCAGGATGCAATAGGAAAAGAAATTGCGATGCTTTCAGCCCAAATTGCACAGCTGAGACAAAAGAAAGCGCGTATAGCCCAACGCCAAAAGGAGAGTTCAGAGAAACAGAAAGATACGCTTGCAGGCAGTACGACAGCAAGGTCTGTGAATGCTCCGAATTGTAAAATTGCCGCTAACACAAAAATATGGGAGGCGGTACAGAACACACTTACGCAACTGACATACCTCATTCAGAGCAGCATACATCATGGATAGAAATAGCCAAGCAATTGGCAACAGATTACACAATGGAACTGCAGAGGGCTCTTAAAGTTGGAGAAATCAAGACAAAATTACTGTACGGCAAGCTGCATTCATGGGCGTTCTTGATACTCTTGATACAGGAACACAATAGGTTATATTAAATGACAGAATATATAGGGTACCAGTGTCCTATCCCTGATAAACGAGCAAGAGCAGAGACCGAAACGCCAGGAAAAGCTGCCGTCTATATTAAGGCTAACATTCCCCTAACGACACTTGACTTGAGCAAGTGGTGCAACATTAAGCAGGAAGTAGTTGCTGTGCTCACACGTCCAAACAAAACGCCCCTTATATTAGTGTCCGTGTATGCTCGTCCAAGAATCACAGTACTTAATCTTGGATGGGTTAAGCATATTCGCCACCCATACCCTGAAATTGCGATACTAATCGGTGCAGATTTTAACGCTCCGCACACTGTATGGGGATATTGACACATGCCATCCATAGACGACGAAGATTTCAACGGGCGATTCGGAGAAGACGACGAAGCGAAACGGTGCTCCGCTTTTGTGCTGCCCTGACTGACTGTTGGTGTTCTTCGGTGCCAGAGTGCCAGAGCGCCTTCTGTGTAACGTTACGTTACAAATCTGGTGGAATTGCCGGGTAACGATCCAGTCCTGCATAATCAACCTGCCAATACGGAGCTTACCCCCGCACATCAACGCCTCGGCCGCCGCCTACGTGGAGAGCCTCCTGAATTCGGACCACTTCCGGCCGCTACCAGGACGACGCACCCTCAGACGGCCATAGAACCTGCTGCAATGACATCTGAGAGCAGGCTTCCCACCAACATCCTGTGTCATCAGCCGCGAACACCCCCCTCTTTTCATGGCGACGTGTTCGAAGACGCCGAGGACTGGCTTGAGAACTACGAGCGAGTTGCGCGTTACAACGGGTGGACTGATGAGCTCAAGCTCCACAACGTGTACTTCGCTCTTGAAGAGTCTGCACGGACATGGTTTGAAAACCATGAGGCTTCCTTTCCATCCTGGGCAGCCTTCTGTCGTGATTTGAAAGCCACCTTTCCTAGCGCCGACCGCCGGGAGCGAGCAGAGGTTGCGCTACACTCGCGCAATCAGCGCCAGAACGAGAGTGTGCGTATGTTCTTTGAGGACATGACTCGCCTTTTCAAGCGTGCGGACCCGCAAATGCCTGAAGATAAGAAACTGCGTCACCTGATGCGCGGCGTTAAACAAGAACTTTTCGCGGGACTGGTGCGCAGTCCACCGCGCACTGTGGCGGAGTTTCTCAGCGAGGCAGCTACCATGGAGACAACGCTGCAACACCGAGCCCGTCAGTACAACCGTAACGTGAACGTCATTGGGTCCGACGCACCCCCTGTGCATGTCGGCAGCGACATGGACGCACTAAGAAATCTCATCCGTTCTGTCGTGCGGGAGGAACTGCAAGCGCTCCGGATGCCTTGCAACACAACAGCTTTTCCTTCACTGGCTGAAGTCGTCCGGGACGAGGTGCGTATGGCAGCTCAGCAAGTTGCTGACGTTCCCCAGCAACGCGTTCCCCACCAGACGTTTGACGCGAGGCCCACCTACGCGTCCGTCTTGCGTAGGGCTCCCCCGCCGGACCATAGTATCAACGCCGCAGCTCCAGCAATGGAGCCGCAGGGTCATCGCATGGAGGGACTCGCATGGAGCCGCATGGAGCCTAACTACTCCCCTCCGCCAATCTACCAGCGACCCCGTAAAAGTCAAGTATGGCGGCCCCGGGACCGTCGGCCCCTGTGCTATCATTGCGGGGAAGCCAGTCACCTTTACCGGGCGTGCCCGTACCGCCGCGTCAACATGAGGGGTTTCGCCTCGGAGGAACTCTACCATCGGAATGACGAACGGCCTACTGAGGTTGCAAGTGACCTTGCAGCGCGACAGTATCCCGTCACGTCCGGGTACCAAGAGCGTCGATCGACGTCCCCGACGAGCTACCGTTCGACAAGTCCCCACTCTTCCCGACGCCGCTCCTCTCCCAGCCCTAGCCGGGAAAACTAATACCAGCGGCCTTCGGAGGCAGGGTCGCTGATGTCGGGAAATGTCAAGATCCTCCGTCATCGTCAGGCCGACCCGACGAGATTTCGCTTGTGTCAGGTAGCGACAGCATCCGGCATACTACCTCCGATTTATGTGTAACGATTGATGGAGTGGATGTCACCGCGTTACTCGACACTGGTGCCGATTATTCAGTAATGAGCCGTGGTCTCGCCAGAGAACTGAAGAAAGTTTTGACACATTGGTCCGGCCCGAAAATTCGCACGGCGGGAAGTCACTTGATCGAACCTGCAGGCAAGTGCACAGCGCGGGTCGGCATCCGTGGTTTTGTGTATGTCGGAGAATTTATCGTGCTTCCTGAATGTTCGAAAGACTTGATCCTTGGTCTGGACTTCCTGCAGACCAACGGCGCTGCCATTGACCTGAAAGAAGCGCGTGTTTCCTTTTCGACGAAACGAGCCGTGGCGCGCATTGAAAACGAAGATTCGGGTCTGAACGTTTTGCGTATAGTCGGCGATGACGTGAGGGTTCCGGCACGTTCTAGTGTGTTGGTTCTTGTAAAGCATGACTTATTCCACGATTACGAGGGCATCGCGGATGGGCACCTTCCGCTACTACTCGAGAAGGAATTAGCCGTTGCTCGAGGACTCGTACAACTCCAGAACAGCTGTGCTACTGTCCTCCTGACAAATTTTGCTAAGGAGATGCGGCATCTCGGCAAGGACACGGCTGTTGCCGTCCTTCATGATGTTGCTGCCTTGCCTCATTTATGCACCGCCGGAGCGAACCCTAAAGAAGAGGCCGCACCTTGTCATGCTCTGCAAACCGTTAAAGTTAACCCCGACTTGAGGCCCGATCAGAGGAATCTTCTCTCGGCTCTTCTGAGCGATTTCGCAGACTGCTTCGCCACAGGCTCTAAGGTCGGTCGTACTCCAGTTGCCAAGCATCGCATCATCACCGATGAGACCACGTTACCGGTATGCCAGCGCCCGTACCGGGTTTCTCCTAAGGAACGTGACGCCATTAAGGCACAAGTGGATGAAATGCTTGCGGACGACGTGATCCAGCCTTCGACGAGCCCATGGGCGTCGCCAGTGGTCCTTGTCAAAAAGAAAGATGGCAGCTTGAGATTCTGTGTCGATTACCGAAAGTTAAATAACGTGACTAAAAAGGACGTCTATCCGCTGCCCAGGATTGATGATGCCCTCGACCGACTACGCGACGCCAGGTACTTTTCCTCATTAGACCTCAAAAGCGGATACTGGCAAATCGAGGTGGATCAGAGAGACCGAGAGAAGACTGCATTTGTGACGCCCGACGGCCTATACGAGTTTAAGGTGCTTCCGTTTGGTCTTTGCTCTGCACCGGCCACGTTCCAACGTATGATGGACACGGTTTTATCAGGTCTGAAGTGGCAGTCGTGCTTGGTGTACTTAGATGATGTCGTTATTTTCTCGCCTACTTTCGAGCAACACTTGGACCGGTTGCGCGTCGTGCTTCAAGCACTCAAAGGCGCGCAACTAACGATCAAGCCTGAGAAATGCCACTTTGCTTTCAAGGAACTACGCTTTCTCGGCCATGTTGTCAGTGCACAGGGCGTTCTTCCTGATCCCGAGAAGACTATCGCAGTGTCAAATTTTCCACGCCCCACCGACAAAAAGGCACTTCGACGATTTCTAGGTCTTTGTTCATACTACCGACGCTTCGTCCAAGATTTTTCTAAGATAGCTGAACCACTGACAGCACTAACCAGAGAAGACATACCCTTCCTGTGGGGAGACGATCAAGAACAAGCCTTCCAGGAGCTTAGAAGCCGCCTACAAAGACCCCCAATACTCGCCCATTTCGATGAAGACGCCGCAACCGACGTACATACTGATGCCAGCAACGTTGGCCTCGGCGCGGTACTCATTCAGTGGCAAGGCGGAGTAGAACGGGTTATCGCCTAAGCGAGCCGAACACTCTCACGATCGGAGGCGAACTATTCGACAACGGAGGAGTGCCTTGCGGTAATCTGGGCCATCAGCAAGTTTCGACCATATTTGTATGGACGACCCTTCCGTATTGTCAGCGACCATCATTCCTTGTGCTGGCTGGCAAGCCTTGAAGACCCGTCTGGACGCTTAGCTCGTTGGAGCCTCCGTCTTCAAGAGTATGACGTCACTGTTGTCTATAAGTCGGGACATAAACACCAAGATGCGGATTGCCTGTCACGCGCGCCATTGGACTCCACTGCAGTGGAAAACGCCGATGATTTTCCCTTTATTGGGGCCATTACCCAATCCCATATGGCTGACCTTCAACGCAAGGACCCGGAGCTGGCGCCGCTCATCGATTATCTGGAAGGACGCGGTGGTAGAGTACCGCTTGTTTTTCGTCGTGGCTTGCAGTCATACGCTTTACGAAGTGGAGTTCTCTACAAGCGCAATTTTGAAAGATCAAAAGAGACATTTCTACTCGTAGTGCCTACGCACCTGCGGCCCGACATCTTAAGCGCTTGTCACGACGAACCGTCCGCCGGCCACTTGGGAGTTAGTCGTACGCTTGCAAGAATTCGGGAGAAATACTATTGGCCGAAATTATTACCTTCAGTACGGTCTTACGTTAAAACCTGCCGCGATTGTCAACGCCGAAAGACTCCACCCGTGAAACCAGCTGGATTTCTTCAGCCGATCGCTCCACCGAAAACTCCTTTCCAACAAGTGGGGATGGATCTTCTTGGTCCTTTCCCGAAGTCAAGTAATGGAAAGCGTTGGATTGTTGTCGCGACAGACTACTTGACCCGATATGCTGAGACCGCGTCGCTCACAAATGGAACTGCCACCGAAGTCGCAGAGTTTTTTGTCCACGACATCGTATTGCGTAACGGCGCTCCGGCTGTTATCATTACCGATCGCGGGGCAGCTTTTACGGCCCGCCTGACTAAGGCTGTACTGAACCTTACACACACTAGCCATAGACGGGCCACGGCATACCACCCGCAAACTAATGGCTTGGTGGAACGGCTAAACAGAACTCTGGCCGACATGCTGTCTATGTACGTGGATATAGGGCATAAGACCTGGGATCAAATCCTCCCATATGCCACGTTCGCATATAACACGGCACTTCAGGAGACGACGCGGCTGACACCCTTCGAGCTTGTCTTCGGCCGTCGAGTGACCACTCCACTGGATACAATGCTGCCCGTATACACCGACGACGAAGATGAGCTTGACCTGGACATCGCCAGTTTTACCCAGCGTGCGGAAGAAGCGCGGCAGCTAGCAAGGCAGCGCATATACCTACAACAGAAACTAGACGCTGACCGTTACAACAGGGGACGGCGCTTCGCTGCCTACGAGCCTGGAGACTATGTCTGGATTTGGACACCCGTTCGTCATCGTGGGCTCTTTGAAAAATTGCTGCGCCGGTACTTCGGCCCATATCGTGTCCTCCGCCGCCTCAGCGACGTTACTTACGAAGTTGAATCCGCGACCCAAGATCCCTCAAGCCGCAGACGACGCAAGTTCACTGATGTTGTACACGTCGTCCGGATGAAACCCTATTACGATCGCCCCGCTGACTATTCTTGAGACTGATGGTGCCCCGTTTTGTGTTGTGGTATCCCACACCAACCTAGCATAATATCTGTCAGCTCATCGCATCAAGCAGCATTTGCAGCATCGAGGCGATGCTGCCAGGAAGGGGGGCAATGACACATGCCATCCATAGACGACGAAGATTTCAACGGGCGATTCGGAGAAGACGACGAAGCGAAACGGTGCTCCGCTTTTGTGCTGCCCTGACTGACTGTTGGTGTTCTTCGGTGCCAGAGTGCCAGAGCGCCTTCTGTGTAACGTTACGTTACAATATGATTATGATTCTAAAAGGGGTGATCAAGTTCATACTGCCTTCACAGAAATGAAATTTACACTGCTAAATCATCCAGGAGTCGCAACACTACCTGCAACATAATACACTCACCAGACTTGACGTGGTGGAAGGGCCCTGGTGCACCGCAATGGCAGGCGGAATTAGATA
The DNA here is from genome assembly GCF_055883805.1 of Amblyomma maculatum. NCBI lineage: Eukaryota > Metazoa > Arthropoda > Arachnida > Ixodida > Ixodidae > Amblyomma > Amblyomma maculatum. The sequence continues at coordinate 428,770,970 of NC_139344.1, forward strand.
CGTGGGGTAGTGACCATGCCCCCATTAGTATTGATCTTAATTTGGAACATGTGAAGAAAATTCGAAAGAAAGCTTCTGTAACACAGTGGGATGGTGTACGGCAGGATACTCGAACTCATTCAGTTAGCCCAAATACCCTTGTTACCACCCTTCAAACGGTACTCAAGGATCACATAATTACAACTACAGTGAACAAAGATCAGCCAACTCCCGACCTGTACCTACTAAAACTTTGGGCATGGCACAGGCACGCCGATATGAATAAGAGCTGGCTCATAGGAGGTGGGATGACTGGTGCAATCGTTTGGGCTCAGGAACGACCAACAAGGACCTCTGGAGGACGTTCTGTGGCATGGAAAAGAGGTGGCAGGTCAAAGATCACGAGGAAAGTATTAGACTCACATTACAGCTCACACCAGAGGAGTTTGCAGATGAGGCTGCTGCCCTTTTCTTCCCGAATCGTGCACATAATCCGGAGCCTTCACCGACAGTGGATGCGGTTGATAAAACAGGAATAACATCACCATTTACCAAAACCGGAGTTATTGGCTGCTATAGAAGAAGCGAATGGTAAAACTGCGCCTGCCTTATGAAGTCTTCAAGAATTTAGAAGGAGCCGCAGTTGACAGCTTGTTGGATGTCGTAAATGAGGTATGGCAAGAAAGAGACATTCCACTCGGCTGGAAACACACGGTGGTGGTCCCAATACCAAAGGCTGGGAAACCTCCCACTGAGCCTAGAATCTTTGCGGCCTATCTCGCTAACACCCACAATTTGCAAGATCTATGAAATGATGATAGCCACCCGCCTGTCATGGTGGTTGGAACGTAATCAAAATGCTCAACAAATTGGGTTCCGAACAAACCTTGGCACAGAAAATGAACTGGCTATGCTAGCTGAAGAGGTCATACACGTGTCGCCTTATAGCCACCTTAAGCCACCTCGTCTGCACTCAGATTTCTCAATGTCTGCATGACTGCCAAGGTTTCAACTGAGTGAAAATACTTTCTTGTAATCTACGAAAGTTATGTATAGAGTTGGTCACATTCCGGGCACTTTTCTATTATCTGGCTGATAGTGTGGATATGACCTATTGTCGAGTAGCCTTTACGAAAGCCTACCTAGTCTTTTTGTTGAATGAAGTCTAAGGTTGCCCTCTTATTAGCAACTGCCTTAGTAAATCCCCTTTATATAATTGGTCTAAAGGCTTTCATGTCCTTGATGTCCCCTTTCTTGTGGATTAAGATAATGTTACTTTTGTTCTAAGATTTCAGAGCTCTAGAGGCCATGAGGCATTGCACATATAGGGTAACTAGTTTTATAGCATGACATCTCCACCATCCTTCAACACATCTGCTGCTACCCGACTCTCCCCAGCTGCTTTCCCACTTTTCATAGTTTGTAAGGTTTTCTTTACTTCATTCTTCATACTGCCAAAACTGCTGATTGCTCTGTGCTACTGCTACTCTCATTATAGTTGAAAAAGACAAACTGTCGGGATAACAGGTTTATCATCATATTCCAGCAGCGCATAGACAGGAAAAGAACAGGACAAACAAGCACTCACTATAGCCCTGAATAATTTGGATACAGTGTAGATCAGCGTAGAACTCCTTGGCTACTTAGACTAGCTTATGCATATTGTTAATGACTATGCTTGCCTTTTTTCTTAATGCATACATCTGATTATTGCTTATGCCTAAACCCTTTTTTGACCGCTGTCAGGCTACTGCCGTTCTTTAGAGGATGCTTGACTTTCTCCATATTACACTTCCTCGTGTCAGATACTTTATGCTTTTTGATCAACTTTGACAGCTCTACCAGTTCTATTCTGCCTGTTGGGATCGAAGCTTTCATGCTTTGGCGTTTCATTATCGTATCTTTTGTCTCTTTGGATAATTTACCGGTATCCAACCTAACTATTCTACTACCTTCTTGTATTTCTGAAATTAGGTTCGTTGCTTCTGTACTAGAGTCACTTTCCTCAGTTAAAGGCGAATATCTGTGCTGCAGAGAGATCCTGAATTCCTCTACTTTCACTACTAATTTGTTGATGGACTTCTTCATTGCTATTTTCTATCATTCCCTTTCAACTCTAGACTAATCCGAGACCTTGCCATCCTGTGGTCACTGCATAACACCTTTCAATGGCTTCTACACCTTGCACAACTGCAGGGTTAGAGCCAAATATAAAATCTATTTAATTTTTAGTCCACCCATTCGGGCTTTCCATGTCCATTTTACTATGCTTAGAGTTCTTTATTATAATAACAGAACGATATTTTAGCCAAAGAAGACAAAGTGCGAGCGTTCGGTGAAGAAAAAAGATGCTGATGCAGGCAATCCTTTCGGTGTTCTGGGGATCCCCACCGTCGCGCTGGTTCCTGCTGCTGCCCTGCTGACCTGCGGTCACTGTCATCGTCCCGTCCTTTTGCTAGGATGTGACATTTCGTGTAGCCGCTGGGTACGAATCCCATGTAGCATAGCTCTACACGTAATTCGAGCCCGGTCTTAAGTCCAAGCCGCCGAATTTTCTTACAGTGTGCTACAGCACCTGAAATCCACGCCAGTCGACGTCAACAAGGCCAAGCTCCGGAATTCGAAGTCTTGCCTGAGGGGAAGACTGCCAGGGCTAGCGTCACCATAGCATACCAGCCGCAGCAAACAGACAGTGAGGCTGCGATCATCTACGTGCCGGTGACCCCGAAGACTGTCACTCCATTTCATGGCAATGGCCTGGACCACGACCTACTGTATAATGGGCGACCTGCGCATCGCGCCAACCTCTACGGGAGCGCACGGCCGAAGAAATACGTGACCGCTAAGTAGGGACCGAAACAGCCGGTAGATGCCGCCAAAGCTCACCCCCAGAGCAGTGTTTCACGCGCTCCGGCTGTGCCTGCAAGCGAGCGGCGCAGAGTTCCGCGGGAGAATTTGTGGAACCATTATTTCTCATGAGCGATAGCTACGGCAAGATAAGGGCGTAGGCCAGTGAAATGAGTGTGGCAAGTAAGAGCCCCGGAAACATCTCCGAAGCAGCCGTCGTCGTCCTTTCGACGGACGCGGTTGCGTTTCTTCAGTTGATATGTGTAGTAGCCCAGTTGGAGCAGACTGCCAGTCTCCCTCCCGTGCACGTTCGTTCCTCCGTATTTGATATCTGCGCAGGCAGGCTGTGTCCAGTGCAATTAAATATTTGCCGAATATGCGTGCTCGGCGTTTCCACTTTCCGTTTCTCATCATGCGCATAATAAGCTTGTGAACACAAACTGTAGTGGAAATGAACGGCGGCGCAACACACAGACAAGAAAGGGACACCACATCCGCACACTACCAACAATTTATTGAACGGAAAAGTGGCATATACGTACAGCTCAAGCATGGGACTCATCGCCTAATATTCGCTGCGAACCCAACACGTGAAAGCCAGGCGGCAACGTCAGGATAACAAACAAGGTATCTCTAACCCCGGCAGATAAACTAACAGAAACGGAAGGCAGGCCAACTCTTAGCAAAAGCAGTGAGGACCACTCGTAGCAACAGCAGAGAAAGACATGAGAAGCAAAGCAGTCCGGACACTAAAAAACGATAGAAAAAAAAAAAAAAGACGAGAAAACAATCGTAGCAAAAGCAGAGTCAAAAAGGTGAAGCAAAAGCAGTCAGAAGCCTAAAAAACCCTAAACCAACAACAAAAGATGAACATAGCAAAAGCAGAGTCAAACAAAAGAGGCAAAAGCAGTCAGAAACCTAAACCAGTGCGCCATCAACAATTAAAAGGCGATCGTAGCAAAAGCAGAGTCAAACAAAAAAGAAGCAAAAGCATGCAGACAAAAACTTAAACCAACAACAACGAAAAAAAAAAGAAAAAGAGACGATCGATCGTAGCAAGTCAAACAGATGAAGCAAAGCAGTCAGAAAACCTAAAAAAAAAAAAATCGTAGCAAAAGCAATATAGTCAAAAAGGGAAGCAAAAGCAGTCAGAAACCTAAACACAACAAAAACGATCGTAGCAAAACCAGAGTCAAACAAAAGAAGCAAAATCAGTCAAACCTAAACAATAACAAGACGCTCATAGCAAAGGCAGAGTCAAACGAACAAGAAATGAATTAACAGCACACCTAACTGACCTGACCACATAACATCACATTATATACTGACCGACTTTTAAGCCCTGAATTCTTTAGCGGCCTTCTGTTGTTTGGTTAGGTGTCGTTTGTCTCTGCCTTTGCTACGAGCGTCTATTGCTTTGTTTTAGGTTTGACCGATTTTGCATCTTTTGTTTGACTCTGCTTTTGCTAAGATAATCTTTTGTTGTTGGTCTTTCGCTGCTGTTGGTTTAGGTTTCTGACTGCTTTTGCTTCTTTTGTTTGACTTTGCTTTTGCTACGTTCGTCTTTTGTTGTTGGTTTAGGTTTTTCTAGGTTTCTGACTGCTTTGTCTTTACCTTTTTTACTCTGCATTTGCTACAATTGTTATCTCGGGTTTTTTTTTGTTTTTTTTTTTTGTTTTTTAGGGTCTGGACTGGTTTGCTTCTTATGTCTTGCTTTTGCTACGAGTTGGCCTGCCTTCCGTTTCGATTTTTTTTTTCCCCGTTTCTATCAGTTTATCTGCTTGGGTTAGAAATATCTTGTCTGGTATCAGCTGATGTTGCCACCTGGCTTCCTCGTGTTGGGTTCGCAGCAGTTATTTGGAGATAAGTGTCATGCTTCAGCTGCACGTATAAATATGCCACTTTTCCGTTCGCAAAATTGTTGGTCCTGCTGCTTAAAATGTAGGCTACACACTGTGCTACTGTCGCTTGGAATCCAGGGCTGTTTCCCTGACACTGAAAAGCAAGTAGTGCCATAACAGAAATGTACTTTCCGGACATCACTGAAGGCAACGGAAACTACATTTAGAGCATCAGCTGATGATCACAACCCTTTCCTTCTAAAATGATCTCGCTATCACAACGGACGCCGTCGCCCGGAATGCTCGAGTAAGGCGATCTTATAAGCATGTTTAAAAGCTGGTGCAGCTTCATAGCTTAAGTTTGGCTTGCCGTGAGATGTTCTTGAGCCACTGATTTCGTACCTCTGTTAGGTTCCTGTCGATGTTCGCCCGCTCGACTTGCAGAGCGGCACGCAACAGCTAGTAGACCATAGTGCGTAATGATGCCGCAAACGCGTAGGCATCCGCCACCACCCACAGGCACAGGGCACAACAAAACTGCCTCCGATTAAGTTATTTAGTGCCTACTTAAAATAAACTCGCCGGCACCGAGCTTTGCGGCCGCTCCAGCCCGTATATCGACGGCCCACACGTGTTCAATTTTCGCGCTCCGTAGCCGGTCGACGCTTCTCGTACAGCGCCACTCTCAACAGTGAACTAAAAAAAACAGCACAAGCAAAAGCAAACCTCCGGCGCTGGGGAGGCGGCGCACGCACAGGTCGCCCATTATACAGTAGGTCGTGGCCTGGACGATGCTGAAGAAAGACTGGGTTCAGCATTACGAACGGGTTGCGCACCACAACGAGTGGACCCCCGATCAGTGCCTTCAGAATATCTACTTCTCTCTGGAGGCAACGGCACGGTTCTGGTTCGAGAACCACGAGGCCTCGTTGACCTCTTAGGAGCTCTGCAGGAACGAATTGGTGCGCACATTTGCGAACCAGCACCGGCAACAGCACGCTGAAGATCTTCAAGCTCGAATTCAGGGCCCTGCCGAAAGTGTGAGAAGCTTTGTAGAGGGCATGCTGCGCCTAAGTGTTTGCACGGAACAACAGGCTATGGAGGATAAAAAAGTATGCGCCTTGATGCGGAGCGTCCGAAACGAGATCTTTGGCGGACTTATACGTGATCCGCCGATTACAGTAGCCAGTTTTGTGGCCGAAGCGACTAACATTGAGTATGTATTGCCACGCGAAAAAACCGTTATCAGCAACTGGAAACTTACCCCAACGTCTCTAGCCTTACCTCGTCTGGACCTGGTGGTGCTGGCCTCACCAGCATCCGCTAAATCATTCGCGAAGTCATGCGCGAAGAGCTCAGAAGGTTTTTCCCAGCTCCTGAGCAGCCTTTCCCAGTATCCATCGCTACGGCCGTTCGTGAGGAAGTGCCACCGGAAGCCATCTACTGGGCCAATGGTTGCTGCTGTAGAACAACAGCCGGCTGAATGTTATGCTGTCGTTCTCCGTCAGCCTCCGCCCGTACCTCACCAGTACCAATGGGCTACGGATTCTGGGTCTCGACGCCGTGAATTCCTGGTGCAGCATGACACATACTTGGAGTCGTGGAGACGACGAAAAGCCGACATCTGGAGAACTGCGGAGAACCTGACCACATGTACCGCCGCTGCCCATACAGAGATCTTGGCCTGCGAGGATTCAGCTGGAGAGACCGGCTACCCCGTTACGGTGAACAACCTCGAGATATCTAGGAGTATCTTCGACGCACTTCATCCCTGATGTGAACCGATGTCCGTGAATATGTTCAACGCTCTTCATCGCCGATGTAAACCGATGACCGTGTATCCCGCTCGCACTCGCCCCGCCGCTCTCCCACGAATCTTTAAAGGTCTCGTAGAGAGAGCTTGTCTCCTCTTCCTCATCGGGAAAACAGAGTGCGGCGATGCCTGGACGTGGCGTCGCCGAATTCGACCGAAAGAAAGAGCCTCCACTTAGGTTAACATCTGACACCACGGACAACTACACACACGGAAACGAAAATGGTTTTGCGGCCTCTAGTAACGTAGACGTTATTATCGACGGTCACTGCACTCGTTGACACTGGCGCCGATTACTCTGTATTCAGCGGAAAGTTATGTCGCCAACTTCACAAGGTGACCACCCAGTGGGATGGGTCACCGATACGAACTGCAGGAAGTCACCTCGTCGTTCCAGTTGGAAAATGCACTGCCCGTGTCGAAATTCATGGTGAGAAATGTCCCGCCAAATTTGTAATCTTAGAGAATTGCTCCAAGGATTTTATTCTCGGAATGGACTTTCTTCGTGAATATGGTGCAGTCATCGATGTAGGGCAGAATAAGCTGACCCTCCGAGCCCATTCTTCATCGCCGAGGTTTCGTAGAGCCATCCCAGTTGCGCTTAAGGTTGATGCCGAGCGTGTTAACTTGCCACCGCTCTCGACAGTATTTCTACCTGTTCGAGCCGAGACCTCCGCATGTGGCGAAGGCCTCCTGGAAGGAGGTGTACAAATGTTGCTTTTGAAGGGAATTGGTGTTGCGAGGGGAGTAGCCGATGTTCAGGGAGGACGTGCCAACATCTTGGTGACGAACTTTAGGAATGAGCCACAGCACGTGACAAAAGGGGCAGTTATAGCCCATATAGAAGAGATAAGCGACGCTCGTGAGGCTGTTGTGTTGCCTGAGAGGAATATTCCGCCCCAACCGCACGAGGAAGAAAAACCCTTGCAACTGAGCATCGAGGAAAAACTTGAGTCGTCCCAGACATGCGAATTACTCGAACTTTTGCATCGTTACTGCGATTTTTTTTTAACGACATCCAGGGTTTGAGAGACGCCCGTCGCGAAACATAGAATTATTTTCGATGGTGCGGCCCACCCGATTCGCCAACCACCACACCGAGTTTCCCTGAAGGAAAGAGAAGCAATACAGGAACAAGTGCGGGAAATGCTACATGACGATATTATCCAGCCTTCAAACAGTCCGTGGGCCGCACCTGTTGTGCTGGTAAAAAAAGGACGGGAAGCTTCTGTTCTGTGTGGCTTAGAGGCGACTCAACAACGTGACAAAGAAGGATGTATATCCACTGTCACGAATCGACGACACCCTCGATCAGCTTCGTCACGCCCGCTACTTTTCGTCTATCAATTTGAAAAGTGGATACTGGCAGATGCTGTTTGGCTTATGTACAGCGCACGCGACATTTCAACGCGTCATGGGCACTGTGCTCGCCGGACTGAAGTGGCAGATGCGTCTAGTTTGCCTGGATGACATTATCTTTTCAAGCATCTTCGCTGACCATCTTGTGCGCCTCGAAGCTGTTCTTCATGCTATATGAAACACCTGACTCACGCTCAAGCCTTCGAAATGTCGATTCGCGTATGGTGAGCTGAAGTTTCTTGGGCATATAGTCAGTCACAGAGGCGTAAAACCAGATCTCGAGAAAACAGCGGCTGTGGCATCCTTCCCACCACCGTTAGACAAGAAAACTGTCAGAAGCTTTCTTGGTCTCTGCGCTTACTTCAGACGTTTCATTCGGAACTTCGCCCAGATTGCAGCGCCACTTATCCGCCTTACGAAAGACAGCATCGACTTCGTGTGGAACGAAGAACAAGAGTTAGCATTCAGGCAAATAAAGCAGGCCCTTTTATCACCACCTATATTAGGCCATTTCAATCAAAATGCCGACACTGAACTGCACATGGACCCCAACAACAAAGGACTAGGGGCAGTGCTCGTACAATTCCAGGATGGAGCTGAGTGGGTTATTGCGTACGCAAGCCGAACTCTTTCCAAGGCAGAAGGCAATTACTGGACAACAGAAAAAGAGCGCCTCGCTGTCATCTGGGCCATAAGCAAGTTTCGGCCCAATCTGTACGGCCGCCCGTTTCGTGTGGTCACCGAACACCATTCACTGTGCTGGCTAGCCAATCTTAAGGATCCTGCGGGCCGGCTTGCAAGGTGGAGCCTTTGGCTACAGGAGTGCAAAGTCACGATCGTACATAAATCCGGAAGAAGACATCATGATGCTGACTGCTTGTCTCTAGCACGTGGAACCACTGTCAGGAGGAAAATTCTCCCTGCATTTAAGGTCAGGAATGGTGTCTTGAACAAGAAGAATTTCGACAGCAGCCAGAGATCGTGGCTTCTTGCCGTGCCAGAAAACCTGCGCAGCGAGGTCACTGAAGCATGCCACGACGATCCTACCGCTGGTCATCTAGGATACCGCCGAATGCTTTCGCATATTCGAGAAAAATATTACTGTCCGAAACTCACAACGTGCACAATATACAAGAACATGTCGCGAGTGTCAAAGGCGAAAAACACCTCCTACTCGACCGGCGGGTCTTCTCCAGCCAATTGAGCCGGGTGCTCCGTATCATACCATTGGAATGGATTTTTTAGGCCCATTTGCGATGTCGCAATCCGGTAACAAGTACATTATCATAGCGACAGACTATCTAACGCACTACGCGAAGTCCCGCACACTTCTGTCGGGGACGGCTGCTGAGGCAGCCAAATTTTTCATCCAGAGCATTGTCCTCCGGCACAGTGCCTCAGCAGTGCTACAGCATATCATCCGCAAACTGATGGACTAACGGAGAGGCTCAACAGAAGTATAGCCGATATGATGGCCATGTATGTGGACGTCAACCATCGGAACTGGGACGAAGTACTGCCCTATGTCATCATCATCATCAGCCTGACCATACCCACTGCAGGGCGAAGGCCTCTCCCATATTTCTCCAATTAACCCGGTTCTGCGCTAGCTGCATCCACTTGACCCCTACGAACCTCTTAATCTCATTCGCCCACCTAACTTTCTGCTGCCCCCTGCTATGCTTTCCTTCCCTTGGAATCCAGTTTGTTACCCTAAGCGACCATCGGTTATCCTCTCTTCGCGCTACATGTCCTGCCCATGCCCATTTCTTCTTCTTAATTTCCACTAGAATGTTGGTAACTCCTATGTCATGTTCACTTATAATACCGCAGTCCAGGAGACCACCCGTTATTATGTCCCCTTTTCAGCTAGTGCATGGAAAGCAAGTCACCACCATGCTTGACGCTATGCTGCCTCAGGCACCGCCAGATGAAGTAGCTGATGATGCTCGGCTAGTGTGCGAACGTGCGGAGGAAGTTCGGCAACTGGCCAGACTCCACATATGTTAGCAATAGCGTACCGATGCTCGTCACTACAATCTCCGGAGACCGACGTCTTTTTCCGGCCTGGAGACAAGGTGTGGGTGTGGACACCGCTTCGCCGTCGAGGGCTTTCAGAAAAACTCATAAAGCGGTATTTTGGGCCGTACACAGTTGGTCGTCGTGTCGGTGAACTTAATTACAAGATGCTGCCCTGTGTAACGCAACTGTCAGGACTCAAGGAATGGCGTTCCTTGCGTTCTGACATTGCGCACGTAGTGCGGCTTAAGCTGTATTACCAGTGATCACAGAGAATCTTTCCTTCTACTAGCAAACGTTTCGAGACCGTGTATACTTCTGCGCGGCGGTTAATTCATTTTGTGCTTAGCATCGAGATGATGCTTCTTTTCGAAGGGAGGCAGTGTAGCTGAAGAAGACAAAGTGCGAGCGTTCGGTAAAGAAAGAAGAAGCTCATGCGGGCGATCCCTTCGGTGTTGTGGGGATCCCCGCCATCGAGCTGGTTCCTGCTGCTGCCCTGCTGACCTGTGGTCACTGTCATCACCCAGTCCTTTTGCTAGGACATGACAATATATCAATGTGGCGTGTACAGGCAGACTGTACAGCAAGGTGGACATAATGTTACAAAGCTCAGCAATTAGGTAGTCGATTGAACTTAAGTGATCAACTTCTTATTTTTAAAATTAAGGGACCAGATTACACAGCAAAAATGAAGGCATTAACATGCATGGCAAAATAAGCAGTCTGGTTAAAAATATCAAATGTCGAAGAATGAGTGTTTGCAATAGGGGGCTAAGCAAATCCTCCCAGCTTATTCATGCCTGACTGTTTAGCTGCTGACCCTACCCTGTTATCACGTGAATCACCAAACACCATGGCAGGTCATGCACTTGGGAACAAAGAAAAAACACATGTTGACACAAACAGGCACTTTTTGCTGTATCAACAATAATGCTGGCTAGCAACAACATATGCTTTTTCGCAGTCATCTGACTCACCAGCATAGTTACGAGTAAATGTTCGCCCACATTAGCGCACAAGATACATTGAGGTGAAAGCCTTTAGTGCCTCATCATTGTCAGCAGAGGGTGTCACAATTTCGAGGGAGACAGTTAAAAATAAATAAATCAACCTCGTCTCCACCGGGAATCAAACCTCCATTCCTTGGATCCCTAGCCAAGCGCTTTACCAACTGCGCAACGCCCAGGATTGTGAAACGTTCATAATTCCCCTTGTCTATCGCGACGATAGCAGAATTCTGCAAGTGACAGATACTGTGCCTTTAATTTCCTGTAAATAAATTATAGAACACCGGTGAACTTTGATGCGTTCAATGGAATGCTGGTTGTGTTCGACAAGGGATGCGCCATGTACCGTCACGACTGCTCATGACGTCACTAGGCGATTCATGCATATACGAAGCTGATCCTGCCAGGCGTCCAATCCACGCGTCCGTGCGGCGCCTTTCATTTGGCGCTTCCTCGAACGCCGCACCACACAGCAAACAGAAGCAGACCCAGATGTCTAGGAGGCGCTAGTACAGCAGGCATCAGCGGCATTTCAAATTGATTTACAAAATAGAAAAGGCGCAGTATCTGCCACAATTCTCCATGGACACATGTACCATACTGTAAAGAAAAGGAGGAAGGTGGAAGTGAAAGAAGAGAGGGAGATAGAGATGCCGTAATGAAGGGCTATGATCCACCGCACTATAATGGCTTACGCCTCATCGCACTTTAGTGGTCTAAAATGCCCTTTGAACTTTTCCCGATGCCGGACGGTGTAAGCCCGGTTAAGACGTACACGAGGCTTTGCTCCTTTGAAGAGAGCGGAGGCCGTGCAAGAATGTCTGGGCGTTGATTTCCCAACGCCTGCAGCAGTCATGCAGTCTGTGGTGGCTATGCTGCTTCAATGCAAGCATCCCCTCTTGATTGTAACAGTAACTGGTGGTCCCTCGTGAGGAAGATGATTTGAAGGAGACGAAGCAAAGAACATCACCAGAGGATACGTATTTGAGAGCTGGTTGATTCCACTTTCTTGTGTCATATATATAAAAAATGGTGTCACCATGCGTAGCATTATCAGCGAAATCACATTAAGCATGTCTACGTCAAAATACCACCACCCACCCCCTCCCCAAATCAAAAATAAGAAGTTGGTTAGGTAATTTTAGTCAATTTTCTAACTACTGAGCTCTATCACGTACATGACTAAAAACAGTGCAAAGGGAAAATGAAAACAGACTAGAATATATGCTGTTAGCATAAGGCAGTGCTTGTCCATCTTCACGTTCTCTTTGCACTATTCTTCCCCATGAGCATGAACCAATTCGCCCAACAAGTGGTTGCTTAACTATCATGTACAATGTCTGCTTTGCTGTACAATCCATCTGCGCATAAGGCGTTGATGAATGTATCCTCGATTGAAATAACTCTCTAAACATAAAAAAAATCACAAGTGTATTCAGGTTAGTGTTCACATATCATCAGAGCAAAATTTTGCACCGTTCAATCAAAAGGACCAGTGAATTCTTGGAGCACCATAAAGGACCGCAAAAGGGTAGTGGTCTAGTTTAGTTTAATGTATGTGGTTTATCGTCCCAAAGTGACTCAGGCTATGAGAGACGTTGTAGTGGAGGGCTCCGAAAATTTCAACCACCTGGAGTTTTTAATGCGCACTGACATCGCACAGCACATGGACGCCTTGCTTATCGCCTCCACTAAAAAGCGGCGGCCGCGGCCAGATCCCGCATCCTTGGGTACAGAAGGGTAGTGGTCTGGTTTCCAAAAAATGGCATCCACCATCACCTATTGCACCTGCCGAACTGGCAGCAGTTTCTTAAGTAGTACCTAGCCAGCTGGACCACATGTCCAGTTCCCCAAAATCATTCCGCAGATTTTGCAGATTGAGAGGCATAGATCTGAGGAAGTGGATGCAGGACATAGAAGCATACCAGCATTAAAACACTGTTTCACAACAAACACGACCACAACATTCCCATTTCCACACCATATTGATACTTTCGTACAACCATATACGACTACCCCTGCTGTCAAGCATCCGACCTCTGTGGCATGATTCCTCAGTGGTTCTGCTTGTGGCATTCCTGCAAATGCCATGAATGACAAGTGGTTGATGAGGTACACGGGAAGTCCTTTGAGATCTGTGCGCTCTCCTGACTGGTAGAACAGGTCTGCGGCTTCCATAACGCTGCAAAAAAGTGCTGGGATAAAGGGTGCAGTTATTTAGTTTCTAGGGTTTAGCACCTCAAAGCAACTCCGGCGACGAGGAACGCCACAGTGACTGGCTCTGGATAAACACAGCCATTTGGGATTCTTTAGCATGCACAGACATCAAAGAGTGCATAGGTGCCTTGTGTTTCCCCCCCATTGAAACACAGCTGCCATGGCTCAGATCATACCTCAGTCCCCCAGATTAGCAGTCAAGCACTTCAACCACTAAGACGCCACAGCAGGGTAAGAGCGGTAGTCTACACACTCAAAACCAGTTGCAGCAGTTGCCTGCACGCGCACTTGTAGTCAGGTAGGGCATTGGATAACACAAAACGGCAGCTGCAGCTTTGCATCGAGCCAATTCGGGCAGAGATAGAGACGCACAAGCAGACAACTCACCCTGGAGGTCGTGCTCGGTGTAGTACTCCTGTGAGTCGTCGTCGTCCTCGTCCTCAGCATGGCCACCATCCTGGGTGGCGCCTGGCGGCCTGTCGTGCAGCAGTGGCAGGTACGGGATCACTGTCATGGAGCGTAGCGGGTTACCGTTGCTCCGCTCTGGGATGGCCACATACTCAAGCAGCCGCGGGGGCTTGCGCCGCACCCAGTCATGGCGGCGCACCAGCTGCAGGCTGAGCCGCGACTGGGGGTCCTTGTGCAGCATGCCGCACAGCAGGTTGCCCAGCGTCGGCTCCACGTCCTCTGGCAGTTCGAAGTGACCACGGCCAATGCTCTCAAACAATCGGTAAATGTTGTCCCCCTCGAACGGGTACTTGCCCGTCGTGATGTTGAAGCTGCACCATGTATAAGAAGACACGCACGTGGTAGAACAAATGACTCCTTTGAACAGCCGTGTTATGCTACCAGAAAGAGCCCTGCAGGCTGCGAAGAGGTCTCAGATCATTTTTACTGCCTGTTAGCACCCATCAAACACTGAAAGCGACTACAGTAAAACCTCGCTAATCTTTAACTCTGACTAATTTGGACCACTAGTGTGGTTCTAATCGATGTTCTTCTAAATCACCGCGCCGCTGTCACACGTGTACCTGCAAAAAGAATCTGCTCATTTTATCGATGGCAATACATACCCAGTTTTTCTCCCAAGTTGCATAAATGTTTGTGGAAATGACTCACTGCACAAGGCAGAGTGCCTACCAGTTATAAGGAACACAGAGCTGGTTATAAAAAAAAAGTGAAGTAAAGTTAGATTGTGCCCCTATCAAAATGTGTTGAGTCTCTTTCTACTATATGCCCATTGTAGTTCACCACAACTCTCGGCATCAATCGTACTGACAGTGAAGGATTCAGTGCACTCCTAGCCAGGCTTTGCGTGTTTGTACCAATTAAGATGGCCCAAAGACAGGCGAAGTCCGACAAGAAGATGAGAAGGGGAAGGGAATAAGGGGAAAGGGGGGAGTAGTGTTTGGCAAAGCTGTTCAATAAAGAGAGATAAAGGTCAAAATGCCATAAAAAAAAAAAAAAAGAAAACTACTCAAGTAAATGCTATTCCTTCTGTAGCACCTCAAACCTGGGGCCTTTGAGGAGTGTTCTAAACAGTCGAACCTATGTATACCAAGCTTGAATATACAGATGCTTTACAGCATGGGAGAACGAGTGTCGCCATATTTGATCATAAGATCCCGCCACCATTGCATGCCTCCTATTTCTGGGGCCGGCGGTGCATTGCGCAGTGCAGCTCAGTGCAGTGCTTTGGGCTCTTGCAAGCTGTGCAAAGAGGTGCCGGTGTTTGTAGGAATGAATGCTTGCTTTAGACCCTTAATTTACTCTCCTCCTTTTCACTACCTGGTTCAGCCTTTTCTTTTATCAAGTTCATGATATGACGGCAGCGGTAGAACAACATGGTTGTCGTCCTTTTTCTTCAGCATCAGGCGCTGAACATTTCAGAGCCGAATAAGTGTCTTACAATATTTACTTTTAAAGCTGCGTAAATTACAAGCACATCACAGTCTGATAGCTTCCTTTCCAATGCTCTGCGCCTTACTCTTTGAAAGCAGTGCGGGCAGAATTTTTCAGCCGCTTGACCGGATCCCAGTGGAATACACAATTTGCTTGAAAAATGGTCTAAGTGCTCAGGAGTTCAGATAGGTTCAAAACAGAGCCTAGACTGTGTGCCTTAAATGTAGTTGCTAGAATTATTGGAAAGCTGAACGCTGAGGGAATGTGCAGGGCGGAATGCCGACAGCATTCTTTAAAAATTTGACATTGCTTTTCATTCACCGGTAGGGCAGGGGACTTTAGTGCTCTTTACCAAGCATGGCAAAATGAACTTTTCACCAGCCACTATCAGCCGATCACTTTCATGTGCAACACTATTTACTAAAAGGAGAGGAAGTAGCAAACGATCACCATTAGTGCTGCTGAGATATGAAAATGAGAAGTGTTACATAATTCACATGTACAAAGCTGGCCACTCTGCCCGGTTACTTTAGTAAAAATGCCACCTGGGGGTTGATCGTATATTGAAATAAATAAGGTGCAATCCCTACACCGTCTTTCATAGCCAATTATGACTTATGCTATGGTTAGGCTGCTTTATAAGCAAGAGAACATACTGGGCTTCACAGCCAAAAGTACAGTAGCGTCATCTGGTGATAAGCGTCATAGAGGTCTTGCGGGACTGTTAAGTAGAGTACTTATATTTTCACTTGTATAATGCCCAGAATATTCGCAGCTTCATCTTAACTACTTGACGAATGGTGCCATTAAATTGAAAGGAAAGCAGCAATTTTAGCAATATTTTGTGGGGGTATAAAATAGGGACATAATTTACAATTCTCTTCAGCAACACAGGAACACAATACAAGTAGGTAGTATTCATGAAATCTAATCCTCCCCTCAGATAGCACAGCATCACATTTTATTGTTCCTTCAAGACTGCACTTTGCTATGCCGGCACGAATACTTTCAGAACTAGACCCACGTACATGATCGAGCAAAGTGGGAAATTCAAAAATATGCCATGCATGTCATAAGTGATGAACCGCGCACGTACAGGGTGACGCCTGATGACCAGACGTCCACCTTGAAGCCTGAGAACGATTCCAGGCCATTGGCTATTTCTGGAGGCTGAAAGGCTGGAGAACCCTGACTGGTGTGACAGGTGTCGTCTACGGCAAAACGATCCAGTGCCTGCATGAACACAAAATGAGAGTGGTTCGGTCAACAAAGGTGGGACGGCAGAAGGAAACATATCACAGAGTGCCACTCTAACTGAAACACCACATCAGAAATTTCCGCTGATGCACTGATGTAGATACTCAGGGTCACAAAGTAAGTGGTCACTGTATGTTAGTGCCTAGTGCTGTAGAGAAGCTGGCCACAATGTAGTCAGATCCGCACAGTGGCTGGCTTAGCTGCACCGAATGTGCAACAGAGGGAATTACTAGCCACACCTGTGATGCCTTGCACTTCAGATTTGCCTGATGCGCAAGTCGCAAAGTGGGCGTTTTAGGAAACGTAGCGCAAAGACAAGGACAAAAAAGAAGGGAACTTGTCTTCTTTGCGCTACGTTTCCTAAAATGCGAATGCACCAACTCGCCCAATTTAGCATTCTTGTGCAGTTCCTCACAAAGTGGGGCTTGGGGCAGTAAGCTTACGCCCGATGTCCCGCTAACATCTAATGCTGCAGAAAAAAAGAAAAAAGAAGACAGAAGGCAATACCTCACCTCAGCCACACCCAAGTCTGAGATCTTAAGGGTCTCGCAGTTCGTGAGCAGCAGGTTGCCAGGCTTGATGTCTTTGTGGACAATACCCTGGCTGTGCAGGTACTCCAAACCGTCCAGCAGCTGGCAGAAGTAGCTGCATACACGCGGTGCATGCAGCATCAACATTAATGCAACTTCTAAGCTGCCCCCAGTGCTACCGTGTACCACAGATTTTTCATGAGCCGAGTAGCAAAACTGCAACTGCCCACAAACTGATGCCACAATAGAAATCTAAAAGTGCAATTGTGCGGGTACCTCCTTGAAAACAACACTAAGTCCACAGAGGTAAACTTGGGGGTGAAAACAGCACAGAAACAGCGATGATGCAATGGCACTACACAGCTGCTTTGTTGTGTTGTCACGTATTACTGTGCAATTTTCATCCCCAATCTCCCAGCCCGGCAAAATGGCAAACTCAAACTCTGTGTAAAGTGTGCTTTTTCTCAGTTCCAAACCTAACACAATAATATCTTTACAATTTTTCTGGAAATGCTTCCAAGAAGTGGCCATCTTTAGCCATGTCCTATGAATGCAGTGCATGACGGCCCTTGCTAGAATTCCTTGGGGAACCTGGTTTGTACCTTAATTTGTAAACACCAAAGGCATGCTATCGCAAATAAAAAAAAAAAGATTAAGCCGTCCACAAGCTGCTGTCCAAGTGTCCAGGCCCAGCAATATTCTATATTCAAGAAACTGAGAAAAGTAGATGAAAAACTGACCAGGCTTCCAAAGTAGTACAGATAGCTGCATGACACGTGGTCATGGAGCACACACACATCCAGAAAAACACCGGAGCTGGCAAGGTACATGCAGGTAGACCAGATACTACAAGTCTTAAAGGCTGTCAGACACCACCGATTGAAGCACAGCCTAATTTTCAAATCTGTGCTCCTGATGTGTCAGGCGAGGCGAGTGGGGAAGTGGGGTGCACCCACCCGTGTGCCTGCCACAGGGGCAGCCGGCGGTCACGGGCGCTGTCGAGTAGCTCCTGGAGCACAGCCACGCAGTACTCCATCACCATGTACATCTTCTGCTTCTGCTCACTCTGCAGCACCTCCACCAGCTGGATCACGTTGCGGTGGCTCAGCTGGCGCAGCAGCTGGATCTCCCTGCACAAGTGGTCACAGCACGGCAAACACAAGTTTCAGCACCAGACTACACGTGTAGCCAAGAAACTCTTGATCGCGAAACAGTTGTGGAGTGCAAAGCAAGGAAGGTGGGAGGGAGCAACATCTTAGAGGCTAGACAAGCAAGTGAGGCATGTTCACTGCTATTCATGGCCCCTGTCGCGGTGGTGGTGCAGTGGTTAGGGCACCCCACTGCTGCACCCAAGGGCACGGGATCAAATCCCAACCGCAGCAGCCACTTTTTGATGGAGGTGAAAAGTAACGCGCCGTGCGGTGAGCAATGCCAGTGCAGGTTAAAGAATCCCAGGTGGTCGAAATTTCTGGAGACCTCCACTACAGCGCCTCTCATAGCCCGAGTTGCTTTGGGACATCAAAACCCAAACCAAACCAGCTTGTCATGGGATGATAGAAACACTGCCAAGCAAGGCCTGCTTGCAATATATTCTGCTACTGAGATACACAACTTCCAGTTCAGCTTGAGAAGATTGTCATAGAGACTGCTGAACATGTACGATTCTGAAGCATTCACACGACTCTGTGGAATGTCCTTTCAAGCTGCAAACTGGACAACCATCCTAATTTTCCAAAAGTTTTACAGGCCACGTTTCCCACACTACAGAGGAACCTTCTGTGGGCGGAAAGGTGTAAGCATCACAGTTCTGTTGCAACTAGAGGTTGATTTTTTCAGGCAAAATTAAACAAACAAAACAATGCAAATTACAGTGAACTGACTCCTAAATTCGGTTTTAACTGAAAATTAGTATAATCTTGCTAAATTGCACTATCACAACCGTACCTTATGAAATGAACATGGCCCTGGTGCACCCATTTCATGGTTTCCACAAACTGTTTCTTTCAGTCATGGCCCCCAGCATTTCCTGGTGCACACATATCTTCCAGTCGCACATTAAGCCAAGCTTGCATAGCAACTCATGAGAAACAGTGCTCAATGCATTTGGATGCACGACAGCAGAGCGTAATGTAGTTCCTAGAATTTTCAGCGAGTTACTAAAATAAATGTAACAAAAAACAAAATGTCGGATCGGAAATGCAATCATAGCTCTTTCAATAGGGTGGGAAAAATAGGTGCATGCTGTGGGTTTTCACTAAATTTTCTTCACCCAAGAACTCAAAAACTAAAGCCTATTAACACACTTTTATACAGTATTAGCTTTGTTAGGATATTTTATCTCCTGATCAAATTTTACTGGCTATATCAAGGATTGAGATAAAATTTAAGAACAATTGTCTAAGATAAATACTATATCCAAAGAAAAATTCTTAAAAGAAACTTTGGGTTACACAAGTCTGTGCGTATCTAATAGCAAATGTTTTTGAAAAATTCCAAGTTCTAGCTGGTACGCAACTTTCGGCCCTTTACCTCCTTAAAAACAAAACCTCAAAGCATACAAAAAAAGAAACATTTCTTGGGAGAAGGCTGGTAAATTTGACAAAATACTGAGCTATTGAAAGAGACAAAAATAGCACAACCCACAAATAGTTCTCACTTGAAAATTTTCAATGCCTCATTCTAAATATACTCTGATTATATGATAATTCAATTTATTGATTAACAAAACGACAGCGTACAAAACTGCCGGATTTTATATCTTCTACATCAAAACGTCAAAACATTTTTCGGGCTGAAACTGACTGCAAATTCATTTATTCCACCTATTGGTCAGACAGTGACATATAGAAATATCAAGCAAATCTAAATAGTTGACCGGCAATCCTTTAAATGTTCGTAACACTGTGCCCTATTCAATCTAGTTCAGTCAACATGCCTGCTAGACGACCACTGGCACCCCCATGATATGAAAGTGGTGCTGACATCACAAAAACCGTCACTGCTGATAACAGGTTGACCGGTAACGGCCGACTACTGACCCAGGATGACTGCCTGCCTGAAAGTGTCACAACCACTGGAGACAAGAAAAGCACACTGGCAAACCACACTTGGCCTGACACTCCACGAACACACTACACATGAACAGGCAACAGGGGCTATGGCCCACCTTTGCACGTTCTGCTCGCCATTGGGGATTTTGCGCAGCTTGCGGCGTTTGAGGATCTTGACAGCTCGCCGGCAGAGCGTCTCCGAGTCGAGTACCTCCTTGACCTTGCCGTACGAGCCTTCGCCTAACACATCCCCCATCAGGTAGCGGCCCACCATCTTAGGCCGTTTCTTTTTTGCCTTGTAGATGATGTCCTGCACGCACAGAGAACGAGCAAAGCTGTACCTTAAGGCAAGGCTTAGGAGGGGGGAAGACCGATGGGAGTGCACCTTCCACCCAGAGATAGGCACGTGCAAGCCAAGCACAGTCATCACACTGCTCTCAAGTAAACAAAATCATGAAATGAGTCGCATGTATTCTTTGCCCTCTGTGTGGCCATCTTTCTTGAGATAAGCCTTCCTCTAATCGTGAATTGAGGTGGGAAATACTTCCTCTCTCTTTTTTTTTTTTTTAATAAAATTTTATGACTACACTACAGTATCAAGCAAAAGACAGTTTCTTTGCATGCCGATTTATCCAACTTCAATCCAGTGTTTAATTTTTGTGGATTGAAAGTGATCATTCTATAAAGCCTAACAAGCTTGCAGTACATGATCGCTGTGTGTGGTAGTAGTATGTTGCGGCAGTAACACTGCATGAACATAGTACATGCATAGCTGTCTCAGACTCTATGCAAATTAAAGGGAAGAGAAATAAATATGGCCAATGGAAGTAAGCAAAAGGAGAAAATACTCAGAAGTAACTGGTGCAGATTACACGTGATTTGTGTGGAAATAATTTTCCCTAGCAAATGCAGCATCACATACAGCACTCATAACAAGAGGCTTTAAGTGCACCCTATCCTCTTGAATTGTGACAGAACTGTTGGCCAGAGCATATGAAAAAGAGATTAGAGTGAACACGGGAATATTCCTGCCAGTTTTTTTACCTATGATTTCAATTGTTTAGATAAGCCATGGACCCACCAGGACTACAGTTCAACAGATGCAAGCGTATTTGTGAGTCTGAAAAAAAAAAAAAAAAAAAAAAGAAAAGAGACAAAGCAGAGATTTTCAGTAATAAATCATGCCGTTGAAAATGAGCCCTACTTTCGACCAATTGCTGACACAATTTCAAATCTCAAATACCTAATGCAGCTTCTTGACAACCACTCTTACAGCTAGTGAAGTTGCACTGGTTATTGAGCACCACAGTTGTGCAGAAAGCTCCTTGTATCCAATTAGCTCATGGCCAGAATAGTATGACAAAGGAATAGTCTTCAGTTTGGGTCAGTGTCCTGGAACACCGATATGGTCGAACTCAATCCCACCTGCGAGTTGACACGGTAGAAGACCAGCGGCCCTTCGTCATCGTTGAGCCATCGCTCCAGCGGCTGCCCCTCGTCATCCTGCTCCGCGTAGAATGCGTCCAGCCCCAGCTCTGGTACAGGAACGCATTCTTCCACTTCCTCCATGCCTACGAAATCACGAGAGCACTGGTCTAATTAGAAAACACCATCACTGCTCTCCTACACCACCCTTCAATGCATGCATTAAACATTCCAATCAGTGCAGTTTCTCCTAATTATATATGATTGTAATGGTATTTGTAGTAGCATTTCCAGTCAGAATCTACTGAACAGCTCAATTCTCCTGCACTTTTATATGACTTCAATACTGTGCTAATTAAGAGGATTGCAATGCTCAACCTCTGTGCTATGGTTCTTCCAAGCCCCAAACTTCACCTACCAATTAACGACCCAGTAAAGGCACTGAATTGAACGTTGAGCGTGCGATTTGAAGATAATGAAAGGAACAATGGCTTGGTCAAGTCAGGAACTTCACAGTTGTTTGCAACCCCAAGTGCAGTCCAGTTTTGCAATAACATGCCAGTGCTGCTAGTGGATAAATGTGAAAGAACAAAATTACACAGAAAAGGCATAAGCAAGGCGCAACTACAGTTTGTGCCAAGAGTTACAATATATTTCATTTCTCACACAGCTCGTAAGATGCTGACACCAGAGCTCAAGGCTGTCAATTCAGCCATTTCATAGAATCATACAATGGCATCATATCATCAATGAGGCACAGGTTGTGAAGTAAGTAGAAGTAAATCACCCAAAAACCAAATCGCAGGTGGTTGGAGGAGGGGCTGAATGGCTGCTTGGTGGGGCTACTTCATGGTTTGTCATAAGCCAGCTGGCCATGATATATAGCCCAAAGTGAAAGTTGCAGCGTGTAAAACTGAAAAACACCTGCTGCGGTGGCTCAGCGGTTGTAGCGCTCGACTGCTGAACCTAAGGCGTGGGTTGAATCCCCATCGTGGCAGCCGCTTTTCGATGGAGGCAGAAAGCAAGGAGCCGATGTTTATATGTCAGAAGTCCAGGTGGATTAAATTTCCAGAGCCCACTACTGTGGCGTTCTTCATTGGACAGTTAAACCCACAAACACCAAATAAATCCAAGCAGAACCTAAATTACTCACACGTATAGTAGTAAACCAGTCACGCTGTACATCAGCATGAATGTGAAACAGATGACCCCGTGGAACAGGGTTCTAAAGTCATTTCGCAGAGCGGGCCACATTGGTTAACTTTGTTTCCCAGAAAACAATACCCGAAAAGAAAAGAAAGGAATGGGGATTCAATGCTCCACAAAAAAATGTCACTAGTTGTCAAATTATGCGAAAGTGTACACGTGTAAATTCAAGCAAGGAAGCAATAACGGGTCAGAAGGACCAGCAAAGAGAGGTGCTTAAGAATTTTCTTTTGTTTCATCTTCCTTTTCCTGCCATAAACGGGTGGACCTCTTCGAGCCAATGGCATCATTGCATGTTTCTGGTCTGATGGGAAAAGCATGCAGCATAGCAAGGCATCTCAGATCGGGAGAAGAAAGGTTGCAAGGGAGTCTTGGTCACATGCAAAACCAATCTAGAACCAAAGGCAGGTGAACGTGACATCATTCACACTAGGGAGAGCTCTGTTTGCAGGTCCTTCTTAGGAAAAACTAGCTACTGACATAAGCAGGAATGACACAACGGAAGAACTGTTTGCGATCCTAGGTCATCAGAGTAAAAAAAAAAATAAAGGAGGAAGGCAAGATGTTTTTCGCACATTAGAAACCACAACCTTTAGGTCTAGAGAGCCAGATAATAAGGCTTTGGGCACCATACATTTGAAAGCACTGCCACGAAAGCATACCATGGTGAAATGCCATAAAAAAAGAAAACAATTCTGGAAGTAGTACTGGCACACAAATCATGCATTACATAAAAAAAAAAAAATTTACCTTGCTCTGGAGCAAATGGTATACCGACACGTTGACAAAGTGCCCCGGGAGGTCCAAAGCGCATTATTGAATCCCAACAATGGCCATCAAGTGACCCAGCACGCACGACAAAGTACAAACATTTGACGACCCCTGCACTACATCGCTGAAGCCTAGCAGACTACCTGCTACAGTGAACCAAGTTTGTTTGCAGGCACCAATCCCCTCAAGTAACAGTATGATACACCAACACGAGAGACAATGGCTGCAACCAATAAAAGCAGACAAAAGTTAAGATGTTTTCAAAAGGTATAAAAGTGTAGACATGTACTGATGCTTCATGCCTTTTCATTTTCAGCTGGCTTATGCAGCTCAGTGAGTACAGTGAACAACTGGCAAGCCAGAGAATGCGGGTGCAATCCTGGTTGTGGCAGACACGTTTTGGCAAAGGCGAAAAAAACACAAGGCACTCATGTACCGTGAGATGTCAGTGCACTTAAGAATGCCAGGTGGTTAAAAATTAATCTCCAGTGCTCCAAAACGGCATCCCCGATACCTCATGTGGCTTTGGGCTGCTAAACCCTATAAGCAAACCATATACCAAACATCTTCACTCTTAATGCAAGTAGCATGAGTCGCTGAACAAAAGAACAAAATACATGGCTGAAGATGTGTTCTAAGAACAAGTAACCTGGAGTTTACGCATGCATTTAGATGTTTCCCTGAAAACGCACAGTTATCAGCAGATAAAAACATAAAACAGGTCTGCGAGCTGCGCCAAAATGTGAGTTCACTAATCCCTAGTTTGACTAATGCTGAAAATCGCAACACAAGGCAATATTCTCAAGCGTGGCATAAAAACCTTTTTTTTTTCAAAAATTGATGATTACATGTTACAGAACAAGTGTTATCAGAAAACCACTAAATGCTCGTGCAGGCATAAAGTGTGTGACTGTTTCATGTTGGTGAGACACCACCAATAAACTTCGCACAAATGTTCAAGTGGGCAGCTTGAACAGACATTAGCCTCATGGAACTTTGGCTGCTGGGTCCGAGACCAAGTTAGAGCAACTGCAAACAAATTGGGAAGTATGGTGTAGGACATTGCAGTCGATACTCCACTCCAGGCCGGTACAGTTGGTCCAAGCAAGGTCCTCGAGCATTTGTGTTAAGTTAGCAAAAGGTGGTAGATGACTGAATAAAGTAAAAGTAGTCAACAAAACCTGGAAACATTCCTTGCTGGCCAAAATGATGGGGACGAATTACCACATCTGGAAATGTCACTGGCTCTTACAGTACTGGATCTGCATCTAAGTTATGACCACACATCATTTACAGTGTTCCAGCAAGCAGCTAGCTCTGTTCAGACTGCACCTTATTAAGCAAGCATATCAAGGAGGAGCAAAAACGAACCCCACTGTGTACACCTGCGACTGCAAGGAAACAATGCACTAAAAATTGGCAACGCCACTAGCAAAGGCTTGACCCCTCAAAAACACATGAAGTAGATCTCTGAAGGCATGCAAGACAGTCTCTTCTCGTGGCATGCTAATACGCACAAAACTAAGTACAAGTTATGTAACTGCACTCATACACACAGGTATTTTTCTTTTCCAACACCTACAACAGAAGAGGTATGTTTTTCCAGCCAGCAGCAGTTAACAAGCCAATTCAGAGACGGCACAGACATGTCATAAGAGATTAATTGCATCCGCAGCAGTTATATAACAAGAACAAGGGGCGTGCCGCTGGAACTTTGAGTATGCTTTCGAGCAAGCTATTATTAGTAGCAAAATGCACCTACGGTACAAGAAGCGCCCGTCTGTGAGTGCCCTGCGGTGACTCTTTACCGACGCTAGAGTTGTCGCGAAAGCAACGGCGGGTGACAATATCACGTACACATCTGCGCGCAGCTCGAGGCAGTGTCTTCTAGATAATACGGTACAGAGCTTGGAAGCATGGTCTCCACCTCTCGGTGCCCTAGCCAACCGAAACTTTGCTTTTTTTTTCCCTAGTCCTCCGTACTTAGACTCGTCACTCGCAAGTAACTAAAACACTTCCTCAGCATATCACTCAAGGGTAGAATAGAACACAGGCAAGGGCGACTCTCGCTTCTCACGGTAGACCGATAG
This sequence comes from Amblyomma maculatum, assembly GCF_055883805.1. Classification (NCBI taxonomy): domain Eukaryota; kingdom Metazoa; phylum Arthropoda; class Arachnida; order Ixodida; family Ixodidae; genus Amblyomma; species Amblyomma maculatum. Next base: position 428,796,283 of record NC_139344.1, read on the forward strand.
CTCACAGTTCCGTCGACAACAGAAGAAGGAACCTCGGAAATGCATTAGGAAGGTGACAACTGCCGAAGAAAACGGGCCACCCGCCGGAGACTCGACTATAATGTTCGAAATATCGCGAGAGCGCGCCACCAGAAACATTGCACGCATTGCACGCGTGCCTTGCTCGTGCACACATGCAGTTTCATCCACGAAACGGACAGTACCTATTCAAATGTGCTCTGCCCTTGACTCAACCTGGCTGCACGCATTAAGGCCCACCCCACCTCATCCAACGCGCAAGGCGAACGTAATGACGTCCGAAACTTCCTACCTGATGTTGTTGCAGGCCGAGTCGTTAGAGCGAAACCACAGCGGGCGACATCAGTTTTCCGCGGCGGGAGCGCCTTAGGTCAGAAACCAAGCGCATACATAAGCGCCCGATCATCAGATCATGCTGTTGGATGGTATAAGGGTAGTGTGAAGTTCCTGCAGGCATTAACGTCGAAAAAGCCTCGACGGCAATAAGCACGCGTTAAGAAATCAGAGTGAAGTGCCTATCCCACAACCGTGCGTGCCGACGGCCGCACGACGGACGGCAATCTTCGATGAAGGAGCAAGGGAAGGAGTGTTGCTATTTCGCTGTCAGCTTGAGTCAGCTGTGATCGAAAAGTCATGTTTATTTCGACAGCGGTAGCCACAATTAAGTTAACTAACCTCAGAATAATTTCGGAGTAATTATTTTCATTGATAAACTCAGTTTAATACAAATGAAGTTCCAGACTTAACAAAGCGGTAAATGGATGTTCGTTGAGCCACATTTCTCAAAGCGGCAAATTCAAATAAGCACGTTTTGCGGTGTATAGAAAGTGTCGTCAGAACAGCTCATTACAAAACGGAACAAGTTAGATTTTATTAACAAATCTTGCCTTAGCGTGAGTATGCGTGGGTTTCAAAACAAACACCAAGCCCCCTTATCTGTATACCAGAACGCAAAGGTTGGAGACGTAGATCACCCGTCGAAAATTTCTGAGCACCATTGGCGTCGCGAGGGGGGTGCAAGGGGTGCGGTCCGCACCGGGTGCAACGCTCAGGGTGAGGGGGAGGGGGGTGCAGCAGTTAGATGGGGGAAGGGGTGGGGGGCGAAATAGATTTTGTATAAAGACAGGAAAAGGCGCGCATTGGTGGAGACACTGAATGACAAGTGTGATCTCCTCGTAGAACGAATTATTCTGTTGTGAGGAGCGCTTCAAAACAGATTCCTTAGTTTATGCTAGAGACTCCACACCATTTTAACGTTGTACCGGGCCTCTGTACGTGTGTGTACCCTGGAAAGACCAGAATTAACCCGATACCTATCGACGACACCCGTCGGCAGCTGCGCCGCCGTATCGCCTCTTCTTGATTATGTGCACCTCACTCTTCTTCCCAAGCTAGTACCGCTGGCAGCATCTCTCCAGGAGTCTTTTATATTTTGTCTTGCTCATTTAACTCCTGCCCCTTTATCTCTCCTCGGCCCATGTCACACATCCGCCTCACACTTTCAAAACGCCGAAAGGCACGGAATGCCTGTTGCTCAGGGGATGGCAAGACTGATCACTGCGCGATGACTAGAACAAAATAAATAAATAAATAAATAAAAATAAGAAGGAGGGCACCTGTGTTATTTGCACCTGTGGTGTTCAGCATTTTACGAAGTCAGTGCTGCGCAACTGTATTTTCAGGCAAAAGGACTATCCCTTGTCAAAGTAGTAGCAAAGTTGAAGGCCCTAAAGCTTTCTCTCGAAAAGGAACGTGGTAGCCTAGTGGACAATGCTGTTGAGCAGGCGCTCATAAAATGCAATGAACTTGGAATTGCAGTTGACAGGCGTGTCAGATTAAGGAAGAGGATTCGGGACTGTTGTTGCAGGAAGAAAATAAGAGGGCGATGCTGGAGTGTGTTGACAGATTTTATGCAGAGCTCTGCACAAGATCCAAAATCGATTCGAGATGTGGCAACTCTGTTTGGACCTGTTGAAGCAAACCTTCTTTATTCAACTCAGGAAGAGCTCCTCAAAGTTTCTATTCCGAAACTTACCGAATTCTATGACGGACTGTCTGACACTGCTCTCCTTATCAAATTCTTGATGAGGAGATACCTCAAAGCAGCAGGAATCGCCCTCGAAGTCGCCAACCGTTGGGCAGCATTGCACTTCTTGACATTCACTACGGAGTGGGATTTCGTAGACTCCCTTGCCAACCTGTCATCAGGCCTGTAGCTATTTCTCACGGTATGTGTGTCTGTGGCATCGTGTGAGAGAAGTTTTTCCAAGCTGAAACTAATAGAAAACTATTTGTGTGGTCTCGCCTGTGTTGTGTGGTATCGTCTTCGTTTTCGCGCTGTTTTTCTTCACCTCTGTTATGCACTAACTAGCCCGCCAAAATGCTCTCTTTCATATCTGCAATGGGTTGATTTAGGCTATCAGATCTGGCATTATTATCGATTTAAAGTGAGCTGGTAAAAGGACCGATTTTGATCAAGTAATCAGCAGCTTCGCAGTCCTGGAAGCCAGGAAAGCAAAATTTTGATTTGAGTTTAGTTTTTTTTTTTTTTTACACTCCGTGAATATTTGCTTTTAATACATGGAGGAAGGAAAGAACTTAGGAGAGGCCCTTACGCCATTTTTTTTTTTTAAGCCGGCGCGGCCGCGCCGCGACCGGACGCTTCAACGTCTCTCCTCTTCCTTTACCTTTTCTCCGCGACGCTAACGTACCTAGGGCCCTTAGCAACGCTGTTGCTAGTGGCACGAGTTTTCATAGCAACAGCGTCGCCGTTGCTAATGGCCCGACTTGGTTAACCCTAAATTTTGACGTCACTTTCGCCACACTTTCTCCAATGCGTTGGGGATGGCAAGGGCCTCTCCTAAGTTGTTTCCTTCCTCCATGTTTTAATATAACTGTGATTATTTTTTTGTTACAACTTCAATGAATAAAAGTGGTTTTTAAGTGCTCAAACATTTTGTAACAGTAAAACCTCGATTGTATGGATCTCACAGGGTTGCGAAAGAATTCCTATCACCCGACCATTGGTATCATCAAAATGAAAGAGAATAAGTTTGCAGAATCATGGCAAAGACAGTTGCGCAGAGCTGTTGACGTCCGAGAAGGGTTATTACGGTCACGCGGTCAAAGCCCGACACTCGCGGCGCACACAGTGCGACAGGCAATTGCGACGACCGCATCCTGCGCGCCACGTGCCTCCGCGGACTTCTCGCGGTGCGTACAGCACGACCAGAGTTACTTATTGGCTTAGCACAACAAAAGATGGCGACGTGCCGGCCGAGCGGCGCCGCAGACTGCTCGCGAAGCGTACAGCGCGCCACTGTAGCAGTCGCGAAGTCTACGACGTGCGGACCACGCATCACCGCAAACTGCTCGTGATGCGTGCATACAGCGCGGCTGGCGATCGCGTAGTGCTCAAGGTTGCGGTCGCAATTCGCGCGTTCGAGTTCGTAGCGGCGCGGGAGAGTCACCAGAACATCCGAAATTTTGCACATTGTACACAATGCATTCCGGCCGGAGAATTTCGCGAATTCGTATCGTCCCAAAATTCGTATAAACCGGATTCGTATCACCAAAATTTTACTTATATAGGTCAGTTATTGATTGTATTTTCGCCTTGTACTCTTTGCGTGAATGTCTGCTTTGGTACATATGCCGAGAGGAGGAGCGTGAGACTTGTGAGAAGTCAGCGCGCAGATCGCTCGTGCGGCCGGTCTCTTAATCTGTACGGCCCAGCATGCCGAATAAACATGTTGCTTAGTCGCTCTGCCTCTACTTCGCTCGCCGCGGCTACAACATAATTGGCGACGAGGATGGGATCCCGCTGGACCACGTAAAACGCATCGCGGCGTTCGTGATCCCGCTGGACTACGTAAAACGCATCGCGGCGTTCGTGATCCTGCTGTACTGCGTGAAACTCATCGCGGCGTGCGTGGAAGCACCGGCGTTCGTTGAGAGCGTTTGGGCGAGGCACAGGGATGGCAACGCTTGCAAGTTTCGACCAGTTGGTCGAGGACGGAGACGAGGATTTTGGGTCCTACGTGGAAAGGTTCGAGCACTTCCTGAAGGCCTTCCAGGTGAGCGACGACCTCAAGGTCTCGATGTTTATTACGGCAATAGGCAAGAGGGCTTACAAGACGCTGAAGACTTTGCTAGAGCCTAAAACGCCAGAGGACAAGACTTATGCGGAACTCGTAGAAGTGCTGGGAAGTCATTTCACCCCAAAGCCCATGGTCATCGCAGAACGATTCAAGTTTAATCGGCGGTACCAGCATCAGGGAGAGTCCATAGCAGCATATTCAGTGGAGTTGAGGCGTTTGGCAGCTTCATGCGAATTCGGGGAATTCCTCGATGAGGCTCTTCAGACCGTTTTGTAGTGGGCCTCTGCGACAGCGCAACGCAAGCAGAGTTGCTGAAGAGAAGCAAGTTGACGTTTTCGGACGCCTGCGACGTTGCGAAAAGCATCGAGCTAGCGCGGAAGGAAAGTCGGGAATTTCAACCGACCGGGACGCAAGGTACAGTCGACGCCGTACGTCATAAGCCAGGCGGTGGGAAACGCCAGCAGCAGCGTTCAACCGGTGCAGGACTAGCAAGGGACCGAGTGTCTGAATCGCCGGTCTGTTTTCGGTGTGGCTCAGCGCACGAAGCATCGAACTGCAAATTTCGCAAGTATCGTTGTCGTGCATGCAAGCGTTACGGACACTTGGCGAAAATGTGCAAGTTCAAGTCTAGAGACGCGGCTAATTCGGTAGCTGTGGAGGACGCGGATTGTGACCAAGTGTTGTTGTACAATGTCTATTCTTGTGCAGAACGCCCAGGGCATTATGAAATCTGTCTCAAGGTAGCCAAGAAGGATGTTAACATGCAAATAGACACGGGTGCGTCTGTTTCCATTGTGCCAGAAACGCTATACAAGAAATTGTGGCCCAGTCTACCTAAAGAGCCTTGCCACTTAAAGCTGAGGACATACGGTGGGTCGCCGCTAACAGTCACAGGGAAGTTGACGGTTCCAGTCGAACATAATGGTCAGTGCAAACAACTTCCGCTCATTGTCGTTAAAACCGACAACAATAGCGACATTGCGTTGCTAGGGCGTGACTGGCTGGAGGCTCTTAAGCTAGACTGGTCAAGTGTGCATGGCGTGTGTTTAGACAAAGTTGCGGCGCTACTTGAGAAGTACGCAAAGGTGTTCGAGCCCACTCTGGGGCTGATCAAAGGTAGTCCAGTCAGGCTGGTTTTGAAGGAGGGGAGCAACCCCGTATTTTGCAAAGCGCGACAGGTGCCATTTTCTTTGAGGGAAACCGTGTCACTTGAACTGCAGTCTCTTGTGAACAGGGGAGTGTTAGTCCCTGTACAGAAAAGCGACTGGGCGACGCCCCTAGTTGTTGTGCCTAAGGCGAACAACAAAGTCAGAGTGTGTGGGGACTTCAAGGTTACATTGAATCCGTGCCTGCGAACTGACCATTATCCACTTCCCGTGATGGAAGATTTGTTTGCAAAGTTGTCAGGATGCAAGTATTTCACAGTGCTTGATTTGTCGACAGCGTACCAACAGCTGGAACTGCATCCGGAGGCACAATCAATGGTGGTTGTCAATACACACCTGGGGCTTTTCAAGTACACGCGCTTGCCCTATGGCATCACAAGTGCACCTGCTATTTTCCAGTCTGTCATGGATAATGTGTTAAAAGGGCTTGAGCGGGTAAGCTGCTACTTGGATGATGTGCTTATCGCAGGTTCAACATTTGACGAATGTTTTCATCGAGTGGAAAGGGTGTTGGCACGTTTTCTAGAAAGAGGCATGCGATTGCAAAAGGAAAAGTGTAAATTCTTTCAGACATCTGTCTCTTACCTAGGCCACATTCTGGACGACAAGGGCGTTCGGCCATCAGATGAAAAGGTGAAAGCGATAAAAGAGGCACCAAGCCCAAAAGATGCGGCACAGTTGCGAGCTTACCTGGGCTTGATTAACTTCTACGGGAAGTTTGTACCGAACATGTCAGCTAAGCTTAAGCCTCTGTATAATGCTCTAAAAAAAAGAAAAGGGATTTCAGTGGTCACGGGAAGCTGAGCAAGCGTTTCAAGAAAGTAAGAGCTGGTTGACACAAAGCAATGTGCTGACATACTACGACCAGAAAAAGCCGATAGGACTAGTGTGCGACGCTTCGGCTTACGGCGTACGAGCCATTCTTTTTCATAAGATTGGAAGCGACGAAAGGCCAATTGCCTATGCTTCCAGAAAGTTAAGTAAAGCAGAGCAGGGGTATGCTCACATCGAAAAAGAAGCCTTGGCTGTTGTTTTTGGGCTGAAAAAGTTCCACAAATATCTGTTCGGGCATCGCTTTGAGATTTACTCCGACCATCAGCCATTGGTAGGCTTGCTCGCTCATGCTAAGCCCGTACCAGTGATGACAGCAGCCCGCATGCAGCGCTGGGCTTTACTGCTTGCAGCGTACGATTATCGTTGGGTTTACCGCAAAGGTCGAGAGATTGGAAATGCTGACGGTCTTTCAAGGTTACCACTTGCAAATCGCAATGATGTCTCGGATTATGCACATTTCTTTTCAGTTGTTGATGAAGTGCCATTGTCTGCTGTTGAAATTCAGAAGTGCACTCGAACTGACAGAGTATTGTCGAAAGTGCTGTGTTATACTATGAGTGGTTGGCCGCCGCATGTTAAAGATGATGAGTTAATGCCTTATTTAATTCGTCGACATGAGCTATCTGTAGATCAGCAGTGTGTTAAATGGGAAAATCGAGTGATTATACCTCGTGGGTTGCGCAAACAGGTGTTGCATCTTTTGCACGAAGGACACCCCGGGATGACGCGCATGAAAATGCTCGCCCGTAGCTTTGTGTGGTGGCCTCAGCTCACGGAGGACATTGAGCAGATTGTGAAAAGCTGTGACACGTGTCAGTTAACACAAAATGCTCCGCCACGTATTCCACTGATAACTTGGGGTTGGCCAACTCGCAGATGGCAAAGAATCCATCTGGACTTTGCTTTTACCGATAACCAGTGGCTCCTAGTCCTAGTGGATGTGCATTCCAAGTGGACAGAAGTGTTCGTCATGCCATCCACCTCTACCGAGAAGACCATTGAAAAGCTGCAGAGTGTCTTTGCGTCCTACGGCCTGCCAGAAGAAGTAGTTACGGACAATGGTCCACAGTTCTGTGCCAAGAATTTCGCAGACTTTCTCCGCAGGAATGGGGTGCGGCATACCAGGACGCCACCGTACCACCCCGCATCAAATGGAAGCGCAGAGCGGTACGTACAGACCATTAAGCGGGACCTTTTGCGACAGGTTCTCGACGAGAGAAGAACAGGGATCAAGAAAACCTTGCAACATCGGGTTGACCAATTTCTGTTCACGTACCGAAACACACCAACCGCAACCACGGGGCTGACACCCGCGGAATTGTTTCTGTCATGGAAGCCGCGCACACGCCTGACCTTTCTCCAACCGAACTTGGAAAAACGTATGGACGACAGGTTCTATTTTATTTATTTATACAAGTACCTGCAGCGCCCAAGGGCATTATAGCAGGGGGGGGGGCAATAACGGAAAAAAATACCTAAAATGAGCATGTTACAATACTGAAAGTATACAGTAAAGCACATTTGTTTAACAATAAAAAGAACAACACTGAAAATGTGAGTGCGAGAAACAGGTTTAAAAGGGTGGAAAGCTACTACGACAAATTGGACGCCAGGAAAGACTGAAAATGTTTACCTGTTTTGCATTGTTCTATGCTCTTAGGAAGACTATTCCAAAGTGAAGAAGTGTGAGGAAAAAAGGAATTACGGAACACATCAGTTCGACATCGCGTTACAAGAACTTTTAGCTTATGGTCGTGGCGTTCAGAGATGAAATGTGGAGGTAGAATGTACAAGCTCTTGTTTATTCCCGTAAGATCAGAGTATATTTGGTAAAAAAGTTCTAATTTTGCGGTTAGTCTCCGGTCTACCAGACGAAAGAGAAGGCTAACGAGAGAGGGCGGTCATGGAGATCATTTGAGGAAGGCGACCATGTGCTCGTCCAAGGACTACGTCCTGGGGAATCGAAGTGGTTGCGAGGCGTTATAGAACAGCGGTGCAGTGCATCCACCTACAATGTTAGAATAGGGCAGGAACAGAGGTTTGTGCATGCTGACAACCTACGTCCATGTTCGTTTCAAAGTGTTGAATCCGGGCCAACTGTGTATCCTTCTGTGCCTAGTTCAATGCCTGATTCTGTACCAGAAGAGTCGTCTACTAAGACCCCTTCCTTAGATACGTCTGAGCCACAGGATTCCTCAGCACCACAGCCTGCCCAAACATCTACGTTGCGGGGACAGAACGCCAGTTCGCCTGCAAGGTCCACGCTGCCTGCACCACCGCTCCGGAAGCATGCGCCACCTCCGGACACGCCACCTCTTCGGCGCAGTGCTCGTTCTTGGAAGCCTCCTGATCGTTATACCCCATAGAGCTGGTGTAAAACAGTTAGGGGGAAAGGGAATGAAGTATCATGTGATCGCATTGTGCGCGATTGGTATGTAGTGTCACGTGATACTGTGACGTGTGTGGATGGCAACGCCGAGAGGGGGAGCGTGAGACTTGTGAGAAGTCAGCGCGCAGATCGCTCGTGCGGGTCTCTTAATCTGTACGGCCCAGCATGCCGAATAAACATGTTGCTTAGTCGCTCTGCCTCTGCTTCGCTCGCCGCGGCTACAACAAAAATAACCGCGATAATTTGTTATAATTTACATGAAGAGAACTGGCCTTAAGTGTTGAAATATTTTGTATATCGGTCGGTTCTTGCTTGTTTAACGAATGCGTTCGAGGAATACGTGTAAGCGGTTTAAATTTTGTATATGCGGTAGACATGTTATTTGCTCCTTGTGACTTTTTCAAGTGTGTTTTCCGGCATGTCCATTAAAGGTCCTGATTAACGACTTGTCTGTTTCATGACTTTATTTATTTGCTGTGTGTTCCAATGTCTTGAGTTATGGATTTGCCTCTGTAGTGCTCACTTGTCATTTCTATGCATATTCCTGCGCGCGTGATAACGTGCATAGTCTCGCATTGTTTGTGTTCATCATTCGTTTCCTCTGAGCCATTGTTATCGGCATACGTGCAGTTGTTTATTGCACGTTGGAAACTTGTTCTTTCGCTGAATTCGTGTAACCAGTGTAATAAGCACTAACCCAAGGAGGGCACAGGAAGGCGCTTCTATACGGGTTATGACGTTTTCTTCGCGGATTCTTTTTGATAGTCTCTAAATATGTAAGCGATGTTGCATTGCTACTCCGTTGTACTCATTGTAGCGTTTACCATTTCACATCCTTGTTATATTTTTGCACATACGGCTACAGGGATTCACACACCTAATGTTTACACATTGCGTAGTTCTGAGGCCACTTTGTTTTTATGGTCTGGTACTGGGCTGTCTTAAGCCTCTTGCTCAGTGAATTTTCTCGCAACTAATGTTTCTACCTTTTACGGATATATGTGCTATTGATGTGATGTTTTACTAAATTATCAGTTGTGGGGCACGATCACTGCGCATGTGTTAAAAAGAAGAAAAAAATGCCACTCGCACTGAGTGATTAGGGGCAAAGCGAACTTCAACGCAAACCATATGAGCACAGAGGAGGTAGAAAGGAAGTTTCGATTCGGTGCTTAAATCGCGGGGACAGAGGGGGAGGGGGGGGTGCAGCGCCGCACCTCCGCACCGGGTGCGAGTGACCCTAGCGACGCCACTGCTGAGCACTGCATCCCCTATCCATTTGGCTTTTTTTTTTAATTGTGATTTGAGGAGGCTTTTGTAGAGAACCCGTGGAATATAAGCCAGTGAATGATATACCGTTGCCACGCTTGTGTGTCGGCACGACGTCGTATTCGTTGTATTCACTATCGGCTGCCGCGCGGGGGACGATGGGAAAAATGAAGCCGGTTTCCGCTTCCAGTCCGCCATGGCCTTGGATCGTCGTCGTATGTTGAGGTTGTTTCGTTTGGGTAGTTCGGAAGATCCAGGGTGCTGTGAACTCTGTAATCTGCCGCAATAATGGTCAATTGCACCGTCTACGGATGCAGCAATATGTCCTGGTGCAAAAACTCCGAGGAAAGCCCAGCTGTCAACTTTTTGGGGTAGACGCTTGCTGTGGCGGGTCTCGCACTGTTGCTTCTGCTGCGTCGTTTTCTAAAGCATTGCCGTGCTGACTGTCTCGCTCTATGTAATATAAACACGATTGTGTGTGTGCATGTGATCGCGCTTACTCAATGACAGCATTATAAACATGCTACTTTCAATACTTGGAGGAGAACCTTTCGGACTGATGCCTCTTGGCTCCCGGTACGTGTTAAAAGCCGAAGCTCATGCAGCTTAACGCTTAACTGCAAGCGCGCTAAAGCGCTAGAGGAAAGCGACGAATACCGACAAGCTGTTGCACGTTACTAATTAGCTCTTTCTATCTTTCCTCTGTGACTGTGGGTACCATGCATACCGCTGCGCGTAGCGTCGGGCTAAGATGATCGGGACTCTCGTTCGTGCCAGCTTTGCGACCATGCAAGTCAGTCCACCAAAGCCCGCTTTCCTCCAGCGTTTCAGTACAATACATGTCACGCTCTACATGCTTGGGCACTGGAGTTTGGAGCTTTCCGCTACCAAAAATAAAAACAAGGAAAGTGTAGTTTGTAAAGAATCCGAAAAGCGAAAACGCTGCTCGCGGACGGAAGCAAAGCAGTGGAAATCGTTGACGTAAGCGTCACGTCTACAGTGTGCTAGAATATTATATCTCACAATAGTCACGTAATGACAGATCGCGATAGCGCTTCGCGATTTTGTCCTTCGTGTGAGTCCACCACACGTCAACTTTGGTATGCGACGACCGGGCAGCGTCGCCCCCGGTACCAAAAAAATGGCGGATGGCGCTCTCCCCTTTCGTGCGATGACGTCACCCGTCGACAACCAGCACGAAGAAGTGTGCTTGTATAGAACCATTGCATCCGCGTGTTCGACCTTCTACATTACCCCTGCGCACTCGTCACGGTATTGTACGTATATATATATATATATATATATATATATATATATATATATATATATATATATATATATATATATATATATATATATATATATATAGATATGGCGCTGGTGAACACTCTCAAGGTTCGTATACAGACAACATAAATACCCAAGCAAGTGGCAGAGGGGACAGCGGCTGATGTAGTTCAGTTGGAAGAGCACCGGACGCATTATTCGGAGGTCGTGGGTTCGGTTCCCACCATCGGCACGTTGTTTTTTTCTTCTACTTTTATCTTTCCCCTAAACAGATTACATTACTAATTTCTATGATTATCTAAGAAAACATTATAATAAAGACATAAAAGTACCGTCCCCAACGCTTTCCTTGGCCTCGCCGACTGTTGGCTTCTTTCCGTCATACATACATATATATATATACGGCTACGTGTACCTTCACCGAGGACCCGAGAATAAGGTCGGCTTGTAGTTCCGATCACAGAGTCCAGCACCAGCGCGCCGCTCGTGCCAACCACCGCTTCGTCATCGTCGGCACCAAACACGGCTGTCGCGCGGCGCTAGGCACGTGGCAATATATATATATATATATATATATATATATATATATATATATATATATATATATATATATATATATATATATAGGATGATTGCATGAAGAGAAAAAGCGGCACATTTATTCAACAAGCGGCGAAACTTGTTTGATGATTTTTTTTATCGATCTTCATGAGCGCGTGGTCCAAAAACATTGTAGAAAAGCGCACTCGCAGCGACCATATGCCATAATGTGCGACCTGAAAACACCGTTAGAGCCATTTAGTGCAGATGGACTTTTATTCATTGCATTTTTGAGTATCTTTCGCAGGAATATATAAAGACAAGAAAAAGGAACAAAAAGAGATTGTAGCTCTGTCTCGCTTTCAGTCGTCATTTTTGCACCGCGTTAAGAATGTTGACTGTCATGACAGCGTGCGTGCTCCCAGCGCGATTCAGGTGTCCATATAAGTATGTGTATTATTTCCCCCATAACCACACTCACAGATATTTTACAATGCGAGCTTGGGCTCTCTTTGTCGCCCTACGCGCGTATGGACAGGCAGCGGCTCCCCTCTCATTCGTATAAAGCAGTAGTCCACTTCTGCTGATGCCGGCATCAAGTGAGAGTTCGCCACTGGCTTGAATCTGAAAGCGATCCCTAGAAGGGCCATAGCAAACCTTAATAGCGAGGTCGACTGTATCTGAACGGTGTGACAGTAGTGAAAAAAAACTTACGAGGGATTTTAGCGACTAAAGTAGCGGAAGACGAAAGCCTGTGTGCCGCATTCTGCTACTCAACTGGCACTAATTATGAATTAGTTAATAATTTCATTATCTAGTCATTAAGTGGGCAATTAATTAATCACTAATTTATTAGTCATTAAGTAATTAGTCCATGGCAGCATGGCAGCATGAGCTGCCAGGGACTGGTTAAAAATAACTATGATTAGGCGTTTGAACAGCGGAGCTGCTGTGTCTTTTGCTACTTGTGTTTTTGCAGCAGGAACCGCCGTCGTCCTGGTTTTTCCATTGACGCAGCCTGTTCGTCAGTTTTGACCCCTTCCTCACTTCAGTGGGAAGAAGGCTGGCGCTCTGGCGTTTCAACCATTGAGAAGCATATGTGAAGCTCAGTCACGTGATGGGCTAGCGACGCTTGTTCAGATAGATACGCTGTGAGGATGACGTCACGGTGCCGTGTATAGTTAAACCATGCAGCGCTGATGCAAATTGACGCGTTACACTAGTACTTGGACGCAGCTCGAACCAGATCACCATGCTAAGCACCACGACTGCCACCACTGCAAATCAAGGCCAGATGCAGGAAACGGCCGCAAAATTCGACAATTTGGATTGAAAAACATTTATTTCGTCAGATTGCAGATGCAGACGGTCCGCTCTAGATGGCCTCCAGTCCATGGCTGGCGGTGACCTTAGTGGCCCACTCAGTGGCCAAGGCTTGAATGCCCGGATTCGAGCTGACCAGAACGGCCTTCCATCGCTCCAGAGAAGGAATTTGTACTAGATCTTCTGGTGGAGGTTCTTCTTTACATTGCCATAGTATGTGATCATACGTGGCTGTTTCGCCACAGAACCTGCACGCGGGGTTAAAGTCATCCGGGTACATTTTTGCTAATAGGTAAGGGCTAAGAAAGGATCTCGTCTGGAGTCTCCTCCAAGCGGTCTCCTGTGCCTTATTCAACGTTTTGTCAGGGGGTGGAAATTTGTGCCGTTCCAATCTGTAATGACTTGTGATATCGTGAAAAGATGCCAGCCCCTCCTTGGAGTAACACATGGATACGAAGGACCCACTGACTCGGTTGACGAAACCTCTGTTGTGGGCCGCCTCATTTCCCGGATTCCCCGAGTGAGCCGGCACCCATATCCCCTCAATTTCTCTGTATGGTTGCCTGGTCAGTTTCAGTATTTTCTGCGCTGCAGTTGAGATTCTGCCCCCCGCAAAGCTACGGACAGCAAATTTAGAATCGGATAAGATTGTATCCGCGTCGGTGCTAGCTATGGCTAGTGCCACAGCTGCCTCTTGCGCGGTTTCCGAAGATTTTGTCACTACCGACCCTGATGCCTGCAGCCGCCCGTGCACGTCCACCACCGCCAGTGCGAACGCTCCTCTTGTTGCGTATTCTGGCGCGTCAACATAGCCAGCTCCTTCGCTCGTTGAGTATTTTTGGTGTAGAGCTATTGCCCTAGCTTTCCTCCTTCCTTCGTGGTAAGAAGGGTGCATATTCTTTGGTAGTGGTTTGATCGTCAGTCGCTTGCAAAGGACTTTGGGTAGCTGTGTTTTCGTGTCCTCGGGTGGAAGTTCCACGCCTATACCTAGGCGCTCCAGTATGGCTCTGCCTGCCTTAGTGCGCTTAAGCCGTTCTTTTTGCATTGTGAGGTGAGCCTCCTTGAGCTCCTCTATAGTGTATTATGTATTCCCAGTCCCATGAGTCTTTCTGTCGATGTGTAGTTCAGCAGCCCCAGGGCTGCTTTGTATGCTTGCCTAATTATTGTCTCGGCTTTGCCTTTCTCTGCAGCATCTAGTTTCAGGTATGGTAGCGCATACACCATCCTGTTCAGGACAAATGCCTGCACTATCCTACACAGGTCTTTTTCTTTGACTCCTCTCCTACGGTTGACAATTCTTCTGATTAGCCTAATTGACATATTAACTGATGTTTTCAGCTCTTGCAGGGTTTCTTTGTTTTTCTTGTTAGCTTGTAGATACAGCCCTAAGATCCTTATTGACTGCACCTCCTTGATTGGAAGTCCCCCCACGCAAACGTTATGCGGGGTTGGGGGCGCTTGGCTCCTGGAACCGGGACCCCTGGGTTTGGGTCTGATGACCAGTAGCTCTGATTTTGGGTGTGAGCATGATAGGCCTGAATTACCTGCGAGCTCTGCGATAGTGTCTACCGCGCGTGGTGGTCCAGAGCGTGATGTCATCTGCGTAGAATGTATGTCTCAGCCCAGGAATGGCTTCCAGTCTGGGTGGAAGTTTTATGAGGGAGAGGTTGAAGAGAAATAGTGACAATACTGATCCTTGCGGTGTCCCTTTACCCCCTAGCCGAAAAGGTAATTACTCTATTTCGCCAATTTTAATTATCGCGGACCTATGGCTGAGAAATGAGCGAATGTATCGGAAGGTTTTTTTCTCCTGGGTTAATGTCTGAGAGGTTCTCGAGAATGGCTTCATGTGCCACATTATCGAAGGCCTTGGTGAAGTCTAGCCCGAGCACTGCTTTGGTGCCCCTGCATTTAGCAGCGTCTATGACGTCTGCTTGGAGCTGAATCATGACATCCTGTGTAGATAAATTAGCTCTGAAGCCTAGCATAGTTGGCAAGATCTATTTGTCCTCTGCGTACTCCTGCAGTCTGTTTAGGATCACATGCTCCATGAGCCTGCCTACGCAGGAAGTGAGCGATATTGGACGCAAATTGGCTATATCTAGTTTCTTGCCTGGTTTGTGAATAAAAGTAATCATTGCAGGCTTGAGGGATTTCACCATCGTTCCAGTACTTATTCATGAACCCCGTGATTGCCTCTACTGATTTTGCGTCTAAATTCCTTAATGCTTAGTTTGTGACCCCGTCCGGGCCTGCTGCGGACGTGGTGCGGAGCTGTCCCATGGCGAAGCGAACCTCTGCCTCCGTTATTTCTGAATCTAGCTCTGGATTTCGGAGTCCTCGGTAGTCTGGCAGTTGAGCCCCAGAGGCCTTGCTGGGATATCGATCCTGTAGTTCTAGCAAGAACGCTTCCGTGGTGCCCTCGTATTTGTGGATCAGTCTAGCGAGCTGATATTTCTGCGTCGATTTTGTCTGTGTCGGATCTAGTAGATGTCTGAGCATTTGCCACGTTTTTTTTTACATCCTAGTTGTCCATTCATGCGGTCACTTATCTGACCCCACTGCTTTTCTTGAAGCTCTAGTGTGTAGGTTTCTATCTGTCTTTCTAGTTTCGCTATACATTTCCTTAGCGGTCTTAGGTGTTTGTGCTTCCCCAGTCTCTTTTGCAGGCTGAGGTGGGCTTCCTACATATGGAGTAGCTGCGAGTCGGAGATTTGGCCCTCCTGTTCTATCGGCACCTCCGATGTGGTTTGCTTAATATCCTTTTTAAATGACTCGATCCAATCATCGAGATTCACGATTTCTGTTTCGGCTGTTTGCTCTCTTAGGTCCCTGAATTTATCCCAATCCGTAATATGTGTCTTCCTGGTTATTGTTTTGTGCTTAGCCGTTTCGAAGGTGGTGGCTAAAATATAGTGGTCACTACCTAGTGTGTGACCTGTGTTTAGCCATTCAGCTCCCATTATATTCCTAGTAAGGGTGAGGTCCGGTGACGTGTCGACGCTGATGCTATTGCCTAGCCTCGTGCATTCCTGTGGGTTGTTTAACACGGAAAAACCCATGTTCTGTATCGCAATTGCCATACTATGTTGCCTTTTTGGCTGGCTTTAACGTATCCCCATTCCGGATGCGGGGCATTGAAGTCTCCGACAACTAGAAGCTGCGCTTTGGGTGCCAACCTTAGGCTTCTGACCAGTATCTCCGGAATCCCCTTTTCTCAATCTCTCGGCGGGCTGTATAGGTTTAGAATAAAAAGATTTTTGTCATCTCTACGTTTTGGCACTATCTCGAGCAAAGTGTAGTTTTCCTTGGAGCTGTCAATGTTGTGCTGTATTGCAGTGACATTGCGCTGCACCAGCGTTGCAGTGAACGCACCCGTGACGGTACCGGCGTTGTATCCCGGTAGTCGGAACGCTTTGTAGCCCGGAAATTTTACGGCACCACTAGCTTCTTGTAGAGCAATAACGTCTGGTGGACGCTGTAGGTTTTGTATGTGGAGCTGCAAGTTCCTTCGCTTACAGCGAAAGCCTCTGCAGTTCCACTGCCACACTTCAATTTGCTGTCTGGGGGCCATGATGATGCGTAGCAATTGTGTGCATTGGCTGCTGACCAGGCAACGGAGGAAGAAGTGCTTCCATTGCGCTTAGTTTTTCCATCATTTGTTGGAACGACATGGTTACCTGATTTTGGAACACCCTGAATTCGTTGGTTAAAGCATCCATCCTATTAGTGAGTGTGTCCACCCTAGCCGAGAGGGCGTCTACTTTAACCTCCATGGTATCCACCCTTTCTGTGAGTGTGAGGAAGTGGGCAGGTGCAACAGCAAAGAAAGAAGCTCGAGCCGTAGAAGAAGCGGAGACAAGCCCGATAATAAGGTGAGCTGGCCGGATACGGCCTCCCATACTAACAATACTCAAGAGAAGGAAAGGAACTACGGAAACAGATACAGGCATGCGATGATAAAATTGCCAAACTAGAAAAAGAGATGGCGGAGCTCCGCCAATTAGTTAAGAATACTAGGGCGCTAGAACACCCAATAACTAAGCAGACGCGAGCCCCGCCACCGGTGCCGCCGGTATGGGTGGTAGCGATGGAAACGGACGCTAGAACCCCGATCAAAAGGCCCCCTCCCCCGAGCGGAGAGAACAGTAAACTTGTTGCAGAAGCCTCAGAAACTGATATGCCGCAGCACGCGAGAGCCCCGAACAAACTCAGGACCGATGTAAATGCAAAATTCGATTAAGATGCGCGCCAAGTTAGTTATGTGAAAGCACAGCGCTTCACGAATATTCTCTAGTCATGGAGGAAGGAAACTTAGGAGATGCCCTGACATCATTTTTTTTTGAAGCCGGCGTGGCCGCGCCGCGACCGGACGCTGCAACATCTCTCCTCCTCCTTTACCCTCCGTATTCTCTTTCTCCGCGACGCTCACGTACCTAGGGCCCTTAGCAACGCTGTTAACGCTGTTGCTAGTTGCCCGAGTTTTCATAGCAACAGCGTCGCCGTTGCTAATGGCCCGACTTGGCTAACCCTAAATTTTGACGTCATTTCCGCCACACTTTCTCCAATGCATTGGGAATGGCAAGGGCCTCTCCTAAGTTGTTTCCTTCCTCCATGTCTCTAGTGGTGTTACGTTTCGTCACCGACAGATGTGACAGCTGACGCGGCCACCGCGTAGCAACAGGCAAAGCAGCGAGCGTTTCGGCCATTTCGGCGCCGTCCGGTCGGCCGCCCAACGCTTCCTCCCGGGGGCGCGTCTCGGCATGTCTGTGCCACGCGCCAAATGTGTGTTCCTGCGTGTGTGTGCAAACGCTGGCCAAGCCCGTCGCCTTCGCCCGTCTGCAGGAGGTGGAGGAGATGCGGTCGCGCCACCGAGGAATGAGTCATCTCGTCTTGTTCGAACTTGCAGGGCTCTCCCTTTCTCTCTGAACTGGCAAGCCTATAAAAAGCAGCGGCAGACTCCTTTTTATAGGCTTGCCAGTTCAGAGGGAAGGGGAAAAGCAGCGGCAGACTCCCGACTACTGTGCCGGAGTACCCGGGTTCGAACCCGACCTCGGCTGCTGCGTTTCGATGGAGGCGAAACGAAGAAGCGTCCGTGTGCTGTGCGATGTCAGCGCACGGTAAGATCCCCAGGTGGTCGAAATTACTCCGCATCCCTCCACTACGGCTCCTCTTTCTCTCTTTCCACTTTCACTCCCACCTTCCTTCCTTCCCTTACGGCGCGGTTGCGGTGTCCACAGAAAACAAGTGAGACAGTTACCGTGCCTTTCATTTCCTATAAATATAAATAAATAATAAATCAGCGGCAGACTCCGCTGCAGGAAAAGAAAATGCACGGGCCTGCTACTGGCTCTGTAGCTGAGCCACCTCCGCTGCCTCGTGCATACAGAAGAGAAATATAGAGAAGAAAGAAAGGGAAGAGCGAAAGAAAGACGCGCGCCGCAACAGCCGTCGTCCACCACCGAAGCGGTGGCGGGTGCAATGACGGCCTACAACAGATAAAAATTCGGTGACAGGCTAGTCCCCGCCGCAAGCGGCGGTGACCTACCTGCCCCAGCCTTATCAGGGGATCCTCTTGATGTCGTCCGCCGAGTCACGGAGCCGCCAGGCCAACGCTACTGAGGGGCCGTGAGCAGCATGTAACAGCTGGCGTCAGCGGTTGGCTGAGCCAGCACGCGAGCCCCGAATGTAATAGTGGCAACCCTTCGAGTCAAGCCGTATCAGCACAAGTGTTACTTCGTTGCGCAGTTTATGTTGAGCATGATTTGCAACACAAGTGCTGAATATAGCTTATGTCAAATATCGCTGAGCTTTAAAATATGCATGGTAATTAATTACAGTTAATTAGTTATTGTGATTAGAAGTAAACTTCACGCTGCAAGGTCGAGTGATATGTCACATGATAAGCCATATCAAACACGATTACACTAATCGCAAGCCTTAATTATATTACTATTCATTACATAATTGCGATTAAAATTGAACTTTGGGCATAACGTCAAATCATATATCATCGAAGAGGTTACGACGAGTGCAATCCAACAAGCACTAAATCACGTAAAACAAGTGAAAACGAGCTCTCGCTAAAACGTGGTTAACCGCTGCCAATGTTTTTTAGCTTTGTTGTGATTTCTCGGGTGTACAACGCCAGCGACTCAGACTATGAGGCACGTCCCAGCGGAGGGTTCCGGATAATCTCTACTATATTAGGTTCTTTAATTTACGTGCACTCGCATCGCGTAGTACATGGGCGCCTTGCGTTTCGCTTCCTATAAAACGCTGCCGTGGATCGAACACGGCCGTGTTCCATGGCTCAGTAGTCCACTGAGCCACCGCGCGCGGCAGGGCTAGAAATTTTGTAGCGCGCTTAGTGAATGAGGATCCATTTGATTGCAGCCGAAATGCGCAGTGTCTTCTCACTTTATTTTTTCCTGCCGCATTTTTTCGCATGTTCGTCGACGCTTTACCGCCGGCCCCACCCTCCCCGTCTCATGGCTGTGCTGCGGACGCGCGCGGAAGCTCCTGACGCACCGGCCTGACGCGGCTGAGTGGCCGCGACGGCAGTAGCCTCGTGACCTGTGTGCGCATAAGCGTGACAAGGAGGAGACAGAAGTTTGAAAAAATCAACGTAGAGGGGTCGCCATGCTATGTAGAGCGATACCGGTTGCGTGTGATGGGTGTTATATCTGGCTCAGAAGAAGTATTCGGCTCAGATGTTCATGACAATGCAACCTGGCGTTTGAGCTCAGCGTAGACCGGTTGTCGCAAGTAAAATAGATTAAAAAAGGGAGAAAGAACAAGCGTTCTTCTGAACTTAAAATAAATGGTTCATTCAAAATAAATGGAAAACTAGACAGTTTTTTTTTTTGCGTTTTGCCTAAATAACTTGGCTCCCATGATTCTGTATTTAAATCTGAATATAAAATTTTGACCGCCATGACAATGGTTAGGCCCAGACGCTTCTGACGAGGTGGTGTAAGCTTAGAGTTTTTTCAGCATAAATAAAAGCCTACGAAATTAAAATACGCGATAGTACACTACGCGCCCAAGTTCGCCATGATTGCAGCGAGCGTTCTCATCCACGTTGGTAAAGCGCAGTGCCCACGGCACATCCACGTTTTGATGGTCTATAGGCACCGGAGGGAAACAAAAATGCGCCTTCTTAAGGATGGCGACAACGAGATGGGCGGGAGAGCTACCGCTTTCAACCATCGAGACAAGGATTCCCGATCGAAAGAGGAGGGGTCAAGAACGGCTTTCCTTTGTTGGTGTTGGTTGGCTTTGGGTGTTGTTGCCTAGGGCGACGATCTCCTTCAAGACAGGCCACCAGAGCGATCGTAAACCCATCTCTCTTCGGCAAGTGATTGCGACCACTAGCCGATCGAGATATTCCCCGGCCGCGGAGGAGCTCTTAAGGATGGCGACAACGAGACGGGCGCGAGAGCTAACGCTTTCAACCATCGAGACAAGAATTCCCGATCGAAAGAGGTGGAGCGGTCAAGAACGGCGACAGTGAGACTCGACTGTGAAGGGCCATCACAAAATAAATCTGGAAAGGAACGCGGGGTGTTCGGCCGGACGGTGACAGCGGTTAAAGTCGGGCCATCGGGAAACCAAAAGGTTCTATTGGATCCCGGCGTCTTCCGCATGGGTCAATGCCCACAAGGCGGCCACGCGGTCATCCCCTCCATCTGGCCGATAGCGCGTGGCGGCCCTTTCGACGCTGACGTGGGTGCACCCCAGACCAAAAGGCGCCGACAGACGCCTAGCTCCTCTCTTGCCATCTACACTACGCTTTTCCAATTCGTCTTTCTCTCTTTCCACTTTCACTCCCACCTTCCTTCCTTCCCTTACGGCGCGGTTGAGGTGTCCACAGAAAACAAGTGAGACAGTTACCGCGTCTTTTCCTTCCTATAAATCAATCAATCTTGCTGACGGCGTGGTGGCGCGTTCGACGCAGGGGTGCCCCCCGACAATGGGACGCCGTCAGACGCTGATCGACGCAGGTGTCCCAGACTATGAGACACCGGCAGTCAGCGAGCTCCTCGTGGGCTGCCCTCTACTCCGCCACAACGGCTTCCTTCTCACCCTCAAGTCCAAACTTTCGAGGGTGCGGGTCTGCAAGAGAGAAAGCGCGTTAACGTGAGTGATTAAAGCGATAAGGACGCTCCCTCGACGACGAGCCCGCCCTTCAACTAGGGAACCTGGAAAACACGGACCCTTTAAAACTATGTGTGTGTGCGGGCATCATCAGCTCTTTTCCGGAGTTCTTTCCTACTACTAACAATGTAAATAAACCGAAGTCTTCGCCCTTCTACTCCCAACTCTTTCGCTCAGCGCCCGCTCCACCCGCTCAGTGGTTGGAGCGGGCGTCGTTGCGGCCGAAGCTCCGTCCAGCGGCACCCGGGTCCCACGTCTAACAGCCTGTAAGCTGCGTAATGTCAATGCAGAACCTCTGATGTCGTGGCCGCCTGTTACTGTGTTTTGCCACACGCGAGATTTTATTTCGAATTGCCAGCGAAGTAAGGACACTCCCATAGCCAATATTTGCACGCTTTGTTTTTTGCTGGCCGGAGATCACAGAGTTCCTTACACTGCCTAGAGGGAAAGCTGAGGGCGCTGCACTTCAGCCACCATGGGCGCGCTAAGAATCATGGGCCGGTGTGCTACTTGTTGCGGGACAGTCGGTTTTTCTCGGGTACGTGGAGTGGCGTTACTGCGATGTTTCTTTTTCGTCATCATCATCATCATCATCGGAAGGTGCGTACATAGACTGCGAAAGCCATAGTAGCGAAGGCGCAAAAGCAGACGTCGCCAATAAATGGTTTCTGTTTCCCGAAATGCCACTAAAAACTTTCTTAAGTGATTGCACAACGATAAATATTTTCATAACATTTTTTTATTTCAAAGTGTGCCTATTAAGTGCGAAATTTTGGTATTTGTGCTGCTCAAAACTAAGCCAATAGGAGAAAGAGCCATCGCTTATATTGGATAAATCTCACACTGGCATTCTGTTTCTCTCTTTGTAATTTATAGTCATTTATAGTCACAATATTCAATCTTAGGACATTATTTACGGTAGAACAACGTTTATGTTTGCATTAGTTTGGGCCAAAAGTTCTGCACTCGGTAGCTCTCCGGCCCATGATGCTTTGAGCGTCCATGGTGGCTGAACTGGCCGTCTGAAAACTCGATGTAAACTCCCATAGACGGCAGCACAGCTTTCTTTCTAGGTAAGAGTAAGAAACTCTATGCCGGAGATACCCCATCGCTCCTGGCAGTCTACAGTTTCTGCGTCCGCTGCGTGTGATACCATGGATGCAAAAACCAAGGTTTCTTTCAAACATTTCATCTGAGAAGCGATTCAGCAGTTTCGGAAGGGGTCACGTGCGTACTGCTTATACCGAATGTTGTACAAGTATGTGGAGAGAAGCATATAGTTTCAGACACACACTGTTTTATTCAAACCCACGTGTACGGCTGAAGCCACCAGTTTCACTGTTCCGGGAGTGGCCCGGGTTCTGGCCCTTCCTTGCTGCCATCACCGGAAATCTCAGGAGCAAGGGCGTGACCCAAGCGGCCAAGCTCCAAGCAGCCGTGTTCCTGGGGGTCGCGGTGGATGCCCCTTTGTTCTGCTGCGGAGCCCGCGCTGGCAAACTCCGCGCCGCACCTCTTGCAATACCATTCCCCCAGGTGCGTCCCCAGATGGGCGGCCATGGTCCTTCGGGACCGGCAGAGAAGGTGGCAGATGGGACAGGGCAACTTGCAGTCCCGTGGAACACCGTAGAAAAGGTGCTTGTAGATGTAGTGAGCCACTAGCTTGCTGGGCTCCCGGAACTTTGAAGTGCACCTGTGGCAGTGGTAGACCGCAGCCTTCCCCTCCGGCCGGACCTGCCGCATTTGCATTCTCTGCTGCATGATGTGGAGACGCTGCACGAAGAACAGAAATAGGCAGATTGCTTTGCGCGTTTGGAATATAGAATATTCAGCCATGGACGCGTTTCCGCAGTGATATAGCCAAGCACGCGCATGTAGAAAAAAAGAAACAGGTTGAGGGCTTTGCGCTCGCACCAACTCCCACACGGGCATATATGGCTTCTTCATCAATGCACTTTACTCAATCAAAGCTGCGGCAACAGGAATCAGAAATAATATTGCTACGAGCCGACTCATCGAAGATGAGGAAGACGAAAGTGTGTGGGTGGTCACAAAAAATGCAGGTAGGGGGAAGAGCCCCCCTCCCCCCTCCCCTCATGGCCTATGGGAGGGGCCCGCGCAACGGGTCATCCCTTGCAAATGATGTGCCAGCCCCTGAAGGATCAGCCTCTTAGTTGCACTGGTGATTGTGAGTCACTGATCCTGTAGCGATGAGCTCGACACGCGTTGTTCCCAGTAAGCGAGTGCCACCTTTGGGGAGTGAGGATGTGGGTATGTGGAACAGGTGAATAGTACATGAAGGAAATCTGCCGGCTTGCCGCATAGTAGGCAGGTGGTGGAGAAAAGGTCGGGGAAGCGTCCGTGCAAGACTATAGTTATGGCAGTGTACGAGTTTGCAGCCGCCGCCAGAAAGTTGACTGCATCTTGAATAGCGATGGGTGAGGAGGTGCGTATATCGTCTCTTGGAGCGATAGTATTCAAGAATGTTTCTGAAGTTTAGCAGACACTCCCCATCGACGTAGGCGACGTGGTGCTCACCCGCCCGGAGGGTAAGGTCTTGGGCGAGGGTGTGTGCCTCTTCGTTTACGGTTAGTCTCGCATGGGCTGGCGCTCTGATGAACTTTACGTTACTCGTTGGGGTCCAGTTGAGTGTGGTGCTGGCTTGCCGAGATATGCGTCCAGAGCTAAAATTTAGAATGGCTGTTTGAGAGTCAGATATAATCTGGTGGCACCCGAGGAAGAGATGGCTAGAGCGATAGCCGCCTCCTCAGCCGTGGTTATAGATGAGGTGTAAATTGTTTCTGCTGTGACAGGGCAGCCGTCGCTGCGAACAGCCACTATAGCTGCCTGTGCGCCTGATGTATACAGCGAGGCATCAGTGTATACAACATTGGGATCCTCTCCATACAGTCTGTGCATGCAGTGCCAAGGCCCGGACCTTCCTGCGATTTTCATCGCGTTCTGGATGCATGTGTTTTGGGAGGGGGATATCTGGAGTCCAGCTCGTGTGGGAGTAGGGATTGGGTCAGGGCCGGATATTCCACCGACGAGCGATATGTGAAGCACTGCAGAAGAGCTCGTTCCGCAGGGGTTCGCGTGAGTCTGGCTTGTTGTGTCGTTTGTTGCTTCACAGAGTTCAAAGCATGCTTGATTCAGTAAATCATTTTTCCTGTGTGCCACTCGTTTGATCAGCTTGATTGTGTGCTTTTGGATTGTTTGAATTGTATCAGTGTGAGATCCGTGGGTCGTGAGGAACATGCCTAGTATACGAATGTTTGGTACTGTGGGAACTGATACTGTGCCCAAATTGAGCTGAATATTGGGTGGTGTGCCAGACGTTCGGTGAGGTTTGTATATAAAAAAGTTCAGATTCCGTGAAGGAGCATGACAGCCCCCTCTCATTTACATTTAGGTGAAAATTATATTTAGCGCTGCTTGTAAACGGTGCTCTATCTCCGCGTCACTACCTCGGCATGTCCAGAACGTATAATGCCATCGGCATAAAAGCTGTAAAGCAGGTTCGGTATCGAATCAAGTAATTTGGGTAACCCCAAAATGGCTATATTAAAGAGTGTCGGAGAGAGGACCGCTCCCTGTGGACTACCTCGTGTACCGAGAGAAATGTTGCTGAGGGAGTATGAGCGGGCCCGAATCCGTGGCAGCGGTCTGCGTTTTGACGTCCGATACGCCTTGTGCTTGTGTCCAGTTCTGTGCGAGTCTATCAGTGTTTACGTGGTGTGAACGCCTCCTGCCACGTAACAATATGTACTGCAGGGTATGCCATTCGTGGAGCAGACGTACAGTTTGGTAAAGGTTACGAAAAATGTTGCCGGAAATGTCGCTACCAAAAAAAGATGGCACATGGTGCATTCTTTTACTCAATAGTTACGATTGCTGCTGATGACATGTTGATCACGACGTAAAAACCTGGACACGAAGCTGAGCTTTCTGAAGCGAAAGCTTCACTACGCCAAGGTCAACGCGCACATGTCCGGCCACTTTACTTTAAACGAGCCAGAGGTATATATAGTGGCTTAACAATGGTACCACGTATGGTGCACCGCCACTCGACCTTTTACCTTGTCCTTTGACGGGCAGATACAAGATCACGTGTTCCTTCTTGTAGTTGACGGTGTGCTCGACTCCATAGATAGAGATGTGCGCGGGTTCCGGTCGGTTCGAAAGCCCGTACCAGGCTCGGCCCGTGGGCTGAACTAGGGCCGCTCTGAAGTCCTCTGCCACGGGATCTGGCGGACACCCAGATTCCGAGCACATGCAACTTTTGCAAAAATAACGTTAACATGGTCTTGGTGTGTGATAGGCATTTAGAATGCACAGCATTTTCCCGCGTTCTCCCCACGCGAGGGTTTCCGAGTTCTCCCCCAATGTCTGCTCATCTTTCCTCCACGCCTCCTAGCCGGGAACGAATCGTAGCTGTCAATGATGAGCAGGCGTAACCTAGTGGTTTGAGTGCCCGTATCAGCTGCGGGAGCTAGGTGACTGGTCTGAAACCCGACGTCGGACACCAACAGGAAAATGGGTACAAGCGTACCCTGGCGTCCGGCTTTCACAGGGGTGTGAGCTTGGAAGAGGCTCCGGAAAACCCGCTGCGTCGTTTTGAGGCGAAAACCGGTTTCGAACACTGTAACCCGCAAAGGTGATTCGAGTTACCATGTACACGTGCAAAACTAAGGAAGCATTGAAGCTTACAGTTCAACAACTGGGTAACCAGCGTGGCCGGTTCATTGCTTTCAGGCTTTGCAAACAAGGCCACATATGGGCTTCTGCCGCTCAAGACGGACTTATGGTCGTTCGATAGCTTATACAAGGGAGAAAACTTGGTCCAGGGGGCGCTGCACCGCTATGTGCGTCAGTAGGGTCCCTAGGCGTCAGCGCCCTCCTTGGAGACCTCGGCAAAACCTCCGCACAGCGCGGCCGCGTCGTCTGCTACGCGCTGCATTGAGACGCATGTTTGCTCCGCGCAGCATTCCAGCGCGTGTTTGCGTGCGCTCGCACGGTTGTTGCTCTCCTCCTGCCGCGTTCTGGCCACCGTCACGTTCCATAAAAGGTAAAAAGTACAACGATAAAATTACAGCGCGCTTTTTTTGCACATCATCATCAGCCTGACTATACCCACTCCAGGGCGAAGGCCTCTCCCATATTTCTCCACTTAACCCGGTTCTGTGCTAGCTGCATCCACTTGACCCCTGCGAACTTCTTAATCTCATCCGCCCACCTAACTTTCTGCCGCCCCCTGCTACGCTTTCCTTCCCTTGGAATCCAGTTTGTTACCCTAAGCGACCATCGGTTATCCTCTCTTCGCACTACATGTCCTGCCCATGCCCATTTCTTCTTCATAATTTCCACTAGAATGTCAGTAACCTGAGTTATTTCTCTGACCCACTCTTCACGCTTCCTATCTCTTAATGTTACCCCTACCATTTTTCGTTCCATAGCCCTCTGGGTTGTCCTCAACTTAAGTAGAACTCTCTTGGTTAGCCTCCACGTTTCAGCCCCATAGGTGAGTACTGGTGTCTCCATCTCCTCCGTAGTCGTCACCGTGCTGAAGCGAATGGGCCTTCATGGGTGGCAACGTTTACTTCCTTTGACCTTGCTGTGGGGTTGCCTGAAATATTTGTCCCAAAGTGTTGAATGGGCCCCTTTCAAGTGAGTAGTCACAAAGGGAAGGGAAGCTCCCCAATCGGCGGCCGGACCACTCGTCGCTGTGTACACGCGTATCAATGATTCTCCACGAGAAGACTAGCCCCTTCATTCTCTCAAAAGCATGGACAGAGACATCGGGGCTTCTGCATTATTATTTACTCTACCACACCTTAACACAAGAGGTGCCGACTCGGGTTCTTCAAAAACCTGTCGCTTGCCTCTCGCCTTCGAGTAGCGAATCCGCGTTCATTGTTGTTGTTTTTTTTTTGTCTCAGAGCCTGCCAAAGAACGCTATTTGAAAGCAATGTTCACGGCGATTGTTTTTCTGGACCTGAAGCGGCGCGCAGTGACGACAGTCTGTCAGTTAATCGCAATTTCTCGCTTTCGAAAGCACCGATAAAAAACACGTCTCGAACCAGCCTTTTTGTGAGCCAGGGAACCGGAATAAGATTGGGATGGAGAGCATTTGCAAGTAATCGCAGATTATGGCTAGCAGCTTACCCGTATCGCTCAAGAGTAAAGTATATAACAGTTGTATTTTACCTGTACTCGCTTGTGAGGCTGAAACGTGGAAAGTGATGAAAATGGTTCTACTTAAGTTGAGGACAACGCAGGGAGCTATGGAATGAAAATTGTAAGTTTAATGTTAAAGCATGCAGAGTGGGTCAGAGAAATAACTTCAAAAATGTCATTCCAGTCGAAATCAAGGAGGAGAAACGGGCATGTACAGGACATTTACTGTGAAGAGAGTATAACCAATGGTCAAAGAGGGTAGCAAGTTGTTTACCAAGGAAAGGAAAGCGTAGGAGGGGGCATGTATGCGACTGTTCCCTCTACTCATCATTCTCCTTCTCCTACTCCGTGTGTAAGCGCGGCTGCGTCTAAAACGCGCTCACGCGCATGTTGGCTGCGCAGACTCCACACAGTTGTGCGGCCGCGGCTGCGCGTAGTTTTATTGTTTCTCTCCGCTCTCTCAGAAACTGAGCGCTGGCGTCGCGGAGCTAACTCCAGTTTGAGTTCCCTATTGAGCTTCCAGTTCAGCGTGTCCGCTTCGGTAACACCGCCATAGATGTTTAGGTATCCGTTTAAAGATTCGCGCCACGCTGTCGCCTTACACGTATCACTGCTGTGGCTTGCTCCTGGCCCTGGCTTCGACAGGGCCTCGGTCGAAACGGGCCATAGCCTGTGGTGCCTGAATTTCCTCTTGTTTCCCGGTGTCGGCAATGAAGTGGAGCGGATGTTAAAAACTCATGAAAGGCACATGGCGATCCATGGTGAGTTAGACGAGCTCACTGAGAACCTATTTCTTTAGCGGCATTGTTTCGGTCGCACTTCCCGTTTTGCCAAAAGTAAGCAGGCTGCGTGTTCTGCTTCTCAGTCGGGTAGCAGAGAATTCGTACCACTTCTGAAGCTGTAAATCTGTTCTAAGTAAAGGCGAGCTCCTGTCCTCACTTCTCAACAAGTTGTGATCCTCTGGGAATCCTTTAGAACACAAGCGAGAAGCAAAACATGCAGCCTGGTGACTTTTGGCAAAGACTGGGAAGAATAATAAGATGACTGATTTGTCCGAATATTCGCGGTAATCAAGAAAAAAAAGAGCGCTGGTTTTCTATCGTACTAAATTATCCGTCGAAAACCGCTTTCTTGACAGTGACAGCAGCGCTACAGCCGCAGTGTTGTCCACTGCAGCCGATCCCCGCGAAGCAACGAGAAGGAGCCCTCGCTACAAAACACCGCCTTCTCGGCCTACACGCACCGACCCCTTAGTAACTATGCCAATGTCTTGCCCGATAATAGCCAAACCAGCTCTGGAAAGGTGCTCGGGGAATTACCGTTTCGAGGTCCGATTCCATGTTATCGAACCCCATCCCCCGACGCGCCTCAAGCTGTGCCACCGAAGATTGGGCGGTCATGGGCAGCGTCGAGGAGGGGTACCGGTCCATGCTTCCTGGCTCTGGCCTCGTTGTGTGAAGGAGAACGACCAAAGGTGGCGATGAAGGCCCAGATCCAAGCTCGCAGTGCTGTCGCAGCGAACGTGAGCCTAGTGGCGCGAGGCGGGGGCGCAACAAGAATACAATGGCACGCAGTAAAGAAGATGAAATCCATTTAAGAGCAAAAATGGAAATTCCCATGTATCCTAACCAGCGGTGTGAGTTAATTACTTCTTAGGCGCAATATTTCAGCCGGAAGAGCCTTTTCCGTTTCAATTTCACCGCTTTGCTTTTACTTTCAAGTTCTTTTAACGAAATACTTTCTTTCTTGATTAACATTCCTATACTATCTCAAATTTCATTAAAGAACATTTTTTCACTGATATTGATTGCTGATTCATTATGTTTGCATAGCAGAGCCGAATTCACGGTGGATAAATCAGTGCTTGTGCCTGCATCAAACACCGGCCAATCCTTCGCTGTTGGTATATGCCATATGTCCTCTGAGGCACGATGAAAAATGCTTGCGAAGAGCGCAAATATTTATCAGAGACCGCCATAAGCATAACAGAAAATCTTTCGTTAGTCACCATCATGCCAGGCTAAGATTTTCAGTGACATTGTTGTAGCGGAATATATGACGGCATGGGAGAGTTGCAACCACTGCAGGGGAAGTTACCGGTGAAATTGCTGAGATAATTCTGCATATTTGAATAAAGGATTTTTAATTACATATAATTAAAGCGAAGGGCACCTGTAAATGCAGCATAGGGCGGATTTTGAGCTAAAGCTCCTCGGATAGGACACATAACAAAGAAATTACATCAATTTTAAGATGCGAAAGCTATACACATTTTATTTTGAATGCAATAGTAGTGATTTTCAGACTGCAAGCAAGACATTCGCCTTTTAGGATAAGTTGCGACCTAGATCATCGTCTTGTTGAGTATATCGAAAATGTTGCAGCCGTTCGCAAGAATTCTTGGATGCATACCACCGATGAATAACTGTAGTCAGTATACAGCTGTTGTTATCACAACTCTTTAATTGCTGGTACAATAAGGTCATAACTTAAATCAGTAGCTGACGAGTGACGTGGTATCACACACCGTATCACACAAAAACACGCACAAATGTATCGGCTCCTTTATTTGGATAACGCTATACCTCCTTTTATCAAGAAAGGAACTCCTTGGGAGCCGCACGCGTGCTCTTATCCTTTTGTATGCGGCAGTCCTATCCGGCGGCTTCACCAGCGCATAGGAGGATGGACCATGGATAGACTTCAGAGGATCCTGGTCGGGGTTCTCACTGTTGCCGTCACTCGGAAGGGACCTCGGTGTCGAAATCTCTTCCATCGACCTGGGTGTACGCTTTGCAAACGCGAAGACATTAAAGTCGACATTCACCATTTTGCTGTCGGACAGGCCAGCATTGAAACCTTCAAGAATCCGGCATCTGACGGTAGCGAGCCTTCCAGCGAGCTATCCTATACAGCACATCTTCCTGGACGCAGGGACCGCATCATCGCTTACTCCATGTACTTCATAAAATCACCCACACTTTTTCATTAATTTAATCATTTATTATACTTTCATCACATACCGCCATTGATACCCTGAAGAATCAAGTACGTTTATTAGAAAAAAAAAATAGTACCTGCCATTGCCATGCCCATGCACTTTAGCTATTCAAGCCGACGCAGCGTTTCCTGAAGAAGGTGGCGTTGAACTTTGTCTCACTGATAGCGAGAGGGGCAAGTCTTGAATATAAATGTTCAAAGAACTGAACGGTACTCTATTATGCATCTCTGAACCCAAAACGCGTTTGTACAGCACTGAGTCTCAATCACTATAAGGCCTCAGTCAGTGGTGCATGTACTAGGACAACACCCGTATATTTTGCCCCCTGGTAGCGAGTTCGCCAGGATTTGCAGATCTTCGCATCGCACGTGGCTGCCAGGAAGACGTCGACGTACAGAAGTGGCGTTGGCGTTACGGCGTCAAACGGTGATATCTCTCCGTTAGGTTTCTGCTATTATTTGCCCATGCCTTAACTGCGCGTCGCGCTAAATAGCTTCCAACCGAGCCAGGTGGCAAACCGAATAAAGAGAAATCATCCTCTCCAATTTAAAAGAGAGGACAAAGGAGAGAGAAATTTAAGGAGGGAAGAGGGAGAGGGAGTTGGAAGCGATGAGGTTTCAGGGAGCTTGGGTGTTACTTTAGAAGCAACTTGCCGCGCCTGCGGGAGGTAGTTGGCTCGACACCCACAGCTGACATGGATGAGTACATGCGCTCCTTGGGCCGGCGCCCGACTTCAATTCTGACGGATTCAAGATGAAATATATTGCGAAGGAAAGGTGGAGCGTGCGGCACTGACAGGGTTTGCGCTCTGCATGCGCACTTTGCAGAGGCAAGCCCAAATTAGAACGCATAAGCCTGCAAGGGCGGATCGTATTACCGTGATCACATGGCGGTTCAGTTCCTACGGCTTACAAACCGAGTCTAAATAGGCGTACATTTTAACTCTACCTCCTTTAAGTGACCTTTCGAACGTCGTTCACTTCACAGTACCAATTCAGCCAGTGCAATGCCGGATTCAACTCCGGCTTCATGAATGGGAGTGAAATGTGTCCCAGAACTTGTCCGTGAAAATCATTTGCTGATATATCACAGCTAACGGTCAGATATTCGCTTTACACACAAGCAACTGGCTTGTGATGTTTTCATTCTAGTTTTTAGGTATAGTTATGTGCAATCCTGGGAGCATAATTTAATATCTTGGCTAATCAGCGGCCGAGTTATTAGAAAGGGCCCCTTGATTTGTTAGGTCTAATTTGTTTCACTTTGTAAAGGAAGACTACAGAAAACGAAAGCAAGGACAGCATAAGTATTACTTCTATTTTTAGTTTTGTCTTTATCAACAGGGAATTTACTGTGCAATAATTTTACAACGATATGGCGGCTCTGGGTTGCGGAGCCACGATCTCCGACGTTCGCGTACTGTGCTCTGCGTGCTAGACTTCGAGAGTGGCTTTCCAATCGTCTAAATTTGGGAGAATTTATGTTGCATGTAACTTGACATTGAGGGCCTTCACCAGCGCCACCTTTGTCCATAGTGGTTGGTGGACGCTTACGTCCTATGCAGCCACGAGTGTCACGTGGAACGTGATGGAATGGCAAAAATGGGAGCTGTGCAAGAACCCAATTATGTTACTTATGGCCTCACCGCTGATAGAATTGAGAAGGTCGATAAGCTGTAGAGCAGAAAAGAATAGGGAAGCGATGGGCTCGTTATTCGGCACACATGAAGGAAGCCAAGTCATCGAAACTGAGGAGAGAACGGGGGTATGGTTCTTTTAACGCGACCGGGTTACAGATTCCTTTCCCTAGAAAATTTTGCGTCGGCATTGGTATCAGCGTTGTGGGCGGAAAATTCCGAGCGTTTTTCTCACAAGGGGTGGGCAGTTGGTAGGTGACATGACCGGAACAGATTGGTCGCTGGGTTTGGTGATGTCACGAGACCACGTGGCATAGTCTAGACGGTAGGGCTGCCATCCTGGGCAGCTCCTTCTAGTTGAAAGGATGAAATGGAAATAGAAACCTCCGGGACTCGCGGATCCCGAGTCAAACATATTGCTCTAAGGTCGGGCAGGGTTTTATATCTATGTTGGATGGTCAAGAACTTAATGTGACAGCTTACAATTGAGTGCTAATGAGTGTGTGCGAGATAACAGAGACAGAAATTGAGGGATTAGGGATCAAGATAGTAATAACATTCATGTATGCGAACGTGGGTCCGTAAGGGGAGCCACAGACGGTAGCCATTAACTCAGTCACGTCATACTCTTAAGACAGAGCTTAACTAATCTCATTTATTGAGAAGGCATATAGGTGGCCACAACTATATTATTTATATCAATTTTTAGATTTGCGGAAATACCAGTCTAATTATCGCCACTGCAACACAAGGTATATTCAGTGACATGCAAGAGTACAACAAAACCGAGCGGCTATAAATTACAGGCACGGGTACACAAAGATACGCTTACGGCTTGCTTATCCCGTGCCCTCTTTTCGCCGTTACCGAATGGGAGAGGCGAGCGAGTGAGCCCGTCAAATGAAACCTGATGTGTTGCATCGGAACATTGATACAGGTTTGATGACTTTCTTTGCGGAGGACTGAGGTGACCGTTCAGCCGCTGCAAATGTATTCCCATTTTAAACCGATAGCACTATAGCATCTAAACTCCAAAGACGAGTTTCATGTAGTTAGGTACTTGACTTGCAGCTGATTTCAAGGTGAAACCTTCATAGTCAAACCACAGCAGCAACAATGTGACTTATGACCTTGACCTTAAGTGACGTCATCCAGAGAAACACTACGTCAAAGGATCCAGGGATTCTTGACGTCCACAAAACGTGTGATTGCTTTGTATAAAGGAGAAGCCACTGTCGCCATTCATGGATCAGGAGCCAACCATATGGGATCGCAAAGGACCGTGGCTGGCGGTAGTTGGCGAGACACATTGCCGGGCGCCAATTCGTCGATGGGTTGTGTGACGTGACGATACAGAGTGCTGTCGTAAAAGATAGCAGGAGCTGCCAACTCCTTTGAGGTGGGAGGTAACATACGGCTGAGCTCCCATTTGACAGTGCGTTGTGTGACGAAATGATATAAAATGTCACAAAGATGGGAAGAGGTGTCGACTCATTTAAGCTGGGAGGTAACGTACGGCCGAACGCCAATTCGTCGATGGGTTGTGCGACGCACGTAACGATATCAAATGTCACGAGGATGGGAGGAGCTGCCAATTCATTTGAGGTGGTAGGTGACATATGGCCGAGTGCCCATTCGACAGTGCGTTGTGTGACGTAACGATATCAAATGCTTTCAAAAGAATGAGGGAGCTGCCAACTCATTTGAGGTGGGAGGTAACATATGACCGAACGCCAATTCGTCGATGGGTTGTACGACGTAACGATATCAAATGCTGTCACGAGGATGGGAGGAGCTGCCAACTCATTTGAGGTGGGAGGTGACATATGGACGAGCCACCATTCGACAATGCGTTGTGTTACGTAACGATACTAGATGCTGTCACTAGGACGGAAGGAGCTGCCAACTCATTTGAGGGAGATAACATATGGCCGAGAGAATGGGTTGTGTGACGTAATGAACGGAATACTGTCGCAAATATTAGAGGAGCTGCCAACTCATGGAGTTGACATAAGGCCGAGCGTCCTTAATCGATGGTTGTGTGACGTATCGATACCAAATGCGGTCACAAGGATGGGAGAAGCTGCCAGCTTATTTGAGGTGGGAAGTGACATACGGCCGAGAGCCCATTCGTCGATGGGTTGTTTGACGTAATGACATCAAATGCTGTCACGAGGATGAGAGGAGCTGCCAAGTCATTTGAGGTGACAGGTGACATGGCCGAGCGCCCATTCGTCAATTGGTTTTGTGACGTAACGATATAAAACGCGGTCGCGAGGATGGGAGGAGCTATCAACTCATTTGAGGTGCGAAGTTACATATGGCCGAGCGCCCATTCGACAGTGCGTTGTGTTACGTAACGATACCAAATACTGTCACGAGGATGGGAGGAGCTGCCAACTCATTTGAGGTGGGAAGTGGCATATGGCCGAGCGCCCGTTCGCCCGATGGGTTGGATGACATAATATCAACAGCTGGCACGATGATCGGAGAAGCTGCCAACTCATTTGAGGTGAGAGGTAACATATGGCTGAGCGCCCGTTCGCCGATGGGTTGTGTGACGTAATATCAAAAGCTGTCACGATGATGGGAGCAGCTGCCAACTCATTTGAGGTGGTAGGTGACATATGGCCGAGTGCCCATTCGACAGTGCGTTGTGTGACGTAACGATATCAAATGCTTTCAAAAGAATGAGGGAGCTGCCAACTCATTTGAGGTGGGAGGTCACATATGACCGAACGCCAATTCGTCGATGGGTTGTACGACGTAACGATATCAAATGCTGTCACGAGGATGGGAGGAGCTGCCAACTCATTTGAGGTGGGAGGTGACATATGGACGAGCCACCATTCGACAATGCGTTGTGTTACGTAACGATACTAGATGCTGTCACAAGGACGGAAGGAGCTGCCAACTCATTTGAGGGAGATAACATATGGCCGAGAGAATGGGTTGTGTGACGTAATGAACGGAATACTGTCGCAAATATTAGAGGAGCTGCCAACTCATGGAGTTGACATAAGGCCGAGCGTCCTTAATTGATGGTTGTGTGACGTAACGATACCAAATGCGGTCACAAGGATGGGAGAAGCTGCCAGCTTATTTGAGGTGGGAAGTGACATACGGCCGAGAGCCCATTCGTCGATGGGTTGTTTGACGTAATGACATCAAATGCTGTCACGAGGATGAGAGGAGCTGCCAAGTCATTTGAGGTGACAGGTGACATGGCCGAGCGCCCATTCGTCAATTGGTTTTGTGACGTAACGATATAAAACGCGGTCGCGAGGATGGGAGGAGCTATCAACTCATTTGAGGTGCGAAGTTACATATGGCCGAGCGCCCATTCGACAGTGCGTTGTGTTACGTAACGATACCAAATACTGTCACGAGGATGGGAGGAGCTGCCAACTCATTTGAGGTGGGAAGTGGCATATGGCCGAGCGCCCATTCGACAGTGCTTTGTGTGACGTAACGATACCAAATGCTGTCACGAGGATGGGAGGAGCTGTCAACTCATTTGAGGTGGGAGGTGACATATGGCTGAGCGCCCGTTCGCCGATGGGTTGGATGACATAATATCAACAGCTGGCACGATGATCGGAGAAGCTGCCAACTCATTTGAGGTGAGAGGTAACATATGGCTGAGCGCCCGTTCGCCGATGGGTTGTGTGACGTAATATCAAAAGCTGTCACGATGATGGGAGCAGCTGCCAACTCATTTGAGGTGGGAATTGACATATGGCCTAGCGCCCATTCGACAGTGATTTGTGTAACGTAAGGATACCAAATTCTGTCACAACGATGGGAGGAACTGCCAACTCATTTGCTGATTTGAGGTGGGATGATGGGATAAAAGCAATCTCCCATAGGTATTGGATGCCAAACAAGGAACTATACTCCCAGGCAGACATGCACGTTCGTTCGGATTCGTTAAAGCGAGGTTTTATATGTCGGGTCGCAATAGGCGATCACATGCGCATCTGTTGTCGCCAATGAATGGAAAAGCTACCATAAGCACGAAGAGCTTTATTGGTGGATTTTCGGTGTAACCAAGTTGATCTGCTGTGTTTTTAACGCGACTCTTCTACACTGAGGTTTAGTAATGAATGTAAGACTGCTGAGGTTACGACTGAGTCAAATGCTTTCTAGTAACCTATGAACGCTAAATTACAGGTTTGGTTAAATTCAGCTGACTGATAATGCGATGCGGTTTATTGTCGAACAACCTTTGCAAAAAGGTGCCTGGTCCTTTGGTCGTTCATTGAAGTTTGTGGTTCTGATTCTACTAGCGTTTATCTTAGCAAAGAGTCTGAATATATAAAAGAGGTAAAGTTGAACTTACATTAGCATTGGATATGAAGTGCGAAAAAAGCTCAGGTGCGAAAAGAGTCGAAGCAGGGTTATCCCTTATCACTTTTGCTGGTATTGATTTATAGGATTAATATTCACATGGAAGCGTAACCGTCGTAGGGCAGTGGTTTCTGGAGAGGATGAAGGCTGACGATTTTGTACTATTAGCTCATAGCT
The DNA here is from genome assembly GCF_055883805.1 of Amblyomma maculatum. Taxonomy (NCBI): domain Eukaryota; kingdom Metazoa; phylum Arthropoda; class Arachnida; order Ixodida; family Ixodidae; genus Amblyomma; species Amblyomma maculatum. Next base: position 428,832,707 of record NC_139344.1, read on the forward strand.
AGACGCACTGATGGGTTAATACTTATGAAACATAGACTTCAAGTTTAGCGCAATTAGGTCAGGTTGGGCAATGTTATGTGGTTATATCGAGAGAAATATGTGACCATGGTTCTTGCCTTTTATCTCAAAAACTGCTGCACATTATAACTTGAAGTTCTACTTTCGTTAGCTATGTTGGTCTTTTAATGTAATGCTTCACCTGCAAGCTAATTTTTCTTGAGAGGCAGAGACTCCAACTTAACGCTGAGATAAAAAATCCAAGAACTTTTTCTAAAAAAAGAATGAGAAGCAATTTAAGCCTCACACGGCAATTCCAAATTTTAGTAGCTTAAACCTGAATCTAATAAACATGGGTTTTCGCATTGACCCTAGAAGGTAAAATATTGCCTCCTATATTGTCTTGTACCCGTGAGACAATTCCCGCAACAGTAATCTTTTTAGACATATTACTCAAAAAGTTCTGAAATATTTTAGGCTCATATTAGTGGCAAGAAATCTTAGCATAATCTGTGAAAATTTTCACCCCAATCGGTCACACATTTTCTAAGAAGTCTGAGAATGTCCAAAAATGTTTTTCTGGAAACCACAATTTCGTTTTGGTTTGTAGGGTTTAACGTTGTTTGCACTGTTGCTACAGTAGCGGAATGCTTAACTCGAGGACTTTCTTGGCGCCTTTCTCGAATCTTTCTTAACATATATTTTCCGTCTTCGATGTCCCTTGCTCTCCTAACTAAGCCCTTTCAACGTGCTCCTTGTCAAATAAGTTGAGAGTAGAGGCCAAGTTCACAGAATGCACATGGCTTTGGACGAAACCTTTCTAAAACACCACTTTGTGCTTTTTGCCATCGCTATAGTACATGCGAACATCACCACAAGCGGCAATTTTGCGCACAGCGTACTGTTCTCGTTGCGTCCAAAGGCTGTCGCAGTACCCCTGTTTGAGAGAGAGTTTTCAAATAGACGTCAAATTTCTACCGGCGCAGACATTTCTGCGGAGCCGTCACGTGATGCGGCAGCCATCGAAACTTTATACGTGTATGACAAGGTAGATGACGCCTCCATGCTCTAGTGCATCATCATGAAACTCAAGGCGTCATCACTGATATGTTGACAAGGCCAGAGCACCCCAGCCGCCTACGTCACAACTGCGGATGGGCGATAATGGTTCAGCGACTGATGCTGCGAGCGCAGATCTGAGTCGAGTCACGTGGTTTCCCCTTACCACATCACTCATGCCCGTGCGCGCACATTCATTTGTTGAGCCTTTATTGCCAATCCGCAGTCGTGATGTTTGCTGCTGTGAAATGCCATGCATCGACCTTGTTGAATTCTCGATTGTGACGTTAAAGGTCGAGTCGAAAGAGATGCCGGGAAAATGAAATACGTAGGTTTCATTGATCGATTGGGGGTGCTTCATAGTGTGATTGGTTTGATCGATTGATAAGTTAGTAGTGATTGCTGATAGTGAATGAAACCAGCATAATCAAGTAATATCATGTGTGCGTCGCTGAATTTGAACACGTGCGATGGCCTGTGGCTGATACTAGTGCGATATCATTGGCATTCTACCAGGTGTGCCTGCAATAGTGCGAGGCTTCGTTTGGGGATTTGTCTTCTCGTGAATGTGGTACTTGCTGACCCCGGAGAAGTCGTAAGACGGATGCCGAGAGGAAGGACGCTCGGAGGCAGATAGACGATTAAAGAGAAGGCAGGATGGCGATGTACAAAGGTCAGAAGTGGAAGCGAAGCTCCGTGAGTGTGCGCAGGAAGTCGAGTTTGAACGTCAGCAAGCTGCCGATGATCGTTGTTGTTGTTGTTGACCAAAAAACATATGACACCTGCCCACAAAGGGGGATCGGCCAAGAACTGGGCCGCAAAGAAAGTTTTTGAAGTATGCTTACATGTCAAAAAGGAATATCCATCTCTTTTCTTTTTCTCTATCGATGATCGTAAATGGTCTTTAGAGCCAAAAACACCGAACTGAAACGTCAACGTACTATAATAATAGGGAAAGAAGCAGATTTGATCAAAGTAGCGTCAGAGTATTATCAACCGGTGAGACAATGAGCGCGCACAGTATCCTGTCTGCTCTGAAGCCGGAGCTTAAGCGTCCGCCCAGTGTTTCATTGAATTGGTTCGACCAAATGCTTTGGGATAGCAGCACCAGATTAGCGCATTCAATTTTGATTGCTCTTCTTTGCCCGGCCAGGAAGGCATTAGAAGGCTTCGTGATAAAAACTTAGAGCACTGCAGAGATCTGCAATGTTGTTGTTGTTGTGGCTGTAGGAAAAAGGAAAAGAAAATGCATGAGCCTGCTACTGGCTCTGTAGCTGAGCCACCTCCGCTGCCTCGTGCAGACAGAAGAGAAAATAGAGAAGAAAGAAAAGGAAAAAAGAAAGAAAGACGCGCGCCGCAACAACAGCCGTGGTCCACTACAGAAGCGGTGGTGGGTGAAATGATGGCCTACAACAGATAAAAATTCGAACAGGCTAGCCCTCGCCGCAAGCGGCGTTGACCAACCTGTCCCAGCCAAATGCGAAAGCATGCGCGTTGGCTGCCCTTCAGTAGCTCCCAGAGTGTCATGACTCAGCACTTTCGAGAGTCATGCCTCGGCAGTTTTGAGTGTCATGACGTATCACTTTTGAAAGTCATGACTACACACTAATCATGTTCATTACTTTGCTTGACTTACACAAGTCGTGGATCTAAAGTCATGCAAATTGCATAAATCTCTGATCTGACTCATGGCAAGTGCCTATGAGTAAACTATAATGTCTCACATGACATGAGCAGGTATGAATGACATGACATATATATACCGCTTGTCATTACATACACATTTGTGACTGTACCAGTCTCATCTTTATGTGACGTCATATCACACGTTATATTGTGCTTCCATGTTTTGCTTCTACTTTTCGCTTCCACATTTTGCGTACACGTTTTCGCACACATAGCAAAGTAATGCTTTCTCCCTAATAAAACTTGAAGTAGTGGCCTAGCTGCCACCAGAAGGATATATTGGCAGGCTTTTTTTGTGGAAGTATGTCTGAGGGTTACCTTCGCTGAGTGTACGGATGCAACCACACTATTTTCTAAGAAACCATCTGTTTTGTTTCCCTTCAAACTGAATGGTATATAATCACACGGGAGATTGGTCACAACCAGAATAGTGACTGCGATATTATTTTAAACGAATAAATAAAAAAAATATTGTGTGGCAGCGGCTCGTTGCCACTAAACTTTCTCTTCTTCGTCCCTTTAAACTTTTTCATCTTCGTCAACTCTGTAGGCGCCCTCACCAAGGTGAATCCCAATATTGAGCGCATTAACGTTGAATGAAGAACGAAGAGCAGCTCAGAATTAGGTTCTTCCGCAGCTATTTAACGTCCAAAAGCGGCAGCATGTGTCGAAAATGACCGCGACAAAAACAAAGAACGATTAGGCTGGCTTCAATGCACATCAGAAATATTCCTAGTGGGAAATTTTACAATTAGATGGTGCAAAGATGGCGCAAAGGCCGTCCTGACATACTCGTAGCTGTCGATTTACGCAAGCTTTCGACACCATCAGCCACCAAGCCATTGTCGACGCACTAATCCACACTCGAGTTGGGGCCCACGTCATCAGCTTTGTGAAATCCTTCCTGAGTAACAGAACCTATGAAATATAAATCGATACCAACCACACGGCACAACATTTTACAAGCCACACGGGTGTGCCTCGAGGTTCAGTAATTTCTCTCACCTTATTTAACTTCGTCATGGCGAAAATTGCATGGCAACTAGACAAAAATCGATGGCCCATGGTTCACAATATACGCGGACGACACCATTCTTTGGACCACGTACCGTAATACGGCTCGAGAACAAACGGAGACGTTGCAACTAGCACTAGATACAAATCGACAAAGAACTTCATTCTACAGGCATGCGTCCATCCCCGGAAAAAACTAAATTTCTGGTCATGCATCCACCGCCTGGCGGCGTGGACGTCAACGTTCACTTCGGCAGTCAAAGCATCGAAAAACCCCCGGAAGGTCATCTCCGAATACTTGGCGTTCTCATCAATCAATATGGTACTGCTAATGATTGGATACAACAGCTAAAATCTCAATGGAAGCCAACGCTCCACTTAATCAAACGGCTCAGCAGCAAGAGTGGGGGCGCAGGGACGGAAATAGCGCGTCGCTTCACCGTCGCTATTCTGCTTGCTAAGCTGCAGCTACGGTGCCCCTTAATTTGATTTAACCGCAGCCAATTACCAGACACTTGGCTTACTTCATAACTCTGCCTTGAGGGTTATAACTGGTCTACCCGCACACACGCGCATCACGGAGCTTCACAGATTCGCTCAACTCCCACCAGTGGATGCACTTATCGCTACGCATTGAGCCAATCATGAAACACGCCTGCAACACGCACCTAACGGACATCGTCTCCTCACTCGAATATTTGACGAAGCAAACCTTCACTTGCCCATTTGGACCACCTTACAGCACCATGGACAGAAACATTGGCAACGGATCCAAAACCCCTTCCAACCAACACCAAAGGCCAGAAAGAGATCACCGACAACGCCACATAATTGATACACAAGACCAGTACATCGGTCTTCGCATTTATACCGGCGCTGCCCTATATCATGACGATGACACCGGCATCACGTTTGCAACCACCGCCTACTACCAGGAGGGTTCACAGCTGCACGTTACTAGCCACAGTGCTCGAAGGTACTGGTTCGCAACTGAACTCGAGTTAACGGCCATCGACGAGGCCCTTCAACACTGCACCAAAAGAACTTCGTTTCATCCACATCTATACCGACAGTCAAGAGGCTATAAAAACTTTGCAAGCCCGTTCTTACAAGACCTCAGTACAACACCGCATCAAACAGCGCTGCCGCTACCTACGAGAGACCTCACAAGTCTCGGTACGAATTCATTGGACATCTAAACACCACTCACAAGGAACCGGGAACAGAATGGCCCACGAGGCCGCTGGCGCGCAGATAGAGGAAGACCGCCGGCATAGCCTTGATGTGGGCCCGTCCAACTCGGACCCCCCTTACTGTTCTCTCGTCTCCTTCATCATACCGGACTCTGTCATCACGCGGCCTAAACATGAGCGGAGGGGTTTGCTGTGGGACCTTGTCCCTGATATTACTCTTCCGATCCCTTCTGGTCTCACTCGTTCTGCCCAAGTTCTCACACACAAGGCGCGAGCCGGTGCAGCGTACACACCGGACATCCTGAGTCAATGGCGCCGAACCAAGATCAGCTGTCCCAACTGCCCTGCTGACTACGTTGACCTGCAGCACTTGATCTAGACCTGTTCTGGCACGGCTGGCCTTTGCGCACTCTACACATCTTCTCACCACATTCAGACTTACGAAGAATGGGCAGCCCTCAATACCAACGCCAAGAGCCAGCTTAGTGCCCTGCTAGACTTCATGTCGGAGTCTGGCGCCCTCAACCTCACCTTCCCCACACCCTTCCCCTGTAGGCCCCAGGCCATCCTCATGAATAAAGGCTTATGAATGAATGAAGTTAAAAGGTTATTACATTTACTATTGCTAGCTATACTTAATACAGAAATGGACAAACTAAATGGCTCAAAACAAAATGTAAACCAGCTGCAGCGAGTTAAATTCCGGGAAGCACAGTATTTGGCGCCACACTTTAATACCTGGGACCGCTCCTACGCTGCCTCTGTTGCATTATTTTCCTCCTCACAGTGCGCGCTACTTTAAGTAAGGGAACGAAAAAAAATGATGTTGTGATCCGTTTATTCTACCATACTCCCCAAAAGAATGTAAATATATGCCGTGCTATTGATGGAATAAAGACGAATATACGCGGAAAAACATCAAAAGTTTGCTTTATATGAGAGGTAAGGGCGGCGAGAAGCCGCGGTTACAAAACATAGAGCATCAGCGAGGTACAACAACAAGTATGAAGTATTAAGAGGTATTTATAAGGGTGCAATCATGTTAGGATAGGGCTTATAATTTATGTTCGGGAACGCTATTTTAAGACTAACGGCGGAAGTTCGGGGCAAACCTCCTGATAGCATGATAATCGCCAACGAATACACTGGCCTTCCTGATCTTCGTGAGCAGCGGATGCAGAGGCCTTGCCTTGTCCAACAGTGCGAAAATAAGCATGGACTACAGTAACTGGACAAATCACATTTATATTAGTAGCTCATAATAACATGTATTTAAATGAAAAGAGGTACACCGTGAACGACAGTATTTAAAAAAATAAACATACGTGAACGATATCTTTTCTCCTTCAATGACGCACATGGCTTTTGTTCTTTTTCTAATTACTTAGCTGTCACCAGCACGTTTGCTATCTCGCCCAATTTCCATAAGAAGTGGCAGTGGCCGCTACTCGTTTCATCGCCCTGTAGTCAGCCTAGTCTACGGTGGCAGCAGATTTCTTAAATAGACTGGGGTCAGCTTATGACACAAGGAATATTTTTATTGAAATTAATAACGGGGCCGATCGCGCTCCTCAAAACATCGCAGCACGGGAATTTTATTTCTTAAATATCATTGTTTCTTCTTCTTCTTTTTCTTCGATTGTTCATCCTCTTTCTCATTAGTTTCTTATCGGTTCAAAATTGATCTGTTTGTGTTTTGATCTGCAGGCTTTTCTTGCCCATCCTATTATGTGCCTTTTCCCCGTTTACACCGTACAGAGTGTTGTCCCTTTTTGTCGCTTACATGCGTGGCCGATCCCTCTCGTGGGCATGTGCCATTCTCGAAGTGCGCAGCAACAACAGCATCATCGGTCGTTCACGTGCGCTCTCTGACCGCTGCAAGCTACTGCCGTCGTGTCTACCGGGACAGCTCTTGAGGGTCACTCTGTTACAGCGAGGCCTGGGTTGCCAATCATGGATCGGGAAGACGTTGTGTCACTGCTCACGGCCAGCGTTCCTTCACTGGCGGAACTGGCAGCGCGGCAGTGCGCCTCGAGCGACAGCATGGACTCAGACGCATCTACGGCAACGGTAAATCCATAGTATATATATTCTCGTTCTCGCAGGTTGCTCGCCGTGACAATGTTGCCGCACCGCAAGAAGCCGGGGTGCAGGTGCGAGCCTGTTCTTCGGATGGGCCGAATTATCGCAATCACGGCATACGAGGCTATGACTGGAGCTTGAGCTTGGACAGAGCGGATTGGACCTCAAAAAGATAGTTTTTTAACATCTAGTGTCATACATGTAATCCTTGCGCAACGTTTTAACACGATAGATTTTAGGTTCCGTTCTGCAGAAGAAAAACATTGCCGAGGTTTAATTCTCCTAAACCTAGTTAGAAAGCGAAAGCTCCAATACTATTGGCTACACTTTTAGCAGTTCAACTATCTTCGAACTAAGTCAAGACCGTAAGCTACCGGCCGCTGACACACTCGGTGCTGCCTTCTGGGCATCACCAGCCTTCCGCGAACTTTCGCAGCACCTTCCGTGCAGCAAAGAAGCTGTCGCCGACGCAACAGCTTCAGCCATTGCTCCCTCCCTTTTGAGCGAGACGGATCCCCTGTCCTTTTAAGCGAGCAGCGAGTCGCGTGGTTGGTGACATGGCTACAGCTGGTGAGACAGAGTTCAGCGCGCAGTGCAGTTACCTCCGGAGCTCTTCCGGTTTGAATGCCAAATAATCTGCATCGGTGACCTTGGCGAGACATGGTGTAGAGGAGTTTTTCGCTCCAAAACCCGGTGTAGGTGCTGTCCACAAAAACTCGAGAGCATGCTGGCAGGTGACATGGCTGGGCACTGATGGCGAGTTGTGCGACGTCACGAAACCACGTGGCACGGCCGAGTTTGCTGGAAGACCGGAGATGAAAATCGAATGGGGACTTCCGGTCCTGAATCAGGCATGCTACCCCTAGGACGCACAGGCGCGTCCGTACGGCTTGGTTAAAGCGGGCAGCTGTAGCTATTGCGGGGTTTCAAATAATGAGCTAGCTTCAGTGAGTAGGTGAGTAGGTGGAATGAGTAGGTGGAAAGCAATAGAGCCAAAATTTAAGGATTTAGTGATTAGCGAGTATCAAAGCGGATATATGCGTACAAAGGTCCGCAAGGTCGCCATACCCTTAAAGGCGGAACTTAAAGTGCCCATGGAAAGCAGTTTACTAAAATTATAAAACGTGCAAGAGCAATGCGTATCCCATTTCTGCAACGCAAGAATTTTTATGCTAGTTTCATTAATTAATCATCATCATCATCATCATTCGCCTGACTACTGCAGGGCGAAGGCCTCTCTCATATTCGTCCATTTAACCCGGTCCTGTGCTGGCTGCATCCACTTGACGCCTGCGAACTAACCTCATCCGCCCATCTAACTTTCTGCCGCCCCCTTCTACGCTTTCCTTCCCTTGGAATCCAGTTTGTTACCCTAAGCGACCATCGGGTATCCTCTCTTCGCACTACATGTTCTGCCCAGGTCCATGTCTTCTTGATTTCCACTAGAATATGTCAAAGTAGAACCCTCTTGGTTAGCCTCCACGTTTCAGCCCCATAGGTGAGTACAGGTAAGATGCAACTGTTGTATACTTCCCTCTTGAGCGATACCGGTAAGCTGCTAGTCATAATCTGCGAGTGCTTGCCAAATACGCTCCACCTCAATTTTATTCTCCTTGTTATTTCCCTTTCATGGTCCTCATCTACGGTTACTACTTGTCTTAAGTAGACACCTCCGCCTACTACTTTCAGTGCTTCGCTCCCTAATTTTAACTGCTGTTCCTTCCCGAGGCTGTTGAACATTTCTTTAGTCGTCTGCATACTGATTTTCATGCCTACCTTCGTACTTTTTTTGTCTAGGTCATCAATCATTCATCATTCCTTGAAGTTCATACCCTGAGTTATCCAGCAAGGCAATGTCATCAGCAAATCGCAAAATACTGAGGTATTCTCCATCTACCCTTATCCCTAACTGCTTACATTCCAAATTTCTGAATACTTCTTCTAAGCAAGCTGTGAATAGTACTGGGGAGATCGTGTCTCCTTGCCTACATCCTTCTTTATAGGAATTTTGTTACTTTCCTTATGCAGAACTATGGTTGCTATGCAGCCCCAATATATATCTTCCAGCACTTTCACGTACGGCTCGTCTGCACCCTGATTTCGCAATGCCTGCATCACCGCCGAGATTACTACTGAGTCAAATGCTTTTTCGTAATCAATGAATGCTATGTATAAGGGCTGGTTATTTTCCGAGCATTTTTCCATCACCTCGTTGATGGTATGGATATGATCGATAGTGGAGTACCCGTTCTGATAACCTGCTTGGTCTTTTGCTTGGTTGCAGTCTAAGGTTGTCCTGATTCTATTAGCGATTACCTTGGTAAATGCCATATACATAACAACAGTAAACTGATTGGTCTGTAATTTTTCAAGTCCTTAGTGTCATCTTTGTTATGAATTAAGATAATGTTTGCATTCTTCCATGGTTCCAGTACTATCGATAACACCAGGCACTGCGTATACAGGGTGGCCAGTTTTTCTAGCACGAAAACCCACCCGTCCTTCAACAAATCTATAGTTACCTGATTCTCTTCAGCTGCTTTCCCCCTTTTGATAGTTTCTAGTGCTTTCTTAACTTCGTTCTTCGTCACTGGCGGAACGTCTGACTGCATTTCCCTACCGCCAGTTTCATTATTGTCGCGACTTCTTTGGCTGCAGTAGAGATCAGTATAGAACTCCTCGGCTACTTTGACTATCTTTTCCATATTAGTGATGACGTTGCCCGCCTTGTCCCTTGTCGCATACATCTGATTTTTGCCTATGCCCAATTTCGCCTTCATTGCTTTAAGGCCTCCCCCGTTCTTTACAGCATGCTCAACTTTCTCCACGTTATACTTCCTTATATCGGCCACTTTGCGCTTATTGATCATCTTTGATATCTCTGCCAATTCTATCTGGTCTGTTGGATTGGAAGCTTTCATACTTTAGCGTTTCTTAATCAAATCTTTTGTCTCATTAGACAGCTTACCGGCATCCTAGCTACCCTACCGCCTACTACTACAGCACACTCAGTAACGATATCTCTGAAATTATTGCTCATTGGCTCTAGGCTAATCTCGTCATCCTTGGTTAGAGCTGAATATCTATTCTGTAGAGAGATCCTGAACTCTTCTGCCCTCCCCCTTACCGCTAATTCGTTGATGGACTTCTTTCTTACTAATCTGTTTAGCACCGGACATTTGGGCGATCGCAAACGATGCTCCTCCTGTCTCCTTCAACTCAACCCTCTCCGGCGAGCAAGAAGAACGAAGAAAAGTCACAACGGCACCCCGCCCCCTTCTTCCTGCCCGCGTATTTTGGGAGCGTCTAATAAGCGGCGTACCCATAGCCCCAGGAACGTCAGTGAGGTGGGCGTCACGTCCGAGACGTGACGCCCAAATCGGTTACGAGTGGTCGCCAGCAGCACTTTTTAAAAATTATTTCTAAATTAATCGACTCCACGCAAAGCTTTCAAACTTGACTCGATACTCACAAAAAACGCATCTATGCATTTAATGAATTCAAAGTTTGCTGCAAGTAGGATTTAGTGGCCATTAGGTTCTCCCCAAATTTTCTTCTCTGTACATTCTGTCGGGCCCGGTTAATGTGTTGCCATTCCACTAGCAGAGCAGAGACAGATGCTGGTCACCTAGCCTCTATCTGTACTTCCGCTTGTTCGAGACCATAAGTGTGCTCAAAGCCCATAAAATCTGCGCACGTGTAGTAACCCCAACCTGTACGCTGACGCAAGAGGCTCAACACATGGCGTTTTATAATTAGTAACGCTTTTTGGCAAGCGGCCTGCCTCGCCAACTATCGCTGCCACATCACCTAAACCATAGTTTGGTCTATGCGCCCGTTTTAACGCGATTGCATTAAGGCCCCGTTCTCCGAGAAGACCGGTGACGGCGTTCTCGGCAATGGCGTTGTGAGCGAAAAATGATGAGCACAGCTCTGGCAGGTGGTAGCTGACAGATGACATGACCGTTTACTTATTGGTCGGGACGTCGTGAGAACGCGTGACATAGCTGAGTTGGCGGCCGATGTCGACTCGGGCTTCGTTTTTGAGTGCGAGGGTTAGATAGGAACCTAGCCTTTCAGGTCAATGCATACGATCCTAAATCAGGTATCTGCCCCTTGGCCACACAGGCAATTTCGTACGGCTTGGCTTAAACGGGGATTCATATCTATCTCGGGTAGTCTCCCACGTAATTTACAGGGTCATCAACTCTTAATGCGAACAAGCATGCTCTCTCCAGAGCGCCATTGTCTCCGATTTGACCGTGCATTGAAGCAAAGTAGCCGACTCTTGACTTCGGGTCGCTCTGAGCCTGCGCCTCGGCTTCGATTTGAGGCCGCCTCGCAGACAATGACACTTAGAAGGAAGCATGCTTGTTCGCACTAAGAGTGGACGACCCCGTGCTCATGGTATCTTACGACTGCATGTCAATTAAGATGTGTGCGGTAATAAAGGTACAAACCAAAGATCACTGCTTAGCCTAGTAACAAAGTGAATGGACGCGCATGAGCCCGCAAGGGGAGCCAGGAAACGGTAGCCGTCAAAGCTTTCGTGTCACGCCCTTGAATTTGCAACTGAGGTCCCCCAATAAAATATGTGCAGCAATTTAATTCTAACAAATATTTCAGTCAGTCAGCTTGCTGCAAGCTGGTTATGTTATGGTGAAGATGAGAGTCCACGGGAAAAGCGCGATATAAATTTTGAAAAAAAAAAAAAGACGTCTTTTTTTTTTTTAGAAATCATGCAGCGTTCATAAGAAACAGACGTGGCACCATAGGTCCCGCATAGCAACGCTTGTCTCGGCAAGAAAGGAGGCCTGGCTACGAATCCGGTCACGAGGCATCATGGTCAAGCGGCCAAGCTGTTATTGCGAAGGTTAATACTGTAAATCTTTTTCATTAAGCAAAAACACTAATTGTCATAAGTAACGGTTCATTGTGGATAGGAGTCTCAGATGAGCAGGTGACAAGGAAACCACCAGAAGGAACATTCGGAGTTGTTTAGAGCCTATAAACAGCGAAACTTTACCTAATAGGGACGGCCGCATCACCTCCCGCAGGAGCTAAAGCTTGTGCGGAAGGGAAAGAGAACGTGAGATTTACTTTCCGCGCTTTCCTCGCCTTGCAGCGGCGCCACATCTCTGAGCAGCGAAGACGGCTGCAGGCGATGCGGCCGATGGGCGAGGCCACCGTCCACCACTGCCGTGAATGTCGGCTGCAGTTCCGGGACCCGAGTAGGCTGGCAGCCCACCACGTCTACAGGCATCAGGCTCACGACACCGAGCAGGGCAAGAAGAGGCCATGTCCCATCTGCAAGCAACGGTGCAAGTCACGGAGGACCATGGCAGCACACCTCGGAACGCACCTCGGGGAACGCATCTGCATTAAGTGCGGCGCGGAGTTCGCCAGCACCGGCGCTGCCGCGATGCACGAGATCTTCCACCGCACCGCTGGTAACTTTATGTGCGAACCATGCGGGATGACATTTGTGCGGCAAAGCGATATGCACGCGCACAACTGGACGCAGCACGCACAACCACGTTAGCAATTGACGCCGCTGGGAGTGTCCGCGAAGTGGACACTGCAAACCGCGAAGCTGGCTGCCAGCGCCATTCGCCGCTGGGATGCGGAAAACCGCACTCGAACGGACAGTTACGCATTTTCGAACTCACAAGATGTATTCATTTGGCAGCGGCGTTCAGAAGGTCTCATCTAGTGTTTAAGTATAAACCGAGAAAATACGTTTGTCGCTGTGATAAAAATTAGAGTAAATAAAATCGTTCTGCATTTGTTCTTACATCAGAATGAACCGGTTAACCATCATATTTCCTGTGATGCCGTCACGTAACCTTGCAACTGTTTTTACCAAAGGGTGTAATTAAGATGTTTTCTGTGGCTGCAGTTTCATCTGTACATGTGGCGCCATCTCAGTGCCACCGCTTGAAATGGCGGACGTTTAACCGTGGCCTCCACAATCAGTTCTAGTGGAACGACACGCTTGATCACGGAGGCCATGGGCTTAACCCTACGATATGGGAGCTACCGCGTCAAATGGCAGTTGTTTAATCATACTTAAACCTGGTTATAACGAGCGTAACTACCCGCCGCGGTGGCTCAATGGTTACGACGTTCGAGCCTCGGCTACTGAACACGAGTACCCGGTTCGCCCCCGATTGATTCTAATCCGCATGGGTTTTTTATTTTTTATATATTCTTTCAGTGTGAATGCGCTACAAGAGGCCATAATCAGTCGTTGGTCATTCACAGGAAGTTTTATCACTCGCTATGTTGGCAGGCAAGCTTCAGACCCGCCGGAAAGACTCACGCGTTAGAGCCGCTATATACCGGACTTGGTTTGAATTTTCTACTAGAGGTCACGTGAATGTGACCTCACCAAACAACTCAGCCAATAAGAAGGACTACACAAACAAGATCGAACAAAATTATAGGTCGGCAGTGGTGTGCGTGAGTGCTGTCGCCCTAAAATTGCTCGTACTGCCTAGAAAGCTTTCCATGCAGACCCAATGGCATGTGTGGTCATCATCATGACCCTATATAACTGCCCCAATGCAGGAGCCCTATTCTTGAATATTCGCGATTTTGTTAAAATTTTGACGTACGACAGACGTGTGTAGCAAGGCGATGTCATTTAAGCGCACGAACGTGTCACGCACTATGATGAAAAAGAAAAAAAAACGAAAAAAAAAGCGCTATCTTCTTCTGCTATGTATTGGAGCCAAGTATGAAAAACGACGATGCTTCAGGAACGCAGCCGCTGCGTTGCTTTACGTGATGCGCACCCCTCGAGCTGCGTGAGAGCAAATGAGCTATGTTGCGGCGTTGGGGTCTCAGTGTATCATGACACACATGCGGTCGCGCATTCGGCAGCAGCTACGCACGGAGAGGCTGAGCGTGTTTACGAGACGCGAACAGCGTTAGAGCCGAATAGCAAGAACGGCATCGGTATGTATTCACAGTGGCTTGGCGCAGAATGTGATAGCATTTCTCTTCATATGCACCGATGAATCCTCACATTCATTTAGCAGTGACATCTTAAGGATCTAAAACATTTAAGAGCCTCATAGTAAACAGAAGGAATCGCCAGATCATTGGGTACCGCCAGTACGCGCAGCCGGTGGTTCCTATCCAAGGACAACGCTCGCATTCTCAGAGTATCGATGGCGTTAACAACATGGCTGTGCAGGACAACTTTTTCGAACAACCAAGCAATGGCTAGCTACCGTCAGGTCAGCAAGCGTGCTTAAGTTTCTAACCTCTCCATTGTGTCAGTTGAGTGGCGTATATGTGGTAGAGCGCGGAAAGAATCAGGGACAGAGTGTGTGTGTGTGGAAGGCACATACAGGGCCCTACACTCAGTGGGTAAAACTTTCCTGCGCTCGCGCGCTAAAGGACCCTGCGAAGCGCGAAGATTGTCCGAGAAAATCGCGGCAAGAAGCTAGGGCGATGCCGCGTGTACCTCTTCGTATTGTCAAAAAAAGGATTAAAGTGGGATTATTTTCTGGCTGTATCACTAAACGAAAGCACAAAAAACGTCAATTGTCCACATCATGTGATTAGGGCGTGTCCTCAATTCGTGTTTTAAAGTACTTATTTTTGTTCCGTGATAAATAAGCAAATGGTGAGTCTGCATGCATACCTCGGCAAAAATTTACATGAAGCACATCACATGTTGCAAGAAAACATATGCTATGCACATAACGCATACATTAATTATTAAATAGAAGCCATAAGCAATTTTGCCGGCTTTTTCCAACGTGGGAAGGCACTTAATCTCATTAACATTGAAGTAAATGCATAGTGCTAGTCACAACCAGGCAGCTACACTGCACGTTTGATACAGGTGCAGACGAAAATGATCTGCAACAAAATTTTGTCTTGTGCACTCATACAGCCTCGCCTGCTCTGCTCTCCACATATAAGCAGCATCAGTCAGCCATGCAGTTGCTGAATGGAAGCACGTATGTACCTACCGTATAACCAGGCAGCTCGTTTAAATTCGTGATCAAGTGCAGTACAACATGGTTCTTCGTAATAAAGCAAAAGGTTTTTGCCAGGATGTCAAGAAAGGTGAAGTCGCCAACATAAAAAATGCCTTCATCTCCTATTCCACATTGGACAAAGGAACGAACTGATGGTAGATGCTGTATATTGATTCTAGTAGTACAAAAAGAGTTGTTCTCCTGGCTGTCACGGAGGTGGAAGTAAATCGGGGTCCGCAAAAAGCAACCACCATTGAAGCTCCTTTGTTCCGTATTTTAGACCGCGGTGACGTTTGCGGTGCAGCCAATTAAACCAAAGAAGACAGTCCAGTAGCTTTCCCAAGGCTGCTTAGCTTTGATGTAGTTTAATGCTTGCACGGCACTCACTCCCTCTGCAGTAGAATAGTTACTTTTTGCATTCGAGAAGCAACGAGTAACGTAGCCAATGACTGTCTCCCCTCGATTTCTTGCTTTGGATAGGTAAGCGAGGATGATCAATCTGCTTAAGTCGGTGTGAATGTTAGTTTCTGTTTTTTTCATCGAAGTGCTCAAAGGCAAGCGGTTACCGCAGGCGGATTTGAAGCCCTAGAAGGCTTCCATCTGTGTCGCTTCATATTTGAACTCTATACTCACTCTGGTCATATATGTCAGAGGCTCGGAAATGCGCTACAAGTTCTTCGCGAACACCCTGAAGTGGTCGCACAGTAGCAAAATCCTGGTGGTAACATTTTTGCTTTCGCAAGGTGGCGTAAATTGCGTAATTGTGGTCAATTACTGCGGATATCGGAAAAGAAGCTTAGTCTCTGCTAACAACGGTGTCTAGGAACAGTAGCTTTTAAAAGACGAAGCGAAACTTGCAGAGCTTCAGTTCCAGTCCGCGGACTGCCTCAAGTACTGTTCCCAGTCCTTCTACAGGGGACCCTAGAACTAAGCTGCGAAGGCGATGACGTTAGGCAAGGAATACGAACCTCTCACTTGCAGCCAGCTAATACCATGCGAGATTAAAAGTGTATGCCAACTATAGGGATTTATTCTCGGAACAGTAATGATGCTTGCCACTTGTGACGGCGAATGTTTGGTGTTACCAGCGAAAAGGTGTCAAACTAAACCGACCAGTAGGTTACACGACCGGGCAAGGTAACATCGAGGATCAATTTTCCCCAATAATTTTATTCCGAACAGGGCGCTAAGCATCGGACAAGCGAATACTAGCACCTGTGGGAAAACATGGCGGGGATTTGACCATGGTTTCAACCTAGTTACACGAGCGAGAGCTCTATTAAGCTTGGTTTTTGCGTTGTTTAATTAGGAAGGTTGTAACGTGGATTCAATTTTATTGCTTTCCAAATCATGGCACGATGATGTGATGTCAGTGCTTTCACGTGACTACCACTCACCGTCATGCTATGACATGATATGTCAGCTAAGGTCACAGGTGAAAGGTTACAATAACCAATGGTAAGGGGGTCAGTAACTCATGTGACTAGTCATGACCATACATGTACAAAGTCATGATATAACTTAATTTTCACGTAAACAACTTTGATTTTTGTCAGGCCTTGAAGATTATCGCGGCAAAGCTAGTCTCTACTGCACGAGTAGTAGGGATTGTGCTCTAAAAGGTACCCGACGATGCCGGGGGCCGAATCCCGCATCTCCCACGTATCAGGTGAACGCTAAAAACCTGTAGCTGCATAAAGGTTAACAACCTAGCGGCATAGACTCCTCAATGGTGGCAGTCACCTCAAGACTATGGCTATAGACTGATTGTCATGCTATGTGGCTAGCTCTTGCAATTTTCTCGTGTGATCATGCGATGGACGGGAAGCTTCAACAGAGTTAACCAAGAAATAACCAAGGCCTAACAAAGCAAGGGCGACGAAATCCCGGATTCGCTGTATAACAAAAGAGGAAGAACAATAGCTTTTCCCTCAGCGTTGATGTATCACCAGTTTAATCGTTGCTATAAAATTGAATAGACATGACCCGACGGCAACTGAACCTTTACGCACTCGAAGGCGGAGACAAAGTAATTAGGAAAATATTCTGTCACTACCCATAGCTGGAAGAACGCCTCTGGGAGATTAAATTGAATTCTTATTTATATTCAACATTTCAAAATGTTGACGGTTCCCCTAACAAAGAGCCGTATATAAGGACAGCTTGAAGAGATGTTCTGATATCCCCTGGGCAGTAGGGGAAAAGAGAGTGATTGGTGTGATGAGATACTGGAAGTCAATTTGAGGCTTAGACAGTTTTGGGGACAGCGAGTCTTGTTCTTGATTCATTTCTTCCTTCTTGTTTTTCTTTTATATAAATGAGCGAAAAGCGATTTAAAGTTTGATGGCGGTGATGTAAAGATTCTAGGCCACGGTTAAAAATTGGTGAAACGTGAATGTACACGAAATTTAAAAGAAAGGAAATATAGCGAACTTACAGAGGATATCACCAAGTTTGTCAGACTGGTTGGAATGGTTGGTAGTGTGTGGCCACTACACAGAACATTCATAACAGTCAAAACTCCTGAAGATAGCCGGCTTGTGGCCGGCCCTTTCTTTCTTCTGCCCCTGTGTACTTACGTCTTTTAAAATCCGCTCCTCACTCTACTTTGATTCTTTGACCGCCCATTACAATAGACGGTATTCAAATGCAAATATATTGGTGTCATGTCTCTCTGGGGAATCATTCTTATTACTTCACAGTTAAAGCAGTAAGGAATTTAGGTAAAGCACATATTCTAGCAAGTTGTTGAAGAATAAATTGAGTGTCAAGAATATACGTACGTCTATAAGTCTCATAATTCTCGAATATGTTTGAAATGCATGAAATTCTTTGCAAGAAATTCAGTGTGTATAACGAAAGCTGATTTTTTTTTTTAACGTTGATGTACATCTTCCTCGTCGAGAAAATTTAGCCTAAGCCTTGCGCACCGAAATTTTTTTCTTTAGAGCATCGCCCATCGGCTGTTCACTCATTTTGATAACTAGCCTCGATATGCATGTACAAGGAGCCATAGTAGCCCAAACAATTTTCACCCGCACCATCACTTTCAAATGCAGCTTCCTTTGATAATACTGGGGATTTTCTGAACTACATTTTCGGAACCAACCATAATTTTAGATAATGTTGCATGCAATTCAGATATGCTAGCGCTTGAAATCACTGCATATATAATTTTTGTTTTCTATTTTAATTTCTGAACTATTTTTCTACCGCGTAAAATTGTTACAGAAATGGCATATTGCACTCTCACCTGCTGTAGCCCACAAACAGGTCTGCAGCATTTCAATTTCGCAAGTGCCTTATTCCAGGGACCTGCTATAAATCGAGCCCATTGCGTTTCTCTCGAATAGTCCTATTTTGTGCAGAACAGTGTTAGTCTCCTTACTGTGCCATTACCTGCATCAATCGCAACTTTCCCTGATGTGCCAGCAACTATATAGCGTCATCTGGTCACCGCGGGCAGCCGACGACGCACTTAGTGGCGGCATTACTTATAAAGATAAGCAACTAAAATGCGCCAAGATTCTGCACGAACTAGGCGACTGCCATGGCCGACTCTTCCTGTCTCAAAAGCTTGCCGACAGTTTTCCGGAGCTCGCGCCGACGAATGCTGACTATAGAAAATCATATGTGCCGAACGTTTCAGTGCTAGGCGCCAAGTGGATCTTGGTGGCATCCGTGCAGACTAAACGCACTTGTCCAGATTTTCTGGGCTAGAGTTTTATATTGATATACATCAAAGCAAGTGCAGTAACCACAACAAGGAAAGAGGACTTCTCTAAATGGCTCACCGACAACGACAAGAGTGGGAGCCTGCTCCGGTTTCTTACCGAAAATAATTTACACGAGTTTCTATAATAGGCCTAATGGCAAGCTTGCATAAAAAAAAAGAAAAAAAAATTACAAGCTCCCGGGAAATATTGCTGTAGGGTAGGATAACGACGACAGCAGTAGCAACGACAAGCACCAACTGTACGGCTCTACGGCCATTCTAAAGCTTCCTAGTAGCAGTGCAAATGATGGCACGCATGAGGAAACAAGACAGCCCCTCTCTGGCGACTTTCCATGTTCGCATGCCGCCCATGAGGGCCCATAAAAATATTTTCGTTGTTCACAGGGCTTCGACAATGGCTACTATGCACTTGTCATCACCGTAGTGATCTCGTAAAATCTCATAGCATGATCTCGTACGTAGCCTCAACATGCCCGTTTTAAGCGTGCGATTTCTAGAACACGTACTAGGTCTGCTCCGGGTTACTAATTGCAAAAGAGAGACTCAGCCCTGATAAACCCCGCCAAGGGAATGACAGTTTAAGCTTCAGCACAGACTGAACGAATTTCAGACAAGCACCAACTTTAAGTAACAACGCGAGAAAAATAAAACAATTTCTTTTCTTTCATTCCTCTCAAACATACTCAAAAACCACATGGGTTCCGGTGCCGGCGGGACGAAGGGTGTCTTAATCATGCGGCGAGGTAAAGGCCGTGATTTTGCTAGCTGCATCGAATGGGCTCCCAAAACGATGATCCGAGCGCGGACGTTCGGCTCCAAGCCGTGAGCCTCAGCTGCGACTGTACCCCCTGTCCAGTCAGCGCGCTCGGAGTTGAGCCCGGATGCCCATCCCATGCGCAGCGTCGTTGTCTAGCCTTGGTCAGCATGCTGCGCCTTATAGTGAACTCTCAGTCGGCTCTGCAGATCGAATGCCATCCCGCAGATCTCGCACGAGAAGTCTCCGCCTGTGCGATGGAAGAGTTTGTGCGCCGAGGCAGCTCCGGCGCTGGCGAACTCGGCGCCGCACTTCCTGCACGCGCGCTCGCCCAGGTGCGTCCCCAGGTGAGCAGCCATGGTGTTACGAGACCGACACCGCTGCTGGCATATCGGGCAAGGCAGCTTCTTCTTCTCCTCAGTGTTCGCGACGAACTGATGCTTGTACACATGGTGGGCCACAAGCTTACAGGGGTCTCTGAATATAAGTTGACACTCGCGGCAGTAATGAATTGTATCCGCACCCGCAAGCTGGACCGCCCGAAGACGCCGTTGCTGCTCCGTGATTTGGGGGTACTGCACGGAGAAAATCATTAGGTTTTGTATTGACTAGTATAAGCGCACAATTATTACCCTCGGCATGAAAGCACGATAACGTAACTACGACTGTTGTGAGCGAAAAGTCACGGTGGATGGCTCTGCCAGGCGGTAGATGGCAAGTGCACTGATTAGACGCTGGACTCTAACGTCATAACATCACGTGACATTGTTCAGTTTGTAGGAGCTGCCAATCTGGGCCTCGCTTTTGTTGCGAAAGCAACACTCCGACTAGTGTTCCTGTATAATACAGGAACACTAACTCCGACAGCCAAAGCGAGACCTCGGGTGGCTGCAACTACGCCGTGAAGAGGTGTAGCTACGGGCTCCTCATCAAAAATCAGCAGCCATGACATTTGAATTGACGCTACCCCTATGCCACGGGCAGGAGCCGCCAACCCGGGTCGCACCTTTCATATGGGAGGGTGATATCAGAATCAGCCTGCCAGAACCGTTTGCATTCTCGTTACCACTACGACACGCAGGCACGTCCATACGGTTGAAGCGTGACTTTATATGTGGGCTGGTAGCTTATGCTGTCGTGTCATACTCTTGTAGGATGAGCTTAAGTGTACCCAATAATGTAGCACCTTACACTGATAGGGAGTGATAGGAGAATAATGTAGCAGGCTAAATAAGCTTCCGCCGTTGCTTTCGCAATTCAATTAGGGTTAACCGGAGGTAAACCACAACTAATTTTTTGAGATGGGAAGATGAGATGAGATGAGTCCACTAGGAACCTTGGATTCAGAGTTCAAGTTAAACCTAAGCTACGCAGTTATATGTTCGTGAGTCTTGAATAAAGCGGGCTTTACATTTGTTGGTTGATAATGAATAACAATTGATAGCTTACCACTGAATGTCCACTAAGTGTAGGATAATACATGCACAAATTAAAAGATTAGTGTTTTACGACTAGTAAAGGGCATGTACTGCGTGAACAACCACTTGCTAAGAAGGCCGGCAGAATGGTTCCATTAACCCTTCGTGGTATTTTTAGGGTGTGAAGTTGACATGTTTCCCCTTGAAGGCGGGGCTTAAGTTGCCCGAGTTTTCTAATCAGAAGGACATTCAACGTTCTTTAAGCGCGAGAACAGGACCAGTGTGATGCCTCTATCAAGCTGCGCTTTTACATACTTTAAGTGGGCATTTAATCGGCCACTTTTCTACCTGGGGAATGCGCCCAGATTTCTGACAACGGCGAGGGCTGCTGGAGAAAATATGGCGGCCCGCGCTGGCCGCCATATTTTCTTCGCTCCATCCGTTCGCTTCGTGTCCGTCCGTCAGCGCTCGCCGTTCTGTTCGCGATTTTCACGTTTTAACCTAGTGTGCTGTGCTTGGACCTCTGTTCGGTCCCTGGCAGTTTCTGTTAGAGACGCCTGGAAGCGTATTTTGACAGCCGAGACGTGGCGGGGCCCACCGGCTGCGCTGCCGAGCGCAGTTACAAATTGCTCTACGAGTCGTGCATGCCCCCCCCCCCCCCTCGGCAATCCGCAGCGTCATCCCTATCCAGGTACAGTATCCAGAGTTCTGTAATATGGATTTTTTTGTCTGTGCGCCTTTGCTGTTTACTTAAATGCCTATGAGAGATTATCGCGAGTTTGTTTGCTTGGTCTGCGCAATCACCGTCGCTCATCCCACTGGAGGATACTTGGTTGGTGAAATGAGCGAGGATGCATTTTATTTTATGATAAAAGGATCGTGTGTAATTTGACGTAAGTTGGACTGGCGCTTAGCACTTTCCTTCCCATGCCGTCGACGCAGTAGTTGGCATTAGTCTCGGAAATAATCGGGGGCTGCGTAAAAAAAAAAAAAAACGTGCCATGGTAATTTGTGCTTCCAGTGATTGAATATTGATTGGTGTGCAATAGGCGATGACGAGTTAATAAAATATTTGTAATTAATTGATCAATTAATAAAATAAAGAAACAAAAAAAAAAGGAAAAATTGGAAAGTAAGAGTTTAAAAGTGTCAGAATGAAAAACCAGTGCTTGGTGATGCTAAGGAAGAAAATTTAGAATGTGTAATTGATTAATTGAAATAATTGAAGATTGTGTTCAAAAGTGTCAAATTGCTCAGAATGGAAAGCGATTGTTGCTGACGCATGCGTATTGGTGTATAAAAATATAAAAGGTCAAATAAAATAAAAATAAATAAAGAAATGATAGAAATATTAACATAACATACATAACAACATATAACATACTACACTTGTGTGCAGCATGTTACTTTTGATGAATTCATATTTCACTGCATTGTATTCTTTTCGCCCCTCCTGCTAGGGCCCAGTTAGGGCCTGCAGTATTTGATAAAATAAATAAATAAATAAATAAATAAATAAATAAATAAATAAATAAATAAATAAATAAATAAATAAATAAATAAATAAATAAATAAATAAAAGAGCTAAAATATAACACGTACGCGAAGAAAAAAAAACATCGTGCGTGTGTGTGTATGAGAGAGAGACACTATCGCGTTATACCTTTAACGGCGGAGCTTAAGTGACCCCTAATTTTTCTATAACGATATGATATAATATAAATCTGATTTTATGAACACAGCCAGTTGCACAAAGCACAAACACTTCGCAGTAATGTGAGTTGACTTTTCAAATATCTTTTCGTTTCAGGCGCGTTCCTCGAAGCTTCCAATGTCAGCGCTTTCATATGAGATTACGGCTTCAAATGTTTACTTTCTGACAGAGGGAATAAACAAGAAATTGACATATTTAAAAATTCCAGTGAATTTCAGGTAGCTGTGAATTAGCGAACCATCGGGTGACTCGAAAAAACACAAAAGTGAAGCGCACGCTTCGTTATTTTATCGGCCGCGCTGGCGGCAGGTATAAAACCTGTGCTGCGCACTCTGGACATGGACCGGTCGAAACGGGCTGTACGTGAGCATGTTACAACACACTAGTGGGATGTCATGCTTTTCTAGACGCCGCGGGTTTGGCAGCCGCTTGCTTTTGCAGCGTGAAACACGCACCTCGGGCGCACTAGACAACCGTATTACTCTCTGCACCAAGCACTACCATTTCGTACGACTGTAAAAAGTAGTTTCGGTAATCATGCCCGTGTCTTAAATCAAATACACAATAATAAATGTAAGCTACGTACCAAATGTTTTAAAGAACGTATTTGCACAATAGCATTCGTTACACATGCATTGCTTCTTCTCCCGTGTCCTCCATCGCAGCATAAGTTTATCCTTCAAGTTCACAAGGCGCGTGCAAAACAACCTTGCTGTTTTAGGTGATAGCACATTCTGTGAGCTAGCTCCCAGTCAGGGGGACGTGCAGTAATGCTTTACATGATGCAAGTGACCCTTGTAAAGCCGATTAGGACTACAAACGAACGGTCGCATACAGGCGTATACCTTGATTCCGTGCGCGTCTACGACGGTGCGCTGGCTGCAGAAGGGCACGCAACAACCGGCGACAGCTGGGCACCAAACGGCCATCCCCTTCTGTCACTACAAGGTAGTTGAATTCCGGCTGAGCTTGCCACAGAGGTCGAGGGCATCTCCTCTGCGACCGGAACAGCTACCCCCACTCACTCTAAAGGTGTCTGGGAGTGTGCGCACCGTTAAGGGCACATCGTTAATAATACCCCTAATTATTAACGGGTGACAGACGCCCATGATCGACGGCACCATACGAGGGCCCAACGGAGTTTCAACTTCATCATCTTTAGCCTCCTTTTTTTTTCTTCCGGACTAATTGCGTAGATTTCGCTGCGTTGCACCTGATGTATAAAACGAAGTGTAGTGAAATCTTTGTGGTGTTCATGACCTACTATAGCGTGTGTTTGGGAAGAGGAATTAAAAGACGGTTTTGAAAGTGCTGTCGCGTCTTTTGTTAAGGCGACGCTTACACATCTTAATCTTTAATGCGTTAAAAAAGCGCATTTTCCAGCGGCGTGTACATGTCGAGGTACTCCTCTGCGTCGCTGTACTGTGTTCGTGAGGGCAAGCGGGAAAAATGCCGCAGCAAGCTTCGAAAGAACAGTCGGAGAAATTACGAATGTGCCGCCCCAGGCTGCTGATGAAGCGAGCAGCCTAAGCTGCAGCATACGTTTGTACTATGCTAATAAAAATGAATAAAAACAAAGCAGCAGTAGTCGACTGCTACTTTCTAATCGTTCTACTTTTCATGGCCTGGCACTGGCCGCACTGAAACCAGTTACTGTTCTACATTTGTAAAGCGTTAATTATTTGTCTGTAACGTGCACAAGACTACCTGGGGCTCAGGTGTTAACGCAACCTATGCTATATTTAAAATTAGTTCTCATTGAAGGCAAAAACATAGAGCGTAAAAGTAAATATTGTGAATTGTGGGTTATTATTATGTCAGATACTCGGGTATCGTTTTAGCGATCTGCCTGTTTGCACAAACGGTTCGCAGGTCCAAACACTCTAGATGAGAAATGGTATAAAAGAATGCACGAAAAGGCGGAAGACGAGGGGTAACGTATTCAGGCTGGTATACAGCGAGCAGAGCATGCTGCGGTCTCGACGTCAATACAAGTGGGCCATAAGTATTATAATAATGATTTTTATCATTAATTTTTTCTGCGTTCTTTCACGAACAACTCCCGCCTGTCGTGGAAGGATAAATTAGCAAGAAAAGGTTTTCCTTCTTCTGATTCGATATTAAAAGCGGGGCTGTCTTATGACTGATGAGCTGAATAAGGTTTGGCTTAGTTTGTGATGTTTAACGTCCTAAAGCTACTCAGCCTATATGAGAGACGCCGTAGTGGAGGACTCTGGAAATTTCGACCACCCGGGGTTCTTTAACGTGCACTGACATCGCAGAGCACACTGGCGCTTTGCTTTTCTCCTCCACCGAAAAGTAGTCATCGAGGCTGGGATTCGATCCTTCATCATTGGGCACAGGTAGCCGAGCGCCATAACCACTGCGTCACCCCAGCGTGGCTGAATAATGAATCCGCACGTAAACGCGCCTCGCGGAGTCGATTGTTTACGCTTAATTGCGATCCCTCATAATTTCGAAAACGGGGATGGCTATCTTTTCACCATCAGCGTCCAGCTCTAAAGGCATATTGCAGCGATAGCTATTGACCACCGTCTCTACGATGAATGGCGGCGATTCTGAGGACGACGGACGTGGGACCTACCGAGTCCGATGATGTGTCGGAGTCATCGCTCTCCGTCGATGACCATCGGCGCTCTTCAGCCAGCGGAGGTAGGCCGACCGTGAGCACTGATACAACGGTTGCCCGGTCCATGGTACCCGACCCTGGCCTGATTGAGACCCAGCGGAGAAAGCCCGAAGGAGCGTTGGTGATAAAGGATATGGCCTCCGGTGGTCAGTCGGTGCGCGTGAGCCCCGAAGCGTGCGGCGGGAGCGTGGTAAAGAAGAAGACAGCACGCAGAGTGAAGAAAAAAAATTCACGGATGATCAACTAATTTTATGCCGCACATACGCGAGTGAGTTATTTTTCTACAGCATGCTATATGGGGGTGGGGGCTATATCATCGCCCATGTAAAAAAATAACACATTAGTGCTAATTTCTGAATAATTTATTTCGCAATAACAGCTACCTTTTAGCTTACCTAGATAACATTTGATGCCCTGTAGTTGCCTAAATTTTGTTCATGAGATCATCATAGGCTTGTGGTCAGTGAGATCTACACTATATGCATGCCACCTACTCAAGACATTACTCATGATTTTTCGAGATGGCACATTATTCTTCCATTTGAAAGAATTGAGCTGTCTGAGTTGGCAGATCCTTCCATTCATCCAAGCTATCTGTCTTATCATGTAGAACAACTCGCCGTACAACTACACGTTCGTCGACTTCCATGAGAGAAAGAAATGAGCCGCGGCGCCTCGCAAAATACTTTGAAAGCGAGGTTTCGTTATGCATCGGAACATTGAATTATTTCTATTAGTAGGTTCATAAAAGTAACTTACAGGCATTTCTTAGCTGACTCGAAATTAACCGTGACGCCCGAAGAACCTCGAATTCTGCGCGCCCGAAAAAAAAAAAAAAAAAGAAAACAGGTAAGAAAGCGTGGGGCAAGTAGGGCGTCTGTGCAGTGCTATAGTGTCAGCCACATCTGACGCAAGGCATTCAGACTATCGAAGGCAGTTTTAAACATACTTTACGTCACTCTTGGGGTTATCTGAGTATAAGAAATTGCGGGAATTCTCGCGCCGCCTTTGTATTGAAGTGCGGTGGTCTAAATGGGCCGGAAATCAGACGTGACCTGAATGGGATCATCACATAGCTTCGTTTCCCTACATAACCACCTTAGATTAGGAATAGAGATCAGCGCTGCTACTACCAGTTTTTTGCCCCGCACACTGCTTCACTATTGCTCTGTGTCTTGAGCCAAAGCTCTTCCTCCTGTGTTACAAGGCTTCGCTCTTCGAACGCCATAAATAAAACTCCGCTCCTAAACCTGCCGCTTAACGACTTCGTAGGGGCGGCGAGAAACTAAGTGCATGCAAACACATGAACAGAAAGTAGCATGGCAATCGGATGTCAACTTTGAGCAGTTTGTATTTATTGCAAATAGAGGTTTTTAGGGAGCTTGAACAGTACAAGTTTCCAGCAGGTTATTGTGCTGCAAGTTACTGAGAGCTGAACGTTTGTTTCTGCTCGCAATAAAAGCAGTGTCTTTCTTTCAGACCGATATTAATGAAACCCTCACGCAATAATATTTACCTTTTCCGTTTTGACTTCCACAATCTCCCGTGTTAGCTGTTCTCTATTCATTCTGACACATTTAAGCATCATCACCATAAGCCTGGTGAATCCACTGCAAGTCAAAGCCTTCTCCCGCATTTCTAGTGGGGCATATCAACGTCACTGATAAAAAATAAATGTCTGCAATTTCTCCCCAAACTAAACACTTTTTCCTTTTTGCCCACACTTCAAAATTAGACACCTAATTTCTGTTGCTTGGGAATCCATTCTGAAAGAATTTAATAATCCTTAAAACACTGACTTGAGTGCAGCCGCATGAGTGCCGCCAGGTTTTGAGTAAATACAAATATTCAAATATCGGGAAGTGGGCACAGCTAGCACAGGACAAAGTTACTTGGAAGGGTTTACGATTTAAAGCTTATGACGAAGGTTGGGAACTGTTACTGCGCTTCAAACAAGGACCAATGTGGTGTTATGACAGTAACTCGCCCATTATGACAGTAACTCGAAAGCAACTTTTTTTTCTTGTTAGTAAACGTCATGCATACAGTTCTGTTCATATCGATATCTATTTGCCACTTCTTCGGGCCCTGCCGGTGTGGCGCAGTGGTTACGGCGCTCGACTGTTCCCAAGGACGCGGGATTGAATCCCGGCCTCGGCGGCTGCTTTTCGATGGAGGCGAAAAGCAAGGCGCCCGTGTGCTGTGCGATGTCTGTGCATGTTAAAGAACCCCAGGTGGTCGAAATTTCCGGAGTCCTCCACTACGGCGTTTATCATAGCCTGAGTCGCAAACCTCACAAACCAACCAACCACTTTTTCACTCAAGGCAGAAAATAAAGAAATTGTGCTGGTTCAACACCTGCTGGTCGCCAGGGTTATTGATGACCGAGTAGAATACGCAATTGTCAGCGTATA
Organism: Amblyomma maculatum; assembly: GCF_055883805.1. Classification (NCBI taxonomy): domain Eukaryota; kingdom Metazoa; phylum Arthropoda; class Arachnida; order Ixodida; family Ixodidae; genus Amblyomma; species Amblyomma maculatum. The sequence continues at coordinate 428,860,421 of NC_139344.1, forward strand.
AGTGCAGACTTGCAGGTGTGTTATGTATTATTTCTGTGATGTTGATGTAAATGATAAATAGAAGCGGGCCCAGGGCAGAGCCCTGAAGGACACCTGGTCTAACGTAAACTGAAGCAGACCATTCACGTTTATAGGTAACAAACTGCGACCTTAGGTGCAGACAGTCCCTGATCCATTCTACGAACCTGTGGCCGCCTAAAGAGGTTTCGAGCTTTAATAAAAGTTTGCCGTGATACAAAGTATCAAACACCTTGGAGTAATCTATGAAAATGGCATCAACCTGGCTGCTGATTAAGATTAAGTGTTGTGGCAATATCTTGAGTAAATTCAATGAGCTGGGTGACCATAGAAAATCCACCTCGGAAACCGCGCTGATGGCTTGAGATATTATTAAATTAATATTATTCTTTGCCAAGTGTTCCAAAACTGGGCAGCATGTTGAGATTAATAAGATTGGTCTGCAAATGGTGATCATTTGCTTGTTTCCTGATTTAAATACTGGGATGACGTAGCCGTTTTCCAAGCACGAGGAACAGCGGAACAATCGAGTGATTTGTTTAAAATGATAGTTAAAGGTCTAGCATTCTATTCAAAGGATCGTTTCAAAAATGTGTCTGGTACACAGGCCAGACCTTAGCTTTTGGAGTTATCTATGTTTAACTGAAGATTATGGGCACCGGCAAAAGCTGTTTCGATCTGAGCAAGCGGTACTAACGCAGTGCTCATGAAGAAACGTAGATTGCAACCACTGCCAGTGCTGAAAAAAGACGAAGTAATTACTGAAGGCTTCAGAAATGCTTTTTGGGCAAGAAGAATGCTTATCGTCAATTATGAATGACGAAGAAGTTGGCTCAGTTGGGTTTATTTACTTCTAAAACTTCGACAGATTTTCTCTCATAAATTTTGTGAGAGTGCGACTGTAATAAAAGTAGCAGGCTGGTTTTATTTTGGCTTCCAGTGTTGATTTAAATGACCTTATGAGGGCGTAGTTGTCACTTCAGTGACGCTTACTGCGAAGGCGCTTGATGCGATGTGTCATCTGGATTATCTCTCTCGTCTACCAGGAGTGTTTAAGGCGGCGTTTGATGCGTTTGGTGGGAAAAACCTTGGCTGAACATTCGCGCAAAATATTTGTATATCTATCCAGAAGACCGTGGACGCTACAATGGTCACACCCAAACAAGAAACCGTCAAAGAGCGATGCTATCGTCTTGAGATTGGCGCCGTCATCAGCATAATTAAAATTCAGGACACTATGGGACACAGGCTTATAGGTTTGCACGTGATGTTAAAACTATTACAGCCTTGTGGTCTGATAAACCGTTAACAACGTGACATTCGGCGCCATTCTGTAAAAAGCTGCTGGTTAATAAAGACAAGGTCTAAAGAATTCCGGGAGCGCTGTGGAATCTGCACTGCAGAAATGTGAAAGCCTAAGCGTTGCTGGTGCGCATGGTGCACCACGTTTGCTCTTATTATCATTATCAACTAAATGCGCTGTCATCATTGCTAATATCATGATTGTCATTATCACTAATTACAGCGTCATTGTCATCGCTACTGTTATCCTCCCAGAACTTTGTGATCCCCCGATACAAAGGGGAATGGCCGCATCAGCATCAGCATCAGCATCGTAGACAAGGAGAATTATATGTGACGTGCGTTTCACGAATGCTTGTATGTAGTTTGTTTCCCGGCAATAAAGCAGAAGAAAAAATCCCGAGCGGGGCGCAGTTTGTTAAATCACTCGGCTGCAGATCCAAGTGATGGAGGTTCGACGCCCGGTGGAGACAGGCTTTTTATGTGTATGATGACGTCATCACGACGTCATTTTTTTGACAGCTATTGCGTAACCGGACGAATGAACGCCGACAGTATCAGCATTATAGGCTTTCGCCTTAATAGCATCTTTTCTGGTAGTGACATCAAGAACTTGTGTTAAGTGGAAACAGTCATATCAATTAAAGGGTCACACATGGCCTTATCACGGTAGGCAGAGGAGAGCGAGTGTCATTCCACACCTCGAACATTAAAATCACCAGCGATAATCACTTTTTAAAGCCTCTGTTCAACAATCACTGATGCTTCCAAATATGTCTTAGTTGCTACCAGGTTAGCGATACACAGCACGCACGACAATGACGACACCATAGGAAAAAGTTTACATGTGACACATTACATTAGGCGCCAGCAACTTCAGGTAGCAAACAAAATTCAATATTGTTTCTGATAAAGATAGCTACACGGCTAACCCGTCCTGAAGACCTATCTTTGCTTAAAACAAACTAGCCACAAGGCAAAAATTCATTGTCAGATTTGATCTTTGAGCCAGGTTTCCGTAACACATATTATCGAGGGATGACGGCATTCAACAAGTTAATAAAATTGATCTCCTTATTCACGAAGCTACGCGCATTCACGTGTACTAGTTAAAGTGGAATGTCATTCGGTGCTTTGAGAGTGAGTAGTGGTAATGCCAAGAGTGTTTTTAACAATGCGCTTGCCGACATCGTCCCACGTATATCGCACTTTTTTCACTATCAGCAGATAATACTGCAAGCGGGCCTTGTTAGAATTTTTTCTGATATCTTCAAAATGTCACCAAAGCGCCTTGCGTATCTGGAGCACTCGTGGTGACAAATCTTCCTTAATGTGCTCATTACAGATCTCGGTCTTAGATCTGGCGTCGAGTAGCCTTGTTATAATAGATCTATGTTCTTCCGTTTCACGCGCGCCGAACCTATGGCAGCACTTCATGTCTTTGCGATAGATTTCCAGTTTGCTGGCAATTGTCTCCATGACTAGTGTAAGCAGTGGATTAGGATACCCTTGTGTGATTTCTTTTTTACTAACTGATACCGCACTAATTTCGATGCGGTCGAAATTCACATCAGTCCTAGAGCATGTGCTTTTCACAAAAATAAGTACCTCCTCTCCTTTTCAGTTTTCTCGGCGTAACACAAATTTTTCATTATTGTACAAGCCATAGCAAGCCAGTCTGGCTGCTTCAAGGTTTACTTCTGTCAGAAAATCATCAATAAAACCCCACCTGACAATTTAACGCATAACTGACCCCAATGTTTTCTTATGCTTCGAGTGTTAATGGGCAGTACGCTGATTTCTGGGCTTAGTACATCTTCGCAGTCATCGCGTTGAGCACGTTTTATCCCACTCACCAAATGACTCAAATGATATCAATTACATTTTGTAGATCATTTTCTGCCTCAACCTTAATCACTAAAGTACCTTCAATCTTTCTTACGAAACTTTTACCATGCCACATTCAAACAAACTTGTAACCCTTCAAGATTACAACTCCTCTCCTCATCGTTGCCAGAACAGCTTTTTCTGATACCACGTCAGATTTTCGTTTATAAAAACATCTTCACTCCGGAGGATGCTCTTTAATAACCACATGTCTCAGGTGGCTTGGTCGGTGAATCTGACAATGCCTTGTGGAATTTTGTCTTTCGCTGCTTTCATTCAGTGTATTGCCTCAACCGGATACTTTTTTTCTGTCGCCCGTATTTAGAACTTCACGCTCAAGTCAATCAATATTGGGTGCAAATCCCGTGCTGTTTTTTCTGGCAGTCCATGCATTTCAATGTCTTTGCGCCTGGAATACCGCTCGGTGTTGTCTACGGTTTCTTGCCATTTCAGCGTCTTTTCCCGACAGTTTTTTGGAAAGCTGTTCTGATGTTTCCTTGAGCTTTTCAATTTCCGCATGCTGATTACGCTTCTTTTCCAGATGTTCATCGTATTTTGCAGATAACAGTTCCATTTATTTCTCCATTGCTTCTGATTTTGCACATTGGCGTTCTAGTTTCTTTTCAAAACTATCCCGACGTCCTAAAACTGCTATAAGCATTTTATTAATGGTTGACATTGCTTAGGCCGCTTGACCCCTCTTTATCTCCTGTATGTCTGTGGCCTTCTTCCTCACTGCTGCCTCGCACGTCTTACATTTCCAGTCAGTGATGTCTTGTCGCTCATATTCCTCAAAGTTTTTTTCCGCAATTCAAGAGCACTTCCCAGCATGATACTGTTTGCAGAAAAGGCGCTGGGCATCCCTTTTAGGCAGTTTGGAGCATGGCATACACGCTTTCCCCCCATCTTTAACACAGATATTCACCAAATGTACAGTCCAGTTGAGCATAGAACTAACCTCAGTTGTATCAAAATGTTCGTTTAAATAGGGGCAAGAAAAAGAAAAGCCGTCAGAGCTGTGTTCGCTGCTCCAGCGAACTACGAGGTGGGATCTTTCGCAAGTACTTTTTAAGGCTTGAAACGACCGAGTCCGTGACGTCACGCCACTCCCAGTTGCCGCGGCGTCATTCTCCACTGCGCTGCGAAAGCTGCGCAGATCACTTCCGGTCGTTCAGAAACTTCGCTGATCAGCAGGAATCCACCGGGCAGCTTGCTGTAGGTATAGTGCCTAGAATATACTGTAGGTGCCAAGTCAATGGCATGCGCCAAGATGTGTGGCCGGGGCTAGGGTCAAGAAAAAGTGGCCAGAGCTGTGTTCGATGCTCTACCGGAATGCTCCCCCCCCCCCCTTTACCCCAGTAGAGATCCCGAATCCCGAAGTGAGTGAACCTTTGTGGAATGCTCAAGCATAAACATATATGTTCCCAAATGAAATGTAAGGACCCGCACTAAATGTTCAGTTATCGCTAGTTCTGTCCCACCCTCATACTTGCTTGATGCTGCGCTGCTGTACACTCAGCGATGATCTATGAAATCGTCAAAACCCATGAACTTTTTTAAGAGCCTTATATCCTGCATCTTAATATCCTGAAGCAGCACTCATGTGCTGCTTCTTATTAATCTTCCTCAACAACAACGGTTGCAGGACACCTAATTACCATTAGCTGTGACACTGCGATAGCATAATGTGAGCCGCCGTGTCCAATCACATAGTGACAGCACTGCCACGAGCACAATGCATGACTGAACGTGCAATGAACTGTTATGTGCACATCTTTTAAACTAATTACAATATTTCATGTTCCCATGGCACACACCTAGCTACTCCCTTCTTTCCACAGAAGTGGAGAAAGGGGTGAACTCTTAGCCTGTTTTCCCACCTCCCTGCCGCGGCAGGTCATGGTTCGCTATTTCGTGTACCAACCGTTCCAGGTGGGAGATAGTTCATCATCAGCCGGACTACACCAATTGCAGGGCGGATGCTTTTTCCATACTCCTCCAATTAATCCGGTCTTGCGCTAGCTGCATCCACTTGACCCCTGCGAAGTCCTTAATCTCATCCGCCCACCTAACATTCTGCCGCCCCCTGCTACGCATTCCTTCCTTTGGCATTCAATTTGTTACCCTAAGCGACCATCGGTTGTCTTCTCTACGCACTACATGCCCTGCTCATGCCCAGTTCTTCTCGATTTTCACTAGAATGCCATTAACTCGAGTTGTTTCTGTAACCCACTCTGCGCGCTTCCCATTCATTAAAGTTACACCAACCAATTTTCTTTCCATAGCCCTCTGCATTGTCCTTAAGTAGAACCCTTTTTGTGAGCCTCCACGTTACAGCCCCATAGGTGAGTACAGGTAAGATGCAACTGTTGTCTGCTTTCCTCTTGAGCGATACCGGTAAGCTAGCTGCTAGTCATATTCTGCGAATACTTGCCAAATGCGCTCCATCCCAAACTTAATCTCCTAGTTATTTCCCTTTCATAATCCGAATCTGCTGTTACTACCTGTCCTAAGTAAACATATTCGCCTACCACTTACAGTTCTTCGTTACCTATTGCAAACCGCTGTTCCTTCCCGAGGCTGTTGAAGATTGCCTTAGACTTCTTCATATTATTTTTTTTGCTTGCCATCTGCCATTTGGATGGTAGGAGATGTGCGCCACTGGCTTTTCGTGTCCCTGGAGATATTATTCCAATGCACAATACGCCGTCCAAATCTGTAAAACACCAGGTCCGCGGCCAGGCTTCCCAAATGTACTTTGGCCTGCCCACAGGTAGAGCATTCTAGAAGCGTTGCGGAATTTCCTCACAGAAGATTAATTGCTTATAATGGTGCACTGAATCACAATTCTTGTTTGAAAACTGCTGCGAAGTTAAGATTATGGGTTTTTATGATAAAATAGCGTTGATACGCTAGAAACGCCGTACATAACATAGCACGAAAAAGAAGATGACACGAAATGACTCCTTTTTGTCCCGCATTGTACAGCTGGTGGCACACAACACGCAGTATAGTGCAAGAAGCTTTGAAATGTTTACGGAACACAGAACGATAAAACAATGATTTTGCTATGTTGAAATATGTACCGCGAAAATGTTTAAATACTTTTCTTTATAGCAACATAAACAAAATGATTTTTTCTTCCTTCATAGAACTGTTCACTGATTAGGTTATATTGATAAAAAAATGCACCTGTCTACCGTTCATATATTGTTCCTTCGTAGTGTATAATATTTTTTCCCTTGTGTATCACAACACAATCTTTTTGTAACGCGTGAACAGTTCATTCTATACCGCATGAACTGCAGCGGCGGCCATCATCGAATTTTATGGGTGAAGCCTATAAAGCGGTCATTGCGAACTGCTTTTTTTTTTTATATCACCCACGCTTTTTGTAAGACAAAAGCGGAATCAACATTCATTCATTCATTCCTACTGATCAGCTTAGATACCGTGAGATGTAAAACCTCGATGATTGTAGAGAGTAAAAAAAATTACTGAGTACTAAGTAATTCAGTAAGATTTAATCAGCTATTCTAGGAGGTATGCAATAGCAGTCGACGTCATTTTCTTGACTTGGCTGCAAAGAAGTGGAAGAGCTTGCATAAGGGAAATTTAAGACAAATAGCACCGCTCTGAACGTGGATTATCTGAATTACGGGGGTTTAACACCCCTAAGCAGCTCATTTCTTGGGTGGGACGCCGTAGTGCAGGGCTCGTAATAATTTAAAGCAGTTTGAGTTCTATAACGTACGCTGGCATCGCTTTCACCTCGAGGAAGCGGGATCGAATCCCGGCCTCGGCGGCTGCGGTTCGATGGAGGCGAAACGGAGTGGCGCCCATGTGCTGTGCGATGTCAGTGCACATTAAAGAACCCCATTTGGTCGAAATTTCTGGAGTCCTCCACTACGGCGTCTCCTATAGCCTGAGTCGCTTTGGGACGTTAAACCCCAAAACCAAACCAAACCTCTCCGTTTCGCCTGCATCGAAACGCAGCCGCCGCGGTCAGGATCGGACCCGGGTACTCCGGCACAGTAGTCGGGTGTCTTCCCACTGCACCACCGCTGCGGGGATGCAGCTGTTGTTGTTGCTGTGGCTGTAGGAAGAAGAAAAAGAAAATGCACGGGCCTGCTACTGGCTCTGTAGCTGAGCCACCTCCGCTGTTTCGTGCGGACAGAAGAGAGAAAGTAGAGAAAAAAAGAAAAAGAAGAGGATGAGAAAGACGCACGCCGCAACAGCCGTCGTCCACACCTAAATGGTGGCGGGGGCAATGACAGCATACAACAGATAAAAATTCGGTGGCTTGCTAGCCCCAACCGCAAGCGGCGTTAACCTACCGTCCCAGCCCCGTAGTGCCAGGAACAGCTATCTTTCACTAGCATGCAGCTGGCTTGCTGAGTAGAAACGTTCGAAGCAGCGCGGTATAGAGTCGGCCGGCCAGAGATGACATTTCATGGCATGTGACACACAGGCCTTAGGTGTCCACGAAGATGCCCTGAGGCAGTAAAAATGAAAGGTGGCTTAGCTCTGCTACAGTGCTCTAGTTCTATGCCTTAATGTACGTAGCGAAAAGCAATGACTACCTCGGAATCAGAAGAAGTTAATTTCTCCAGTCTTCTGCGCCGTTCGCCAGCAGCTATACTCTCCTTGACTTCCAAGTCGAGCGCGTCTAAGTTCACCGGCGTTCTATCATTTTTTACAGGAAATGAAAGACGCCGCATCTGCCACTCGCGGAAGGCAAGAAGTTCCACCCGGTGGCATTGGGGCGCACTCTTTCTCGCTTGTCCTCATAGCTGACGGCCGATGATTGAATGACTTAACTATTGTAGTCTTTGATATTTTCATATTGTGTGCCAATTTCAGTATCTGTCACTCGCAGATTCCAGCTATCACCCTCACGGTACACAAGCGGAATTATGAGGAGCATTTCACGACGTAGAGTGTGGCTAAGTAAACTAGAATATTGTATTCTAGTTCAGTATAGGCGTGGCACTATGTGCTCTGGTGCGGGGAGTAAGTATATGCTGCGCAGGATCAACCTCCTGCCTGGTTACCTTTACTAGATGCATGTATATGTCTCCCGGAATTTTGATGTGTGGCTAAAGTGAGGTCTCAATGCTGGTGTAACTGTGTATTGACAGGTCGCGGAATACGACCTGGCTAAACTACAGTGTACTAGAATATTGCCCGAAGTACTTCCCTGCAATAAAAAAAAAAAAGGCATGGCACAGCTGTAAAGCACTCGGCTGGGGATCCAAGGGATGGAGGTTCGATTGCCGGATGGAGACTAATTTTTGAAGCGAAAAGCTTCACTACGAGGGTCAGAGCCGAGTTACGCGTATGCCGCATGCCGTATGCGGTATGCCGCAACCGAGTGACGTCACAGCCAAGGCCAGCTGCGCAGCCCCCTCGCCAAGCTCTGCCGGCATTGCAGATGCCTATAGGAACCCATGAATTTGGAGGTCATCTCAACTATCACTAACCACCCCTTACTAGTTAAGGGGTGTTTAACTAACACTAACCATACATTAATTTGTACTCAGAAAGTGCAAGTCATGGTTAACTACCTCTAACCAATAGTAAGGGTTAGACGTTTCGAGACGTCCATAGCCGTCACATGGTGAGGTAATGAGCCGGATGTGACGTCGTCATTATCCGGTCATGTATAATAACCGAAAGTGATAATGACGTCATATCTAGTCATGCCGTCATGATTGGTGATGACGTCCCCAGGAGATTACGCAGCTGACCCTGCCGGGCGTTCCATCCCTGTGTCGGTGCGGCTCCTTTCATTTGGCGCTTCCTCGAAGGCCGCACCACAGAACATAGAAATAGACTAAAAAATAGTTAAGTCACTCAATTAAAGTAACGTCAAGCCTGTGGCGTCACCCATGGACCAAGCGGGAACCAATGGCAGCTGAACTGCAACTGCAAAGAACAGAACATATTAACCATGCAGAGTGGCAGCGAAACATCGAGGAAACAATTATACAGCTTCAAAATGGCCAAAAACGCAACTAATGATTCCATCATCTGGCAGTGGAACTGCCGTGGGTTCCAACGTAAGCGAGCGCTGCTGCAACAATACCTAGCGCAAATAAATGAAAAACCGCTAGCCATAGCCTAACATGAGACAAGTAAAGCAGCCACGCTCTAGGGCTATCAGGCCTTTCAAAGTGATAGGGGGGAGAAATAACGAGTCGCCACGTTCGTTAAAAGGAACATCACAGCCACGGTGTTCTAACACCGTAATCACAGCCATCACAGACGAGGTCAATTCGAAAGACATAGAAGTAGTTCTGCTAGAAATTTTAACGGGACGAAAGGAGGAACCAAGCTTACTCCTTCTAAACCTGTACACTACCCCGAAGCAAAAGGTGAGGTTCAGGGCCTTCTTTCGCAAAGCTATAGAGTATATTCTAGGCACTATAGCAAAGCGATCAAAGTGGCAGGAACCAACCCCTTGATAATAGTGGGAGACTTTAACTCTAGACACCAAGAATGGGGCTATGCGATACACGACCCTAAAGGCAGGCAACTGTGGGAGGCCACCTCCAGACCTAACCTTTACAAAAAACGTGACAAACCTAAACTGGTATAACTCGGAGCAAAATTTTGGCAGCGACCACTTTATCCAAGCCTCGGTCCTCAAAAAGGGGGTCAGGACGCATCGGGTGCGTAAACTGAAAGAAACGGAATGGGACAAGTTCAGAGAGATACGAGAAAGGGACTCCATAGAAAGCATTAGGAACATAGAGGAATGGAAATGAAAATGAAATGAAAATTGGTTCACGGGAAGGGAAAGGCGCAGTATCTGTCACACTTGTGTCTGTGGACACCTGAACCGCGCCGTAAGGGAAGGGAGGAAGGTGGGAGTTAAAGTGGAAAGAGAGAAAGAGGAGCCGTAGTGGAGGGCTACGGAGTAATTTCGACCACCTGGGAATTAACGTGCGCTGACAACGCACAGCACACGGACGCCTCTTCGTTTCGCCTCCATCGAAACGCAGCCGCCGAGGTCGGGAGGAATGGACAAAAACCCTCAAGCGACATGTTGAAGAGGCAATGAAAACGCTCGAAGGAGAAGACGCTCCAGAAACAGCCGATAGCAAACTACTGCACATGTGGGGGGCTAAACATAGCATGGAACGCAGGCTAAAAAAGCAAAGGTGGAATTGCAACCTCTTAAGGAAGCTTGCGAGACACAATAGGGAGATCGAGGATTACGCGGCCTCTTCCACCAGTCAGATGGCTTGCCTCTGAAGAGTTGGGTCCTCGCTCTGCAGTAGGGTTTCCCAGGCTTTTCTACTAAGTATTTTTGTCTTAGCCCCTGGGGAGCTAGCGCATTGCCAAATTACGTGGTTGAGGGTCCCTCTCTCCCCACATTGTTTGCATTTATCGTCCTGTTGCTCATCTTTCTGGACGTGATAGGCCCAGACCGGGTGGATGTAATTCCCTGCCTGTAGACGCCGCCATGCGATCGCCTCTTTATTGTTCAGACGCTTATCTGGTGGTGGCACCAGCTTTCTGCTTTGTCTATAATTTTCGAGTATTTCTGTGTAGTTTAATAGACGTTCGTCCATGTGCTGGCAATCAGGCGGCTGCACAGTTACCCGGAAGTAGAGATCTCGGGCTAACTCGTGTGCCGCCTCGTTACCAGGAACAGACGCGTGCGCTGGAGTTCATATTAAGCTGACTTTTCTATTCAGCTGTTTTCTGATCAGGATTCGCACCGCTTCTGGTGCGTTCCTGCCCTTTGCGTAATTGTAAATGGCTGTTTTGTTGTCACTAATTATGAATTTTGCTTCCGTTCCTACGCAAGCGAGCGCTATCGCAACTTCTTCAGCTGTTTCGGAGTTGCGGCTTCTGATAGCGGCTGCCGATACTGGGGCGCCTCGGCCGTCGACTACCGAGGCTACCGCCGCACCCGACTTCCCACTCGCCGCATCAACGCATGCAACTGCCTTTCTGTCCAGTGGCTCGAAGCGCTTTTTGAGTGCTTCTGCTCTCTTTTGCCTCCTTTCCTCGTTGTATATGGGGTGCATCTGTCGAGGAAGATGGCTACTCTACGCCGTATTTAAACCTTAGAGCAGAGGAAAAAAGAAAATTACAAGCACTCATTAGACGATGCATAAAGAGGGCCTGGGCCTACCAATGAGTACATCTACTGAGAAGCTGCTCGCTATGGGGGTACACAGTACGTGGGATGAATTATCAGAGGCAGTTAGAGTGTCGCAGCTCGAAAGGCTAAGCCAAACAACAGGTAGAGCTATTTTAAATATGGTAGGCCTGCAGACAGACAGAGGGATGCAACAAAAGTCCAGCATCCCACAGATATACTAATCGTGTGAAGCGTCTGGTGACGTCATGACCGGATGAGACGCCATCATGACGTCAATTCCGGTTATTATACATGACCGAATGTGGCGTCATGACGACGCCATAATCACAGTCATCTCTCTCATGATCATCATCACTGTCCCAGTAGAATTTATGTTCGTTACTTTTCGGAAGGTTCTTAAAGCCTCCTTGTCATGTAGTTCGACATGGGGAAGACCAGGCGGTGTACTTGAAGGTAATGATGGCAGAGCATATATTTACAGCAGAACGTAAATACAACTGGAAGAAACAAATTTACAAAAATGACGCTACGCGCTCTTTTACTCTTTGACTTAACAGGTTAGAGCCTAAGTAGAACAGCTGCGTTACATGTTTACGCATGGAGCAGACTGAACTAAACTCTAATCGCTCACATCCCGTTTTACACTCTCACAAGACTAAGAAACAGGGGCGCTCATTTTCAGCGGCCGGCCCCACACATCAATTGTCCAATGAAGGGATATGCTAGATGGGCACAGCCGCGTGGCAGCGTTCCCCCGTCAGTTGGCCTCAGCCTCTAACCCAGGGTACCGTTAGCAATACAAATTACAACAAACAAAAAGCACGGCGAAAGTCTTTCTGCGGTGAGGGTGTTGAACCCTCTCCTGTCGGGAGACTTTCTTCCCACTTGTCTCCCGCACATCAACGCCCCATCCACGCTACCACTGCTGAGTAAATGCTGGTTGATGCTGCCCCACTGGATTGCCACGCGTCACTAGTGCTTACTTTAAGAGCAATGACATGGAAAGGGAAAGACCGCCCAGCCGCTATGCTGAGGGCGCGGCGCCAGATGCCCAAGTCAAATTCTGAGTGCTTCCTTGGCGTTCTTTGTCGCATCAGCGGACAAGATAACACTGCACGCAATCGCAGTGTAAAAAAAGAAGGCTTAAGTAAAGTTTGGGTGCTCGTTATCGGCTAGAACGAAGGGTGCTATATATGCGGCAACCCGGCAGCACGTTCCGCTGTGCCTTTCCCTATGAATGGCCTTCGGTCTAAGAGGGTCCCACAAAGCCGGCGACGACGGTCCGGTCGGCCTTCCCAACACGCGGCACGCGTGCAGAAAGGGGACCTATCCACAATACAAGAATCAAACAAGCGGGTGGCGGCAGAATGCAGATACACGCACCTGGAAGGGATCAGATTCGAGCGCGGCTATACAGTCACTATATAACTATCACTATCATTATCGGCCACTACCACTAACTAGCGGGGGCATGGCAACCACGCTGGCTTGACGCTAGACAAGGAGAAGAAATATACGTTTATCACGTGCCCGGCGTGGCTATCAGGATGATTGACAGCTAAGTTGGACAGGATGCCGTGAGTACGACTCATTAAAGGCTTTCGCCTTTATAATGCCAATGACAACTGATTGCATCTGAGAGGATTATCGAACTCATTGGGAGCCTTTGGGTACCGAATGACGCTTGATAATACCAGGCCGTGCAAGCATGTTAGTACGGTTTGTTTATATCGAGGATCTGTATCTATGTGCCTCTTGCCAACATGGGCAGCATACAACACTACTTTCTTCATGAGCTTGCGCCTGGCAGGTGTCATGGCCGAGCACTGATTGATGAGCCGGCGGTGACGCAGGCGTTCATGAAATAAAATTAGTCGTTTCTTGTAGCACGAAATCCCAACGGCGCGAAGTTTGGACGATGTAGATGGTATACAGCCGCAGTCGTCCGCCAATTCAAATCAGTAAACGGGCTTCATTTTCTAGTCCAGACAAAACACATGCGGAGGAGGTCGCCATTGCATGGGCTACAACTCATCTCGCTTCCAAAGCAATAATTTCGGACTCGCGAGGGCCTGTCGGAACGTCGAGCAAGGCTGGGTATAGCCTACAGCCTTCTCCAAAACAGCGTATATACCGGGGACCCCGCTCGCTGGAAAATTGTTCGCGCTCCTGTTCATCGTCTCTCCAGGACAAATTATGGCCGTCTCATTCTTGACCGGTTAAATGTCAACCCAATAGGCGATCCCCATTCCACAGCCCCCCTCCCGACCTATGTACACAGCCGCCTCGTCGTCAAACCGCTACCAAATAACATGGTCCCTGGCCGACACGACGCGCGCCGTCAGCGCAAAGCCCAATCACTTGATGACATCTACCGTACCGACGAACATGCAACATACGTGGACGCGGCAAGGCAAGATGCAACAACACATGTGGCCTGTGCTACCACGCCGCAATCTACCCTTATCTCCGCCAACACGGTGCGCGCTTCCTCCCCCACCGCAGCGGAAGAAATAGCGATAGCACTAGCCATCACTGACCCGCCTACGCATAAAGTCCTCAGTGACTGAAAAAGAGCTATTCTAAATTTCTCGGCAGGCTATACTGCCTTCTTGCCGCACGTATCCTGCATGACTGCACTCCCGACCACAAAATTAACCTAATATGGGTACCCGCCCACGCGGGCAACTCTGGAAACGATGGGGCCAACCAACGTGCCCGAGAATTAACAATCCGGGCGGTCGGTCTCACGCATCCAGACGCACTCGCTGAAGCCCTCCAGACTTTCGACGAAATTACGGATTTTCACAATGAGACGCGACGCCTTTTCCGGCCTCTCCACCCCGACCTCGACCGAACACAAGCAACCCTGCTCCGCAGATTACAGACACACTGAATTCTTAGTCACTCCAGGCTATTACTAATTGCTAACGGGGAATACGACCCCGAATGTCCAAATTGCAGCAACGGAGAACCCGCCACTCAGGCGCACATCCTTCGGGGATGCGAAATAACCCGCCCCCAAGGGCCCTTCTGCCAGCTCCCTCTGTGGAAAGCTGCCATCAACTCCTCACCAAGCTATACAAGAACACACAACTTGCACTTATTTCGTGGGCCCCGGGATGTCGCCCCCACCTGGGGGCCACACTGAACCTACCTGCCCTAATTCCCGACATCTTGGTCAAATAAAGTCTCTCTCTCTGCGCTCCTGCTCACATGCGACTAGGAAAATGAGGCAGCTGACGCCGCCGCCAGCACGCTCTCTCAGCCCGACAATCAGGAACCAGAATTCAATCCTGTCTACTCTTTCAGCCCCGCCGGGGTGGCGCAGTGGTAAGACGCCCGACCACTGTGCCGGAGTTCCCGGGTTCGAACCCGACCTCGGCGGCTGCGTTTCGATGGAGGCGAAACGAAGTGGCGTTCGTGTGCTGTGCGATGTCAGCGCACGTTAAAGATCCCCAGGTGGTCGACATTACTCCGTAGCCCTCCACTACGGCTCCCCTTTCTCTCTTTCCACTTTCACTCCCACCTTCCTCCCTTCCCTTACGGCGCGGTTCAGGTGTCCACACAGCAAGTGTGACAGATACTGCGCCTTTCCCTTCCTGTGAACCAACCAACTACTCTTTCAGATATTGTTTTGCACAATCAGTCTGGCCATGCTCTTTATCCCCGCCCATGTAAAGACCTCTCAAAAGCGGAAGAGCGACGTCTGCTCCGCATACTAATACTTTGCTGTGCCCGTCAGCCCTCAAGCACTTTGACCATTGTTTCTCAGGCAACTATCCGCACAGTGCGGAAAAGTTTTCAGACCTCTACCACATGACGCGGGCCTGCCCATCCAACCCCGCTATCCCTTCCTAACCCCAACCCCACCCGGGAGGACTGGGAGGTGACCCTGCTTGGCTGCTCTGACCTACAGGCCCATAAAGGTCAGTGTGCAGCACGCTCTGGGAGCGGCCGACGCCACTGCAGTCCCGTACTAGGGACCTCACCTAGTGCTTGTGAGGACCAGCCCCATGAGGGTTGATCCAATCACGCCTCCCTGTACAGACTCATTTCGAGTTAATGTCTTCACCACCACCACCACCAGGCGTTGTATATTGCTACAACGCAAGTGAAAGGACACATATAGTCATGATTTAGGAAGGGTGACTTTCGCAATAATCATGACACATCACTCATATGCATGTGCAGCGCAGCGAAACTCGGTATATTAGCGTACTTTAAGCTTAGAGTATGTGCAAATATTACGCGTAGTCATGACTGATAGTCACAGTCATGACTTACAGCCACTTTAGTTGCTTCGCATTCTCACAGGTAAGCAATTTAAGTGTAACTGCCGAATTTTTTTCGCATCGAAATTTGTTGATTAGTCACTTCCCTTTCCTATAGGCACGTTTACGAGTCCCAATTTTGTAAGTAGCCCGCTTTGCCGTTAAATTCAGAGGGACGGACCATTTCATCTCTTGTGCATTTCCCCGTTCGGGGAAGCCATCATGAGCAGTTATCCCACATTACGTTTCTTCCTCTCCTCGCCTCTGTACACATCGCAAATACCCACTAGGGGGGGCTGGCCAGAGTTTAGTACAGGTTCAAGAATTGAATACATGATCAGGAATTATGCTCTAACATAAGTAACTGAAATAATTGGTTAACAGGAAGAGAAAGGCGAGTATATTAATTATAAATTATTGCTGGTAAAAAATTAAAAAACAAGTTTCTCCTTTCTTGCTGGCAGCTCACGTGCTACTGCTATGTCTTTTTCTGCTGCCCGCAACCGACGCCGCGCGGTGCACGCGCTCTGACCTGGCAGCGTAGACCTTCGTAAGCACACACTTTCCCAGAACCGCAGCGACGCAAGACTGGTGCCATGGATTCAGAGAATTCCGTGTGCCTCGTTTCGACCAACCCCCCCTTGCCTGCAGAAGGTGGACAGCTGGTCACGGCGCAGGATTTGTCCGAGTCGGTGAGTCCTTAGCATGTTCGAGGTCCGCAGCCATATCTCGTCGATCATCGCATGTCCGCCCTTTTACGTTCAGGTTTGGTCAGCAAGGTCTCTAAGCAGCGGAGTCTCTTCTTGTCAGATCCAAAGGCATCAGTCCTGTATTCAGCTGCCTTCAGCGTTCCCGTAATACTTTTGCGCTGTCGCCACAAGAAATACCGGCTTACCCATATCACATACGCGTTTGCGAAGCACGCACTCAGAAATCGGGAAGCACCGGTTGTTAACAGCCAGCGCTGGTTGCATTTTAAGCGAGAGCTCACAGAGCTTGTTCGACAGAAAGGCTGCGGCGTCGTAGTAGTAGTAGTGAGACGCAATAGTGGATAGCTCTGGAAATTTTGACCACCGGGGGTTTTTTCGCCTAAACATTGTATGGCTACCAGGAAAAAACTAGCGAAAAAAAGACGCAGGACAAGAGGAAACACATACAAACGCTGGCGACTGTGTGTGTGTGATGATGGTGATTGTGGCGAGTGTATGGGTTGCTCGAAAAGAAGTGCGGCCGCGTGTGGAGCGTGCCAGTGCGCGAGAGTTTGTTCGGGCAAGAGAACGGGACGGACGTTCCTGGGCGTCGCTGGCAGCTGAGTTCATCTTCCTGGGCCTGGCGTACAAGGCCGGCTCGCCAGCACCTGCCGGGCAGCGTATTTGGGTTTGCTCGGTACGGTGGCTCCGCAAGGGACAAGACGACAGAAGAGACGAAGAAAGCGGGCTGTTCCGACTAGCATCTACCGCCCCCAGGAGCCGAGCAGCCTAGCGATTAGCGGCGCATGCTTTTTCAATGGGAGTCATGTTAGACGCGGCACTAGCTTGAGAGCCTATACTACTACTACTACTACTACTACTACTACTACTACTACTACTACTACTACTACTACTACTACTACTAAATAATAATAATAATAATAATAATAATAATAATAATAATAATAATAATAATAATAATAATAATAATAATAATAATAATACACAAAGTAATATTTCTCTGCTAATGATTATTATTATTATTATTAGTAGTAGTAGTAGTAGACGGCCGAATTAACTGGCTAAATATCTTCACAGTTTTAATTAATAGTAATAATAATATTTGATTCACAGGAAGGGAAACCTGAACTAATCCGAAGCCCTCCACTACGGTTCCTCTTTCTCTCTTTCCACGTTAACTCCCACTTTCATCCCTTCTCTTACGGCGCGGTTCAGGTGTCCACAGACACAAGTGTGACAGATACTGCGCCTTTCCTTTCCTGTGAATCAATTACTATTATTATTATTGATTAAAACTGTGATGATAATATTTAGCCAGTTAATTCGCCCGTTACATACAGACAATTCAGTGCCAACCTCGTGAAACGAGTCTTCCTCTATACTACTACTACTACTACTACTACTACTAATAATAATAATAATAATAGTAGTAGTAGCAATAGTAGTAGTAGTAGAGGCTTTCTCAAGCTAGTGCCGCGTCCAGCATGACGCCCATTGAAAAAGCATGCGCCGCTAATCGCTAGGCTGCTCGGCTCCTGGGGGCGGTAGATGCTAGTCGGAACAGCACGCTTTGTTCGGCTCTTCTGTCGTTTTGTCCCTTGCGGAGCCACCGTACCGAGCAAACCCAAATACGCTGCCGGGCACCTGGTCCGGGGTCTGGTGCCGCCCAGCGCTTCGCCAGCCTGCGAACGACTTCCGGAGGCAGCTCGACTGCTCCATCGTTCCTGGCCGCCGCACTTGTGCTGTCGCACTGGTGCCTTTGCAGTGCCCGGGCGTGACCACCGCAGTACCCCGGACTGCGAAGCAGACGCCGGACACAGACGCCGGAGCGTGGTCTGCCGCGCTACCGAGTCCTCGGGGGATTGGGCGTGAACAGAGCCCGCGTCACACCCCGGCTGCTGGTCTTGCCTCAACCGGACGCCGAGCACCGGCGGACTCGCCTGCACCGGCATCGAGTGCACGAGCGGACAAACAGAAGTAGGACGGTTTTGTGTTTGGATATGTCCCACTAGGTAGCAAGCTAGGCTGTATGCATGTGTGTTGCCGTGATACGTTGGTCAAGAAAAGAAAAGCGCGCGTGTGTCTGTGAACCTGATCTGTTACATGCCGGAGCTCCTGAACGGACCTGGGCCCATAGCATAACATCACAGTGTGGTTGTGCTACCTGTTGTCCTGCGTCTCTTTTTTCAGTTTTTTTCCTAGTGGACATGAACCAAAGGGCCCGCAATACTCTTTTGAACCGCATTGTAGGGCTATGTAGGTATGGTGCTCCAGAATGTAGATGGGTTTCGCATGGGAGTTGCAAAGAGGAACTATACTCGGCGACAACTTTCTGTGACAATGGAGCCAAAGCTACGGGGGCGAGGCTTTCTTAACTCTGTTACTACGCCATGTAGTTCTGAGTACTACCTGCAGCCAATGCTTGTTCAGCTTTAAGAGTTTCCTTGGCTTCCACTAAGCAGCAACATGTTCCTTTACGTCGCTGATGATTTACAAAGATAAAGTCGCGGCTAATCAACACCGCGCACGACGTACGCTGTCAAAAACATACACGAGTTACGGACGAGTTACGAACGCGTTACGAATGCAAGTCTGTCAAAAACAGACGCGCGTTATGAACGCGCGCAGAAATGGGCGGAGAAAAGCGGCAGACGCAACACACCTGGCACATGGCCTCGCGTACGCTGCTTGAGCTTTGCGAGATTGTCGATAGGTCGCGCAGCCTTCCAATGCACTGGCTAGTACTGTAGTAGAAGCCTGAATAAAAATGAAATATGGCGTAGCTCTGCTATGTCTGAATATACGTAGCAAAAAGCATTGACTACCTCGGGATCAGAAGTTAATTTCTCCAGTCTACTGCTCCGTTCGCCAGCAGCTAAACTCATTGGCTTCCATCCAGTCTACTGCGCCATTCGCCAGCAGCTAAACTCTCCTTGGCTTCCATGTCGAGCGCGTCCAAGTTCACCGGCGTTCTTTAATTCGTTTACAGAAAAGGAAAGGCGCAGCATCTGTCACTTGTGGAAGGCAAGAAGCGCCGCCCGGCGGCATTAGAGCGTACTCGTTCCCGCGTGTTCCTCATAGCTACAGTAGCTATAGTGCTCTAAGATATTGTCTAGACCACGATATCATAGCTGACGGCAGATGGGTGACGTCACATGCTCTGTGGTTGTTGTTGTTGTGGCTGTAGGAAGAAAGAAAATGCACGGGCCTGCTACTGGCTCTGTAGCTGACCCACCTCCGCTGCCTCGTGCGGACAGAAGAGAAAAAAAAAGTGATTTATTTATAGGAAGGGAAAGGTGCGGTAACTGTCTCACTTGTTTTTTTGTGGACACCGCAACCGCGCCGTAAGGGAAGGGAGGAAGATGGGAGTGAAAGTGCAAAGAGAGAAAGAGGAGCCGTAGTGGAGGGCTACGGAGTAATTTCGACCACCTGGGGATCTTTAACGTGCGCTGACATCGCACAGCACATGCCTCTTCGTTTCGCCTCCATCGAAACGCAGCCGCCGAGGTCGGGTTCGAAGGACAGAAGAGAAAATAGACAAGAAAGAAAAGAAGAGAGAGAGAAAGACGCGCGCCGCAACAACAGCCGTCGCCCACCACCACAGAAGCGTTGGCGGGTGCAATGACGGCCTACAACAGATAAAAATCAGTGGCTGACTAGCCCCGCCGCAAGCGGCGTTGACCTACCGTCCCAGCCCCGTAGGGCCAGGAACTGCCACCCTTCACCACCTCTCCGCTAATGCTCTGTGGTGCGGTGTTCGAGGAAGCGCCAAATGAAACGCGCCGCACGGACACAGGGATGGAACGCCCGGGGTGGGGGAGGGGGGGGGTCTGCTTCGTATAGACAAACACCGTGTTTACAAACAAAGGGGGCGCTCGCGGCGCCGCAGCCGACTGGGGGTGAAAAATAGGGTTAGCGTCCATAGGAATACATGGAATCGAAATATTCCAAAGCAGTTTTCTCATTTCACGGGGCACCTGTGATGTCGTTATTCGGTACGAAGCAACTATGAACATCCTACAACAGATCGTCAACATATGAAATCTCATTACCGAGGCGAAGTATTTTTAAAATACCGCGAATTATGTGGGGGTGCGGGTTGGGAGGGCGACCCGTAGAAATACTTGTAAACACAACTTACCGGAGCATTTTTCTCATTTCGCAAAGCATCAGAAGTGGTGGCCGTTGACCCGCGCTTTGAAGAAGTGTGTGATAAAGTATGGTGTGTCATTACGGAGGCAGTCTACTTTAAAAACTCCCCGAATAATCTGTGTTTCCAGACGCCGCCAAAATGCAAGCTGCAAGGTGTAGCGAATCGCGCAGTTTTGCTTACAGTCTGATATGCTGCCGCATAGGGTAAATAAGCTTGATAATCTCGCTAAAGTGATACTTCCTAGACAGAATTACATTTAAAAAGCAGTTGACAAACGCCATACGACAATATAGACCAGACGAGATTCGCGCATTGCAGCAGACGACAGCGCAGCTAGCGGTACCCACCGCGGCCGCCTCCAGCTCGGGAGCGTCTGCTGGCGACAGCGCCGGTGATGCATGGTCGTCTGCAACTGTGCGCGGTTAGTTTATCGTGCTGTGAGCGGTCCCGCAAGTCGTCAAACTTGCATTAGTTGCAAGAGAATGTAGTGTGTCATGCAACATGACATGGGGGCGTCGTACAAGACGTTCACCAAAAATGAGAAGGGTTCAACGCTGCTGAACGGAGCACAATGTTGCGGCAAGTTGTGTCTACATGTATTTCTATGGGTCGCCCTCTCAACTCGCACCCCCATACGTTTCGCGGTGTTTTAAAAATACTTCGCCTCGGTAATGAGATTTCATACTTTCACGATCTATTTTAGGATGTTCATGGTTGCTCTGTGCTAAATAACGACATCCTATGTGCCCTGTGAAATGAGAAAGCTGTTTTGAAATCTTACACTTCCATGTACTCCTATGGGTGTTAACCCTATTTTTCACCCCCAGTCGGACCACGCTAGTGACAGAAGCGCCACCGCATCGTGCTTACGTCACAGATCGGTGTTGGTCTATATGCGCGCGCGCGTGTGTGTGTGTGTGTGTGTGTGTGTGTGTGTGCGTGTGTGCGTGTGTGCGTGCGTGTGTGTGTGTGTGTGTGTGTGTGTGTGTGTGTGTGTGTGTGTGTGTGTGTGTGTGTGTGTGTGTGTGTGTGTGTGTGTGTGTGTGTGTGTGTGTGTGTGTGTGTGTGTGTGTGTGTGTGTGTGTGTGTGTGTGTGTGTACAACTTTTATTTCCTCCTGAATGGAGACCCTTCACTCCCCGCCACCGGCACGCAGGCCTAGAGGATAGGGGCCGGGACCTCCGCGATTGGAGGCAGGCAAAGAGGTCTTCGTTCTTTGCGGCCTCTTCCGCCAAGCAGATAACTTGCTTCTGAAAAGCTGGGTCCTCGCTCCAGAAGGGTTTCCTAGGCTTCTCTATTTTTGCCTTAGCAATCTCCTGGTTGAGAATTGCGCGGCACCGGGATTGGAGCCCCGGTCCTCTTGCCTGCGAGGCGGATGTTCTACCGCTACGCCACCGCTGCGCTGGAAACTGACCCTGGCAACGTTTAATGCTAGAACCCTAGCTAGTGAAGCTAGTTTAGCAGTGCTGTTAGAGGAACTAGAGGGCTTTAAATGGGATGTCATTGGGGCTTAGGGAGGTTAGGAGGCCGAATGAGGCATATACTGTACTGAAGGATGGGCGGGCATGTACTATGTTATCGAGGTTTACCAGAGAGCCGACAACTAGGAGTAGGTTTTCTAGTCAATAAGTATATAGCGGGTAATATAGATGAATTCTATAGTATTAATGAGAGGGTTGCAGGCATCATAATTAGGCTTAATAAGCGGTATAAACTGAAGGTTGTACAGGCCTATGCACCTACATGTAGTTATGATGACCAGGCAGTTGAAAGCTTCTACGAAGATGTAGAATCGGCAATGCGAAAAGTAAAGACGCAGTATGCTGTACTAATGGGCGACTTCAATGCCAAGGTAGGAAAAAAGCAGGCAGGAGACAAGGCAGTAGGTGACTATGGCATTGGTTCTAGGAATAGCAGGGGGGAGTTATAGTTGAGTTTGCAGAGCGCAATAACTTACGTATCATGAATACCTTCTTCAGCAAACGGAAGAACCGGAAATGGACATGGAAAAGTCCTAACGGAGAGACTAAAAATGAAATCGACTTCATAATGTGTTCAACCCCCGCCATTATGCAAGATGTAGAGGTAATCGAGAAAGTGCGATGCAGTGACCACAGGATGGTGAGGTCCCGAATTAGCCTAAATCTGAAGAAGGAACGCAACAGATTAGTAAAAAAGAAACCCATCAACGAATTAGCGCTAATGGGGAGGGCAGAAGAGTTCAGGATCTCGCTACAGAATAGGTATTCAGCTCTGAGGATGGCGACATTACCCTAGAGGCAAGGAACAATAATTTCAGAGATATCATTACTGGTGCGCAGTAGAAGTAGGCCGTAGGATAGTTAGACAGGATACCGATAAGCTGTCTAAGGAGACGAAAGATTTGATTAAGAAACGCCAGAGTATGAAAGCTTCCAATCCAGCAGACCAGATCGAATTGGCCGAGATATCAAAGCTAATCAATAAGCGCAAGGTGGCCGATATAAGGATGTATAACATGGAGAAAATTGAGCCTGCTGTAAAGAACGCGAAAAGCCTTAAAGCGGTAAAGAAGAAGCGGTAAAGAAAACCAGATGTATGCGATAAGGGACAAGGCGGGCAACGTCATCACTAATATGGACAAGATAGTCAAAGTAGCCGATGAGTTCTGTACAGATCTCTACAGTAGCCAAAGTAGTCAAGATCGTAATGAGATTGGCGGTAGGAAAAACAGTCAGACGTTCCACCAGTGACGAAGGACGAGGTCAAAAAAGCACTAGAAACTATGAAAAGGGGGAAATCAGCTGCAGAGGAACAGATAACTACAGATTTGCTGAAGGACGGGGGGGATATCGCGCTAGAAAAACTGGCCACCCTGTATACGCAGTGCCTGGTGTCATCGACGGTACCGGAACCATGGAAGCATGCAAACATTATCCTCATTCATAAGAACCTTAAAAATTACAGACCAATCAGCTTACTGCCTGTTACGTATAAGGTATTTACTAAGATAATCGCTAATAGAATCAGGACAACCTTAGACTGCAATCAAGCAAAGGATCAAGCAGGGTTTCGGAAACGGTACTCTACTATCGATCATATTCATACCATCAAACAGGTGACAGGAAAATGCTCGGAATATAACCAGCCCTTATACATAGCTTTCATTGATTACGAAAAAGCATTTGACTCAGTTGGAACCTCGGCGGTGATGCAGGCATTGCGAAATCAGGGGGTAGACGAGCCGTACGTGAAAGTGCTGGAAGATATATATAGTGGCTGCACAGCAACCATAGTTCTGCATAAAGAAAGTAACAAAATTCCCATAAAGAAAAGTGTTAGGCAAGGAGACACAATCTCCCCAGTACTATTCATAGCTTGTTTAGAGGAAGTATTCAGAGACTTGGAATGGGAGCAATTAGGGATAAGGGTAGATGGAGAATACCTCAGTAATCTGCGATTTGCTGATGACATTGCCTTGCTAAGCAACGGGGCGGATGAAGTGCAAATAATAATTGATGACCTAGACTGGAAAAGTAGAAAGGTAGGCTTGAAAATCAATATGCAGAAGACTAAGGTAATGTTCAACAGCAGAAAACTAAGGTAATGTTCAACAGCAGAAGACTAAGGTAATGTTCAACAGCCTCGGGAAGGCTGTTGAACATTACACTTGCAAACGCAAGTATAATGTTTAAAAAGATATTTGTGAAAAGGGGCCACAAAAGTGTCAATAAACAATTCATTTACAGGAAAGGAAAGGCGCTGTATCTGTCACACTATTTTCTGTGAACACCTGACCCGCGCCTTGAGAGAAGGCGGCAAGGTAGGAAAGTGGAAAGAGAAAATGGAGGTGGCCGAGTGGAAATAATAAACTCTTTATTTACACCCAAAAAAGGGAAACCAGCCGAAAGGCCGGTTGCACTGCTTAGAGAAGGTCAGCAGGGATCCCTTGGGACTCTGCGGCCTCCAATGAGCGCAAAATGAGCTGGCGCTGATGGACGAGCTCGGTGGTATGCAGGAGGGACTCCCACGCATCCACTGTAGCTCTATTGTCTGCGTTGTGTCGTATACATGTCCACACGATGTGAATGAATGTGACCGGTTGTGAGCAGGTGGTGGTGAAAACTTTTATTGTCTGGAAGAGGCGACACCGAAGCTCCGGCACCGCTCGCAGGCGTCCATGGAGCCCGATGTCCCCCCAAGAGTACACCATACCAAGAGGCAGGGGCTAGTAGACAAAGCGGTTCGCCGCTTCGGCTGCCAGACGGACAATGTTGGCCTGTGTCGCCGGGTCTTCGCTATGAAGCGCGGTCTCCCATGCTTCTGCGACCTTGAATAAATTGTAGCCCGGGGAGTGGCTGCACTCCCAGAGGATATGTTTTAGAGTTTCTATATCTTTACAGATTTTGCAGAATTGGTCCTCCGGATTTCCAGTTTGCGTGAGGTATCTCCATCTGGGAGACATGTGGTTCTTGGCTTGCAGGCGGCGCCAGGTGACTGCCTCTGTGGATGTGAGGGACCTATCTGGAGGTGGATATTTCCGCCGTCATGACTTCGTTGTAGGTCGCGAGCGTCTCGACCCTAAAGTTAGGTTGAGGCCGGCATCCCCCCCCCCCCCCCCCCCCCCCCCGGATAATGAGCGCTCGGGCAAGGGCGTTGGCCGCTTCGTTTCCTGGTTGTTGGTGTGAGCGGTGGCCCAGGTTAGGGTGATCCCTCTGTCAATGTTGCTTTTCGATAATATGTTCAACGCGTAGTGTGATATTTTGCCTTTGCAGAAATTCCTTATTGCTGATTTGCTGTCACTGATGATCACCTTCGCGTTCGTGCTAACGCACGCTAGGGCGACCGCCGCTTCCTCCGCTGCCGTGGCGTCTACTCCGCTTGTATATATCTTGCCTTGCTCTATTCCGGACCCGTCGACTACCACCGAGACAGAGTTCCCGTCATCGTCAAAAGCGGCGTCTGTGTAGGCAACCGTCTCGGGTGGCATTCTGCTTAGTTTACCGCATTCTGCTTAGTTCCAGAGTTTCCCGCGTGGGCGGGTTACCGAGACTAAGTGGATTTTATGATCGGGAGTGCGGCCGCGGAGTATGCGTGCGGCGGTTGGGCAGATAAGGTCTTTCGGATAATTTTGAATCACACGTTTAGAGTCACTAAGGACTGTGTGCGTACGCGGGTCGGCGATGGCCAACGCGATCGCAGTTTCCTCTGCCGCGGTGGGAGAGGAAGCGCGAACCGTGGCAGCAGTAACAAATGTGGAATGTGGCGAGGCCGCGCATGCGACATAGAGATTGTCACTTTGTCTCGCTACATCCACGTAGCATGCGTGGTCGTCTGTAAGGTAAGTAGTGTCAAGTGCCTCGGCCTAGATTCGGCGGCGTGCGTCGTGGCGCCCAGCCAGCATATTCTTGGGAATGGGTTTAACCGTGAGGCGGCTGTAGACCTCTATAGGAAGGGGAGCTGCGTGATATGTATCTCCGATAGGAGTTACGTGTAGGCGGTCAAGTATAAGGCGCCCATTCAGGCATGGTGCTAGCGCACAAGGAGGACACACACGGCGGGTAGGCGGACAGGACTTACAACTGAAGTTTATTCCGGAAAAGACACGCTTATACTTTTTTTTCCTTCTCCTTAACATGCTCGCTGGTGCCGCCTTCAGTTGCAGTCGCGTCAGAAGTGATAAAAGCGACTTAAAAACGCCACGTTTACAGAATGCACTGAGAAGATTAAATTCGATAATTCTGAAATGCAAATAGGACGAAGAGCATGATGAATACGGTACGAAAAATCCTTACAGAACCAAAATATAAACACAAAATAAAACCGGTGCGGCGAAAGAAATCTTCAAAAGGTGACGTGAAAGCTAAAACGGACATGAGTAAAGGCAAGCCGAGGTGACGTTAGATGAAACAGACAAAACAACCATAAAAAGATAAAAAGTACACCGCGATAACCCAACAATAGAAACAGCAACAATTAGATGCGCCCATACCTGGTACGTGAGAGGCGGTGAAACTGTGCGATCTTATGGGCTTCGATGAGTTCTGCAAGAGTGTTGTAGACACCCAGGGGGAGCAATCGCGTACTAGCATAGTGGGGCAGTCCTAGCGCTGCCTTATATGCGGAACGAATCACGCTGTCCACTGCTTCCACATCCTTCTGGCGTAGGTGGTAGTAAGGGAAGGCATCATAAACAATGCGGCTAATTAGAAAAGCCTGGGTTATCCTACAAAGTTCCTCCTCTTTCATGCCTCGGCGGCGAGTGGCAATGTGCCGAATGAGGCCGTTAATCTGATGGGCTGTAGCCCGGAGACGTTTGATAGCCTCCGTGTTTGGGGTTCTATTCTGCACTATCATGGAGACATTGCTTTACGCGCGGGCGTCCGAACGTGTGTTGCGCATGTGACAGTGACAGCATTGCGTGAGAGCCAAACTTTCACGGCACGGACCGGTAAATATCAGCACCTTTCTAGGTGGCGTTGTCAACATCCCCTTTTTGTGACATGCAGCCGAGCACCTCGGGGCAACAAAAGCGACTATGGGTGATACGGTCGGCGGGGCCGAATCCTGTCCACCATTGCTGGGAGTGTCGGCTGCGGTTCAGGCGTATCGGCAAGCTCATCGCGCACGTGGTCTACAAGCACGACTTCGACGGCGCCGGCTGGAGAAGCAGGCTTCCTTGTCCTCTCTGCAAGCTCCGGTGCAAGTCACAGGGCGCCATGGCAGCGCACCTGGGCATCTACTTCGGCGAACGCGATTGCAAGAAATGTGGCGCGCAGTTTTCCAGCTCCCGCACCGCCGCGGCTCACGGTTACTTCCATCGCAACGCGGGGCACTTCAAGTGCGGACGGTGCGAGCAGCGGTTCGCGCGACTGAGCGACCTGAAGGAGCACAGCCTGCTGAAACATGGCCGAGTTGTGCGCTGTCCACCCAGTCTGCCTGAGTCAGCGCCTTGCTCATCCAGCGAGTAGGCTTCCAAGGGCAGAATGGGCAAACTGCACACCACCCGACCACACTACTGACCTCACTCAACCCGGAAATCAAGGCGTACTGGAATAAAGTGTCTGCTCTGCACACCCAGATTACTTTCGTACCACGCCCCCTAAGCCAACCGGCATTTTGCACGCACATTTCACCTAAAAGTGTTTACAAGTCATGCAATCTTATCGCCCCTGAAAACACAGAAAGAAAATAATAAAAGGTTTCTACTCTGACAGCACGTTTGGAGTCGCTAACAAATTCATTACCATGGCCAATGCTATAGCGGCTTCTTCGGCCTTCTCAGTAACACCTGTATTCACAGACGCAGAGATTATCCTGATGCCTTGAGATTCGACTGCCGCTGGCGAAAGGTGTCCCTGCTGCTAAGCTTCTTGTGCATTGCTCTGGCCCTGTCCTCACGCCAGTCGGCGGGTGGGCGTTCTTGGGGAAGTATCTCAAGATGCGTGCGTGCCTCTTAACAGCGAGCAAAAATCCATGCGTTACAGCTGATCTTCACGCTACCTATGCCCTTTTATTAGCTTAAGGACTACAAGAATTGTGCTTACAAGTCCAGAGGCTGCCTTGCTGTGAACTGTGCCCGAATCCTTAGTTTTCGGTGCTCTCTGTCCGGTCACCGCTAGGAGGAAGGGTAGCAATCGTGTTTGGGCGCCCTCAAGAGCAGCGTCATAACAGTGCCCTCCTGGTAATCGACACGAGTTTAGACACAACGGCTGCAATGGCTGTCATGAGTGAGGTGGATTCCCATTTTTTCAAAAATGGACGAAGCGCTAACATTCACTTGTCCGCTCCCGTGTCTTGTCCGTGTCTTCTTTAATGTGAATATGTTGTTAGCGCTAACAACACATTCACTTGTCCGCTTCCGTGTCTTGTCCGTGTCTTCTTTAATAATGTGAATGTGTTGTTACCGCTTCGTCTATTTTTGAAAAAAAAAAAAATGCTGCACCAACTGGCCCAGCAAAGTCTTTTGTGGATTTCCATGATTGTAAGCTCGTACTTTTTAGCTCTCCCGAACTTTTCAATTGGATGATATAAAAAGAAAAAAGTAGACATGGCGTAGCTCTGCTGTGCCAGGATATACATAGCGAAAAGCAGTGACTACTTCGGGATCGGATGGTTAATTTCTCCAGTGTTCGACGTGTCGTGACGCTGGGGCTATGGCGACCCGGCCTTCACTTGGTAGCGTGCAGAGACTCCGGGTTGAAGAAGGACTGAATCTTCGAAGTTGGTAAAATATGTACAAGCAGGTTTACTGGCACTTTGAGAAAACGTATTTACAAGAATATTTACATGAAGAAGAAGGGTACATCAGCAAAATGACAAGCGTTAAGAGTTCATAGCGAGAAGCGACTGGATGAGCCGTTTACCCAGGGCCCAGAGCGACATTTCGTGCTCTGCAGCGTCCTTAAAAACCCCCTATGTCCAGCCCCTCTCTGAAGATGCTGACCAACCAAATCCAGGGCACGCCCCTCAGGTATCGGCATCCAATCGAACACATCACTGCACTGATGGTCTGAAGCACTGACTGGTCCGGCATTCATTCGTTGGGCGTGATCACTTGTTGGCGGGAAAGCTTGGGAACGGCGAGGAGAGGAGGTACATTTCTATTCTTCAGCAAAGAAACCACAGGCTGGTTCTGGGGGTTTTACTTCTCAGAAACCCGAGTGCACGTGGCGCCGCATAGGGCTCCCAACATGGTCCCTTTTCGACAATTGCAAATCTTTCCTGCATTCCCGGGAAATCACTTAATGGCCGTATGAGTCATGCTCTTCTCTTGTCCTGCACGTCAGCGGACATGTCACTCTGTCGTCTCCTTTGGATAGGAGGCATTCATCACTGGAGGATAGCACTTCTCGACTGGAAGGGTGAACAAAAGAAAGCACTTCCTGCTATTTCCCGCAGGGGGACGTTTCTTTGTGTTTTTCCAGACGTTCTCTTGACAGGGCCAATTTGGCATTTGCAGGTTGTCCACAAAGCAAAACATGCTTACAAAACAGGATTCCTGGAAACAGGCTCACTTAGAGCCAATGGACCATCACCACATATTCACAAAACTTTTCCATGCCCACAGGCGAACAATAGAGCGCGCAAATGCGGATGCTTGGTCGTAACAGCCTCCTCCCCCGCCAGAAGAGACTCGGAGGGCAGCAGCCGCAGCTGCTGCATGAAGAGACGACTTAATGGCCTGCACGTGAACGCTTGAAGCTCGCTGTTGCATGTCGCGTTGTCTTGATTGTTGTAGGCCAAATTGCTTGAGCTATCTGAAACTCAACCACATGTCGAAGCAAGCACTCGGCTCCCGTCTGAAGAGACCAGGTCAAAAGAAAACTGCCATTGTTGTTCGAGAAAAGCCCACTCTCAAGACGTTCAGGACCCACGTATGCCTCGAAAACCAAACGTGCTGCTTTACATAGTCATCTATATTCAAGCGCACGAAAAAAAAAAAAAAAAACCTGATTATCAATTTGGATACATGGTGAGGAACATCTCGGACCGCTTAGAAAGAGCGGCTAAGCGCGTCCGCATTCCCATTTAACTTCCCCTTTTTGTATCTTATTTCAAAATTGTACTGCTGTAAAATCAAGCTCCACCTAAGAAGGCGACTGTTCTTCGATGTCGCAGTTTGCAGCCAAGCCAGGGGACAATGGTCCGTCTCTACGGTGAATTTGGCCCCTCCAAGATAGCACTGCAATTTTTGAATGGCCCATACAATGCAAGCGCATTCCTTCTCTGACGCGCAATAAGCCCTCTCTCTAGAACTCAGTTTTCTGCTCAAGTAGAGCACGGGGTGCTCATTACCGTCGTCATCTCTCTGGCAGAGAACAGCACCTAACCCTCGATCACTGGCATCACACTGGACCGTGAATTCTCGGCCATAGTCTGGAGCTCGCAATACCGGACGGCTAATCAGCACAGCCTTCAGGTTTACGAAGGAGGCTTCCTTTTGTTCGTCCCAGACTACATTTGTCGGTTCTGTCTTGCGGAGAGCGTCGGTCAGAGGGCTAGCCAAAGCTGAATAGTTAGGGATGTAGTGATTGTAGTACCCAGTCAGACCCAGGAATGCTCGAATTTCCGTCTTCGTGCTCGGCCGCGGGTAGTCTGCTACCGCAGAAATCTTAATCTCGCTGGGTTTCCTGAAACCTTGACCTACATTGTGACCCAAGTAGTCCACGGTCGCCCTTGCCAGGCAACATTTCTCGGCCTTTACGGTTAGTCCAGCTTGACGCAAAAGGCTCAGTACAGCTCTTAGATGTACCATATGGTCCGCCCATGAGTCGGAAAAAACCGCAATGTCGTCTAAATAAGGCACCGCGAATGTTTCACACCCCTTTAAAACCCTATCCATGAGTCGGGAAAAACAAAATGGAGCATTTTTGAGCCCGAAACTCATCATTGTTGGCTGGTAGCTGCCCGTCGGAGTGACGAAAGCCGCGTATCTGCTGGCGCGTTCAGTGAGCGGTACTTGCCAGTATCCTCGAGTAAGGTCCAGCGTAGTCACATATGCCGCTCTACTGACCTGTTCTACTCTCTCCTCAATATTCGGAATAGGATACACTTGATCCCTGATGAGAGAATTTAGCTTTCGGTAGTCTACCACAGGCCTAGGGTCTTTACCTGGAGCTTCTACTAAGATCATAGGCGAAGCATAATCGCTTTCCGAGGGTTTTATTACTCCCAATTCCAGCATGCGAGTTACTTCCCTATCCAGAATTTCTCTTTGCCTTGGAGAAAATCGGTAGCACCTTGATCGCACTGGCACGTCTGAAGTCAGCTCAATATCGTGCTCAGTCAAATCAGTTCTGCCTGGCCTGTCCACGAAGCAGGCCTCAAACTCTGTTATTATCTCGCCCAGATCGGACAGCTGGGATTTCTTTAGTTCTCCTCTCTGCTCCGTCTTTTTGAGAAGCTCCTGAGCGTTGCTTCCTTTTCCGCTGAGGCAAATCAAGTTGTCCCCCATCTCCTCGGGAAGGTTTAACGTTAGATTTACCACGGCTTCCCTCTGCACATAAGGCTTCATAAGATTGCAATGATAAATGCGCACTTCTTTACGCCTACCGGGAATTTTCACTGCGTAGTTAGTGTTAGAAAGCTTTGCAACGACTTCAGCCGGTCCTTCCCACTGTACTTCGAGCTTATTCTGCCTTGAACTTCTCAGCAACATCACCTGGTCCCCGATACAAAACGTCCTTTGACGGGCTGACTTATCATAGTACACCTTGGAACGAGCCTGGGCTGACTTCATGCTGGCCTCAACGAGTTCCTTAGTGTTATGTAAGCGATTCAAGAGGTTCAGAATGAATTCTACTACTGTTGGGTCTTCTCCGCGCCCCTCCCAGGCTTCGCGCACCATTCGCAAAGGTGAGCGCAGTGACCTTCCGTACACCAACTCGGCTGGGCTAAATCCAGTGGATTCGTGCGGCACTGACCGCAAAGCGAAAAGCGCTGCAGGCAGGCAGGTATCCCATTCGCGCTTGTTTTCATAGCACAGTCCCCTCAGGACTCGTTTGAGAACAGAGTGCCATCTTTCTACGCTGTTGCTCTGCGGATGATGGATCGAGCTATGCACTACCTTAATGCCGCATCGCTCGAGAAATGAGGTGGTGAGGACACTCGTGAAAACGCTACCCTGATCACTTTGTACCTCGGAAGGGAATCCAACTCGTGCAAACACTGACAGCAGCGAATCCACTACACTCTCGGACGTCACCTCGCGCAGCGGAACAGCCTCTGGAAACTTTGTGGCTGGGCATAACATAGTGAGGATATAACGGTACCCTGACTCGGTCACAGGAAGTGGCCCAACTATATCTATTACTAACCGGTGAAACGGCTCGGTAATGATTGGTACTAACACCATCGGAGCTTTCCACTTATCTTGCGCCTTTCCAACCCGCTGGCACGTGTCGCATGACCGTACAAAATTTTCCGTGTCCTTAAAACATCCAGGCCAATAGTATTCTTGCAACAGCCTCTGCTTTGTTTTCTTTATTCCAAGGTGACATGACCACGAGCTGCCATGGGAAAGTCGCAGTAAGTCTCCGCG
The DNA here is from genome assembly GCF_055883805.1 of Amblyomma maculatum. Classification (NCBI taxonomy): domain Eukaryota; kingdom Metazoa; phylum Arthropoda; class Arachnida; order Ixodida; family Ixodidae; genus Amblyomma; species Amblyomma maculatum. The sequence continues at coordinate 428,892,905 of NC_139344.1, forward strand.
GTACTTTTGGGGAACGACTAATTGGTCCCGCTCTACTCCGCGCTTATCCTTGAATAAGCGATACAGCACTCCCTTTCTCATCTCGAAAGAAATATTGTTTGCTGTCTTAGTGGCGCGGTGGCGCTCCCTTATCTCCTGTATATTGGGATCATTGGCTTGCTCTATAGCTAAGTCCTCTCGGGTTCCACTTAAAAGTCTCGTGAGATTACTAGACACTGGCGGCAAGAGGTTACTCTCAAGAACGTCCTCATTCCGCGTCTCATCAAGCTCACTTTCAAGTTGACTTATCTGAGATGCCTCGCTCTCAAAGTTTTCTGACCTGCTATCTTCCGCATTTACCATTGTTTTAACTGCCGTTTCCTCCGCTGTGGATTTTTCTGGAATGAGCAGTGTAGCTAGTTCTCGCGCCTTTGAACGTGTTAAGGCTTGCACAACTCTGTCTCCGAAAAGGATGCCCCTCTTTCGCAGCAGCATGTCCGATTTGTTGGAGAACAAATACGGATAGCACTTAGGAAGCTTTCCTGAAACGGCAGCCTCGGTTGTTAATTCGCCGAAAGGGCCCTCGATGACCACGTTCGCGATCGGCAAGCACACACTCTGTTCCTCAACTACCTGTCGGATCCATGCACACTGTCCTGTATAGTCGGAAGGCGATACATACGCCGGATGGACAACATCCATCGTTGCGGCCGAATCGCGCAGTACCTTGCAAGGCTTCCCGTTGACTACTAGGTCATGCAGGTAGGGTTCTAAAAGCTGCATATTTTCATCGCAGTCCCTGACATACGAGAAAGCAATCTTTTCTTTCCGGCAGTTGACGGCAATGTGACCCTGCTCATTACACCTAAAGCATGTGAGCGGCTTCCTAGCCTCAAGCTTATTCTTTGTGTTCTGCACGTTGGTCACTTCCCCACTTTTCTCACTGCCGTCCTTTCTAGGGAATTTGCCTGAAGAAACCTTCATTTCTTCGTTTCCAACTCTAGCAAAGTGCCTTTCCTGACGGTTTTTCATACTGAACTTGGGATTGCGGGGCCTATCCACTGCTGGGTTGCTGAATTGTCGGCGCGAAGCATACTCCTCAATAAGTTCGGCAGCTTCAGTTGCCGACTTAATTTCGCCTCGGTCCTGTAACCAATTTCTTTCTTTTTCTGGGAGGCAGTTATAAAACTGCTCCAAAAGAATTTGCTCGACTACAGCGTCCCTATCACTGTAGGAATCTGTGCTCTTTAGCCACTCGCCCAAATTAACTCTTAAATTGTACAGGAATTCAGGGTAACTCTCGTCCCTGGACTTAGTAGCTTTCCGAAAACGTTGTCTGAACGCCTCGGCGCTAAGCCTATACTTTCTCAGAAGGCAAGCTTTGACCTTCTCGTAGTTGTCCGCGTCCTCCTTGCTTAGCCGCGCGACAACCTCCGCTGCCTCGCAGGGCAGAACCGTCAATAATCTCTGAGACCAAGTGTCTCGCTGGAAGGACAGTTTTTCGCAGGTTCGCTCAAAGTTAGCCAGATACAGACCGATATCCCCTGATATCACATATGGCTGCATGTACTTTGACATCTTGAAATCTGCCTCCTTGTTGAGAAGAGGTACCGCTAGCTGGGGACAATTGCCCGACCTCTTGCTCAACTCTAGTTCTAATTTCCGGAGCTCAATTTCTTGGTCCAGCTTTTTTGCTTCTCTTTCACGCTTCTTTTCCTCTTTTTCCCACTCACGTTCGCGCTCCCTTTCCTCTTTTTCCCTCTCAAGTTCACGCTCACGCCTCTTTTCCTCTTTTTCCCGCTCTTTCTGCTCTTTTTCCCGCTCCTTCTGCTGTCTGAGCTGTTCCTTTTTTTGACCGATGAGGTTCCATGCTTCACTGAGCTCCTCATCATCGGCTCCCAAATCTGTGATTGCCTTTATAATCAAAGGTTTTCGTGCCAAACCACTTGTATCAATTCCCAATTCCTCACACAATTGCAACAGTTCCGGTTTCTGCAGCTTTTGTAGGTCCATGATCGCTCCGAGTGTCGGCTACTTCCAAAACAACAGTGCAAACTACCAAACCTAAAGGCGTTTCCACACTCTCTTTACCAGTTCTAAAATCTAACCCTGTTCTAGAACCTGGTCCACATCAGAAGAAAAGCCAAGCACTCACCCACACATGCGATCGATGTTCCGAGCTGCCCTCTTGTTGGCCGATTGTTGCTCCTGCTTGTTGCTTGAGATGCCACCTCCGATCACAAGGTGTTGTGGCTTGTAGCTTCAGATCCACCTCCAATCACCAGATGTTGTGGCTTGTAGATTCAGATCCCACCGCTGGTCACCAGTTGTCGTGACGCTGGGGCTATGGCGACCCGGCCTTCACTTGGTAGCGTGCAGAGACTCCGGGTTGAAGAAGGACTGAATCTTCGAAGTTGGTAAAATATGTACAAGCAGGTTTACTGGCACTTTGAGAAAACGTATTTACAAGAATATTTACATGAAGAAGAAGGGTACATCAGCAAAATGACAAGCGTTAAGAGTTCATAGCGAGAAGCGACTGGATGAGCCGTTTACCCAGGGCCCAGAGCGACATTTCGTGCTCTGCAGCGTCCTTAAAAACCCCCTATGTCCAGCCCCTCTCTGAAGATGCTGACCAACCAAATCCAGGGCACGCCCCTCAGGTATCGGCATCCAATCGAACACATCACTGCACTGATGGTCTGAAGCACTGACTGGTCCGGCATTCATTCGTTGGGCGTGATCACTTGTTGGCGGGAAAGCTTGGGAACGGCGAGGAGAGGAGGTACATTTCTATTCTTCAGCAAAGAAACCACAGGCTGGTTCTGGGGGTTTTACTTCTCAGAAACCCGAGTGCACGTGGCGCCGCATAGGGCTCCCAACATGGTCCCTTTTCGACAATTGCAAATCTTTCCTGCATTCCCGGGAAATCACTTAATGGCCGTATGAGTCATGCTCTTCTCTTGTCCTGCACGTCAGCGGACATGTCACTCTGTCGTCTCCTTTGGATAGGAGGCATTCATCACTGGAGGATAGCACTTCTCGACTGGAAGGGTGAACAAAAGAAAGCACTTCCTGCTATTTCCCGCAGGGGGACGTTTCTTTGTGTTTTTCCAGACGTTCTCTTGACAGGGCCAATTTGGCATTTGCAGGTTGTCCACAAAGCAAAACATGCTTACAAAACAGGATTCCTGGAAACAGGCTCACTTAGAGCCAATGGACCATCACCACATATTCACAAAACTTTTCCATGCCCACAGGCGAACAATAGAGCGCGCAAATGCGGATGCTTGGTCGTAACAGACGCCATTCGTCAGCAGTGCGCGTCTAAGTTCACCGGCGTTCTATAATTGGTTCAAAGGAAAGGAAAGGCGCAACATCTCACTCGCTGAAGGCAAGAAGCGCCGCCTGGCGGCGCTGGAGCACTCTCGTTGCCTCTTGGTCCTCATAGATGACTGCAGATGGGTGACGTCACATCCTTGACGGGGAAGAGAACACCCATTTCTGATGGAAATATAAGTTGTGCAGCCAACAAATCACCCTAATTGAGTGACTATTTTAGTCTTTGGGACTTTGGGAGGGTAATGCCGACCTCCTGATAACTGATCTGATATTGTAGGATGCGTTGACGACAAAGAAGCGCAGAAGTGTGAGAGGAAGAAGAAGTGTGCTAACCTCGAGCCTGAACTCTGACGCTGTTCGTAGAACCTTTGCCACGCCTTGGACCTGGGACGCAACTGTAAGGGTCGCTGTTTACGCGACATCTGGTAGAGGTGCCGGGTACGATTTTCATGAGCCGGACGCACCCCTAAGGTGGAGACCCCAGTACACCAGAGCAGCCGCCGACTGCAAGGTCTGCCTCCCGAGTGTGGTCCTCTCCCTGACCACAGACCAACAAGGAGCGTTTCTGTCAGCGCGATGAATCCCCCGGTATCAACAACTCCTGTCCTGCTCCACCACCAGCGGGATCCACCACATTTCCACGGCCTGCCCCATGAGGACGCTGAAGACTGGCTGGAGCAGTTCGACCGGGTGGCTGCCTTCAACGCCTGGAACGCTGACTCGAAGCTTCGCCATGTCTACTTCGCACTGGAGGATTCTGCGAGGACATGGTTCGAAAATCAAGACGCCGGACTCCGAACGTGGGACACTTTCAAGGCAGAATTCTCGCGTATGTTTACCAACACGCTTCGCAAGGAAAAAGCGCAACTGCTTTTAAATAGCCGTATACAACATCCGAATGAAACTGTTACGGCCTACGCCGAAGAGATGAAGCGACTCTTTCGACGCGCGGACCCAACCATGTCGTAAGAGAAAAAAGTGCGCCTTTTGATGCAAGGTGTTAAAGAGCAGTTATTTGCAGGCCTGGTGCGAAGTCTACCAACAACTGTCGCCGAATTCATAAGTGAGGCGTCTACCATCGAGAAGGCACTTGACATGCGTGCCCGGCAATACCAGCGCACTACAGTGTCTATGAACGCCGCGAGTGCAGGTGAAGCCATACAGTTTTCGTCAGAATCGTTGCGTGATACGATCCGGGCGATAGTCCGGGAAGAGGTGGCCAAATACCTGCGGATTCCTCCAACAGCCACAGGTTGCCACAGTTTCCGATATCATCCGTGAGGAAGTACAACAGGCGCTGGGTGTTCCCGCACCCATCACCGTGCCCGCACCCGTCACCGGGCCCGCACCCGTCGCCGCGCCTGAACCCTTCGTAGCTACACCGCTGCCCCAGACCCTGAGCTACGCCGCGGTCACCAGCCGCTACCTGCCGCCTTCGACAGCATCCTACGAGCCTCGCGCACCGGTCGCCCATGTGTCTTCACGGCCGAGCGTACGCCGCCGAAGGACCGATATCTGGCGAACGCCCGATCACCAACCGTTGTGCTACCATTGCGGCGAAGCTGGACACCTGTGTCGCCGCTGCCCCTACAGGGAACTCGGCCTCCGTGGGCTTTCTTTTGATGCCCGTCGTCCGTTGCCTGGCCAGCAGCCACGCGAAATCGCAGAATACATTTCGCGTTCCAACACAGGCCCAAGCCGCCTCCGATCGCCGTCGCCTCGCCGTTACAGCTCTCCTGGACGCCAGGAGCAACTCCAAAGTCCCCATAGGGGAAACTAGATGCAGCAGCCTCTGGAGGTGCGGCTGCTACAGTGCGAAAATTTCAAGATCCTCCACAGACCCACGACAGTTCTTCACTGCAAACTACAGTTCGTTACTTACGGCCACCAGCAGAATCGACGCCGCTACGAAATTCCGCTGATCCTCAACGTAACCACGACGCCGACATTCGCCCCACCACTCCTTCAGAGCATCGAAGTCGAGACCGAACCCCACGAAGCTGTCGCCGCCCGACACAACAAACTGCCGACCTGCAGATCTCCGTTGATGGCGTAGACGTCACTGCTCTAGTCGACACTGGCGCTGATTATTCAATTCTAAGTGCACACTTCGCCAAAGCTCTCAGAAAGGTCACAACATCATGGGGTGGCCCGCAAATACGCACAGCTGGCGGACATTTAATTATGCCCACGGGAGTGTGAACGTCGAGGATCACTGTACAAGGGCAAACCTTTCTGGCGACGTTCATCGTATTGGCTCAGTGTTCCCGTGACGTCATCCTCGGTATGGACTTTTTAACCGAAAATGGCGCCATTATCGATCTGCAGAATAAGTCCGTAAGATTTTCAGTTAAGAATGCTATCGAATCCAACAGCATGCTCCCCGCTGCACTCCACATTATTGATGACCATGTTAGTGTGCCCCCACGTTCAAGCATCATGGTCTCCATGGGTTCCCTCCCAATGCAAGATACAGAAGGTGTCGTTGAGACAAAACAGAAACTGCTTATTGAAAGAGGCATCGCCGTTGCCAGGGCAGTTGTTTTTGTTGAAAATGGCAAAGTTGATGTTCTTCTCACGAACTTCAGCAATGAATGTCAACATTTGAACAGAGGGACAACTGTCGCATATCTCGACGCCATAACTGACACTAGTTATGAATGCAATTTCACCAGCGCTTCAGCAACAGAACCATCCGACAATACTGAACCTCTGTACGATATAAACCCGGCCTTACCTCGAAAGTATCAAGAGAAACTACGGCACCTGCTCCGTCGCTACTCTAATGCATTTGCCAGATCATCACGCGTCGGTCGAACCCACCTTGCAAAGCACCGCGTCATTACAGACGAAGCTGTTCGACCACTCTGCCAGTCGCCTTATCGAGTTTCCCCTAAAGAACGTACTGCCATCCGAGACCAAGTGAAGGAAATGCTCGATAACGATGTCATTCGCCCTTCCCGCAGCCCCTGGGCTGCACCTGTGGTACTTGTGAAGAAATAAGATGGCACACTTCGTTTCTGCGTAGACTATCGCCGACTGAACAACGTTACGAAAAAAGATGTTTACCCTTTGCCCAGAATAGATGACGCCTTAGATCGTCTGTGCAACACAAGATACTTCTCCTCCATGGATCTCAAGTCTGGATACTGGCAGATAGAGGTCGATGAGAGGGACCGCGAAAAGACTGCTTTCATTACACCTGACGGGCTATACGAATTCCAGGTCATGCCCTTCGGCCTTTTCTCCGCGCCCGCAACCTTTCAGAGACTCATGGACAGCGTTCTTGGAGATCTGAAGTGGACTACATGTCTTGTATACTTGGACAACGTAATTGTATTTGCCCCGAATTTCGAGGAGCACCTCCGTCGCCTAGACGCAGTACTAGACGCCATCCAAACGTCGGGCCTCACTCTGAAAGCCGAAAAATGTCATTTTGCTTATGAAGGGCTGAAGTTTTTGGGCCATGTCGTGAACCAAGCGGGAGTTCTTCCGGGTCCTGAAAAAACAGTTGCCATCGCCAATTTTCCGACGCCGCGGGACCAGAAAGAGGTGCGACGATTTCTTGGGCTATGTGCATATTATCGACCTTTCGCGAAAAACTTTTCTAAAATAGCCGCCCCCCTTACACTTCTTACTAAGGCTGATATGCCGTTCACATGGGGCGACCAGCAAATGGACGCATTTCAGGAGCTTCAACGTCGCCTGCAGTCACCTCCAGTTCTAGCACATTTCGATGGAACCGCAGACACCGAACTCCACACGGATGCAAGCAATGTTGGTTTGGGCGCTGTCCTAGTACAGATACGGAATAGTGAACGTGTGATCGCCTACGCTAGTCGGGCTTTGTCTAGGGCTGAGACAAACTACTCTGCCACTGAAAAGGAATGCCTGGCCATCGTGTAGTCTATTTCGAAGTTTCGACCATACCTGTACGGCAGACCCTTCAAAGTGGTGACCGACCATCACGCGCTTTGTTGGCTGACAAGCCTTAAAGACCCTTCTGCGCGTCTCGCCAGGTGGAGCCTACGACTTCAAGAATACGACATCACTGTAATCTACAGGTCAGGTCGTAAGCATTTAGACGCTGACTGCCTGTCTCGTGCTCCTGTACAACCAGCTTCGGACGCCTCAGGTGACGACGACGCATTTCTGAGTGCAATTAGTTCAGACAATTTTGCCGATGACCAACGGAATGATCCCGAACTTCGCCAGGTAATCGACTTTCTTCAAGGTGCCGGCAGCATGATCCCTAGCCCTTTCCGTCGTACTTTGTCTTCTCTGTGTCTCCGTGATGGCGTTCTCGTCAAGAAGAATTTTACAGCCAACAGTCGCCGATACCTCCTCGTTGTACCAGCAAGCTTAAGGGATGAGATTTTTCAAGCCTGCCACGACGAACCCACATCCGGCCACCTGGGAGTCACTCGAACGATATCCAGAATTAAAGAACGGTATTACTGGCCTCGTTTGTCAAACGATGTAACGCATTATGTTCGAACTTGCCGTGACTGCCAACGTCGAAAGGTTCCGCCTCTGAGGCCAGCCGGTCTTTTAAAGCCCATTACGCCACCGTCCAGACCATTCCAGCTAATAGGGATGGACTTGCTCGGACCGTTCCCTACTTCCACCTGTGGGAACAGGTGTATTATAGTAGCTACTGACTACCTGACCCGCTACGCAGAAACCGCTGCTCTTCCTTGTGCTACCGCTTTTGAACTTGCGAAATTTTTCGTTCTTCAAATTGTCCTGAGACATGGCGCACCAGAAGTACTCATTACTGACAGAGGAGCTGCATTTTCTGCAGAGCTCATCCAGCATATCCTTGTTCTTAGTCGCACCAATCATCGTCGCACGACTGCATACCACCCGCAAACAAACTTCCTGACAGAACGTTCGAACAAGACCATTGCCGATATGTTGTCAATGTATGTGGACGTCCATCACAAGACATGGGACGAAGTATTGCCGTATGTAACAGGAAACTACCGTTCAGGAAACTACCAACATGACTCCATTCAGCCTAGTTTACGGCCGACAAGTGACGACCACGCTCGACGCCATGCTGCCCCACATAGACGAAAGTCCAAATGATGATGTAACCTCTTTTCTACAGCGTGCCGAAGAGGCCCGTCAACTTGCACGGGTGCGAATACAGCAGCAGCAAGGCCGAGATGCACAACGCTACAACCTGCGGCGGCGGACTGCAGACTATCTGCCAGGTGACCTTGTCTGGGTTTGGTGCCCCATTAGACGACGCGGACTCAGCGAAAAACTCTTGCGTCGTTATTTCGGCCCCTACCGCGTTCTTCGACGTGTTAGTGAACTGGACTATGAAGTCGTTCCGCACGAGGAACCAGAGCCCCGGCATCCCAAGCGTTCCGATGTGGTCCACGTGGTCCGCTTGAAGCCTTTTCATGCCAGATAGCAGCCCCTTTTACTCTGTCCCTCTTTCAATCTAGCATCGGGACGATGCTTTTCGCACGGGGGGGCTAATGTAGCATGCGTTGACGACAAAGAAGCGCAGAAGTGTGAGAGGAAGAAGTGTGCTAACCTCGAGCCTGAACTCTGACGCTGTTCGTAGAACCTTTGCCACGCCTTGGACCTCGGACGCAACTGTAAGGGTCGCTGTTTACGCGACAATATTAATAAAATGTTTCTATACTATGCTGTACTATACGTAGAGCTTGTGTTTTTGCATTTCTTGGAGGTTTTCATGACTGGCTGTTCGGCAAATCGTCGAACGTGAATTTCACCCTCACGGCAAAACTTCTGCACGTCTTGCGATGATAGCGGCAAGCACAGCGTCGGCAAGTGGAGCAAATAGTTCGGTTAAGCATGTGGTATAAGGGGCGAGGACCGTTCAAGCCAGGTGATATTTCCAGTGGAGATGCAGGAACGCATTCGGGTCGAACCACTCCCCAACAACATGCAAGCGGATCACCATGAACGTCGGAGGAGGGCCAGGGCGAAGATGTTAGGCGAAAAGTATCAAGGGGATGATAGTGCCGTGTATGTGGATGCGGAAAAATACAACATTACAGGAAAGGATGCTTTCGCTGTGAGCGTGGTGAGCATCTCCCGCAGGGTAGCAGCTACGGTGATCACAGGCCGTGTAGAAGACGCAGAAGAGGCCGAAATAGCCCTAGGAATTGTTGAAAACGGAACCAGCACTATTCTCAGTGATTCCAAAACGGCCCTTCGCAACTTCGCGAGGGGTCGTATCTCCGCCACTGCATACAAAATTCTTAGCGCGTTGCCAAGTGATAGGAACATACTTGATCTGGTATGGGTCCTGGCTAACTCGGGTGTCCTGGAGAACGAGACCGCTCACCGTATGCTCGAGGTTTTGTCAGCCGAGCTGGTGAAGGGATATCGGACGCGGGTTCCCGACGGGGTAAGTCACTGGATACGCATCAGGCCGCTACCACTTATTACAAGGAGCTGAAAGCGAGCCTGCTCCTCCGCACGTTTCGCTCAGCTGAGAACAGGCTACCACGGAGCGGCGGCTGCAGACGCGGTCGCAGCCAAACCCCTGGATGTGTGCCAGCATCTTTCCCGACACAGTAAATCCGTATTGCCAACTGTGCGGTAAGCCTGCCACCTTAGGCCATATAACCTGGAACTGCACGGAGGATCCGCCTCCGGCAAATCTGGTACCATCTCATTCGCTAGAACACTGAGATGCTGTTGTCGCCAGCCGGAACCCGGACGTAATCCCGGGCCTGGCAAGAGCGCAAGAGGTCACTGAAAGACTTACTGCCGGCCACATGGAGCAGCTGAATGCAACCCAGGGCCAAGCCCATCTAAATTACTGACACAGTTTTTCTCTCTCGGCGAAGTATATGATACCTTTGTGCGAAAAAATACCGCGGATAGGACTTTTCTTTTCTCATTTACACGTCCAATGACATGTCATGTACTAGGAATACTCAGCCTTGCTTGTCGACTTCAACTTATGTATAATAATTAAACTCTAATGCTTCACCTTATGAGTAGACACGATAGCTCCTTTGGAAATTGGTTTAAGGAAAAGAAAGGCGCAGTATTTGTAACAGTTCTCGGTGGACACCTGACCAGGCTGTAAGCGAAGGGACACTGCCTCAACTACTGGCCTCCATGTCTCTCACTCCCCATTTTCTTCCTTCCTTATGACGTGGTTTGTGTGTCCTAGCCCCGTCGCGGTGGTGCAGTGGTAAGACGCCCGACTACTGTGCCGGAGTACCCGGGTTCGATATCGACCGCCGCGGCTGCGTTTCGGTGGAGGCGAGACGAAGAGGCGTTCATGTGCTGTGCGATGTCAGCGCACGTTAAAGATCCCCAGGTGGTCTAAATTACACCATGGCCCTTCACTACAGCTCCTCTTTTCACTTTCACTCCCACCCTCCTCCGTTCCCCTACGGCGCGGTTGAGGTGTCCATAGAAATAAGGGTGGCAAATACTGCGCCTTTCCCTTCCTGCGAACCAATCATTAATTGTTTTCGTGTGTGGCAGCGTTATTAGATGTGGGCGCCTCCTTTGGCAGTCTAGAGCCGTCGTTTCGCTGCGGTGCCTACAGGTGGTGTTACAGTGCTCTCAAAATGGCGGCGTTCAATTTGCACTATGTGTTCCCGTAAAGTGGTGTTTCGGAACTTGTAACATCAAAAAGCAATGAACTTGACAGCACAATTTGCAAACACTGTTGCCAGACAAGCAAACGTTATAGGAAAGAACCATGAAAACTGTCATTGTTATTTTTATAATCGAGTAAAAGTGGTCAAATATATGCACGAGCAACAAAACTCTAGGAAAACAGCCTGTTTGCTGTTTTGATGCAGCTGTACATCAATATCAAAATAAATGATTGATATTTTTCAAAATTGCCAATATTGTCGAAAAAACTTGTATTTTTTAGCATTCAAAATTACCTAAGAGTTTACATCCCCTCACTCGTGTAGCAGTCTATACCGCCTTCATGCCTGCTATTTATTTGACCTGCCAACTCCCATGTCAGAGGCATGATCGTAATTTTTCTCAGCGCCTACCGCCATAACCTACCCTCTCCTCCGCTTTTCGCCTTGTATTTACCCCTTTTCCTTTCCCGCCCTTACCCACCTTAGCCAACATGCGCCACAGCGGTACCATTGACAATGCCAGTCATAGCATGAGCTCTTGAAGTAGGGTGAACATCCGGTGTACCTGGTGTACTTAAGCTCCGTGTACGGCGATGTGGCATTAAAGTATCTCTCAGGAACGAAATTCTGCCATTCATCGACTGTGCGAAACAACTGCATTCCGGATGACTATGGCAGGCTGCGGGTAGTAGTAGTAAGTGGTTTCATTCCGCCGGGGTGGCGCAGTGGTTACGGCGCTCGACTACTGTTCCCAACGATGCGGATTGAATCCTGGCCCCGGCGGCGGATGGAGGGGAAACGCAAAGCACCCGTATGCTGTGCGATGTCAGTGCACGTAAAAGAACCCCAGGTGGTCGAAATTTCCGGAGTCCTCCACTACGGTGTCTCTCATAGTCTGAGTCGTTTTGGGACGTTAAACCCCACAAACCAAACCAAACCATCAAATAAACAATAAAAGAACTGAAGTAAAAAGATGATTGCCAGCCCCAGTCTCTGCTATCTAATCATCAGAAGCACCTGGCTGCAGGACGTCTAGGAAACTCTTGCGCACCTGGTTAGCCAGTGTGAAATGTGACAGCCAATAGATGCCCATCAGTTATAACGACGCCACTCAAGCCAGGAACGGGTGCGTAAGAGCTGTGTTCTAAAAAAGCAAATGGTGGCATGGTTGTTGGGTTCATTTAGCACATTATTGTAGCGAGAGCTACATAGGCTAGTAGAAGTAAATTTCGCGGATCTGGGCAGATGCCACTACTGTTCGCTCTGTTGCGCTGTTCCACGGGTGTTCAGCCGCTGCGCTCGCTACAGAGAGCAGGAGGAGGGTAGCCGTCTGCGTGCGCCGGCGCATGGTACGTGATCCCTGTCTCTGCGCCTACTCCAGGCTGGCCTCCACCACACTGATCGGCTGCATCATGCCCCAGATGGTACTGGCCTTCTGTCCGGTCTCCAGTGATCACCTGCTTCCAGTATGGGCCACTTCTCCCTTCATTCTTCAATTATTTATGACTTCCTACTCATCCCATCCCACTATCATTCATCCCACTATCACTCATTCTTGCTTGCAGCAAGCACCGCACCCCTGTGGCAGCCCTCCACCAGGCAGTGTCGTCCATCCTCGCGAAAGACCTGGAAGGCACGATCCAGATCATCACTGGTGGTTCTGTCCTACCGACCACTCGACAAGTGGCAGCAGCATGCACCATCCCTGGCTTGGGGCTAACAAGGACTTGCCGACTGTCTTTAGCAGCCAGCTCCACTGTAGCGGAGCACGCAGGACTCCCCTTGGCTACAAACCTCCTGTCCCTCATCCCAGTCAACCAGGTAGCTGTTATCCTCACGGACTCTAAGGCTGCCCTCCAACTCCTCCAATGCCCAGGCGACAACAAACTGCCCGCCTCGCTCCTGCTGACGCGTCTGATAGACATTCGGGCCAACCTGGCTGCGGGGAACGAGGAGGCTGACAGTGTCCAAGGCTGCCCATGAGGACCCAAACTTTTCCATCAAAGACCGTCACGGTCTCAGATTTCGCTGGCCACACTACCACACTGCTCGGAAGGTGATTGCTGCCTTCCACCCGGACCCCAGGATTGCTGTGGGCACCAGGGTCCGCCTCCCACAGAAGCTGGCTCGTGCTAACCAACGCCTCCTCCGTCTCCGCACCGGCTGCTCTTGGATGGACTCTCGTCTCCACCGCCTCGGACGTGACCCTTCCATGGCGTGCTCCTCCTGCGGCGCAAATGGAACCATTGCTTATTTGCTCTTTTCCTGCCCTTATCTGGCCAAGGCCAGCATGAGTCTCGAGGTCTACTTCCATCACCTGAGCCTTCCGAGCTCCACAGCCTCCCGGCTCGTTTTTCCTGCCCGATACCAGCTGGCTGCCTTTCGACACCTCCTTGCATTCCTGAGCACTACTGGTTTGGACCTTATCTTTCAGCCCTAACCCATTCCTGAAGCACTGCCGCGTCGTCTGGGCGCCTGAGGGGCTTCCACTCAACGTCATTCTTGCCCATCCACCGGAACAAGCGATCGCGGTATTCGTTTTGTCCCCGAAATGCCTCCTTGTCTAATAGTCTTCTCCACGCGAACCACCCCTTCCCCCAACGGCTCCAAGTGGGTGAGTGAATCAAGGAAACCCAAGTAAAGGTTGTAATGAGCATTCAATTCAATCGTTATTCAGTATTTTTACACAAAAATGCAGAGAGCGGGGACAAAAAGCTGCTCTGCATCAAGCTTGACTAAGTTTGCAGTTGGCTCCGCCTCAGTTCGCAAGCAAACATTTCAACAAGAGGATATGTCTTCAGCTAGGCCGAAGAGAAGTCTTGTTGAAATGTTTGCTTCCGAACTGAGGCTCCCCTCAAACTCCGTTTGTTTTTCTTTGATACTAGATGACCAAGTATTCCATTTGTCTCTTTTCCAATGCTCTATTTTCACACTGCTAAGTACAAGGTTAAAGGCACGCCATCTGGTACAAGCATTAATTGCCGTGTACCTCCTGCACTTGACATCAGATTTCTTGTTCTCTTTGCAGCAGAGCATTCCTAACATTTACACCCAGCCGCACATGCTTTTGCATCCTTCTAAGCGCTAAACAAGCCACTCAGTCTCGGCAGCAAGTTAACTCAGAAAGGCGTCACAAACTTCTTTCAATAATCTGCACACTTGTGTTAACAAAGCACTATTGCATCAATGTCTAAATAGTAGTGACATACTGTACCTGAATACGTGCCTGCACCCGACACATATTTCTCTTGAAACGTATTGCTTTAGAATAACTGCCTGGGGGGCGAGTTGGTGCATGATGGAATTGAACGTCGAATTGCGCATGTGGTGTCCCCTTCTTGTCTGTGTCCGTTTCCGTGTTGCGCCGCCGTTCAATTCCGTATTGCTTTCTTCACCTTTCTCCCTTTTTCAGTTTACACCCCTTGAAGCCAAGTAGGCAACAGCAACACGTGTGGCATTTTTCGAGTTATGTGGAACTACAAATTGGTATCAGGCAAAGAAAGAACATAAGATATAGCTTCCATGTACCATAAAGCATAAGTACGCGTTATTAGCTACTCTGCAGTGCAGCTTACATGAAAGGCAAAACTACTTGCAACATACAGACAAGGTAATCAGCACAGCCTTTGGCTGCAACATAATGCTTCCCCAGTCACTGAAGTCACACTTTATGCTTTCACTTGGGATTGACACTTCAGTATTATCTATCAATGTTTAATTTTTAGAGCAGTGTTTTCCTGCTGCAACTCCGGCATTGCTGAGATCAGCTTGCAGTGAGCAGGAAGTGTGATGTTTTCTCATGAGAGCCCACACTCAGACATTATACATGATTTATTTTTATTACAAACCAGGGAATGATACACTAGTTTTCCCCCTAATAGCTTTGCACTGTTCTTCACTGTCCTAATCTTTGAACAGCTATAACAAACACGTAAAGTGGCCCTGTCCTCATGTATAGAGGAAAACAGGAAGAGGAAGGAATAGAGGAATAAGTCAATGTAGGAAGTTGCTTAGGCAGGTGCTGGAGGCATGCATCTGTATGTGAGTGGCATACCTGCAGAATACCTACTGCACAATAACATACATTCCAACCGACATAATATTACTGCACTAACCTAAGTGTTGTGTTACAAATGAACACCAATCTCCATCAACAGTAGCCATGCAACACTCGTGAAAATCCAAGCACAAAGGAATGCATCACGAGAATAAAATACAGTCTAAGAACTTTGATACGCAAATCTTTGCAGGTTGGCAATAAACTGATGGGCTTGTATAAAGACGCATGAAGCCTGCTCGTCACCATAAATTATTTTTAGGTTAAAGGTAGCCGAAAATGTTTAACTGAAAACTTGTCACTGTATGTCCTACAGATCTAAACCTTTTGTGGAGTGGGGCTTTAATATACAAAATTATGAAGTATTTACAGTCATAGATAAGCACAATACTGAGCTCCAAGGAGGCTAGTTTGAGAGTCTATTTGTGAGCCACTTTATTGAAGATCCGATGCATGAATAAATATTTTACCTCCTCTCAGTGTCGACTAAGAATGCCTGACAGCTTTTCTAAAGGAACTGTGATTATTTGTGCTTATTACACATTTACAAACAAGTTTTTAGGTTCCTAGAATGCAGCAGCTTCATAGCATATGTTCGCACAATATACGATAATCATCACTGCAAAAGACAAAGGCGACTCTTTTAGATGGCGTTCAGGCGAGTTGTATCACCTACCTACGAGTAAAGTGCTCCATAATTGAATTTAATTTACCAGTTCATGGGCACAGCACCTAGAGATAGGAAACTGGAGTACCATGATGCCTACCTTGTGTATCTCAACTCGGTGTTTTTATCTGTAGACATTTTTGCATGAAAATAATACGAAATTTGTTTTTGGCATTCAAGCAATCGTGGCTAGATTGCAGACATGTTTACTTTTAAAATTCGAGTAAGCAATGGATAAATGTCTGATCAGAATTTTGCATGAAATGTGTTTGAACAGACTGCATATGCATAGCTTGTAAAAATTAATAAAGCATCACAGTTTATTTCTTAGTCATACAATACAGCCCCATGCTACCTCCAAGCTCTAAACTTCTAGAAAGTAAAGAGCACCCTTTTCCTCGAATTATAGGATATTCTAGTCTTTAGGAGTGTTATGTGAATACACTAGCTGGCTGAGAAGCAAGCCTTGTTGGCTGGTAAAGATAGTATGTACAATAATTGCAGTGAAGCAATCCTTTTGAGACCAAGCGTAAAATAAAAAGACAGAAAGAGGAGCAAAGCGACCACCCCGCAGATTACGGAGCTGAGACAAGACTTACTAATAAAGGTAAATTTGGCCCCAGATAGGTTCTACAGCTCGAATCTGGAAGAATTTATTTCTAGCGATCCTAAAAAGTTTTGGCTGCACCTAAGCCAAAGAAAACAACAGAAACAATGCATTAAAATCAACGGAACTGAAATAGAGGATGCGCACTGCATTGCTGAATATTTTAATGTATATTTTCAAAGTGTGTTTGCAGAACGTGATCAGTGTGAACTTTTCAGTACTAGTAGCCCGTCGGTAGAACACATTTTAATCAGTCGCGAATGTGTCCTGGCGTTGCTTTTAAATATAAATATTAAGAAGTCTGCTGGGCCTGATAACATTCCAACTGCTTTCTTGGGGCGATATTCTGAACAAATATCTGAATTCATTTCTTTTTCAGTTATCCTTAAAATTAGATGCAGTACCATCAGTCCGGAGAAAAGCACGTGTTGTGCCGGTACACAAGAAAGGGGACCGCCAGGCTGTTTCAAATTACCGTCCTATATCTATTACTAGTACGTGTTGTAAGCTATTGGAACATATTGTCGTTGGTTCCATGCATGAGATTTTGAAATTTGAAAGATCATAGCATACTATCACCTTTTCAGCATGGTTTCAGAAAAGGACTCTCCACTGTGACTCAACTCGGTACATGAGCTATCCAACATACTTGATTTATTTGGACAAATAGATGTGCTCTTTCTGGACTTCAACAAAGCTTTTGATAAGTTCCCCATGGAAAGCTATTGTATAAATTAGGTAAAATTGGACTTCCAGTTGGTATCACACAGGAGATTTGTGCTTATCTCAAAAACAGAGAACAGATTGTTGATTTTATAAACTGTACTTCAAGTGCTCGTCAGGTCACCCCAGGAGTCCCTCAGGGCAGTGTGCTAGGACCATTGCTATTTTTAATTTATATTAATGACTTCATTGATGTTATTAATTTATATTAAGGACTTGATTGATGTTGATGATTATACCATTCAGTTATACGCGGATGATTGAGTTATCTTCAAGAAAATTGTGTCCCATGATGATCATGATGTGCTGCAGAGATACCTTGCAGAAATTACTCACTGGTGTTCCAATTGGGGAATGGAGCTGAATGCTGAATGCGGAAAAAAAAAAACTACTTTTACGCGTAACAAGAAAAAATCTCCTAGCATTTTTCCGTACCAACTTGGAAATAGAACTGTTCTCGAATCGACAAATACAAATACCTAGGCATTACTCTTACAATAAGCACACATGGTCAACACATATCTCAGATGATTGCTCAGCTGCGCTAAAAAATTATGGTTCATAACGAGAAAGCTTAAAAACGCGTCTGTACGAAATAAAATGTTAGCTTACAAAGAAATAGTGAGATCTAAGTTAGAATATGCTTCAGAACTTTGGGACCCGCATACTTTGAAGGACACTAAAGAACTCGAACGAGTCCAGAGAAAAGCAGTGTAATTTATATACGGGAAATATGCCAGGAAAGATTCGCAGTCCTCAATAATGTTACAAAATAGAATACAGACACTCGAAATATGCAGAAAAATTAGTACTACTACATACTACATACTACATACTACTACATACTACATACTACTCTTTCTGGAAAAAATAATAAGGCGCTACCAGCGTCCATATGTCGGCCTTCTTTGAGGAGAATACGACACAGTCATGAGTATCTGCTTGCACCAACCTTCGCGAAAACAAACGCTTACAAATACTGCTCTTTCCCTCGAACGGTGAACGAGTGAAAGTCACTTCCCATTGGTGTATTTTAGTGCAGCGATTTCATGGTTGCACAAAAATAATTTTTGTGCAAGTTAGGGGTGTTGACGTTTCATTTGTGCTTCTTTTTTGTGCATTATGTTCATTTCATGTTACATTTTATACGCTTTTCTGTGCCTTATTTTTGTTTGTTAATAGCCCCTCCTGCTTGGGCCAAAGTATTGGCCTGTAGTATTACTAAATAAATAAAATCTGAGCCACTCAAGAGAATGTTTAGTGTCATAGACTCGACTGCTTTCCTGTCACCCTCTGCACGATATGTTCCACACACAGGCATCCGCAGGTCCTGTCGCAGCTTTCCGCAGAAACTCTTCAGCCTTGGAAGCTTCAGCGAAGTAGGCTGATGTGAACGGCAGGCCTTTTCAACTGCATTGTTAAAAAACACAATCAGAACAATGAAAAATACTAGCACTCACTATGGTTCATAGAAATTGTATAAACAATAAATTATGGTGAAGAAAGCCTCTGCAAACAGCGTACAAATAGAACAACTTCACACAGTTGGCAACTGAAATTACAGAAAAAATGACTAACATCCTTTCCCAATGTTATGTAACATTTTAAGAAGCATGTTTAAAATGAAATATTAAAAATAACAATCACATGCTATTCAAGGGCAAGTGGCTTTTCTTGTACAATGCTTGAGTTATTAGCCCCGAAAATGTGCAGACGCATATTCTTCCTCAAATAGATTTTTTTTTCTCACCTGAAATATCTTCCTGCCAACCAAGATCCGTATAACTCGTGCTATGGTCTTTCCAGTTGTGATGTATGGATGCGAGAGTTGGACTGTGAAAAAGGCTGACCGCCGAAGAATTGACGCGTTTGAAATGTGGTGCTGGCGAAGACTCTTGAGAGTTCCTTGGACTGCCAGAAGATCAAATCAGTCGATATTGTCGACCATAAACCCTGACTGCTCAATGGAGGGTCAAATTTTAAAGTTAAAGCTCAGCTACTTTGGTCATCTGATGAGAAGAGAGGAGTCGCTGGAGAAAGATTTGATGTTGGGAAAGGTTGAGGGTCGCCGGAGAAGGGGTAGGCAGCGAACGCGTTGGTTAGATGGCATCCTCGAGGCACTGCAGATGAAGTTATGTGATGTTAGGAAGATAGTGAGAGACCGGAAAGCGTGGCGTGACATGGTCCATAGGGTCACGAAGAGTCGGACACGACTGAACGACTAAATTGAACTGAAATATCTTCCTAGTGGTAATTTGCAGTCTGTAGAGAACAGGTTATATATCATGTAACCAGAAAAGTTCCTAACTCAGAAGCTGGCGCAAGAAAAAAAAATCTCTCTTAGCACCTGTTCTACACCAGCGGTGCCATGCTTCCTTAACTTGAAGCCAGGGTAGTCTAAAAGCATGTAACACATGTTATGGTCCAAATTATTTAGGCACACTGATTTAGGCATCCAAATGATAAAGGCACACACATCAAGGGCATGTGCATTGTCGCAACTGGTAACTATTGTGTAGAGGGCACACTGGGGGAGCCAAAGGTGCCATAATAACTCCACTTTCACTTCAGCTGTTAAATCACTTTGCTGGTACAAGTATTAAAAGAGCAAGACAAAATTGAGTCCGACGAACTATGCAGGACAACGGAAAGCACAGTCTTGCGGTTTACTTTCTTGTCTGTCTTTATAGCAACTTTCTTAACGCCTTTTTTGTGTTTAACCCTGTAACTGGGTTGGACGTACTTCGTCGAAAGATAGACACAAGCCGGACGGGCCGAGCAGCGCGCTAATATGACACAATACGCTATTTATACTAACAAGCTTCTCGGTGACAGACTGCATGCGGGAGCGTAAATTGCCGAGGACGTCGCTAGATAACGAGTTCATGGTATCCAATAGCGTAGACGTAAATACACACGCTAAAGAGGCGACGCAGCACGCACGCTTTTCGAAGGCTTCACTTATCACGCTCGCACTCTCGAGGAAAGCAAATGCATACGTGCACGAGACACAGTCAGCGTAGCGACGTAACACGTAAACAAAGACATCGGCGTGCTGACATTGACACCCAGCAATACAGCGGCACCATCAATCACGAAAGAATTGTTGCACTAGTTAAGTGAAATGCCACGCACACGCATTATCGTGCACAAGGCAAATATCATCAAAAACCACATTTTTTAAAAAATAATCGTGATGACCCTTCTCGCCACGAATAGCTTCATATTATCCTCCGAAACAAAAAAAAAATTGTGTAGACTAAAAAAAAAATGTTTTACAACTGATCGCTATCAAACAGCGGCAACAAACGCGACGACCGGAGGCTCGCAAGATGAGCTCGGCGCCTTTCCACCACGCTTAACAAAAGTGAAATTGTTGAAGTCTTTACATGTAGCAATATGTACACACACTGCAGTGCCAACGTACTTCCGTCTCTCAGAAGCATCGGTGACAAAGACGTCGCTTTTCTCCACGGTAGATTTCGTAAATACGTTGGTCAGCTGATCACGATTTCTTGAGGATCTTCAGCAAGCCCGGCGCCTGAACTTCGGTCTGATAGTCCCTGGTGCACTTGGAGCATGTCAAAATGAAGCGGTAACCATCCCAAATGCGACCGCTCTTCACAAAACACTACAAATTTCATCACAAACAAGGAACAGCAATACAGTTTTAAGGGACGAGGTACGTAAGAATCTCAATATTGCCGCCATCTTGACCAGTGTGGATGGATGGATGGAATATAGAAGCGTGCCCTCTGAAACGGGATGGTAGCAGTTGCTATCATGCTCATTTCCTCTCCCCCCTATATTTTAATTATTGTTTTAGATTGGTTAACTATACCATCGTTCTATTTATTGGATTTTTGTTTCTACATTACTAACATTATGTCCCTTTTATTTTTTTAAGCACCAATCTTCCAGTCGTTTTTTGCTAGCTTCCATCGCATGTTTATTCACCTGGCCACTGGTATAACTGGTATCTCTAAACCCCAGAGCTCGGTGTGCCCATCTGTTACTGTCCTGCGGGAAAAGAGCGTCGAAATGCCATCTAGCGAGAGCGTCAGGGACAGCGATGTGGATAAAATGAGGCACCGCCACTATTGTCGCGATCTCAGATAGCTGTTACTAGATAAAATTGGGATGCAGTTTATTCGGGCTCCGCCACCGGCTGAGTGTTGTATACCACTTTTGCTCGCGACTGTACGTCGGCCAAACAGGCCGATGTCTCAACGATAGATTCTATACGAACACAGTTAAAATGTGTTAAACCACATCAGACTTTCTATCGAAGCATTGCCCTTAGTGCGAGCATGAGCATGTCTGCTAACCTAACTTCTCGGATTGCAGCATCCTGGCCAAACACGTTTGCAAAAAAAAAAAAAGAGAAATACAAAAAAAAAAAAAAAACAGGAGAGATTATCGAGGCGAAGGCAATAGCTGATGCGAGTACTTCGTGCGTCAGCATACCATCGATTCTGTTATCCGAGAAAGAGTTGCATTTCCATAATGCCCGAAGGTAAATCGTGGTTAAGGATGCCGGGAGATCCGCTTGTTATCCGACTTTGTTGTGTTGTTTTTGTTGGAGTTGTTTCGTATTTATTCTGACGCGCTCATGAATAAAATTTGGTTGTAACTTAGTTGTAACGCTGCCTCGGGGCTAAAACATGCTTTCAATGTCGCGTAAAAATAAATTTACAAAGCGTAAATTTGAGGCTAAGATATATTTACAATTAAGATGAAATAAGAATATAAAAATAAAACGAAAATACATTCAGAGGTACATTAAAAATAACAAGACCTGTCCAAATGTGCCCCCCCCCCTCCCCCTCCCCCAAAACAAAAAAGTTTCGGAGTGCCTGCTTGCCCAGGCCATGCTCATGGGCATTGGAGATAGGTAAGCATTTCGCGAAGAATGGAAGACGGCGTCAGCCTCGGACAATGGCGGAGGGCAGTGTGCGCGGCGCGCGTGACGGACTGTCCGCGCGTCACGGGGCCGCAGAGTCGCCACCGCTCACCGCTGACCGATGCTGCTGCTTCTGCTGCTTCTGGCGCCGGTGGCGCGGGGAGACCTGTCGGACCTGGTGTCCAGCGTCACAGTAAGCCCTACGTTCAAGGCCAAGCTGACGGAGGCGGGACCCGTGACAGCCACTTACGGGGTTTCTTTCCCGCTCGAGCTGGAGCTCTCCGGGCCAGCGGCCGACCGTCGGGCGCTGCTGCGCGCTGCCGAGGAGGCCATGCAGCGAGCCGGCCTGGACGGCGCAGCCTGCGTGCGCCGCGCCCAGTGCGAGGCCGCGTCTGGGGGACGCCACCATGGCCTTCTCGGCGAGCTGCTCGACCTACTGCTCAGGTGGGCTCAGAGTTTCATGTTCCCGAACATGTGCTGCGACAACCGCGCGTGCCTTCCAGCGAATAACAAGATATCATCAATATGATATTTACCTGCTTAAAGAAAGTCTGGGGAGCCTCCGCTCATTCAAGCAATGCACGGAAAGCGCCTGCTGCCCCTTGGTGACATAGTGTCGAAAAGCCCACAAAGGGGCGAAAAATGGCACACACGACGGAAGGCGTCCACTTGGGCTCTGGGTTCGTTTTTCTTTTTTTTTTTTTTTTTTTTTTTGTGTGTGCAGATACCCCTTTTCAGTCAGCTGCAGCATGCAACCATGGCGCAATTCGGGCAAACACTGGGCGCGCTCTTGCGACGGTATTTCTGAACTACGACCGCCGAAGCTCCCTCAGGCAAGCTATTATGTTGTAGTGTGTGTTTGCTCACAGACCGTCAATGCTGCTGAGCGCTATACGCGCCGTACACTTCAAAGGAGTATAATCGTCACCTTTTAGTATTGTCACAATATAGTATCTGCAAAACCATAGGTCTTACGATGCCTCCCTTCTAGGACGTCTTTTCGTTGATATGGGTGATTTTTTCTTACAAAAGCTATATAGAGTGTTGCCCTAGTGGATTTAAACTAGTAGCTATGTTTGAGCACAGTCGATTCTCCTCCCAATAGATTGCGAATGCAGGAGGTCAATGGAATGTCGTTTTCATTGAGCGCTATGGTGTGCGTGCTGTAGACGCGGCAGTGACTCAAAACTTGGAAGCTATAGGTTCATAATTAGAAAAATGTGATATAACAGATAAGTAATGATTGTGCACAAACCTACGGTCACATGTTGTAAACCAAGAAAAACTTGACAAAATGTTACATGCGCTGTAGCACTCAGGAATTTGACTTGTGGACCTCCCGAAGTCGGCTGAATAGTGAATAGCAGACCGACTAGGAAACGTTACCTGTGCGGGGGTTGTAGTCGCAGGGCTCAGACTCACGGCGCGCAAATTCCTGGCCATGCGAAAAACCGCCGATACTCGGCAATGTGACGTCACGTGGCAGCCAAAACTTGGTTGTCAACGGGAAGCATGTATGCGATCCAGGTCCACCGTCCACAGCGGGTGTATCGATATCTAGCGTCGCTTTCAGGGTGGAGATACCGTTCTCTCGGGTGAAATGCTTCCGTTCGGCTGCAAAGCTTGCAATGCGGCGGCGAGGTGTAAACGGTGGTCGTCGCGCAGAATTTGGCAAGGTTGGTGTTAGTTGTTCGTAAAGAAGTTAACCGAAGTTATAGAACTGCACAGTCCCGAGACCGCAGTCCAAAACCCACTAAGCCCACAAAGCCTAATGTTGGGCAAAGCCTGGTTCTTGCAGTAGTGCATAAAGTAAATTTCTCAACGACTCTTACTGCGCGGATAACGAACTGGTGACAAAGAAGCTCAAATCGCATTAACATTTCTAGAGAACATTTATTGCCACCAGACAAAATAGCTCTTCCTCCGCATCTTATCGAATTCTGAAACAAAATGACCAATTGTCGAAAATAGGGCACCTGGTTGAGTGGTCTGCCAGGAATCTACGTTTCTATTCGGGCCGTTATATAAACCAGGCAATGTGATCTGCAGTGCTATTGCAGTGCGTAAATCTAGGATTATATACTTCTGTACAGCTGAGGGTTTGCAATTTTCTTGATATGATTTCCTCTGTTGAGCTGCTTATGCGCGGCTGGAGAGACGAGCGAGCTTGTAAACCAACATTCGTGAAATGCACTGTAACACTGCTCAAAAATACGCTGCAACTTAGGTCGGAATGAAAAGAACGTTTCTTTTACGCACCTCATTCGCTCCGCGGTTGTTTTCGTAGCAGCTGTTCTCAAAATAAATATTCGATGGTTTTTAATTTCCCAAAGACACTCACGTACTGGAGGAAGATTTCGACCACCTGGGTTTCGGTATTTGCAGTGCCATCACACACGGTCGCCTTACTTTTCGCCTCCATCGAAAAGCGCCCGTCGATTCCGCATCTTTGGGCACACAAGTCCAGCCCCCTAACTACTACACCACCACGGTGGGGTATTATATGTCGAATAATCACTGCCAACAGAAATACATTGGCTGCTCTGACATTATATTTCATATACACATGGCTAAGGGGCACTAGAGCGATTTTCTGAAGCGTTTAACTTTGTATGATGTTCCATTTTATCGGCTTTTAGAGACGAATATAGTAAAGAATCGGCAAGAAACGGTCGGTAGTATGTCCTCCTTGCACATGATGAAAACGCAGCAAAAAGAGAGCAATTTATTCGCTGAAAGTGCATGCGCCTTCCGCTTTACTATAAATTAAATTAAATTGGTTCACAGGAAGGGAAAGGCGCAGTAACTGTCACACTTGCTCTGTGGACACCCGAACCGTGCCGTAAGGGAAGGGAGGAAGGTGGGAATGAAAGTGGAAAGAGAGAAAGAGGAGCCGTAGTGGAGGGCTACGGAGTAATTTCGACCACCTGGGGATCTTTAACGTGCGCTGACATCGCACAGCACACGGACGCCACTTCGTTTCGCCTCCATCGAAACGCAGCCGCCGCGGTCGGGTTCGAACCCGGGAACTCCATTAAATTACTTTGCAATTCTCATTTGAGTGACCGTTTGTTCTACTTAGTCGTTTTAAGTCATACTTAGTTTGCCGAGTAACTGCGTTGTTATCTTCGGTGGGCGTTATAATTGTGCTCTATCATTTTAAGTCAATCTTACTTTTCTGTGTCATCTTAAATAAATATTGTTATGGATTCGCTTTTCTTATTTATTTTAATCAGTAACAGAGGAGGCATTTGCAGCTTTAGGCGCAGATTACGATCGGCAGAGGGCTATAGCATAAAGGTCCGCCACTGCAAAGCACGCTTGTATTTCATATGTTCTGTTCAGATTAAGGTGCCTTATTCATTTTCAACTTTGCACTAGATGTCAGATTCATGTCCCCATATCTGCGTTATGAAAAGGCCGTTCATTTTAAGTATGCAGTACACGATCCCGCGATGTATACTGAAATTAACGATCGTACTAAATATCATGCGTGAAATGTAAGTGAATGCCTACAAATTCGCTAACGTTGCTTTTAGGACACACGTTGGGCACTAATTTAAAGCTGTGCACGTAACTATGGAGAAAGGAAACAAAACAAGCAATATTGAACTCACACTGCATAGGCGTGAATTCTTTGTCGGCTGTCACTTGTCCAGTTTCACACTGATAGTCCTCGCCTTCTTTTTGGATCTCTAGGAAATGCAAACCTCCTGTAGCGTTAGTGATCCGTGCACGCAGGCATCTGAAACCCCGGAATATGTCGACGCGAAACACGACACCGCAAGTACAACTGACGCAGGCGATACACGGAGAAGCTAAAATATGGCGCGCACCTTCGCCTCCCCACGGCGGAGGGGTGCGTGTGCATCGAAGCATTCCAAGTCTGGCTTGTGCACCTGCCGGTACGGATTTGCGCCTTCAAATGCTCTCACGGTGCTGAAGTGAAAAACAATTGCGTCATTTACTTTGGGAATTGCAAACGAGATACTTCTTCATAGAGCTGACTGTTGCAAATTACAAATAGGACTGATAGTCCTCCGGTTTGAGCAATCTATAATGAGCACAGAAGAGCGTGTTGTCGGGCTAGTTGGTTCTGCATAGTATATAAGAGAAATGCGCAACAACTCTCGTGAACTGTTGTGTGTGTTTCTTTCTGTGTCCTGTTTAAGTTGTTGCGCATTTCTCTTATATAATGAGCACATGTTTGATTCGTAAATGGAGAAGCTCTACTTTGGTGTATTTCACATGCTTAGCGCGTGCTAAATGGACGCGAAGGATGGCTCATGCCGAATTGAATAGGCGCTGAAAGTGAGAACAAGTCTATGCGAGCATCAGGGAATGGAGACTCAATGTGCGCATCCTTTGGCTTCCTCTTTGTCCACATCGTATATAGGGACTTTCTAAAAACTATCGCTGCCTCAGTGTGCTACCGGTGAATACCGCACGAAGTAATATATCCAAGTTAGTTCGTGTGGCGCACCTAAAGATGGCAGTAAAGATAGTTTTAGGTGGGTGAATGATATGAGCCGCCAATCATTTAACTACACATCAATTCCATTTGCCCTCTGCATGTATTTAGTTCACGGAGTGAGCGAACGCCTCAGGGAAATTACGTAGTTTCAGTTTTATATTGTTACGGGGTAGGATGACACTCAGGAGGGACACATACTCAATTGTACACCACCGTATACATAGCCCTTCTCTTCCGCATGAACTCTCCTCCACGCGCTAGCGCAGCACCCTCGCACTGCGCTTCCTCTTCTTCTGGCGCTGCGCTCTTCCCCGTCGTGCGGCGTAACTTCTTTCCACTACCGCGCTCCTTACCGTGTCTTTGCTCGTCTTGGCCCCGTGGCATACCGTCTCGAAGACCTGGCTGAGCGTCGCCCACGTGGTGTGCACCGCATTTTTCCAGATCATGTTTCCAATATGAAGCCATATGTCCCCAGCGCGCGCAGTGATCTCGACTTAACTACTGTGTCGCGCTTATACGTTCCAACGACGGCATACCATCAGTCGAACATATCTTAGCAGTGCTCTGCGGGTGCATGGAGAACTCACAGAGCCGTTGGTTGATTGTGAATTGGGGAGGACAGCGACCAGCAGTTGGTGATGCGCACACAGCATCACGACGACCTCAATAGCCACTGGGTTGTCAAAGGCAGACATAGCTGTTTCTGGAGCTGTTTCCCGAGTGAACCCATCAAATGCGGCGACATCGTGCGCATCGAAAGATCCCTCCGTACTTGGACTGGGATTTTTTCTCGGAGATTCTCGATTATTGGAGCATGTTCAGTCTCTGTTTCCGCATATGCGTGTGAGACGCACTTTACTACGTCTCACACACATACGCGGTGAGGTCCCCCAGGCGACCTCACCTCACTTTTCAGGTGACCATTGGCTGCCTCACTCAACCTCACCTTAAACTCATAATGTGAGGTTGAGGTCGGGCGCTCGACCTCAAAAAAAAATAACTAAATTAAACCGTAACTTAAAGCAAATATACATTCCTCGCTAATCCTGTGATATATAGGCAAGCCAGAATTTTGTCGTATGAACGCTGTATTTTACTCTTAATTTTATACAACAATTAATATCCCGGATAAAAGCAGAAAAACTCCGGAGACTACATGTCCAATTTTGCACTAAAGTAGAGATCCTCTCCCCCTCCTCGCCTACCTTTTTTTTGGTCGGTTTAATTCTAAGGCCTACATGGGTACCTCATTACTACGTATAGGCCCATAATGCGATACAAACAGTTTATCCCATCCGACCCACGTGAATAAGATTCGTATTAGAAATAAAACAAGCCAGTTCTTACTATATATTGAAAAGACAAATGCTGTTGACCCTAGTGACGATGACAACAATGATGATATGCTCTTTTTCTTAATTCGCAAAAAAATTGATGATTGCCAAGCATTTTTTTAATACACTGTACATTGTCTTGAGACCGAATACATTAAGTTCGGAAAGAAAATAGGAATACAGTCGTGCCTCGTTAGTATGGACACTTTGGTTTCCGACCAAAACTGTCCATAACGCGAGTCATCCATAATAACGGGCCATAAATAAAAACGAGAAAAACTTTATAATTAATGGCTGCTTTTTTAATTAAATTTGTAATTCAAAAACAGCCGAACTGTTGATGTTACCCCCTTCTCCATGAATCCGTCGACCCGAAATGTCATGTCTGTTCTTACACCTTGTCAGCTATCCTCTTGAGTAGCTAAGTTAATAATGCCTGCACATAGCGTAGAATAATGTTTCTCCGTAAACATCACCCTGTTTTACTGAACAAAAATTCCGTAAATCATCACAGGTCAAACCTATCAAGACGGAGGAGAAGGAACGGTACGCACCCATAATGTTGCCGAGGCAGCGAGCATTCTGTTGAAGCATTTCGTCGCTCACGACAGCACCATTCGCGCGCACATTCTCGAACCACATTAACAAGGCTGTGTCGTGACGCTGGGATTAAGTCGACCCGGCCTTCACTTGGTAGCGTGCAGAGACTCCGGGTTGATGAAGGAGTGAATCTTCGAAGTTGGTAAAATATATACAAGCAGGTTTAATGGCACTTTGAGAAAACTTATTTACATGAAAAAAAGGGTATATCAGCAAAATGGCAAGCATTAAGAGTTCATAGCGAGAAGCGTCTGGATGAGCCGTTTACCCAGGGCTCAGAGCGTCATTTCGTGCTCTGCAACGTCCTTAACTCCCCCTATGTTCAGCCCCGCTATGAAGATGCTGACCAATCAGTTACAGGGCACACCCCTCAGATATCGGCAACCAATCGAACACATCACTGCACTGATGGTCTGATGCACTGACTGGTCCAGTATTGTTTCGTCGGGCGTGGTCACTTGTCAGGTAGAGCTTGGGAACGGCGAGGAGGTAAATTTCGATTGCTCTGCAAAGATCCGCTATGTTGGTTCCGGCAAGTGGATTTCCTTCTCAGAAACCCAAGTGTACGCGCGCGCCACGAATACTGCTCCCAGCCATTGCAACTCTTTCCTGCATTGACGGGAAATCCTCTATTGGCCGTAATCTTCATACTTCTGTCTTCTCCTGTACGTCAGCGGACGTGTCACTCCGGTCGTCTCCTTTGGACAATAGGCATTCCTCACTTGACAATAGCGCCCCTCGACGGGAAGGTTGAACAATTGAACAAAAGCACTTCCGGCTGTTTCTCACAGGGCGCCGTTTCTTTGTATTTTTCTTGACGTTTCCTTGACAGGGCCAACTTGGCAGTTAAAGGGTCAGGACAAAGCAAAGCATGCTCACACAAAAAGATTCATGGGAACACGCTCACTTAGAGCCCTTGCACCAACAGCATATATCAATACCATGCCCACAGGCGCACAGTAGTGCGCGCAAGCGCTGACCATGCACGGTCACAACAGCTGACTCCATTTCTTCGAACTGTGCTAGGCGCTAGGACTGTGGCTGACGCTGCGATGCCGACGTTGAGCCATTGATCGGAGTCCTGTAGTATCGATGCTACCGTCGACCTGGAGAGGCTGCGGCCAAGTTGAACTTGGGTCCAGTCCCTCACGACTTGCATTGACTGACTGAGATGGCTTTTTGCCGCTTGTATTCACAGATGCCCGCTTCGCCCCTAGGTTCAGCTCCGTTCTTTTGCGTTTAACTCCCCCCATGCCGAAAGTCAGACTAAAGTTGAGGGTTACAGGCTCCTGGTTCTTTGCACTCTTTTCGCCTAGTTAACCTCCCTGCCTTTCCGTTCTTCCGATTCTCTTTTTCTGCCTTGTACTGTTTATGTAAGGAAGCGAGGGAGTCAAGTTGGCAGGCTGCTGAGGGCTATCAAACAGCCCTTTCCTGCGCCGTTTGTATGTGTTGCTATGAAACAAACACTGCAAGCTGAAGTACAGTTTAGAACGACAGCTAGCCGACTACGAAGAGCTCAGACCTTGTCAAGGTCGCATCGTTGACTCAAGGCGAAGCCGACATGCGAACCGCCTGGGGCACAAAATGTAGCAGTTCGGTAGCGCAACAGTGACGAAAACCAGGAGCATGAGAAGGAAGGGCGTCCAGGACTGGACGCCCGGTCCCGATTGCGTTGCGTGCTCGCCGCCTTTCCTTTATCGCTCTACTTCGTGAGTGTGTCAACTCTGACCAAAAAGCGTTAACGGCTTCATGGAACACACTTTGTGTCTTGGTGAAGAAAAACTTCAGTTCCCACCCCCAATTTTTAGCGCTTGTCTTTCTATTATTTCTTTCTTACGCTTTTAGCGGCCTCTCTGTTCACGTTCAGCAGAATTTATAGCGACCACAGATTGCTCTTTTCCCGACTGCGGCCTCTCGTTGCGGCGCGGCTGCTGCACCCAGAAATCTCTCGGTTCCCTCCTTTCGGGGTATTTCTTACTCAGCTGACCCTCGGTTTGCTGTGTACTTTCCGTTCCGCTCTTGCACCTCCCACTTCTAAAACGACGACACGCCAGCTTTGGTTCTTTCCAACTCCACAAGACTCGTCCAGGCATCCGACCGTATCGGCTGTCGCATAAGTTCCCGGCCTGCGCGCCCTTCTTTACCGTTGCATTCGGGTTCCCCTGCTTTTTTCAAACGATGTCCATATTAACGAGACAAAAATATATGGGCCCAAGTGGGCTGTGTGCATTCTTCCCCTGCCAGTTGTTCAGACAGCGAGTTTCTAAATTAACGAGGCATAAATAGATTGAAAAAGTTTCGTCCTTAGAAAAACTTCATAATTCGGATCGTACATATTAACGGTGCACAAATTTTCCATAACATCCACTCAAGAAACGACCAGTTGTGAAGACTACATCCCCAACAAAACAAACAAAAGAGAAAAAAACAGCAACACACCAAATGTTCACAAAACTCGGCCAACGCCGTGTAAACAAATATACCTTCAGAAATTTTCGAAGAGGAACGCTGTGGATGTTATGAGGTGCCAACCGGCCACTCCTAGGTGTTTGTCTATAATTTTGTAATCCCGTGGCGTATTTCAAGAATTGGCGAAATTGCTTCTTCGAACACCACGCTTACATTAAAAAATTACAAGGGTCGGAACTGCTAGGAAAGAGGATTAAACGTAAACCGCTTTGCTGTCGCGAACATCGGCTAGCTCGCCAAATTTCGCCGGACCAAAATGTCCAACTCCCCCCGCCTTCAGCCCCCCTCTCCCCCCCCCCCCCGCTCCAAAATAAAAAACGAAAAACGAAACCGATACAAATACTTGTACGTCCGAACAGATTACTGGATACCATTTTCGCCAACAAGTCTGAGACGAGCTTCTTTGTGTTATTCACTTGTTTTCCTTTAAAGACTGAACTAATATATTGCACGGACGGTGATGTCTCCGAAGCTGCTTCGCCGCATGCACCGCACGTGCATCCAGAGAAACCGTTTCCCCGTTAGTGTCGTATAGTTACAGCACATAAACTTAAAATAAAGACAAGAACAACAGAAAGGAGGCGAGAAAGCAGCCCGGAGGGACCGCGCTCCCTGCTGTGCACGCGCTCCTCCCTTCGCCGTCCGTCTCTAGGCATCTGGTTTTGCTTATACAGTGAATGCCGAACTGTCACCAATACACCCCAAAGGCAGCAGCGCATGTGTGTCAGCTTCGTTTTCAGAGACTGCAATGCGTTTTGAAATACTTTGCAAAAAAAAAAAAGAGAGAAAAACTAAATGACCGCTCCAGTAAGTGGAAAGGAGGGTTGTGCCATGGGGCTATGGAAAGATGGGAAAGAAATAGCCAAATGTGAGGGAGGAAACCTGTTCTCTGTTCAGCAGTGCACGAACGTAAACATCATTCCAGAAATACCATGTTGACGAGAGTAATACGAAATTTCGCACACAAAAAACAGAAGAGAATTGCGCTTCCGAGAGCGTATAGAAGGCTTGAGACATCGACTTAGTACTGCATTTCTCCGTGCTAGCATGTAATTGATTTCGTTCACGTATATCTCAATTGATTCTCAAAGAAAAACGAATGTCTCAATATATTACTTCGACATCTGACCACACAAATTTTCATCCGATTGATTTGTCCGTCTCGAGCAGATGGCAGCACAAAAGAGACACGCTCAGTTTGCCACACTAATTCGTCCGTCTGGACTCCAAATTGTCGAGCCAGAAAACATCTCAATATGTTTTAGCTTATAAAAACATCTAGGAGAACGCTTTCCCCTTTTGTTTTTGTTCCTGCGCCTAAATAAATTTCAAGAGAGGCCTGATATATGGAGTTAAGAATCTATTACCATTATCCTTCCTCCTGTATTGCTTAGTTTCACTAGAAATTTAGAGATAAACAAAAAGCCTTAGCGGAGCAAAAAAAAAAAATTTTTTTCATTGGGCTTTACTGTATACAAGCCCCATAAAAAATTTTGCATCTTCTATCTAGGCAAATGGTTAACATGCGCGGGCTTCTTTCTTGTATACCAGCTGCGTCTTATAAGCTGTGCCATCTGTCTCACCCTCTTGCATGTTTTACCACTATGTTGGATATGTAATTAACGCTAGTACCTTCATCCCATTGCAGTTGTTCGGGCCACCTGTGAATCTGTTAGAAGGAACAAGCAGCACAAGACCAAAGAGATGTTATTCTGGAGAATATATGAATATAAATTTACAGGACCTGAATATAGAACGATGCGTACAATTGGAAAGGAGGACCTCGATAAAATGCTCAGACGGTATTGTGTCGGTTTTCCTGGTTTGTTCATGTGTTCCTTTTTTTTTTTAATCAGTCAGTATCACGTTCTCTAACGATTTCGCTGCACCATTTTCTGTTAACTTTCCATGTAATGTACAGCGGAATCCTACATCGAATGTAAGGCAGCAGCCGTGACGTCAGCGCCGAAACAGGCATGCACACGGCAAACAGTTCTGCTTCGCGCCGTCTGCGCAAAAGAAAATTTGCTTCGCTTTTTAGTTTGTCTGTTTGTTTGCTGCATCCGAGAAAAGCACCGCGGGTCACAGTAAGTTTGTGCTTTGCGCGCTCCTGGGTGTTTGAGCCAGCGGCAAGCACCAGCACAAACAAGTCAGAGGAAACAGGGGTGGCGGGCGTGGGCACGAGGAGTTCATGCCGTAAAAAAAAAAAAGAGGAAAAAATCTTCCAAGACGGCCAGAGGGAAGCGTCATCGGGCTGCGGACATTACGGTGGAATACCGAAAGCTGGGCAGGGGCTGCGGCATCCAGTCATCCGAACGGGGGGTAACCGAATACCAAGAGTCGGCAGGCACACCGCGGTAGTAGCTCGAACTACGCGTCAAAAAGGGAGCTCTTCGAAGGAAGCCGCGGCAACAGCAAAACGCCTGAACCTCACAATTTCGACCTCACACAGTCACGACCTAACTAAACCTCAAACTCACGCGTGAGGTTGATGTCCAATTTTGTGACCTCACTCAAAACTTTTCGAGCTATCGCCGACCTCACCTCAACCTCACCTCACTCCTTGAGGTTGAGGTCATTTTGAGGTTGGGGTCAACCTCATGAGATTGCCCACCTCTGGTTCAGTTCAGTTCAGTCGTTCAGTCGTGTCCGACGCTTAGTGACCCTATGGACCATGTCACGCCACGCTTTCCGGTCTCTCACTATCTTCCTAACATCGCATAACTTCATCTGCAGTGCCTCGAAGATGCCATCTAACCATCGCGTTCGCTGCCTACTCCTTCTCCAGCGACCCTCGACCTTTCCCAACATCAAATCTTTCTCCAGCGACTCCTCTCTTCTCATCAGATGACCAAAGTAGCTGAGCTTTAACTTTAGAATTTCACCCTCCAATGAGCAGTCAGGGTTTATGGTCGACAATATCGACAGATTTGATCTTCTGGCAGTCCAAGGAACTCTCAAGAGTCTTCGCCAGCACCACAATTCAAACGCGTCAATTCTTCGCCGGTCAGCCTTTTTCACAGTCCAACTCTCGCATCCATACATCACAACTGGAAAGACCATAGTACGAGTTATACGGATCTTGGTTGGCAGACTAATGTCTCTGCTCTTTACTAGGCGGTCAAGGCTAACCATTGCTCTCTTTCCCAGAAGCAGGCGTCTCCTAATTTCATGGCTGCAGTCTCCTTCCGAGGTAATCTTGGAGCCCAAGAAGAGAAAATCTGCCACAGCTTCCACTTCTTGTCCATTGATGCTCCAGGACTTGATAGGGCAAGACGCCATGATCTTTGTCTTTTTAATGTTCAGTTTAAGCCCAAACTTCTCACTCTCTTCTTGTACGCGCATCATAATTCTCTTGAGTTCCACTTCACTTTCTGCCATTAAAGTGGTATCATCCGCATATCTAAGGTTGTTGATACGTTTCCAGCAATCTTCACTCCAGCTGAAGACTCGTCCAGACCGGCCTTCCTCATGATGCACTCTGCATATAGGTTAAATAGGCAGGGCGAAAGTATGCAGCCTTGTTTCACTCCTTTCTCGATCGGAAACCAATCAGTAAGAGCATGCCCAGTTCTGACTGTGGCCTTTTGCCCTTCATACAGGTTCCTGAGGAGACAGATGAGGTGAATTGGAACTCCCATCTCTTGGAGAGCTTGCCACAATCTGCTGTGATCTACGCAGTCAAACGCTTTCGCATAATCAATAAAGCAGTAGTAGATGGGTTTCTGGAACTCTCTTGCTTTTTCCATGATCCAGCGAAGGTTGGCAATCTGGTCTCTAGTTCCTCTGCCCTTGCGAAACCCAGCTTGCACGTCCGGAAGCTCCCGATCCACATACTGCTGCAGCCTATCTTGGAGGATTTTCAACATCACCTTGCTAGCATGCGAAATAAGCGCGATCGTGTGGTAGTTGGAAGAATCTTTGGCACTGCCCGTTGAGATCACCCTTTTCACTAAAGCTTCGGCTGTCCGTTTCTCGGAACAACCGTACCTTACTGACCCCCTCCAATCCTGTGGCCACTGCAGGGTTGTCCAAATCTTCTGACATAATGTATGCAGAATGTTAACAGCGTCACAGTTGAGGTTTTGAAGCAACTCAGCTGGAATGCCATCAATTCCGCTAGCTTTGTTCGTAGCAAGGCTGACTAAGGCCCATTCAACTTCACTCTTCAGGATTCCCGGCTCGAGATCAGTAATCACAACCGTCTTATGTTGGGTTTGCACATTCGGGTCCTTCTTGTACAGTTATTCTGTGTTCCTGCCACCTCTTCTTTATCTCTGAGGCTTCAGTGAGGTCATTGCCTCGTTTGTCCTTTATCATGTCCAGCTTTGCACAGAAGCTTCTTTTGATATCTTTGATTGTCTTATATAGAGCTCTTGTGTTCCTTAATTGGCTGTTGTCCTCAACTGCTTGGCACTGTATGTTCAGGAAGGCATTCTTATCTCTTCTTGCTATTTTCTGAAAATCCGCATTGAGAGCCTTGTATCTTTCTCTTTCCCCCATAACGTTTGTCATCCTCCTTTCCTCAGCTATTTGCAAAGCCTCTTCAGATAACCAGTTTGCTTTCTTGCATTTCTTTTGCTTTGGAACTACCTTAGTAGCAACTTTTTGTATTATATCGCGAACATCAGTCCACATCTCTTCGGGCTCTCTGTCTTCTAGATCTAATTCTTGGAATCGGTTCCTCACTTCCACAGCATATTCTAATGGAATTTTATCCATATCATACCTGAGAGGCCTTCTAGTTTTCTGCGTTTTCCTCAATCGAAGCTTAATTTTGGCAACAAGAAGCTGATGATCGGTGCCACAATCGGCCCCAGGCCTTGTTTTTACTGCTTGTATAGCGCTTCTCAATCTGTGCCGGCAAAGAATATAATCGATCTGATTCCTGTACAGACCATCCGGTGAAGTCCATGTGTACAGGCGCCTCTTGTGCTGTTGAAAATGAGTATTCGCTATGGTCAGGTTGTTTTCTTGACAAAACTCTACTAGCCTCTGCCCCGCTTCATTTGGCTCGCCAAGACCGAACTTGCCTATAATTCCGGATATTTCTTCACTCCCGACCTTAGCATTCCAGTCTCCTATGGGAAAAACGACGTCTGATGATGGGGTGCGGTCTAAAAGGCATTGTAGGTCCGCATAAAATCTCTCAACATCAGCTTCTTCAGCAGTAGTGATCGGTGCATAGACTTGGATAACTGTTATGTTGAAAGGGTGACCTTGGATCCGAAGTGAAATCATTCGGTCGTTTTTGGGGTTGTAGCCTAGCACTGCTTAGCCCATTCTTCTGTTTACTATGAGAGCGACCCCATTCCTTCTCTTGGAATCGTGCCCACAATAAAAGACATAATGGTCGCCGGAGTTAAATTCTCCCATTCCGGTCCACTTGAGCTCGCTGATACCCAAGATATCGATGTTCAATCTGTCCAATTCTCGCCTGACGACATCCAGTTTACCTTGCGTCATAGATCTTACATTCCATGTTGCTATGGGATATATCTCCTTGCAACATCGGACTTTCCGGTCGCTTCCCGACACATCCACAACTGAGCGTCCCTTTGGCTTTAGCCCAGCCGCTTCATTCGTCCTGGAGCTTCTAGGAATCGCCCTTTGTTCATCCCCAGTAACATGTGGGACGCCTTCCAACCTGGGGGGCTCATCTTCCGGCGCCATATCATTAATGGTATTGTGACTGGCCATAGGGTTTTCTTGGCAGGAAATACTGGAGTGGGTTGCCATTACCTTCTCCAGTGAATCACATTTTGTCAGAACTCTCTGCCGTGACCTGTCTGTCTTGGGTGGCCCTACACAGCAGAGCTCACGACTTCATCGAGTTTCGCAAGCCCCTCCGCCACGACAAGGCAGTGATCCATGAAGGGGTACCACCTCTGGTGCTGAATGTCAAAAGAGTGGAGAGTTTGCTCAAATTCATTTGACGCGGAGCAGCAGCTCCCGGCGGGATGCTCCGAGACGGATAACAAGACTACTTTCCACAAAGAAGACGGCATTGCTATACGATGTATCTGGGACTGGCAATGCTTCCACACACTTTGAGAAATGGTCGATTGCAACTAGGACTTATCTGTTTCCAGCGCTCGTCTTGGGAAACTGGCCGAAGAAGCCGCGCCAACAGCAAAAAGCCTGGACCTCACAATTTCGACCTCACACAATCACGACCTAACTAAACCTCAAACTCACGCGTGAGGTTGATGTCCAATTTCGTGACCTCACTCAAAACTTTTCGAGCTATCGCCGACCTCACCTCAACCTCACCTCACACCTTGAGGCTGAGGTCATTTTGAGGTTAGGGTCAACCTCATGAGGTTGCCCATCTCTGGTGCTGAATGTCAAAACAGTGGAGAGCTTGCTCAAATTCATTTGACGCGGAGCAGCTCCCGGTGGGATGCTCCGAGACGGATAACAAGACTACGTTCCACAAAGAAGACAGCATGGCTAGACGATGTATCTGGGACTGGCAATGCTTCCACCCACTTTGAGAAATGGTCGATTGCAACTAGGACTTATGTTTCCAGCGCTCGTCTTGGGAAACTGGTCGAAATGGTCTAAACCAACAGATTCGAAAAACGAACTCGGTGGCAGGAAACGCTGCAGGGTTAGTTTGGACGTCTTCACAAATGGCTTCCTGTACTGGCACGTCTGGCACGATGCCACGTGAAGCCTGACCTCTCAATACATATTATGTCACCAAACTCCCTCCAAGACACGAGTGTAGGTATTGCTGCGACTATGGTGACATGCCGTGGGAGCTTCGCGAAAGCCGCGCAAAACCTGCGTCCGCAATGCTTTAGGAAACACCGGAAATCAGACAGCAGGTCCGCCCCGGAACCGCTTCACATGATACAAGAGGCCATCCTCCACCCGGTAGACCCGGCGCAGCTTTCAGCATTTGGGCCCCCCTCTGTGACGCGTCTCCAGGTGTGTGCCAAACTTCAACGGGTAGCAACAATAACTTCCTCTTATCTTCAGTAACAAGGTCTGAGAGTTTCACCAGGAAAAGTGCGCGTAAGTTGCATTTACACGCAAATCTATGAATCAATATCTGGTATGCATCGACGGCCACAGCATTTCTCACTACACAATTTAATATTTCTTAGGGATTCTGATAGACCGCAATCTATCATGAAGCCCGCATTGCACCCAATTGAAAAAAAAAACTATAATCCATCGCTCACTTACACCGCTTTCTTGGCGGAAAATCATGGGGATCGTCAGTACAGGCAATGGTACAGTTGTACAGAGCACTATTTTAAGGATTCCTGCAGTTACAGTACGCACGTACTTTCGAGCACGTGCAAGACTAATTTGCGTGCCCTCCAGGCAGTACAGGGTCAGGCCCTTCCCACATGCCTGGGCCTCCTTCGGAGCGCATCAACAATGGGAAGTAGTACACTCGCCAAAGACCACCCGCTTTCAACGTATATTTTTCTAGACGCGTTGCGAATGCAAATGCGACATATTCCAAGGGTTCCACAGCATCACCTTGCACAGATACCTCTGCAGAACCGCGTTCTACATTTGCAAAAATCATAGCAACGCACCAGTCTTCCATCCCAAAACATTTCACTCCCGCAGCACGACCTCTGTCGTCACTCTGGTGTCTGGTGCTCCTATGTGTGTGCCTTGCTATTCCGGGGATATTGAATAAATCGAACTTATCAACGCCAGCACATCAACACGTATATACAGATTCGTATATACGTGTTCACGTATATGCAGCTGGCTCGGTAACCTACCAGTTCTGCATGTGCCGTCGTCGTTCCTGCGAGACCAGAAAACATTTATGATCTAATTTCGCTTAAGATACTACCTCTACTGAAGCAGAACTGGCCGTATTTTGTGCAGCTCTAAAGTATACTACTGAACAGGATTCTCAAAAATGGGCTGAGTTTTGCGATTCCAAACCTGCCCTAAAATGTCTTCAATTGCATTTTTTGCCATGGCGACCATAAACAACTTGAAGCGGAGGTTCGACATCTCCACCACCAGGCATTACAAGGGGTCACCAAATAATCTACCAGTGGATACCAGGTCATACTCGAATTCTTGGCGATAACTTAGCTGACGATGCTGCTCGATCGGCTCACGATACAATCGACATTGTCGAGATACCATTGACAAGAGCCGCGGCAGCAAGGTACCTTCGACTGATCGCCCGAAACGTGACTACACAATCATGGTCTACGCCTGGAGGGTAGCTATGAGCGCCTGCAGCTTTTCAGGGTCGGGACCAATGCCACGACGGTTCACGATGTGATCTAAGTACGTAACTAGAGCAAAACCGAATAAACATTTGTTTTTTTCGGTTTGAAGCAATACCCAGCAGAAGAAAGGGCTTCGAGGACCTTTCAGGTGTCGCTGGTGTTCCTAAAATGTGTCTGCATAGACTATAAAATTGTCTAGGTAAACCAATGCCATAGTCCATTTCGTATGGCCCAGTACACGGTACATGAGGAGCTGGAAGGTGGCCGGAGCATTCGAGAGGCCTAATGACGTGTGGTTCAACTGGCATGCAGTGTTCCTGCGGCAAGGCCTCCAGCGAAGCAAGCCAGTGAGGTTGGGGCAAAAATTAAGACTCCCATGGCAGCGCTGCCTGTGGTGTTGGATGCTGAGCCGAAGCATCAGGCTGGAGAGATGCGAACGGCAGGTCAGTACTCAAAACCGCCGCTCCGTAAATCAACACGAGAGATTCATGCCTAACGTCCAGTAGGAACACATGGGTCTTTCCTTTGATCACAGAGAGCAGGCTCCGTAGTGAGGTCATTTCACGAGTTGGAGCCGAACACCGAATCGGTTCGAAAACCACGTCCACTGCGACCGTGCTGTCCAGCTGACCAGGCACCTAAGCTGCCGCACCAGGGGGCAGAGTAGCGTCAAAAGCCGTAGTCATCACGGATAGGCAAGGCAGCTGAACATGGCGGCGGGAGTTCGAGGCGAGGTCTCGTAGGCAGATGGTAGCACATTTTGTTGCCGGCACCAGAGATTGGAAGAGGCTTATACTGAAGTGGAAAACCCAGGTGAGCAAGTCATGGTCGTGGTGTCGGTGTCACAAAATTAGGAATGATTTCCGCTCGCTGGCACCAGCCGCACCTGAGGACCACAGCCCAAACTGGACTGTAAGACTCCGCAAGACTTCCGCAGGGATGGCAGGTCATACCGAGGTCACTGCCAGCACGTCGGATAGAGGCCCCTGCAGCGGCTGCAGATCGAAGAGCCCGTACCGGGACGCTGCGGCC
Organism: Amblyomma maculatum; assembly: GCF_055883805.1. Taxonomy (NCBI): domain Eukaryota; kingdom Metazoa; phylum Arthropoda; class Arachnida; order Ixodida; family Ixodidae; genus Amblyomma; species Amblyomma maculatum. The sequence continues at coordinate 428,932,924 of NC_139344.1, forward strand.
TGCAGATGGTGACGACCCCCGCGTGGCCAGCAATATCATTTCAGCTTCGATGGCTAGTGCCATGGTAGTGCAGACAGTATCAGGGCGCCAAAAGTGGACCAAACTCTCCACCTTAAGATCCACCATGGCATCCACAAAATCCTTGGTGGCGATCGGGGCCACAGCGTTCTGAGATGCCCCGGCAGCGACTGCATGGCTGCCTTTTGCCCAGTTCATGACACATATGCTCTTCCAGTATCCTCGACAGTATGTGCCGTAAAACAGCTTGCAATAAAACGAAGGTTTGGCACTTGCACGTATTTAACATTTTTCGTGAGACCGAATTGTCATATTATTTTGCCATGGATCTGGAAACGCCTGAACAATCCCGACGAGCTGGAATCGAGATCTTACAAAAGTAAATACTTGTATATTTCAGCACATTATTGTATTTTAAATACACTTGAATAAAAAGGGAATGACATAAACTGGGCAAAATATGACTGATTTCGCTGCACAAGTGAACAACAGAAAACATCTCTCTCTCTCTCTCTCTCTCTCTCACTCTCTCTCTCTCTCTCTCTCTCTCTCTCTCTCTATATATATATATATATATATATATATATATACATACATACCAAGAACAGCATGGTTGGTCTGTTGGACGGGCGACATACAAGCTATATCGCGCGAGCTGCGAGCATATCGACACTTCGCTCAGTCGATGCCTTAGAAAATCGGCGAGACTTGGCACGAGTGCCGAATAAGTTCCAGCCTTTGTGCGGCGAAACCGGCTTGTTATTTTTCTCCGCCTTGGGATTCAGAAAACATGTTAATCATTCTTTCTAAAACACTGCGAAGTTTTTGAAACGATAGAGAAGAAATGTTAATATTCAGACCACCACTGACAACAACACAAAAATTACTGCCTACTTTATATTCGTGCAGTCTTTAAATTCGAGCGCGGAAGGCCTCAGATCCATTTCAAGTACTACTGGGGGGTTTAAGACCTCCAAGGCCTGACTTAGATTTAAGCCCTGACAGGCACAGGCAAACACCCCGGAGCTTGCATGCTGGGTAATCCGCCATGATGTTGTCACTGGTAGCAGACGACGCAGCACGTCACTCACACTAGCCTCGTTTGCATGGTCGCGTAGTGCGCGAAGACGATGCTGGCGCGATCCGACAGGCCGACTGCGGGTTCTTCACAATTTCAAAAGTACGTATGCACGAGTTCGGGAAGGCAAAGGATCCCTCTAGCGTTGCCGACGCGAATGGCTCGCACGGGCCAACACACGGAGATCGACGCCAATCCGGGAAAGTATCAAACTATTCGCCGGAACTAGAAGTCATGAATGTCGGCGATGCGGCGATGTCGACGGGCGGCCACAGGCCGACGCATAGTACAGCCAGTCGTCTGCGCCTAGCGTGAACAGGACCGCGCCGCACTGCTTTGCCTTTCGTCATATAGCGTGCCCGATTTTTCGGGCACAGCGTCGACGCGTACGTTCCTCACTGATATCTTGCAAGATCTTGCACGCACGTAAGGACAACGCACGAAAAGCCGCTTGTTTGCTCAGTGGACCATCGAAAATGACAAGGCACTCGCTCCATTCAGCCTGGCTGCGCTTCCCGCCGTCTGCTGTCAGCGACAATATCATGGCGGATTACCCAGCATGCATCGCTTCATGCAAGCTCCATATAAGTCAGGTGCGATCGACCAACGTTTAGCGACTAAGCCTAAATGTAGAACGGTGCAACTTTATCACATAAAATTTCATCCTCTCAGTACTCAGGACTCCGAGTGATCAGAACAGCCAATACTCTCCTGCTTTTTTCTTGTTTTCTATCACAGGAAGCGCTAACGTAAACGAATAAAAAAAGGAAACGCGCCTATGAGCCTAGTATTCCACAGAAATGCACTATGTAAAGCAATCTATAGCCAGTTTCAGCAACGGGAAAATAGCGCAGGTTGAGCCGAAACAAGGCCGTCGATCGCACGTACGAGCTCTGATTTTCAACTCGCGTATTTTCCAGTAGCGAAGTACAATAAATGGGAAAAGCTATCCTGAGAGGCCTCCTTTGGCGGTCATTTATAGTTCTTGAGCTCCATTAGACCGTACGAACAAACCAATTAAGGCAAAATAAGAAGTGAAAGCGGGTATAAAACAAAAACAAAAACAAACGCTCTGTTGCGCAGTTTCACAGATCCAGGTGTTTTTCACTCTTCATACGTTTCAGTGACGCACCCTAACCTTCGTAGATAGCAAAGTTCCCGCGCGGTGCCCAGTTCAGGCTGCTTGTTCACGGCTTCCCTTCTGTTCTATGGTGCCACATGTGCGAGGAAATCCTCCCGTGTTCTCGCCCCCATGCATATTCCTGACTGCTTTTTTTTTCTTGCAGCTCAACACGACTACTAGCCGAATTCGTCGTCTTTTTCCAACGGCAGCGCTCGAACTGACTGCGATGCGGCAGCTGGAGAAAAGGCACAGCGCGGGCAGAACAATGAGAGGCACTGAAATGCAGTGAAGCATTGAAGCACGCCGGCAGTGAAGAGGCACGCCGCGCAGGGAAGCAGACAGTCAACTTTTCTCCTCCAGTATTCGACGGCAGCGCCGCGCGCGGCCACCCACTTTTATTGCCTCAGCGCCTCCCAGCGAAACGTGTCCCGCTCTTGCCACTACCACGGCCGCTCAATGGAGGCCGCTCAATGGAGGCGCACTCGCACTCCATTGAGCGGCCGTGGTAGTAGCAAGAGCATTGAGCGGCCGTGCCACTACAAAGCAATCTAGAACACTGCAGTTTTAAAGTAGCGGCGCTCCTCCTTCGCGGCGCTTTCCTCCGCGTTTCTCCTGACCCGCCCAAAGCCCGCGCTGCACACGGCACTATTTTTCACCCTAGCGCCCGCCGGCCAGCCGCGACTTTGAACGCTGGCGTGCCTTTTAGGACAGCTTCCAACCTCGGTGGCGAAACAAATTCTCATAAACGGTTAGCAAAGCGATGAGAATGTTGAAAAAAGTTTGTTTAGTTTTTGTTCCTTTCTAATGCAGTTAATTTTCAAATAGTTCCCCAAAACAGACATTCCTGCAAGTTTCCTTGTACGAAAACTGCCTGTGAAAGGCGATGGGATGTTTCGCGGTGCGTAATCAACTAAGTGCCGCTACAGGCACATGTTGATGTGTTGAAGCTTAATAGTGCAACAATCTAACGTGTTGCTAGTGTTTATCGTAAATTAGTTGTAAGTGCAGTGCAGTGCAAGACGATGTGTACAGCTTCCTGGTGTGCACGTAAATGCATTACATTTAGATGCGCAGCGCAGAAGTGATAGACTTACAAAAATATTCAAAAGTGACAGATTAAAACAAAACCCAAAATAAACAGAAGTGTACGAAAGAAATATTACGTCATGCATACATAAATCAACTTTAGTGTGGGTGAAAGATGGCCAAAACGGACTCAAGCATAGGCTGCTTATGATTTTCAATTGGGGATATTTGTAATGAAGCCGATTCTGCGTATTGCAAGGGCTAGCACATTTTTTGAGCTGAAGGTCTGACTTAAAAAGAATTCGAACGCACGAAGAGCAGTTTTATTTATTTATTTTCTCTCCCTCAACGCGTATGGATGATCCAACTCTTCATTTTTTTTTCTTGTTGCACTTGCCCATTGAGCGCCCCCGGTTTTGTTATAGTAAATTGAAAGCGCGTTAAAATAAAAAGTCGTTTCTGTTGTGAAAAAAAAAATTAACTTTGACGAAAAGCTAAATCCTCACTTAATAAACTAAGGACACAGAGGCTGTAAAATTTTTCAATCTATCCCACATTTTGGCTGGCTGCTTGCGAACGATATCTCTTTTAAAAGGGTCGTTTGCTTTGCAAGTAATGAGACGTCAACGCCTCAGTTAAGGTTAGAAAATGCGACGCGCAAGCCAATGCTTTTACTTGCACATTTGGAACTCTAATTAGAAGATATTTTAGCCGCTTGACTTTTCATTTCAGTATGATTTTCATGTTCAAATTATGTACGACGTAAATTTCGGTAAAATTTAGAAAGAATCGAATTGCGGAGGTCTGGTGGGGCGAACTTCAGGGGCGGTCCACCTACATTTGGGGGTCACTACTGAGTTGGACACGCTCAAATTAGGTTGGACACCGAGTTTGGTCGAATTCAAATGAGATATACTTAGTGACATCAGCAGAGGACTTCACAGATTTTGTGCACATCTTCCTGCGGACACCTTTTCCATCATGATCCAATACATTTTCTCCCTTAAAACGGACACGGCGTAGAAGTTGCTGTCCCGTGCCAGGCTGTACTCTACGGTCCAGAACAGGTTTAAGTGCCGTCATTTCTACGGGCACTACGGATGTCGCTTCTCTCCATTGCGGATGTGTGGCACCCTCAACAATCGCACCTCCCTCGGATGCCAACGTGCTCTTCGGAGGATCGAGAAGCGCAGTGTCAACAGTGTCTACGTCTGTTTCTTTTGTTTCACCAGAACGCGCCTCAACAACTGCCTTCTCCTTCTCATCCTCGGCCTCATTGCCGCCTTCCGAATCTACCAGTCTGCGGTCTAAACTTTCCGCTCTCTGGCCTTGTTCGAAATTCTCCGCGATGCCTGTCCCTTTGTCTGGACTCACCGCTTCTTTCTTGCCGGCCGCTGCTGCCCTGACAGCTTCCTCGTATTGCAAATTCGCTGCTGCAAATTCCATTTCTGCAATCTTTAGTTTTAATTTCGACCGTGCTATCTCGTCGACAAAAGACAACCTCGAGCCTCCGCTGACGCCCCCAACCATTGCCCACGCCACCAGCTCCATCTGCCGATCTCTTGCACCCCGGCCCCATCCTTCCCCGCTGCGGCCCCGTAAACTATGCCCCACAGTTGGCGTAGTGCACGACAAGACAACAACCTGCGTCGTGCTCCGAAGATGGCTTGACCCGCTGGTTAGCGCCCGCGGTTCATGGCTCAGCCCTGGCTCCTTCGTTGTTCCGCCTCCGTCGAGTCCGATGGCAGGTCCGCTTCAAATCGGGAGATTCTTGCCGACTGCGCCAGTTAAATATCAGGTTCTTTTCTTCTTGTTATCTTCCAATTTCGCTTCCTCTCCTGATTACATGGATCATTCAATCTAACTGCAGAATACAGAATTTATTTAAAACTATATACATTTTGCAGCACTTCTCTGTCAGGGTGCGGCCTCTCATCACGGCACCCGAAACGAGTCTCCCTTGCCGCGTCGCTCCAACCCCTCCAAGCTTCTCTCCCCCTCTCCGGGTTCTCCTCTTCAGCCGTCTTTCCGACGTCACTGTAGCAGTCGCAAGCTCCCGTCGAATTCCTGGAAAACCACTCGCTGGCACGGCTGGGGGTGGTTGAGGGAGGAGGAGGAGGAGAGAACAATTATTTAAACCCAATAACTAGGGATCGGGTGTCCTCGGGATTGACGCATTTCCACCGCCGACATCGCTGGCCGTCCGTGCGGCGAAAGCCCGCATACCTCCTCCCAAGTTCGGACCGTTCACAGGGAGGCGTCAGCCACGGCCGCTCTGTTTCCACGCGCGCACGCACGCACGCACGCACACACACACACACGCGCACGCACACACACACACACACACACACACACACACACACACACACACACACACACACACACACACACACACACACACACACACACACACACACACACACACACACACACACACACACACACACACACACACACACACACACACACACACACACACACACACACGCACACACACACACACATACTTAACACTCAGGTTATTTCTTTACAGCTAAAAGTAAAATATTGTGCAAAATCCTACACTTATTCTTAATGATAGTCCAATTGATAGCAGTTTTAAAATCATAGGTGTAATTTTCTCGGAACATATAAGCCGGGACTTGCCCGTAAATATTGTAACTGATAAACTAGCGCGCGTATTAGGGCTACTTAATCGTAATCAAAAATTTCTACCGGTAAAGACAAAGCTTCATAGTTAATACGAGTTGTTTTGGTCCTCTGCACAGCACGGTTTCCTTGCATGGGACATATCACCAACACCATCAAAATCAGGCGTTTTAAAATAAAATCGTAAGAATTACCTTTCACATGCCTTAAGAATGTGCTCTGAATGATTGCAGAGAATTGGCTTTGTTAGGGTAGATAACTTCTTCGATTTTAGAATGACCACAGCTTTATTGAAGGAAGTCAAAAATATTATATGAAACCTGCACGCATTGGCTAATTTAAGTGCGCGCTTACGACAGAAAACGCTTTGAACTCTAGGCTATACCTTTCAGCAAAACAAATAGAAAACAATGGTTATGCTGTAAATGCCCAGACTATTGAATACCTTTAATGGCAACGGCATCACCTTCGAAACTCTTACGTTTACAGAAGTTAAAAACCTCTTTTTATAGTCTTTTTGTTTTTGCTGCAGTTGTGTACTGTTCAATTCAATGCTGTCTTTGTCAATGTGGTCCGGTTTTCAGTTGCACTGTTTCATGCAGAAGGCACGAATTTCATGTAGTCCATAATTTTTGTCACTTGGTTTTAGGAATGTTTCACATGTTTGTTCTTTTATATTTTTAGTGTTCGTGATTACACTAAGTTCATTCATCTTTGAAATTACTTTGTTTTGCACCGAGTTATGTAACATGCATGTGTAGGTTGTGCGGATGTTTTATTCTTTTGTTTCAAGTTCTGTTATGATTCAAAACTTTCACATTGCTTAACATATTCTGCTGAGAAAATGAATTTGTAGCGATGTTCGCGAATAACTCTGCTGTCCGTTGCTCTTGCCTTGTCAAGTTGATTAAATGCGGTTTTTTCCCTCATCTCCCCTTATGTACAGGCAAATAAAATTAAATATAGAAAGTATAAATTGCAAAAACGTCGCAGCAGCGCTGATGCTTTCGTATTCTCCCAGTGCACTTTCCGCAGTGAAATGTTTTTACCGAGCCGATGCTGCGAATTTGCACGTCTCCCGCCATCTGCGACATTCGGTCAAAGGTGTGTCACCCCCCTAGACGGTGGCTGGCCCAAAGATACGATGACAAATCGAGCTGGAACTGCGCTGCCACTGCATAAACCTCTATTCGATGCTTTTTTTTTTTCATCTACTCCAAGTGATAATTATCAAATGCATACTCAAATAATAATAATAGCAGCCAAAGGAAGAGTCGCAGGCACGACTAAATGGTGATTAAAATTGTAACCAGCACTAACGCACTCCGAGAAAATAACTGCCCGCCATGGGAACGCTCCCATTAGCCCAAGAGCGAAATGCATCGACCAAAGCTGGGTGGCTTTCAGGACGGTTGGCGCTTGTGGTTTCTGTGTGGGCATAGGCCACCAACCATCGCGGGTTCGAGCGTCGCACGAGCCGAAGCTCCGATCAGCCGTCACCAAGCGCACACTGAAACACCGCAGAGCGGCGCTGCAGTGCCGGCATGATCGGACGCGTCTCCGCACAGCTCAGTGCTTTGATGCTGTTATCGGGAGAAATCCTGCCCATCGACTGAAAACGAGTGAAGAATCGGATGTCGGAACCCGCTGGGAATACGTGGATAACAAGTTCTCCACCAAGTGAGTCCGATTTCTCGAATCATCAAGGATTTTTGGGGCGAAGCGAGCTAAGCCTAACCCAGACGATAAGTGGTCGAGGCCCCGACGGGGGAGCCGAGGGTGCAGCAGCGCCACCGGCGGCGAAGAAATTCAGCACGGCACGAAGCGCGCGAGAAAATTGAAGTGAGTGCAGCCATGGAGGTGGTTGAAGGTGAAGAAGTGGACCCGCGGGAGTTCACGGTGCCGGGACAGTGGTTCCAGTGCAGAGGGAAGAAGGTTGTCCCGCTTGAAAAGAGCAAGAAGGAAATCGAGGCCGAGCAGTTCAGGCTTAAGCAGGCCGGAAGAAAACTGGCAGCATTTTCTGTAGAAAGACAAGAGGCAAGAATCCCGGAGGGAGCGGACAAGATTATTCTCCGACCCGAAGGAGGACTAGATAGACTCCTTAAACGTGGAGCCGCATATTTAACAAGAATGATCAGGGCGTCGGCGGGCGTAAATATTGAAGAAACGGAAGAGGAAGACATCGTGTTACCCAACACGAAACAACATTCCATTCTCATCGCTACAACAAGTGGGGAAAGGAAAATGAAATACGCGAGCATAAACCGAATTAAGCTAGGGGAAGAAGAAGAGGTGGCAGTCTTCGCCTACGTGGGCACTCCGGACGGGTGCGGCAAGGGAGTGGTGCACGGGGTGGATAGGATTTTCACCCAAGAGGACATCATGCAAATGCTAAGGCACAAGGCAAACCCGGAGGCTATCGGGGTAAGAAGACTCGGGAAGGATTCCACGACTATATTAATACTCTTCAAGGAGGAGAAAGTACCGAGGACCGTCATCCTTGGGGGAGCCCCGCACAGATGCTACCTGTATAAGAAGAAATATGAAGTATGCAAGGCATGCGGAAGACTAGGCCATAGAATCGACGTATGTCCAAACCCGACAAACATCAAGTGCCGTGGTTGCGGACAGGAAAATCCACCAGAGGACCACACCTGCAAGCTGAAGTGCCAACTCTGCGGGAAAGAGCACATGCTGGGGGACAGCAAATGCAAGCTGATCCATCGTACACCGTACGAAATCAAAAAGAGAATCTGGGAAAAGAAGATGAAAAAAGAAGCGGAATCGGAGGGAGCAACCAACCAAATCGCAAAAACCCAAGAACACCAAAGCCGCCCTAGAGCCAGACAAGAAGGGGAGAAGGAAGGGTACAAGCCCAGGACGAGCTCTTTCCCTAGACTAGGAGAGGAGCAGCGGACAGCCTCCAGGGGACGAAGCTCTTCCAGGCGGAGGAGCCAATCCAGGGGACTGTCAAGCTCGAGAGCCACGACCCCCAGTCGAGACCGAGACGAACCAACAACCGAGAATGGTGAGAGCAAAGGCGTGAGCTTCGCAGGCAAGGTTACCCAGGGCCGAAATATTAAGAAGGACAAAAAAGACGAGGAAATAGAAAAATTAACAAGCATTATTAAGAGCATGAATGCAACGATCCTTAGTTTAAAGGAGGAAATACAAAATTTAAAAACAGAGCGCAATACAGTGGCGACTAAATCTCAAACAAAAGCAGGCGGATCTGAAATAGGGGCGCCCAACAAAATCGAAGGCCAACATCTTACAGCTCAAGTCGACAACAAGGGAGCGGAGAATAATATGCTGGTCGAGGATACCTCTCCACCCCCATCTAAACGCAAAGTTAGGGAGGATAACAGCTCAGACCTAACAGTGGATGAAAAGCTAGAGAAAGTAAATGCGAAACTGGACAGAAGTCTTAAGAATTTCGCTAAGGAAAGAGACAGTAAGCTTGAGGACTTAGCCAAGCAGATTCAACATATGCAGATACAGATGCAAAATCACTTTCACCTCATGACGGAGGCGCTCCAGCAATTAAAGGGGGAAACCGCCAACCTAAATGCGAGAGTGACTATACTTGAGGAGAACAAAACAAAGTTGAATAATGGACAGACCGCCCAATAACATCCAAATTTGGCAGTGGAACTGTCGCGGGTATCGACGCAAGCGACCGGTATTGCAGAGCACGCTGTCGATCCGCGAATCAGCCCCCCTTGCTATAGCATTGCAGGAGACCGGCGGCCCGGCCAAATTGCAAGGGTATCGCGCCTTCCACAGTGGGAAAGGGGACAAATCGAGAGTTACAACACTGGTGCAGAGAAACATAGCAACAATCCAACACGAATTAGAAGACAACGTCATAGAACACGTCTTTGTAGAAATTCTAACAGGAAAAAAGGAGGAATCAAACACTTTCCTACTCAATATCTACAGCCCACCGAGACAACGGAAGGTCCGCTTCAGGGCGATAATGAACAAGGCACTTAAGATAGCAGGGAACCAGCCGCTAATTATAGCGGGGGACTTTAACGCCCATCATCCGGAGTGGGGGTACACTAAGGAAGACGCAAAGGGGAGACAGTTGTGGGAGGACACGCATAACCTGGGGATAACATTGCTGACTGACCCATTACACCCCACGCGGGCGGGGAACAGCGTTACAGCCGATACCTCACCGGACCTGACCCTGATTAAAAACGTAGAAACAACGCAATGGCTAAATACGGAACTCAACCTGGGGAGCGACCACTCAATAGTGGAAACCACGGTTGAAATCAGGAGTAAAGTCAAAGGAAAAAAGTGCTTCCGGACGAAAATCACAGACTGGGACCGATTTAGAGAGATTAGAGGGAACAGAGATCTAACAGAGATAGGAAATATAGAGGACTGGTGCGAAGCGGTAAAGAAAGACACCAGGAAAACAACTAAGACGCTAGAAGGGGAAAAAGCTCCGGAAATAGCGGATGCCCGACTCCTACACATGTGGGAGGCCAAACAGGGCATGGAACGTCGACTTAAAAGGCAAGGCAGAAACAACGAAAATCTCAGAAGAAGACTGGCGCGTCATAACAAAGAAATAGAAGATTACGCCTTTAAACTATGTGAACAAAATTGGACTAACAAATGTGGCGACATGGAAAGGAATATGAACCTCCCGCAGACGTGGAATATCCTAAGACATTTAATAGACCCTGAAACGTCCAAAACACAAGCACGAGTCAAAATGGCTAAGGTTAGACACGCATGCGAAGAGCAGGACGATGACATATTCATGAAGAAACTCGTCGAGACATACATAGGGGACACCGAAATTAGAGAGCTACCCGACTACCAGGGAATTCCAAATGAGAAGTTAGATGCGCCCATCACGATAGCTGAAGTAAGGGCGGAGATAGCGAAACTCAAAACCAAGTCAGCTCCAGGGCCAGATGGAGTCACGAATAAGATGCTCAGGAATTTAGATGACAACTCGATAGAGGCCCTTACCAGCTACATGCAGAAATGCTGGGAAAAAGGGGAGATCCCACCGCTGTGGAAAGAGGCTACCGTGATCCTGATCCCAAAACCCGGGAAGCAACCGAAACTGGAAAATCTCCGGCCTATATCGCTCACGTCATGTGTAGGAAAGTTAATGGAACACATCATTCAGACCAGAATTTCAAATTATATGGAGGAAAAAGAGAAATGGCCAGACGAGATGTATGGCTTCAGGCCCCATCTGAGCACACAGGACGTCATGCTGCGGCTGCAGCAAGACATAATTAATTCCAGAACCAAAGATGCGAAAGTCATTATGGGACTGGACCTAAAAAGGGCCTTCGACAACGTCAAGCACGAAGCCATCTTGGAAGGGCTCCAGCAGGCAGGAATAGGGCTAAAAACTTATCGCTATGTCAGAAACTTCTTAACGGACCGCACGGCGGTTATAACTTTCCAGGAAATACAATCTGGGGTGATCAGGCTAGGCAACAGGGGGACACCTCAGGGATCGGTACTGTCACCCACCCTTTTCAACATGGCCATGAGAGGGCTCCCGAAGGAACTGCGGAAAATTGGGAATTACAACTTAAATTACAGCCTGTACGCGGACGACATCAATCTCTGGATCAACAGAGGGAGCGACGCAGAGATCAATGAAACGCTGCAGGCGGCAGCAGATGTCATCTCTAAGTACGCGGCGGACAGAGGACTTAAATGTGCGCCTGAAAAATCAGAAATCTTCGTGTATAATGACAAGGCACTCAGGAATAAACCTCCCTCTGACCCACAGGTGTACGTGGAAGGAAGGGAGATACCAAAAGTAGAGACAATACGAATATTGGGACTCCACTTACAAACACACGGAAGGAACACGATCACCATTAAAAAGCTAGAAAACCACGCGACCCAGACATTAAACCTCATCAGGAGGGTCTCACGTAATGGAGGCGGCCTCAAGGAAAAAAACCTCCTGAGATTGGTACAAGCCTTCATCATTAGCAGAGTGGGCTACGCCACGCCATATCTGAACCTAAAGGCAGATGAGAGGAGAAAGATAGACGCGCTCATCAGAAAATGCGTTAAAAAGGCCCTAGTCATCCCAACATGTACATCGACGGAGCAGCTACTGGCCCTAGGACTGCACAATACGATTTCAGAAATCACGGAAGCGGTTAAAACCTCGCAACTTGAAAGACTCAGCACGACGCGAGTGGGAAGAGCTACGCTAAGTAACCTTGGAATAGCCACAGACAGGGGGCAAAAGGAAAGGGTTGACATTGACAGGAAAATCAGGGCGCACCTAAGAATCCCTCCCCTACCCAAAAACATGCACCCTGAGTTTAATAGGGAAAGGCGACAGAAAAGGGCGGAAGCGATAGAAACAATATATCGGAGCAAACCCCCAAATGAAGTTGCCTACGTAGATGCGGCAGGAAACAGCCGCAGTCGATACATGACCATAGCGGCGGTAGATGGGGGAGGCACCCTCATCACGGCGGCTACCATACTAGGGAAAGAAACCGAGATAGCGGAGGAAGCTGCGATAGCGATCGCTTGCGTTGGCACCAAAGCTAGATATATTATTAGCGACAGTAAAACTGCAATCCAAAATTTCAGTAGGGGGAGGGTAAACCCCCTCACCACCAAAATTTTAACGCAAGGAGTGATTGATAGGACGATCAACATCATCTGGACCCCGGCGCACGAATCTGTCAGCGGTAACGAGGCGGCCCACAGTGCAGCTCGAGATCTCTACCTCCGAGCTGTACAGGATGGCTCGGCTCAGGCAGAACATAATAGAGAAGGGCGATTAATCTCGTATCAAGACATTACAGAACACTACAGGCAATGCCGGAGGCGTTTCCCCCCACCAAACAAGGCGTTAAATAGAGGTCAGGCAATGGCGTGGAGACGCCTGCAGACTGGAGTATACCCAAACCCAGTACTAAATAAACATATCCGATCGGACTGCGAGGACGATAAATGTAAAAGGTGTGGGGCGAGAGGAACCCTCGACCATATAATTTGGGAGTGCGCTTACTCCCCAGGCAGGGCGCAAAACATTAGCAGTAGGGAAGCCTGGGAAACCTTATTGCGAAGCTCAGACCCTGAGCTCCAACTCACCGCCGTCCAACTGGCAGCAGAGGCCGCCGGCGAAACCAAACCGGCCAGCATCTAATGCGACCATCCCGTGCGGCTGGGCCGCTAAGTCCCCTCCCCCTTACAGGGGGGTGAGACAGAGCGGCCCAGGCGGTGTGGTCCTTCTCTGTTGGACAATAAAAGTTTTCAACAACAACAACAACAAACAAACACCGCAGCGCGCACTCAACCTCCACAGGGAGGAGAGCACTTCGTTGCAAGGACACAAGCCTCCAAGTTCACAAAGGAGACGTTTATTGAAACGTCATCCTACAGCGGTACACACACACACGCACACACATACACATATATATACAAACGCACATACACACATACTCAGTCACCGTGTCCCGGGAGCGCGCCAGTAGCAAGGCTCCCCTGCGCACACGAAGTGACACGGAGTGCACATCGCAAGCACGCAAGTGCGTGCTGTGATCTCTCTCTCGCGGTGACCAAAGGGTTCCTTTGAGAGAGCGTGGCCAACCACCGCAAGGCACGCCTGTCGCGGATCGTTGGATCACGATCGACAGGCTCGAGCTGCGCTCCCAGGTACGATCCGGAGCGGAAGAACTCGAGTGCACACTGGTCTGCGCGGACAAAGGCCGGCAGACAAGAACAGTAGCGTACGCACCTTGCGATGTCTCGAAGGGGTCTCTCCTTGAACTCCGCTCGGACGGTCGCGCGAGCGCGGCCGTCGAAGCGGTGCCGTGTTCCCGCCAAAAGGCGCCAATGAGAACAGCCACTGGGACGCCAGGGCGGAGTTGTGGCTGAACGACATATAATATGGTGAGGCTTCCCCCCAAAAAAACATAAAATATTGTGCCTCTGCCCGTGCCACTAGTCCAAACCTCTTTCAGCCGGGAGACAGGGAACGAGAAAAACAATATGGCAAGGGCGGCCGCTCAAAGGGCAGCCGCGGCAAGCCCGAATCCCACACGCTGTACCCAGGACATAGCCTATAATGGATGGTCGGTGCCCGAATATGGCACCTTGCGGGCGTCCCCAGGAAGCATCCAAACTTAATAAACTTCCTTTATTTGCAGACCAGTAGTGATCGCGTACTTTGATTCACTCGCTCACTAAGCCGTTCTTTGAGGGCCTCTGCATGTCGGAATCGTCTTTCTCGAGCGGCCGCCGTACGACGCTGTGTGCGCTATTTCCGTCTCATGTTGCTGATATGTTATCTGCAAAAAACCTAGGTAGGAACGAACACATTGGTTGGGATGTCTGCGCACACCGTCAGGGCAGATGTGGCCTCTATCCAAGGACGCGGGATCGAATCCCGGCCTCGGCGGCAGCTTTTCGATGGAGGCGAAAAGCAAGGCGTCCGTGTGCTGTACGGTGTCAGTGCACGTTAAAGAACCCCAGGTGGTCGAAATTTCCGGAGTCCTCCACTACGCCGTCTCTCATAGCCTGAGTTGCTTTGGGACGTTAAACCCCACAAACCAACCAACCAACCAACCAAACTAGGCCATCGCGATAGGGTAATTCTTAAGGGTAAATGACAAGCTTTTGGTTTTTTATTACCTGTCATGTCTTGAATAACCCTAAATGGTGATAGAGCCTTTCAAATTAGAATTGTGACGCTTGGCTGTTTGTATGAGTAATGCTCTCAATATTTATACGCTGAGATCACAGAGTAATGTGTTCCTTCTGCAGGGGGCCCCGCTGCGATGCCGCCGCCACTGAGCCAATTCGCACCAATTGCTCCCACGAATTTCGATCCTGCCCGTACAGCCTGTTCAGGACCTGAAGACTCTAGTGAATGTTCGCCAGAAGGCTCCCCAAATAAAATTGTCTTTATTTCTCAACGGGTTTACTCATATTTTCGACACTGCGCAATTAATACATCCGCAGATTCTTCATCGAAACATCTTTTTATCGGAACTGTTTTCCTAAGCCAGAATTAATCACTCGTGCAGCTAAGCTGAACGCGAGAAATGTGAGTGTTGTTTCGAGAACCGTGCAAATAAAGAGAAAGAGGCAGGCAGATTTCACCCAACACCAGGCTCTCTTGCGATTCTAATAGAGTACGAAAGAAATAAAGTTGATCTCAAAGCCGACGTTTTGAGTAACAAACAGCGAGTGATGCCGGAAAGATGGACATTTGTCCCCAAGAGCAGCAAAAACGTTGCCAAAACGTTGCCCAAATAATATGGAATGTCAGCTCCACAACGTTTCGTCATCGTCATCATCAGCCTGGCTATACCCACTGCAGGGCGAAGGCCTCTCTCATATTTCTCCACTTAACCCGGTTCTGTGCTAGCTGCATCCACTTGACCGCTGCGAACTTCTTAACCTCATCCGCCCACCTAACTTTCTGCCGCTTCCTGCTACGCTTTCCTTCCCTTAGAATCCAGTTTGTTACCCTAAGTGACCATCGGTTATTCTCTCTTCGCCCTACATGTACTGCCCATGCCCATTTCTTCTTCTTAATTTCCACTAGAATGTCGGTAACTTGAGTTATTTCTATGACCACTCTGCACGCTTCCTATCTCTTAATGTTACCCCTACTATTTTTCGTTCCATAGACCTCTGGGTTGTCCTCAACTTGAGTAGAACTCTCTTGGTTAGCCTCCACGTTTCAGCCCCATAGGTGAGTACAGGTAACATGCAACTGTTGTATACTTTCCTCTTGAGCGATACCGGTAAGCTGCTAGTCATAACCTGCGAGTGCTTGCTAAATGCGCTCCATGCCAATCTCATTCTTCTTGTCATTTCCTTTTCATGGTCCGGATCTGCAGTTACTACCTGTCCTAAGTAGACATATTCACCTACTACTTCCGGAACTTCGCTACCTAATGTAAACTGCTGTTCCTTCGTGAGGCTGTTGAACATTACCTTAGTCTTCTGCATATTGATTTTCGAGCCTACCTTTCTACTTTTCCTGTCTAGGTCATCAAACATTATTTACAGTTCATCGCCCGGGTTGCTGAGCAAGGCAATGTCATCAGCAAATCCCAGATTACTGAGGTATTCTCCATCTACCCTTATCCCTAAATGCTCCCATTCCAAGTCTCTTGTAGTAATCCCGATCGTCATCAGCTCGCGCGCCAACCCGAAGAGGTAGACGAAGTGGAGCCGGAGCCTTATTGGCACTGCAATGTTGGTTCGAACGCTACCCCCGTCGCTTTGGTTTGCGGACGTTGCCTATACGGTCTTTGTGCTCTAGTGAACACCTTGCATTCTCAATACTCCCTCTAAGCAAGCTGTGAATAGTACTGGGGAGATTGTGTCTCCTTGCCTAACACCTTTCTTTATGGGAATTTTGTTACTTTCTTTATGCAGAACTATGGTTTCATAGTTGTCGCTAAAATAACTTTTTTTATCATCAGGTAACGTTAGACGCTAACGATAGTGCAACATTTGGTAAATGTTGGTACGATGTTATCCTGACGTTCGATTAATTTAAAAGGGCAAAAAATAACCTTACTGATTACACTGCACCCTGCAGACATGCACAAAATGTACCTTTATATCAAGATCTGAAACATGTTCATTGTGAGCTATATTAAAGGGGTCATGACACCAGTTTTGGAACGTAAATTTTGTATTGCATCCTATTCCTAATGTGGCAAGTTGCTAAAGCTGAAAGTTTCAGCTCCATCAGAGCTGCATGTATTTATAAAACTAGTATTTTTAGTGAACAGCTTGCTGATGTGCCAACTGGCGTAGCCCCTGAGGACATAAACCAACATTGTCTGCTGTGCGTGCCGTGCATCTCCTTGCAGTTACCTTTGGTCAATCTAGTTAGAATTCGCTAAGACTCTTCCAACAACGGGTTGGGATATAAGGCAGACGTTTTCTATTCTCAACTATCTTTCATTGTCTTGTTGAAACCAGCTGTGAAGCATGCCCACGGTTTTGTTGCTGTGGGGAGCCATGCACGGTTTCAGCACGCAATGGTCCCTCACTCTGCCTGACCTCCCCCCCCCCCCCTTCTGTTCTTCTGTCCACACAAGAGTTTCTTATACCTTTCCAGTCTGTCATACTAGCAGGTGATCAAGATGCAAGTTGGTAGATTCTCAAAGCATATCTCTCCCAACAAGGTGGCAGACAAATGTAACTGCAATATCTCCTATGGCAATGCTGTTTGAAATATTTTACGAAACATTAAGGTGTCGTTTCCTCCCATTTATTTTAGCATTTATTATTGAAAAGAGCAGGTATTTTTTTTTTCATTTGCTCAAAAATAAAGTTCAAAGTGTTAAGAGTTCAAGTGCAAGACCTTGAAAAGTGGACGACAGCTCTATGAAAGTAATATTGTTCAGCGTTTGCTAGGCGTGGGCCGCCTTGTTTGGCGTCCATTCACGGAGCAAAAATTGGCGCTCATTTCGCTACACGTACCACGTACACGAAGATTCCATGATAATCGGTGCGATGAACAGCTGGTTTCACCGCAAGTTCCCGGCATGCACCAGCCTAGAGCTACTGGACGTGGTCTCAAGAGACCTTTGGTCGCCCATTGAACAGGATCAGCCAAGTGCGTGAATGCGTGTTCATAGATGACTCACGCGCCTATCTCATGTTACCTGGGGGACACGAACTGCGCACTCTGTTCACAATTTTGTGAGTGTGACGTCAAAATGCTGTGCCAATGACGTGGCATTAAGACGTCAATTGTGACGGATTTGGAAATCGTTCAATTAACGGTCATGACTTCGCTCCGGTAGCATCCGGTCGCAATAAAGCCTGTGTCACTTCTGTGGTAGAAGTCCCTTGAGGTATTGTCAACTTTTTCTAAAACCGCGCAAGTAATACGCAATTAATTACATAAACAATATTTTATTTTGCAAATGAAATATATTTAAAGCTCAATAACATCAAGCAGAACAAGAAGCATTCTCAATTTTGCAATTATATTTCATCCTCAGGAGATTTTGCTGCCGCGAGGGGACGCTGACAGCGTCAAAACGTGTGTGGTTTACTTTTGGAGTCTAGGGCTGGGTGCTTAAGGACGAAATGCTGCCGGCAAAAATTTGACAGCACAGATTACATTTGCTACTGCTGCATGTAAAGCAGGGAAACGATTGAAAATATTGTCACATTTGGCGGTGCAACGCATAAGGAAAGAAGAACGCATACGCATAAGGAAAGAAGAAGAAGACTCTCGTGAGTTTTGGAGAGAAGACGACGTTCAACAGCGTCGGCTGGTGCCTACAGAGAACGTCCGTTGGAAAGCCTTGTCTTCGGTGTCCGCCCTCTGCTACAAGCTGAACTACCCCGTAACAATATTATTATAGAATGTAAGAGGCTTCAACAACCAATGCACGACGCCGACGCAAGGATTCGAGAAGTGCTGGGGTCTCGGGACATCCATATGGCAGGCTATATTATCGAACAATGGAAGCAAGTAAGCGAAGACTTGAGGATTGGTGGAAAAGGTCAAAGGAGTAGTGTTAAACTGTGCAGAGTAAATAATCAGTTTGCCTAAAAAATATTGAGCACACAACGTGTTAGTAGCTAGGTAACACTTCTCGCCACCTCGTTAAAAAAAGGGATGCTAATATATATATATATATATATATATATATATATATATATATATATATATATATATATATATAGAGAGAGAGAGAGAGTGTGTGTGTTTTGCAATATTATCAAACCTCATTTTAAAAAATTTCCCGCCTAAACCGGAGGCTCATTTCCGCTGTAATTACGCACAAAGCTTGCGAGTTGTTCCCTTCTTTGCGAGGCAAGTTTGACCATGGAGCTTACCTGGTTTGGCCGCGCATGGTGTGAAACCAGAACCGTCTGTGACGAGACTGCGAAGGAAAAAACGCCAGCGCAGAGTTTCTAGCAAAAAGGCAGCTGTGGCGTCATCTGGCGTCGCTGGGGGAAAGCGCCGCGGTTCAAAAGCGCCGAGGCATGCACGGCATGTTCTTGTAATGGTGCTAGATGGTGCCACTGCTGCCCTTCGGGGGAAAATTGGCGTTTGCGTTTTTCTATTCCTGAGCTGGTCCCTGGACGGAGACGCCGCGCCCTGGTCAGCATCAAGCACCTTCTGGTCGCATTATCGCTAGCCCTAATCCTTCGCGGGCGCTGCCGGTGAGGATTTGGACGAATGGCTGACGCACTATCAACGCGTCAGCCGATATAACAAGTGGGACGCGACCGCCCAACTTGCCAACGTGGTGCTCTCGCTCATAGACACAGCTCTTACGTAGTACGAGAACCACGAATATTCGTTCACATCTTGGACAGGTTTTGTAGAAGAGCTCCGCAAGTGCTTCGGTGATACCACTGCAAAGAAGTGTGCAGAACTGGAGCAGCTGCTCATCGATTGAGTGCAAATCTTGCCTTTCGGGTAAAACGATCCTGAAATCAAGAGAGTCGACTTCTCAGTCAGAGGAGCCCCGAACACTCATGTATCGTTTGGTTGTGTGGAATGCACATAACTCCTGCACCTGAACTGCGCTCCAAGACTAGGCCCAGTGCCTTCGGTGGCACGCTGGCGGAAGTACCTTCGTCGGCGCCGCCTGTCTCGACGGCATTACCGACCGCACAGTTATTGGTATCCGAACCTGGGTCCCAACTCCTGGTTCCTGCTCCTGGTTCATCGGCTGAAGCATGTATCCTGCCGTCTCAAAATGCTCATCAGGCCGTGAGTGAACTATCCTCAGGGCGGAGGCCGGGAATGGCTAACCAGCCTCCACTTGGTGATGGAGTTCCCAACATTGTGCGTGAGCAGCAGTGCATGCCAATGGACATGTCTTCAGCGCTACCATCTGGACAAGCAGCACAGCGCGTTGCTCAGAAGCGTACTTCAGAAGACGGTGCACCGTGGTCGTCTTCCGCAAACAACAGTTCACAAGGCAAGCGTTCCTGTACAACGACTGATCACCCGGTATTTTCGACATCCGGATCAGCATCTATAAAGTGATCCTTAAGGCTCTGAAAACCAAGTCCCAGACGGCCACTGACGTACGACGGACGTGCGAACTCGGCCGCCGAGTTGTGGCCGAGTTCGGATGTCCGCCGGAGCTCTGGCGTACGTACGAAAGCGGATGGTCGAATCCGTTCACCCAGCGGACAGCCGCCATAAGTCGGCCACTGGATTCGCTTTTACCAAGCTATTATATAGTTTGTAGCCGTCGTGCTCGTCTGAACTGCGTATAAATCAGTAATGCCATCAAATCTGCATTATATTGTTGCGAAGAAGAAGATCGGCAGTGGCGCGAGAGAAGCCCTCGTGCTAGGCTAGACATAAAATCATCGTTCATCCTGTCGCCATGATGTGCCATCTTCTTTGCTTGTCACCACGTAACACTTTGGTTGGAGGTGCGACGTACGTCATCTCCATCCTCGCCTTGGAGCACTGACGCCATCTGTAAGCCGGGACCATCGACCGAGGGCTCTGGGACATTGCCGAGCAGCTTCGCCCTAGCCCTTCCCGCGCAGACCCGGCCAACTACCACCGCCCAGCCCCCAGCCCGGATCTGAAGACAATGAGAGCAGACAGACCAACCATATCCGAGACGAAGGACCCGAAATATCCGAACGACCCAAAGGAACCGGACATGTACACGCAAGCCCCGCCCAGCTGCTCGTCGCAACCTCGAGTCATCGGTCCCATGTACTTTGGTGGCGGATGGTTGAACAGCTCCAGGGGAGGCGGATCACCCAAGCACCATCGTGTTCATCGTCATCCTGCTGGCAAGCGCATCATTCTCTTGTATGCTTTCTTGAACATCTACACCATCACATCACCATCGACTTCAATGAAACGATCGGGACGATCGCTCGGTGGCCTCGGGAAGTGTTGAGAAGAAGAAGATCGGCAGTGGCGCGAGAGGAGCCCTCGCGCTAGGCCAGACATTAAATCATTCTTCATCTTGTCGCCATGTTGTGCCGTCGTTGCTTGTCACCACGTAAACAAAATGATGCCAGAGCGAATCGATGCGGTAGAAAGCTTTTCATCAAACACGTTTTTTTTACTTTCCGCATGTTTAATTGTTGAATTCTTTTTCAAAATTTTTTGACGAAACGTAAATGACCATAAAACATTTTTTTAATCATGATGGTTCGGTGAAACTTTAATCGTAGGCTAAGGAGACGCAGCCGTCAGCAAGCTTGGAAAGAACTAAACCGAACTACAGTTACCGAACCTTCACTCAAAAGTCTTAAATGAGCCAATTCAATCCACTTGACAAGTTTTATTATGGAGGATGCCTTCAGGCTTCCATGTACTGCATTTTCTGCGCAGTTTCAAATAACTACGGTTATTGTGCACTGTTAGCATTGTTTTTGCTGTGGCTTGTTGCGGTGGGCACACTTTGTTCACCCGCTGATTCCAAAGTAAGTACTTCACCGAACATTTGTTTATTTAGTGGAACGTTTCGATGCACCGACACATTACAAATGGTGCTGCATAAAAATTGGTTCGCGCTGCCACAGCTCTGTAAAGCAGCCGAACGGTCGAGTGATTTAGGCGAGACTAACAGGATGTCTCCCCGCCGACTAACTAGAGTGCAGCCTCATGTCTCAGGGCCATCCTTCTAGGCGTTGCTGGACGCTGCGCCAGTAAGCCGCGCAACTTCTCTGCCTCTGATAAAGGAGTGCCTGCCTGGGCTTTAAATCAGAAGTTAATTTGTTAACCATGCGCAACGTCGTGACTTGTAAAAACTATACGGGAAAACGTTTGCACCCGAGCCTATCGTACAACATGCCAACACTTATGGAAACGTCACGAGGGTTGTTGTTTTTTTATGGGCAGCCGCTGATTTTTCTTTCTCTCTTGAGCTTTGCGGCAACTACAGATTATAGAAAGAATGGCTTGTGCACTGTGCTGTAGCTTCTAAATAACTAAAGGTTTAGTGCTCTCCTTTGGCTTTGACAAACCAGGACAGCACATTGGGCATGTTGGTTATGCATATGTGACCGAACAACCAAGAACAACCAGACAAGAAAGAGATAAGAGACAAAGTCAGTGCGTCTTTTTCTTGCCCATTGTTTTGCGCTGTTCTGGCATGAATTTGACATCCCGCCGCCGTGAAACAGTTGGGCTTGTGAGCTCTGGTGACTGCAACGCCGTCTTTTATTCAAAACGGGCATACTGGCAGGTCATGCAAGCCGCAGGGTCTCAAAATAAATAAAAAAAACACGACCTAAGCAACAGTAAGATCAAAACAAAATTGTTATTGCTATGTCCTTACAGCTATTCTAAGGCTCCTGAGAACTTTACTGCATTTTTGACAGCGAAATAATACCCCAGCTAGACTAGAGCCATGCAGCACCTTATAGGGAGCTTGCACGAAGCGCTGGTAGCGCCATTTTCCTGTACAGTGCAGCAGTCGACCGTGGAGCAGGCCGCGCAAATAGTACTAAAGCATACTAAAGCGCAAAAGGTAAAGTCCAGACAAAACGACTGCGGGTTTTTCAGTATACCGCCGTGGCTTCACAGGCGTGCGAAGAGATGTCACAGCGAAGAGATGTCACACAACAGTACCTTCTCGCAAAGCTAAACGACACGTTCTACGCCACCTGGAGATATGGACGACAACGTTGGAGAAAGGTCTGCTCATCACTGGATCCCCGTAAGCCCCTGTCGCGTATCTGGCATGTTGCAAGAAGCTTGCGCACACCTCCGCGACAAAGGCACCCTTTTCGTGCCCCGGCCCTTTATCAAAGCCGCAATGAAGTTGACGTAGCTGAAGATTTTTGTATAATGGTTGTGGGCACAAACCAGGCACAGTTACCAATTTCAGAGGTTTTCGCGCCACCTTCGCCGGATGATCAATACGACGTGCCCTTTACAATAGCTGAATTAGACGCCGCTCTTGCTTCTTGTCGGCATTCATCTGCACCTGGTCCTGACGGGATTACTTATACAACCTTATCAAACCTAGGCAAGGATGGCAGAACTGCACCACTTAATTACTTCAATGATATATGGGCTTCTAGTACTGTGCCTGAACCCTGGAAGATTAGCTGCCTGGTTGCTCTTTTGAAGCCTGGAAAGCCTCATCTCGAACTTACCTCATACCAGCCAGTTGCCCTAGCAAGCTGCGTTGGAAACGTTATGGAGCGCATGGTGCTGGCAAGACTTATCTAGAGAGTAATGATCTTTATCCGAATATGATGACTGGATTTCGCCGCGGACGCTCTTTCATTGATAGCGTCATCGACCTTGTGGCAACAGTAGAACACGAAAAGCGTCACCGTCGACTAGTAGCTGCTGTCTTTTTAGATATAAAGGGAGCTTACGACAACATCCTACATGATGCTATTCTTGATGCACTTGACGACGTGGGAGTTGGTGGCCGGCTGTACTTGTGGATTGTAAGCTATCTCAGTGGCCGCTCTGTTTACATGACTACGCCTGAAGAAGATACTACCCGCTTTCAGGTCGGTCGTGGAGCTCCACAGGGAGGAGTCCTCAGCCCAACTTTATTTAACGTTGCGCTAATTGGCCTGGTGAGTGAACTACCAGCTAACATCCACATAAGTGCATATGTTGACGACATCTGCATCTGGGCCTCTGCTTCGACGCGCCCACAACTACGTGCGAGATTGCAACGAGCTGTGTCATCGACATCGATGTACTTACGGCGTCAATGTTTATACTTAGCGGCAGAAAAGTGTGCAGTGATTGCGTTTACGGGGAAATGTGTCAGCCGCTACCCGATTACCCTTCATGGAGTCGTAATACCATACGTCTCCAGGCACAGATTCTTGGGAGTAATTATTGACCACCGACTATCTTGGTCGAAACATGTTACTATGGTGAAGAAAAGGCTAATTAATTTTTGCCATGTACTTCGTTACATAGCTGGCATCAAATGGGGTCCAGCTGAGCGCTCCTTAATACGGCTTTACGACATCCTGTTTGTTGGCTACATCCGGCACAGTCTCCCTGTGCTCTCTAGTATGAGCATTTCATGCTTGCGGACTTTAGAGAGCGTACAATCGCAGGCACTGAAAATATGCCTTGGACTGCCTAGTGAAATGTGGATTTAATAGATGGTTTGAACGTCTAGCACTGGCAGTAAATCGGGCACAGCAGGATCGGGATACCAGCCGCAGGGCACAGCTTCAGCGCGAGAGCGATGGGCGCCGGAGACCAGCGATGGTGATGGCGATGCCGCAGGATTGTTTCTTCTTCGTCTTCTTTACATTTCCCCCGCGTGAAGAAGTCGCCATCCTGGCGATTCACGGAGAAGAGACAACCAGAGGGTTGTAATACGGCTTGAGGCGGCTAACATGGACAACCTCACGGCCGCGGCGGCGGTGGTCGGAAGAAGGGGTGACTGGCTCGATGACGTAGTTAACAGGGGATGTGCGTTCCAAGACGCGATAAGGTCCGTGGTATTTAGTTTCTAGTTTGCTGGTGGCAGGAACGCATAGCCAAACGAAGCTGTCGGCCAGGAACGTCGGAGTAGGGGTATCGCTATCATGCTGATCTTTGCGATAGCCTTGAGTGTTGGAGGTAAACGTGCGAGCTAGCTGACGGCATTCCTCAGTCTTCTGTACAATATCGGACAAAGCGCTGTACTCAGAGGCATCTGGATGGTATGGCAAAATTGTGTCCATAATACAAGATGGTTCACGGCCGTATAAGAGAAAGAAGGGCGAAAAACCAGTTGTTGCTTGGGTGGCAGTGTTGTACGCGAATGTTACGAATGGCAGTACCTGGTCCCAGTTGGAGCTTCCAGATTCAGATGTAACATACATTGTGAGCATGTCGCCAAGCGTGCGGTTGAAACGCTCCGTGAGGCCGTTGGTTTGCGGGTGGTACGCAGTTGTAGCCCGATGTATCGATTTGCAAGACGACAGGAGCTCTTGGACTACTTCGGAAAGAAAGACGCGACCTCTATCACTGAGTAGCTCGCGAGGGGCGCTGTGTCGAAGAATGAAGTGGTGCAGAAGAAAATGGGCTACCTCTCGGGCTGTCGCCGCGGGAAGTGCAGCAGTCTCGGCGTAACGGGTCAGGTGATCGACGGCGACGATCACCCATCGATTACCAGCGGCACTGCATGGTAGCGGACCATAAAGATCGATTCCCACGCGATCAAACGGGCGAGCTGGACACGGTAAAGGCTGGAGAGGGCCAGCGGGGTGGCGAAAAGCCTTGCGTTGTTGACAGGCGGTACAAGAGCGAATGTAGCGCCGTACGAAATTGTACATTTCCCGCCAGTTATACCTCTGACGAATTCGATCATAGGTTTTCAGCACGCCGGCATGAGCGCTTTGCGGGTCAGTGTGATGGTGGGCACTAACCTCGGAGCGTAGGTGGCGCGGAATGACAAGAAGCCACGTTCTGCCGTCTGAGCTGTAGTTCCTTCGGTAGAGAAGGCCGTCCCGAATGGTGAAATGGGAGGCCTGTCGGCGGAGTGCCCGAGGATGCGTAGCCGCGGAAGTAGTGCCAATGATATCTAGCAGGTTAGGGACCCAAGCATCTTGTCGTTGCTCGAAAGGCATATCCTCAATGGTGAGTGCTGACAAGGATGCTTGAGGAGGGGACGATGAGTTAGGCGAGTGCACCAGTGACCGAGAAAGAGCGTCGGCGTCAGAGTGCTTGAGGCCAGAGCGGTACATTACACGGATGTCGTATTCCTGAAGCCTGAGAGCCCAGCGCCCGAGACGGCCAGACGGACCCTTGAGAGACGCGAGCCAGCAGAGAGCGTGATGATCTGTAACTACCTCGAAGGAGTGGCCGTATAAGTAAGGGCGGAACTTCGTTACAGCCCACACGATTGCTAAGCACTCCTTTTCGGTAACGGAGTAGTTGGACTCGGCTTTGGTAAGAGCACGGCTTGCGTAGGCGACAACGTATTCGGAGAAGCCAGGCTTGCGCTGGGCGAGGACGGCGCCGAGGCCGACACCACTGGCATCGGTGTGAAGTTCTCTAGGTGAAGAAGGGTCGTAATGGCGAAGGATTGGCGGTGACGACAGAACATTGCGCAGTGTCGCGAATGCATCATCGCAGGCTGGCGACCAAGAGGAGAGGTTAGGGGTGCCTTTCAAGAGCTGTGTAAGGGGGGCTATGATGGTTGCGAAATTGCGAATAAAACGACGAAAATACGAGCAGAGGCCCACGAAGCTTCGCAGTTGTTTCAAAGTGGTTGGTTTCGGAAAGTCAGCAACGGCGCGAAGCTTCTCAGGATCAGGCAGAACTCCGTCTCTGCACACAACATGTCAGAGTATTGTGAGCTGGCGGGCACCGAAGCGGCACTTTTTGAGGTTCAGTTGAAGACCGGCGCGGGTTAGGCAGGTGAAGACCTGGCGAAGTCGAGTCAGGTGGGTCGGGAAGTCGGTTGAAAAGACGACGATATCATCGAGGTAGCATAAACAGATGTTTCATTTTAGGCCGCGCAGTACAGTGTCCATCATTCTTTCAAATGTGGCTGGGGCGTTACAGAGTCCGAATGGCATAACATTAAATTCGTATAGTCCGTCTGGAGTAATAAAGGCGGTCTTAGCGCGATGCTCCTCTGCCATGGGCACCTGCCAATATCCAGAGCGCAAATCGAGTGAGGGAAAGAATTCTGCGCCTTGCAAGCAGTCTAGGGCATCGTCGATTCGTGGGAGGGGATACACATCACGACGAGTAATTTTGTTGAGGCGGCGATAATCAACACAAAAACGCATGGAGCCATTCTTCTTTTTAACTAGGACCACAGGAGAAGACCATGGGCTACAGGATTCTCTAATTACTCCGCGTTGCAGCATGTCATCGACTTGTTGGGCAATAACACGGTACTCAGTCGGGGACACACGATATGGCCGCTGATGGAGAGGTGGATGAGCGCCAGTGTCGATGAGGTGAGAAACGGCCGTCGTGCGACCCAAGGACGACTGCGGGATGTCGAAGGAGGAGCGGAATTGGCGTAGAAGATCAAGAAGTTGCTCGCGGTGGCGCGGCTCTAGAGCGCTGTCTACAGAATGGTCAAAAAGGTCCCGCTGTAGCGGATCGGAAGCCACACGAGTTGGGGTCAAGGCGTCAACTTGGCAAACAGGGAACGACTCATCATCAAAAGCGAACAGAAGGTCCACGGGCTCGATGCGGCCAAGGCACTCCCCTTCGATCAACATAGCGGGAGACGCCAGGGGATTGGCTACCAGGAGTGTGCTAGCGCCGTTGTTCATGTCAAGGACGGCAAACGGCAGCGGTAAGTGGCGGCGGCGGCAGAGAACGTTAGAGGGCACAAAGAGGACTGTCGCGGCGGTAGTAAAAGAGGCAGTGAGGGGAACCAGAACAGCGCTAACGGGTGGGATGGTTGTGTCATAAGCTACGAGGAGTTTGGCCGCAAAACGAGGACGCGGCTCGTGGAGCAGGGCATCAGACGGTGCATCACTCGATTCAATGAACTCTACTTGAGGAGTGGCGCAGTCAATGATAGCATGATGCTTGGACAGGAAATCCTAGCCGAGAATGACGTCATGAGAACATGTGGGGAGGACGACGAATTCGATGATGTACAAGGCTGCAGCAATGACGACGCGAGCAGTGCAGACAGCTGTAGGCTGTATACTGTGAGCGGATGCGGTACGAAGCGATAGTCCCTCGAGGGGCGTAGTCACTTTTCGGAGGGAGCGGCAGAGTTTTTGGCTGATAACTGATACAGCGGCACCGGTGTCGACTAGCCCAAGAGTATAAACACCTTCAACGATGACAGCAGTAACATTCGCGGGATTAAGACGAGGACTGAAATTCTGTCGAATACGCAGTTCGTGCCTCGCGAACTGCGGTGGTTAGTTTTCCGGCTGAGTAGCGGGTCGTCGGCGCATTGGCGAAATGGAGCGGCGACGTGGTGATGGCGAACGAGGAGGCAGGAAGTCCGGAGGATCGGGGGATGCTGTTGGAGGACCCGATGGAACGGGGAACTGGGGGGCCAAATAAGGTGGCGCAGGCCGTGCAGCAAAGGCCATATTTATTCGGCGCCGGCAGTAGCGTGTACTGTGTCCAGGGATGCCGCAGTGGTAGCAAATAGGCCTGTTGTCTGAAGTGCGCCATGGAGATCGTGTCTGAAGCAAGGGGGAGTGAAAGCTGTTGGTGCCGACCGCATGGGGGGCGAAGCATATTCATATGCTGGCTCAGGAGGTGAACTTGAAGTGACTTCGGCATACGTGCGACGCAATACTTGAGGAGGAGCCGGCGCGAATGCTGGAGCGTAGCTCAGTGGCGCAACGCCGGACGATGACATTGTGGGTGTGGGGAACGGCATTGAGGATGCGACCGGAGCTGATTGAGGAACAGGATTAGGGACGACTTCAGACACATGCTGCTGGATTGCACGGCGAAGCTCCGGAACAAGGCCAGTTGGTGTCGACTCCTTAATATATGGCTGCAGAGACAGTTGTCGCGCGACCTCCTGACGTACAAAAGCCTTGATGTCTTCAGAGAGGCTAGATGACTCCCTTTCCGCGGCAAGTTCAGCAAGTGATGCTTGAGACTGGCGAATCAAAACACGCTCCTTGCGGAGTTCGTCGTAGCTTTGACAGAGGTCGTATATTTCCTTGACCGTAGTGGGGCCTTTGGCGACGAGCATGTTGAAAGCGCCGTCGTTAACTCCTGTGAGGACATGGCGTATTTTAACGGCCTCGGTCATGGTCGGGTCAACGCGGCGACACAAATCAACAATGTCCTCAATGTAACTGGTGAACGATTCACCGGGCAGCTGTAGTCGCGATCGAAGACGCTGTTCCGCGCGGAGTTTTCGGACGGTGGGGCGGCCAAAGACATCAGAAAATTTGGTCTTGAAATGCGCCCAGGTGGTAAAGTCGGACTCGTGGTTTCGAAACCACAGATTAGCAACGTCGCTCAAGTAAAAGATGACATTATTAAGCTTACGATTGTCGTCCCAGTTATTGTGGCGGCTGACCCGTTCGTAAGTGGACAGCCAATCGTCGACGTCGTCATCGCTGCTTCCACTGAAGGTAGCGGGGTCCCGTTGGCGAAGGGAACCTGTGCAGGTGACTGGCGGATGTAGGTGCGATGAAGTAGGCTCCGTCATTGGGGTAGTCAACGTTCTGCTTCGAAGTTCCAGAGCGAGATGGGTACAGGGAACCTCAGCTTGACCTCCACCAAGTGCAATGTGGATTTAATAGATGGTTTGAACGTCTAGCACTGGCAGTAAATCGGGCACAGCAGGATCGGGATACCAGCCGCAGGGCACAGCTTCAGCGCGAGAGCGATGGGCGCCGGAGACCAGCGATGGTGATGGCGATGCCGCAGGATTGTTTCTTCTTTGTCTTCTTTACACTAGATGCACCTCTAGCAAAGGTACAATTGAAGAGGCACATGCTCGCCCAATATTCATTTACTTGTCACACGAACCACTTCGTGTATAGTTTTCACCCACTCAGCAAGATTATGGATGAAAGGCCGGACGGCAGTTTTACAAGTGCACTCCGCTGCCATCAGTCGCAAGTACCGACAGGATATGCCCTCCCATATCGTCCTGTGCAATCACCATGGGCGATGGATAAACCTTTGGTGCACCTTCGTGTTCTCAGAATACTAAAGAAATCAGTGGTGCCAATTAGTGGACTCAAACAACTTACTCTGGCGGATATCTGGTCAGAATATCCTCATTATATTCATGTATACACCAACGGATCTGTGTCAGCACAGGCATCCGCTGCAGCTGTGGTCATACCAACTCAGAAACCGACTCTGCATTTCCTTTTGGGACATACCTCTACATCAACCGCTGCTGAACTTGTAGCCATTCGGGAAGGTATTCGCTACATATGTGGGGAACCACCTCAAAAATGGTGTATATTCACGGGCTCGAAAACTGCATTACAAATTTTGGAAAACTTCTTACGCCACACTGCCTATCAGTCCCTGGCACTAAACATTATGGAGCTCCTCAGATCTGCCCAGCTGCAAGGCCACAGGATAATGTTTCAATGGATCCCTGCCCACTGCGGGCTTCATGGGAATGAACAGGCCGATTTTGAAGCGAAAAGCGCACTCATCAATGGCCTCCAAACAGCTGTGCCTTTTTCAAGAGGTGACACGACGTGCCTTCTTACGAGTTGTATGAATAATGCTACAACAGCTTACTGGGCCCAGCCAGACGCCCGACACATCCGTCTAAGGCTCGATCGAACATAATTCAATGTTCCGCGTGATATTCCGCGTCATCAGGCATGCTTACTACATAGACTTCGTTTAAACGTGGCTTTCACGCACAAGTACTTACATTTAATTGGACAGATGGACTCGCCGGAATGTTCAACTTGTGGCATCCCAGAGACTTTGGAGCACATATTATTGGTGTGCCCAGCGTATGCGCGCTAAAGGAATGTGCTAGCGGCTTCCTTGAAGCGTTTAGACAAGAGGCCTCTGTCGGAGGAACTGCTGCTGGGCGCTTGGCAGGACAAGGGGAAGTCCAGGCAGTGCGTGCTCTTTGCCGTTTTTTGTGCGCCAGTGGACTTGATTCGCGCTTGTAAAACAAGCTACTGTGTCTGTACATGTATTTCATATGCCTTCTTCCACATCGTCACCCATCATGACCTTCTTTCTTCTCTCCTTCCCCTTACCCAGTGCAGAGTAGCAGGCCAGATTTGAATTATCTCGGCCAACCTCTCTGCCTTTTCCTTTCAATAAATACATCTATCAATAAATACATCTAACAGTACCTTGAACACCAAGGGTCGAGAACCGCACGTGAAGTTCTATGGTTTCCCAGGCAGATGGTACGAGCAAGAGAGGCGGCAAGAATGGATCACTGCTGTCCGCAGTCCTTGCATTTTAATGCATGATGAGTGCCAGCCATACAGGCGAGCAGTTTCCTGTTGTAATTCCGCAATATTTAACAACTGACGCCGACTGAGTCGTTGGCGTTCCAGGAAACGTGGCAGTTTGCTATTTGGGAAGTTACTGCAGGTGTGTCATGATGTGTGTGGCGTAGCGTGTTACTGCCATGTGCTTATTTATTGCTTGTGACAGCGTTGCACAGCGGTTACTTAAAATGGCCCTGGGTTCACACTATGCATGAGAAAATTGGCGCAGATGCTCAAGAATTGATTTTATATGTGTTTATTAAAGTCGTCTTTCTCGATCTCACTTACGGAACGGCTTACGTTGGGCTCGTCATCGCCGGCTCCACGGCGCACGCACTCTGCGTTGGCTTCGTCTTTTGTTGGTATTTCCCTCTGACCTGAAAGATTTTGTTTGGTTTGGTTTTGCGGTTTAACGCCCCAAAGCGACTCAGGCATTGTAAACATTCTGGACGAAGATATTTCAAGGATCAACTCCGGGAACAACACGTACACGATCAGCGCTCTCAATCGTCAACGAGCGATCACTTGTGTGAACATCAAATCCATA
Source organism: Amblyomma maculatum (assembly GCF_055883805.1). Taxonomy (NCBI): domain Eukaryota; kingdom Metazoa; phylum Arthropoda; class Arachnida; order Ixodida; family Ixodidae; genus Amblyomma; species Amblyomma maculatum. The sequence goes on from NC_139344.1 coordinate 428,964,232, forward strand.
GTTATAGACCAGAAGACCCTCGACATGGCGCCCTACATCGCGGCACCCGACGATGCTATTAAGGGCATCGTATACAACGCCTATGACATCGGAGCTCCGGAGGAAGTCCGCCAAGGCTTTATCAAGCGGAACACGAACATCGCTGCACTCAACGCAAGGAGAATCGGGAAGTCAAGATCTATGCTGATCACCTTTGGAGAGGAAAGGCTCCCTAGACAAGTTTTCTACTGGGGTCAGTGTTCACCGTCCACCCGTATCGATAACGGGTGGAGACATATTACAAGTATAGGAAAACGGGGCACAGGACGGATGTGTGCTACAAGCCACGGCTAGAGCGTTGCCGCAGATGCGGCGAAAACCACCCGGAGTCAACGGATGGAGAACTACCGATGTGTAAGCCCGAATGCATTGTATGCGGGGGGATGCACAACACCGGCAGTAGGAATTGCAAGTATAGGCTGCTCAAGACACGGCCCCACAAACCCAAGAACGACCTAGGGCAACATGACTCTGCACACCAGCCAGGATCGCGGGTCAACGACAACCAAAAAGGCTACCGGGGGAGAAGTAGGTCGAACTCCTTTCCACCACTGTCGGGGACAGGAGACGGAGTCGTCGGCTCAGGTCCTGACCAAGTCAAAGGAAGGAGTCCAAGCAAGAATGGAGACACAAGCAAAAAGGTGAGCTGGCCAGTTAAGGCCTCCCCTTGGGAAACGGCTCGAGAGAAGGAACTGGTAGAGCAACTCGCTAATAGGGACAGAGAGCTTGAAACGATAAAGAAGGAATTGGCAGAAATGAGGAAACTTATTATTGATAACACGAAAATGCAGAGGGTACTCGACTAGTCACCTATTCAGAATTCACAAAGAACTAGTCAATCGTCTTCATGTAATACTAACGAAATTTTACACAACGAAAAATCAATGGAGATGGACACCCGAGTTCCCGCGAAAAGACCTCTACCCAGAGAGGAAAACACAGAAGACAGCAAGCCCAAAAAGGTGGCAGAAAATTCGAATTCGACTGGCGGTCGCAGCGCCACCCTGCGATGCTTGGGTCCCCTATACCTCGCAGCATTCTCAGATGCGCCACAGCGAAGGGTGAAACGAGGGCGAGAAGGTGTGTTAGCGCCGTAGCATTATAGTGCTCTAGAATAAACGAGGAAAACGAGTGCACGCCGGTGCTCATTCGGTAAGCACGCGCAGAGCGCGCGGCGACGGCGAAGGTCGACCAGCGGAGTCGCGCTCGGCGGCTGCTGCGCAGATCACTTGTTGTTGTTGTGGCTGTAGGAAAAAGGAAAATAAAATGCACGGCCCTGCTACTGGCTCTGTAGCTGAGCCACCTCCGCTGCCTCGTGCAGATAGAAGGGAACATAACGAAGAAAGAAAAGCAAGAGGGAAAGAAAGACGCGCGTCGCAACAACAGCCGTCGTCCACCACCAGCGGTGGCGTGTGCAATGACGGCCTACAACAGATAAAAATTCGGTGCCAGGCCGGCCCTCGCCGCAAGCAGCGGTGACCCACCTGCACCAGCCCCATCAGTGCTTCTAGCGACATCACTTGGCGAATTCACGCATGCGCAGTTATGGCTAAAAGTGATCACACGCACGCCAGACTCGGTGTTGAGTAGCCTATGTGAAGCATTTCGCTTCAAAAATTGCTGGACTAATTAAAAGCCTGATGCTAAGAGAGAAAAACTGGCACTGTCTTAGCACAGCTATGCCCGGATATACTTATCGAGTGGTAAGTTTCCCGGCTGAGCTTGCTGTGGTCATTCATGTTTAATAATGAGAGACAGCTTTAAGCCATAAGGGGTACTTTGGACTACTAATGTGCGACAAGGGGAAAGCGTCTGGTTTTCCACTACGGCACCTTTTTCTCTCTATTTTCACTCCCACATTCCTCCTTTTTCTTACGACCCGGTTAAGGTGTCCGCTGAGAATCGTGACAGATACAGCGTTTTTTCTTTCCTGCAAACCAATTTGAAACGCCACTCACTGATGCATGTTGTACTGTTATTGTTGTTGTGGCTTAGAAAGAAGGAAAAGAAAATGCATGGGCCTGCTACTGGCTGTGTAGCTGAGCCACCTCCACTGCCTCGTGCGGACAGAAGGGTGAAAGTGAAGAAGAAAAAAAAACCCACAGTGGTTTAACTGTAGGTAAGCCTAGGAGATTGGTTGGTTGGTTGGTTGGTTCATAGGAAGGGAAAGGCGCAGTATCTGTCACACTTGCTCTGTGGACACCTGAACCGCGCCGTAAGGGAAGGGATGAGGGTGGGAGTGAAAGGGAATAGAGAGAAAGAGGAGCCGTAGTGGAGGGCTACGGAGTAATTTCTACCACCTGGGGATCTTTAATGTGCGCTGACATCGCACAGCACACGGACGCCACTTCGTTTCGCCTCCATCGAAACGCAGCCGCCGTGGTCGGGTTCGAACCCGGGAACTCCGGCACAGTAGTCGGGCGTCTTACCACTGCACCACCCCGGCGGGGCACCTAGGAGATTGCGAAAGCAATATCCTTGGCTACACCATTCCTCTTCATTACCGTTCCTCTTCACTTTCTTGAGCACGTTGTAACCGTCTCGTTGCATTCTTGCGCTCCGCACTAGTTAGAGAGGACCTTGATAAGTATTTAGACACAGGGTGGTAACAACTTTTATTGCCACGAAATGAAAGGAATTATTTCGGGCTGGGGCGAGTCTAGGGTGGCCTCCAGTCGGGAGCGACCTCTTGAGCTCGCGTGACGAGGGCCAGTTGCGTAGTTTTCCTTGGGCTGGCCAACAGCTTGTCCCATTCCTCCGCTGAGGGAGCTGGCAAGAGTGTCTTTGGAGGGGGATTGCTGGCGCATTCCTACAGTATATGGTCTTGAGTGGCCTGCGTCCCGTCACCGCAGTGCCGGCATGCAGGGTTGAATTCTCCGTTTGTAATTAACGATAGTCGGTAGGGGCTAAGAATGGCCTTTGTTTGTAGGCGTCTGAGTGTCGTGGCTTGCGCCCGGTCGAGGTCGGGGTGAGGGGCGGGGTACGTGCATAGTTCTCACTATTCAGAGCAGACATTAAGTCCCACCCCGGTAAGTCTTGTTCTGCTTCGGTGGCTGGAGAAGAAGCACGTATTCGCCGAGCCGCATCTTGAGCACGACGTCTGGCTCGACGCTCTTCCCGTTGTTCCTCTGTCTTCGTAGCTCGCTGTCGCTTCCTAGGTTCACACTGGCGAGCCGCCTTCTCCCTCTGCTTCTCAGACAGCATGGCGAACTGTTTTACAAGTTGTTGTTGTGGCTGTAGGAAGAAGGAAAAAAATACACGGGCTTGCTACTGGCTCTGTAGCTAAGCCACCTCAGCTGCCTTGATTGATTGATTAATTTATAGGAAGGGAAAGGCGCGGTAACTGTCTCACTTGTTTTCTGTGGACACCTCAACCGCGTCGTAAGGGAAGGGAGGAGAAGGCGGGAGTGAAAGTGGAAAGAGAGAAAGAGGAGCCGTTGTGGAGGGCTTCGGAGTAATTTCGACCTAGAAAAAAAGCCAGTAAGCTAAGCCACCTTAGCTGATGATTGATTTATAGGAAGCGAAAGGCGCGGACCTCGTGTGGGGAGAAGAGAAAATAGAGAAGAAAGAAAAAGAAGGGAGAGAGAAAGACGCGCGCCGCAGAAACAGCCGTCGTCGTCCACCACCTAAGCGGTGGTTGCCCCGCCGGGGTGGTACAGTGGTAAGACGCCCGACTACTGTCCGGAGTTCCCGGGTTCGAACCCGAGCTCGGCGGCTGCGTTTCGATGGAGGTGAAACAAAGAGGCGTCCGTGTGCTGTGCGATGTCAGTGCCCGTTAAAGATCCCCTGGTGGTCGAAATTACTCCGTAGCCCTCCACTACGGCTCCTCCTTCTCTCTTTCCACTTTCACTCCCACCTTCCTCCCTTCCCTTACGGCGCGGTTCAGGTGTCCACATAGCAAGTGTGACAGATAGCGTCTTTTCCTTCCTGTGAACCAATTATTATACTATTATTAAGCGGTGGCGTGTGCAATGACGGCCTACAACAGATAAAAATTCTGTGGCAGGCTAGACCCCGCCGCAAGCGGCGGTGACCCACCTGTCCCAGCCCCATCAGGGGAAACCTTTTTACCCTGTCCTACAAGCGCTGAAATGGCATGCTTTATACAGCGTAGCCTCCCCTCCTCAGCTTACCGAAACGAGAAGAGAGGCGAAGTGTCTCCAATGAAAGACGACACCATGGATGGATGGAAGGATGGAATGGAATGGAATATAGGAGCGTCCCCTTTGAAACGGGGTGGTAGCAGTAGCATGCTCATTTTTCTCCCTATATCTTATTTATTGATTTAGAATGGTTAAATAAACTATCATTCTATTTATTAAATTTTGTTCCGACAATACTAACATTATGTCACTTCTCTGCTTTTAAGCCACCAATCTTCCAGTCGAGTCGTTTTTCGCTAGTTTCCACCGCCGGCTTATTCACCCAGCCACTGTTATCTCTAAACCCCAGAGTATCCCAGAGCTTCAGGAACAGTGATTGCGCCTGCACCAACTTCCGGATGGATACCATTACATTCGAGAATAATGTAGTGGTACCCACCTCCTGTTAGACCACAGCGCACCTAGCGGGAGAAGCGCGAAACGCCCGGCGTGGCTACGAGCCACGCTATGCTGAAGAGCCGACTTGATAGCCCATATTCGCCTCGCTTATTTCGTCAATCACCTGTGGCGGTGGTGGTAACTATGATGAGGGGGGATAGGTTACTGGAAACGACGTATGCCAGCCGGCACTCTTGGCATGCAGATATGTGGCGCGTGTGTTGTGTATCTTCTCTTGTGTTTGTGTTTGTTGCGCCACATATCTGAATACGATGCAGCACCAACTAGCCCCTCAAGCCGTTATTTTGAGGCACTCTTGGTATCCAGGGGAATGGGAATGGGTTGGGAGGGAGGGCACGCGAGCAAACGTCCGCAGAGTAAGAGGGACCGAAGCACGAAAGCACCGCGAAGAGGTCCACAGAAAACAGAGGGCTATTCTGGGTGTCCCGCGGGTAACACACACATCACAAGCGCGACCACGTTTGGCAGGTCACCTGTTAGACTACAGTGCACCTAGTGAGAGGAGCGCGAAACGTCCGGCGTGGCAATGAGCCACGCTACGCTGAAGAGCCGACTTGGTAGCCCAGCTCTCGCGCTGGTATGGCGTCAGTAGTCACGTGGCGTAAAGCGTAACTACCGGACCACGCTACGCTGAAGGCTCAAAACCTGGCGTAGTATTGCTTCCGCAATAAAAAAGGAAGGAGAGAAAGATGTTGAGCCGTCGTCCACCATCCTAAGCGGTGGCAGGTGCAACTACGGCCTACAACAAATAAAAGAGTCGGTGGTGGTGGTAACAACTTTTATTGCCACGAAATGAAAGGAATTATTTCGGGCTGGGGCGAGTCTAGGGTGGCCTCCAGTCGGGAGCGACCTCTTGAGCTCGCGTGACGAGGGCCAGTTGCGTTGTTTTCCTTGGGCTGGCCAACAGCTTGTCTCATTCCTCCGCTGAGGGAGAGTCGGTGGCAGGCTAGCCCCAGTTGTTGTGGCTGTAGGAAGAAGGAAAAGAAAATGCACGGGCCTGCTACTGGCTCTGTAACTGAGCCACCTCCGCGGCCTCGTGCGGACAGAAGAGAAAATAGAGAAGGAAAAAAGAAGAGGGTGAGAAAGACACGCGCCGCAACAACGGCCGTCGTCCACCACAAAAGCGGTGGCGGGTTCAATGACAGCCTACAACAGATAAAATTCGGTGGCTGGCTAGCCCCCTACAGGGCTGGGACTTAAACAGGGGCCCAGTCCCAGTAAAGCCCCTGTTTAAGTCCCAGCTCTGTAGGGCCAGGAACAGCCACCCTTCGCCACCTCCCTCGCCTGCTGTACTGAGTCTGCTTCTATATGTTGTGTGGTGCGGGATTCGAGGAAGTGCCAAATGAATGGCGCCGCACAGACGCCCGGATTGAACGCCCGGCGGGGTGAACTTTAAACATGCGTTTGTGTGTGCATGTGCGTGTTTGGTTTTGTTTGGTTTGTGGGGTTTAACCCCCCAAAGCGATTCAGGCTATGAGAGACGCCGTCGTGGAGGAATCCGGAACCAACTGGGGTTCTTTAACCTGCCCTTACATCGGACAGCACACGGACGCCTTGCTTTTCGCCCTCAGCGAAAAGCGGCCGCCGAGGCCGGGATTCGATCCCGAATCTTTTGGAACAGCAGTCGAGCGCCTCAACCGCTGCGCCGCCCCGGTGGGGCAAGTGTGTGTGTGTGTGTGTGTGTGTGTGTGTGTGTGTGTGTGTGTGTGTGTGTGTGTGTGTGTGTGTGTGTGTGTGTGTGTGTGTGTGTGTGTGTGTGTGTGTGTGTGTGTGTGTGTGTGTGTGTGTGTGTGTGTGTGTGCGTGCGTGCGTGCGTGCGTGCGTGCGTGCGTGTGCGTGTGTGTGTGTGTGTGTGTGCGTGCGTGCGTGAATAACTTTTATTTCCGCCAAAATGAAGGCCCCCTACTCCCCGCCCCCGGCAGGCAGGCCTAGGGGACGGAAGCCAGGACCTCCGCGATTAGAGGGAGGCAAAGAAGTCTCGGTTCCTTGCGGCCTCTTCTTCCAGGCGGATGGCTTGCTTCTGAAGAGTTGCGTCCTCACTCCGCAGAAGCAGGCTTCTCTACAAACTATGTTTGTCTTAGCCCCTGTGGAGCTAGCGCATTGCCAAATTACGTGGTTGAGGGCCCCTTTCTCCCCACATTGCTTACATTTATCGTCCTGTCTCTCATCTTTCTGGACGTGATAGGCCCAGACTGGGTGGATGTAATTTCCTGCCTGTAGACGCCGCCATGCGATCGCCTCTTTATTTTTCAGACGCTTATCCAGTGGTGGCACCCGCTTTCTGCTTTGTCAATAATTTTCGACTATTTCTGTGTAATTTAATAGACGTTCGTCCATATTCTGGCAATCAGGCGGCTCCACGGTTACTCGGAAGTAAAGATCTCAAGTTAACTCGTGTGCCGCCTCGTTACCAGTAACAGACGCGTGCACTGGAGTCCATATTAAGCTGACTTTCCTATTCAGTTTTTTTCCGGCCAGGAGGCGACATCGAAGCCGAGCTAAGCGTCGGGGGGCGAAGACGTGCTTTGTATACGCTGAGCTAAAAAGCTGTTTTCCAGCGTCCATCTGCGCCTACGGGCCGAAAACCACCGCAAAGATCCTGGTCATTACTCCGTGCAAGACTTGAGATTGGCCATTCGGTGTATTATTTCCTTTTTTATGAGAATTTCACCTTAAAGATTGAAGAGTTAGCTAGGCCTAACTCTCAGACCTAGCGTCGCATACCCACGTCGACGGACACCGGCTCCCTGTGGTGGCCCTCAGACTACCACGATGAAAAGCGCTGTGGACGGAGAAGATATTGACCTCAGAGAATTCGAGAACGATTAGTGGGAGACCGTTTTCAGCATGCACGACGCATGAGGAAGAACGATGGGGGTCCATCTCCGTGAACGCCGGCGAGCACGGCACCGGTGAGAAGAAATCTGTCATCCAGAAAACAGGCATGATCCCAACATCCGCACGAGGGCATCAATCCCGAAGCTCCCGGAGAGCTGCTATAAATTACTCTTCAGGCCAGGAGGCTGGAATTTAATATGTGCCACGTCGCCTACTGCAGGCCATGTGCGCGTCTGAAAACCTACTCTATGTAAATGTCCTGGGCGAAGATATTTCAAGGATCAACTCCGGGAACAACAAGTACACGATCCGCATGCCCAATCGTCAACGAGCAAGCATTTGTGTGAACTTGAAATCCATAGTTATAGACCAGAAGACCCTCGACATGGCGCCCTACATCGCGGCACCCGACGACGCTATTAAGGGCGTCGTATATAACGCCTACGACATCGGAACTCCGCAAGAAGTCCGCCAAGGCTTTGTCAAGCGCAAACAGAACATCGGCGTACTCAACGCAAGGAGAATGGGTTAGTCAAGATCTATCCCGACCACATACGGAGAGGAAAGGCTCCCAAGACAACTTTTCTACTAGAGATCAGTGTTCACCGTCTACCCGTACCGATAGCGGGTGGAGACATATTACAACTATAGGAAAATGGGGCACAGGACGTATGTGCGTATGTCCAGAACTACCTAGACTAGTCTAGGTGGTTCTGGTATGTCGGAGCACGAGTGACGTCACACATGGCGCAGGTGGCCGTCGCCACCTGCGCCTTGTAGTCCCTCCTTTCCCTAGAAATATGCATCCAGACTTTAATGCCGAAAGAAGGACCAAACGAGCCGAAGCTCTTGAGCGACGGTTCAAGAACATGGGAGCAAAGGAAGTAGTCTATGTTGATGCGGCAAGTGGCAGAACAGGTGCGGCGGTAGCTTCGGTAGTCGATGGCCGAGGGGCAGCGGTATCCGCGGCAGCCATCAGAAGCCGCAACATAGAGACTGCGGATAGGGTGCCTCGATGTCAGCGCCGCCATCCGGCGCTGACATCGAGGCACCCTAACTGCGGAGGAAGTTGCGATAGCGCTAGCTTGCGTTGGAACGCAAGCCAAGTTCATAATTAGCGACAGAAAAACTGCCATTCAAAATTTTGGGAAGGGGAGGATATCGCCGGAGGCGGCCAAAATTCTCACCTAAAGAATGCTGAATAGGAAATTTCAGATAAACACCCGCTCACGCTGCGTCCCTGGTAACGAGGCGGCTCACGAGCTAGCCCGAGCTCCCTACTTCCGGGTAGCCGTCGAGTCTCCCGAACACTAGGCATACGACGAGCGTCTGCAAAACGACGGGGAAATTATCGACCATTATATATTGGGGGTAGGCTGGTACCTCCGCCAGATATTAGACTAAATAAATAGAGAAGCTGTCGCGTGGAGGCGGCTACAAACTAATACGTTCATGAACCCAGTCTGGGCGTTTCACGCGCTACCAGACCTTAGGGACAATGATCCGTGCAAACACGGTGGGGCGAGAGGGACCCTCGACCACCTAATTTGGGAGTGCCCACAATCTCCAGGTAGAGGACAAAATATTACAAGTAGAGAAGCCTGGGATACCCTGCTGCGAAGCACGGAACCCTGCAATCCAGCACCGCACCATCCATCTGGCGGAAGAGGCCGCAACAAGCCAAGGGCTACCTGCCAGCCTCTGATCCGCGGGTGCACGACTCCCCGTCTTCCCCGGCCCACGTGCCGGGTCGGGGAAGAGGAAGCCCATTTCCGATGGAATTAAAAGTTGTACAACCAACCAAGGTGACCGTCGCCGCCTCCATCAGAAGGGAAAGGCGCAGTATCTTTCAAACTTTCAACTAGTTCTTTCGGCCACTTGGGGATCTTTAACGTGTGCTGTAGGATGTCAGCGCACGTTAAAGATCTCCAGGTGGTCGAAATTACTCCGTAGCCCTCCACAACGACTCCCCTTTTTTATTTTCCCACTTTCATTCCCAAGCATCCACAGTTTTTAGCCCCGCCAAGGTGGTGCAGTGTTAAGACGCCCGACTACTGTGCTGGAGTACCCGGGTTCGAACCCGACATCAGCGGCTGCGTTTCGATGGAGGCGAAACGAAGAGGCGTCCGTGTCCTGTGCGATGTCAGAGCACGTTAAAGATCCTCAGGTGGTCAAAATTATAACTGGTTCACAGGAAGGGAAAGGCGCGGTATCTGTCACACTTGTCTCTGTGGACACCTGAACCGCGCCGTAAGGGAAGGGAGGAAGATGGGAGTTAAAGTGGAGAGAGAAAGAGGAGCCGTAGTGGAGGGCTACGGAGTAATTTCGACCACCTGGGGATCTTTAACGTGCGCTGACATCGCACAGCACACGGACGCCTCCTCGTTTCGCCTCCATCGAAACGCAGCCGCCGAGGTCGGGTTCGAACCCGGGTATTCCGGAGAGTAGTCGGGCGTCTTTACCACTGTACCACCCCGGCGGCAGGTGGTTGAAATTACTCCGTAGTCCTCCACTGCGGCTCCTCTTTCTCTTTTTCTACTTTCATCCCCACCTTCCTTCTTCCCTTACGGCGCGGTTGAGGTGTCCACAGAAAATAAGTGCGACAGTTACCGCGCCTTTCTCTTCCTACAAATCAATCCACAGTTTTTAGGCACGAACGCATAGCGCCGTGAACGCATAGCGCCGTGCTAGCCATAAACATGACATTAAAATAAGAGTAGACACGAAGCGTCTTAACATGCCCCCCCCCCCCCCCCCTATACATACTACCGACTCCGCTGATGGGCCTGGGGCAGGTAGGTCACCGCTGCTTGCAGCGGGGGCTAGCCTGCCACCGAATTTTTATCTTTTGTAGGCCGTCATTGCACCCGCCACTGCTTCGGTGGTGGACGACGGCGTTGTTGCGGCGGCGTATTTGGGTTTGCTCGGTACGGTGGCTCCGCAAGGGACAAAGCAACAAAAGAGACGAAGAAAACTGGCTGTTCCGACTAGCATCTACCGCCCCCAGGAGCCGAGCAGCCTAGCGATTAGCGGCGCATGCTTTTTCAATGGGCGTCACGTTGGACGTGGCACTAGCTTGAGAGAGCCTATAATACTACTACTACTACTACTAAATAATAATAATAATAATAATACAAAGTAATATTTCTCTGCTTATTAATATTATTATTATTATTATTATTATTATCATTAGTTGTAGTAGTAGTACAGAGGAAGACTCGTTTCACGAAGTTGGCACTGAATTGTCTAGTTAACGGCCGAATTAACTGGCTAAATATTATCTTACAGTGTTAATAAATAATAATATTAATTGGTTCACAGGAAGGGAAAGGCGCAGTATCTGTCATACTTGTGTCTGTGGACACCTGAACAACTCCGTAGCCCCCCGCTACGGCTCCTCTTTCTCTCTTCCTCCCTTGTGTCTGTAGACACCTTCATCCCTTGGTGTCCACAGACACAAGTGTGACAGATACTGCACCTTTCCCTTCCTGTGAACCAATATTATTATCATTAATAATTAAAACTGTGAAGATAATATTTAGCCAGTTAATTTGGCCGTTACCTACAGACAATTCAGTGCCAACTTAGTGAAACGAGTCTTCCTCTATACTACTACTACTACTACTACTACTACTACTACTACTACTACTACTACAAATAATAATAATAATAATAATAATAATAATAATAATCAATCAATCAATCAATCAATCAATCAATCTTTAATGTGCGCAGGAACAACCATGTGATCTTTGTGCTGCAGCACAAAAAAAAAAATGAAAAAGCACAAACATGTTTACACACACAGAGAGAACACAAAAAAAAAAAGCAATAAATAATACATGAAATGAAACTGAGACGAAAAGTATCACGAAATTAAGCAAACAATGAGTATCATCACTTATATACACAGTGAGAGAATTTTTTAGCACACCAGGAAATAAAGAAAAAAAAAGAACGGTAGGTAGAAGAGGAAAAAAAAAAAAACCAGATGACTGACATTGATTATAGTAATATAGAAATATACATAAAATAAACAACCATTCCAGGCGCAACAAGTGCATGGTACTTAAAACACAGGCTAGAAATACAGAATAATACAATAAAGAAGTAAAATTGAACAAGGGACAGTAAGATTCGAATATAAAGTTTAAAGTTGAAATATAAGCAAGAAACGGATAAAAAGTAGTTCAAGATACAGACAGCATTGAACAGGAGAAAAAGCAAAAAGTGAAGTAAATACAATTTAAGGCTAAAAAGTGGGAGTTATATGTGATAAAGTACTATTTAGAATACAACGCTACGAACATCCAATGTAAATGAACAGAGCGAGTTTTGGAAGATGTCAAGGTGAGGACAAAAAGAGTTAAATAACCACTGCATCCTGTCCAGAGGGGAGTGGGAATGAAGAGGAGAAACCTGAAATGGTCTGAATTCCCTCATGCTCTTTTGCGGAACGCGCAGTAGGATGTACTCTAAGAGCTGAGGGCACATAATGTGGCCATGAAGGAGTTTGTACAGAAATATGATATCAAGTCTGATACGACGGCAGTGAAGGGAAGGAAGATTCAGTTGGGCGCTCCTGGTGGAGCGAGAGGGGGAAGTTACAAAAGGAAAGCGATAATGAAATATCCGTAAAAATTTTTTTTGTACTCTGTCAACCTTGTCCAAGTTCGATTTGCAAGTGCCATTCCAAACAACCGACGCATACTCCGAGACCGGGAGGCATATGGACAGGTACAGTTTTAGGAACGGAAGTGGAGTATGGAACTCTCTCGAAAGTCTGCAAACGAATCCGAGTGTGCGCATAGCCCGCTGAGCAATGCGTTTAGTGTGAGAGGAGAAGCTGAGGGTGCGGTCAAAAAGTACACCAAGGTCATTAATTTCATCAACCCTATCCAACAGCACAGAATTGACAGAATAATGGTAGAGAAAGCTATGTGTTTTACGAGTAAAGGACACAACCCTAGTTTTGGAAGAATTGAGGGTAAGTCGATTCATCGCACACCAATCAGAAAAAGCAGATACGTCCGATTGCAACAACACGCAATCTTGAAAAGAATGTATTACCTTGAATATTTTTATATCATCAGCATAAAGAAGAAACGAGGAGTTCTTTATCGCCGAGGAAACATCATTAATAAAAACGGAGAAGAGAAGCGGGCCTAGTACTGAACCTTGAGGAACTCCACTCGTTGCAGGGTAAACGAAAGAAGTCTGTCCATTGACACTGACAAAGCAGAAGCGATCAAGGAGATAGTTGCGTAGGAGGGCTACGAGAGAGACTTCAACGCCAGAGAGTAGAAGTTTTTCAAGAAGTAGTGAGTGAGTAACAACGTCAAAAGCTTTGCTCATATCACAGTACACAGTGTCAACCTGACCCCTCTGAAGGACTGCTGCAGAGGCATACGTCATAAACGTGACTAGGTTGGTGGAAGTAGAGCGACCCGACATGAAGCCATGTTGATTCGGTACTATGATATGTTTGAGATGGAAGGAAAGTACGCTGTGCAAAGCTAATTCGAAAAGCTTAGAGGTTGCACATAGAAGAGAAATCGGACGATAATTGGAAACATCAGTTTTGTTTCCAGACTTGAAGACAGGAAACACGCGTGCCATTTTCCACACGCGAGGAAAGGCAGCATTTTTTAAACAGTTATTAAATATGGCAGTCAGTACTGGTACGAAGATATAACTGAAGGCTTTTATTATGGCAGCTGGAATGCCATCAGGTCCAGGAGACAAAGATGGTCTCAGACGCTTAAGACTCTCAGTTATCAACTCCTCGTCAAAGAGAATGGAACTAGATAGTGCACCAGATGGGAGGCAAACGGAATCACAATGTGGATGTTTGTAAACGGAGGAAAAATGTTGTGCAAAACTGTCGGCAACATCCCGAATTTCCGAACCCTGAGAGTCAACTAAGCTGATACTTAAATCTGATTTAATGGAACGCTTGCGAACGTAACGCCAGAACTGACTAGGACGATTTGAGGCATACCTCTCTAAAGACTCAAGATAGGAGTCGTAGTCCCGCTTGTATAAGCGTTTGCAAAGAGAACGCACACGGCGAAACTCATCTGCCCAATTGTGAAACCCAGGGCGTTTCGCTTTACGATGGGCCCGTTCCTTGAGCTTTAACGCCGTTATTAGTTCCCTTGAAAACCAGGAAGGGAACTTCCTACGCGTAGGAGTATGCAAAGGTATGTACCGACGCATACCATCAAGAACTATTTCTGTAAAGCGACTGACTTGTCCATCTGAATCATTAAATAATAATAATAATAATAGCACTAATAGTAGTAGTATAGGCTTTCTCAAGCTAGTGCCGCGTCCAACATGACGCCCATTGAAAAAGCATGCGCCGCTAATCGCTAGGCTGCTCGGCTCCCTGGGGGCGGTAGATGCTAGTCGGAACAGCCCGCTTTCTTCGTCTCTTCTGTCGTTTTGTCCCTTGCGGAGCCGCCGTACCGAGCAAACCCAAATACGCGTTGCGGCGCGCGTCTTTCTTTCGCTCTTGCTTTTCTCTCTTCTGTCTGCACGAAAAATACGAAGAAGTCCTTTGGTGCCACTAGTCCCCGTGGCACCACTAGCCCATTTAGCCATCAGAGCTGTCTGCACGAGGGAGGCGAAACGAAGAGGCGTCCGTGTGCTGTGCGATGTCAGCGCACGTTAAAGATCCCCAGGTGGTCGAAATTACTCCGCAGCCCTCCACTACGGCTTCTCTATCTCTCTTTCCACTTTCACTCCCATCTTTCTCCCTTCTCTTACGGTGCGGTTGCGGTGTCCACAGAAAACAAGTGAGACAGTTACCGCGCCTTTCCCTTCCTGTAAATAAGCGCACGTTAAAGATCCCCAGGTGGTCGAAATTACTCCGTAGCCCTCCACTACGGCTCCCCTTTCTCTTTTTCCACTTTCACTCCCACCTTCCTCCCTTCCCTTACGGTGCGGTTCAGGTGTCCACATGGCAACTGTGACAGATACTGCGCCTTTCCCTTCCTGTGAACCAATTATTATTATTATTATTATTATTATTATTATTATTATTATTATTATTATTATTATTATTATTATTATTATTATTATTATTATTATTATTATTATTATTAATCAGCGGAGGTGGCTCAGCTACAGAGCCAGTAGCAGGCCCGTGCATTTTCTTTTCCTTCTTCCTACAGTCACAACAACAACATACCGATACAGAAGTACTACCACAGAGGTTGGCTGAAAAGGAGCGAAGGAATGAAAGGCTGAACGCTCGACGAGCATCCGAGACACCCGAACAACGAGAACGTCTCGCTGAACGACGCAGCAAAGCCCACTCTGAAATGCCTAAAGCATAACCATAAGCTAAACCGCAACCAAATCCATAAGTTTAAACCATAAGCATATTGATAAGTTAAACCGTAAGCATAACCATAGGCTAAGCCGTAAGCATATCCATAGGCTAAAGCATAAAGCATAACCACAGGCTAAACCGTAAGCATATCCGTAGGCTAAATCATAAAGCATAACTATAAGATAAACCATAAGCATCACCTAAGCTGTTCGCTTCGAGTTATCCCGGCTTAACCTTTGCTAAGTTCCAGCCAATATTTTTAACCACTGCACCACTGCGGCGGCGTGGTGAAGGGTGGCAGTTCCTGGCCATACGGGGCTGGCACGGCCAGTCAACGCCGCTTGCGGCGGGCGCTAGCCAGCCACCGAATGTTTCTGTTGTAGGCCGTCATTGCACCCGCCACTGCTTTGGTGGTGGTTGACGGCTGATGCTGCGGCGCGCGTCTTCTCCCTATTCTTCTTTTTCTTTCTTCTCTATTTTTTCTTCTGTCTGCACGAGGCAGCGGAGGTGGCTCAGTTACAGAGCCAGTAACGCAGGCACGTGCATTTTCTTTTTTTTTCTTCCTACAGCCACAACAACAACACATGTCATACCATAAGTGGTTTTGAGAAAAGGAAAGGTGCAGTAACTGTCTAACATTGAGAAGGAGAGAGGGAGAAAAAACGATAAGGTCTCCTATTAGGAGTCTTGCTCGCGTCAGGCTCCGATCCGCTGGGGCGACGCATGGGCGGTGCACTGGCACTGCGAACCCGTCTGGGCGGAGCGAATCCAGGTTGCATGAGCCCCTTGGCTGGGATAACGCCCGCTCCCCGAAACAAAAACCTCTCCACCCCTGTGGTGTGGGGGACCTTGCCCGGGGTTACCGTAGGATGATGATAGTTGTTGGTTGAGGTTTGTACCCTCACAGGAGGGCTGCACCCAGTGCACCCTCCCATCCATCTGACAAGGCAAGGGACCAATAGACACCGCCGTAGAACACTCAGGGAATTAGGTGGTGGACGACGGCTGTTGTGTGCGTCTTTCTCTCCCTCGTCTTTTTCTTTCTTCTCCTATTTCTCTTCTGTCCGCACGAGGCTGCGGTGATGGCTCAGCTACAGCCAGTAGCAGGCCCGTCGATTTTCGTTTCCTTCTTCCTACAGCCACAACAATAACAACTCGGGAATAATCTGGACTGCGCAGTTTTTTAATGTTTGAGCTCACAGGCATCTTTTGCACTCTGCCTCCAAACAAACGCTACTGCCACCTTGAAATGTTTCTCCGCTTCTTTGTGTGCACTGACATCCCACAGCACTCGGGCCCCTAGCTTTTCGCCTCCGCTTTTCGATGGAGGCGAAAAGCTAGGCGCCCGTGTGCTGTGCGGTATCAGTGCACGTTAAAGAACCCCAGGTGGTCGGGATTTCCGGAGTCCTCCACTACGGCGTGTCTGATAGCCTGAGTCGCTTTGGGACGTTAAACCCCAAAAACCAACCATCTTCGTGTGCAATAGCCGAGAAATTACCACGGCGTCTGTGCCATGAAAGCAGCTCAAAAAGAAAACGAAGCGACCAGGATGGCGCACGAGCTCACGCGATGCGCAGCGCGAGCTTTCGGTCACTGGGCGCCGCGCAAGGGCCGGTACGACCAATTCGAGTGCGATCTGGTGCTGCTAGCTTTGTTCGATATTCAGCCTTTATTCCTTAGTTTGCCGAGGAGCTCACCTTTACCAGATGCTAAGGGTCGAAGTGTAGTGGTTGCAACGTCGCTGTTTCCCCACTAAGCTTCTTCGTCTTGCTGCTCCTGCGTGCTGTCGACCGGAAGTCATGAATGGAGCCTCCCGAAAGACCACCCGAGAAGGACACCCAGAATGAGAAGCAGCATGAACGCAGTAACAGCGATGGCAGCAGCATCAGCAGCAGCAGTGTGCAGTCAGCTTGCAAGGATGCTGAGTGGAGGCCTGTCCAATGCAAGGCGGTCCGACCGGTCAATATGCAGCGTTCACAAGCCACCAAACTCATGTGGCAGCGCCGAAAAGCTGCTGCGCTTCTTCAGCAGCAGCAGTGCAAACATTCGGTGGATGACACCGCACAATTGTTAGCCCCAGGCGCCGCCCATGACCAAGGTACGACTGCTGCCGGGACAACATCGACGAACACATACTGTTCAAGTGGGATTTCCGGGAGCAAACCACTCGCAGCGCAGCAGCACCCCCCGCCACCGCCTACGAGGAAACGCCGGCTTCTAAACGTTGTGAGACCTTGCTTGTCAGACGCTACACCGCGGTCATCCCTCTTCGAAAACGTGCTGGACACAGAGAATGGCTACCTGCAAAGTGAGCAATCCACTTCACTCGGGTTTAAAAACGATAGCTACCTTGCATGGGGGAAGGTTACTGGAGGTACTCGAAGTGACAAAACTGTGGCACCGCTTAGTAAGCCCATTACCGACGTAGGACGGCAAGGGCTGATGCGAACCTACCGCCCCAGGATGCTCACAAACATACAATCATCAATGTGTGAGCGCTCCGACGATGAATGCGCATCTGCAGCTTCGACACCTGAAGAAGCTCAAAGGCCAGCCGGGAAGCCTTTGAACTTTTTGGTAGCGGGGCCGAAGTTGAAACCGAGACTCTTACCAACCGCAACTTCCAAGTTCTACGCAACTATGCAGAGACATTCTGCATCCCAATACGGCCCATGCGAGCATGAAGAAGGGCTTCGTAGAAGTGAACCGATGAGAAAACGGTTCCTGTACTGGCAAGGAAACTACTACACAGAAAACGAAGCACTCGCGCAAGGACTGCCAGTGCCAAGATATCTTCGCTCTTGTGGTGAAACTTCACCTGCGCAACATCAAGCTTCGACGCATTCGGTTCAACAAACCTCTCGCAGCTCTGTACAACATATGAGTACGCGTTACAGTGTCCCACAGTGCTCCGTTGCTGATTCCGCGCCACTCGTATTTAAATTGCCACCGAAGCTGCGGTTGAAGCCATACAAGGATAGGCTCCTGGGATGCGTCATACCAAAAAGCAACGAGGACAAACTCTTAAAACGCTCCCAATCATCCACTTTAAAATGGCAGCTTGGAATTGAGCGAATGTTGGGGACCAAAACAGACAATGGCCTTACCCGCAGCACTGCTAAGGAGAAAACGTTTGCCAGCACTGAATCCATTACGCACAAGACTCCTTCAGCGGACAGGGCCTGGAAGCGTACATGGTCCTCGCATCACCAGGCACCATACGGCTCGATGCAAGGAAATTCTCCCAGCTCTCTGCAACTTGCGAGTCAGAGTAGCAGCGCCCCCCAGTATGCGTCAACAAGTTGTGCATCGTCTGCGTGCAAACTGCCCCTCAAGCTGCGCCTGAAGCCATGCAATGACGAGCTCGGGGAATACGTACTGCTAGGCGAGCCAGAGAGCAATAAGAATAGGCTCTGCCAATGTTCCGACCTCTCTCAGTCGAGAGCAAAAGTTGGAAAGACACCCCTAGCAGCCCAAGCGTGCAGTGGCAAGTCAAGCAGCGTTGCAAACTTCAAGAACTCTGTCAAGATTGCACCTGGCCCCGTCAGCTGCTCAGACCTGCAAGCAGCACCCCCGAACCTGACAAATGGGACTGGACGTAAAAAGCAGCTACCGCAGCTACACTCCCAAAACATAAGTGATGTGAGGAACCTAGGCAACTGATCGTAGTCTTAAGTGTTGAAATTGCACCGAATGTGAGCGCGTGTTTTCACTGGAGACGTAGTTGCTGTTACTTCTAAAGCCCTTATACCAGTCTCGACTAATTAATAAAGACTAGTTGGAGGGCGAGGCTACTGTATGTCGAATTGTATCACTGTCGTGCTACGCTGATCAGATGCCTGGCCGACCTTTGAGAGATGATATCGTGAAGCTTCATATTTAGTGCTTTTCAAAAACATCACAAAGATACAAAAACACATCAGAAGCTCAACTATCAAACTTTGACGCAATAGGATTGTCGTATGGACATTATGGAGATAGGAAGCGTAGAGCTGGTCAGAGAAATAAATTCAGCTAATGATATTCTTGTGAAAGAAGAAACTGGCTTTAAGAGGACTTGCAGACAGGTGAAAAAATTTTGATTTCATGGGATGAAAAATGTGGCAGGGGTGGCGGGAAATTAGGCGGGCAGAGGAGGTTAAGAAGTTGGCATGGGTAAATACGTGCATGCAGTCTGTAACAGGCCCGAGTTAATTGGAGGAATATGGGAGAGGCCTTTTCCCTCCAGTAGATCTGGTGCGACTGACGATGATGGACAATGAGAATTGTTCCAAGCATTATTTTAATAAGCGCTAATGTGTAGCACATGTAAATTAAACTTTAGGGCTAAGTACTGCCGTTCACTTTAATGTCACATAAGGCTCTAACTATATTGTGTCCAACACACATTCTTCATGGAGCGTGGTGGTAGGCCAGTTAATGTCGCATTGTCCGCGTCTCTCCTGTTGTTCCTGCAGTTTTGTTCCTTAGGATACGTTCTTTGTGTATGTTTCCTGCAGCAATGTTGCCCCTGGAGCCTTGAAAGGTTGTTTGTCGGAAGCTGTAACTTCATTCTGCATATTTTATTATGAGTCGCTTTCGGACGTTAAACACCACAAACCAAACCATCTTCAGAATATTTAAGCAGTGTGAAACCAAAGATATTATACAGTGACCTAGTTGTTATCTTGATGCCAGTTCCTATGTACAGGATGGCTTGCAGTCATGGCTCAGGACAAGACGTTCTAAAAAGGGGGAATAAAATGCCATTAAAGCCTTCCGTAATGTCATTATTCTTTTAACTCCGCATAAAAACCCGCTCATTAAACAGATGGCTTTTTGAGAAAGTATCTCGGGGTCTTGGCCAACCAATTTCATTGTTTTGCAACAAACCTCTAACCTCTGCGTGTTGAACGCAGAAAGGCGAACTCTACCGTGCGCGAAATTTAGTACCGCGGTTTAAGTCAGAAATCATATAGCGAGCTTCCATGTGCGCAAGTACGTAGGCGAGGGCTGCTTCCTCGGCTGCCTCCGAAGAGAATAAGAGCAAGAGGTTGTAGGGATGAGTTAATGATGACCATTACCGCACCCTCATCCTTTCATGCGGTGTCCATCAGTATGACGTCCGTTTCGGAGCCGTAGTATTAAAGGCTTTATGCTTCATGACTCGCCAGCATGTCTGCGTGCGTGCGTCTGAAAGTGACCCGCTTCTAGCGAGCTTCCGCAGGATACCTCGAGATTGTGACGTCATCACCTGGCGACGTCATCGGCCAGGACAGGATGTGACGTCATCATGACGCCACATTTGGTTGATGTCTGACCCGCTCCCCGGCCTGCGTGCCGGGGGCGGGAGATGAAGGGCTCTTTTTCGGTGGAAATAACGTTTTCATTCATTAATTCATTCCGAAGGCATCAACAGGCTGTTCACACATGCGAAGCTGACCACGCTGTGCGCCCGTGCTGCGTCTTTCATTTGGTTCTTCCTTGAACGCCGAACGGCTCAGCATCCCGGTGTAAGAATATTATTATTCTCGCACCGTGCTCAGCATACGGAAATTGCAGTAAAGCAAGAATTAGCGGTGTTTTCTAACAAAGGCTTTCGCATCTTCGCACTTGAATGGTCCAAAGTGCCCCCTATAATTTTCTTCACTACGAAAGTCAGTTTGAGCCATCGGGATAATTTTCTTCACTACGAAAGTCAGTTTGAGCCATCGGGCTGCACGGTTTTCACCTTCAAGGGACCTCACCAGATAACGGCGTATTTGCTTTATAAACCGACGTGCAATGGAAACGAAACCTTCTCTAAGCTAGGTATTGCAGGTCTTCGTTTGACAACAAATTTGCCCTTCAATTGATCTTGGTCTAATTAAGTTTCGGTGTCCACTATTTCGCAGTGTTCACCGAAATCTATACTGCGCCTTCATTTCCCCAAGACCTAACTTAAACGGATAGGCGCAACTCTGGGTTGCGTGATGTCACCTTGAACAACATTGAAGGTCAGACAGATACTGCTTGCACCTTTTCTTTCTTGTAAACCAGTTTACAATAGACAAGAAAAACATATGAAAACAGGTTAGGTGTAGGGTGCAGGTGGTCAAGGTTGGCTGTTCCTGGCCCTACGGGGGTTGGGGCTGGCCTGTCACCGAAATTTTCTCGCTGACAGATGTCCGTGGTGCGATGAAAAACCAACACTATATCACATCACATGGGCATGTCAAAACATAGATGTGGTCCCCAAAATTCGAAACCCGAGTGCGAAGCAATGGGAGACTCTACTGTCCAGCAACCGCTGCGAAGACCAGCAAGGTCTGGTACAGCGAGCCCAACGGGCGGCAGCAGCCAGCGGAGCCTTGGACTGAGGGCAACCGACCATTGTGAAAAAGTGGACGAAGTCGACGGAGAAGACTCTTGTGGATACAACAAGCAGACATCTCTGAAGACGTCCAAAAACCGCCAAATAATATACGGCTAAATAAAGTTTTTTTTCCTCCTCCTCCTCCTCCTCTCTTGTAGGCCGTCATTGCACCCGCCACCGCTTAGGTGGTGGACGACGTCTTCTGTCCGCAGGAGGCAGCGGAGTCGTGTGCTGTGCGATGTCAGCACACGTTAAAGATCCCCAGGTGGTCGATTACTCCGTAGCCCTCCACTATGCTCCTCTTTCTCTCTTTCCACTTTCACTTCCATCTTCCTCCCTTCCCTTACGGCGCGGTTGCGGTGTCCACAGAAAAACAAGTGAGACAGTTACCGCGCCTTTCCCTTCCTATAAATAAAGTTTCAGGCAGCGGAGGTGGCTCAGCTACAGAGGCACATTTTCTTTTCCTTCCTCCTACAGCCACAACAGCAAGATTAGGTGTACGTGTCCACAATTCCGTGGCGGCCACTCACCTAACAAAATTTTTATTAGAATATTCAAATGTCAAAAAAACCTCAGGAGTTGCCCTTTAAGTTTCTCGAAGGCTTCCGCTTGCGGTGCTTCCCAGTGAAATGGCATGTTTGCCTTTGTAAGCTGCGTCAAAGATTCGACGAGGCGCGAATCGTTCTTGACTAATTGTCAGCAGTATGCGCACAATCCGAGGAATCGACGCACAGCTTTCTTGTCACCGGGCTGTGGAAACTGCGCGATCGCAGCTGTCTTCTGTGGGTCGGGGCGAACTCCCTCCTTGCTGGCGATATGACTCAGAAACAGCTCTTCGTAGACGTGGCACTTCTCTGCTTTCAACGTTAAACCTGAGGACTTGATTGCGTCAAATAGTGTTCGAAACTTTCTCAGATGGTCTTCGAAGTTTGGCGAGAAGAGAACGATGTCGTCCAAGTATACGAAACAAATCTGCCCCTTTAAGCCGGCCAGGACAGTGTCCATTATCCGTTGAAACGTGGCTGGTGCGGAGCACAAGCCAAACGGCATTACCTTGAATTTGAAGAGGCCGTCCGGTGTTATAAACGCCGTCGTCTCGCGGTCTCTTTCGTCGACCTCAATTTGCCAGTACCTGCTCTTCAGGTCCATTGACAAGAAATACTTAGCGTTACAGAGCCGGTCCAGTGTGTCGTAGATGCGGGGAAGCGGGTAGACATCCTTCTTAGTTATGCTATTCAAACGGCGGTAATCAACGCAGAAGCGAAATGTGCCGTCTTCCTTCTCCACCAAAACGACTGGTGCCACCCAAGGGCTGTTGGATGGCTGGATCACGTCGTCACGCAGCATTTCCTCAACTTGATCGCGTATGGCCTTGCGTTCTCGCGGTGAAACACGGTAGGGGCTTTGACATAGCAGTCGAGCGTGTTCGTCCGTGATGATGCGATGATTTGCCAACGGGGTTTGCCGCACCTTCGATGCTGAAGAAAGACACTCGCTGTAGCTTTGAAGAAGAGTGCGAATCCGGTCTTGTTTGTCTCGCGGGAGCGCTCGGTTGATATCGAAATTGGGCTGCTTTGCTCGGTTGGGTGCATCGTCTTCAAGTTGGCTGGCGAGGGAGACGACTTCTCAGGTTTAATTCTGCTAGCTCGTCAAGGAAAGCAATCGTCATGCCCTTGTTCAGGTGCTGGTATTCTTCGGTGAAGTTCGTGACAAGCACTTGAGCTTGCCCATGACGGAAACTGATAACGCCTCTTGCTGCTTCTAGTCCGCGCTCCAAACGCAACTGGCCGTTTTTTTCGACGACACATTCAGCAGTTTGGATGTCGCTGGTAGCCACGGAGACGAAGATGATTGATCGGAGCGGTGTACTCAACACTTCGTCGAGGACGTTTAGAGCCAAGCGTTGCGTCGAAGTCGTCGTGGAAGGTATTGATTTCTACGTGGAGAGCTTGATGAGCTTTTAGCGGAGGTTGATGATTTCCTGGTGCTCATTCAAGAAAGTCTATACCCAAAATCAATTTACAGGAGCACTTCTGCAAGACCACGAAGCTCGTAGGGTAAATGCGTAAAAAATGAGTAAACCACGGAAGACTACCCAGCAGTAGATCCCCACCTCCTCCACCTATGGGAAGCGAGACACGACTAACAAAACGGTAGAAGAAGCAATGGCACAACAAAAAGCTCTGAATAAAAATCAAACTCAAGCGAGAAGCCGAAACATACGTCACCACACAAGCGAGACAAAACTGGCACTCGTTATGCGATCGGCTGCAAGGAGGAGTGACTAGGAGTGACCAAAACGTGGAGGCTCCTCAAAGTCCTGATCCAATACAGCAGGTCAGTAACATGAGACAAACTCACCAAGATAATACAATCGGCCCAAGGGACAAACCAGGACATAATTAACACCCTCAGGCAAAGATACATATGCATAAACCCACCGTATTTCAAAAAAGAGTACCAAGGAGACCCAAACCCGCAGCTGGACTTCCCTGTGACGATAGAAGAAGTCTAGGCTGAGATGGGGCGGCCATGAGGAAAAATGCAGCACCGAGCCCGAACAAGATCACGGAGAAAATCATATACAACCTCAACGATGCAGGTATCACCTCCCTAGTAGAATACGTCAATGAAAAGCACTAGAAAACGGGAAGCCTTCCAGAATTGGGGAAAACGGCATATGTTCGCTTTATCTCGGAGCCCAATAAGTCTCCGTCACTAGAAACCATGAGCCCAATATCGCTGACCTCGTGCCTGGGAAAGTTGTTTGAAAGAGTAGTCAACACGAGACTGACGCGAGATCTGGAACAAAATGATATACAAGCCAACGCTTAATTCGGCTTTCGACCTCATGTTTCAGCACAGCATATCAAGTTCCAGCTCAAGTTCCAATTTATTTCCTTTCTTACAAAGGAGCAGTCGGGACTAAAAGCTGTGGTGACAGCTTGACTAAGGGTCCCGACTCCTTGAGACAGCGGCAGTACAGAAGGAAGGCAGCTTTCCCATTATTTCATACCATCATTGGTAGGTCATACAGTGCTACACTTACGCTAAGTGCGAGCACACTTGCAAGAAACAACACAAAAGAAAACCCATATGTAGCGAAAGCACAGTACAGGTCTCACAGAGCAATCAATAAGAAATTTATATGTCTGCTTCCTTCACTTACGGAAACTATCACAGCAGTAATCACGGATTTTATGTTTTGAATTGCTGATAATATGAAAATTATCATTGCTTAATTTGTTAAGCAAGACGGAAAGGTTGTAACTTAAAGACTGATTCATAGAGTATGTTCATATCGTTAATTCTTCAACTGTATAAGGGTATCCCACAGGAACCGAAGATAATATTAGTTGTGGTTTAGTTCTGGTTAACGCTAGTAGAATTGCGAAAGCAATGGCGGAAGCCTCTTTTGCCTGCTACATTATTCCCCTATCACGCCCTATCAGTGTAAGGTGCTAGATTATTGGAGAAACTTAAGCTCATCCTTTAAGGGTATGACGCGAGAGCGTAAGCTACCAGCCCACATATAAAGTCACGCTTCAACAAAGCCGTGTCGTAGGGGTAACGAGAATGCAAATGGTTCTGGCAGGCTGATTCTGATATCACCCTCCCATATAAAAGGAGCGACCGGAGTTGGCAGCTCCTGTCCCTGGCGTAGGGGTAACGCGAATTCAAATGTCATGGCAGGCTATATGTTTGTATGAGGAGACCGTAGCTACGCCTCTTCATGGCGTAGCTGCGGCCACCCGAGGTTTCGCTTTGGCTGTCGTAGTAATACTTTTGCAATAAAAGACTTTCGAGCAGCAATTGCGGAATCAGAACGTACAACAAGACTTCCTCAATGCCAGAAAAGCTACTATTAACCTGGGAGGAATTAAGTCGGGCCCAATAACCCTGTGCCCACGCGGGACCCAGCAAGGGGCATTGCGCTCTCCCTTCCTATTTAAAAACCTGCCCATGAAAGAACTACCAGCCAAACTCTCGAAGAACCTGGGAATCAAACACTCGATGTACGCAGATCACATCACCATCTGGGGCAAGTCGAAGAAGAAGAACGAATTGAAGGCTAATCTCCAAAGGGCACCGGATATCGTGACAAGGTACTCGGGAGAGAGAGGACTCGAGTGCGCCCCGGAGAAGTCGAAAATTCTAATCCTCAAGAACCTACGAGAACCACTAGCTCAAGATGTGACCATCTGAATAAACGGAAAAGTCCAGAAACCGTCCGAAATCGATGTGCTGGGTCAATACATCCCCAAGGGAAGAGGCGACGGCAATACAATAAAGAAACTTGACCAAATTTTAAGAATGATCTGCAAGATCCGTAACATCGCGGAATCCGTGAAAACGAGGCGATTAGGCTGATCCAGGCTTTCGTAATCTTGAAACTTATGTACGGTACAGCCTTCCTCAACCTCAAGAAAAAGGAAGTAGAAAAGCTAGCAGTCTTGGTCAGAAAAACATACAAGGCGGCACTGGCCATACCAGACTAAATCTCGACGAGAAGATTTTACAGCTGGGGATATGCAACACAATAAAGGAAATGTGGACAGCACAGCGAAACTCGCAACTAGTGCCACTGTTCCTTACGAAAACTGGTAAAGCACGTGCTTAAGGAACTACAAATAACTCCACTTATGGGACTCGAACAGAGGGACGAGATTCCCAGAGAATTGAGGGCTCGTATCAGAGCGGCCCCAATACCAAAAAACTTTGTTGCTATATTGGTCGGAGACGAGCAAGAGCCGTAGCACTTCAACAGGCGTGGGACAAAAACCCAAATAGGCTGTACGTGGATGCAGCACGTCCTGTAAACAGGGTTATGACCATAGCGGTATAGTGACCACAAATAGAGACCTCATTAACTGCGCCTCGATCAATACCACGGACCCGAACTGTGCAGAAGAAGCCGCGACAGCTCTCGCCGTAACCGCAAACCCAACCGCAAAGATCCTCACGGACTCTCAAAACGCCTGCCGCAGTCTCCTGAGGAAAACAACACACACAAAAAAAAAACAGCACCAAATTCATGACCAAACGACCGCTGATCGTTGACAAAGTGGAGTGGTATCAGGACATTTGGGACCCGACTTAGGGTGAGGTAATGACGCCGCAAATAGGCATGCTCGAGCACTTCTTCGCCGGGCCAACTTCTATCCGGTGGCAACCCCCCCTTGCCCGACATGGAAAGGGATTCGAACTCAATCAACGTCAGCGCACTGCCGTACGAGGAGCAACTGGCTCTACACAGAGAGGCTAGAAGAGTCGACCCGTCCACCTCACAAAATATAAAGTAAAGCCCAGGAACGCATGCTTCGGCGCATACAAAAGCACTCCCCACACCTAAAAAGTTGCATCAGTGGTATTCCATGCTGCGTCCTCGGTGTAGGCACTGCGACCAAATTTCAGACACATATACAACGTCATATGGAAATGCCAGAACGCACTCCTGGTAGATCCAATCCCTAACACGTCTAGAGAGAAATGGTAGGCCATTCTGTGCAGCGATGGCCAGCAAGACCAGCGAAAACTGGTGAACAGGACTGCAGCTGCGCTGAAGGCCAATGGACTGCCTGACTAGGAGGTTCACCCATCACGGCTCTAAAATAGGCCTTTAAGAACTTAATAAAGGGTTATCCATCCTTCGGTGTAATCACGTTTTAATTTTAGTGTGAAATCACTACTCCACCCGGTCAAACGGAGCGGATTTAAACACAGGAGTTCGTCTCGGAAAGCGAGTAAGGAACGCCGTAGCTATCGCCGCTTTTTTAGATTTTTCTTTGTTGCATGTGACAAACGTGACAAGGCATAAAAGGCGCCAGCAACACTTGCAATGACATAGGAATAAATATAAAAAGGCTGTGATCGTGTCGCCCATAGAAATGTTCTTTTCATCGCATTTTATATTTGTTCCTTTCAAGGAGACATAATACAGTATAACAAATACACTACAATAACAAAGTGGCTTAGCTCAGCTATGCCAGGATATACGCAGCGAGAGGTGCAGGTTTAACTTGGTTACACCTTGTCGTTTAGCTTTGGTTTCTCCTCCTGGTCACGTGTAATAGTTTAGCTCTGGTTTCTCCCCCCCCCCTCCCCTCACTTTACGTCTAATTGTGGCTACATTAAGGACCAGACATTTTGTTATGTAGCAAAGCGTGAAGCATTCGTTATTTACAGCTCTTCTTGTTGGTTGGTTGGTGTCACCCGTTAATAATTAAGGGGGTATTATTAACGATGCGCCCTTAACGGTGCGCACACTCCCAGACACCCTTAGAGTGAGTGGGGGTAGCTGTTCCGGTCGCAAAGGAGATGCCCTCGACTTGCGTGGCAAGCTCAGCCGGAATTCAATTACCTTGTAGTGACAGAAGGGGGTGGTCGTTTGGTGCCCAGCGGTCGCCGGTTCAAACCAGAGTAAGGATCGGAGTCAGAAGTAACAAACAAAACACAATTTATGCACAGCAAGAGACGATACAAAGGAATACACAATATCGCTTGAGATACACAGACGAGAGGTTCACAGAATACAAACGCTAAGCATGCAACTACAGAATGATTCAATAACAGAGAGGCTTTACAACAGATCAAACACGAGAGTTACATAAACAAACACCAAATTGTTCACCGGGCACTGTTGCAGTCCGACGCCTCAAGAGTCACGATGTGGCCGCCATACGAGACGAGCGCCGCTCCCTTGAAAGTCCGTGGGCTTGCCAGCAGCGGGTGATCCCCGGGAGTCCAGCCGAAGCGCGAGCACGTCGCAAAACACTTGACGAACTGAATGACTGACTGCCTGATCAAGCGGCGCGGTCTCTTTAAATAGGGCGCGCCGCGTCTGTTTGTTAGCACGCGCCAAAGCTAGCGCGCACACACACATAACTTCGCTGGTTATAGCTCCCTCTTCTCCTCCAGTCGAGCCGTGCGTCGTCATTGGCCAGGTCCCACAGAACTTTCTCGAAGGGCCTGGCACATTCCAGGCCGATGAACCACCGTCCTCCCCGGGCAATGGGAAAGAGGTTCACGGCAGCGCGTACAAAGCTACGCGCTCTCCCGCGCGGGGAAGGGGCTTTTCTCTCCATGCTCTCCACGCGACGCCGCGCGCGCCTAGCGCTGTACCGGCTTGATGAAAATGGGCGCCGATTTCGTGACACTGCCCCTCCCTTAAAGAATATTGTCCCACAATATTCACAACAACCACGAACATCGCGCGCACATGCATGCGCTCACAAATATATGGGGCAAATGACCATATCACACACATTGCACAAATTTCACAAACTGTAGTAACCCATTACAAAATTCACACATCAATGCCATGATGTTCACAAACATAGCACCACGCTGTCGTCAGATACACATAGGAATCAACAACACACAGCTCTTCAAATGCGGAGCGCACAAACCTAAATTTCCGAGCGTAATGCTAACCCGCGATCAGTGCGTGATACGCTTCTGTCCGCCAGGAATTCTGCCTTCGCTCTAGTCTCTCGCATTTGAGACGCTTCTATGTTCCCCGATCGGGCTACTGAAAATTCCCAGAGGCATGACTTATCCTCTTGCAAATCACACAACCAATGTGTGCCGATAATTGCCCCTACAACCAGTAGCGCCGACGGATACACGGGAACCTGTGCCAATGCGCACAGACCAACAAAAAGGATCACTGTAATAGTGTTCTTTCCTAGGCACCGGTATTCCTTCCGCTGACGGTGACATATCCCAAGTAACGCCCCCATAAGTAGGACGAACACTTGGGCTACCTGCATCAATGACGGCCTAGGCATTCCTGACTTAATTTTCTGTGTTGTCTCTTTCTTTTCGGTTTCCTCTTTTATTCGCACCTTTGGCCGAGGAACGTTTGATCCAGGTTTACCCACATAATCAGAACATTGTTGTCTGAAAGGAGCGTCCTTTTGAGAACTCGGTTCTCTCTCAATCCTTTTCATTTTCTTTCTTTTCTTTGCGATCTTAAGTCGTACCTTCTCAAAGTAGGACTCATTTTCAACTAGGGACTCATTATCCTCACTTTTGGTTACCTCCTGTTCCTTAAAATGTTTCTTGAAACTTTTCATTGCAGTGCAGTCTTCGCTTTCTTCCATTTCTGAATCCTCAAGGTTAAGATCTGCACTGCCACCTTCATCCCAGCTTTCGTGCTCACTGCAATTTGAAGTCTCCTCATCCCGGTCACTCATGCACTCAGCCATGGTGTCATTTAATGAGGAGCTACAATCCTGCCCTTCTTCATCTTCAGGCTTTGAAAACACCGAGGTTTCTGGCTCGACATCTGCCGTTGCAGCTTCTCTGCAACCTGTCGTCTCGGAGGGCACAATCTCTTTTTTCTGAGAATTATGAACTTCAGTTCGGTCATCTGAAGTTTCTGTTGCAGGAACACGCTGATCCACAACCTCATTCTGGCTGCTGGAGCCAATTTCTACAGTATCGCTTGGTTCACTGTACTTTCTAATATAAGGAAAGGTAACCTCCGGAGGCTCGGTAATACCTTTCAAACGCCGAACTTCAGCCAGCTTTTTGAGAAGGATATCTCTCTCTTTTAAGAATTCTTTTTCTTTTTCTGCCTGCTTCCTCAGCCATTCTTTTTCTCTTTCGGCTCTCTTCCTGAGCCATTCCTTTTCTCTTTCTTCTTCTTGTCTCTTTGCCTCTGCTTGCTTCCTGAGCCATTCTTTTTCTCTTTCTTCTCTTTGCCTCTCTCTTTCTTTCTCAGCCTCTTCTCGAACCTCTCTTTCTTTTCGGTCCACCCATTCCCGCAGTTCAGCTCCTTTTAGACCTTTCTCTAAGCCCAACGCAATAATCTCCTTGAGATTCATCTTCAATCTGAACTGCCTAATACTAACACATAGCACTATCAATGGACCTTACACAACCGCTTCAGCGCGGTACCTCACGCTATCGCTCTGCTGTTACACTGTTTACGACCTTTTCGTAAACTCTTCAACTCGTTCTCCGTCCTCTGAGCTTGAATGCACCAAACGTCCTGTCGCGGACGCCAGAATAATTGTCACCCGTTAATAATTAAGGGGGTATTATTAACGATGCGCCCTTAACGGTGCGCACACTCCCAGACACCCTTAGAGTGAGTGGGGGTAGCTGTTCCGGTCGCAAAGGAGATGCCCTCGACTTGCGTGGCAAGCTCAGCCGGAATTCAATTACCTTGTAGTGACAGAAGGGGGTGGTCGTTTGGTGCCCAGCGGTCGCCGGTTCAAACCAGAGTAAGGATCGGAGTCAGAAGTAACAAACAAAACACAATTTATGCACAGCAAGAGACGATACAAAGGAATACACAATATCACTTGAGATACACAGACGAGAGGTTCACAGAATACAAACGCTAAGCATGCAACTACAGAATGATTCAATAACAGAGAGGCTTTACAACAGATCAAACACGAGAGTTACATAAACAAACACCAAATTGTTCACCGGGCACTGTTGCAGTCCGACGCCTCAAGAGTCACGATGTGGCCGCCATACGAGACGAGCGCCGCTCCCTTGAAAGTCCGTGGGCTTGCCAGCAGCGGGTGATCCCCGGGAGTCCAGCCGAAGCGCGAGCACGTCGCAAAACACTTGACGAACTGAATGACTGACTGCCTGATCAAGCGGCGCGGTCTCTTTAAATAGGGCGCGCCGCGTCTGTTTGTTAGCACGCGCCAAAGCTAGCGCGCACACACACATAACTTCGCTGGTTATAGCTCCCTCTTCTCCTCCAGTCGAGCCGTGCGTCGTCATTGGCCAGGTCCCACAGAACTTTCTCGAAGGGCCTGGCACATTCCAGGCCGATGAACCACCGTCCTCCCCGGGCAATGGGAAAGAGGTTCACGGCAGCGCGTACAAAGCTACGCGCTCTCCCGCGCGGGGAAGGGGCTTTTCTCTCCATGCTCTCCACGCGACGCCGCGCGCGCCTAGCGCTGTACCGGCTTGATGAAAATGGGCGCCGATTTCGTGACAGTTGGTTGGTTCACAGGAAGGGAAAGGCGCAGTATCTGTCACACTTGCTCTGTGGACACCCGAACCGCGCCGTAAGGGAAGGGATGAAGGTGGGAGTGAAAGTGGAAAGAGAGAAAGGGGAGCCGTAGTGGAGGGCTACGGAGTAATTTCGACCACCTCGGGATCTTTAACGTGCGCTGACATCGCACAGCACACGGACGCCACTTCGTTTCGCCTCCATCGAAACGCAGCCGCCGAGGTCGGGTTCGAACCCGGGAACTCCGGCACAGTAGTCGGGCGTCTTACCACTGCGCCACCCCGGCGGGGTCTCTTCTTGTTGCTGATCTCGTTTCTCAATTGCCACAAACACGGCCCGATGATCGGTAAAGTAGCAGGCAGCCGTCTTAGTGGCTCCAACGCAGTACTTTGATTGCGAGGTTTTTCTATGGTATACCAGGTCGGTCGTGGATCCCCAATGCGTGGTATGCGTGCGAACGTCGCTGGCTGGGTCCAGGTTGAACTTCCCTATCAGGGGAACGCTAAGAGTCTGGAGTCCGGTTAAAGTCCCTTGCCGCGGCGCACAGTTCCTCCGCAGTTCCACGCCTGGGAATGCGGGTGGCAATCACGTCAGTGGTTTCCTTGGCGGAGTTGTTTGATAAGACAGTTTTCGCGGCGAGGAGGAAAACAGCCTCGAACCGGAACGCGCTGCGCGGCTCTTCCTGTCTGGTATTTGGGGACGCGGGGATAGCAGCTGGGGCGGCAGGGCATTCTACGGAGAAAGGGCACACGTAGCAGTCTTTCGCACACAGTGTCTTGAATAGCCGCAAAGTATCTAAGCCGATTAGCTGATGTGAGCGATGTGCTTTCTTTCCCTGTTCTTTCTTCTTTCGCCCCTTTCTTTACTTCATTTCCCTGATCGTTTCATTTCAGCCGGCCACAGTTTAGCTGCTAAGAGCTGCCGCGGTTAACGCAATCTTTTTTTTTACTCAGTTGTTTGCATTAACAAAAAAAGAAAAACAAAAAGAAATGATTAACAGAAGATAAAAATTAACAGCGGTGGTATGCGCGTGTGTTGCTCTACATTGTTCCACTTGCAACTCACTCAATTGGGCGAAGACGAGCAGCTTCTGAATTTCAAGCCCCGACCGAAAATGTTTCGCTTTGGCAGCCTTTCGTGCGAGTTCCGAACACTGTGTTTGTAGAGTAGGTACCGGAAAAACTGAATACCCGTGCAACAGCGGCAGACTTTGGGCAACAAGCGGATGATATTCCTTGCGGCAAATATTTACGAGATGCCGCAACTCCAGTGAAACAATTGACCATATTATACTCGAATGTAATGGTATCCATCCGGAAGTTGGTGCAGGCGCAATCACTGTGCCTGAAGCTCTGGGGTTTAGAGATAACAGTGGCCGGGTGAATAAACCGGCGGTGGAAACTAGCAAAAAACGACTGGAAGATTGGTGGCTTAAAAGCAGAGAAGTGACATAATGTTAGTAATGTAGGAACAAAATTTAATAAATAGAATGATGGTTTAGTTAACCATTCTAAATCAATAATTAAGATATAGGGAGAAAAATGAGCATGATAGCTACTGCTATCACCCCGTTTCAAAGGGGACGCTCCTATAATCCATCCATCCATCCATCCATCCATCCATCCATCCATCCACCCACCCACCCACCCACCCATCCATCCATCCATCCATCCATCCATCCATCCATCCATCCATCCATCCATCCATCCATCCATCCATCCATCCATCCATCCATCCGTCCGTCCGTCCGTCCGTCCGTCCGTCCGTCCGTCCGTCCGTCCGTCCGTCCGTCCGTCCGTCCGTCCGTCCATCCATCCATCCATCCATCCATCCATCCATCCATCCGGCAGCGCCCATGATAAAACGGTCTATAGCCTCAACGCCACACCACTTTCTACCAGCCAGACAGGTAACTGTGTGGCGGCCATTCCTTCCTTCACGCAGACACAGACGGCAGCGTTCTAAGCGACTGGCATAAGTAACCAGGCTAAACCTGGGGATTCTGACAGTCTGAGATACCGATGCAAGACCAACCTCTGTAAAGACCAGCACACCAGACTTGGTTAGCAGGGGTTCAAGGCAAACGTCCGCCTGGCAAACGAGCGACCTGATGTTTAGTAGAGCGGAGTAGGCGTGGCGGGGTTTGTTAGCAGCGCTTCATGGCGACCGTTTGCCGTATGCGACCGTATGCTTATTGAGGCGCTCAAACGCTGACATCAAGACGTTGCCCGGATTGTTTACTGCACCTGCTTCTGTATGCTGTGTAGTGCGGCGTTTGAGGAAGCGACGAATGAAAGCCGCCGCACCTGCCTGGATCGGACGCCCGGCGGGGTCGCTTGATTCTCTTTTTCGAGCTGTCGCGTGGTCCCGGCAGAAGCCACGCTTGGCCTTGAATAACCGAGGAGGGGGAGAAGGAGGAGCAGAAAAAGAGGACTGTTAACTTACGCTCTCGCATCATACTCTTAAAGGATGAGCTTAAATGTCCCCAATAATGTAGCACCTTACACTCATAGGGTGTGATAGGGGAATAATGTAGCAGACAAAAGAAGCTTCCGCCGTTGCTATTGCAATTCAACTAGGGGTAACCAGAGTTAAACCATAATTTTTTTTTCAATTTGTAGCATTTATATGAACGGTTAATCTTTTCCTCCCGAGTGAATTTTGGCGCCGACGCGTCGCCTCTGCGCGCTATGATGTTACTTGGCTCCTTGCACGTGCGCAGAACTGCACCTGTTGGAGGTAGGCTAAACGGCAAAACTGTAGTCAATGTACCTCTCGCTCCAAAACCTGTTCAGCATTAAACAATGCAATGTAATATAGCACATATGAATTTCACAAATCTGGAGCACTCCCAGCATGGTAGTGAATACTCTTTCTTCATTTGTTCACGCTCGAACTGGGCATTGCACGGCGGCGTCTCCATCAACTTCCTCTGTGCGCAAAAACCTTCACGTGTCCTACTCGGTTTCAACATGTTAAAGCCCAAAACGTTTTGGGTTTAGTATCCAGAAGCGAATCCCGCTATGGGAGACACCGTGGTAGAGGCCGGGCTCTGGAAATTCCGGCCACCTAGGGTTCCGACGTGCAGAAACACCACACAGTGCTTTTCCCCTCCATCGAATAGAGGCGACAGCAGTTGGGTTTTCATCCCACGTCTTCGGGTTGATCAATACCGAGTCATTAAGCCACAGCAGTGGCATCGATTTGCCATCATTACGATCCCAACTAACAAATTGTGTGTCTGCGTGATTGTCTGTTGCTATCCCAAACTTACACTGGGACATCCACTCCAGAATCAGAAGAGAAGGCTGCAATAGCTGCTGCCATTGCCCACACTGGACTGCGTTGGTAAATTTCGCCAAAGGAAGGATCCATGAGACCGCATACCATATGCTAGAATCGGTTTCTCCTGAACCATCCCGCCAAGTGGACCTGATATGGATGCCTGCGCACTCGGGAAATCGTGGCAACGAGACCGCCAATGTTCACGCCCGAGGACCGGGCGCTGGCAGACTCGGGCCTGGACGACTCGAGAGAGCGCATGCATACCTTCAGCGAGCTGACGCAGGCCTATCGAGCCAAGCTTCAGCTTTATCCCCCACTCCACCCATCCCACCATTCACCACCAAATCCTATGGCGCCGCCTGCAGACCCGAACCCCCCCCCCCCCCCCCCCCACGCCCTGCCTGCTATCCCGCATGCACCCAGGTGCCTTCAACCCATCTTGTTCCTAGTGCTTCCATCCCACCGCTACCCTAACACATATCCTGATGGACTGCCCTGCTGAACCTCCTCCGCAAGGCTCGGAGCGCTCCACCTGGGAGGCCTTACTGCGCGCGACGGACCCGCATCGGCAGAAGACCGCAATCACGTGGACCGCAGATGTTCTGCGGCGACATGAACTGCCACACACCTAATAGTGCAGTGAGGCCGTGCCTGGACCGGGCTTGCGGCCCACACCAGTGGACAATAAAGATTTTTTTCTCTCTTTTTCCTTCTTCAAAACATTGACGAGCACTCTGACTTTCATCTTCGTGTCACAGAAAGTTTCGCGAATAACCAATGGATATTCGCCAGTCCTTAGTCGCGGAGGTTCCAGCCCCCGTTCCTCAGGCCTGCGTGCCAGGAGCAGGGAGTAGGGGGCCTCCTAAATCGGTGGAAATTAGTTTTAATCAATCAATCAATTCTTCGATTACATTATGTGAACTCGTTTCCTTTATGTTAGGCGCAAAGTAATTTTAGAGTGCAGCTCTTTGGCGCCTTTTCCAGCGTTTCGCGGCTCGGCGTTGTCCCAATTGTAACCAGGTTCTGCACTAAGCATGTGCGCGCCGCCGCGGAGGGCTGACCGAACGAAGCAGGAAAGCGCGTCTGCCGGCAGCGCATGCTGCCGGCACAGAGGTGGACTCTGCCGTTCAACGGCACACTGGTTGTCGCATCGATAGCCCGCACCGCCTGAGCCGAAACGCATAGCCGCCGCCGTTCGCCACTGTGGACCACCTGTCAGTTCTAAACCATGAGCGAGGCAACCGGTAGAAATCATTGGTCTGCTGCTGCGTGCACAGTTACTCCGCCAACCCCACCTAGCGCCACCACCGCCTTTTGTTGTGAAAGCAACACTATAGTCCGAGCCATTTCGCGGGGCACAGCGTGGGCCAAGCTGCGCATGCGCGAGGAGAGCGTGACGTTAGAGGCAGCAGCCGGCTGGTGTCATAACCACAGCCGGTGCCAGCTGCGCATCACTATATCCGTTGGTTGTGCGGAGAAGATTAGTTTGGTTTTGGTTTTGTGGGGTTTAACGTCCCAAAGCGACTCAGGCTATGACAGACGCCGTAGTGGAGGACTCCGGAAATTTCGACCACCTGAGGTTCTTTAACGTGCAGTGACATCGCACAGCACACGGGAGCCTTGCTGTTCGCCTCCATCGAAAAGCGGCCGCCGAGGCCGGGATTTGATCCCGCGTCCTTGGGAACAGTAGTCGAGCGCAGTAACCACTGCGTCACCCCGGCGGAGAAGAGGTGTATGTGGTGTACAATAGACCAACTATAGAGAAGGAGAGCCCGCATGCTCAACGTCTGTAAATAGCATTTGAGTGATTTTTGTATATTTTGTTATCGTGTCAAGACCAGGCAATAAAGAAAAAAAAAGGCAAAGCCATGCAGCTGCTGCTTTTAAGTTGTTTTCGCAACCAAACTAGGTTTAACCGGAGCTAAGCCACTGATAATTTTTTTCTGTTGTAGCGCAGGTCACATATGCGTTTAGAAGGAACTGTTAGTGGAGCGTTTCTTGAAAACGGAATATATCTGTGAAAAATAAGCCCCGCCGAAGTGATGCAGTGGTAAGACGCCCGACTATACTGTCCGGAATACCCGGGCTCGAACCCGACCTCGGCGGCTGCGTTTCGATGGAGGCGAAACGAATAGGCGTCCGTGTGCTGTGCGATATCAGCGCACGCACGTTAAAGATCCCCAGGTGGTCGAAATTACTCCGTAGTCCTCCACTACGGCTCCTCCTTCTCTCCACTCCTCCCTTCCCTTCCGGCGCGGTTCAGGTGTCCACAGACACAAATGTGACACATACTGCACCTTTCCCTTGCTGTGAACCAATTATTATTACTTATTATACGTTTGGTTTGGTTTGGTTTGGTTTGTGGGGTTTAACGTCCCAAAGCAACTCAGGCTATGAGAGACGCCGTAGTGGAGGACTCCGGAAATTTCGACCACCTGGGGTTCTTTAACGTGCGCTGACATCGCACAGCACACGGGCGCCTTGCTTTTCGCCTCCATCGAAAGCGCGGCATTAGCGAGTATTCGGGTCGTGCGTGAAACTGCTTCGTCCCATGTGCGAGCCGATACTCCGCTTGGTTAAAATAGTACTCCAAGAACGCGGACCGCGTCCACAAAGGGGACCTCGGCTGGCAATGAACCCTGAAATGATCCAAATGAAAAATAAAAAGTAGGCTGTAATTGTACACAACCTTACTAGACTAGTAACGTTGATTGTACATACATGTCTTAGTGGTGTCCAAGTTTTGGTGGGCATTGCGTTAGGCGAGGATTTTTCACCTGAATTTTTACTTCCGGGTCGTTTTTGTGTTTGGTTTCTGCAGGTATTGCTTGCAGGCGTGCGGTTTCGACCTTTATTCTCTTCATATTTGCGCTGAATGTGCTGGAAATGTGGTGTTGTGCTCGGCTTCCAACTACGGCAACTCAACTAGAACGCGATACAAGATGTTCCGAGTGCCGTCGAGTTGTGAAAAACGAAAACTAGCTGGCCATTGCGATCCGCTGGCTGGCCGTCGACGGCGAGCTGCACATGAAACACGAGGCTTTATTTCGAACATTTTTTCAATGGCAAGTGTTGGATAGCGCTGTGAAAGCTAAAAAATTTAGTGAAGTAGGTTGTTTGCTCTCGTTCAAAAGCACCAAGTTCTCTCTCGGGCGACTTTGGCTATGCGCTGTTTTCGCTGACGGTAGCAGCGAGCGGTCATTCCATGACTTCAAAAGGCGCGCAAATTGTGTTGTTTGGCCTCCGTCAGTACAGCGCGATATGATATTATAAGTACTGATCAATTTTATCACCTACCATTTCTGCTAAATGAAAGTTTCTAGAACCACGGCGAGTGCTTACCAATCAGCTGTCGATGGTTGGTCTCGTTGCCCGACTAGGCCAGCGTACGTGTAACCGTCAGCAGTAGTAAGACTTATACATTGTTGTGCATGCATTGTTGTGTATACATTGTTGTGTACGCAATTATTTGCTGATTTCACTCCATATAAGGAAACATATACTTTCACCGAAGCAATCAGCGTGAGCACGTAGAAATATTGCGGAGAAATACAAGCAAGATTGATAAAGTTTCCTGCTTGTGCTGTGGTGTTTATTCTTGTCTTGTGTAGAAAGAGAGACAGTTAAAGACTGTTGCAGAGACTGTTGCAAAAAGACTGTTGCAAAAGACGTAGAAAAGCTGACAGCTGAGATGCATGGTATAAAACCACATTTTGCTGTTCAGTAAAGCAGTTTTATAATGGCCTAGGTGCTGCTAAACACGTGCATGCGAAAATTAAAATGAATGCATCTACATAGCTATACTTGTAATGCATATGCAAGGTGCTGCTTACATGAAGTTTATGTGTTATATTCATTCGCTGCGTGGCCTTCAGATGAAGAACAAGGCGCTGGTGGCCATTGGCTATATCAAGAAGTGCAAAATTCTGCAAGGTAGGCAGAGGCTGACCTAGCTAGCAGTTTTTATGTCTAAGGGTAAGAAGTATGAATCTTGCTGAGGCAAGGCTTCTGTGCTCTGTGCTATGCATTTTCTTGCAGCTTGCAATTACTCACTCACATGTCTATTAAAGCTCATTTCTACAGCCTGGCATTTTGTCACAATTTACTATTTCTCTCCCTCAGCCTTGCTTGGAGGTCATTAATCACATGCTGTAAAAAATGTGCTGCAAAAGTTCTGCTGGACAAAGTAATATGAGGTGTAATTACAGTATGAAAACAGTTTCCCATTTCCAAGAACCTTTGCTTTTTCATGGATGTACAATAAAGACTAGTCACTTTTACCTTTGCCTATTTTCTTATGCCTGACTGTTCCTCTTGGTGCCCGTAGCAAAGCAGTTCTAAGCGTTGATACGTCTTTCAGTTGATGTTTTCATTATGAGGAACCACGAGTTTAGCTTTCCCTTTTCCAGCCTGTTGCCAATCGGCGAGTCCTTAAATATCCCTCTGTCGCTGAGGCGTCCAGGGGCACCAATGTCTACCAGCCGGAACTGGTATTTACTGTCCACACGGCCATTAACACAATGGAATAGGTTTTCTGTAAATAAAGCATATAGTAGAACTGCCGTTAAGTGAGCGTAGCATATTGCACATGATGATACGGCCACAAAGATGCAAGTTTCTTAAGTATTGTACTAAATTAAATACAGCCAACGCTGTCATACCTTGTAGTTGAAGTACAGGCTTCTAGAATTTTTGGGCCGCTTAATTTGTACATGTTTCCTGTCAACTGCACCTAAGCAGTCGGGAAACTGCCACTGATGCCAAAATCCTGCAGCAATTTCTCTCCATTCATGCTCTGTTGGAAACTGTAATAAGAAAGACATTCTGTATTGCTGCAATACATACTAAAGTGCATTATGAATGCTAATATGTTTATCATACAAGTCCTGTTGCATTGCTTTGCCTTCTGTTGTTTTGAACACTACAATATAGTACCTAGATGACATTATGCTAAAAGTGCTTAGCATAAAATTATATCACATATATGTCCTTGTGAAAATATGCTGGAATAATATCAACCACATATACTGTAACATAACTGGAGTCTGTGGAGCATAGGCAAACAAGTAAAAATACTTATGGCACAATGCATAGTTCAATATGCATATGATTGAGTCTAGTTAAAGAAATGCTCATTGACTGAAAAGGCAGGTTTTGCTGCGATAACGCTTGGGGTCCTGTATTATGAGTACAGGGGTTCACACGGGCGCACAAACGTACCTAGTCTTTTTCTCTGCCCTATGTTATATATAACGTATCAATTGCACCATATGTCTGTTTACAATTCATGTACAGTGGTGTGAGTACGTCCCATAGTACTTGGCAAGTTAGGTGTATCGCCTCTCTTGCTGTTTCTATGCCAACCCGGAATGTCATGGCGACATCTGGTATCGTCATTCCGCACGAGAGGTACCTGTGAATATGAAGTCAATTCTCGCATATGTTCACGTAAATCAAGGGAGAAATTGTTGCGCGCAAACATCCACACACGCTAGGAAACTTGCTCAACCCAAATGCCATCGCCGAACAGCAGTGCATATAAATGGCACTGAACGTGACAGATATGATCACGATCGATACACCGCAGTGTCAACGCAAATCGTTCCCCCGATGAGATCAGGTCCCTGCAAAGCCACTGCTTTGTTAGCCGGTCGGCTACTATATTGTGCAGCATATCGAATGTATCAGGCGACATTCTGCAATATTTGTGGAATAGCGTAGGATATCCATCCTTCATGACTTGCATCTGAAAAGTTTCAAGCGGCAATGAATCTTGTTGCCTTATCTGCAGCAGATCCTGACTTACCGCCTTGAAGTACTCGCTCTCTTCTGAGCGGCTTTGCCACACAGGCCGAACCCAGTGCGTGCGCGTTCTGGCTTGCAATTGCTTCAAGACAAGCAATGTCCTGAACATCGCAATTTTTCGCCTGCGTTCCATGACGGACGACTACGCTTGAAAGTTGAAACCCGATAGCAGACGGGAAAAGCGCGCGCTTCTGTGTCACGTGACTACATGTATAGTGGACTAAAAATAAACTTTATTGCCACAATATGCTTCGTGAAATTTTATTGTATTGAGGCTTGAAAATTATGTTCTTCTGGTTTATTAACGCGAGATGCTTGAACCCTGGCTGAATATTAATCGAGCAACACTGAAACTATACTGAAACACACGCCTTTGGTTAAATGGTTAAACCGGCGACCGGATATAAAGGGTGGGCCGCCATCACCACCACCACCGCTAGCTTTTTTACAGGCGAGCAGATTGCCCCTGCATACC
This sequence comes from Amblyomma maculatum, assembly GCF_055883805.1. NCBI lineage: Eukaryota > Metazoa > Arthropoda > Arachnida > Ixodida > Ixodidae > Amblyomma > Amblyomma maculatum. Next base: position 429,004,894 of record NC_139344.1, read on the forward strand.
GAGAAGTAGGAGACAAAGATGGAGGGAGGAAGGGCAGGACGAAGGCACGAAGAAGGAAAAAGAAACAACCCGTAAATTTGGCCTTCATTAATATGCAAGGGGGTAGAAGTAGAATTAAATGGGATGAAATTCAGGAGCAGCTGCAAACTGGAAATTTTGTAGTATATGGTGTAGCAAAAACCCACCTTAGAGACAGTGAAGAACCTCCATACATTGAAGGATACTCATGGCTGGGGTGCAATAGAAACGGGAAGGACCGAAAAGGAGGTGGCCTGGGGGCGCTAATCAAAGGCCAAGATTGGAAAAGGTTAACAGAAAGCTGCAGAGAACATATATGGCTCCAGGGTAGAGTGGGAAACCTAGATACAGTACTTGGGTTTGTTTACCTAAAAACAGGAAATGACTCGAATGAGGAAAATTCAGAACATTTCAGATGTTTAGCTAAAGACATAGAGGAATTTGGCCAGAATAAGGAAGTGATAATCTTAGGGGATATGAATGCCCATATGGAATTTTTTGATGGAATGACAGGCAAAATGTTAGGAACATTTTGTGAAACCCAGGATCTCACAATAGTTAATTCAGAGATAAAGTGTGAGGGAAAAATAACATGGGAAAGAAATAACTCTCATTCCACTATCGACTATTGTCTGATGTCCCACAAGCTGTATGACAGGTTAGTAGGTATGGAAATTGATGAAGAAGGGGCGAAGAGCTTAGGAAGCGATCACAAAAGAATTAAACTCCAATTTGGCGGGACAGCGGCCGCAACAAAAATGCAGGTATGTGAAAGCAACCAGAAACTCAATGATATGCAGTTGGAAAAAGGGTCAAAGCGCATTGAGGACATAGTAAACCAACAACCAAATAGAGAATGGACATACGATGACCTAGTAGAAGTATTTAAAAGAGAGCTAAAAAAGGGCAAGATTAGAAGAGGAAAGAGAAAATATAAACCAAAAAGCTGGTGGGATGCTGAAGTTAAAGCAGCCATAACGAGGCGTCAAGAGGCATCCAGAGAGCACAGATTAGCAAAGAAGAGGGGAGCCACACCAAGGGAAGTAGAATCCAAATGGGAGGAGTACCTCGAGAGAAAAAGGGAGGCGTCAACCTTAATCCAAATCAAAATAGGAAAAGCTGGGGTCCAGTGGATGATGGACATAAGTAAAAAAGATAAAAATGCTGCAAAGAGGTTTTGGAACCACATAAGGCTACAAGCAAAAAAGACGGAAGGGGTCCAACACTCACTGACCACACAGGAAGGAAAAAGAGTGGAGGGAGAGGAAGCACAGGAATATGTTAGGCGCACAATAGAAACAGCCTTTGCCAGTCTGGAAGTGAATGCCGCAGAAGAAATGGAGAATAATGAGGACCACAGGGACGAGGAGCAAGAATACAAGGAGATGACAGCAAGACAATGGGAAAGAATAGAACGGAAGGTCCCCTTGGGAACAGCGACAGGACCAGATAGCATACCCATGGGATTGATTACCAGATTAGGACAAAAAAGCAAAGTAAAATTGCGACAGTTGATTGAACAAATAATAAAGGGCGGTCAAGTACCAAAAGATTGGAAATTAAGCAGGATGAGACTAATATACAAAGGCAAGGGAAGCAGAGATAACATAAAGTCCTATCGTCCAATCACAGTTACATCAGTTATATACAGGGTAGCAATGCAGTTAGTAAAAGTAATGATGGAGGAATGGGCAGAAGGAGGGAATATCCTCGGAGAACTACAAAGTGGTTTCCGCAAGGACAGAAGACTAGAGGATAATTTATTTGTGGTTACCCAGTGTATAGAAACAGCAGCTGCAAGTCAGAGACCATTATGGAAAGCGTTTTTAGATATTAAAGGGGCATACGACAGTGTAGATCAGAAAAAACTGTGGGACCAGTTAAAGGAATATGGCCTGAATAAAAACCTGGTTCAGTTCATACAAGAAGTGTATGCAGATAATGAGGCAGTGATAGTATGGTATGCAGATAATGAGGCAGTGATAGTATGGGAGACGGAAACAACAAAACCAGCAAAAATAAAAAGGGGGCTTAGGCAAGGGTGCCCACTCTCACCGCTGCTTTTCATGATATACATGAGCCAAATGGAAAGGCGCCTGGAGGAAGGTAATATGGGATTCGATGCAAGCTATATGCAGGGAGGACAGAAAGTAACACAAGTTCTACCAGGATTGATGTACGCGGATGACATTGTACTGCTGGCAGATAAGAGGGATGGGTTGCAAGAGCTGCTTAAGATCTGTGGAGAAGAGGGCGAAAAGCTGGGACTGCAATTTAGCAGCAAAAAATCAGGAATAATGGTATTTAATGATGAAAGGGGGGACGTGCTGGAAATACAAGGCACCAAGGTTGAACATGTGGAGAGCTATAAATACCTGGGCATATGGATCAACGAAGGAAAAAATTACCTAGAAAAGCATGAAAGAATTACGATAGACAAAGGGAAAAGGAGTTCGGATATTATGAAACACAGGGCCCTCTGGAATTATAACAGGTATGAGGTTGTTAGAGGGGTATGGAAGGGTGTTATGGTACCAGGACTCACTTTTGGAAATGATGAAATCAGAAGTACAGTCAGGCCTTGAAATCAGACAGAGAAAGGTAGGTAGATTGGCATTGGGAGCACATGGCAACACACCTAATGAAGGAGTCCAGGGAGATATGGGCTGGGCATCATTTGAGGTTAGAGAGGCAATTAGCAAACTAAAATATGATCAGAGACTAACCGAAATGGAGGAATCAAGGTGGGCACGAAAAATGTACAAGCACCTCTTCATGAAAAGCCTGAATACGAAATGGACTAACAGAACCCGAAAGCTCAGATTTAAGTACCTAGAGTTTGGAGATACACCGCAGCAAAACAGCAGCATTGAAAAGCAGGTAAAGGAGGCAGAAAGGAAAATGTGGGAGGAAAGAATGCAAGGAAAATCAGCATTGGGTATGTATAGAACTCGAAAACAGGATATAAAGAAAGAAAGTTTATTCGACAACTCACGAGGGAGCTCATTGCTGTTTGAGGCTAGGACAGGGGCCCTCAGAACAAAAACGCACAGGAAAAAATTTCAGGAAGTAGATATATTATGCGCGGCGTGCGGAACTGAGGAGGAAACAACGGAACATGTTGTTCTAAGGTGCCAAAAACTTCTTCCTGCCCTTCCCGCGGAAAAAGCGGCAGATCTGGAGAGAGCGCTGGGATTTGCTGGGGAAGATGGACGAATGGATGAGGAACGCGTTCTGATAACAAAAGAGAGGTTAGAGGATTGGTGGAAAAAGTCAAGAGAATAAAGAGAGGAAAAAAAGGGAGGGGGGCAGATACGGGCGAATTAGAAGCTAAAAATGGGGAAGAGATAAATATATTTCTTTTAATTTTTTGGCTAGGCGGCGCAAGCTGCCGCCCGATACAAAGGGCAGAGCCACTATCATCCATCCACCATCTATCCATCCATCACTGAAACTATCGCCATCGCCAACCCTGTAAACGACTTTGAAAACGCGCCGTTCTGTCGACTTGACTGTCGCCGAGTCAGCCGAGTCCCGTTGCTACAGTGTACTAGAATCTAGAATACAAGTCCCGAAGTATTCTAGTACACTGTACCGTCGCTTCGTGCGGTGTGCACCAGGCTCCAGCGGCAACGACAGGCGTTGGCGGCGGCGTCGCGCGACGGATCGTATTTGCTAGACTTTTGTGTCGCGGTTGGATACCGGGCTCAGGCTCATACATGACGGCACGGGCCCCAGCCCGTGTAGTACGGTCGTCGCTTGGTGACTGTGAGCTGTTTATTGTTGCGGCACACCATCGTAGTCTAGCCGTCTAGCGCATTCCAGTAGCTGACGCGATTATGCCTATGAAGTGCTTTGTACCCAACTGCAAGTCTGGCTACCGGCATTGCACGGATCGAGTGCCGATGTTTAAAGCTCCGTCAGATCATGCTCGCCTAGAACTGTGGCGCCAGGCAATTCCCAGAACAGATAAGATATTGCAGCCGAGCCACCACGTCTGCGCGAAGCACTTTCCCGAAAATATGATATCCAAATTTTACTACGCCGAGTACAAAGGTAACGTCATTTTGAATGTACCCAAGAGACCGGTGCTGTTGGCAGACGCTGTGCCCAGCATTTTCCCCGGGTGTCCGAAATATTTGACTCGACTGCAAAGTGCAAAAAAGTCGCTTACAAGACGACAGTCTGCGGCCACGAGTGCCAAGCGACTTGCATCCGGCACTGTCACACTTCCCTCGGAAACCGCCTCTGAAAAGCAGAGCGACGGCAATCCTGCAGCTAGCCCGTGCAAGGAATTGCGTGCAGCCGGTGCACCATGTGTGCAAGCTCATCAAGGGGCATGCCCTTCAGCCGAAATGAAGCTTGGAGGCCCTTCGAGTGTCGACCCCGGTCCTGTTAAGGTTCGTGCTACAAAATTCTGTTAACTGTAATTGACCTGCAATGCAGGTTCAAGGAACACCGAGGGCAGGTAGACTTTGGCCCAGCTTTATCGATAGGGTGTCACTCTAATCTTAGGGACCACTTTTGCTAAAAAGAAAAATGGAGAAACCACCATTTTAAGCCAGTAAAAAGCTAAAAATGAAATAGAGGTGTCGCCATCACCAATTTTGCGAGTGAAATGTGCGTCCTGTCCCTAAATTTTTGGGACCGGATTCCGAAAGCTGTGCTCCAGCACATTCACTTCAGTATGTAGCGAAACTGTTTTTTTAGGTAAGTGTCACAAATTTGAATTAGATGGTGGGAAGATCCCATGTTGATGCCAGCTGGTGTGGTGTTTGCTGCCGGACAAATTTCAACTTAAAAAGAGCTAGCGAATCAGTTTTTATATATACTCTCAACACTAATTGGGTGGAGTTGTTCCTAGTGTCCATTCAATGTAGCCCTAGCCTTCAACCCAGCCCTAGCCTTCAAATTATTCGCTTATTTTTTTGTAGTACACAGCATGCCAAAGTTCTATGTTTTGTAGTAAACAGTCTGCAAAATTTTTGCCATTAGCTTTTTCAGCTTGGTTGCTTTTCACACATGACTAGGTTCCTCATGATAAAACTCCTCCAATTCATGTGAACTAACAAAATTTCTTAAAAGCAGTGATTGTTGGGTTAGTTGGTGATCAGTCTTAAAATTCATCTTGTTCAGCGCAAAAGGACAGGACACTCAGTAAGAAGACCAGTACACCACAAGTGCTACCAGATCTCTGTCATCCGAGAAGCTTCATGTCTCGGAGAGATGAATCGCTTTTCTGCTATACATCCTGGGTGCTGAGTATAGGTGGCAACCCTCAGCCAGTCGAAGTAAAACCGCACTTGTCGCCACAGTTCAGATCGCTGCATCTTTAGCACTCTTTTCACATGTCCCCACGATGGTGCAACAGGACCAAACAAGACATTTACTTCTGGCGGCGTGATACACTTCCTGATGCACAAACCCAGATACCTTGCACGGCAGGTGGCTGACATGATGTTCGTCATGAGCAGGTTGACATCCTGAAGATCTTTATGAGACACAAAAGAACATGAGCCTGATGCAGAAGAAATATACCTTAAAAGCGTTAATTGTTGGGCTAGTTTGTCTTCTTACTGTCTTCTGTGTGTCTGTCCTTTTTCGCTAAACAAGATGAATAACAAGATTTCCTTTACTTTTTTTGCCAGGACAACCGGAGGAGTCCAGATCATGATGGTCAAGATGAATTGTGTCACTTCAAGCCTGAAGCACCATTGGTAGTATGCATCAGCCCCAGATTAGTGCAGGAAAGTCACGAAGGTCTGTCTGTCAGTGACCAGAATGAGCAGGAACCAGTTACATTTTCACGTCTCTCAAGTTTTGTATACAGCATCCAACTTCCAGGGACCGCATGGGCGACACAGATTGTTGATAGTTTTGGAGTGCGCGCTGTCATCTTCACCGAAGCGGCTTTGCCAAAGAATCGCAATCATGCACCTTTCCAGAAGAAGACACTAGAGGTAACTGTTTCATCCAGGGGCGTGCTGTCACTCCGGACCTTTATTTATAGTCAGCCCATACCTGCCAAGGCCATAAGTGGGTTTGCTTCATGCGGCATAAGTGACTTGGAGAATGTGATTCACAAGTTTCACAGCCTGCACGTGTGCGCTGGTGGCCCTTGTGGCGAGATGTACTGCAACATCCGAACCGATTGTGCATATGTTGATGCATCTGGTGTATGGCGACACCGAAACTGCAAGCTGTTTTCTGAGGCTGCAAGTTGCGACCGCTGTGGAAGACTAAAGGAGACACTTCGGATGCGTGCCTCCCGCATGCAGAGGAGAAGTGAAACGTAGAGCATTTTTTTTAAGCAGCTCTTTTGAAACTAAGTCCACACTTATCTATTGCGGAAAGCTAGGAACTAGGACTGCTTGCTCCAGACTCAAAGTTGAACTTCGTAAAGGTAAAAGATAACTGGAAGTCAATCCGGGTCATGGAAAGCCATGCTGAAGCAATGAAGTGATCAATCACCTGACCGCATTTGTTGTGATGTGAACTTTACTTAGGCTCAGCATCTTGTGTTAGTAATGTTGAGGTGCTGGCAAGACTGTGTCTAACCAATGACTGATGGCACTCGAGACAACCCTATCCTGCTGTGCTTGTTTACCGGTTACTAACAGAGAGTAGAGTGCTTGCACTTCTGTCTCCACAATATGCTGGTATGCCTGTGCATTTAGATTTAAATCTAGGTTTCTTAAATGTCTTTTTCTTTTCTAAAGACGAAAATGGAACAGATTTATGACTTTAGTCTATATGTGATTGCAAAATTTTATGAAGTACAGTTTTTCAGTTATATATGAGTTAATTCCCAAACAAAGACATATGTGAGACTGGCATGTAATTTCAGAAACACGGAGAAACTTGCTGATCACACTCTTGTATTTATTTGCTGTCCTTTTGGTAATAGCTATGCCCAGTCTGTAGGTGTGTCTGCAGTGAAAAACACAGCCAAATGCACTGCTCTTGTCCACTTGTTCTTCCATCAATAATCCTAATCAAGGAAGCCAGTGCAATGGTTAATGATATTTTCTGTCATGGTGCACAGAAAACACGAGCATCTGGAACATGCTATGTGTAGTCAGAAGCTGTTCACACATTCAGAAGCTGTTCACACATCGAGTTGAACATTCAAGGAAAGGTATTCTTTTCTGTCACACCACATTTGTTCAAGTTTATGGAAAATTGAAAGCTCAGCTAGTTTGGTCATCTGATGAGAAGAGAGGAGTCGCTGGAGAAAGATTTGATGTTGGGAAAGGTTGAGGGTCACCGGAGAAGGGGTAGGCAGCGAACGGAGTGGTTAGGTGGCATCCTTGAAGCGCTGCAGATGAAGTTATGTGATGTTAGAAAGATAGCGAGACCGGAAAGCGTGGCGTGATATGGTCCATAGGGTCACGAAGAGTCGGACACGACTGAACTGAACTGATGGAAAACAAGTATGCAAGGACACTGCCCAAAAGAAGAAAAGACAGTTGGTCAAGTGGGAGTATTATGCTGCAGTGTGTGAGGAAGACACTGTTAACATGGGGGCTTAAGAGTCTACTCCGAAATAATACGCTCTCACATATACCCACATTAGTGTCAAAAGATATGTTTAAGCCTTTATCACTCTATGGCAGAAGGTATCCAGTTTTGCAGGGTACAAGGTCTCTGCATGTTTGCAGGCAGAGATTATGTTTTTGCCTGAGCCATCGTTTCTCTAAATTCTGATAGGCCTCCCAGAGGTGGAGTAGTCTGCTGTCAACTGGATCGCCAATATGGTCTGCCGGGGCCAATTTTTCGCTAAGGGATACATCCCGTAGGAGCTTAGAAGCCCAGTCCATATAGTCATGAATTTCTTGTGCCGGGTTTTGGTCTCTAATTTTGCGGAACTTGTCCCAGTCTACAATAGGTTTAAGGTGAAACTGAGGCCGTAAACTAGCAGACGGCAGCGTAACTGTTAGGATGTAATGATCGCTGCCGAGGTTGATTCCCGTGCGAGTCCAGTTAGCCTGACGGACGTTCTTAGTAAAAGTAAGGTCAGGGCTGGTATTTCTGCTCACACTGTTGCCAATGCGTGTGGCTAGTGTACAGTCAGTGACTAGGGTGCGCCTATTTTGCTGAATATACTGAGATAGGCTGGTGCCGCAAACGCTCCAGCTCATCACCGAACACACGGCCGAGCTCTCGTCACAGCGATGGAATCAGTTATGTAATTGATTAGACGGCACTCTACACATGAAGAACTCGTGGTCCCTCCTCCGCCATATGCTAAACCCATGTTCCTCACGGTCAGAAAATAATAAACAAATCACCAAACTACTGCACGAGGCGGAGAAACAGGGGCAAGACGTTGAAGCAGCTCTTAAAGCCACATACTTCCCCGACCTAAAGCAGGAACCATTACCAGCTTACAAAGGAACCCCCAATTCAGACTTGGACGCTCCCATCACAGAGGCGGAGGTATGGGCTGCCCTGGGTAGGCTCCGCACCACGTCCGCACCAGGTCTTGATGGAGTAACTAACAAAGCGCTACAAAATTTAGACGCCAAATCATTAGCCTCTCTCACTAGGTACATGAATCAACACTGGGACCAGGGCACGCTGCCCCCGGAATGGAAATCAGCCAAGGTAACTTTCATACCAAAACCTAACAAACCTTTAGACCTTAAGAACCTGAGAACAATCTCTCTCACCTCCTGCACAGGTAAAGTCATGGAGCACGTAATCCTAAATCGACTTAACCGATACATGGAGCAAAACCAGCTCTTCCCCACCACCATGCTTGGCTTCCGTGCGGGCCTGTCAACTCGAGACGTCATGTTACAACTTAAGGAGGATGTGCTCAATCCCGTTTTCCCTCACATCACCAGAGCTATCCTTGCATTGGACCTGACGAAGGCCTTTGATAATGTTGCCCACTCCTCCATTTTACAATCACTGAGCAACCTAAACGTGGGCTCTCGCACGCATGACTATGTTGCTGCCTTTCTCAGCAACCGATCCGTCTGCCTACAATTAGGCACAGTAAAAACTTGCCCTTTCACGCTAGGCAGTAAGGGAACGCCCCAGGGAGCAGTTTTGTCCCCATTTCTTTTTAACATTACTCTTATCCCGTTAGCGGGGGATCTTGACAAAATTCATTCCATCTACCACTCCTTGTATGCGGATGTCCACCATCTGGGTCAATACCGGCAACCATGGCGAAATAGAATCCAAACTTCAGCTGGCCGCTGACACTGTTGCTATGCATGCAAGCAGCATTGGTCTAAGCTGCTCGGCAGCTAAATCTGAGCTCATAGTCATGGACCTAAAAGAACGGAACCCCCCTAATATTCAAGTCACATTAAACGACACCCCCATCCGCAGGGTCTTAACTACCACGACCTCACCGTATTTTATAGAAATTCCCGCCTGCTGTACCCTCCTCCGCATAAATCTCTTCCCAAAAGCAACCAGGCTTTCTGGCGCAGACTTCAGAAGGCCACAGTCATGACCCCTTTCCTTCTCTCTATTATAAACCGTGGCGAAACCTCTCCTCACTGCCACTTGTGTCCTAGCACCAGAGCCGACTTTACTCACGTCTTCCTGAACTGCCCGAACAAACCCAAGCCCCCGTGGCAAGGGCCAAGACATCAGGAGCGATGGGAGGCTGCTCTGTGCAGCTCGCTGCCAGAGGTACAGCTTCTGACAGTGAGCTGGGCCCGAGGGGTCGCCGAAGCTCAAAAGTGCACGGCCATCTAGAGCGGCCTGAGGGCCCATCGTCGTCCTGCTCCCTGACTTCCCTTTATCCCCCCCCCCCCCTCGCTTGGTTCTTTTTTTGAATCATTAAAGTTGCTACCTACCTACCTGCAGGCAGAGAGAGAACACAAGAATTTACTTCGATTTTAAATAATTCATTTGATTAATGGAGCCAGTGATTTTCTGCATAAGGAATCAAGAAATAGCTGAGACGTCGCAGATAGCAGTCATTAATTTCACTGGTCTCACAGCTGTGGAACAGAATCGAGAAGTAGCAACCTTACAAAGGACTTATCTTAGTGAAAAGTACATACAAGGGACTTTTCACCACACTGAAGCCCATGGAGGATGTTTGTGAAGTTCTTTATTGCTACAACCACGCCGGGGTGGCATAGTGGTTATGGCGCTCGACTACTGTTACCAAGGATGCAGGATCAAATCTCGGCCTCGGCGGCCGCTTTTCGCTGGAGGCGAAAAGCAAGGCGCCTGTGTGCTGTGCGATGTCAGTGCACTTTAAAGAACCCCAGGTGGTCGAAATTTGCAGTCTGCCACTAAGGCGTCTCTCATAGCATCAGTTGCATTGGGCTGTTGAACACCACAAACCAAACCAAGTTTATTGCTATAATTTCCAATAAGTTCTAAAAGGTTAGTTAAGACCCGATTGAATAGTCTTATTGGCAGAGTATGATTGGTAGGCAGGCATAATAAGCACCTGCAGATGCACATCTTAATGCAGCTCTACCAGGTGTCATCGATAATGTCTGTCCTCAAACCTGAGAAGTACGCCGACTACGAAGTCTTCCATGATGAGGAACCATTTTTTGGCAAGTCATATTTCAGGGCCCTTGTTAAACAAGTAAGGATGAAAAGTGATGTCGTGGCTTGGTTCGATCTGTCCAATCAAAGAAAACCTGAATGATTGAGTTTCTATGCGAAACAGAATGCAAAGGTGCTATTCACAAACATGTTGCACGGAGTGCAAGGTGCAGATCACATACCATGGTACTGATTTTTTGTGCTGAACCAAGCAAATAGCAACCAATTGGTCTTTAATTGCTCACTAATGGGAACACAAGAGAAGGCGCTATGTATACAAAAATGAAAAAATTCTAGAGGGCACTTTGGACCATTAAAGTGCGATGAGGCGAAAAACCGTTATAGTGCCGTGGATCGTGGCCCTCCACTACCGCACCTCTATCTCCCTCTCTTCTTTCGCTGCCACCTTCCTCCACTCCTTTACGGCGTGGTGCATGTGTATGTGGAAAATTGTGGCAGATACTCCGTCTTTTCTATCCTGTAAATCAATTTCAAACACCGTTAATGCCTGCTGTACTAACGCCTCCTAGACATCTGGGTCTGCTTCTGTTTGCTGTTGGGTGCAGCATTCCAGGAAGCGCCAAATGAAAGGTGCCGCGCGGGCGCCTGGATCAGACGGCCGGCGGAGTCAGCTTCATATATGCATGAATCGTCTGGTGACGTCATGACCTGTTGTGACGGTACATCGTGCGCCCCTTGTCGAACACAACCAGAATTTCATTGAACGCATCAAAGTTCACTGGCGTTCTACAATTCGTTTACAGGAAAGGAGAGGCGCAGTATCCGTCATTCACGAGATCCCGCTATCATCACGGTACACAAGGGGAATTATGAACTTTTATAATCCGGGAACTATGAAACTATGAAAAGGGGGAAATCAGCTGGAGAGGATCAGATAACTACAGATTTGCTGAAGGACGGGGGGAATATCGTGCTAGAAAAACTGGCCGGTGTCATCGACGGTACCGGAACCATGGAAGAATGCAAACATCATCCTCATTCATAAGAAAGGGGACTCTAAGGACCTTAAAAATTACAGACCAATCAGCTTACTGTCTGTTACGTATAAGGTATTTACTAAGGTAATTGCTAATAGAATCGGGACAACCTTAGACTGCAATCAAGCAAAGGATCAAGCAGGGTTTCGGAAACGGTACTCTACTATCGATCATATCCATTCCACCAATCAGGTGATAGAAAAATGCTTGGAATATAACCAGCCCTTATACATAGCATTCATTGATTACGAAAAAGCATTTGACCCAGTTGAAACCTCGGCGGTGATGCAGGCATTGCGAAATCGAGGGGTAGACGAGCCGTACGTGAAAGTGCTGGAAGATATATATAGTGGCTGCACAGCAACCATAGTTCCGCATAAAGAAAGTAACGAAATTCCGATAAAGAAAGGTATTAGGCAAGGAGACACAATCTCCCCAGTACTATTCACAGCTTGCTTAGAGGAAGTATTCAGAGACTTGGAATGGGAGCAGTTAGAGATAAGGGTAGATGGAGAATACCTCGGTAATCTGCGATTTGCTGATGACATTGCCTTGCTAAGCAACTCGGGGGATGAACTGCAAATAATGATTGATGACCTAGACAGGAAAAATAGAAAGGTAGGCTTGAAAATCAATATGCAGAAGACTAAGGTAATGTTCAACAGCCTTGGGAAGGAACAGCAGTTTACATTAGGTAGCGAAGTACTGGAAGTAGTAGGCGAATATGTGTTCTTAGGACAGGTAGTAACCTCAGATCCGGACCATGAAAAGGAAATAAGAATAAGATTGGGATGGAGTGCATTTCGCAAGCACTCGCAGATTATGACTAGCAGCTTACCGGTACCGCTCAAGAGGAAAGTATACAACAGTTGCATCTTGCCTGTACTCACCTATGGGGCTGAAACGTGGAGGCTAACCAAAAGAGTACTAAAGTTGAGAACAACTCAGAGGGCTATTGAACGAAAAATGGTAGGGGTAACATTAAGTGATAGGAAGCGTGCACAGTGGGTCAGAGAAATAACTCAAGTTACCGACATTCTAGTGGAAATTAAGAAGAAGAAATGGACATGGGCAGGACATGTAGTGAGAAGAGAGGATAACCGATGGTCGCTGAGGGTAACAAACTGGATTCCAAGGGAAGGAAAGCGTAGCAGGGGGCGGCAGAAAGTTAGATGGGCGGATGAGATTAAGAAGTTCGCAGGGGTCAAGTGGATGCAGCTAGCACAGAACCGGGTTAAGTGGAAAAATATGGGAGAGGCCTTCGCCCTGCAGTGGGTATAGTCAGGCTGATGATGATGATGATAATCCGGGACGTGGCACAGTTGGTTGGGATCCAAGGGATGGAGGTTCTGGAGACTAGGTTTATTAATTTATTTTTACTCTCGCTAATTTATTTTTAGCTCTCGCTTTTGAAAGCATGACAGCTCTGCTGACAACCTTTTGTCGACATTGATGAGACATTAAAGGCTTTCGCTTTAATAATAATTGGTTCAAATGAAAGGAAAGGTGCAGTATCTGTCACACTTGTTTTGTGAACACTTGAACGTTGCCATGAGGAAAGGGAGGAAGGTTGGAGTGAAAGTGGAGAGAGAGAAAGGGGAGCCGTAGTGGAGGGCTATGGAGTAATTTCGTCACCTGGGGATCTTATAGTGCACTGACATCGCATGGCACACGGACGCCTCTTCGCTTTGCTTCCATCGAAACGGAAACGCAGCTGCCAGCGGTCGGGATCGAACCCGGTTCTCCGGCGCAGTAGTCTGGCATCATAAACACTGCACCACCAGGGTGGGGCAATGCAAAAGTGAGCACATTTCGTTTTTTTATGCAAACTGCAGTTTTCTTTTTTTTTTGTTGTTGAATATGCAGGTCATGACATTGTGTACTCATGCATGCTGACATTCTCTGTTGGGTATAAGAAAGACGCAACCACATGGTTGCATATTAGAGCAGCCATCAAGAAACAGCTTCTCTTGACTTGAAGAATCAGACAAAGCTGTGGTCATGCTTGCTAGAAAGGCTTCCAGATAGTGATACATTGCGCTCTCGTTGATTCGGACTTCTAGTGATCAGGAAAAATGTTTCAACTAACAAAGTTCGAATTATTGGATGGGCCTGAAAAAAAAGACGCCGAAAACTGTTTGCATCACAGTAATTTTATCTAATGAACACCTGTATGATAGTTGCCTCCATTTGAGGTGAAACCCAAGTGAGAACGATGGTTTTTCTCGGTTAAGTAAAGTGCTTTACTTTACATGCAGTGTCGAGAACGTTGAAGAAAAAGTGCTCCAATATCGTAAAGGCCTCTGCCACTCCCTTTACTGTGCAATGCAGTAGCAGTAGTAGAGTAGTCTCTTAACAATATAGCCCCATTGTGTTTTGAGGATCCTTCAGTGCGCCGAGATGGTAAAGCGTGCAGTGCAGTGCACTGTTTCAGCGTAATGGAAGCAGTATGTAGATGCAGTATTCACGCAAAAGCATCCTGGGATATACAGTCAAGCTCACATATAACAACGTTGAAGTGCCAATGAAAAATTATTGTTATAACCAATAGTTATAACTGGGTTACGCCAAGAAAAGAAAGACATGGCAAACTGCAGAGACTTTATTTTTTACAATGTTGATTTCTTTGCAGGAAAAGGCTATCAGCCAGCTTTGACCGTTTCACGGCATATTTATAATATTTTGCATCTTGTGGAGTGCCTAATTCCGGACAATCCCAAGTGGGGAACCTTCCACCATTTGTAAGGCATCTTTCATGCAACCTTCTGATCACCATCCCTATTTATCGTCAACATGCAAGAATTATTCGTCTCAACGCACCACCATTAACGTCACATAGTTAGGAGTGTCTAGAACCTTTGCATCATTGGCATTTCAAATGAAGCCTGCTTTCCAGAAGAAATTCTTGATGCGAAATTCAATGAGCTTGCAGGACTGAGGAAACAGTGGCGGAAAGCAAAGTATTTGCATTATGCGTGCAAGTCGGTTGGTGTGGTTGCAGCATTTCCACATTTTTCTCTCTCAAGTTTTTACCTGTTGACCAGATTTAATTGTTATAACCGATAATTTGCTAAACAGCATTGTTACAACCAGTCTATTTTATCATAGAAAGCATCAGAAAGTTGACGGTGCTGCTTTAGTTCATTGTTATATCCAATATATTGTTCTAAGTGGTATTGTTATTAGTAGGTTTGACTGTGCATAGGCGCTAGAACAGTGTGACACCATTCAAGAATAGAAAAATCGGTGACATGCTAAGCAGGGTCCAAAAATTCCGTGAGCAGTGCAGAATCTGCACTGGAGAAATGCGGAAGCTGGAGCATTGCTACTGCATACGGTATACCCCGCACCCTTTCTATGAGTTTTGCTGTCAGAGCTGAGGCTCATGCTACACACTGTAAATTTTCTTTCTTTGACACATATTCGTTGCAGTGCTATATAAAATTAATATAACTGGTTTACAGAAAAGGAAAGATGCACCATCTGTCACACTTTCTCCTGCAAGTGTGAGATTGGGGACAGCACACCGTCACCTCTGTCATGTAGCGTTCCTTGGCACGAGTTCGTTGCAGTGCACATTCAACTGTGGGATTGGTGGTGCACTGTCGCTCCTATCGCGCTGCATTCTGATAGCCATGGGACTTTTTGACGCAAGCCAGAAGTGCCTGAAGCGGAGATGACACGCACAAACTTTTGTGTTCTTTTTCTTCCGTTGCGCTACTGCTCTTTCCCATGACCTCACGTTGTTGCTAGGATGTGCCATGATGTCAGCGGTGGCGGTCTTCATGGCAACCATGTTTGCATGACGTCACCATGAGTGTGCCTCTTTTGCCATGGAGATGGCAGGGCATTAGACAAGGAGAACTAAGCTATGTTCCTGACGTGCCCAGTGTGGCTTAGTCAGTTAATGTGCTCAGCTGGTGATCGAGGGGTAGGAGTTCGGTTCCCAGTGGAGGGTTATTTTCTGTCTTGATGGTTAAATAGAACCCTGCCATCATTTGATAGGTTGAGAGCGACATTTTCTGAGGATGAACACATGCATGAATGCACACTCATTAGCCTAAAAGGCTTTCGGCTAAACCAGCATGGCTGGTCAATGCACACATGCCCGATCACAGCCGTGGGATGGCATGAAGTTAGGGAAAGCCAACCCGAAACTATGCGGCTTTCCTATGCATCAGACATGGGGAACTTCCAATCGGCGCCATTCCTGCCATGGCATGCACAAAGTGCGTGGGCACCGCTCTTTCATGCAACTGAGGTTCGGAAGGACTACTTTGGTCTAGCTGTATGCATTATACTGCCACGATATTGCCTATCTGAATTAGTTGGAGCGAGGCACGCCCATGTCCGAACTAACAAGCGTCCAGCGCCATATAGTAAAACCTCGTTACAAGAGACACTCAGGGGAGCCGAAAAAAGATGTCTCTTTTGACATTTAGTGGATGGTCGTTTCAAAAGCGTCTACGTGTTCCTCATCAAAGTAGGTGTTTACAATTGCTGCTAAGGTGCAGGCTCTTGGCTTCATAACCAAGCTATGATCAAATGTGCTTGTGCCTAACCTTATGAATGCACAAAATTGGGCACTAGAGTGAGGCCACTTGTGATATACAAACTGTTTGCTGCAAAGAATTGCTGTTCCAAACAGAATGGCTGTTCAGGCAGCCTTACTAATGGAAATACAGTGAATGACCACCTAACGGAGGCATGTGGTGTATAGTACAGTATAGTATAAGTGTATAGTATAGTGCCCGGGTTAAGTGGAGAAATATGGGAGAGGCCTTTGCCCTGCAGTGGGTATAGTCAGGCTGATGATGATGATAGTATAGTGCAGTAGTTTGGGCACTGGAGAGTTATAAATGGGAAAAATGAAAGTGAGACAATTTAAAATCATAGTGATTCTGCCTACAAGGTGTGGCAAGCTTTCTTGTCTATCAGCTGAAGTGTACAAATAACAAGCTCTCTAGAAAATGAAATAAAAAACAATATTTGGGATCTGCTTTGACAAGCAACCGAAAAGGAATTGTGCACAGGTAAGTTTCAGGATTTCATGCAGTTTTCAAGGCCAATTTTGTTTTGTGTGTCGATAAAAAATTGCAGGCATAGTAATTGGAAAACATAAATTGCTTACAATTTGTGTCTGGATTCAGTTGTGTTATCTGAATGTTGCTTTTTGCAGAGCTAAGTGATCGTGCTCCAAATCAGGTTTGCGATAAGGGTACTTTTTCAATCATCTTGACTTGGGTTGTAGGTCCATCCAAGGTCATTTTGGTTGGTGATTTTAAATGGGTTTTAAAAATAGGTGCCGTGTTTCCTGTCAGTGTTCCTGTCGTGAGCAAGACTGCATGGGCCTGTAGCAACTCAAGGAGTTCGTAAAAGAGCCAAGATTTGGTTGGTGCCTGGAAGGTGCTTCGCCTGGGATGGTCAAGAATGGCTTGTACTGCATGGGCGGTGCCTTCAGGGCAGGAGTAGGCATTCCATGCTATGCAGTAAAATATCTTCAATGAAGTGCAAAAGCCCAAGCACAATGTATATCTGTGGCCAGGCATCGTGTGCTAGTACAGATGACACTACAGTGCTCTCAAAATGGTGAAACCCCAGTGTTCTGGTTTATGCACGCTGCAGAAGGTACACTTGAGGCACTCCTGTTAATGGGCCGGCTGCATTTTATCATGACTCTGCCTGGAGGGGTGCAACCGGTATCTATTGGCATATGAGCTATAAAAAACTGTATACGTGAGCTCTGGTGTTCGCTAATGCTGTGATGCGTGTGCCTCCCCCATTTCTACCCGACCTGAATGGGGCCACAGAGAGGTCAGCGACTGGGTGGTCCTCTCTAGAGGCCCACTGCTAGCTCAGTTATGAGGACACCTTAATGCGCCTCATGGAAGACAATGAGTGCAGCAGGTGTACTCCTACCTCTACTTAAAATGCATCGTAATGTCTTGGTATGTGTAAATAAATCAGCTGCACTAGAGATTTGGCTTTCTGGTGTGGCTCGGCTCTGAAAAGAAAGGGAGAACTGCGCGGTCATCCAGGCATGCATGCGGGTAGAGGGCACCAAGTTGACACTATACAAGCAGGAAGCAGTACAGGTCCACCCTGCACCTTTGCCAAGCCCACAAGGCATCCATCAGCAAGGAGCAGCTGTACAACAGCCTTGGCAGCGTGTTGCGAAGCATGCGCGGAAGCGCTGCGGCTGACATATTATAGGCACTTCAACACTGCAGCCATGACTGCCTGCACGTGACGTATGTAAGCGTGCTTGTTTATTTTGCCTCCAGCTTCAGCGGAGAACATTTAGGTGGCTGTGCTGCATGTGTAGGCCTGTTTTGCTTCATGTTTCCTACTCATACTTTTACTTTGTAATCTCCATAATCGTTTATTTCGCCACTATTCATGCGATATGCATGTTTGGTTGCCAATGTGACATCAGCTGTTAGGGGACACTGTAGTGGAGGACCCCAAATAATTCTGACTGCCTGGGATTCTTTAACGTGCACTCACATAGCAGTACTCGGGTGCTCACCTCCATCGATAGGCAGCCGCCACTGCCTGAGGATCAGCAGTCGAGCGCCCCAACCACTGAGCCACTGCGGCAAGGCATATGTTGTCCATATTTATTGCATTCTTTTTGATTCTGTTTCTTTGCTGCCCATCCTGTGGTCTCTTTACGCACTCCCCAGATGGTGAGCTCGTCACAGATGCGTCACCATGTGATGCACACATGTGGCTAACATTGCCTCTGGCTGCTCAGTTTTGCTCTTGGCCGAGTGCGGCCCCAAAATCCCTTGTACTGCAGCACCGATGAGAATGGCATTCAGAAAATTCTAAAAACTGATATCGACATTAGATATGATGGACACCACACCTCCCAGTAAAAGAGGAGCCTAACTGTAACAGTTATAAAGGCAGCTTAATTTATACAGTCACCTAGCCCGCTAGTTCGCACATCTTGGCCGTATTCTGGCGCACTACTGCTGAATACGCTATGTCAAAGAGTGCATTCTTAGGGCTCAAAAAGGTAGTTTTTAAAAGTAGCAGACAGGCTTAGGTGGAGCACCCCATAGGATGTGTCCCTGTAAGTGCAATGCATTGCGCGCAGCTTACAAATTGTATGCCTGCATGTGCAGTCACTGTTTATGTGCACACGCATTGAGAATTCTAGTTAACAGTTGTGCTCAGGCCCATACAGCAACAGGCAGACGCCCGCTAGTAGCATTATAGAGGGTAGATACACGAAATTTTTCTTAGTGTATATCTGGTTTGGAATTACATGTCATGCAAGACATTAGTAAAGAGATAACAGTGTGAAATTTACATTTGCTCAGCAAATGATTTATAACTGAATCAATTCTTCAATACAGTTTCGTTTTGTTGACGAACGATATTCCGTCACAAGTGAGTATGAGGTCATGCGAGACTGACAAGAACTGCAATATAATAAATAGCATTTTGTCCAGTCACTGTCATTACAACTTCTGGAAATCTGCGAAGCAGCAAATATATGGAAGCTTTTATTTGTGCCATATGATGTTGCACTCATTTGAGATGTCGGAACCTTTGCTCGGCAACCTGAAATCAAAACTGCGGAATAAAATTCAATTGTAAATTATTTATTGAGTGCTGAAAAATTCCATGTGATGATCAATGTTTGCATCTGCACAGCTTCAAAGCAAAATTAGACTAAAAAAAGTTTCATGGCTGTTGATCAGCCAGGACAATCGCAGCGGGTATTAGGCTAAATTGTACAAATTTATTGCTGTGCTCCCTCTGTGCTTTCTTTCTCATCTTTCCACTCCTTGGCGCTTTTATTTCTGCTGGGTGCAGCTCAGGTGCGCTGCAGGCTACGATAACAGACATCACAGCCAGAAAATATCTTATCCTTCGTTTTTAACATGTTTTGAAAAAGCCACTAACGATATTACACCATTCTTGAACAAAAAAGAATCTTACCTTTGGGCCATTGAATATTCCAAGTGTTCATAAAATAATCCGGTAAATGCATCGCCAATTTATTTGTAATCTGCCCAACAGTTAAACTTCTTGCAACACTATTAACTCTACCTGCTCGACAGGCATCATGCATTGGAAAGACCAACTCTGCTGTCATATTTACATATACTCTAATTAGTACTGGAACGCACTTCTGCAATGCATTACCAGCATAAATTACCGCCAAAGGCTTTCTAGAGTGGTAAATAAGCACATTTTATCAATACAATAAATGTATATGTAACCATTACTGAGGCTCGTGAATATTCTTAATAGTTAACTTTCTCGCTCTTGCTTGGTTACCTTTATGACATTATCAATAAAAAGATCCCATCTTATTATAACTCTAGCAAGAGTTGTGGGGTTCTGCCATATGGCCAAAGCGATATATCTGATTACTTGTAAATAAAGCGTTCAATTTTTTTTTTTTTTTTCTATTTGCTTTGCCCTCTTCTCTTTGCCTCAACTCAGCACCACAGTGCCAGTTGCGCAAAGAGTCCTCCACTACGGTGTCTCTCATAGCTTGAGTCGCTTTGGGATGTTAAACCCCACAAACCAACCAATCAGCTCTCACAGTGTTAAAAATTCAGCAAAGCAACATGTAAGCACACAAAGTATTGAAATAATAATGTACATGCACAGCCAATCTGTTAGTTTACATAACAAATCGGTGAACTCTGGTCTCAAAACCATGTTCCACCGTCTACCTGTTCTGCAAATTGTATGTGCAGTATTGACTCGGAATAATGAGACTTATTCACGTGTTCTCTTGGCAAGTGAAAACCCTATAGACAAGGAATTCACCAAAATGAAACAAGTAACAAGCTCATTTCTTTATGACAAACAACGCATATTTACATCATCTACAACTATAGCAAATATTTCAGGCACACACCAGAACCTGGAAGGAAGCACCTGTAAAGCACACTCCACATTTAATGAGTCTCACAATGCTTTCCGTGCCGTATGTATGTGACACGGAGGACATGGCATACACACAGTTGTTTTGGCTGCCTCCCCTGTACTGTGGAAATGTGACAACCAATCAGTAATCACAGGCACAAAAGCGACTTGCAAGCAACTGTTAGTGAGGTTCCAGTGGTTTTGGAAGCTACATACTTTCAGTGACAGTTGGTAAGGTCACATTAGCCTGTTATGTGCTGTCATAACAGAAAGGATAGCGAGGAAGAGAGATATAGAAATGGCTATGATGCATTGCATTCAATGGTGACAACACGGTGACAATACAGCAGCATGATGCCAAAAGCTTAACGCACACTGCAACTGCTATGCCAAAATGATTACTCCAACAATGGCATTGCTATGTCCCCACATACTCTTTTTTTTTTTTTTGTACCTGAGATACTGGATGCCCGGCTTACATTGATAAAGTAGCTATTGCATGCTTGACCAACCTCGCTGTTCTCGAGCTTCTACCCGAGGATAAAAACCCTCCAGCTGGAATCTGCATTTCACACTAACTGAACTGCCACTGACATTAGCATTGCCTCGAAGGTAAAGAATAAATTTTGTGCACAATTTTTACAGTCTGCTTACAGCATTACATCGTAAGATGCCAAATGGCCGCATGAACATCGAACCTACATAAAATCCTCTCGGTTATAAAAGATCTGCACCTATGGAATGATTATTTGCAGGGCCACTTTCCCACAAATAATAGGTCTACCTCCACTGTGGCACATCTTTAGACAATTCCTACCTACCATACATAAGCTGGCAAAAGACCATGCGGCGATATATATGGCATGCCCAGCAAAAAAAGAAAAAAAGGATTTTAAGGGAGGAAGCACTGGTGGCAACATCTACCAACAGTAAAATGGACTGCAAATACTTTCCATATGCTAGTTTCAAGTTCCTTGACACAGGTGGCAGCACAATCTCTACAATGCCATAATGACACAAAACTGCAATCTTCTAAGAACAACGAATGTGACAATCTCCAACTTACTAGCAAAAGGACATTAGAGTGCTTTGAAAGTAGGTATAGAAATTATAATAGTGACTTATTCACCAACTACAGACAATGTGGGGACTTCTCAAAGCCCTTTGCTGCAGAGAAACACGGAGAGGATGTGATATCAAGAAGCTTATCATATTTCCAGTGCCTTTGCTCATTCACTACAGTGCTTTGTTGAATGGCACTAAGTTAGTCTCGGCAAGCTTTACTTTTGATGGCGTTTGATTTGTTCTTATGAGCAAGCATTCTTGCCACGGAAATGCACCGCTGAATGAATATGATGTCACCGTGCACTCTTGTTGGCACTGCGCATTTGTGAGGCACCTGAATGCAGTAGAAGCTTTAGTGATTACATCACCATTTCAAACACCAGCATAAGACCGTGTACATCTGCTGCCAATGCAATCTATGCAGTGTGCCTAAGAATCAATCATAGGCATGTCCTGTTGGAACTGCCTTAGAGAATGCAATAAGTACACTGGACAGGCGGCAAGTACTATGGTTTTTCTGAAGAGACTCACGATCCGAAGTTTTTGTTGAAAGAGAAGCCTACACAGCTCTGCCAGTGAAACTTCTCAGTCTGTGTGGGTAAAGACAGCTTCAAGTGCAAATCATACAAGACCAAATACAGTTGAATAAAGATGCCCATAAGGGTAGCATGCCTGTATGTGCCAGTTTAACTGTGTGTCTGGGTATTGTGCTCTTCCAGGTGGCACTGTGTGCAAGTTCCCACATTGAGAAGGCTGTGTCATTCTCTCTTACCAGCATCTATGACCAACTCGGGGTGGCTGTGTAAAGCATCAGAAGTTCAGCACGTAGGAAAGATACGATTGAGCATGAGGTGCATGAATGTTTGCTCATTGAACTGAATTAAAGTTTCACAACAAAAACTGTTATATAGCCAACAAGTTTGTCGCTTACAGCGATGCTGGAAGCAATGGGCAAGGATGTTCGAGAAGAAATTGGAAGGAAAGGGAGAATGTGACTATCTTCTCGATATGCATGGGCTTCAGGTCGAGATAACATGCTGTTCAGTAAGCGAGACGCTGGTGTGAGTCCGCTTGCCCCTCTGTTGGTGCATTGATGTCACGCAAGAACTCAATGGAGTTGATACGCAATATGGTGTATGGGAACCGGTAGAAGAAGTGCCTCTCATACCGCGAGCGCTGGATGAAAACAAAGTTTCGCTTGGTTTGGGACAGCGTTTTCTCCACGACAGTGGCGTCGACACGCACGAGGCCCCGGTCGAGCAATGGCCGCCCCAGGAGGGTGAAGTCTCGAGCGCCAACCAAGAGCACCTGGGAAGTGGCCAGGAAAATGGTTGTTGAAATGTAAAAAAACCAGAGTTCAGTCTGCGTAGAGTAGGAAGCTACAGTTTTGCACCTAGACTAGCATTAATTTACTGTCATTAAAGAAGTTAATATTTTCGCAGTTTGCTAGAGCTACGTTTCGATGCAGGTATGCCTTTAATATTTCTCTCTGCGCCTGCCTCCTATTCAAATGGTTACACATTACAATGTGACGCATGCTACAAAATATAACATACAGACGACAAAGTGCCAGAAACGACATACACATGCGCATAAATGCGTGCACATACAACTACAGCTGTGCTGCACGAGGATGTCATCCCCTTTTCTTGCATGCATTAAGTATCTCTAGTCGACTCCGTCTAGTCGAAGTATCCCCAGCACGACTCAAAACGGAGCATGGCTAGCGGTAACAACCTTCTCGAGGCGCAGCGAGTCTCCTATATCGAC
Source organism: Amblyomma maculatum (assembly GCF_055883805.1). Classification (NCBI taxonomy): domain Eukaryota; kingdom Metazoa; phylum Arthropoda; class Arachnida; order Ixodida; family Ixodidae; genus Amblyomma; species Amblyomma maculatum. The sequence continues at coordinate 429,028,176 of NC_139344.1, forward strand.
TGGCATGTCCGCCTGCACGAGTATCAGGTCCTCGGGGGTGACTTTGAACTGCTTTCCGTGTATGGTGACGACCGCGAAGAGACGGCCCGTCCCGTTGTCGGCAATTTGCGTGTTTACTAGCTGAAGCACGCGCCGCGTCTCTTCGATTTCGTTCGACGAGACCACGCTGCCTTCAACGATAGGCAGCGGCTGGGACTGCTCCGCAGCGGCGCTTGCCAGGGGCTTCATGTGGGCCGCATCAGAGCGCAGGCCCCGAGCCGCTGAAGACTGCGTCACGGCACCGAGCGAACGAAATATGCGCAGGAGACGAATGGAGAATTTGCAGCCACAGGAGAGCGCCATTTTTCTGCACCGACACCATCCAACTCGTAGAGAAATAGGCACAAGTTAGCACAACTAGACTAAATCAAGCGTGCATAGTTTGTATGAGAATGGCAACCTGCATAACCTGGTGGCTACTGCTATCTTTCTAAAAGGTTTAGGCCGAGGCTTGGTTTATGTGTTGGAAAATTGTTATAGCAAAAACAAAATCTGCTTAGGTTGAAATTTTACCTCTAGCATCTACTTAAGTATGTAAAGTTTTTATTTGTTTATTAGTATTTTGTTGTTTTAGTTGCTAAATCTGCGACTGTTACATTTATAACACGACAAAGCGGTCTCTGTTTTGCCTCGTTTTACCAAGGCCGCCAAGGCCCATTGGTTTGGTTTTGTCAGTGGCCGCAACCTAAATCCCAATCGCCCAAGGGTAGGGTTCCAAGGACATCGACATCTTCAATGGACGCACGCGCGGCGCTCCGGGCGCTCGAAAGTACACGTCGTTCTAGCAGCGGGTTCTGAACTCGGGGTATCGTTGGTATCGTCAGTGCGGACGCCGCGTCCGACTCGCCGGCAACAGCATGACGGAGATCGCTGACTGGTTTCGCAGCCTGCCGGTGTTCACCCGCTACTGGTTCGGCCTGTCCGTGCTCTTCCCCATCCTCGGCCGCTTTCGGCTGGTTAACCCGCAGCATTTAGTGCTCAGCTACGACCACTTCGTCCGAGGCTTTCAGGTGAGACCACCGATAGTGAGCGTGTCGACCTCGCGCCCAGGTTTTGTTTGTGTTCGAGTGCTTGGTGCTCATCGTGTGGTGTGCTCGCCGGCTCGGTGGGGTATCGTGCGACGATACGTCACCGTGACGCACCAATGTGTCGCGTCATGCCCGCTTGCTGCTTGTTGGTCCGCAGACTGGAATGACCGCAACAGGTCGTTGGACAGCTCGAGAGCGGTGTTTTGCTCAGCGAGGTTTCGCATGCTTGCGCACCTTATTAACTAAGAGTCAGAGGAGAAAGTAACAGTAAGGGCGAAACGGCAACCGTACATTTATGCAACCGGAAATGCAACGCGCGCGCGATCGTACGAGACGCCTCACGAGGACGTTGTTTCCGTAAATATCTGCGCGCAGGTTCTTCCTTAAGGAAGCTGCGTGTCTTACGGCTGGTCGCAGCAGCTACGCTGAGTTCGGCGAGCGCGATTTTGTTGCGAATTTTCAAGTGCGCAGCTACACGTATCCGACCAACCGCACATTAATTTATGTTTTGGCAGTCGAAACTTCAGCCTGCCTATTCGCTTTGGAGTGCGCAGAATTTCTGGGTAGCGCTGGCGGTATGGAACTGCAGCTTCGGCGTCATAAAAGCTACTATTCAGTTATTACATATTAGATGCACTATTCCGCGTTTTTTCTTTGGCGTTCTCGCGCGGACATCCTTGGTCGGCGCCGAGCGCACTGAAATCGCGTGTATGCGTAGCCGTCGATGACAGCGCTAGGCTGGCTATGTCATACCGATCTGTTTACAGCCTAGATAGCGCTTCACAGAGTGAATGACAGTTGCAGGAAAGAGGCACAGACAACTGAAACAGACAGTGCACGTTAAAGAACCCCAGGTGATCGAAATTTCCGGAGTCCTCCACTACGGCGTGGCCTGAGTTGCTTTGGGACGTTAAACCCCACAAACCATAAACCCCACAAACCAAACAACTGAAACAGAGACACAAGCAACTTGTAAACATTTCCCACCTGTGTGCACGTCGCCAGCACAGGCGTAACTGCAAAGTGTAGGCCATTGGAACGTTTTTCAGATTCATATCTAATGTCATTTGCTTCTTTATTCTACACACTATTTGACTGTGGGGAGGTTTGAGGTGTGCAGTGCTTAACAAATAAAAAAAGAAGGGCCATTCGAACACGTCAGTGTAGTATTAACGGAGTGATGGTGATTTAGTCACTTTTTGAAGCAGGAGCTTAGCTGAACCATCTCTACCTAGTTACCAGGTGATATGATTGTATGCATAGGAGCAGTATGTATAAATTGAAAATAGCTTCCCAAACACATTTGCTACATATGAACAGGGTGATGCAACTGTGCAGTTTATTTTTAGCAGTGTAATTACTCTTTTAAGCAGGATCATCTCTTCCTTGTCATCAAGTGGTAGGATTTAGTGCATTATGTCTAAACAAGGGTCAGCTTGCTGAGGGCGTTTGAAGTGGTACTACGATTCTGTGAGCTGCTGTGTAGCCTTTCTTTTAATGGCTAAGCAAACTTTGATGCCCTTTTTTCATTGCAAATAAAATGACCCTGTCATAGCCTTTTGACATGGAAATGTTCATTCAGTGGTGTCATTGGTTCATGTTCGACATAGAACTGCACCAATTCTGCACTCTGATGGACCACATACTCTGCAGATGGCAGAAATGAGAGTGTCGACACTTGTGCAGTCTTAGTCATGTGCTCGTATGTTTCAGTTATTTGCGCTGAGCACCGTGTGAACAACAACCTAGGTTGTGAATTACATATACTTGTTACGTATGTCTTGTGTAATCTCACAGGACGACGAGTAGTACTCGTGAAAGTGATATTCAAAGGTCTTTATTGTTAGCATTGGCTTTTGGCTGAGTGTGATTTTGTTAGTTTTCTATCTGTGTTTATCATGAGATGAAAAGAATGTAAGCCATGCCTGTTCTTTGTATTGATCGCATCAGTGCCCCTTCGCAGTGTATAAAAAGAATGGGGAAAACCAGGGAACATTAACATAAACTGGCCTGTATGGTATGTGTGGTAGTAGCGAGATCAGAGATTATTGGTGTAACTCTTGTATGGTGCTAGACGTGACAGCTTTTGGTGATTTTTTGTGGTGGCTACTAGTAGGCTGTCATTTTTTTGTAGAAGTTGTTCTAGCTGGTGCTGTGATGTGGTTGTGCTGATGCCTTGCTCTAATGCTATTTAGATAATGTAAAAGATAAGAACAGAGAGATGAGTGCACAGTAAAAACTCCTTTTAATGTATGTGGGCATTGTGCCTGAATGTGTGTAGTTACACTAGTACCGGTTCTTCACTACAGATATGGCGGCCGGTGACATCGGTGTTCTTCTACCCCATGGGTTTCCACTACCTGGTCAACCTCTACTTTCTCTACACATACTCCATACGCCTCGAGACTGGTGAGGCTGTCATCCTATGTTAACTGTTCAAAGCTTGCAGTGTTAGTAGACAAACAAAAAGTCACAGCCATGCAATTGAGGTTGGAAGAACGAGAGCATATGGTTTGAAAAAGACAAAACAGTGACTTGCTTGCTCCATAACTGCACAGGATGGTCGTGATGCAATGCACAAGAACACTACTAGTGCTGTTAGTTTCTGTTGGCTGAAATATTGTGTGGTTGTATTCTTTTTTCTTGGTTTCAGCTGTCCTCAATCATGTTTCTGTGGTTATCACCTGGTATAAATGCTCTGCCATTCAGGCAGTAGCTTCAGTAGAGCACGAAATAGTGCACTTCACTTTCTCCATGAAGGTGCAGCACACATGACACATTTAAATTAAGAGTACAGAAAAGAAATTGATGACCACCTGTCGCATTGTAGGGCAGAGGAAAGCTTTCTGTACATGAAATTTCAAGTTGTGTTGGTTACATTTGCAAAAAAATAAAATAAATAAGTTCCAAAAGATCAGCTGATTCAGAGGGAGCAGGACGAGAGGGCCTGATGGCTATGGTGACAAAGGTACAGCCTTTATCAAAGGTTTACAGCCCAGAGGGTTTGCTTTTAAGCTGTATAATATGACAGTCGTGGAAGTCCTGGCCATTGAGAAGGTAGGACGAAAAATCGTCTTGCCTCCAGCAAGTATGGAAACATGGGAATGCATTACGAGCCACATAGTATTGTTTGGAAGTAGACCCCCTGGGCTGTAAACTTTTGATAAAGGCTGTACCTTGTGCCCTGGCAGTGTGTTGGCTCCGCAATTAGCGTTGTCTAGTTTGTTTTAAAGAGACAGCATTAAAGGCCCCACTCCCGGAAAATCTGCTATCAACACTGTGAGGAAAAAATCAGGAGCATGGTTTAGACAGACAGGTCGTAGGTGTCAGGTGACATGGCTGGTCACTGATGGGCCACTGGGTTGTGTGACATCACGAGACTACACTTTATGGCCGAATTTGCAATACCTGCTAACTCGGGCAAATCCTTTGAGGTGTGAGGGTGAGGTGCGGATTGAGTCCACTGAGGCCTTTGGATCGCAAGTCAGCCATAATGCTCATAGGCCACACAGGTGTGTTAAGGTGGTGTGGTTAAAGCAGTGTCGTCTTTCAAATAATATGGTTACTTATGACTTTTTATTAATGAGTATGTGCAAAATAAGACACTCTAATTTAGGGAGCAGTTATTAAAAGAGGAGAAAAGTGTGTGTACGCCAACAAGGACCCAAAGTGGGAGTCACTGGCAGAAGCCGTTGCATTGTCATACCGTTAAGGGCAAAGCTGAAGTGTTTTCTAAATTTTTGGACCTGACCAATTGTTTATTTTACCCACCACCAATGCTGCAAAAAGTAGGCGTGCAGCCAAATGGCGCACTTTTGTTTTGTTGGCACACGGCTCGTACAGCTTTGTCAGCTTTTTACACTAAATGTGGAACAGTCAAATAAATTGGACCAAAATGTAATGGCTGTAGAGCATCAGTACTTCTATGTTGCGAGATTTGCAGTTAGATGCAACAGAAGGTGAATATGAACAAATGCGGGGCTGACTTTTTGAGTGATGATAATTTATGAACTGAGTGCCGTCACTTGCAGGTGTTGTCAGGCCGCACTGGATACTCTACTGGTTATGTAGAACTGGCTGCATTGATTTGTTTTTATTCGCCCATGAACAATAGCCAAATTCATCTGCCACCTTTGGCATTTGAGCTGATGAGTAGACATATTACTGCATCTCCGAATGGTCGGGCGGGTTGCATGGGAGATACGTGCATGCGTCTACACGGTTGAACAAATACCATAAAATGTCATTGGCAATTAAAGCTTTGTTGTCTGTGCTTTTCGCGATTCCAGCTTGAACTGCAAATGTGCATTACTTACGTGCTACTGGATCAGTCTGTGGCTGTGTGGAGCCAGTTGGGACTACGTTTTTTGCATTACATGGGGATTTTTATGCATTTAATCTGGTGTCACATTTGCATTTAAACAATGAAAGGGGGAGAAGACTGCATTAGCATTCTGTTCCAGTTTTACTTAATTGATTGCTTGTAATTATGTTTGTGTAATTTTGTAATCAATTGATTGCTTTTTTGAAGCAACGTTTCGGATAATCCGCTTATTTTTCTGTAATCGATTATCGGAAATCAATTACTTTGCTAAAAAGTCTTGATGGGCAAAGCGTTCGTGACTGTGTGTTTGTATCAAATTGTTCCACTCAATGGTGCGGAACGATGATGTGCCTAATGCTGTCCGCACAATGATGTGGACAGCATTAGGTGTTCTGCTAGTTTTTTAATTGAACTGGCCTTGCTGTGACACCACACCAGAAACTGCATCTGATATTCCAAAGAAAGCACCTACAGACAATTTTTTCAACTTTTCAGTGGTCTTACCTGCACCACCTTTTCACAGAATCAGAAATGAGGTGCCATGTTTATTCATAAAGGCTGTAAGAACTGGCGATGACACATTGTTTAGCTATGAGTTGGTGTGCAAGGGTCAAATGGTATAATGCCACCCTAGCTCTTAATTAAGAGTGCTCATGTCTTCACGAGAAAACTTTGCAAAACCAGTGACGACAACTTTGAAATACAACTCTCATTGTAGGTTAACTTGTGAAAGAATTTGATGCGGATCGCAACCTAGTTTATTGCTGTTTGAGTGATTGTGTGTTATGGCAGTGAAGTTGATAGAAAAGTACTGCAGTAGTAATTAATTATGGTACTGGAGTTATACAGTTACTTTTCTGGGGTTTTGATTGACTGTTGTAATCGGTTACATTTCAGACAGAGTAATTGTAACTGGTTACTTATTTTCTGTAACGTGTACAAGACTATTGTGGTCCCTCGAGATTTCTTGTTTTTCTTGGCCAACCCTCAACTGAAATGGTTTCATTAACATGTTACAGAGAACAAGCTGTGCGCTTATCACTTGCAGTTATTCTTTGTTTTTCTTACTCTTATATTTATTACTCACCCCCCGTGTGCAGGGCTTTTCGATGGCCACCCGGCTAATTACCTGTTCATGCTGCTCTTCAACTGGGTCTGCATCGTGGTATCCTTTCATGTCCTGTCACTGCAGTGGCATGGGGTGCCTCACCAGAGGTGTAGCATGTTTTGTAACTAGGTCGTCTGCATTCCGGTTTTAAGTGAAAAACGTTGATAAACATGTCCATACAACATACGTATACCTGGCATCTGGCAAAACCAAAAAGCACTGACGTCTGGGTATGCTGATGCTAGCGAAATATTGCTTTCACCAACAATCTTTCCTGCTCTTATGTCCTTTTTGAAAATAGAGACATGCTGAGGAAGTTGATAACAGTACCGCTTATATTTTAAGCATTCATTGACAAGAATTGCACTGCCTAATAGCACAGCTGGAATAGGCAAGCACCTCAATGGGCGGCCAACTTCACTCTGGGACGTTTTTTGTCATGAGTGTAAGGCTTTACTAGTAGATACTTGAAGCATCTTTTTTATCGATCTGTGCAAAGAAAGCTGTAATTCAGTGAAACAAATGGTAAAAAAGGATTAGATAGCAACTGTGGTGTTAAGTTCAACATGCTTTGTTATTGTCTTGAACAAGCCTCTCCATAGTGAGCCTCCACCCATCTTGGTTTTCTTCAGAATCTTGCCAATACTGTGAAGCATTGATGTGTAGTTATGCTTTTTCTTAAAGGTGCTTGTGCTATTGGAGAGGAGCCAAAAACCAGGGGTGAACGTTCAGGCTGCAGACTTTTGTGAAAATGAATTAGTGAAATGGATGGTAATTTAGCACACTGTTTATGTTGTAAAGTTATTGTCAGGGTAGGGTATGTTTAGACGGTGTGAATCTTGGATGATATTGGCCTAGCCATACAGGCTTTCATTGCTTTAAGTGGCTGCAGAAAGATGTTCACTATTTTGTTGGGCAGTGTGTTTTCAGGTTTACAAAAATTGCTTGCCAGTAACACTTTTGAAATTTGCACCTGTATGTTCACTCCAGCGAAACTGTTTATAGTCAGTGGCAAGTCAACTGGCAAGTTGCATAGCTCTTTAGCGATCAGTTCTGGCTTCTTTTGCTCGCTTTATATAGGACAGTGGTAGACATTAATGGGCTCGTAGATATAAAGGGCTCGGTTCGCTATCATAATGTCTGTCAACGTTTGCATTTGTGCTCAAGCGGCTGTTATACTTTGTGTGTACATATACCGTATTTACTCGCATAATGCTCCCACTTTTTTTCACGGTAAATGGATGCTAAGTTTGGGGGTGCGATAATTATGTGGGGAAAAGTTTCGAGCAAATGTTTTAGAGCGCTAAAAGTAAATTTAAATAGGTGCGAATCGGAATTCTTAGGTCAGCTATTTTAGAACATTACTTTTAAATAAACTTACCTTGTTATAAAAGTACAGGGTCGCCAAAAGCACAAATTGCTAAAGCACTTTATTTACCGCACGCAGCCTCATCATCACTCCCCGTGTTCTGTGCTATAGCAGACCGTACAGTTCTACTCCAGATCAGAGACTTGATCCGTATCGGCATTGCAATCGCCGTCTCCAGTAGTGCACTATGCAGAACTTGTTGGCGTCGAAGTGCCTGCTAGCAGCGCGGTTGCTGTGCTGTAGCCCGTACTAAAAAGCTTTCAGCTTAAAAGCTGCTGTATAACTTGCGTATCGCCCCACCGCGATGCAGCACCAGGAACAGGGTAGACGGTGGAACAAAGCAAGTAACAGGGACGGAACGAAGGAACAATGACAGCAAGACGCGTAGACACCGTGCAAAATGGCGACGACTACAAGTATCATGGGAAAAAAAAAAAGACTAGCATAACTGATGATGATGAGCTACCTGAGCTCGCTATCGCCGCCTGGTAGCGCATGCACACAATGAGGCCAGCTAGGTTCAGTAGCACTCCGAAGATGGCGCTTGTTACTATTAGCAGACGACTCTCGTGGTGGTAATATTGGTGGTGCGATGACTATGCGAGGAAAAATAAATTCCGATTTTTGACGCCCAATGCTAGGAGTGCGAGTATTATGCGAGCAAATACAGTAGTCTACATTAACCAAAATTGGGCGAACATAAAATGTTCAAGCATGCTGGCACAAAGGAACAGTGTAATATATCAGTGTGCATACTTTGCATTAAAACATAAGGGTAATATTTCGTCCCTGCTTGTCAATTTGCTGCCTGGATAGCTTGTTGTTCTTAAAATTGCACCCACATGCATTGTGCTCGTTTTGGCCTATTGTTGGTAAGACCTTGACTCAGGGGCCCAGATCGTCGCCCTCTTGTCAGACCTCATGGTAAGTTGTTCACACAGATTGTCTTCGAGCAGTCGACAAAATTTAGAGGCTTGGGGCTGGGAAAAGGGAAATGCCAGATCCTTAAAGGGGGTGTGGCTTTCCACAAGCATCTTTCAATATCTTAATATGTGAGCGTAGGAAGTTTAGTGAGTGTAGCAGTAGTGTTGTAAATTTGTGACTTCTCCCATAAAATTTCACTGTCTTACTCAGACATTGTTTTATACTTTTTTTTCGATGCATCTCATGAAAAGCCTGACATGTTCAAAATTTGAGAAGGCGACTGGATCAATATTTAATGTGTTCCCTCAGGCATGTTGCAGGTCAAGACGGACTTAATTTTAAAACATAAAAAAAAAGTTGTTTTTGTATTTTTGAATTGCAGTGTTTCTTTACATGCCTAGACTGAGATGCTATTTTGAAAGAGGAAATTTGAGACTAAGAGATTAGAAGAACATCTTCTAGGCTGCATGTACCTAGTAGTGCAGCATTGCTAATGAGTTCAAAATAGATGAAATGGTCGTGATGAAATCGGCTTCATGATGACAGAAATCTCAAGCACCCCTCTAGTGCACTGCACAGTTAAAGTTGCTTTAGCTTATTGGCCAAAAATCTCTTTACCACTTTTATCCTCTAGAGAAAAATATTGTGTATCTTGTTTAAGCTCACTTAATATGGAGAGTGTACTGGAGTACATGTCACACATGAAGCCATTCGCTAATTGATCATTGCTTTTGCCAGTCTGGAAGGATACCATCGCACAAAGTTTTCACTAGAACTGGTCCTTATTTCATCTTATGTTGGCATTCCTTACCCCACGAAACTCAGAGGTGCAAATAAATTTCCATGAGCTGAAGAGAGTTCTTTAGTTTATCTCAAGGGGGCCCCACTGTACGTTTCCAGCTTTGCCGTTTCCAGCAATCGATCTTTTTGTGGCAAAGCTTGTGAAAGTGACTGTGAAAAGACCTGACACTGCTTTGGTGTCTCCTTTAGCTCCTCATGGACCCTATGGTGCTGAGCGTCCTCTACGTCTGGTGTCAACTCAACAAGGATGTCATCGTGTCCTTCTGGTTTGGCACGCAGTTCAAGGTGAGTGGAAGTCATAGCGTCTGTCCTGTTTGTATGCCTAATGAAAGGACAGCCGCCTACTTTCAGCCTTGGATGAAATGAATCTAACGATACGTGTCTGGACCTTTGTCCCGTCAGTGGTTCCAAATGGAGAATGTTGCATTTCAGGTGTCCACAGAGCAAGTGGGACAAATGCTGCACCTTTCCTTTCCTCTAAATCAATTATTATTATATTTTTATTATTCTCAGCAGCATCAGTAGCTGGTTAGTAGCTGATTGAATGCTGTCTTGTGGGCCTTGTTAGGCCTCTGCACAACCTTCATTTAAGGAATGTTGCAGTCAAAACGCTACTTTTACCTCAATATTCAAGCCACGAACTTCAGCTGTCATGGCTGTACAGTATACTTGTGTAATAAAGTAATACTGTTAGAGTAGTGCTAACAACCGTGTTTGACTCCTTAATAAATCGGTTGTGAGTGTCATCTCTGAATTTCTGGCAATGTTTCATAAGCGACCAAATTTTCTCCTCCATTGCCATGCTACCCTTACTGTTGTTGCTGCAAAATGTATTATATATTGGGACCAACAATGGCAGACTCCTGCACTGCGCAGCTACGGTGGTTAGCCCCCATAGCCACCGTAGTGCAGCCGGCAGTTATATTACTGTACATTGCTGTGTACATGTCTGAAAAAGAAAAGTGTGAAATTGAAGGCCTACCTATGCACAGAGCTGACGTTTTTGTTGGGTATAAGGTAGCATTGGCTGAAACGGGAATATTGTGTCATGCCTGTTCTTGGCATGATGTACGGAGCTTCATTGTAAGACTTTCAGTGAAGCTTCATTGTAAGACCTTAATTTGTATGCAGATCAGTTCTTTTGCCAAAAATTGAATTGGCATGCCATTTTTACAGTTTGCATATGCTTACAGCTAACTTTCTCCCAGTCAATACAATCGAATCCGGGTGCGTTAAATTTAAAGCAGATCATGAAATAGTTAGATATATAATAATAATATATGACATATAAAAATGGCAGCACATAAGCTTATTTGTAACATAGAAGCAAGAACATGTTTCATTCAAGGCCAAGGAAGCCCCACTTTCAGCGCCAAAACCTTGTTATCCCATTACCTGAAGCCACTGTAGGAGTGCTTCTGATCTACTGCCACTGCTTATCATAGGAAGTGTAGTCCTCTTACCAGTACTTTGTAAACAAAACATGCACATTAAAATTAGTGTGCAACTGGTCTCTGCATCTTCTTTTGGCATCGAAGCATGCCATCCGAGTGCCACCAATAGGCTTCACTAAAGTGGGTTGGTGTCTGTGGCAATTAGCACAAGCATACCGCCCGTCATTTGCATTCACAGTGCTAGTGCTGCCCGCAGGTACCTAAGGCTGCTGAGCTATCAGTCTTTACATCGGGGATATAATTGAAGAGTGCTGTTTGTATGAGCACTACGTGTCGAGGCATGGCACAGTAAAGCCTCAGTTGATGAAGTTCAGTGAAGCGAATATTTCAGAATAGCAAACATTTAAACAATCCCCGGTAATTTTCCTCTGCTTCTATGCAAGAGTATTTCAGTTCAATCAATTTCAGAATAGAAAAATTTCAGTTGAATGAAAGCTGACTAAGGCTTACCATCATTCAACCATCATTTGCCGTCAGTTCAACTATGCTTTGCACGCTAGAGTGCTGGAGTGGTAACGCTGTCGTTAGGAATTGCTGGCCGAAGTCTGGCCTTATGGTCAAAGTGTGTAAAAGGGGAACTCTGTGACGAGGTTATCCACTCTGGGATGTGAGCAGAGATCTGTCACCAGCTAACTGTCGACAGTCACACTTTGTTTGGAGACTATGTGCTGTGTGACAGCAAGCTCATTGCATATGATAAACAAATACTTCTGGTAACTGTGTCCAGTGTTTGTCTTGAACAGTGCAGTGAACAAGAGGCAATGATGGAGCCATATTCAAACCCTGTAACTCTTAACAGAGTCTGTAGGATGCCTTGGAAAGTTGAGAGATTTGGTGTCTTGGCAACAAGTTGTGCCTGAGAATGTGCCTGAAAACAGGCTGTCTGGACACTTTCTTACTTCTGATACTTTACGCTTTCAAGACTACCAGTGCGAACTAAAATTAATTTTTTTCTCGAAATGAGAAATGCAGCAATTTCACTGTTATGCACTTGGTATGGTCAATCCACTTAACTCCTTAAACTGCATTTCACAATGTTGACTCAACATACAGTAAAATCTCGGTGATACGAATCCAGTTGATACGAATTACGGGATGATACGAATTCGCGAACTTCCCCAGCCAAAGTGCATTGTGTACAGTGTGCAAAATTTCGGATGGTCCGAACACTCTCCCGCGCCACAACAGATGATACGAACTCGTGAACTGCGACCGCAACCTTGAGCACTATGCGCTGCCCGCACATCGTTGACTCCGCGATCGCCAGCCACGCTGTATGTACGCATCACGAGCAGTTTGCAGTGACGCATGTTCCGCACCCCAAAAAGATTTCAGCAGCGCGTAGCCCACAAACCACAGACGTCTCAACCGCAGTAGCTGGCGGCGGCGTATGTGGCGGGTGCGCACGGACCAGACATCGCTGGCTGCGCGATAGTGATTTGCAAACAGTTTGCGGCGCCGCACGGCCCGCAAGTCGCCATCCCCATTCATTCAGTATGTGCCGCGAGAAGTACGTGGAGGCAGGCAGACCACATATCGCTGGCATCACAATCGTTTTTCCTGCCACGGAAGGTTTGCGGCGGTGCGTGGCCATGAATAGTAGTTGGCGGCGGGCACGCACGGGCCGCACATCGTAGACTTTGCGACCGCTAGCCGCATTGTACACATTGCGAGCAGTCTGCGGCACCACGCGGCTGGCATGTCGCCATCTCTTGTCATGCTGTACGCGCCGCGAGAAGTCCGTGGAAGCACGCGACCCACGCCTCGCTGACATCATGATCGACTGTCGCGCTGTGTGCACCGCGAGTGGCGAGCTGTGACCGTGCGACCGTAATAAACCTTCTTGGACATAAACAGGTAGTATGCGCGACTGCCTTTCTTATGCTTCTGCATACTTATTTTCGTTTGTTTTGATGATACGAATACTCGGATGATAACAAATTTTTTCACGACCCCGTGAGATTCGTATCACCGAGGTTCTACTGTATATTGCACTTTATGCTGCTCTGTATTCTAGTAAATATCCAGTTTAGTGACCTTTCAAATGAACTATTTCTTTGGGAGGCTTGATGTCCACTCAAATGAGAGCTCACTGTATACAGAATGACCAGTGAAATCATAGAGTTTTCAAGGGTATAAACCTGTGCGTTTCATATAGCTAGTAGCGCTTTGGTGTCGCTGTGTTTTATATACCCAGGCTTGGCTGTGGTGCGAGAACTGACTTTGGTTGCATGCAGTTTTTATTTTCGGTAGCCACTGGAATGTGTGCTAGAGTCAAAAATTATGTAAGCTTTGACCTCCATTTGCCCCTGACTGCTGGTCCTGCACTTGTGTCATTACATCCTTGTTGCTTTCAGCTACGCGTGTGCCGCAACACCATCCGTTAGAAACAGCATAGTAACTGTGTGCGGCAGTGGCGTGGCATGGGTGTATGCATCTTTGCAGTCAACATTTGTCTTGCCGAGAGTTGAAAAGGAGATTTCTTTTTTTAGTGTCTGTGCATCTTCACATTTTTTTTTAATGCATGTTTGGGACAGGAAGAGATGGCAGTGAGCAGAGGTGAGGTATTTCAGCAACTTGTGAAGGCTATATATATTTATTGAGTTTAAAGAGGGTTAGAAATTTCTGTTCCACATTGCAATTTTTTTGCCTTATCTTTTTTATAGCTTGAATTCTCTGTGAGGATGGCTTTATTCATATTCACAAACAGATATCATGCAAGACAAAGGTGGAAGGTGCTTGTGGTGGGCCCTTGCCTTTTATCCTTGTCCATGCTGTTTCTTTTTCCTCTGGGAATGTGTTCTTTTGTCTTGCACTGTAATGCTTCTTTGCTATGCTTTGCTACAGAGCTTTGCTAGTACCTCTACTTGTGGGCAAGAATGTGAGCAAAAATAAAATGCATGTGTTGACAGGCAAATCGCATATACCATTGCCTTCATGGAATTGCTGCCAATTTATGTTCCATGTTTAAGAACACACTTGTCGTGTAAGCGTTAAAAGTGAGGTTTCAAGGGAGAATCAGTTCTTTTCCTTTCCACATTTGATGATGTCTGGTGAATTGACTTTTTTCTTGTTGCAGGCCATCTACCTTCCCTGGGTTCTGCTCGCATTCAACATGATCATCAGTGGCGGGTGAGATTCACACTCATGCGCTCTTTTTGGCCTCCAAAAGCAGGAATGTGATATTGTTAGCATCTTGTGCCTCCGTAGTGGGATGTGATATGAGTCATGTGCCTGACCCGGTGTTCAGCCAATGGCAACTTCATTGCTACAAGTTTCAGCTCATTAGTCAACACTAGTTTAGTCCCACTAAATCCTCAGACATCATCAACATGCAAGCTGCAGGGCATGCAGGGAAGCTTTCAAACATGGCCACATTAATTATCGCCCGTGGTGATGCTAGACCTCTGCCTGCAATGCGGGCAAAAGCTGGCTTCTTTTATTATTATTATTTTTTTTTTTGCTTCGTTCTTTGTTTGACAGAGGTTTAAGTTGTTGACAGTAAAACAAGTCACGAGCAGTTTGGTCCAACACTCTTCTTGCCAAGCATTTCGGCTGAGAAGAGCCAAGCACTGGGTTTGGGGAAATCTCATACCCGTTGGAAAACTGATCGATACCTGACGGGGTTGAACCTAGCACCTCCCGAGTGCAAGGCTGATGCTCTGCCCAAGGCCACTGCTTCATTTAAGAGGGTCGCCTCCTACTAAGTGGGCAGTTTTCCCAGAACTGGCTGAATTATCAATAAAACAACTATTAAAATCATCTGAAGAAAGTAAGAAGAAAAAAAAGAGCTTTGCAGAGCCTGCACTGGAGTAATGCGAATTAAATTTCCTTTAATTTTTATATATATTTTTTTATTTGTATGTTAGGCAAGGAGAATTTAGACTCATTTGCCGGAAGTCTGCTTAGAGTAATGGTAGTTAGCACGCTCGGCTGGGACACGGAAAGATGGGGGTATGAGTCCTAGCATGGGCACAGTATTCTTTTTTTTCTTGTTAAATGAGCTCAAGAGGAGACACTAGGGGTGTACACTCTGTCCACATCTCCTGGTGGCAGGCCCTGTACATTCCACTCACGAGGCAACAAAGGCTTGCGCCTTAGAAAAGAATATGAAATTCAAAAATGCGTTGGTAAGTCATTAAGAACCTAAGCGAACTGCTACAATGCCTGCTTGTGTATCCCTGTCAAGTCACAAAATGCAAGTGCCATAGATTATTTTTTTTCTTATTACTACTAATTTACAAGTTTGAAGGAGTATTCTCTCGACGTATGCATGCAGTGTGAGAGGACTGTTTTGTACAGGGTGTTCCCTCTGCCTTTTGCAGGGGCCTGTATGAGCTGATTGGCATCCTGGTGGGCCACCTCTACTTTTTCCTCATGTTCAAGTACCCACAGGAGTTCGGTGGACGCAACCTCCTCCAGGTGCCCTCCATCCTGTGAGTTACTGGTTAACATTGCGAAGCAGTGTCACGAGGTGGGGGGATGCCATTGTGGATTGCCATAGTTTCTTTTGCTCTTCAGCACCTGCTCACTTCAGCCCCTGCACCTGGCCCATATGTGAAAGTCACGGGTGAAATACTTGTCCACCTGTTTTGAAGCAGGAAATAGAGAGTTTGCCACAAGGCATTGTCATCGTTCTGGCGCTTTAAGCTTCATCCGAAAGACTGGGCATGGAAGGAACAGACACCCGTAATTGTCTACAAATTAAATTGTACCTGCTGTTCTGCCAGTTACTGTATACTCGAATGTAATTCGACCGTGAATGTAGTGCAAGGGACGACTTTGCATATTGTCCAATGAGAAAAAATAAAATGAAGAATGGTAACTCGACATAAGTGCTTGAAAAAGTACCTTTAATAGACATTGTGGCCCTTGCAACCTCATCAAAAGCCCTCATTCGTCATCGGAGGAAGAGGCCGTGTTCTCGGAAACTGAGTCTTCTTTTTCACTATCGTCCTCCCGGGTGATGTTGTCAGAAGCCTTTGCGGTCAGGCTCACATTTAAAAATTGTTAACACGTTACAGTTAACGTCTAGCCATCGAACTGCCGCATAATTTCTCATTTCTTCTATCAGAATAGCTTTTCTTCGGAGCGAGCGTCGTACTGTGCACGGCGCGTTGCCATCATGTGAAATGCGATAACGGAAATAAATGCACTAATCCACTGCGACAAGCGCTGGGTAAAGGTGACAACATGATCCCTGAGCCTGCGAGTAAAAAGGGCAACTTTTTGACCTTGGATGGATTGGGATTTGGCTGATTTGGCTTTCCTCATACCCAAGTTGCCAACATAACATTGTAAAACCGCGGAGACAAAAACCGAGTGGTGATAGATTCAATATAGCTGCACTCTGGCGTTGCTTCAGGCCAACCAAATCACACTATTCGATTATAATGCGAGGGTAAATTTTGAGGGCCAAAAACCTTGAAAAAAACTCTTGTTACATGCGAGTAAATATGGCACATCAATGAAATTATTTGTGCAGATGAAGGCTTTATCAGAGCAAAAATAATGGTGTCGGAAATTTAATCGGAGAACATTGTGGTTGGAGAGCATTTTGAGAATGTGGACCATTGCATTGTCTTGGGCTTGCTAAGATTGTTGACCTTGAGCCCAACCCTTTTATGTGAAGATTCAGAATCCAGGTACGTACAAAGCACCCCTGCAGAGTTGACTGACCCCAAGGTGCCTTTTTATTACCGTACACCCACGGCTTTCACTGTATTGTTAAGTCTCTCCTCCGCCACACTGCAATGACCTATTGTTCGATCCCCTAATCCCTACTAAGTAGCGTTTGTTGAAAAATCTGATGATGGTTCCACGGCTACTTTGCTTTTATGCGGTCTTCTGGTTTATAAAAATATTGTTTCAGGTACAAATGACATACATCAAAGATACATCAAACCCGAATATATCGAACTGTGAATATTCTCATAAAAATTGCATGTAAAGTAAAGCAGTGCTGGTCGTGTGTCGAGAACATCACGGTGTGTCTCTTGGCATTAGCGCTAGTGGTAGGGTGAAAGGGGGGGGGGTTCACACTTGGCAGAAGGCCTTGAGAGGAGTGCTTGTGGTGGCTTGCTCGGCTGGTCGTTCATTTTATCATGCAGCGTTTGGGGTGGGTGCCATCCATCCTCGACCACAACATCATTGGAACCATGATGGACGGCCATTCTTCTACAGATCATTGGAACGTGTGATAGCAGCAAGGGCCTTTTGAAGCGAACGATGCTAAGAGCCAGCATCATGACTGCGGCTGACCGCACGCTTTCTTTGATGATTGATGGCTGGGATGGACGTTTCACTTGTAAAAAAAAAAAGAGAGAGAGAGAATCCCAACTTTTCTGCGTACTGAACCCTCCCCTCAAACTCATGTCGATTTTTCTGAAAAAAAAGTGGGATCATTACGCGAATAAATACAGTATTTCCGGTTAGTGCTTTGTCATTCCAACTAGCCAGTTATGTGATGACGTGATGCGTGCTGAAACTTCTGCACCACAGGTTTTGTATGCACATTACGGTTGGCGCGGCGGTACGCCCATGTCATCACCATTTTGTTTCCCTTGCAAGATCACAGACTGCCGGCAAAATTGTTACTTAAAAGGGCAGATGTGAAATGTCGTGTGTCAGGGCTGAAGTTTTAGTTTTCATCCCATTGTCAAGGTGGCTGCTGGTACATGCATGCGATGCGTGAGAACCTCGTTAAATCGAAAGTGCGGCATAAAATTGCCTCATTAAATCCCGAAAAAAAAATACATGATTTTCAATTGGGAAGAGATCGGGGAAAAAAAATGAATTTGTTACATCGCGAATTTTGGTATGTTGAGGTTGATTACATCGAGGTTCGACTGTATCTAATTAAGTGCCTTTGGGCATCTATCTGTTGGTGGCGCTGACGCTGTGAAACTGCGCGACAAAGTGAACGTCGAGTCCGCTTCAAAATGACCATGGTCTAGCCTGTTTCTTTAGCATGGTCGCATTAAGAGCCCTGTTCACCAAAAAATCTGGCTTTGGCATTGCGGGTGGAAAATCAGAGGCATAGCTCTGGCAAGTGGTGTGGTTTTCAGCTGATGTGGTCATATGCTGATTCCTCATGGGCTTGTGTCACGTCTCATGACCACTTGACGTGGCAGGTCTGGCACGACCTGCCAGCTTGGGCTACGCATTTCAGATGGGTTCCCGAAGGGAAGCTATCCTCCAGGACCCTTGCATTTAGAGTTCAGACACGGCTGCCCTTATGTCACACAGCATGTTCATATGGCTTTGTTAAGCGGGGCTTCATATCTGTCAGGTGGTCTTTCACGTAATCTGGTAGCTTACTACTATATGCTCATAATTAAGTTTGAAATAATAGAGGCACAGGTAAAGAGTTAAGTGGTTGAGTTACAAGGTGCTTGTGTTGGAACGAGGGTCAGCAAGGGGAGTTGCAGGCAGAAGCCGTTAATGCTGTCACATCATGCCCTCAAAGGTGGAGGTTAAGGGAAGATGCTACGCGTAAAAAAAGTTTTTTCTTTAATATTGATGCTAGGTGAATGAAAATTGCACCACTTATAAAGATTGATCGATCTCTTCTTTCCAAATATGCTTTTAATTTTAAATTAGCTTGATGCCTTCATATTCTAAATGCCATGCATAAGAGAAAAACAATGATGTTTTGTCTCCCAAATTTTCGACACTGCACTACTGTCACGTGGGGAGGCTGCATTTTGTGTGCCAGTTGTAATGTGGTGAAACCAGCCTGGCTGAATGAACCCCTGCAGTGGCCCTCGCGTAGGGTGCAGATGTAAACTGTATCCTACTATTAATTGTGCTAATATTGTGCCTAATATGTAGCGGTAACAGAATTAGACCATTTAAGACAGATCGGAAGACATTAGCAGCGCTAGCTCTCAGGGTTTGATCTTGGCCGCGGAGCAGTACGCGCACCCTGATTCGGATGCCTGGTGCAAGATGCTAATGGTCAGCATACTCACGGCGAGTGGTATGCTGCTGTTGTGCCAGCGAGTAGTTAGCGCATCGCTGCACTAAGTATGACAGTAGCTTGGAGGTGTATTAATGCTTAGAGAAGCTAATATGGGGGTTGCCGCGTTTTATATATATCAAATGAGCGATACTATATGGAAGTATTTTGCAATCCCCTTCGAGTTTGATATATTTGGGTTTTGACTTTATTTGCCATCATTTAATGCTAACTTTTCTGCGCAGCCTGACATGCTATCCCCTTTATTAGCATCTATTTTTAAAGCTGAGAGTCGGTTCCAACCATTACGGCAAACTTTTTCTACCATGCAGGTACCGGTACTTTCCTGATAGAGTTGGTGGTGTGAGCGGCTTCGGCCAGGCACCAGCACCGAGGAGACCAGCGGACGGTGGCAACAATGACCCCAATGCTGGCGGCGGGTGGCACAACTGGGGCAGGGGTCGAGTGCTTGGGAACTAGGGTGTGGACAACCTCACGCTCCGGCCACTTCTGTTTCTGGGCCACCAAGAGCAGGCACCACAACTTTGCAAGGGGACACAGGGGCATGGCCGCCAGACAGAAAGAAGCCAAGTGCTCGGCGTTACATCATTCCTTCACTGTCGTCATGTGTCCCCTTCCCCTAACCCTTACTTTCCTTCAATATGCTGGGCTTGGCCCAGTGAGAAAATTAGCTTTAGCAAAGCATAATGCAAAGCGGAAGATATGAGACAAAGAAGCACACACTTTTGTGAGGACTTTGGCCGTTATTTTTATCATTTGCAAGGGTGTTCCAGAGTGCTTCCCAGCCTGTTCAGTTTTATTTTTCTCTGTGGTTGTTTTGTATTTCTTGTGGACGTTCATTTGTCTAAATTGGACAGATGCTTTTTGTGTTATGGTTTAATGGAAGTCACTTTCTTTAGTTAGATTTGCTGCCATTGCAAAATTTAATGGTTACTTGGTCTGTTTTAAACTCTCAGGCCCTGAATGAATAAAGACATGGCATTCGTGCAGAGTTGGTGTGCATTTCAGTGAGCTTTGTGGATCGTGCTTGTAGGTTATGCTGTGGACCATGTACAGTGGCACCATAAGTTGCGTAACTTAATTTTATTGTGTACCGAAGCGACTGCATGAGGATGTGTTTTTTGAGAACCAAATTTGTTTTTGATCTTTTTCTACAGGCTAATTCAGGAGTGGTGAATTTTTTGAAAATATTCTGCTTAAATTAGCTCTCAGTGTGTAGTTATTTTCTGCAAGCAGCGGCAGTACTAATGTATTTTTCCTGGCATGGAGCCACTCATCCCTTATGCCTGAACTGATCTGAGAGTGCAAGGAAGCACGGATATGTTGCAACTGGGTCAAAATAAAATAATTTGTATGTCTGTGCATGGATGCTGGCTATAATGCGTGGTGCAGATGCTGACAGTGTTGAAATGCTGTTGATTGGATGAGAGAGAGAGAGAGGGTGAAGTGATGGTGGAAGGCTGTCACTGATCATAGGCTTAGTCCGTTTTTGCATTTAGCAAATAAAAACAATTCAAATCTGGTTTATTTTAGGCGAAACTTGTTGCATGACTTAAATGTACATATTTTTCATCAGGCAAGAGCATGATGACTGATGTAAGGAATGGCATACCTCTAGAATAGATAAGATAATAGTATAATTTGTAATTGCGATAGACCTGTATAGATAGCTGATTTGTCTTCATAAGTCAAATCTCGATATAACGAATCCCGCGGGACCGCGAAAAATCATTCGTTATTTTGAAATATCGTTGTAATGAAAAATCTGCGATTATAAGCCAGTGGTCAAACCTAGGTATGAAAATGACGTACCTTGGCAGTAGGCACGTGTGTAGACAAGCAAAACCTCAAGTGAAAAGGTTGCACTAACTCCAAAGCTGATTTATTTGAAGAAATTCATTATTTTCTTCTGCCGCGTGCAGCAAACACGACCGCGCACTAAATTACACCACTACAGCACATACACCTTCCGCTTTTCGGAACACCTCATCGCGTGCGTGATTGCACCGAGCGATGAAAGTACAGACTTTGTCCATGTGCAAAAAAAAAAAAAAAAAACACATCGGAGTTTTTTATGACTCCATCTTTAATGCTCCCTGAACTTTGAAAATCTTGTCTCGGTCTTTTATAATGATCGCGGCAGTCGACGGGGCAATGCTAGCTGTCTGTAGAGGCCGAATCGCTTTTTCCCTGCGTCGATTTCTTGCAGTGAAAGCAGCTGCGTTCATATCTTCTTGGCACTTCGCTGGCTAATATCATCGCCAATCTCGCACAAACTTCGCAATAAGATAATCAGCGGCAAAAAAAAAAAAAAATACCGTCCCGCATGCGCGAACGCACGAACGACCGAGTCGCGTACGGCACACAACAAAGGAAGAAAAAAAACGCAGGCAGCTAGGCCTGCTGGCTACTGTGTAATAAACCATAGCTTCATGGTGGCGCTAGGAGCTGGTCCTAGATGTCCTGATGATGATAGCTACAGCCCACGGACCAAACACACAGAAACGGCGGTTTCTGTTTCGTTTCACGCGAGAGTTGCAAGCTGCGGTGCTGTTAATTTTAGCCAAATTCGTAATACTGATGTTCCAAAATTATCGAACAAGAAATAAAATACGTTCGTAATTCTGAAATAGTTTTACATTGAAAACATGGCAAATCTGCCGGGGATTCTTAAAGAATTCGTTAATTTGAAAAGTTCGTTAATGTGGTGTTCGTAGTAACGAGATTTCACGTATTTCTATTTCTGTCTTCGTGGCATCAATGCATAGCGTTCACGGTAAGACCTCGAAAGTTGGAGGGAAGTCGGAGGGAGTGTTGCAAGTGACTAGCAGCCATCCCACCGATATGCCAACAGCTGTTGCAAGCGGCTCGCGAGCCACAAGGGTAGTGTTGGCCTGGCGGCTCGGGTTACCGCGGAAGCAGTAGCCGGTCCCAGAAAAAGACCCAAGTGTCATCAACAAAAACATTTAATGTTGCATCTTGCAAAACAGTTCGAGAAGCAGGCCTATGAAAGGGGACACGAACACACAGCAGGTGTTCGGCGGCTTCTCATCGTTGGCGGGACCGACCTCCGTCATCTACTCATTTCACCACCGATTCTTCGCCATTACGATCCCTCCTGCTCCTACTGAGGTGCACAGTGCACACTGACATCAGCGGCATCGGCCTCAATTTCTTGCTCACCGCAAACCGGCTTTTCCGAATACGTTGTTTCTACCCTATGCGGGCTCTAACCAAAGCTGTTTTACGCCGTCACTGAAAAGGAGTGTCTTGCAATCATATGGGCGTTAAAGAAGTTCATCCCCTACGTATATGGCCGCCACTTGAACGCCATCACTGATCACCATGTCCTCTGCTGGTTGACTACTCTACGGACCTTTACATCAGACATTTCAATGCTGAGGCCTTGTCGTGCTTGCCGCTGCCCTCTCCTGCACACTCTGCGCCGATATCCGAATCTGCTATTGGCTCAATGCCGGGATCCCCGGATTTCTCTCCTCGACGCCCTCAACGCGTCCTGCGACTTTGTTCCCGCGACCCCTTCGTTGGCTTCATGAGGACGATACTAGCGGGATTCCGCGAGAGAGAGTAGAACATTTTATTTACACCTGCGGGTGAAGGAGGTCCGACTCTTCGTCGCTTGGGTGGATGGCAGGGGCCCCGCCTTAGACGCAGGCCGGCAGACGTAGGCGGGCGGCGTCCCAGGCCAGCTGGATGGCGGCTAGCTATAGAGCCCAGGGTCCGAGCAGCGCAGCATGTTTCCTCAGAGTTGCGGCGTCAGATTTAGGCCCCTCCCGGGAGAAAAGGGACATTTCCAGATACGTTGCAGATGGTGAGCATATGGCTTACCAGGAGCATGTGTGGGAATGTCCCAGGCTGAAGACAAAGCCAGGCGATGGCCTGGCTGCAATGTAGGGTAGGGCTGGTGCAGCAGCCTCCTGCTTACTCAGTATAGTGCTATAGAATTTCGGTGTAAGATATGGCACACTATGCTCCCTGCTGCAAGCACCCCCCCTCCCCCTCCTTTCCGACAGCTCTGTAGTAGAGCCCTCGAGACATGGCATGGGTGGATTCGTTGTCGGGAACGCCAGTGTGCGTCGGAGTCAAAATCAACTGTACAGTTCGCGAAATTGGATATTGGTGTAATATTCGATTCTCCGAGGGGGGGGGGGATCAACCCACGACTGTAATTTCGCATGGCAGTTTTGCTGTCGCAGACCACGAAACGCGCCTTCATCTGGATGCTGGCTCAAGCTACAGCCCCTTCAATTGTCTCCGGAGGTCTAGTTTTCAGGGTGACCGCGGTGATCGGTCTACTCAACCCGCTGGTTAGCGCTGCAACCAAGGGGCTGGTCCCTCCACCATCATCTACAAAGGCTACTTCCTCAGGGGCTAAATTTCCTACTGAGCATTTGAGCTCTTTTTCCCCGACGTTCCTTATGGTGTTCGGGATGCATGTTTTTTAGAAGCGGGGGTATCCATAGCCTGTCCCATCAGTTCAGTTCAGTCGTGTCCGACTCTTCGTGACCCTATGGACTATGTCACACCACGCCCTCCGGTCCCCCACTATCTTCCTAACATCACATAACTCACATAACATCACATCTGCAGTGCCTCGAGGATGCCATCTAACCATCGCGTTCGCTGCCTACCCCTTCTCCGGCGACCCTCAACCTTTCCGAACATCAAATCTTTCTCCAGCGACCCCTCTCTTCTCATCAGATGACCAAAGTAGCTGAGCTTTAACTTTAGAATTTGACCCTCCAGTGAGCAGTCAGGGTTTATGGTTGACAATATCGACTGATTTGACCTTCTGGCAGTCCAAGGAACTCTCAAGAGTCAATTCTTCGGCGGTCAGCCTTTTTCACAGTCCAACTCTCGCATCCATACATCACAACTGGAAAGGCCATAGCACGAGTTATACGGATCTTGGTTGGCAGACAAATGGTTCTGCTCTTTACTAGGCAGTCAAGACTAACCATTGCTCTATTTCCCAGAAGCAGGCGTCTTCTAATTTCATGGCTGCAGTCTCCTTCCGAAGTAATCTTGGAGCCCAAGAACAGAAAATCTGTCACAGCTTCCACTTCTTGTCCATTGATGCTCCAGGACTTGATAGGGCAAGGCGCCATGATCTTTGTCTTTTTAATGTTCAGTTTAAGCCCAAACTTCTCACTCTCTTCTTGTACGCGCATCAGAAGTCTCGAGTTCCACTTCACTTTCTGCCATTAAAGTGGTAGCATCCGTATATCTAAGGTTGTTGATACGTTTTCCAGCAATCTTCACTCCAGCTGAAGACTCGTCCAAACCGGCCTTCCTCATGATGCGCTCTGCATATACGTTAAATAGGCAGGGCGACAGTATGCAGCCTTGCCTCACTCCGTTTTCGATCGGAAACCAATCAGTAAGACCATGCCCAGTTCTGACTGTGGCCTCTTGCCCTTCATACAGGTTTCTGAGGAGACAGATGAGGTGAATTGGAACTCCCATCTCTTGGAGAGCTTGCCGCAATCTGCTGTGATCTACGCAGTCAAACGCTTTCGCATAATCAATAAAGGAGAAATAGATGGGTTTCTGGAACTCTTGCTTTTTCCATGATCCTGCAAAGGTTGGCAATTTGGTCTCTAGTTCCTCTGCCCTTGCGAAACCCAGCTTGCACGTCCGGAAGCTCCCGATCCACATACTGCTGCAGCCTGCCTTGGAGGATTTTAAACATCACCTTGCTAGCATGCGAAATAAGCGCGATCGTGCAGTAGTTGGAACAATCTTTGGCACTGCCTTTCTTTGGATTGGGGATGTAAACTGACCTCCTCCAATCCTGTGGCCACTGCAGGGTTGTCCAAATCTTCTGACATAATGTATGCAGAATGTTAACAGCGTCATGGTTGAGGTTTTGAAGCAACTCGGCTGGAATGCCATCAATTCCGCTAGCTTTGTTCTTAGCAAGGCTGGCTAAGGCCCATTCAACTTCACTCTTCAGGATGCCCGGCTCGATATCAGTAATCACAACCGTCTTATGTTGGGTTTGCACATTCGGGTCCTTCTGGCACAGTTCTTCTGTGTATTCCTGCCACTTCTTCTTTATCTCTGAGGCTTCAGTGAGGTCCTTGCCTTGTTTGTCCTTTATCACGTCCAGCTTAGCACAGAAGCTTCCTTTGATATCTTTGTCTTATACAGAGCTCTTGTGTTCCTTAATTGGCTGTTGTCCTCAACTGCTTGGCACTATGTTCAGGAAGGCATTCTTATCTCTCCTTGCTATTTTCTGAAAATCCGCATTGAGAACCTTGTATCTTGCTCTTTCCCCCATAACTTTTGCCATCCTCCTTTCCTCAGCTATTTGCAAAGTGTCTTCAGATAACCAGTTTGCTTTCTTGCATTTCTTTTGCTTTGGAACTACCTTAGTAGCAACTTCTTGTATTATATCACGAACATCAGTCCACATCTCTTCGGGTTCTCTGTCTTCTAGATCTAATTCTTGAAATCAATTCCTCACTTCCACAGCATATTCTAATGGAATTTGATCCAGATCATACCTGAAAGGCCTCATTTTCTGCGTTTTCCTCAATCAAACCTTAATTTTGGCAACAAAGAAGCTGATGATCGGTTCCACAATCGGCCCCAGGCCTTGTTTTTACTGCTTGCATAGCACTTCTCCATCTCTGCCGACAAAGAATATAATCAATCTGATTTCTGTACAGACCGTCTGGTGAAGTCCATGTGTACAGGCGCCTCTTGTGCTGTTGAAAAAGAGTATTCGCTATGGTCAGGTTGTTTTCTTGACAAAATTCCACTAGCCTCTGCCCAGCTTCATTTGGCTCACCAAGACCGAACTTGCCTGTAATTCCGGATATTTCTTCACTCCCCACCTTAGCATTCCAGTCTCCTATGAGAAAAAGGACGTCTAATGATGGAGTGCTTTCTAAAAGGCATTGCAGGCCAGCATAAAATCTCTCAACGTCAGCTTCTTCAGCCGTAGTGGTTGGTGCATAGACTTAGATAACTGTTATGTTGTGACCTTGTATCCGAAGTGAAATCATTCGGTCGTTTTTGGGGTTGTACCCTAGCACTGCTTTGCCCATTCTTCTTTTTACTATGAGAGCGACCCCATTCCTTTTCCTGGATTCGTGCCCACAATAAAAGACATAATGGTCGCCGGAGTTAAATTCTCCCATTCCGGTCCACTTGAGCTCGCTGATACCCAAGATATCAATGTTCAATCTGTCCATTTCTCGCTTGACGACATCCAGTTTACCTTGCGTCATAGATCTTACATTCCAGGTTGCTATGGGATATATCTCCTTGCAACATCGGACTTTCCGGTCACTTCCCGACACATCCACAACTGAGCGTCCTTTCGGCTTTAGCCCAGCCGCTTCATTTGTCCTGGAGCTACTAGGAATCGCCCTTTGTTCATCCCCAGTAACATGTGGGACGCCTTCCAACCTGGGGGGCTCATCTTCCGGCGCCATACCATTAATGGTATTGTGACTGGCCATAAGGTTTTCTTAGCAGGAAATACTGGAGTGGGTTGCCATTACCTTCTCCAGCGAATCACATTTTGTCAGAACTCTCTGTCGTGACCTGTCTATCTTGGGTGGCCCTACACAGTAGAGCTCACGACTTTATCGAGTTTCGCAAGCCCCTCCGCCACGACAAGGCAGTGATCCATGAAGGGGAGCCTGTCCCATAGAGCGATGTCTATTTCAGATTTTGGCTGGGCGCCTCCGCAAGTGTCGATCCCTAGTTTTTCTAGTATGGATGTGCCTGTAGCAGTTAGGCGGAGCCGCTCTACCTGTGAAGCGCGCACCGCCTCCGCGATCTCATTCCAACTGTTATGGGTGCCCAGTTGCAGGAGCCTTGCGGTGGAAGTACAGCGCGGGAGACCAAGGGCTCTTTTGAAACTTGTGCGGATGAGGCTCTCTAATTTCTCTCATTCTGCTGCCTTAAGGGGTAAGTATGACGTTGAATAGCTGATACGACTAAGGATAAATGCCTGGTTTATGTGCAGAACATTCTTTTCCCCAAAGGGGCGATGACAGGGTCGCTCGATGTATTTAAGAAATACTGCAGGCATATTACACGCCCAAGCAGGAGAGGTCATTTACATCAGACGTCGTGTAGTTCGAAAACAATAATTTTAGACAGGGATGAACTGATATTATAAAGAATACAATGCACAGTAGAACATATGACACTTCAGTTGGGAGGCGATAAAAACGGCGAGTCAATCGGTAGGGCGTTCCAGTCTGCGATTGTTCGTGGAAAAAAAAACGAGAATTTGTACATATTAGTTCGGGCAAATATAGGTGATAAGGCAAGATTACGGTAAGAGAGTCTGGAGGAATCTTATTTTCAAGTAGGTTTCAGGTTTAATGCCAAGTGTGGAAAAATATAACGATTGAAGGAAGGCTAGACGGGCTTTCTTTCAGTTAGTGGATCAAGGCCGGCAAGAAGAATCGTAGATGAAGGTGAGCCACGGCATCTGTATCGATTAAAAATAAAACGGGCTGCTGAGCGTTGAATATAGTTTCAAGTTTTTGGGTGACATTTGATGTATAAGGGTCTCATGCCACACAGGCACAGGTCAATGTGCTTTGTCCATTTTTGTCTGGAAGTAATCGTTACGTCTGAGTATTTATATTCACTTACCTGCCTGACTAGGTGTCTGTTACACTGAAATTCAAGTTTATTAATTTTATTTGTAATGCTAAGTACAACAGTTTTCTCAAAGTTAATGGCCATCTTCCATTCATTGCACCATCGTTCCAAAAATTGCAAATTTTCGTTTAGAGTTATTTGATCATGAACGAATTTAATATCTCTTAAAATTATACAGTCATTAGCAAATAATCTAATCAAAACTTGGTTTTCCAGTGCTTCGACCAGATCATTTATATAAAGATTAAAGGGACACTGCAGTGGTTTTCAAATGTACAAATACTATAGGCTTTTGAAGTAGATTATTTGTTGATCATGCCTGTGAAGTTATTTTTCGATTATTCATAAAACACCTGCGCAATCGTCGACTAAAAGCTCGCAATTCAAATTTCCCGCGCCCCGCGCGACTGCGACAGAGGAGGAAAGCGGAGGGAGAAACCTTGCTTATCCGTCCATCGTGACGTCACCGTGAGGAGCCGGAGGCATTCCGAGAGTTCCACGCCGACCAAGCTGGAGAGCGGACGTGCAATCGATGGGCTTCATCGACCACGAACGCTTGCTCTCTATTTCGGCCACTGGATTTCGGAAATTTTCTGGGATTCGACTCTATTCAGGAAGCGCTCACCGCGGATTATCAAGACTCCAAGGTGGGCCGATTCTTTCGCACATTTTTGAGGCTTTGAAGAACTTCGCAAGCCACGGGGGACACTAGGCCTAGTTAGGCCTAGGCAAACAAAGGCACCCCCGGCCGTTTAGAATTTCGACGAAAATGATGGAAACCGAGGAGGGAACGAGCATAGACCCTGCGGAGCTGAAAGAACCTGGCCAGTGGTTTATTGCCAAGAAAAGAGGAAAGGCGGTGCCACTTGAGAACGAGGGACGCAGCGTCACCGATGATCAAGGGAGAGAGCGAGCCGTGTCCAAGCTCGCGGGAAAGAGATTGGCAGCAAAGTCGGTTGAAAGGCAATCGATCAGGATACCCGACGGAACTGACAAAATGATTCTCCGCCCACGGGGAGGAGTCAGCTGCCTACTTAAGTATGGCAACATTGAACTTGCGGAGTTGATTGCTCGCACCGCGAATATAAACATCAGAGAGGCCGCGGAAGACACCTTCTCGGTCAACACAAAACAGCAGTCTATCCTCATCGCAACAGACAGCGAAGAACGGAAAAGAAAATACGTCGCACTACGCCTCCTCGAATTCGAGGGCCAGAAAATTGAAATCACGGCGTACGTCGCTATGCCCGAAGACGGCGGTAAGGGGGTGGTACACGACATTCCCCTTCGCATCACCGAGGAAGAAATAGTGCAAAGGCTACGCACGATCAAAGGCAACCCCCCCGTGCTAGGAGCCAGGCGCCTGGGCAGGTGCTCAACCACTGTGCTCATACTGTTTGAAAAACCAGAGGTTCCGAGGTGGGTGAAACTCTCACTTACATGGAAAAGATGTGGACTATATAGAAAGAAATACGAGGTTTGCAACGCATGCGGGCGCCTAGGGCACCGCGAAGATGTCTGCCCAGATCCGAATCACGCTAAGTGCAGAGGATGCGGAGAAGAGCGCCCAGATCAGGTACACACCTGCGAAATAAAATGTCAGCTGTGCGGTAAAGACCATCCGCTTGGCGACAAGAAGTGCAGAGAACTCTACAGGACTCCCTACCAGACCAAAAAACGTCAATGGGAGCAGAAAATTGCCGAACAGCAGCAGCAACAGCAGCAGCACAACGAGCAGCACCAATATCCCAACACCACACCTGAGAGCGGCCGCAGAGGACGCTCGAAATTCAGAAGAGACCACCGTGACCAACGCGGATATTCTCAAGACAGGGACGGAGGCTTCCGGGCGCAGAGCGGGGACTTCCCGCAGTTGGAGGACGCCAACCGACGTCACCGTTCAAGCTCCCGCAGCAGCAAGGAGCGGTCCGGATCCAAGTCCAGGTCGGAGTCCAAATCCAGAGTCACGGCTAACTCCAGGGACCCAAGGAACCCGTCGGCCACCCAAAAGCGAAGACCGAGCGGGGACAGTAAAACCGTGAGTTTCAGCAGTGGGGTTTCCCAGGCTAAAGATGAGGAAAACAAAGAAAAAGATAAAGAAATGGAAAAGTTAAGAAACGAAGTTGAGGAACTGAGAGAGATAATTAAGAAACTCACCCAGGATCAATACCAATCCAAATCACAGCCGAATTGCCGGGCTCCCCCGCCTCCACAGGCTCCCCCGCAAAACAAGTAGCCAAACCGACACCTCCACCTGCGACGCCAAAGGTGCTAACACCACCCGCGGCGTCAGACACGGAGGAGGACGCAATGATCATTGAACAGTGCAGGCCACCTCCCTCGCAGAAACGAAGAGGCGGGGAAACGGATCCGCTGGCGGCAATAGAGCGTAGACTAGACGCCAAATACGGGGAGAGACTCGAGCGGCTCGAGACAGGCATGACCAACATCATAGGCGCCCTAAACCGAATTCAGGAACAATCTAAACAAACAAACGCGGCTCTTGCTGCTATGGCAGAAAGGCAAACAGTGAGAGAAGGGATACTTGACCAATTCCAACATGGTCAAAACGCAACCAAAGATTAATTCGACGGTATGGCAGTTGAACTGCCGAGGATTCCCGCGCAAGCGAGCGTTAGTGCAACAACATCTCGAGCAAATAGTTGAAAAACCTCTAGCCTTAGCCCTACAGGAAACTGGCAAAGGAGTAATTAAATTATCAGGATATCAAGCGTTTGCTAGTGGCCGGGGAGAAAAATCCCGGGTCACTAAATTCGTCAAAAGGAACGTAGCGGTGATCGAACATGAAATTAGTTCTCGCGACATTGAGGCGGTTTCGTTGAAATCATCACGGGCAGGAAGAAGGAACCCAGTATTTTCGTCCTAAACATATATAGCTCTCCTCAGCAGCGCAAAGTTAGGTTCAAGACATTATTTCGCAAAGCAATGAAGGCAGCCGGAGCTAACCCCCTGCTAATTGTAGGAGACTTCAACGCCTGCCACCAAGAGTGGGGATATAATAGGCAAGATCCGAAGAGCAGGCAGTTATGGGAAGATTTTCACGAATTAAACCTCACCCTGCAGACAGACTCTGGCTGCCCGACGAGGGTGGGAAACAGTGTGAGCAAAGACACAACCCCAGACTTAACATTTACCAAAAACATAGAGGAGCTTAGGTGGGAGAACACAGAGCTCAACTTTGGAAGCGATCATTACGTCCTCGAAATAACGCTTAAACGGGGAGTCAAAGTAAGACGAGAAAATATCATCAGCGCAATCGAATGGGAGAAATTCAGACAAATTAGGGAATCTGCAGACATGGACGAAAATATTGAAAATATCGACGATTGGGCAGAAACCCTCATGCACCACGTTAAATCCGCTACCATTACCCTAGAGGGGGACGATGCACCGAAAACAGCCGACAGGAAACTCCTACACATGTGGGAAGCAAAAAAAGGTATGGAAAGACGCCTCCGGTGTCAGAGATGGAACCGAAACCTAAGGCGAAAAATACCCAGGCACAATAAGGAAATTGAGGATTATGCAATTAAACTCTGCGAGCAAAACTGGTGTAACAGGTGCGATGAAATGGAAGGCAATATGAGCCTTTCAAAGATGTGGAGCCTGCTAAGATATCTTCTTAATCCCGACAGTTCGAAAACACAGTCAAACACAACAATAGCAAAGGCAAGACACGCGTTCGAGGGGACTGACGCGGAACTAATAACTAAACTCGTAGACACATATGTCGGCGATACAACATCCCTCCCTCTTAGGCAATACGCGGGCCCACCGAACGAGGCCCTCGACGCGCCCATCTCAGAAGCGGAAGTTAGAGCCGAAATCCTGAGCTTAAAGACGCGATCAGCTCCCGGCCCCGATGGAATAACAAATAAAATGCTACGAAACCTAGACGACGCTTCCAAAACGGCACTCACCAACTACATGCAAGAAGTATGGAGTAGCGGTCGTCTTCCCCAGCAGTATACCAGCAGTGGAAAACTGCAAACATTGTGCTAATTCCAAAACCTGGCAAGCCCCCGAAATTGGAAAACCTCAGATCTATTTCTCTAACCTCATGCATTGGAAAGCTTATGGAACGCGTTATCCAAACAAGGCTAACTAATTTCATGGAGAAAAAATGCCCACGATTATGTTACTTCCTAATGCGAAATTTGAGCGCAGCTCATCAGCTGTTTCATCTTTTCGATAAATTGAGGCAAAACGAAGAGGCGTCCGTGTGCTGTGCGATGTCAGGGCACGTTAAAGATCCCCAGGGGCTCGAAATTACTCCGTAGCCCTCCACTACGGCTCCCTTTTCTGTCTTTCCACTTTCACTCCCACCTTCCTCCCTTCCCTTACGGCGCGGTTCAGGTGTCCACAGAGCAAATGTGACAAATACTGCGCCTTTCCTTTCCCGTGAACCAGTAGAGAAAAAAAAAGAGGAAAGGATTGCGAGCAAGGCACATAAGCACAATTACATACTTCTTTTTTTTTTAATTTTTCACACGTATTCTTTCAAGAAACACTCCACTAACAGTTCTTGGCTGTCATGAAAGAAGCTTTGTGGTCCGAGAAATGAAGAGAGCAATTGAGTTATCGGGAGGTTGCGGGAGACAGCGCGTGGGTCCATAGGAACGTTGCCTGTGGCCGCACGAGATGGTCGGGTTCCGACCGGGCCTGTGCACACAGGATGTAATACTCCGATTACATGACATAATTGACTCGAAATCCAGAGACGCGAAGGTAATTCTAGCACTAGATCTAACAAAAGCATTTGACAACGTAAAACACCAGGCAATTCTCGCGGGACTACAGGAATTACGAGTCGGCGAGAGGACATATAATTACGTAATGGATTTCCTGACAAACAGGACGTTGAAACTAAAATTTCGGGACCTAGAATCCCCCACTACCCACCTGGGAAGTAAAGGAACTCCGCAAGGCTCGGTGCTCTCCCCCTTCCTTTTTAAAGTGGTGATGAGAGGCCTTCCTGCCGCTCTTAAAGTCATAAAAGACCTGAAGTTCAGCATTTACGCGGACGACGTTATTCTCTGGATGAACAATTGCAGCGATGGCAGCATGGAGGAAAGCCTACAAGCGGCGGCGCACACCATTGTGTCCTACGCGGCCGAAAGGGGTCTTTCGTGCTCTCCGCAAAAATCCGAACTTTTCATATATAATCCAAAATCAATGAGGTGCAAGGGCGACTTTAACGTAGAAATTAAGGTCGACGGCAAAACCGTACCAAGAGTCCAGCAAATCAGAATCCTCGGACTTTTTATTCAAGAGGACGGGTATAACGACGGAACGATAAAAAAAATTGCCGACGATTACGTTACTTTCTAATGCGAAATTTGAGCGCAGCAAATAAGCTGTTTCACCTTTTCGATAGATTGAGGCAAAGGAATCGGGCAACACATGTATGCGCTATCACAGATTTTCTTTTTTTTTTTCACACGTATTCCTTTAACAAAGACTCCCTTCTCGGCGGCGGCGATGAGCTTCTGCTTCAGCCTCGCTTACACCATGGTTGCTCTCGACGGTGGCGATGAGCCTCCGCTTCGGCGGTGCGAACGGCAGGGTCTTCTCGACGGCGGCGATGAGCTTCTGCTTCAGCCTCGCTTACTGCTCTGGATTCTGGCGGCGACGGCGCTGGGCCTCTGCTCTGGCGGCGGCGGCAGCGGCAGCGGCGGCAGCAGCGGCAGCAGCAGCAGCAGCAGCCGGCGCCGCCGCCGCTACTTCCACCGGTCGTCTCGCTCAGAAAGAACTGGCAGATAATTTCGCAGTGGCGAACGGCAGCGGCAATTTCGGCTCGGGCGGTGCACATATACAGATCTGCCGCCACCGATCTGGCTCTCTGATTGCCACCGCACAGGGGTTGCATTGGAGGAGGAGCGAAGAAAAGAATTAAGTTCGAGCCGGCGCTTTGACAACCGGAGACTCGCAAGAAGAGGGGGGAGGGGGGCGGCGTGCACACCCAGCGGCAAACGATGGGGGCAGAAGCGCGCGCAGCAAGCGGACAACGCGATAAAGGGAGGAGGGAAGAGATAGCAGCGACTGACTGATGCTGCTGACGCCGATAGTGAGTCAACCCCAGCTGCGGAGTTGGTTTCAGGGACAACGCCACCGATGCCGACGCAAACAATATGATACCCTCGCTTCCGCAGCGCCAAGAACCAGGTCTAGCCGTGGGGAGGTGGTCACGTATTCGTCGACGTGCCGGGGCCGACATGAAATAACCGGCGCGTCGGCAACTGAAGAGCACCCTATCCGCCACACAGGAACGCGGGGGGGGACCCTCCCCTCCTCTTTCTGCATGGCGGCGACGGTGTTCTATGCAGTCACGTTATCTTGACTCTCTAGCGGCGTCAGCGGCATCCAGCGATATCAGTCGGTCGCTGCTAGCGCTGGGGGGATGAAAGGGGGGCGGAGCTGGTTACGAGGCCGACGCCGACGCTAAACCCAGGAACGGACGCCAAAGAGCTGCGCTCTAAAACTCACTACCTACGCGACGCAAGTAACATGAATATTTAGGAGGATTGCATTCAAAGGCAGAGGCCTCAAAGAGAGAAGCCTCTTGAGACTGATGCAGGCGTACATAATAAGTCGAATATGCTATGCCACACCGTTCCTCAACATCAGGACCAATGAAAAAGATATAGACGCACTCATCAGGCGTTGCGTCAAGAGGGCGCTGGGTCTACCCATCTCCTCTTTACGGAATGCCTGATAGAATTGGGAGTGCATAATAGCTGGACGGAACTTGCTGAAGCGGTGGGAATCGCCCAACATGAAAGATTAAGTAGGTCGAGCACGGGTCGAACCATCTTAGAATGGGTGGGTCGAAAAATAGATAGGGGCACAGCCGACAAGGTTGCCCTACCACCACAATGTCGCGAGAACATCATTGTCCGTCCTCTCCCTCGCAACATGCACCCAGAATACCACAAGGAGAGACGGGAGAAGAGAGCAGAAGCACTGGTTAAAAGTGCAAACGAATTTAGAGTAAAAGAAGTTGCCTACGTAGACGCTGCAAGCGGCCGATCAGGGGCGGCAGTCGCCGCGGTAGTCGATGGTAGCGGCGCACCAGTCGTCTCCGCCACCATCCGAAGCAGAAACATAAACACGGCTGAAGAGGTCGCAATAGCGCTCGCTTGCGTCGGAACGAAGGCTAGATTGATCTTTAGCGACAGTAAAACTGCTCTCTGGAATATCGGAAAAGGCAGGGTCTTGCAAGAAGCCGCCCGAATTCTAAAAGCTGCAACTAAAATCGATCGCAAAATCACCCTAATTTGGGTCCCAGCACACACGTACGTCCTTGGCAACGAGGCGGCCCATGCTTTAGCCCGAGATCTCTACTTCCGGGGAAACGGGGAGCTGCCAGGCGATAGACGAACGTTTGCAAACCTATAAAGAAATAATCGAAAATTATAGATTAGGAAGACGTCTGATGCCGCCACCGGATCCTAGCTTAAATAATAAAGAGGCCATAGCCTGGCGGCGATTGCTAGCCGGAAATTTCCCGAACCCTGTCTGGTTGTTTCACACCCAGATAGATGAGAAAAAAAAAACGATAAATGTAAAGCCTGCGAAGCGAGGGGGACCCTCGACTATATACTTTGGAAATGCCGTAAGTCTCCGGGCGCGAGGGACAACATTAAAAGTAGAGAAGCCTGGGTAACCCTGATGCGAAGCGACGTCCCCGCTGACCAGCAGAAAGCCGTCCGCCTGGCGGCTGAGGCCGCGAATAACCAATGTATATTCGCCAGTCCTTAGTCGTGGAGGTTCCAGCCCCCGTTTCTCAGGCCTGCGTGCCAGGAGCGGGGAGTAGGGGGCCTCCTAAATCGGTGGTAATTACTTCAATCAATCAATCCGGAGGCATTCCGAGCCAACGGAGGGGGTTTTCGGCGTGCGCTGTTCCTCGTTTTGCGTGCGTTGCGGACGTCCAAAACACGTCAACTTAGCGTTATACACCTGATACAACACAGCTCTGCATGTGTTCGGATGCACGAACAGCTGTGGACGCGAAGATGTAGTATTCCATTGTATTAAAACCTCGCGGCGCAATGCAGCGTCTAAGAGAGCTAATTTCAGCCGACCAAAGGAAACATACTCGAAGCATTTTCGTAACTGTGACTACATGCAGTTTGTTCCTAATGTGATTTCTATAGGGTTTTGACACAAAGGCACGGCTGAACCATGACGCGGTTCCTTCTGTTTCCTTGCACAAAACAGCCGGGACAGTCATCTGCGATCCGTTCATGGACTGCAATCTCATGATGGGGCGGTCAGACAGCATCGGCGCATGGTTGTATTCGCGTGTCCCGATTTTTATTTATTTTTTTTTGCGCAAAAGCTTCGCGCGACGGCTTCTGTTCTAAACATGGACAACTCAAGCACTCGCTGATGATTTTTGCGAACCAGCAGATGATTAAGAAGAGTCCACTGCTGTGTCGAAGCTAGGTGTGAAGACTGCGAGATCTTTTCCAGCACGGCACGTGCCTGATATGTTCGTGGAACCCTTACGGGAGCATTATTAGAAGATAAGGAGTGTACCGCTCAGCTGGGTAGAGGCGCATTCAGGTAAGCAGCGCCAAGAGCGAGGTTTCGATCCTTCGGTGCGTCCAAGCAATCAGTCATCGAAGTTGTTCATACATGGCCTTGCGATTTTACACCCGTTGCTGCCGCGTCATTTTACATAGTCCTGCCTTGTTTGGAGATGTACATTTAGTTGGAAATGAAAACGACGAAGCTCTTGTAAGAAAACACATTTCGAAACGCGGTTATCTCATGAAGGGTGCGGAGGAGCTGCAACTTGGCTTTCAACATACGTCAGCCGTCAATTCACTAAACGTTTATTGTGACAGTACGATAAAAAGGAAAAGCTTTCAACGTCTGCTAAATGTCGTATGACTCAAGCAGCATTCTGCGCGCATTTGACTTGGCCTCCAGCACAATGGCCACGTCAATGCCTCGTATTCATTGCAGAGCTCCGCAACCGCGCTTCGCTTATTGTTCATTTGTCTGGTGGCAGCTGTGTACTGCTTCACCTTTTCTATAAAATTCTTCGTTTCCCCAAGGTACCACGGCTGGCATTCAAAGCAGGAATTGGTACACTAAGTTTTTGGTTCATTTTTCACAACAATGACCTTTCGGGCGGGGCGAGAGGCCTGAGACGGAGGTAGTCGGCAAGGGCATTGTTCGCTGCCTTTCCTTCCCAGGAATATGAGGGCCGAGGTCTCGTTGAGGGCCATGTCTGCTAATAATGACGCACACTCCAGTAATATGCGTTGTGGGGCTAGTTTGTTCATACTCAGATTGGTTTTATGCGCACAAAAAGACGACATTGGATTGGATTGGTAAAACGTTTATTCGGGGCCTGCAGTAGAACGCGCGCTCGCGCGCGCGCGCTCCGGACGGGGTCTACGTCGTCCTCTGGGCACCGGCCGCGCGGCCTGGGTCCCCGCTCGCCGTGGCCGGCTCGCTGGTTCCCTGCCGGGCCAGCGCCTTGATGACCTGCTGGACGGCCCAGAGTTGCTCCTCTTGATTGTCGCTCCCTGCGGCTGCTTCCAGTCGCGGCGGGATCCTCCCAGACTTAGCTTCTTCCTGGTACTGGGTACAATTCCACAGCATGTGTGCGAAGCCGGCAGTCTCCGTTCGGCAGACTCTGCATTTGTCTGTCGGGTGCGTCTCGGGATACATTCTATGCATCAGCAACGGACTGGGGAGTGAGCCCGTCTGTAGCTGTCTGAATAAAACGGCTTGCTCTCGACTGAGCCCCGAGCAAGGGGGTGGAAGAGTTCTGCGAGCTAGGCGGAACACCTTGGTTATTTCGTTGTAGTCCGTCATTCGGTCGTTGGTGCTGAACCACAGCGGCCCAAAAAGACAAGGGAGACAAGACGGAGCGCTACTTTCAACTGTTTTATTCCGGAAATGTAGACGACATTTATACCAAAAAAATCATCAGTGCATAATCATCAGTGCCACGTGCGAGCCAAATACCCAGGAAAAGCTTAAAGGAAGGGCACAGGTCACTTACCTCTTATCTAATTTATCTTAAAAGACAAATTCTTTATCATGCATTGCCACAGATGGCGCGCTAATACATGAACTTCCGCTTTTCCTAATATAGTAGGCCTCAGCCAATTCTCGCGCAAGCGTGTCAGGGCTCCTGCACAAGATGCCGGTGCCTTGCAGCGTTGCATCACACAGTTTTTTTGCTTTCTGTTTTTGGTCATTATCTTTTCCACACTCACTGATGTGCGCCGGCAGGTGCAAACCGGTACCGTTCCTCAAAGACAAATTGTGCTCGCTTAACCGGTCATTAACACATCGGCCCGACTGCCCAATGTACACCTTCCCACACTTCAACGGAATCCTGTACACCACCCCTTTTTCACACTTCACAAACTTATTAACACGTTTGATTTTGCAGTCTGAGTTACGGCTACCATCTTGCAAAACCAGACGACACAATGAAGAGAGCTTCCTAGGGTCCGAAAAAACCACGGGTACCTTAAACTTGTTAGCCACGCGTTTGAGGTTATGAGCCACATTATGGTTTCACTTTCTTTTGTGCAACTGCAATCGTTGTCTGGTTCTTATTCCTTTCTTGTTTAATCTTCTTGAGAAGAGCTTCAGCCACTGAAGGGTATGATTATGTACAAAGAAATGGGATCTGTATCGGGTCGTGCGTGGCCCCTGTGCTTTGCAACATTTTTCTAGCAGGTGCGGACAGATCATTGGCCGAGGCGCTTGAAAATGGCAGCACTCTATAGATTTTTAGATATGTAGACGATTTTTTTTCACTGTTTCGAAGAAACACTCACCTTTGACCTATCCACAAGTCGTGGAGGACGTTCTTACTAATTTTAGACGACTCTCCAAAGGATTGAATTTTACTTGTGAACTCGCCAATGACAGCCGTTTGCAATTTTTAGACTTGAATATAACCCTTAAGGACGAAAGCTTTTGCTGGAAGTACCAACCGCGTGCACAGAAGAAATTGTTGCCTTTTGATTCCAAGTAATCAAAAATGGTTATACGTGCTATCGCTTTGATGTGCCTTGAGTCATCCCTAAGGAATTCCTGTTGCCACATGGCGCAGGAAAGCTTTCACGATCAGATCGCGAAACTGAAACAGGCAGGCTTTCCCAGATAATTGTGAGTTCAGTGGCTGAAGCTCTTCTCAAGAAGATTAAACAAGCAAGGAATAAGAACCAGACAACGATTGCAGTTGCACAAAAGAAAGTGAAACCGGTAGTCATTCCATATCAGCATAAAGTGGGTCATAAACTCAAACGCGTGGCTAAACAGTTTCAGGTACCCGTAGTTTTTTCGGCCCCTAGGAAACTCTCTTCATTGTGTCGGCTGGTTTTGCAAGATGGTAGCCGTAACTCAGACTGCAAAATCAAACATGTTAATAAGTTTGTGAAGTGTGAAAAAGGGGTGGTGTACAGGATTCCGTTGAAGTGTGGGAAGGTGTACATTGGGCAGTCGGGCCGATGTGTTAATGACCGGTTAAGGGAGCACAATTTGTCTTTGAGGAACGGTACCGGTTTGTACCTGCCGGCGCACATCAGTGAGTGTGGAAAAGGTAATGACCAAAAACAGAAAGCAAAAAAACTGTGTGATGCAACGCTACAAGGCACCGGCATCTTGTGCAGGAGCACTGACACGCTTGCGCGAGAATTGGCTGAGGCCTACCATATTAGGAAAAGCGGAAGTTCATGTATTAGCGCACCATCGGTGACAATGCATGATAAAGAATTTTTCTTTTAAGATAAATTAGATAAGAGGTGAGTGACCTGTGCCCTCCCTTTAAGCTTTTCCTGGGTATTTGGCTCGCACGTGGCACTGATGATTATGCACTGATGATTTTTTTGGTATAAATGTCGTGTACATTTCCGGAATAAAACAGTTGAAAGTTGCGCTCCGTCCTGTCTCCCTTGTCTTATTGTGTCGTCTTTTTGTGCGCATAAAACCAATCTGATGACGCACACTACTTTTCAAAATGCCTCACTGTAACCAAAGCAAGTTTTCATGCCAAATCTACGCTCCCCACAACGGAAGTGCTGCATCGTTTGTGGGCGTGTCTGGTACGGATACATGCGGTAAAAACCCCGATGGTCATTCGTGTGGAAATGGCATGTCATAATGACATTCACAAAGCCGCAGAGAGCTGCGATCAACCCAGCGCAGCGAAGGAGCCGCATCGGCAGCTTCCCTGCTCCTCAGAATGTCGTCACGCGACGTCTTGGCCAATCACGGGCGGCGGCGCGACCCGCGGTGAGCCCCATCGCGCGGGCTGCGAATGTCCGCTGAAAAAAGGCTATTTCTGCTTTATTCTGCCTAATTTTATTCTGATATTTGAGTTCGCAGCATGAAAAACTGTGGCTTTCTGCTGAAAGCCCAACTTCTGCAAAAAGTGCTGCTGAGGCCCTAAAACCGAACCTTGGGGAACATATCAGAAAGAACATCTAGTAAACAAGAGTTAACACCATCAACAGTAACGAACTGTTTGCGCTTTGTGAGATAAGATATCCAATGTACAATTTGACTAGGCAGACCAGTCATTTGCATTTCAGTGATCAGCTTATTATGAGGCACTCTATCGAAGGCTTTTGAGTAATCTAGAAAAACAATGTCAACTTGTCCTCCAATATATATAATTTTATAAATTTCATCGACTGTTGTAACTGTGTAGCTCTGAAAAAGCCTCGTGCGTTGGTTAATAGAGAGATTTAGCTTACCGTGATCCGCGATCCGCCACCGTGACTCTCTACCGCGCGTGGGCTGATTGGTCCCGCCAGGCTGATTGGTCCCGACGCGGTAGGTCTATGTGCCGACATACAGTATGTGTCGCCATCCATCGGAGTCAAGGGACCTGGGCATGCGCAGTGGAACGCGCGGTGGCGGATCACGGTAGCGGATCGTGGATCACGGTAAGCTAAAACTCTCTAATATTTCCTTCCGTTCCAGAAATGTATTTAGTTGAGTAACCAGTATATGTTCTTTGCCGTTTTATACTTTTCTAAATAATATACAGGTCTGTGATTCTACTCGCAAAGTTTTAGTGCGCGGCGCATATTACAAAACAAAAAACACGATAGAAATTGGAGTTGGGAACCTCCTCCCACCGAGAGCGACCGCCATTTTGAAATGCTCTTGCGACATCAGAGAGGATATGCAGCAGAGCGTCGTCTGCAATCAGTGCCTATCTCAAGGAGGCACTGCTGCAATGCAGGCTGCAATATCAAAGACACGTCTTTTTTGATACAGTGCACTCGTCCCTCATAGAGAAGTGCTTAATGAATATGTTACCGCACGAAATCGATGTGGAGCTAATAAGGCATGTTTTCATCAGCATAAGGTACACTCAAGCTCCAGCGTATCGACGCACTGATCTTTCGCATTACACCGGTGACGACGCCAGCACAGCCAATGGTCGCCTATCACCGTATATATGAGGTTTTCGGACCCGCGATGCCGACGGAACTGACCCGCGGACGGTCGTCCGATCTGCTTTGGTCGGATCGGAGGCCGACCGAGAATTGACACCCGATACTCGAGTGAACGTCCTGAACAGCTGCGCTTCTGTAGCTTAACCAAGTTAGAAAAAGGAGAACAAGAAGCTAAACTTTATATGTTCTCTTCGGTCATCAGCAATGACCTTGGCCAGAAATGTAATTAGTCGGCGCCGAACTGCCGGCTCGTTCAGCGACGAGTAGGCCTAGCGCGAGTACGCGTGTTCGGGTCTATATAGTTTCGGCGATTACGGAGCGCGCATTCACAAGTTTTATCCGTCGTATGTGTGGCCATCGAGTGTATAGTTCTGGCAGTAGGGACCCCAAATCGACGACTGCTTACATCACAAAGCGATCGAGTGTACATTGAGCGGCAACTGTCGGCGCCGCATGCGTAGCATCCACGGCGCTTCTTGCAGCGCAGTTGTAGTTTGTGAAAAAGTAAAGGTGCAGCTGATGCGAAACGAAGTGGATAGTTTTGGTATTGCTAGCTGGGCTCGCATTATGTCTTGCGAACGAGCAGCATACATCGCGCGGTCATATCAAAAGCTATGTAACAAGCACGCTATGGGGCGCAGTCGTAATCCGCGAATCGGCACATTCCTGCGGGAGTTTAGGGTTCACACACTAAATACTAAATAGTTCATGCTTACGTTGAAGCATTCACGAGTCATTTGCTGGAGAAGCACTGGAAAAACGGAAGATGAGGCTCGGGAGTCCGTCGCAGTCACGCGCGCGGCTGCGGGGGAGGCGAGACAGAGACGGCGGCGACTGGGAGGCTTTTGTTCGGTGCGGGCATGCAGTGAACAGCAATCGAATCGCTTTGGGTTTTGCGATGATGGGACTGAAGCGGTGGCGGCGGCACATGTGCTTTCGTGCACTGGCCGTGGCCAGACTGAGCATGTTCTCCAAAAATGCTTTATCAGCCGAAAATAATAACACGCGCATATAACAGCAAGTAGCGATTCGTTCAAAAGTTTTGGCTGCTCCTCTAGTGTCGCAAGGTATGCTCTCGCGTCAAGGTATGCTTGTTTGAGATTTCCTCTTAATAGTTTT
The DNA here is from genome assembly GCF_055883805.1 of Amblyomma maculatum. Classification (NCBI taxonomy): domain Eukaryota; kingdom Metazoa; phylum Arthropoda; class Arachnida; order Ixodida; family Ixodidae; genus Amblyomma; species Amblyomma maculatum. Next base: position 429,070,447 of record NC_139344.1, read on the forward strand.
AATAGCTCAACAATCAGAACGTAACGCTATCACCTCCTCACTTTCACGTCATATGTACACGGCTGAAGGATACATTGGGTAAGTGCCTTTTTATATGCGGAAGCGCTTGTTGCTACAGCAAGCTAACTGTCATAACGTAAGATAATACGCTTCTGATTGCATGCCTAAATCGACAGCATGAGCCCGTCTATTTTGGCCTCCTCGGCAATCTCTAGATGAAGCCCAAAACAAGTTCGAGGGAAGGAAAGGGAATATGTGAATAAAATATTTTTTTCTGAAAAACAAAAAAACAGTGACCATCATCCACGACACGTGCATGCAAGCGTGCGGGCGGCACCGCGAATAGCAGACGACATGGGGACGTCAGCGCTTACGTTGTGACGTCAGTGGCTAATAGTTGCCAGACCATAAAGTTGATTTCGATATTAATAATAAAAATTAATTTTAAAACTATCTACTTGCCGAAATGAGCTCAAATTTCGAGGATTTATAATTTAACGTATGAGGAGTGAAATGCAATAATCTGCTTATGCTCAGTTGTCAGCTGTCGTGACCTCTTTAAGTCATCTGCTTTGGCTCGAAACTTGGCGGATGAGACTAACTCTTTGAGATACATTCCGCTCAATCCTCTTAATAGTTTCTCCGTTATAGGCATTATCTTAGAGAAGCTTGAGGCCTAGCATACGGATCTGCGATACCCGGGGAACTTGCTGTCCTTGTACCGAAATCTGTCTATCGGGTTTACGCTCGTTCTGTGGTACTGTGGATTGTAAATAAAGAGTTACGATTTATTACGGCGAGCATGCAAGCCCGCATTCTGCTACAAACCGCACGACTGCATCCACCGCCTCTTGAAGCATGTGCTCAATTTCAGCATTGCTGCTCCATCTGATCTACAGTTTAATGTCGTCAGCATAAATAGTAAAATTTAAATAAGGGCAACGTCGTAGTTGTGGTAATTTCGCTATTGCTACGTTGAAGAGAAGAGGCGAGAGTACCCCTACTGCCCATAGGCAAGAGTAGTGATGTGCTATTGCGGAATTTAAAGCGGTCATTACGTCCACTCAAAATATTTTTGACCTAGTTATACGTTTTTGCCCCTACATTAAATGCCGACAGGCTGTCCCCGACTACCTCGTGTGAGATATATTATCAAATGCCTTCTTTAGACCGAGCCCTAGGATGGCCTTAGCATCTTTACTCTTGAACCGGATAATGCCATGTTTCAATTGGACCATGAGGTCCTGTGTCGAGAGATGAGAGCGGAAGCGTTTCCCGCGGGAAAAGGTCGTGTCTGTCGATGTATTTGGTCAGCTTGGTTAGGATCGATGACATGCTCTAGTAGCTTTCCCACCCAGATGACAATCCTAACTGGCCCAGTTGGTTTAAGGAACAAATTTCCTGTTCATACCAGTTCGTTCCCAGTTGTATAGCAATGAATCCCCAACTGGGATCAACTGGGAATGTGTAAACTTTGATGCGTTGAACAAAACGCTGGCTGTGTGAAGCAGCTCTCAGCTTCACACAACCAGCGTTAATTCTGTTTAACGCGTCAAAGTTAACTGGCGTAATGTGTAATCGGTTGACAAGAAAGGAAAGGCGCCGTATCCGCCACACTCCCGCCGACTTTTCGGCTTCTCAGCTTTCTCTTGAGACGCCGAGCTAAGTTGATGTGCGCTGCATGGGCTTTGACCTCGCGACCATTTTTGTCAAATTCCTGTGACATTTGGCCCCGTGGAAAGTGCGGACGATTTGGAAGGGTGCTCGATGCCAACCGATACCGGATCTCGCCTGGTACGATCGCCAAGAAGCCATTTCTCGGGTATTTAAGCAGTGCGTCAACACTTGAACCGCGTTTGGCCTAACGTTACAGGCCATACGTCGGTGCCGAGCCGCTGGGACCCACGCTCGCTTTTGCGAGTCCCTGAGGACACCTGAATCATGGTGCATGCCGTACAGGGCGAAAACATTACTCTAGCCCAGCTTGCCGAAGGAGGATGGCAGACAACTAGCCCCCACGGACGGTGCTGGGACAGGTAGGTCACAGCCACTTTCGGCGGGGGCTAGCCTGCCTTTGAATTTTTATCTGTTGTAGGCCGTCATTGCACCCGCCACCGTTTTGGTGGTGAACGACGGCTGTCGTGGCGCGCGTCTTTCTCTCCCTCTTCCTTTACTTCTTCTCTATTTTCTCTTCTGTCTGCACGAGGCAGCGGAGGTGGCTCAGCAACAGAGCCAGTAGCAGGCCCGTGCATTTTCTTTTACAGGAACGCTGAACTACTCGCCGGACTGCAAACACTCTTCCTGAACACTTCGCACACAGACCATCTACCCGCGTACGACGGTCTCCCCAATGACACCCTGGATGCCGACATAGCAGATTCCGAGATCTGGTTTGCTTTGGGTCAGCTCCGTACCAACACCGTGGCAGGACCCGACGGAGTGTCGAACAAAACACTCAGAAACCTAGACCACACGTCTGTCGCAGCCTTGACGGAACTAATGAACACCTACTGGAGGGAAGACGAGATTCCTCAGAAACGGAGGCACGCGCGGGTCACCTTCATCCCTAAAGCAGGCAAGAAATTCTCGATCGAGAATCTGCGACCCATCTCCCTCACGTCTTGTATCGGAAAGCTAATGGAACATGTTATTTTTAACCGACTTCAGAATTACGCGGAAGATCGCGACCTACTTCCTCCAACAATGATTGGCTTTAGGGCAAACTTGTTCAAGCAGGACGAAATGCTCCAGCTTAACAAGGACGTCCTGGACCTCTCCACATGGAACTGGGACGAAGGCGGTGTTCGGGCTAGACCTGAGCAAAGCCTTCGACAACGTCTCGTGCGAGGCAATCCTCACGAACCTCTCTAAATTAGACCCGGGACAAAATTATGTCCGATCATTCTTATCCGAGCGGACAGCAGAGCTCACTTTAGGTAGCCTCAGATCGGATCCTATTCCTCAGGGAAGCCGAGCCACACCACAAGGCTCGGTGCTCTTGCCTTTCCTCTTTAATCTTGCACTCATAACAGTTCCCCCCAAGCTCGCTGCCCTGCCTGGGCTGCAGCACACTTTCTAAGCGGGCGACATCACCCTGTGGGTAACCACGGGGAATGATGGTCAAGCAGAGGATACGCTGCAGCAGGCAGCCGACGTAATCGAAATTTGCGCGTTGGGAACGGGCCTTGAATGCTCGCACCCGAAATCAGATTTATTGTTTTTGAGTGCCAACCCTTGCGGAAGAAATAAAACCACACCCCGTCGACTCCCCTGAATGCTTGTGTGAGAGGACTACCGGTCAGAGAGGTCCAAACCATACGCATACTCGGCTTGCACATACAAAGCAATCGTAAAAACACCGAAACAATCAACAGACTCACGGCCACCGTCAATCAGACTGTACGGCTGATCAGACGGATCGCCAACAAACGTCGATTAGTTAGGGGTGTGCGAATATTCGAAATTTTTGAATATCGAATCGAATATCATAATATTCGATTCGTTAAACGAATCAAATAGTGGAAATTGAAAATTATTCGAAACTGTTCGAATATCTTCGCAAATTTTCGAATACTTTTCGAATAACTGGCACGAATTAACGTCTCGGTTACCTCCGACCATTCTCGCGAAGGCAGCGTCAGCTCCGAGCAGGCACAGCTTGCTGTCGCAATAAACCTACGCGAGAAGCAGAGATCACCGTTTTAGGGAGCCTACATGCTTCAGCGTGGCCACGACACGGTCCATTCGCATGGAAACATTCTTAAAGATTGGACATATCACGAATCGCGGAGGCAACTTCTCGTAGTCGTGTCATAGTTCACAAGTCTCTAATCTGCCGAGAAGTAACGCTACATGCTTATTCCCTGAAAATTTCATTCACTTTCATCATCAATAGTTGAGGTTAAGTTTATTATGCGTGTGGCGCATGACATGAGAGTTGCATGAATGTTGTCAGCTCATGCTCATACATCTCTCCACTACATATCTCAGGTCGCCTACCGCCAGTTGTAATCGCCTAGCGCCTGCTAGAGGAGAGCATGCGAGCTGAGAAAGAACGAAAGCAACGAAAGTCACTGAAAAGAAGAGGACGATGAGGAGATCGCGCGCTCGGCGACAACTAGTTCGAAGAGCCAACAGCAGGGGAAGCGCAACTCTATGGCCTCGGGTTACGCGGACGCAAGTCGGACGAAAGCGTCGCTCAGCCATTCGTAATCTCTGATATATTGTATCATGCAACCTAGTTCACTAAATAAACTCTTTGAAACGTAATTGTTGTAGATAAAAAACAACCAGCAACTGACAATGTGCGTAGAGATTAATAGCTGCGCCCCCTAGAGGAGATCAGCGTTTTCCCATCAGATCTATTACTCCACGAGTTATAGCGCTCTACCGCAGCGCCGCCGCTACCACCACTACCGCTCCGCTGCTCCTGCGCGCACGCCACAATTAAAACGGCACTATACTGCTGGTCTGTTTCTGCCTGCTGCTTTCTGCGCGCCGATTGACGCCGCTCCTCCGACGCCTCTTGCTGCCTCGTCATGAATGAAGGTGAAACAGCGACTTCGGCATGCCGAAAGAAACGCAGTGGTGTTTAGGCTTTTTACTAACGTGTAGAGGCAGGCTCGTCCAAGTGTGTCTTATGCGGAGCGGTTCTCAAAACGACAGCTAACACAACGACGCCTTTTATCAACCACCTCAGACGGCATCCGGGAGCCCGCAAAGAGTATGAGAGCGGAGCATCTGCTGTTCAGCAGCGTTCTACATCAAATACCAGACAGGCAAGTGTTAGTTCGTTTTTCAAGCCACAGCTGAACTCTCAGAGCCCCTGCGCCAAGGCACTTACGGTGAAAATTGCTTCTTTCATTGTACGTGGCCTGCATAGCTACTCTGTTGTCGAAGAGCCAGGGTTTCAAGACCTGATGCGGTACACGGTCCCCGAATACAAGGTCCCCTGTCGCACGACATTCTCGAGGCCCGTCGTGCCTGAAATGTAAACGCTGTCAAACGCTCCGTCCATGAGAAGTTGCACAGCGTCATCAGCACTGAGGTAGGCTCTGTCGCCATCACAACTAACTGCTCGACGTCGCGAGCTGGAGACAGTTACGTGTCTGTGACGTGCCACGTGTTGAGTGACGACTTCGTGCCTCACAGTTTTGTTCTTGCGTGCCGTCACCTGTGGGCAAACCATACTGCAGAGAACCTGCGTTCTTTACTCATGGACGTTTTGAAAGAGTGGGACGTACCTGAGGACCTTCCTTGCTATGTAGTGACTGACAATGATCGGAACTTTGTGTCCGCGATTGGGCCAACCCCCTGGGTGCACGTTGCTTGTTTCGCGCACACTGTGCAACTTTGTGTTCAGGACGCGAAGAAAGAAAGCAACGGATTCGCAAGCGTGTGTGAAAAAGCACGGGCTATGGTTGGGCTGTACAAACGAAGCAGCAGCGCGAGAACAAGACTGCAAGAAATACAAAGGAGAATGGGCATAGAGGAGCCATTGGAGGTGATACAAGATGTTCCTACAAGATGGAATAGTGAATACGCCATGCTAGCGCGCTTGCATAAGCTGAAGTCAGCTGTGACAGTATACTTGGCAGAAATAGATTCTGTTCACAACCTGACCTCTCTTGAATGGCGTCAAGTAGCAGCGTTCGTGTCAGTGCTGCAACCGATTGAAGAAGCCACTACCGCTGCTTGTTCCGAGTCCCACCCAACATTGCCTCTTGTTATTCCCCTTGTTCACTGCATTCAGGTGCTGCTTTCTAAAGAGGCAAGTGGAGCTGAGGAGCTAGAGTTTTCAAAGAACCTCCTGAGGTCTGTGAAAGCAAGATTTCAAGGTATAAGCACACAGATGCCCCATGCTGTTGCCACTCTGCTTTACCCTCGTTTCAAGGATGTCTGGAGCGACCAGCAAGAAAAGGGGCACATGCGGTCCCTCTTGTATTCAGTACTTCAGGAACAGGAAGAGTCAAGGCTGTCACAGTTGGGCTCGCAGGAAACTTCTGCACAGGAGCAGATGGATTGGAGAGAAGAGCAGTCATCCGTTTGGGGAGTGTTTAATACTTTGGTATCATCAAAACACAATGAAACCCCTTGCTCTTTGATGCAAGAAATGTCCAACTATCTTCAGGCCTCTGTGTTGCCTCGTGATAGCAGTCCATTTCAGTGGTGGCAAACAGAAGGAAAAATCAAGTATGGAGCTCTTGCAACCATGGCCAAAAAGTACCTTGCCATTCCGGCTACTCAAGTGGCAAGCGAGAGGCTCTTCTCAACTTGCTCCAACACAGTGACTTGTTGGCGGGAATCACTTTCATCGGACAATGTAGAGCACCTTGTTTTCTTGCACGGCAACTCAGTGTGGTCGAAGCTTCCGTAACATTTCCCAACAGACCTGTTGTGCAATTTTACAGTCCAGAACCATTTGTTGGTGAATATCCCTAGTTACATTATGATGCACAAGACTGCCTTTATTTTGTTCCCATAGTTAAAACACTTTTTTTACGTATAGTGCTGCCATTGCAACTTGCTCAGTGTTCCATATACTCATTTAAATCTTTGTGAAATGCGCTTTGTTTCACTGCATCTGCAGTGCTTCTAGTGTTCCACCTTTTGGGATATCAAATTTTATCTTTGTGAATGGTCGTTTCTCATAACTGTTGCAACAAGTTTCAGTCCTAGTCATTAAAGGCTCAAATAAGAACTGCAGATTAATCTAGACATGTATCTGCATTTTCTGTGTGATTTCCCGGCATTGTTAGAGCCTTAATCTAGTCAAGCATTTTTAAAATCTTTGATGACTAGTCTGAGAAAGTCTTGTCTTAGTTGATGTGATGTTTGACTGATGCCATGTTGACAGTACTCAATTTCTAGTTGTGCATTCTAGTAGTGCCGGGCTGTACTTCTAGCCAAGTTGCATCTAGTAATTTTATTAACTCCTGCCAACTCCACTTGACTTTATACTGAGTGCTATTTTCTTTAGCTTATGGTTCTGTGCAATCTTTTTGCTTTTAAATATTTAGACTTTATCTCGCCTGTAGTCAAGGTTGACGCAGCTGTACGTTGTTGTGAACTGTATATCAAACAGCATTTTGAATAAAATTGAATTTCAGACAATTTTAATGTTTTGTAATCAACATACAAATGATATGAACATAACTTGCAGAGTATTCGATTCGTATTCGATTTGCTGCTTTCACTATTCGATTCGTATTCGATTCGCTGCTTTCACTATTCGATTCGTATTCGATTCGCTTTTTAGCTACATTATTCGTATTCGATTCGATAGCAAGAGTGCACTATTCGTATTCGATTAGGTTTGGAAAAAGTACTATTCGCACACCCCTACGATTAGTGCAAGCCTTCGTACTGCGCAAGCTTATCTACTCCCTTCCGTGCCTGCAACTGCAATTCGCTGAGAGAATGAAGGTCGGGGTCCTAATTCGGCAGGCCTAAAAAGCTGCCCTTGGGCTCCCGCACACCACGTCTACGGAAATGTTGCTAGCACCATGGGATTCACAACACGCTTTCGGAGGTGTGCAAGGCACACCTTATCTCCTAGCTTGGACGACTCACTCGCACAAACGCGGGAAGGGCCATCTTATACAGACTATACATGTGCGAGCAACTTCCTGACAGGGATGCGAAAACACAGTTACCTATACACATTAGGACAGCTCTAGTCATTAAACCCTTACCCAAGAATATGCACCCCGCGTACCACGAAGGTCGACGCATGGCGAGGGCTCGCGCCCTACATGTCAAGTACGGCCGAAACGGCAATGCAGCATATGTGGACGTGGCGGAATATCGGCAAACCCCGAGACAAGCGTTCGCACTGGTCGCGGTGAATGGAAACGGTTCTCCATAGGCGGCCGCATCGACCGCAACCACCTCCTCCGAGACGGCGGAGGAAGCGGCCATAGCCATAGCTATATAGAAAACAGGTCCGCTGATATTATATTCAGTGACTCTAAAACAGCCATTTGCAATTTCGCGAGGGGTCGTATCACATCTACGTCCCTCAGTATCCTCCAAAACACCTGTTCCAATTAGAGAAATCGAACTAATCTGGGTCCCGGCCCACTCGTCTAATCTGGGGAACAAGGCGGCTCACGCGCAAACCCGAGGTGTCTTCGATCGGGCAGTGAGCGTGCACTTCGACCCCAATTTCACGGGAGGTGGGTCAATTTCTTTTCATATCACCCACCACTTCAGGTTGGAAAGGCGCACGTATTCCTCTCCTCACAAATCCTTAACGAAGGCGCAGGAAGTTACCTGGCGCCGACTACAAACACGCTCTCCCCTAGATCCAGTGGTGCTTGCCCTCATATACCCAGGCCAGTACAACCCAAAGTGCAATAAATGCGGCGAAAGAGCGACATAAGACCACATTCTCTGGAACTGCTCAAATGATCCTCCTGCGGCGGAATTATTACAGCTCCTTTACCCCGATAGGTGGGAAGCCGTACGGGTCAGCTTGGACCCGAAGATCCAACTACGGGCCATCGAGAGGGCTAGTACGTCTCCCTTAGACCTGCTTGAGCAATAAAATAGTTTTGCGATACAACTGGCTTCTCGTTTTCACGGACCACGTCGGCCAGCTAACCCTAGAGCGAACCCCTGCATGGCTACATCTGTACAAATTCCGCCGTGATCCATCATGTCCCAACTGCCCTTCCCCTTATGCCAACCTTTCCCACTGCTTATTGTCATGCCTGGTTGCATTGAAATCAGGTTTCTTTCCCACCCCTCTTATACTATCTGGACCTTGGTGGACTGGCTTGGTGCCGAGGGTGAGGAAGAACAGAGCCTTTTCGTCGGGCAGACCATCGATGCGTCTAAGTGTTGCGCTTCAATAAAGCCTTCTTCTTCTACTACTACTACTACTAACTACTACTAATACTATCACTACTACTACTACTACTACTACTGCTACTACTACTACTACTGCTACTACTACTACTACTACTACTACTACTACTACTACTGCTGGTTGTGTTCGAGAAGGGGCGGGCGATGTACCGTGAACTCACCAGGAACCCGTGGACAACGTATCTATATGGGTGGGCCAATGTTTTCGCAGTTCTACGGGACATTGTTCTTCGAACACGTGAACTCCATAGACGCCCCATCGGACCAAAGAAATCCGTCGAGCATCCAGCGAATGTCCGGCAACGGATACTACGACGTCCGTCGGACATCTCCAAAGGTGCGCTGAAAGTTCGATGGACATGCGGCGGTCGTCCGAGGGACGTTCGGTGCAGAGAAAATGGCGGTCCATGGAAAGTTCAGTGAAAATTAAAAACCTGACGCTCGGACGTCCGCCTATTGTCCAGAAACGGACGTGCATTGTTAAAGCAGCCACAGGACGTCCGACGGAGAATTCTATTGCATGGGATGTCCCTCCAATAAAACTCCACTAAAGTAAAAGAGAACTAAGGCAGGATGTAAAACTGTTTACACAAAAACAAGTTGTCTTAAAACAAAAGGCAAATGGTATGTGTGCAGTTCATGTCTAGATCCAGACAATATTTCAGAGTGTCATGGCTTGTGTAAGTGACATACGATTGCTTCTCGCAATCGTTTGTAGAAGTCTGCTTAGCTGTGACTTGATTTGGGCTTCTGGTAATTATTGTATTGTATTGTGCAGACCCAGAGCTGCTAGCTTGTGGTTCGGTGTGTTCTTGGGGAGCTTGAGTGCGGTCTTGATCGCCATTTTGATGATGGCGTCCGCTCTGTCTTCCGCTCCTTTGGTCATATTGAAGTAGGGCAGAGCATACGCTACTCTGCTAATAACGAGGCTCCGGACAAGTTTGAGTGTGTCGGGCTCCTTCATCCCCTTCTTTTTGCTGGTCACCCGTGCTATCATTCGGGCGACCTGCTGGGTCGAGGTCTTGAGCAGATGAAGTGTGTGCTGACACCTTTGATTCGATTGGAGCCACATCCCCAGGATCCTCACGGTTGTCTTTTCGGGTACTGTCTCCCCTTGCAGCCGGATCTCGAACTTGTGGCCTTGATCTGTGGGAGCAGAGCGGTTGCCCTTCCCTCGCCAGAATCTGATCAGTTCTGATTTTCTTGATGAGCACTCCAAGCCCCTCTGCTTTAGATATTCTTCGATGACAGATGCTGCAATTTCGCTTCCTTCTCCCCGAGTGATCCGGTGGTCGTCCGGATGGTGACGTCATCAGCATACATAGCGTGCTGTATGCCCTCGAGAAGGTCGAGACCTTCTCGAGGCGCCTGGTCAGGCCAATCATTGCCACGTTGACCAGCGTGGGCGAAATGACTGCTCCTTGAGGTGTCCCTTTGTTGGGCGGGGAGAAGGTCTTTGTTTCTATATTACCAATCTTGTTTTCGGCCGTCCGATTACTCAGAAAGCTCCTAACGTACTCGTAGACTCTGGTTCCACAATTCGTGTCTGCCAGACCATCTAAGATCGCCTTGTGACTAACATTATCAAATGAACCTTTAAAGTCCACTGCCAAAACTACGTATTCTGCCGAGCGTGGGATACCCGTCAAGACCTCTTCTTTGATCTGCAGGAGAACGTCCTGGGCTGATAGCTTTCTAAAGTGCACTACTCTCGGAACACTAACTTTGATGACCGTAGAGATTCAGCATGGCCGTCCATCATACGACTCTCCCACAGTTTTGTCAGTCCCAATAACATACATAAATCACAAGACACGTTAGCCTTCCTCTCAACACGCAAAAACCATATAAACCATATAATGTGATACCAGTTTCCTTTTTAAGAATTCGCAGTTATATGTCCCAGAAACAAATACCATTACTGTACTGAAAAAAAAAACAATGATCAATAGGCGGCAATTCACAGATCATGGCACAAACATTTCCTTGGCATGAAGTCATGCTTCAGAGGGAGCGTTAATGGATGAAATTTAAAAAGAATGTCTTTGCAGAAGACTGAATGTACATGTGTCTAACACGCTTTAAAACATGAGTATCAAAAAACCCCTGATATGGCTGCCAATACAAAGGTAAGGGAAGGAAAACTTGGTTATCTTGGTCAAGCAATGAAGAACTGGGTAATCTGCATTCTGGATAGGCTGTAGAGTTAATCTAAAGAAAAACGCACGCTGAGGAAATTATACATGCTTGCAGCCTCTGTGAGAATTCCCTATACAGACCACTGACGCACCAGTCCAGTCTGTGAGAACAGATAAGAAGAATCTGTAGTGACGATCAGTGACGTCGTGGTTTGATCTTGATGCTGCCACTTAACCACACACGTTCTTTTTCTGCAACACAAAGTTTAATTCCCACGGAGCACTCGAAGAAGGCTTCCACAGCGATGCATGGGCAAGCGCTACACTGACTCAATCACCGTCACATCACCACATCGCCCCACATATCAACAAACACAACCGTGCCTAAAGTCGCTACATTGGTTCACCGCAACTGCACCGCTAAAGATCACCTGATGGAATTAGAAGACATCGACTGTCATCTCATTGAATTCCTGCCCCGAACCAGAATGAGCCCTGGCCTCTTTATCCTAAACATTTACAGTCACCCTAAGGGTAAAGCAGCTCCCCTCATGGCAGCACTACGAAAAACATTGCAGATCAGCAAACACCACTCGCTGGTTGTGGTAGGTGATTTCAGCGCTCGACACGTCAGTTGGGGCTACACATCAAATTGCCACAAGGGATCCCAACTCTGGGCGTTCCTACAAAATGAGGGCTTTACACTAGTGAACGAGCAGCAGCAACATACGCGTATTGACAAACGTGTGCAGCGAAACACTACACCTGATCTCGCACTTGCAAAAAATCTCACACAATGCCAGTGGTCGAACATGCAGACATCATTAGGCAGCGACCACTACATTGTCCAAACTTCCTTCTCTCTAAGCTCCATCACCCCATATGTCAAAAAGCGCTTCAAAATAACAATCTGGGACAAGTTCCGAAACCTCCGAAGAGATGCCCCCACTCATATAGATCACCTCGTAAATTGGGTCAATGACCTAACCCGCGACATAGCCACGGTCACGTCGGAGGTCCCGAACACCCAAGAGTCGGACGCCATCGATAGCCGCCTTCTACATATGTGGGCGGCATACAACAGCTTGCAAAAGCGATGGCTCAAAAACAAGCATAACCGATCCCTGAAAAGAAGGGTCTCAGCCTTGATTAAGGACATAGAGTCACATGCAGCGCTACTAACCCGACAACCGTGGGGACAGGCGCGCGACCGCATGGAATGCAACCTCGGACTTCGAGACACGTGGAAGCTACTGAGGTGCCTTCTAGAACATAATCACACAAAAAGCTCACAACATCGTAACGTAACTCGTCTCATCCACAGCTTAAAGATGGATGATGACATATTAATACAAACCCTAAAAGCCAAATACCTCACAACTACGCCACGAACTTGTTCCCTTCATACAAGGGCGAGCCCAACCCCGATCTCGATGCAGACATAGCGACATGGGAGGTTCAAGCAGCGATGCATAAACTCCGCACTATGTCCGCCCCGGGAGTAGATGGGATAACAAACAAAGCTCTGCGCAACCTCGATGACCATTCTGTCCAAGCCGTGACAGACTTGTTCAATAAGCACTGGAAGGCAGGTACTCTCCCCCCGGGATGGACACACGCAAGAGTCACCTTCATTCCTAAACCAAGCAAACCCCTAGACATAACCAACCTCCGACCAATCTCTCTCACATCATGCATGGGCAAACGTTTCGAGCATGTAATTCTTAACAGATTGCACACGCACATGTATACTCGCAATCTCTTCCCACACATGATGCTGGGATTCAGAAGCCACTTATCCACTCAGGACATCATGCTTCAAATTTCCGAAGAAATTCTAGATCCGCAGCATAGAAACCGCATGAGAGCCTTACTGGCTCTAGACGTTAACAAAGCATATGATAATAGACAACATGACTCAATCCTTGACGCCCTCTCCAGCCTAGGGGTAGGCAAGCGCACCCATTCATATATCGCAGCCTTTCTTCGCTACCGCACCGCGGAACTCAAACTCGGTTCTATAGAACCCCCCCCCCCCCTTTTTTTTAGGCCATCGCGGAACACCCCAGAGATCATTCCTCTCCCCCTACTATTTAAAGTCACCCTCATCCTGATGGCCCACAAACTAACACAAATCCCAAACCTTTCCCACACCCTCTATGCGGATGACATTACCTTGTGGACAACCACGGGAAATGTAGGAAACATAGAGGACACTCTTTAAGCAAGAGCGGACGTAGTGGCAACGCACGCAGCATCCATCGGCCAAGCGTGCTCCCCCACTAAATCCGAACTCCTGTTGCTCCACCCAAACCGTCGCCTTACCAAGCAAAAAAAAAAAAAAACACCTCCATACACATCACCATAGATGGGCTTTGAGTGCCCGAGGTCAGCAAATTTCGAGTTCTAGGAATGTTCTTGCAAAACAATGAACTCAACACAGAAACTATCCTGAAACTGACTATCACCACCCGTCAAACTATCAGACTCATCAAACGAATAGCGAACAAGCACAGAGGCATACGAGAGCACGATTTCCGGCGGCTTGTAAGGGCATTTGTCATCAGCCGAATGGTCTCTCCCGTTGTCACCCGTAAATAATTAGGGGGATTATTAACGATGCGCCCTTAACGGTGCGCACACTCCCAGACACCCTTAGAGTGAGGGGGGGGGGTAGCTGTACCGGTCGCAAAGGAGATGCCCTCGACCTGCATGGCAAGCTCAGCCGGAATTCATCTACCTTGTAGTGACAGAAGGGCGTGGCCGTTTGGTGCCCAGCGGTCGCCGGTTCAAGCCAGAGTAAGGGTTGGAGTCAGAAGTAACAAACAAAACACAATTTATGCACAGCAAGAGACGATACAAAGGAATACACAAGAACACTTGAAATGCACAGACGAGAGGTTCACAGAATACAAATGCTAAGCATGCAACTACAGAGGTATTCAATAACACATAGGCTTTACAACACAGAAGAAACACGAGAGAGTCACAAAAACAAGCACCAAATTGTTCACCGGGCACTGTTGCAGTCCGACGCCTCGAGAGTAACGATGTGGCCGCCATACGAGACGAGCGCCACTCCCTTGCAGGTCCGTGGGCTTGCCAGCAGCAGGTGATCCCCGGGAGTTGAGCCCAGGCACTTGCGAACACGCCGCAATTGCTGACTGACTGACTGGCTACACAAGCGGCGCGGTCTTTTCAAATAGAGCGCGCCGCGTCTGTCTGTTAACACGCGCCAAAGCTAGCGCGCACACACACTTAGCTTCGCTGGTTAGAGCGCTCCCTCTTCCTCCCGTCGAGCCGCGCGTCGTCATTGGCTAGGTCCCATAGAATGTTCTAGAGACGTCTGGCGTTTTCCGGACTTATGAATCACCTTCACCGCCGTGTGGTGAGAAAGAGGGCGACGGCGACGCGTACAAAGCTACGCACTCTCTCGCGCGGGGAAGGAGGAGGAGGAGGAAGAACATTTATTTCCGCCGAATATGGTGCAGCAGCCACCTACGAGTCCGCACGCAGGCGTCCGGGGAGGCAGTCTGTCACACCGCGGCCAGAGGACACCCGGCCTCGTCTAGGAGAAGAGGTCTTCAGCCTCGGCCGCCAGGCGGACGGCGAATCGCTGTGTTTTTTCGTCGGAGCTTCTTAGCGTGGTCTCCCATTCATCGCATGTTTTAATCGCGTTGCGCCCTGGGGCACGAACGCATCTCCATATTATATGATCTAATGTTGCCACGTGGCCGCAAAATTTACAAATTTCGGTTTCTGCACCGTCCCTCTTCCGCCCTCTGGCGCCCGTCCAACTCCTCCACAGGGGCGAAAAGAAATTTCGAGCTTGGAGTCTTCTCCAGTCATACGATTCCTTGTTACTCAGGGATCTAACCGGTGGCGGATATATCATCCGGTCTTTCTTCAAGTTGTCCGTTACATCCCTAAAGGTACCTATACATTCTTTGGTTTTAGATGTTGTGGAGGCGTCCGCAGCACCCCGAGGTAGCGAGGAGCGGGCGAGCATGTGGGCAGCCTCGTTGCCGGCGAGACCGGCGTGTGCTGGGGTCCAGATTATGGTCACGCTTTCGGCGAGAGACGACTCGTTCAGAAGTTTTGCAGCACGATTGCTGACTCTACCCTTGCTAAAATTTCTAACCGCCGCTTTGCTATCGCTGATGACGTGTTTCACGCCTGGTCGTGCAATGGCAATGGCTATTGCAATCTCCTCCGCCTCTACCGGCGGTAGATCTCGATTTCTTTCTATTCCTATGGCGATCCCAGTGTCCAATAGGGCGACCGAGGTTACGTCGCCTTCTTTCCCGATCGCTGCATCGGTGTAGGCGACCGATCCCGGCGGGAGTTTGTCCAATTTGTTAGCGAGGTGCTTAGCTCTGCTTTTTCTCCTCCCCTCGTCGTGTACGGGGTGCATGTTCTTCGGTATGGGCGAGACGTATAGATGCTTTCTGATTTCTCGATCTATGCTTTCTCTGACACTTTCGCCTTCCCCGGGCGCTAGTAGGTTTACCCAATCGAGGATTTGCCTACCCGCCGCCGTTCCTGCGAGTCGCTCTCTCTGGGACAGCCTGACCGCCGCAGCCAGCTCTTTCCACTCATTATGCAACCCCATTTTCTCTAGAATGTCGTTAGAAGTAGTTATGGGGAGTCCTAGAGCGCACTTCGTGCATCTCCTAATTATGGTGTTTAATTTGTGTTCTTCGGTCTTGTTGATATTTAGGAATGGAGTCGCGTAGCACATTCTGCTCGTGACAAAAGCTTGTACGAGTCTGAGTCTACTAGCCTCCGTGAGACCACTCCTTCTGTTGGACGTCTTCTTAAATACTCTGACTACGAGCTCCGCCTGATCTTTTAATTTCTTCATCAGGCTTTTGTTACTACCCCTGCGGTTGATAATCATACCTAATATTCTAATTTCATCTACTTTCCGGACTTCGTTTCCGTTGACTTTAATTTTGATATCTGGAGTTATCTTCCCACTACTGCTGGTCATTACCAGAAGCTCCGATTTTTCTGGCGAACAGCATAGACCTACGTCCTCTGCGTGATAGCTGATTATATTTGCTGCCTCTTGGAGCCTGGATGTGATGTACGAGTCGTTCCCTTCGCACATCCAGACGGTCACATCGTCCGCGTAGATGCTTAGTTTTAAGTCATCGAGATGGCCAAGCTTACTGGGGAGCTTCCTCATTACGATGTTAAAAAGGAGAGGTGAGAGCACAGCTCCCTGCGGAGTGCCTCTGTTACCCAGCGGGAACTCCTCCGAACATAAGCCCTGAAAGCTGATGATCGCCGTCCTGTCTCGCAGGAATGATCTAATATAGTTGTAGGTTCTTTCGCCTACTCTAAGCTCAGCGAGCCCGTCGAGAATGGCGTCGTGACTGACGTTGTCAAAAGCTTTCTTAAGGTCTAAGCCTAGAATAGCTTTCGTATTTTTTTTCCTGAAGTCTCTGACAACATCGTTATGTAGTCTGAGCATGGTATCTTGCGTACAAAGGCCGGGCCTGAATCCGACCAATTCAGCCGGCCACGCATCATTCTCTTCGGTGTATTTGGTTAGCCTCCTCTGAATAACTTTCTCAAGTAGTTTGCCTACGCAGGATGTTAGCGATATTGGGCGGAGATTCTCCAAGCCCGGTGGTTTTCTCTGCTTGTGGATTAGGGTGATCTTAGCCCTCTTCCACTCTTGGGGTACTTGACCACTCTCCCACACCTGATTTAAATATTTGGTTAGGGCATTGATCGATTCGTCGTCCAGATTTGCGAGCATCTTGTTATTAACGAGGTCCGGCCCGGGGGCCGAGCGTCTTTTTAGGCCGTGCAGCTCCGCTCTGACTTCTGCCACTGTTATGGACGCGTCAAGCTCGCTGTTCGCCGGTCCGTTGTAATCTCTGTAATGCGCTGTGGCGGGGGGAGCTACGTACATGGACTTGAGCTTGTCAATGAGCTGTTTGTCCGTACCCTTAAAGTTATACCTCGCCTTGACCTGTTCTATATTGGCGACCGTTTTGGACTTAGTCGGGTCTATCAGGAACCTGAGCAGTTGCCACGTCTTGGCCCCATTCATGGTGCCCTCCATCTCGTCGCATTTGTTATCCCAACGTTGCGACTCGAGTTTCCGGGCGTATTTTTCTATTTCGACGTTGTGTCTGGCTATCTCTCTCCTGAGATTGCGGTTCCACTTTTGCTTTTTGAGCTTCTTCGTTAGCTCTTCTTTCTTTTTGAACATGCCGAATAACCTGCTATCCATCGCCTCAGGCAGAGCTTCGCCTTTAATTTCTTCGGTGGCCTCGTTGACATGGGTAATTAATTGGGCGGCCCAATTTTGAATGCACTCTATATCTCCAATTTCTTCCCGTTCTCTGATCTGTCTGAATTTATCCCAATCCACTTGGGTTTCCGTCCGACACACAGCGCGCTTAACGCTCACTTTCCTACTTAGTTCTACCTCTAGCACGTAGTGGTCGCTACCTAGATCCTGATGCTTGTTCGTCCACTTGACTATGCCAGTTCTATGGCAGAGAGTCAAGTCCGGGTTTGTGTCCGCTGACACACTGTTGCCCACCCTCGTCGGGCATCTAATGTCGTTAGCGATGTAGAGGTTTGACTCAGTGATATCTTCCAACAGCGTTTGACCCTTCGGGCTGCTGGTCGTGTAACCCCATTCTCGATGTCTGGCATTAAAATCGCCGGCTATTATTAGTGGGTTCTTACCTGCCAGGCTAATCGCTCTCTTAAATATCGGGCCAAACCTCGCCTTCGTGCACTTCGGGGAGCTGTACACATTGAGTAGAAATATGCTGCCTCTGTTCTTTTTACCGGTCAGGATTTCCACAAAGACCGTTTCGGTCTCCCTGTTACCTACTTCGTGCTGGACGACGGCGACGTTGTTTTTGACGTACGTGCCCCAGGGGGTGGCAGCCGCCGCACAGTAGGCATTGCGGCTCGCAGTTTTGTTCGTGCCCCTCCGGTGGATTAAGCATTCTGCACCCTCGGCATCGAGGGCTGGTGGGGTCCGGGCAGACGTCCGACCGATGTCCTAGGTTGCCGCATGCGTAGCACACATCGAATTTCTTTTTGTAGAGGTTGCACCGGTATAGCAATCCGTTGAACCACACCTCTCGCGGGACTTCTTGGTCTTCGAAAATGATGAGCACGGTTTTAGACTTTTTCCCGAGCCTCCTCGCTCCAATGTAGCCGGGGTTATCTCTGAGTCCCTGCCGAATTTCCTCCTCCGTGACGTCCAGCGGAACGTCGTATATGACGCCCTTGCCGCCCTCCGGCATGGCCGCGTGAGCAGTTGCGTCTATCTCAACTGGCCCGATTTTTATGGTCGTAATTTGCTCGTACCGCTTTGCCCTGCCGAGCTCCGGGGTCATAATTAGTAGGGACTGATTCTTCGGGTTGGCGATGAATCTGTCTTCCCCGTTCAGGTTGAGGCCTGCAGCCGTAACCAGGACCTGGCGCAGCTTCGGTCCCGCTTTCCTTGTCAGCTGATCGGCGCCGCCGTGCGGTCGCAGCACTACGCGGAACATCTCCTTCGGTATTTTCGATCTGACCGTGCCTACGGATGATTTTCTCTAACTTTCCATGCGGCGCCGCGTGGGCCTTGCACCGCGCCGGCTTAATAAAAATGTGCGCCGATTTCGTGACACCCGTACCTCTATCTTACAAAGGCAGAAACTGAGAAAGTGGACGCACTCATTCGTCAGGCATACAAAACAGCACTTCACCTCCCGAAACATACTCCTACCACACGCCTCCTAAACATGGGAGTGCACAACACAATTCAAGAACTAGTGGAAGCTCATCGTACTGCTCAGATCAACAGACTTTCCTACACGGAGACGGGCAGGTTCAATCTCGCAGCGCTAAAACTCCAACCAATTCGCCCACCCATTGAAAACAGCCACTTAGTCCCCCAACACATCCGCGACGACCTTACCGTACAACCCCTACCTAAAAATCTCCTCACCACAAGGCATGGCGAGAAGCTCGAGCCAAGGCGTTACACAAAACACACGCGACTGACACCGAAGCGGCCTACGTAGACGCGGCAGAATACAGTCACCCCACGGCATATGTCATCAGTGTGATTTCTTATAACTTCAATCACAGTGTTTCTGCCTCTGTCGAAGCAAAAACGTGAAGCAAAAACGTCGACCGAAGACGAAGAGGCAGCCATAGCGCTAGCCATCTCCTCTTCCACTGCCACACTCATTTTTAGCGATTCTAAAACGGCCATTCAAAATTTGGCAAGAGGGAAAATACACCCAATCGCCCATCAAATCTTAACCTCTGGTTCTACAGCTCCCCGACCCATTCACATCGTCTGGGTACCAGGCCATGCAGGCAACCCCGGTAACGAGGCAGCCCACTCAACTGCTCGAGCGCACGTCAACCGAGCGGGGCATACCGAAGACTGGGGAAGCACGCGGGACAGACTTCTCACATATCATGACATAACACTTCATTACCGAGAACAACGACTCTTATCCCCCACCTCACACCTCTATCTCAAAACCCCAAGAAATGATCTGGCGACAGCTACAAGCCAAAACCTTTCCCTCCCCAGCTTGGTTGGCCTTGGCACACCCGGGCCGGTACGACCCCACATGCTCTCTATGTGGCGCACCTAGAGCCACCTTCAATTCCATAATGTTTCTATGCGAAGACGTGAAGCCACCACCCCAACGGGGCCTCGCGCACCAAGAGAGCTCGGACCCAGCAGCGCAAAAGATGCTGGTTGACTGGGCTGAAGCGGTCGCTGCCAGGCACAGCCTGACAGACACCAGCCGGGATCAGGAACCACATCAACCCTTGTAATGTACCCTGGTTCCCACAATAAATGTTTTACCACTACCACCGCATTTCATCGCCCCAGCGTGCCTTTCCTCCTTTCCTTGCTGGAGAGGGAAGCAAGGTCTCTCCCCGGCCGCGCGATGCTCGAAGCGACCCGTTGCGTACCGGGTTCGAACCCGACCTCGGCATCTGCGTTTTGATGGAGGTGAAACGAGGAGGCGTCCGTGTGCTGTGCGATGTCAGCGCTCGTTAAAGATCCCCATGTGGTCGAAATTACTCCGCAGCCCTCCACTACGGCTCCTTTTCCCCCCTTTCCACTTTCACTCCCACCTTCCTCCCTTCCCTTAAGGTGCGGTTGAGGTGTCCACAGAAAACAAATAAAACAGTTACCGCGCCTTTCCCTTCCTATAAATCAATCAGTTTTTTTTTTTTTGCTAGGATTTCCGACAGTTTCCTACGTCAAACTTATCATTGTTCCGCGAATTAGACGTTCGCTTGGCATCGGTGTTTCAGTTCATTTTTTACTCGGTTTTAACTCGCGTTCGCGTCTAGGGGACTCCGGTACCACGCTACAACAGAATCAGCTCCAAAACACCTAATCAGAACAGTTACAAAAAAAGGGTGGTTTCCGAACTTGACAAAAAACAACTACGGGAAACTAACTGATGCGCGTACTAGTATAATAATAATAATAATAATAATAATAATAATAATAATAATAATAATAATAATAATAATAATAATAATAATAATAATAATAATAATAATAATAATAATAATAATGATAATAATAATAATAATAATAATAATAATAATAATAATAATAATAATAATAATAATAATAATAATAATTTATTGCCACAACACATTGGGATACATACAGACTCGGGCCTGTCAAAGCCACGAGTAGGCTTGCAGGACTAGTCCCGGCAAAATCGGCGGCGAAAAGTAAAGGCAATAAAATATCAGGGTAAGTACACACACACACTGAAATACAAATACTAAGGAAGATACACTGTATAAAAGAGAAGAAAAAAAAATTGAATCTTGCAAGTTTCCTGCGTCGTATCGAATTAAAACTTCACATATTGGAGCATCTGTTTTACGGTGGCTTTAGAAGTAGCGGACAACACCTGATCAGGAAGCATATTGAATATTGTAGGGACATACACACATCGTCTTGCTTTGCCGCATCTGGTAGCGTATCTGGCGACCGTGTAGCGCTGACAATTCCGTAGTGTTCTGGCAGAAACTGCTCTCGTCATGTAAGCAGGATTCCAAAAGTGCCGAAGAATAACAGTTTGCTTATATAAACTTTGAAAGGACGGAAGACCAAGAAAATTAAACAAGTTTACTTGAGAGGGAAAGGAATGTTCACAGGCGGTACGTACTTTTCAACATATATTCTAGAAGAGCGTCTACCCGATCATGCCACCTTTGCGAAGAGTGCGCAAAGACTGTGATGCCATATCTTATAACACTGTATGCAAGTGCATGCATGATTGTCTTTTTTACCGATAAAGGAAGGAAAGATTTAACTGTAAACAGTAACCATGCTGTTCTACGTAATATGCCACAAACGTAAGCCATGTGGCTATGACATGAGAGATCGCTATCAAAGTCAATCCCTAGATATTTTATACAATCAACATTTTCGACTGGAGTACAATGGCAGTCTTTATCATAGTGCGAGTGCAAAAAAACCAATTCACTCAGTACAGTTGGGTACAAAAAAACCAATTCACTCAGTACAGTTGGGTAATGGGTTTCTACAGTACAGTAATGTACGGTACGGTAGAGTAATGGGTTTCTAAAACAGACCAATTTTGTTTTTTGTTGGTTTACCGAACGGCCATTCACGGAAAACCAGTTCATTGCGATACAGATATTTTCTTGTAGTAAAGCAACAGCACTTTTGTAGGAAATATGCTTCGTAAGTAAAACCGTATCGTCGGCGTACTGAAAGACCAAGGCATTTGTTACTGCTGACGCGAAGTCATTGATAAATAAATTGAAAAGCAATGGCGATAGGATAGACCCTTGCGGAACCCCAGCCCCCAACATCTGACGGCTGCTAACGGCTGTGTCGTGTCACGAAGAGTCGGACACGACTGAACGACTGAACTGTACTGAACGGAACGGCTGTGGTGAAATCAAGGGCTACGACTTGTGAGCGATCTTCTAATAACTTCTCAATAGGTCATGAAATGGTCCCCTAAATCCAAGCAGGTGTAATTTTTGCAACAAAATTTTATGATTTACTGTGTCAAATGCCTTGGCAATATCTAGAAACAAGCCACATGCAAACAGATTTTGATCAAAAGTTGTATAGAGTTCTGCAAATTCTTCGAGAAGTGAAAGTGTTCCACGACCTTCGATGAAACCGAACTGTCGGCCCGATAGAACAGAAAATTTTTTCACAAATGGATGTCATGCACTCTAGAATAAATTTTTCTAAAAATCAATAATAATAATAATAATAATAATAATAATAATAATAATAATAATAATAATAATAATAATAATAATAATAATAATAATAATAATAATAATAATTAATAATAATAATAATAATTGGTTCACATGAAGAAAAAGGCGCAGTATTTGTCACACGTGCTCTGTGGACATCTGAACTGCGCCGTAAGGAAAGGGAGGAAGGTGGGAGTGAAAGTGGAAAGAGAGAAAGGGAAGTCGTAGTGGAGGGCTACAGAGTAACTTCGACCACCTGGAGATCTTTAACGTGCGCTGACATCGCACAGCACACGGACGCCACTTCGTTTCGCCTCCATCGAAACGCAGCCGCCGTAGTCGGGTTCGAACCCGGGAACTCCGGCACAGTAGTCGGGCGCTGAATGTGAAAAACAGGTTGCCAAGCACATGGACTCCCATTGAAAGCCCTGTAAAAAGGCTGCAAATATTCAGAAAATTTCCTGCATCTTCTTTCTCACATAATATGAGACCTCCAGGACGTAAGCAAGCTTAGCAAAGATGCAGATTTTGCAGACTTGTGCACACGCGAATATGGAGAGCTCCCAACACATCCATACCTGGGTTTGCAGCCTCATAGCTCAGAGTTGTGAATCTCAATATGCCTCACTTTTGCAAACCAGGTGCAGAGGAACTCTTAGATAATAAAGGGGGCAAAATTTCAGCTTGTGTAACCAGAACAAATCGGTGTCGCACGCCATTGACCCAACTAAATTCCTTTGGATTTCCTCGAATTAACAGGCGCTCCTGATTCCTCGCCAACGGTTCATTCAAATGTAAAGCTTCAATGACACTCTTTTTGTCAGAACCAAATAGGTCGACGTCATCAGCCTACACCAAAATCTTAATTTCGCATTGAGGTAGGCAGGCACCAAGAAAAACATCGTTGGTAATAATGCTGAGACAAAAAGGTTGAAGACAGGGTCAGTAACAAAGACGACAATGGACACTCTTGGCGAACAGAGGATTTTAGTGGAATATGATTGGTTACCTGCTGGTTAGCCTTTACCCTTGGGTAGGACATTTATATCATTGCCTTAAGTCGTTGAGCTTCATATCGCCAATATGTTGTATGCTGCAAGCACATTCTCTTTGTCATCGTACTTTGTCAAACACCTTAGCAAGGTCAATGTGAATTAGAGTTAGTTCGCCAGCCTCACCTGACTCAGACTGCAATACTGAACGTGTAATATGGGTATGTACTTGGATATACTGGTGCCTTTAACACCAGGAGGCCGATCCTATATTATTTAGTTTGTGACTACTAGGTGCATACGCCCTAAAGAAGCTTAGCAAAAAATTTTAATTAACATTAGAGAAGGCAATTTGCGATACCCCCCAAGAGACTTCAAGCGATTAGTCTCTGTACTGTATTGGTATTAATATCATCATCATCTACATCATCAGCCAGAATACACCCACTGCAAAGTGAAGGCTTCTCCCATATTTCTTCAATTAGCCCTGTCCTGCACTTGCTGCTTCCACTTGACCCCTCCGAATTTCTAAACCTCATCCGCGCACCTAACTTTATGACCCCCCTGCTACGCTTTCCTTGGCTTGGAATCTAATTTGTTACCCTAACCGACCATCGGTTGTCCTCTCTTCGCACTACATCCCTGCCCATGTTCATGCCCATTTCTTATTCTTCAGTTTCACTTGAATGTCATTAACTTAATTTATTTTTGTGACCCACTATGCGCGCTTCCTATCTCTTAGCGTTACACCTACGATTTTTCGTTCCGTAGCCCTCTGCGTTGTCTTCAACTTAAGTACAACCCTCTTCGTTAGCCTCCACGTTTCAGCCCCGTAGGTGAGTACAGGTAAGATGCAACTGTTGTATTCTTTCCTCTTGAGCGATACCGGTAAGCTGCTAGTCATATATTTGCCAAATGCACTCCATCCCAACCTCATTCTCCCAGTTATTTGTCTTTCGTGACCCGGATCTGCTGTTACTACCTGTCCTGAGTATGCATATTCATCAACTTATTAATATGTAATAAAAATATATTGTATTAATAGCTATTATTATGGTATGGCCAAAACAGCAATTGGAAGGCAGGAAGCCAGCATTAGAAGATGCTTGGAAAACTTCCAACAAAAAAGGTGCACGCAAAGGCGAAAATGTTTTGTAAATCGGCTAGTGATACCATCCGCGGTAGGAAATTTCTGGCTCTGCAGTTTCGAAAGAGCAGATATATTTGTGTGCAAAGTGCTAGGTCCCTCCACTACCGGACGCCGGTCATCATCAAATCTAGGAAAAACTTCGAGCAAGAAACTTTAATCTGATCACGCATTGTGACTCCCACAGCCCTGATAAAAGTCAAAGAAAGAATCAATAATCCCTGTCCATTACTTTGCGTGCAGCCACCCGCCATATTGAATTTCCGGCACTTGGTTCGCAAGAGCAGTCACCGTTCATCACTCAGAACAAGTAGAGATGGTTGTTCCTTTGAAACATATTGATGTAGACCTTATTAAGGCCTGCTTATTTATCTCTCTCAGTTGCAACTGATGCAGCTCTTCTTAACGAGTTCTCTCTAGCTGAAGTACCTCAATGAATGTACTCCCGCGCTGACGAAAGTGATGCCTCTTCAGGAGTTCAATTTATGCAGATGCCTCAAGAGAAAAATTTTTTGTCGCCTCTTCCAATAATTCCCACTTGTGAAAATGCACACTACGTGTCTTTACAACACTTTCAACACTTAAATAATGTTGCAGATTAAGGCAAGAATCTGCAAACAGAGCGACGAAGAGAAGGAAGACGAGGTTTGTGGGAGGGCGCGTGAAAGAGAGGGACTGAGCGCCATGTTGACATATCAATAGCCAGAGAAGAGTCGGGTATTAAACGTATTCAAAGGCGGCCTAGGTGTCTGCCCTGCTTCTTCTGCATATACAACACTTTATGCAACACTTTGAAAGAGTTCATCTGAGAGCAGACAATTATTCAGTTTCAACAGCTTCCATCGGCGCTGGAGAATGGGCCGACTGTACTTTCCTACCTGAAAAGGAACCATGCAGTAATCACTGAAGGATTTCGGCTGCACCATTCATCAAAAATGGTGGCTGATGTTTCTACTGAACGGTACATTCTGTAAAGTACAGCACTAGATGAACAAGGATAACGAGTAAAATGAATATTGTCCGCTTTACTACGACTAGCGTCAAC
Source organism: Amblyomma maculatum (assembly GCF_055883805.1). Classification (NCBI taxonomy): domain Eukaryota; kingdom Metazoa; phylum Arthropoda; class Arachnida; order Ixodida; family Ixodidae; genus Amblyomma; species Amblyomma maculatum. Next base: position 429,095,911 of record NC_139344.1, read on the forward strand.
AAGGCTGTGTTCACATGCTAAGCCAGTAATAAAGAAACAGTAGAGTGATAACGCTTATTTAACACTGCTCAGTTTTCATCCCTAGAAACCAAGTGAATGCCTAGTTTGTCTTTGCTGTTCACAAGTTCCAACCATCGTTTATGATCGTGACCGATCATCATTCCTTATGCTGGCTCATAGGCCTATGTGATCCATCTGGTCATCTGGCGCGTGGGCGTACGCCTGCAGGAATATTAATTTTCTGTCATTTACAAAAATAGTCGTCGCCGCAGTGATTCTGACTGCTTGTCAAGCCATCCGTTGCCAACTACTACCGGAGAGGCAGACTTCGAGGGATGTTTCACCTTGCTTTGCACGCCATTTCCAAACACAGAGACATTCCGTTCAGAACAAAATGACCTCTCGGTGTAACCTTTTATTGCTGCGGCAAACACAAGAGCATGTTCTGTTCTGCACCGTTCATCGTGCAGGATGAACTCTTGTACAAGAAGAATTACTCAGCTGATGGTGCATCCTTGCTTTTGGGTGTCCCGGAAAAGCTCCGCTATTATGTGCTTCACGCCATGAAGGACGAGTTTGCATCGCGTCACCTTAGGTTCTCCCGTACATTGCACAGGCTTCGCCAGCGCTTTTACCGGACGAAAACGTTAAGACCACTAAACAATACGTCTCCAGCTGTGACCAATGTCAGCGCCTCAAGCCTCGCACCACTCCTCATGCAGGTCTTCTGCAAGCGGTAAAGCAATCATCGGCACCTTTCAAAAAAAAGTTGGCGTCGACTTGCTCGGCCCACTTCCCAACACTTCAGAACAACGCCGTTGACGGCAATTAACGCTGACATCGTACAGAGGTTAGTTCAAAAGTGCGGCTAAAATTACCGCCCCTCCACATCTTACCACACACGGACCAACGGTCTTAGTGAGCGCACAAACCGCACCCTCTCCAACATGCTGTCCATGTATGCCGCATCTGACCACCGGAACTGGAACACCCTGTTGCCAATCATGACATACGCGTACAACACCACGAAGCATGAGGTCGGCGGGTATTCCCCGCTCTATGTGCTCTACGTCAGGATGTCCCGCACTTTTTTGGGCACCATATTCTCCCTCTCACGTACGACACTTCTGCATATCAGGTGGTATGTCGCACTGAGGAAGCTCGTCGCCTGGCTCGCTTGTGCACTTTGCCCTCACAGCTCCACTCCAAAGAACTCCATGACAAGCGCCACATTGAGGTGCACTTATTCTCCTGGAGATTTCCTATGACTTTGGTCACCTTTTCGAACGCGAGGCTTGTTCGAGAATTTTTTGTTCATGCACACTGGCCCCTTCGTCTCGTGGTTAGTCGGCTAAGCGAAGTGAACTTCGTAGTCGCAAAAGTTACTGCCCACCATCGCCGCTCCCGCACCATTCAAGTAGCCCATGTGGGTACTTGGGTGATGCGGCTCGTCCAAAGCGCTGCGTGCGTCTTACAACCTGACTTGCTCGAGGACGAGTTTCCTCTACAACGGGAGAAATTGTCACGCGCTACGCAGCGACTGATGTGAAAAAAGTGTAAACGCCCGTGTGGGTAGGAGAGGAGGCTGACGAAGTTCAAATGACTTTGGTCTGGCTGCCTGTTCTGCCTCTAGTTCACTCCCCATCATCTGTGAATGAACCCATCCCATCCGTAACTTGTATACTAATTATCCAGTATTTCACAAGTGCACCAAATACTCTGTCTTTCATATACAAAGCGAGATGTTGATTTCGCTGATCTCGTTATTTTACGTTTGAGTGGATGAATGGGTCGGGATTAGGGTACTTATTAGAGACAGGTACATACATGAATCACCTGTCTCATATTTTAATACAAAATCGCTGAAATCAATATTGGAACTGGTTCTTAATTATCAAAGTGTGGATCGTTCGCTCAGAAACCTATCCTGAACATGTGCACTCCGCAATTATTCTTCAGAGAATACGTCAACAAACAAACAAAAAAGAATATCCGGCTCCTGCGTAATTTGGTGTCTAATCACAATTCGTTAATACGTTCACATAAAATTCGCCACGAGGCGTTTGTATAGAGTTTTCTTAATTTTTCGATGCTTGGATTGTTTTTTTTTTTTATATATTCAAGAGATTCTTGTCCGCGAGTACTTGCATTTATCGGTTACTTTATCTGGTGATGATATCCATTTCAAACTGCTGCACAATCCTGCTCTGCCTTGATTCCACTATTTTTCTTCTCGGCTGCGTTCTGTACAATTTTTGCATATTGCTCTCTCTGCCTTCAATCCAACATTTCTTCACGTTGCGTTAGCTTTCAGCGTAACAGCAGTAAATTCTCCGTTCGCCGAAACTCCTTGTCACGCCGATGTTGTGAGCGAAAAATCACGGCGATGGCGCTGGCAGGTAAAATTGCAGCGCACTGACTGGACGTACGGTTGCCAGAAGTTTCATTTTACAGGAGCTGACAACTGAGGCTTGTGCTTGCATAGGGAGGATTATGCCAGAATCAGCCGGCCAGGGCTGTTGCATTCACGTTACAACGAGGCCACGCGGGCACGTTCTTACGGCTTGGGCAAAGCGGGGCTTTATATTTGGACTGGTAGCCTACGCTATCGCGTCAAGTCCTTAAAGACGGAGCTTAAGTGTCCTGCAGAATTTTTATACGTTTAGGAATACCGAGAACATTTCAATTCACCCCTGTAGCGTGGTTCAAAAGCATGACGTCCCACCACCTAGCTAAAATTGAAACTGCCTAATGTGACCACCCATCATTAAAACATGTCCTGGTTAAAAATTAATATAACTTACAGATACTATGCGTAAGGGAGTACAAACCTGTTAGGCGCAACAAAACCACCCGAATGCGTATGTGCCGGCCTATTTAGATATTCTCGAAGTGTCGTTACTAGTTACTAGCATCTGCCTCTATTTCGTGGCGGCAAAGCCATCGCGGAAGCGGTCCCCATTGCAATGCATTAGGGATGCGGTGTATTATGACTTTTTGCTAATTGGACAATCGTGATAGCTACAATACTATCATAGTTTCCAACGTAGGGGTCTGCTTTTTTATTCCGCTCTTCCACGTTCTTAAGTGTTTTATGACGATTCTTCACTGAAATCTCCTCACATGCGACGGCGTTGATTGTACGAGGCTGTTTATTTACATTGTCACAACTCGAAAAGCTGTGTATCGTTTTGATAATGCGGTGCAATTATTATTAATTCCATGTCGACAATTTCCATGCTATAAGTATATTTTATGGGGCTGGAAAAATTGCCACTGCCATGCTTTTTTACCTGAACTCAGGACGAACTATGGCCACATCGTCTCTTTTAAACTTTCCATCATGTAGTGAACTTTGGCTGTCATATACGAGGCCATTCGATATTTAGACAGTAGAATGAACCAGATGTGCCATACACTACTCAAATTCGAATTACCGAGATATATCAGAAAGCATTTTATTAAGGGCCACTCAACCAGGGATAATGGAAATGCTAGTCCATCATTGTTGGTAGTTTTTATATATGTGTGGAGTCAATGAGTGATATTTGAAACGAAGATATTTTTACTGCCTGTCACGAATTTTGCAAACAAATGGAGGGGGGGGGGGAGGATTTCTGGGGTTCGGGAAACAAAATGCGAAATCACGTCAGAGGCCACAATTGTTGTTAAAATTTTTAAATTCTTTATTTGAAATAGGCTTGATAATAGCTTTTGGTCATTTGGCGTTGAGAGGTAAGAGGACATGTGTGCCTAAAATAAGCCCCGAAAAAAATCAAAGCTTTGAGAAGGATGTACAGAGAATAGAGGTGTTATACCGCCTGGACTCTAGATGCACTCCTCTAAATATATCCCATATAGTGGTCTGTATGCGATTGCTGGTGAGTGCATTTGGTGTCACCGTGCCACACACTCGCGCGTAGAAGTCCGCCTGATGCCGGCGGTCGAGGTGACAGCAGCTCGAAGAGCGTTCGGGTATTTGGAATCAAGATGGTTGACGAGATCTGTCGTTAGCTCACGGAGCTTCTTTCGTTAGCAGACGATTGTACAGGCGCTCGGTAAGCACTCAAACACACTGCTTTATCTGCGTTCTTGAGAGTAAGCTGCCGGGCTAGTTGGTGATGCATAATTTGAAGATGTAAGCGCAAAAATACGGAAGGAATGCAAAAAGGACACATGGGACAGTAGCGCTCGGGACTGTTATATATGTCCTTCGTTTTGCCTTTCGTTCGCACTGTTTGCGCTGACTTCAGATCCGCGTTCTTCTCTGGCCAATGTCGCTTTGTGGCAGCGTCAAGAGGTTGTTTACCCTCCTGCGTCCCTCATCCTTCATGGCTTCAGACCCGCCATGAGGGCCTGTGCGAGAAACTCGTGCCTCGTTATATGGGTCCCTACCAGATAGAGTGACGCGAACTACCAGATCCATCTGTAGAAGAAGGAAGGCACACCAGCCGATGCTAGCCGTTCTTTACTCAGGCCTTACATGGCGCTCACGTTGCTCTCGAGCCCCTTGGTGGTTGTAACTGTTTGAGGTATCATCGGTATCATCGCTGATTTGCTCGAGCGTAGTCGCAGCCATGGGCCCTCGTCAATGCGGCATGATGTCCAGAGGTTCCGGTTCTGTTGGGGGACGACCAGAACACCACCTCTCCAGGTACCAGCTTTGACACCACTTGCACTACTTCCAGGTCAAATGCTACTTTGGGGGAAAACGTTTACTTAGCTGCTCCGCATTTTCTGGAAGAGCAAAATTCTCGATGCCCAAAGCACTGATAGTTTCAGCTGGTTAAGTTGGACCTTTGAATTGAAGCTCACTTTGACAGATTCACGCGTGCTCTGTCTTTTTCTTGGTGACTCCCCGTGTAGAGCTCTCTGGGCCTAGATGAAAACTTTGGCACACCAGCAACAGTGCGCAGGACTGGAAATACACAGCTGCAGCTCAATGTTTTGGCCGATACCCTTGACGTCAGTACTGACACGCTCACGCAAACAGTCGGGTACAGTACAACACTCTGACGACAAAACACTGGATTTCCACCGTGTTGTTTTTCTGCGCACCCTTACTTTCTTTCTGTGTGTGCGCGTGCGTGCGCGCGCGCGTGTGTGTGTGTGTGTGTGTGTGTGTGTGTGTGTGTGTGTGTGTGTGTGTGTGTGTGTGTGTGTGTGTGTGTGTGTGTGTGTGTGTGTGTGTGTGTGTGTGTGTGTGTGTGTGTTGTGTGTGTGTGTGTGTGTGTGTGTGAAAAACTATTCGGAGGAAGCTTGAGGTAGCCGGGGCACCCTCGCGTAAACACTAGGTGGGTTCCTCATTACAGGAGCCCATTGGCGACCGCTGCGGCTCGGGCTCAGTAGACCAGGTCCTTCTGGCTTTCCAGGTCGGAGCAGCCGAGCAGGGCTGCCTCCCAATTCTTCCTGGTGGGGTTGGGTTTGGGGGCGAGGTTCGGGGTTGACTGACATGCCCACACCACGTGGAAGATGTCCGAAGACTTATCTGCACAGTGCGGGCATTTTCCTGTACAGGCAGGATCAAAGTGTTTTAAAACTGCTGGGCACAGCAGCGTTTTGGTGTAAATGCGGAGGAGTGTGCGTTCTTCCACCTTTGTAAGGCCCTTACGAGGCTTAGGATAAATTGCATGGCCGAATTGAAATAACTCAGTAATTTCTCGAAAAGTGAGAGCCGGATTCGGTTCGGGATCTGTATAATAAGGGTCTGAAGACGTTGCCTGGAGAGTGAGCGCGCGGGCGGCGGCGTCTGCCGTTTCATTGCCTTCGAGGCCCATGTGAGCTGGAGCCCATAAAATCGTTCAAGGCGCGGAGGCCCCGAGGTAGTCACTGTTTTGAAGAATGTGGTGCGCAAAGAGAGAAATGTACCCCTGTTTAATATTTCTGCAGGCCCCTCTCGAGTCGGTGATGATGACTCGTGAGTCCTTGTCTGCGGCGGTTAACGCGATGGCAACTTCGGCATGTGTTATGTCTTGAGCTCGGAACCTTAGGCCATTCACCGTGATTTTTTGATGGACGACTGCGGCTGTGTACCACCACCCATGGTGAGGGCCGGAGGCGTCCACCTAGAAAATTCCGTGTTTGTTCCCATAGTGACGGGCCAGTGTCTCCACCCGCGCAAGGCGCCTGCCACTATGGTCGTCACGTGTCATGTTGGCCGGAAGAGGGCGTACGTGCAGGGCGTATTTCCAGATTTCAGGAATTCAGGAATGCGCACGCGCTCTTCCGTAAGTGTTGCGTGGTGGATGTGTAGTCGGGCTAATAGACGGCGTCCCGACGGCTTTTTTTTTTAAACCCTTGTGTATTTGTTTGGTCAAGTTCGCCTCCCGGAGCTACGCGAATGTGTTTATCATCCTCAGACCCATAAGACGCTGGTTGGATGTGTTGATCGGGAGATCGAGGGCACGCTTGTACATCTTTCTGAGAATCACTTCGAAGGCGTTCTCATCAAACCTGCGCAGGTGGAGGTAAGAAGTCGAGTAGAGTACTCGACTGGTCACGACGACGCGTCCACAGAAGCGTCGTCAGAAATACTGACTGCCTTAGAAGAAATTAGATCTGGTCAAACCACCCTTATTGGCGAGATGAAAGCTATAAACACAAAATTGGCTCAGTATGACATAAACTTTGCTGAAATAAACAAACGTATGGCTAAAATTGAAGAAAACTGCGCCTCTTTAGTCGCTATCAAGGCAGAAGTTGGTATTCTGAGGACGCTAGTTGACGACCATGTGAAACAGATAGCCGTCCTAACAGCCATATTGGATAGTGCTGAGGACCAGTCTCGCAGTTCCAACCTTATATTTTTTAACGTTAAAGATAGCGCCCGAGAGTCGTGGGATGACTCTGAAAAGAAAGTTATTAATCTTTGCCAAGAAAATCTCGGCGTTTCTATCCAACCTGTCGATATTGAGCGCGCACATACGCTCGGACGCTACCAGGAAACCAAAGATAGGCCAATAATAGTAAAGTTTTCTCATTTCAAAACAAAAGATACTATCATGTCGAATGCCAAAAAAACTTAAAGGTTCTCCATACTCGATATCAGAAGACTACTCGTCCAGAACACGTTTGGCTCGCAAACACCTCCTCGATTTTTCGAAAACTCAACCCAAAAAATCTAAGCTGCGCTATAACAAGCTCACTGTAGATAATTGCACATACATGTTCGATCACCCTTCACAGACAGTTGTCCCACTCCAACCACAACATCACACCCCTATTCCACATTCACCATAGCTAGACGTTACACGAAGCTCTAAGTCTCAAACTAAATCCGTCGCTTTCCTCTACACTAATATCCGTAGCATTTTAACAAAACTGGATCCCTTACAGAGCCTTATCTACACAACAGATAGTAAAATAGTTTTCCTAACTGAAACATGGTTGAATCCTTCAGTCGCTAATGCCGAACTATCCGCTACTTTCCCCAGCTATCACATTTTTCGACATGATCGTGCAGACAGGCGAGGCGGCGGCGTTTTGATCGCCATCATGAAAGCCTGCTCTGCTGCCCAATAAATATTAGCTCAAGTTTGGAGCTAATATTCGTTCATTCCAAAGCCACTAACCCACCTATGATAATCGGCTGTGGTTACCGCCCCCCAGATGCGGACGCTTCATTTGTAACGGAATTCCACAACACGCTCCATTCCATAATCGAATCACACCCAAATACACCCTTACTCATATTCGGTGACTAATTTTCCTTCAATAACGTGGAACAATCTCGGGATAACATTAATTGAGCAGAATGCCGAGAGCAATTTCCTTAACACGTGTCTCACATTTGCTTTATCGCAACTCGTTACCATTTCTACCAGACAAAATAGCCACTCGTCTAACGTCCTCGACCTCTTGCTTACCTCACATCCTGATAATGTTTCACCCCTCACGCATCTACCAGGCCTCAGCGACCACTCTGTAATTCACGGCACTTATTATACCCTGACACCGCACGCTCAAAAAGTAACGAAAACATTAACGCTCTATGATAAAGGCGACTTTGATACCATAAACAGCAAACTAACGGAATTTAGTCATTCTTTCCTTGCTAATTTCTCGCATCGCACTATTGAAATGAAGTGGTCATTGTTCAAACACAAAATAAAGGAACTTATCCACCTATACATTCCTACAAAAACAGTCATCATGCGATCGTCATCCCCATGGTTCAACCAAACATTAAAAAGACTGCTGAATAAAAAGAAAAGGCTCTTCCGTTATGTAAAACGCACCAACAGTTCCTGCGCATGGCAACAGTACCATTATGCGGAAAAAAATTTACTTATCATGCCGTCAACTCTAAAAAAAAACATTTTACGCAACCACTTTACCATCAATGCTTCACAATAACCCTAGACAGTTTCGGAAAGCGATAAGTACTAAGCCACTCAACTCATTATCACTGTGTGACGACCTAGGTTCACCCATATCACAAAATATTGTAAGCAAATCATTCAATCATGTCTTCTCTGCCAACTTCACTAATGACCCCGATGATTGCATGCCTCACTATCCCCATTTTGATTACCCACCTATGCCAGACATACAATTCGAGCCTAACGGAATAAAATTGCTAATCGAATCTTGAAAACTGTCATCATCAGCCGGAGTCGATAACATCAACGCTAAAGTACTTCACAATACTAAAGATACTGTCGCTATCATTCTTTCCCACATTTTCCAGCAATCACTCGAACACAATGCCATACCTCATGACTGGAAAGTGGGAAAAATTATTCCAGTGCATAAAAAAAGCTCACCATCGTCCCCTAAAAATTATCGCCCTATTTCTTTAACCAGTGTTCCCTCCAAGCTAATAGAGCATGTAATTCACTCACACATAATGAAATTCCTGCAGTCTGTCAACTTCTTCCATCCCAGTCAGCACGGATTTTTAAAAAACCTATCCTGCTCTACCCAACTAGCATTATTCACTAACGACATCAGCTCTAGCTTGGACACTAGGATGCGCTGTTTTTAGATTTTGAAAAGGCTTTTGATAAAGTTACCCACCGAAGACTACTCCATAAGCTTTCACGACTAAACCTAAACCCACTAGTTCTTGAATGGCTGCAAAAGTTTTTGACTAATCGCCAACAGTTCGTATGGGCCAATAACCGCGCATCTTCCTTGTCCCCAGTCACTTCTGGCATACCGCAAGGTACTGTTTTAGGCCCCTTGCTGTTTTTAATATAAATTAATGATCTTCCTAATAACCTGTCTTCTACCATTCGTTTGTTCGCCGACGACTGCGTCATTTACAGAAAAATAACAAACAGCCTGGACTCATTTAAACTTCAGTGTGATTTAAAACTTGTTGAAACATGGTGCACTAATTGGTTAATGAAGCTAAACGTAAACAAAACCACTCTAGTCTCATTTCATTGTCGTGCATCATATTGTTACGATACGGTAAGCCGATGAAAACAAGAAAACAGAGGATAGAGAGATGGTCGATGACAGTGAGATGACGTTTAATGAAAATGTTGCCGGGCCTAGCGCGAGCGCTCCTGTCCGCGCCACTGCCCGCTTCTTCCTTGAAGTCGTCCATAACATGACCCGGGGCCACCGAGCGATCGTCCCGATCGTGGACGAGGAAATGCACGATGTTGATGATTCCATGGCATGATGATGGGCGTGTCTAGATGCTTGAAAAAGAAGAGGAAGAAGGAAGAATAGAATGGCTTGCCGGCACGATGATTCGCGATGAACCTTGGCAGGACACACTCGGGCCACACGTTGCCACGACTCGATGGTGGAGGCCAAGGCACGCACCGCATGGCATAGGCAGGGGAGAATGTCTTGAAGTGTAGCGGTGTCTTGGGTCGTAGGGTCCTTGGTCGGCACATCAGGTCAGTGGGGTCACATTAGGTCATTCGGGTCTCTCCTTGTGTCTTGTGGTCATGTGTGGTGTCTCGGGTCAGTCTCTCCTTCTTTGTGTCTTGTGATCGGGGCGGGGAGGACGGGGCGGATGAACGGCAAGGTCTTGCTGGGTCCGGCAGGCTGGGGAACAGCCACGCAATGCCTCCTAACCTTTCGCCGATGGCGCAAGAAGTCGCAGGGCGCTGATGCTCCGGACCAGGATGGGGGGGGGGGGGGGGGGGGTGATAATGAAGTACCCAGCACCTCCAACCAAATGTTACGATACGGCAAGCCGATGAAAACAGGAGAACAGAGGACAGAGAGATGGTCGATGACAGTGAGATGACGTTTAATGAAAATGTTGCCGGGCCTAGCGCGAGCGCTCCTGTCCGCGCCACTGCCCGCTTCTTCTTCCTTGAAGTCGTCCATAACAATATCACACCGTAAACTATACTTTATGTGGTGACAAAATATTGCATGCAACTACATATAAATACCTGGGCGTTTCATTTACTCAAGATTTTACCTGGACATCTCATATAAATAACATCACTAACGAAGCTAACCGTGTTCTAGGTTATCTTAGGCGAACACTACGACTTGCTCCCCCTCACGTAAAGCTGTCCGCTTGTTTACCTTAGTCCGCCCCAAACTAGAATATGCTTGCTCGATCTGGGACCCACACCAATCTAACCTTACAAAAACACTCGAATCCGTCCAAAACAGAGCGGTAACATTTGCCTTTTCAGATTATTCTTATCACACAAGTGTTTCATCACTAAAAGACAAAGCTAACCTTGCAAACTTAGAATCCCGCCGTAAAACCACCAGGCTCTGTCTCTTCCACAAATTTTATCACTCACCCCTGCGGAATGCCGTTACCACCCGTGCGCATCGCCACTCAGCCCGGATCAACCATCAACAAGCCGTCCAACCACCTGATGCATCTACGTCATCCCACCTCAAGTCATTTTTTGTTTTGACAGCAAAAGATTGGAACTGTTTGCCTGCCGAAGCTGTGACTCATCTCGACAACGCACGCTTCAAATCATTCATTTAAAATATAACTTGATTTAAGCTCACCCCTCATGTAATGCCTCTCGTGGGCCTTTGAGGTACTAATAAATAAATAAGTAAATGCATGCGCCAGCCGCAAAGAGTCTGTGCACCGTAACCCCCCCCCCCCCGTTTGTTGGAAACCCGGCGTACCATCCGGCCCACCTGGTCCTCCACCTTGCGCAGTTTTGCTAGTGTTGTATCAGCCCGTCGATGTTTGTGGATAAAGAGACCAAATACTGTAATCTCATCGTGTTCGGGTATCGGACCGCTGGGCAGGGATGGTGGTGCACTTAAGCGACCGGCTTGAACTTGTGCAACTGTATCGGCCACTTTTCCAGGCTGTTCGGTGGTTAGTTCTCTTTCTTCTTCTCCCTTTCGCACTGCATAAGTGCTTGCGGCATTGCCCGACCTCGTTCTTTAGTTTGTGCAGTAACACTGAAGACAAGCTTTTCGTTTGCCACATCGGCCTCTTTCGCGAACTCTACAGTAGTCGTCGTGTCTGCTGGGATCATTGTCGAGGCATCTTTCTTCCGCACTATATTTTATTCAAGTTCTTCAAGGTAGGCTGTCTGCTGTTGGCTTTCTTTCTCTTGCACCGATTCATTGAATGCACTTCCGTCTTTCTCTACTGTTTGCTTCTGGATTCTTTTGGATTCTCGCTCCAAGGGTATGTTATCAGGTACAGGACCAAGATGTTGCGTTCCTTCAAAGTCTTCTTGCGTTTGTAGTCCGAAAACAAACTCGATTGTAAACTGCGCAGAATCGTCCGCCTCCCGTTCAACGCGTGTAGCTGGCTCGATGCTTTCTTTACTGCCGGAGAACCCCGCCTGGATTGGTTACTGCTTGAAGTGGGCTTCTTCCGAATATGCATCCCACAGTACGGCAGCCTCTGCTCGGTGCGTACTGACAACACTCTGGACCCAATTGAAATTAACACTTTTATCTATGAATTTCTACGTTGCCTCTTCATAGTGGGCTTCCTCTGTTGGTGGCGTTGGGGTTGACTCTATGTCAGTGTCAGTGATTAAGTCGAAAGATGGTTCGACGAAAATGTCCAGTAAAGATGCGCTCGTAGATCGTGCAGCTGCTGCAGGGAACTCATCTGCTGCCTTCGTAAAATCACGGCTGTCGGCAGCGGGAATAGGCGCCTGAAGGCCCTCAATGTAGCGGCTGAGCAGCCGCATTGCCCGTGTGGCAGTCTCCTCGTAATCCTGTACAGCTGGGACGTCTTCTGCACAAGCGCCGACTTTGAAGGCATGGATTTTCTCATTAAGCACACGCAGACCGTAGCTGCAGGTTTTCAGTCTGGCGTGAAGGAGCTCTAAGTCAATTATAGTCTGCTCGTTCGATTCGAGTAGTTTACTTGCCTCATGGCAGAGCCGGGTCTGAAATTCTCGCTGAATAACACGCTTCCCTTTCATGCATTCCATGATGTCTCGTTGAAGCCCTTTTCGTCTCTGTCCGGTGGGGTTCGCTGACGGAGTTCCTGGTATCTTTCTCGAGGTTCCTTGCATTTCTTGTAACCTCCAGGAAGGATTGATGGAGGAGCTCACATTAGCTGCCGGATTCCGGCACCATAAATTGTAGAAGAAGGAAGTCACACCAGCCGATGCTAGCCATTCTTTACTCAGGTCGCAAAATGGCGCTCACACCATCCTGTCTCTTACGCCAGGCTCCGCTGCGACAATCACAAAATTTTCCTCTTCGCTGGTCGTATGTCCTACTGTTCCCGCTCCTTGCTTTCAGAAGCACAAGGAGAGAGCATGTCCAGCTGGAAAGTAGTGTCACGGTGTGTAGCCGAAGTATCGTGAGATGACAAGGATGCTTGGGCACGGCCGAACAGTGAAGACGCTGAAGTTGGTGGCGTTCCTGACTTCGGAGTCTGACCCTTGCCTCTCTGAAACGCCCCGTAACAATACATTCGTTGTAGTGTGCAGCCCTCACGAGTAAACGGCATTATTTCGTTTAGGGTGTCAAAGAACACTTGCAGGCTTTCGAGATTCGGGTACGGGGATCAAAGCTCCAGTCCACGACGCGTGAACAAAATGTGACTTTATACGTTATTTACACTCATGGTACAAGACAGAAAAAACATCGGCACGTGGGCCAAAAGTTACTGGTCACACGCGAATTTTTACGCATAACGATTGCCAGTGAGATTCCGCCACATCCTCTATGAGAGAGTCCCTCCCTTCGACAGCCCCTCGTGATGTGCCCGGATTTGTTACAGCGCAAGCCAGTTGCCAGTTTCTTCATATTAAATGCTTTAGCACGGTCCTTCTCCCTCTTTTCTTCGGTAACATTGTTTCTTACGGCTGAGCAGTTTTCGCGGTCCTCCTCACTCTTTTCATTCTCTGCACGCATGGCGGGTACACATTTTTCATTCCAAGACGATCACTTTACGGCATCTTTTGGGGGCTCTGCTACTGCCCGCAAATTTTGTGTTCCTGCGTCTCTGCTCGCTTGAAACTCTTTTGTGAGCTCGGCGGCGCGAAACATTTGCAGAGAGCCATGCATGCTTTCTCTGGCAACACGACTCAACTGGCACAGAAACTCCGGGACCAGTATCTGTGTACAGCCCAAGACACCCGTGGATCATCATACTCTTATGCAGGCAGAGAGAACACAGATATGGATCAACTTTTCCAGCTCCATGATGTGCGGGCGGCTCTTGCCAAAATGAAACGGGGCCCTGTCTCGGGAAGGGATAAGGTCACCGTCAACCTTTTGACGAACCTGCCCGACTCGGCATACCAGTCCTTCCTCGACTACATCAATGCGATTTGGCGCGGGGACACCCCCTGCCAAGCGATTGGAAAACGGCTCTGGTAACCTTTATTCCTAAATCAGGGAAAACAATTGACACAGATAACCTCCGTCCCATCTCTCTCACATCCTGTGTGGGCAAACTAATGGAGACGATGGTGCGGGACCGGCTATCTGAATATCTTGAACAAAAACATGTATTCACAGGCACCATGTTCGGATTCCGCCCACACAGATCCGCTCAAGATGTCCTCCTGCAACTCAATCGGGAAGTCCTTGACCCACTCGAATGTCACCATAATGACCGGATAGTACTCGCCTTAGATCTCAAAGGGGCATTTGATAATGCACGTAACACACGAGATTATACTCACCCACCTAAGCCAGACCGACTGTGGTCTCAACACATTCCAATACATCAAGCAATTTCTCACGGATTGTCAATCCTACATTCGCATCCAAGATAATGAGCATGGTCCTTACCTACTCGGTACGCGGGGAACCCCCCAAGGCGCAGTACGTTCCCCGCTGCTCTTCAATTTGGCTATAACGCACCTGCCTGCTCAGCTCGATGGTGTCACTGGTGTGCAGCACGCCCTGTATGCCGATGACATCACCCTGTGAGCCACGCATGGCAGTATCGGGGACATTGAAACCAGCCTGCAAACAGCGGCGACGATAGTAGACCACTACGCCCGCCGCTGTGGTCTTCAGTGTTCCCCACAAAAATCAGAATTTGTGCACCTCCGCCCCTCGCGAAAGTGCACAACACAAATCACTCTTTCTTTAGACAGTGGTCCCATACACAAACACAGACGGTCAGACACTACATTGGCCAAACTCCGTAAGGTGGGGGACCAGGTGGGCCGCATGGTAGCCGGGTTTCAAGCAAACGCGGGGGGTTGAGAAGTAAGGATGCCTGGCGCCTGGCAAACGCCTTCGTGACCAGTCGTATTCTATATTCGACACCTTATCTCCACCTACGGAAACAAGAGGAGGATGCCCTTGAGGTTATCCTTCGCAAAATTGTCAAGCGTGCCCTGGACCTCCCCATCACTACTACAAACAGCCGTTCTATGGCCCTTGGGGTGGTGAATACTTTCCGGGAGTTCCGGGAGGCGCACCTTACAATTCAGTACACGCGTTTGTCGCAAACGGAGTCGGGTCGCCGCCTGCTTGCTCGGCTCCATTTCCAACACACCACACTCATGGAAGACAGGTTTCGCATCCCAGAATTGTGGAGACGCGCCCTCTGCGTGTGACCTCTGCCCGCGAATATGTCACACGAAGATCATAATGGTCGGCGCCTGGTGCGAGCGGAAGCCCTAGCCCGAAATTATGGCAACAAAACAGGTGTATACTACGTGGACGCCTCAGGCCCTCACCACGGGGGATGGTACACGGCCGCTGTAGTTTCCAACAGCAAAACGGTTACCGGTCTTACCTTCAGAGCCCACAGTACAACACACGCAGAAGGTGGCGATTGCTCTCGCGGCCTCTCATTCCGACTCAAAATACATTATTACCGACTCGCGAGGAGCCTGTCGGGACGTCAGACAAGGCTGGACTCCCTTACTAGCCTATAAAATTTACTTAAATTGCATACGGGATACGGACCCTGCACAACGCTACCTTATATGGGCCCCTGCTCATCAGGTTTTGGCAGGAAACGTGGCAGCAGACGCAGCCGCCCGCGCGCTCTCTCACCGGGCTATTTTCTCCTCCCTACCCGATCAGGAACCCGATTTTAATCCGGCCTACACCTTCAAAGATATCACGACGTTCTATCAAAATTGTCATCGCCTTTACCTCAGCCCATGTAAAGGTCTCAAAAAGGTGGATGAGCGGCTCCTTCTCCGCCTTATCACCAATACATTGCTGTGCCCGGCAGCCCTAAAACATTTTGACCCCTCCTTTAGTGGCAGCTGCCCACACTGTGGAGCGGTGTCTTCTGACATCTATCACATGTTGTGGGCCAGCCCCTCCAACCCGGCTATTCCCCCCCTCCCCACCCAAACACGGGAGAACTGGGAGGCGGTCCTGCTCGGCTGCCACGACTTACAGGCCCAACAAGCCTTAGTCGGACGCGCCCGAGCGGCGGCAACCGCCACTGGGGTCCCAAACTAGGGACCTCCACCTAGTGCTTGTAAATACCGGTCCCTTATGGGCCGATCCAAACATACCTCCTGGCCCTTGTGTAAATAAATGTTCTTACCACCACTACCACACTACCACCACCAGTTCCAACAGTTTACTTTGGCGCCTGTCATGCACCTAAAGCCGCATTCCCTCATTCACACTTACAAATCAATTCTAGAGAGATTTTGTCTACAACTGTGTCCAGGTCATGATCATCTCAACGGCCTTGAACCATCCGATCAACTTTGTCTTCCGAGTACAAGCAAACTCCGGAAAAATACTCGGAAGGCTTTTTCCCCACTTTCCTGATCCATCGCCGGAAGACGTCGTCAGAGAGGCGATACTTCTTAAGCAATGTTGCCTCAATTTTTCGTAGTCGTCCGCATCCTATTTAGTAAGCCGAGCAACCATGCCGGCGGCCTCGCAAGGCTCGTAAAGCTGTCAAGAGCGTTTGGGGCTAACTGGAATAAAGAATTTTAATTTTTAAGGGAAACGCTTCACTATGAGGGACAGAGCCGAGCTTCGCGTGTGCCATATGCCGCGACCGATTGACGTCCCAGCCAAGGCCAGCTGCTCAGCCCCCTCGCCAAGCTCTGCCGGCGTTACCTAGCAACGCTTAAAAGGTGAGCGACTCCTCATTAAAAACATGAAAGATGGCTTAGCTCTGCTATGCCTGGATGTACGTAGCGAAAAGCAGTGACTACCTCGGGATCAGAATTAGTTAATTTCTCTAGTCTTCTGCGCCGTTCGCCAGCAGCTAAACTCTCCTTGGCGTTCTATAACTAGTTCATAGGGAAAGAAAGAAGCAGCAACTGTGACTCGCGAAGGCAAGAACCGCCGCCCGGCGGCATTGGAGCGCACTTGTTCCCGCTTGGTAGTCATAGCTGACGGCATATAGGTGACGTCACATCCTAGATGCCATCCTAATTGAGTGACTTAACTATTTTAGTGTTTGCTACTTTCAAATTGCGCGTCAATCGCAAAGAGAGAGTGAAACAGAATTCGCCCGTGTTGCGACCGCCAGACGCGGTTGTTGAACCCAGCGCCGGGGACGCCGTCTCTGAAGTTTCGTCCCCCAACCCCCACTGTCTGACTCCCGCCTCCGGGAAAGCGGTGTTTCCCGGAATGCGAGCGTCTGCGAGGGCAGCCGGCGGATGTAGGCGCGCATCGAGGCACTCTAGGCGGATCGGGCCGAGACGTTTCGTCCGGGGAGGTTACGTTTTACCGCAGCCGCTGATTCGTCCGTCCGGGGCCCCGGGCTGTCTGCAGACGGCGGCGGGGAAGGAGGACGCTACGGGTGTATGGTGCAATGCGTCTGGCCAGACCAGTCGGAATCGAGACTCTGAAAGTGGTGGTGGTGTGCTCGCTAACCGCGCGTGTGTGTGGTGCGTTAGCAAGGGAGCGTCTGCTCGTCGAAAGATTCTCTGCCCAGCGAGGAATGTCTCAGGCGAGGCAACGACGACAGCAGGACGCTCACCTCGGATCGGACCCTACCCTCCCGAACAGCTAAGCACTCGCTACACTGTCATCTTGGGAACTGTTTCTTTAATTCTTCCCTTCCAAATTGTTCGGTGTTGGATATTCTTTCATCTGTATATTTAGATGCTGTTATTCTGTTCTGTTTATTCTGTGCCACCTGCTTTTTTGGATTAGGATTTATCAGTTTTAAATGTGCTGATTTTTGTTTAGAAATTAAATACTTTTCCTTTCATTTCCGACTCCTGCGTCGTGCCTCCGGTCGGTCGCTGATCAGGCGTGAACCTATCGCCTGTTAGCCACCTGGTCCTGCATTAGATTTAACACACGAGTAGAAGTGTTTGTCCCTCTTCCCACCTGAACTGGTAATACTGAGAGTGCGGGGAGACATTGGCAGCGGCCTTTCGTTCCTAGCTCCCACATATCGTGACAGAGAGAAAGGACTTTATTTGCCCTAGATGTTGTGAATTAGTGCAGGGTTTACACTACTTAACGACCCCGACAGACCCACCCGCATCGGTAACAACATAACATGGGACAGCTGTGCAGACCTCACTTTTGCTCTAAACATCACAGATGTGCGCTGGGAAAATGGGAAAATCTTGGCATGAACATAGGCAGCTACCACTATGTTCTCAGCACAACATTCACAGCCACACAGAGCAAAGCCCCTCGGCGCACAGTCAAGCACACCAACTGGGACGCGTTCAGATACGTACGTACTAAACATGCACCCATCCCCATCGAGAACCTGGACGTCTGGGCAGCCTCGCTACTCCAGGATGCCGAACATGCCACCTCCACAACTACACAAGAGGAGGATGGCCCCAACCCTGATGCCAAACTCATCCACATGTTTTCGCAATCACTCTCTACAGGTCTCATTCCGGAAAACTGGAAACTTGGGGATGTCGTTCCACTCTACAAATCAGGTGAGAAAAATTCCCCCCTAAACTACCGTCCAATTTCTCTAACTAGCGTCTCCTGCAAGATCATGGAGCATGTCATATACTCTCAGGTAATGGACGTCTTAGACTCTAACAATTTCTTCCATCCATCCCAACATGGTGTCCGCAAGGGGTATTCATGAGAAACACAACTAGCCACGTTCCTCAACGACTTACATGCTGACCTGGACGCTAACCTTCAAGCTGGATCAAGGCCTTCTTAAGGGGGGACACGGCTCTTTGGCACCGAAAATCGGCCTGAAAATCGGATTTTCAATTTTTTCATTTTCGTATTCCTCGCACCATTCCGCATCTGCACGCAAATTTTCATCCTTATACCCCGCGTATTTATGAAGTTATAGCGATTAAAAAATGCAGTACCACACCCACTGCCCTTTAAATTGTGGACAAACGACACCCAATTTCGATCGCCCGGCGCATGAGAACTACGCGCTCCACCGCGGCGATTTTGGTCTCGTTCGAAAGCGCGCGCTTTCGGCTTATTTTTTCTTTCGGAAAGCAACCCTGTGCGCTCCGCCTTCCCCATAAAAAACAAACAAAAAGATAGCATGCAGCGCGCGCTACTATTGGCCGGTTAAGGCACGTGATCAAAATGGCGTCGTTTGGTTGGTTCCGGCAAGCTAGCCCTGAAATGCGGACTCCCAGTGACGCCATTTTGTCTTTCTGCCGACCACGCTAGTGCAACGCGAGAGTCATGCCAGGCGCGAAGAAGTACCGCTCTTTGCACAAGTTCGGGCGAAAGCAACCAAAGAAACGCGTTAAGAATGCGACTTCGTTGCATACTGTGCAAGAAGCAAGTGCCAGTGCTGCGGGATTGTGTGACGATCACGTTGCGGGCGGCGACGCTTCTCCGATTCCGCTGGACAACGGCGCCGTTCTTCGTGCCGACTGCAGTCGTGTACGTATTGATACCGCGCCTGTCACTAACAGTGACATAACTCAAGTGAGTGCCCGTGAGCAGGCTACGCTTGATAGACTGGTATCGACGCCGGCGACGGCACGAAAGACCGCGCTGTTCGCCGATGCAAGTGGTGCGTCCGCAGAGTCAGATGCGGACGGAACAGCCTCCTATGCGGTAATTGACCTCAGCATTGTGAATATCCTTCTGGATGCCGTGCGGTGCAAAACGTGTCGTGGATGCGTGCGTTTAATTACCAGCGACCGGAGCTATGGCCTCGCCGTAAAACTGATCGTGCTGTGCGACAACTGCGGTGAGATTGCGGCCGAGTGGAACTCGCGGAGGGTTGACGGCGAGAAAAGGTGCAATCCTTTTGAGCTGAATATTCTGGCTAGTCGAGCAATGCTGTCGACCGGTAACGGCCAGACAGCAATGAACGATATCTTTTCGGCGATGGGGTTGTCGCGGCGCGGGATGCACAACAAGACGTTTCAACGGCATCTGAAGAACACACTGCAACCCGCTGCTACCCGAGCCGCCACGACCGCTATGGCACAAGCCGCGCAGGCAGTGGCGAAGGTCTACGATGACTTGTGTTTTGGGCATAGGGGGAACATTGCCGTGTGCTACGACGGCACATGGATGACGCGCGGACACTCATCACATATAGGCGTCGGTGCCGTGGTGGAACTCTTCACTGGTTACGTGCTTGATTATGTGGTGTTGTCAAACTTTTGTCTGGGCTGCGAAATTGGTCCCAAGCCAAACACTGACGGCTACGAACTTTGGAAATCACGCCACCAGTGCCAAAAAAACACCAACTCCAAGGCTGGTCAAATGGAAGTAGAGGCTGGCAAAATTCTGTTTGAAAGATCTCTGCAGCGCCACAACATGCGCTACACAACCATGCTATGCGATGGGGACAGTCGCACGTTCAGTGCTCTTAAAGATGCTGCAATCTATGGCTACATTGAAATAGTCAAAGAGGACTGCATAAATTACGTGCACAAGCGTATGGGAGCAGCTTTGCGCAACCTCTTGCAGAGACACAAGGGTGCAGGGAAGCAAAGTCTTGGTGGCAGAGGAAGGCTGACAGCTGATCTAGTTGACAAGCTGGCAATATATTATGGCCGAGCGCTTCGATCAAATGTAGGTGATGTGGATGCCATGCAGCGAGCTATGATGGCGACATATTACCACATCACATCTACTGATGACTGCCCCAAACACAGTTTGTGTCCTACCGGTGAGAAGTCATGGTGCCGCCACAACGCTGCAAAGGCAAAAGAGGAGCCTGCACCAAAGCACAATTACAGTCTGCCAAGAGATGTGGCTGATGCTCTTTTGCCTGTTTATAGTCGTTTATCAGAGAAGAGCCTGCTGCAGAGGTGCATTCGGGGGAAGACCCAGAACTCGAACGAAAGCTTCCACTCGGTCATCTGGACCTTGATCCACAAAGAGCGGCACTCATCACTGTTTGCTGTGGAAGCAGCCACAGCAGAAGCTGTGCTGCGCTTCAATGCCGGCTGCAAGCATACAGCAGCAGCAATTCTGCAAGAATGCAGTACAAATGTGACAGCAACTGGGTCCAGGAGAGCTGAAGAAAAGGACTTGCACCGTAGCGTACGTTCTGCAAAGAAGCGGGCGGCTTCGCTTGGCGTTGCTAAAACAGAAAAAAGAAAACACCGCGACAGCATGCACCCCGACTATGCTCCTGGTGCATTTTAATAGCATGAGGTCTTTGGGGTTGCCCTTCCTGATTAAATGCCGTGAGGCTTGAGTGCTTCCGACAAACCCCCAATTTTGGTAGTGTTGCATTTTTTAAAGATCAATATCTCTGGTCCTGTTCTTGCTATTGCTTTAAAAATTTTTTTTCTAGAAAGGGAATCCTGCGAGTCTCATGAAACCAAGGTAAATGCAGTGACGACAAAAGAAAATTTGCTGAGAAGGTTATGTTGTCTTCGGTACCCAAATGGAATTTTCCTTTCAAGCGTTTCCTATTGCGTAACTTTGGCTCAAATTGGCATAGGCCATTAATTTTCGCTTCAGATCACTTTCCACCTGTTTCTGATCTTGTTGACATATCAATCATTGACATAATTGACACCTACATGCTGTGAAGTGTTTTTCCTCGTTTTCTCAAAACTGCAATTTTGAGGGTGCTGCAATTTTGGAGGAGAGATATCTCTTAGTCTATTTGTGCTATAGCTCTCATTCTTGTCTTGTTAGAAAGAGAAAACCTTCGACAGTGCAGTAGGACAAAAATATGTACAGTTATTATGCGGCAACATTTACCGAATTAATTATCAATCTTAGGTGCCAACCTGGGCTTTTATTCATAAAAGTTTGACTTATTGTAACTTTGGTTCAAATTCTTCTACCACGTTAATTCATGACTAGCGGCACTCTATGATCCTTCTAGATCACTCTGGCAGGGCTATTCTCCTCATGCCATAAAGTGTTTAGTAATTAACTCACCTCCAAACGAAGAACATGAATTAGGGATTATTTTGAAAGCTATTTCATCTACAAGAAAACTAATCAGATATTTGAAATCAGCATGCAAAAGTACATTAATGGTGCAAGTTTCAGTCAGATCCACCCATAAATAAGGAAAAAAGTTTTAAGAGGGGTGTCCCCCCTTAACAAATCGTTTTCAGTCAGTCATTGTGAACAACCACTCCTCCAATCCTCTCCCTGTAACATCCGGCGTCCCAAAATTCTCCGTTCTTGCGCCCCTACTGTTTTTAATATATATTAACGATCTCACACAGCATGTATCCTGCCAAATTCGAATGTTCGCTGACGACTGCGTAATCTACCGCTAAATAACAAACACAACTGATCAAGAAGCCCTCCAGCAGGACCTTAACCAAATTTAACAGTGATGCAAAAATTGGCTTATGACCCTGAACCCTAGCAAATGCAAGCTTCTTTCCATTACCCGTCGCAAAACGAGTCATGCCTTCCATTACAAAATCGCTAACGAGTCCGTAGAATCTGTATCATCTTTCAAGTACTTAGGCGTCACATTATCTAACGACCTAACATGGAATGCACATGTTGCTAATGTGATATCATCTGCCAACAAAACTCTGGGATTTCTTAAACGTCACCTTCTCCTCACCTCGCGTCACGTGAAAGTTCTCGCCTACAAGTCACTCATTAGACCTAAACTTGAATATGCATACGCCATATGAGATCCGCATCATATTAACCTCATACACGATCTAGAAGCCGTTAAAAACCGCGCTACAAGGTTCATTCATTCTTCTTACTCGTACGACGTCAGTGTTTCAGCCCTAAAAGCTAAATAAGCACTATCGCCTCTTTCCGTTCGTCATCGCATAGCCACGCTATCACTGTACCACAAATTCTTTCAGTCATCCCTTAACCGTGCCCCCTACATCACGCCAGCATCTTATATTTCCCACCGCACTAGCCACATGCTTCAAGTGTTTCGCCCACGGCCGCTCGATGGAAGCGCACTGGGTGCGGCCTGCTGCGTCGGGCCGCCGTCAATGGGCAAGCGCGTCCTTGGGGAGTTTACAGTTGCGCCCGCTATTTCTGCTGGACGCGTTCGCCTCGTGTCTGCGTGGTAAACGCAAACTTTTTTTGTGTGCGCGTGTGCAAACACGTTAACGTTTAGACGGGATGCGTTTGTTTTTTTAAGGCGAAAGCCATTCTAGGCTCATGGAGCGAAAATTTGTGCGCAGAAGCTGTGGCTGTAATCTGTGCGTCGCATCTGTGCACTGGTGTGTCTGTCGCAAGCGGACGTGCAAAGAGGGAGATTAAGAATGAAAATTATTGATGGTGATAGGTAATCAATAAAAGTTATAAATAAACATTGATAGAGGTAATGACTAATGCTAATGACTAATAATAGGTAATAATGTATAAAATGATTTGTAGTGACCAGTATATCAAACTATGGCATGTAATGACCACAATTGATTAGAAATGAGTACAAGTGCTTAGCAATGTGTGGTGATGACTATAATAGCTAGGCATGACTCATCATTACTGCTAATGACTCTAAAATTACCAATATGTGAAAGGATGACTTTTAATGACCACTGCTGATTCTAAATGAGTAACCTTCTTAGTTATGAGTGGTTAAGGGCTACAGTGACTACGCAGGCAGACGCATCATGACTGGGAAACGACCAATATATCAAACGACGACTTGAAATGAACTGTGGCAAACGATGAGAGGCAAATGATAAGAAGGGTAGGCTTTCACTGTCCTCCGCTTAAGAGACATTTAAGAGACCCTCAAATTTTATCTGCTGAGCTCGCTTCAGACAAAGGCAGTAGCGAGGAGTGGAAATGCACTCGCTTCCTTTGAAATGAAAGCGGCGCTGAGGTTAAAAGTCCAGATGCTGAAGCATAATGCCCTATCAGCTGCCATTGAATTTGCTACAAGGACAGCAGATTGGACTTGTTGGTGATAAATTATAGGTTAACAGTACAAAAAACGTGACGGGAAGATAGGAGAAGAGGCGGCACAACCGCGCTAGTTGTGTCGTCCTCTTTTCCTGTGTACCCGTCACGTTGTTTAACCTATTTAGTTACCATAAAGCTGGCCAGTGAACTAAGACTTTTACCGATGTGTTGTGAAGCAGATGAACATGATGAGGTAGCACCAGAAGCTTTTCTCGCAGTTTATGCTGCGAGGACATATCAGAAAACGGTACGAAGCGTTTTTTTTTATATAAGCATATAATTTGTTCTATATTTTGCCGCGCTAGTCTGAGTGGCCTTGCAAGCAAAGTAGTCTGTGCATACAACATTTGTTTATACTCTTGACACTGTTTGAGCCGATGCGGTAAACTGAAAAGCCCCGTTCCACAGAAAATCCGGCGCACGCTCTGTCGGCGGAAAGTTGGAAAAATACCTCTCTGGTAAGAGGCACGTTCGTTGGTGATATGGCCAGACACCTTTGGCGCATTGAGAACACGACATGTTCAATCTGGTTGCCAAATCGGAGAGAGTCAATATGATGTAAGGGTGAAATGGGAATTATTGAAAGTGGGACCCTTAGATCCCAAGTCAGGCACACTATACTCTTATAGGGCATGTTCGTACGGCTTCAGTAAAAAGGGGCTTTATATAGCTATGTGTAGGGTGCTATTTCATATAATGCGGTGGCTTAAGGCTGCATTCTAATGATATATGCGACAGAGGCAGCAATTACGGGAGACGGTGAATAAGCAGGTAGCAAAGAGCGGGTACTCTAACGAGGCTCTGCGAGGAGATTTAAGAACCCCAAGTTTTGTTTATCACTACGAGGTTGTTGCTTAATTTATGCGATATTTGGTGATGGTTTTGAGGCGACATGTCAGTCATGCAAAAGCCTGTTGCAGGAAATATGTCAACTGAGCCAGTTACAGGTTGATGAAAACCAAAGACAATGGAGGCTTGATGTACCCCGCAAAGAAAGTAATCAAGCTTTGTCAGCTTACGAGTACCTTCATTAACAGGAGGATCAAGTCTGAAGAGGTCCGGCGAAGTAGCAAGCTGTGTAAACTTTTGATTTCATCATTCTTTTCTCACTGTACACAGTGCCTGTGGCTAACCTATGAAAACAATGATCGTGCCCATGCTGAGGCGCTATGCAAGATATGGTTAAGTTGCGGCACCCACTGACTGCGAGCTGGGCTGAAAATGTCAACTCAACAGTGGAACGACATTTATGGCTATGGCATAAACCTCTCTCATGAAAGGTTTTCCATCTGCGATTGGTAATTTTCTTCCTTTTTTGTGTGGCCATTTAATAAACGTACTCAGCTGCTCGCTGAATCTCGGCTGCAGTTGCGCTCTGAAGCGTGAACATTCTTGTGATCGCAGCTAAGAGTTTCACAACAGGAACACTCGATGTGCATTCTTCCATTGAAAATTACAAACCTGCAAAAATTGTACGGGTTCGTGAGCTGCCAATAAAAATGGTAATAAAAACTTTCGGCGCATATACGTAGCACCTTGAGGCAGACCGGCTCTATGAAGCGCGCTTAGTTCGGTGATGCAAAATGCGAGAAGCCATGATGGATAGCCTTCTGGCGTAAAACGTTTAACGTCTCCAACTGAGTCGAAGATTCCAGGTTATCATGTAGATTTAACCTAACAAACATCTTCATATTTCCAACGTAACATTTGTCAGAATGAGATGTATTTTCACAGAGGTTGCTCGCAGTAGGAAAGTAATTTTTATTGGATAGCGCTGTCAGCTTAGAACAGGTTGACGTCAATTTGTGTATAAAAGCTATATGCAGGAATGAGTAAATGGTATGAAAATGACCCACGGAATTCGCGACATAGTTAAGTGGTTATGCATTAGGCTACCATGGCAGCTGAACAGCTTCGAATTGTTCACAGCCGGGTGACATTTTCGTGTGACAAACAATTTGATCCGAATGCAACATCACGGTAATGCGAGCTCTCCAATCGAGTAGCCTTGACCCACCATGACATTAAGTTTTTCGAGGTACACTCCAGTATACATTGTTGCCGAGCAAGCGCTAGGTGCCGACATGGTCACACTAGACATGACAGTATATACTAATTCGTGTTGCCTAATTAATTGTGTGAAGCGGAGCTCTTATATCCTTAAAATAAAAAGCTTCTACCACGCCGACGCCTCCCTGAAAGCGCAGCCAGGCGCAGCTCTCCGCGCGGGGCTGTCCCCGAACGGTGGCGCCGCGGCGGCGGCGACGGGAAGTAGGCGCCTCCCGCCGGTTTCGGGCGACGTAGCAGGCCGCATCTAGTGCGCTTCCATCGAGCGGCCGTGGTTTCGCCCACGTGCCCGAACTGTTACTTTTTCAGCCTCCTTCTTCCCACGTGCAGCTAAAGATTGGAACGGCCTTCCCCAGCATATCGTCGACATTACCTGCCCTTTATCGTTTGCTAGCAATCTAAACAACATTCTTTGTATATGATCACATATATTGCATTGTCTTGTACCTTTTCTGCTCATCTCACCCCTTATGTAATACCCCGCGAGGGGTCTTTAAGGTAATAAAATGAAATGAATTGAAATGGAAGCACAGCGTAGCCTTCACGCTCGCTAGTTCCAACGCAAACATAATCGCTTTCTCAAACTTTGCCTTGCTCGCCTTGAACGAGAAATCGAAACGTACGCCGCCAAGCTTAGCCGGGAACAAAGGCATCAAACATGCGACCGTCTAAACGGACAACTAAGCTGTAAAAAGCCAAGGTATCTACTTGATATATCTCCTTAATCCGACACACACTAAGGCCAATTTCCACAAGAACCTCGCCAATCGCAGTATCTGTCACTCTCGGAATCGCGCTATCATCCTCACGGTAGACAAGCGGAATTATGAGGAGCCTTTCACGACCCGGGCCGGGGCACAGCGGTAAAGCGCTCGGCTGGGGATTCAAGGCATGGAGGCTGGACTCCCGGATGGTGGTGGTAACAACCCTTATTGCCACAAAATGCAAGGAATGATTTCGGGATGGGGCGCGTCCATGGCGGGCTCCAGTCGTGGACGACCTCTAGAGCTCACGTGACGAGGGCCAGTTGCGTAATTGTTCTTGGGCTGGTCAACAGCTTGTCCCATTCCTCCGCTGAGGGAGCTGGCAAGAGTGTCATTGGAGGGAGATTGCTGGCACATTGTCATAGTATATGATCTTGAGTGGCCTGTGTCCTGTCACCGCAGTGCCGGCATGCGGAGTTGGATTCTCCATTCGTAAATAAATGTAATCGGTACGGGCTAAGAATGGCCTTTGTTTATAGGCGTATAACTGTCGTGGCTTGTGCCCAGTGCAGACCGGGATGAGGGGCGGATACATGCATCTTAGCTCGCTATAAGAGTTTGTTATCTCCGCGTATGTGCGCTGGGCCTCGACGGGCGCGTCCATTCCCGATAGATCTTCCGTCTCCCGGTTGGTTAAGCTTCGGGCTAGACAATCGGCTCCTTCGCTTCCGGAGGTACCCGCGTGAGGCGGAACCCATACGAGATTGATGTTGTGATTTAGAGATCGGTTAGCGCGCTTACAGAATGTTTGGCGAAATTTTCAACGGCGCTCTTTGAGTCGCTTAGACTAGTTGTGGTGCGGGAATCCGTGACGGCCACTGCGATAGCTACTTCCTCTGTCTTGCATATGTAACTATCGTAAAATGTTATCACGTTAATGAAGGCTGACTTCTGAGTGGCCATGCATTCCACGTATGCTCCGTTTATGATACGTTGAGCTGCATCCACGTACACTGCTTGTGGATTGTTCTCGTACTGTTCCTCAGGTGTCTGTGTCCTTGTCTTCCTGCGGGCATCATGTCTGCCTAGTAGCATGTTTTTGGCTATTGGCTTAACAACTAGTCTACTAGTAATGTCAGCCGATAAATGGGATGCAGCGCACACCTAATCAGTGGGGTGTATGGGGAGCTTGTTGAGAATACGCGTCCCGCAACGCTGCGTGACAAGCGGGTAACTTGGGCTGTCCAGGTAGCGTGTTAAAAATTTCTGAACTGCAGTAGTCGATCTCAATTGGCGTATACCGGCAAGCCAAGGGCCGCTTTGTATGCTGTTCTAATTATGCTATTAATGCATTTTTGTCCCTACGACGTAGATGATAGTACGGACAGACGTACATGATTCTGCTTATCATGAAGGCTTGAATGATCCTGCACAGGTCGGCTTCTCTCTCATACCCCTGCGACGTGTGGCAATGCGTCGCACCAGCCCACCTATCTGGTGCGCCGCGACGCGTAGCCGGCATATAGCTTATGTGGTCTACGTATTATTCTGATCAACGTTTCGAAAAACCTGATCGTGGCTACCGGGGGTATCGGATGGTTGTCAAAGTGCAACTGGATGGGTTGTCGAGAATGAAAGTGTCGGCTGAGCGCCGGCCGTTTAGCAGATGGAGAGAATTCTTTTTTTTAATGAGGAGGAGTCGCACACCTCTTAAGCGTTACTAGGCAATGCTGGCAGAGCTTGGCGAGGGGGCTGCGCAACAGGCCTTGGCTGTGACGTCACTCGGTGTTGCTTTTCGCTTAAAAAAGAAACTAGTCTCCGTTCGGGAATCCAGCCTCCATCCCTTGGATCCCCAGCCGAGAGCTTCACAGCTGTACCAGACCCCGGGCCGTGAAACGCTCTTAGTAATTCCGCCTGTCTACCGTAAAGATTACAGCGGGATTACGCGAGTGACAGACACTGCGATAGGCGCGAAATTTGAAAGTACCAAAGACAAAAATAGTTACCAGGGAGTCCTACATCCGTAGCCCAAATGTGGATGAACAAAAGATCGTCCTATGCCTGGCGGAGGAGGCTTACTCCAAGACCTTCTCTGCGGTCATGGCGCAGGAAAGCCGGCAAGGAGACCCTCCCCCTGGCTGAGCCCCTGCCCCGAGGTCCATGTTGGTGTAAATAAAGTCTTCTCACTCACTCACTCACTCACTCACTCACTCACTCACTCACTCACTCACTCACTCACTCACTCACTCACTCACTCACTCACTCACTCACAGTCACTCAATTAGGGTGGCGTCAATATGTGACGTCATCCATCTGCCGTCAGCTATGAGGACTAAGCGGGAACGAGTACGCCATAACGCCACCGAGCGGCGCTTCTTCCCTTCCACGAGTGACAGATGATGCGCCTTTTCTTTCCTGTAAACGAATTCCAGAACGCCGGTGAACTTAGAGGCACTCGACATGGAAGCCAAGTATAGTTTAGCTGCTGGCGAACGGCGCAGAAGACTGGTGGAATTAACTTCTGATTCCGAGGTAGTCACTGCTTATGCGCTGCGTATATGCAGGCATAGTAGAGCTTAGCCACCTTTCATTTTGTTCTCAATTGTGCGCTCAATATTTACTACCAAGAGCCTCATAGCCTCACCCATTGTGAAAGCTGACAGGGGGTCTTTCATTTATTTTCTCTTTTTTATCTTCTTGTCGCCTCTGTGTATATGGTACTTACCCACAGTTTGGGTTTGGCCAGAGTTCAGTGCATGCGTAAGGATTGAATAGATTATCTCAACGTAGATTCTAGTAATTAGTGTTGCTAACGTATTTGGAAAACGTTTGAGGTGATGGGAATAGTAATCAATAAAAGAATACTTAAAAATGCAAATATAGTTTGTAAGTGATCTCCAGGCAGTTTATCTCTTGGCAGGGTAGCCAAGTCTGCAGCGAAATTATTTAATTATACCAGTAATTAATTATACCACGAATGTTTATTGAGAAAAGGCTCAACTTCACTCGTCAACTTTCTCCTCCGTGCGTCCCATAGCCTTGCTGATTGCATCCAGCACGCCACCTTCAACTGCGAATGCTTCACAAGGGTTCATCATCAGAGCCGCTGTCGAGAATGAAAAAAAAAGCAAATTTCTCTTTGTATAACGCAATGAAATATATATATATATATATATATATATATATATTTTTTTTTTACGGGCTGAATACAGTGTCTTGTAATCTTTCTGCTAGCATGTTTCCGACAACTGCCCTTAGTGATTTTGATGTGAGGGAGACGAAAGTCAAATTTTTTCGATTGGCGAGACTGTAGCGCAAAGCAGACAGGACACACGAGAAGAACGAACAACACGAGCGCTCATGTTGTTCGTTCTTCTCGTGTGTCCTGTCTGCTTTGCGCTACAGTCTCGCCATGTTTACGCACCAACAAGCCCAAAAAGCCACCCTTTTGAACTATTTTTCGATTGACTTCACGAAGCTGGAACAGTCCCTGTGTCGTTCAAAACAACAGTGTTCTGCTTATTCTAAGAACAATTGAACATCAGTGGTTGGTAGAAAAAATATGGGAGGTCGCCTGGTTAAGTTTTAGCTATTGCATCAAATAAAAACAAAGGGTGTCCTGTCTAGTATGTTGCTGATGTTGCTTACATAGACTTAGTATTTGTGGTTATTCTTCAGTTGCAGATCACGTTGTTGGTAGTAAAAATTATCATTACACAAACTGCACTCTATGACAGTATGTAGACGCTTCCGCTATTGCTATGGTGCAGAGAAAATTAACAGCTTCTGCTTTCTGTGGCTTTACTAGAAACCCATGCTGGCAGAGGGCAGCAAGTATGAAAACTGAAAGAAATGAAGACCTGACTTATTTTCGTTTTAATATCCAGCAGGATGTAGAGCACAAAAAAAAGATTTCAGGCTAGCATAAATGCGCAGATCACCTCAGTCTGAACATACGCCACATTTAGAAAATGTAGCATCTAGCCTACCAGAATATTCGGGTGGGTAGTACAGTTTTAATACTTGAACTGTCCTGGCTTTACAGACAGTATTCATCAGCAGTTTGAATATACCTACTGTAGGGCAACGGCTTTTCTAACATCTGCCCGATTTACCTGATTTTGTGCCAGGTGCATCCACTTGACCCCCACGACTTCAAATTCTTGCCTTTCCCTGGAATTTCGCTTGCTGCTATCAGAAACGACTGCTTATCCTGCCTTTGCATCCAACGTCTTACCCACATACATTTTCTCTTACGTTTAACTGAATGATCATTAACTCTCGTTTGTTCCTAGGCTTCTTCTGCACTGTTTTTGTATATTACGGCACACGTACAATTTCCAGCTCCATACCACTAAGGTGTCCTTAATTTCAGTACTGCCCTTTTCGTTATCTTCAACCTGCCTGTCCATCAGGTTAGTACTGGCATAAGATGCAGCTGTTATATACTTTTCTCTCGAGGGTACTGGTAGGCTGCTATTCATGATTTGAGAATACTTGTACAATCTGGTCCTTCTTAACCGGATGCTGCTAGTTATTTTTTTTTTTTTTGGTTGTCCGGATCTGCGACTACTGTCTGTCTTAAGCAGACAGATTGCTTTCACACTTCCAGAACCTCGCCAGCTGTAGCAATTTCCGTTCTTATCTAATGACGTTGAACACTAATTTAGTGTTTGCATATCATTTTATGTCCCCAATTCCAAGTTACATCCGCTCATTGTATTTTGTTTGGTGGTATACAGCAAATAAATGTCACTATCAGCCTCAAAGTAATATTTAAAATTATATGTTAGATTTCCATCCAATCACCAATATATTAATTTTCATGGGAGATAATAGGGCTACTAAACACATTACAATACTTAATTTTTTAATGAGTATTGCGTAATGAGCTAAAAAATTTTTCTTTATGCCACGATTCCTTACATCGCATATTCGTTGTCATTTATGCTCGTAACCTGTCTTGCTTACTGACCGTCTGTATTTATTCTGTTCACTAAAAAATCTCCCACCAGGCAAGACTATTCAAAATTGCAAAATAATGTTGTGCCAAACTTATACTTACCAATCGCAATAGCAGCAAGCACTACAACGTTGATTTCGAATAGACGCACCATATTGAACTTGACCTGCACGAAAATAGTTTTGAGATTGATGACTTAACGCAAGCATGTAGTTTAAGTTCGTGCTGATGGCTACAGGAGCTGGTTAGAACGTGGTATACCTGCACAGATTTAATGTAACTTTTCCGTTTTGCCAGATTTCACAGAATTAGAATCCGATAAAAATTTCCGTAATTATAGCTTTATGGTTGTTACGAGGCTGGTAACGTTCTGGAAGTGTTTTAACTGACAACCAATATATTGGTTGGAACACTGGGGGATATGAATTCAGTCTCTTTAGCTTAAACACAAAGCCATCTTGAACATTAAAATTGTACCTTGTTTCCAATATCACTCTTGTAGACATTCTGCTCAAAGCGAGGAGATTTCTTATTAGGAAGGTACTTTAGGATCCCCTCATCTATGTCTTACTCAGGCGTCAGATTATTGTAAAGCCATCTACGTTACGCAAGTAGGACACAAGATGTTCCCACTAAGGAATTACATGTGTATTCAGCCCTCGATCTTCGTCTGAGAGCAAAGCCTTTAGGGTATCCGTACAAAGACAATTGGTGTCGTATGAAAGCTAACAAAACACCCAAGATATGACGAGGCCGAATAGATGTTTGGTTTGGTTTGTGGGGTTTAACTTCCCATAGCGACTCAGGCCAAATGGAGTATAAGGGATAAAAACGCCGGACTTACCGAAGAAATTTCCGAGGTGAGAAAGTAAGAAGCAGTTTTGGCACCCGCTGCTGACTCTGAAGAAAGGCTTGTTTCGATGCTTTATATAACGCGATGGCAGATGCGGTGGAAGAGAAAATGACAAAAAACCTTGTATGACAGGTAATTTTCTATCTCGGCAAATTTCAATTATGCTGAGAAATGAAATGTCAAGCTAGCTGAAGCAATACATAATAATGAGAGAAAGGGGGAATGTCATCAGCCTGAATGAGAGGACTTGCAATGTGAGGATGTCATGCGTAATTAACCGTCCTACTACACCCACTGTATGGTTAAGGCATCTCCCAGACCCTTCCAGTTATTCCTGGTCTGTGCCAGCTGTTTCCGCCTAATCCTTGCAGACGTGATTGACTTCGTCTGTCCATCCAACGGTCCTAAGCGAGTAGCTACGTTTGCCTTTTCCTCGATTATAGTCAGCAGCGGTTATTATCGTTATTTTGTCTTCGCACTGAGCGTTCTGTCCACACCCTTTTCGTCCTTCGTTATTTTGACTACAATACAAGTAACTCGTGTTACTTCCATTACACAATCTGCACGCTTCCTGCCTGTTAATTTTACACCTAAATATTTATTTCGCTTTCTGTGTTGCCCCTATTCAAATTGAACCCTTTTTGTAGCCGTTCTTCTTTGCTCGCTACTGGTTGAGTGTTGGTAACGTCTAGTTGGCAGATATATATACGGTGTAATAATCATAAATGCAGAGAATATTAGGAACTCACAAAGCTTCAAGAAACGGTTGAGGGGCATGCCACCTTCTGCCAAATGCCCACTGGCCGCCATATATTGGAGCGTCTAGGCATTCGCATCCCCGCAAATAACCCTACCATCCTCGCCATTCCTCCTCTCCTACCATAAAAATTTATCAACAAAGCCTTGCACTGCGCACACTCTCAAAACCACGAGCTTTGCCGCCGAGCGCGAGGAGATCAACTATCAGACGCCGTACGGGTGAACGCCGCATGCACGGATGAGGAAGCCGTGGTGTCTAACCTCCAAATCCTCCCTCCAACCTTTTGATACCATCCATCCCTCCTACTCCTCGGTCGCCTCTACGGAGGCAGCCTAGGAAGTAACCATCGCGTACGCTCTTACACGCTCGGAAACACGCTATATAATTACAGACCCTAAAGCTGTGGTACTAATTTTGCGCGCGGTTGAATGCAAGGCCCCGAGTGCAGCACACAGATTGGTTTGGTTTGTGGGGTTTAACGTCCCAAAGTGACTCAGGCTATGAGAGACGCCGTAGTAGACGACTCTGAAAATTTCGACCACCAGAGGTTTTTTAACATGCACTGACAGCTGCAGCACACTGTCAGTCCGCCCCGTCATGTTGAGCTGATATGGGTGCTAGCGCCCTCCGGGAATCCTCGTAACGAGGCCGCCAATGCGTTTGCCTGGGGTTCTTTAAACCTGGTGCATGCGGTCTCTAATCCGAGATTCACGCGGGATCGTACGCACGCCTTAAGCAGCTAACGCTTGCCTTTTTGGCCGCGCACTTGTTTTACACCCCTCCCCATACCTCCCTACACAACTACCACCTGATACTCTGGACGAGCCCCACCGGGGTGGTGCAGTGGTAAGACGCCCGACTACTGTGCCGGAGTACCCGAGTGCGGACCCGACCTCAGCGGCTGCGTTTCGATGGAGTCGAAACGAAGAGGCGTCCGTCCGCTGTGCGATGTCAGCTCACGTTAAAGATCCCCAGGTGGTCGAAATTACTCCGTAGCCCTGCACTACGGCTCCTCTTTCTCTCTTTCCACTTTCACTCCCACCTTCCTCCCTTCCCTTACGGCGCGATTGCGGTGTCCACAGAAAACAAGTAAGACAGTTACTGCGCTTTTCCCTTCCTATAAATAAATCGCAGCTTTAAATCACGCTCAAAGGACAGGATAAAATATACCTGTATTTGCATTCACTGTGTGGAAGGAGTGGTATACCGGATACCCCCGAACTGTGGAATGTCCTGTAAGGGCAAATGGGGAAGCGCAACCAAAAAGCCTTGGGGAACATGAGAAGAGAAAGAAAACAAAAAAATAAATGCGCAAATTTTGGTCAGCCATGTCAACACGTGAAAGTGTGAGCCTTGACTATAAAAGGCGAAGATTTGTCTAGATAAGGCGAGGAAGAACAAAGAGGCCGGATATTGTTGTAAGCCTTTCATATAACGAAAAAGGCGGCCATGTGCGTGAATGACACATCAGTCAACCTGTACGCGGCGGAGTGTGATCTTCTGTGTAACGATAGTTAGAGGCAATAAGTCACGGCTACGATAACGCACGTCGAGTGATTGTGAGCGTAGCATGAGGTAGAGGTTATAAATGTTTGTGCCTGTCTTATGCAGTAAACAGCTGCAAGTTAGCATCTGTCCGTTGTCTCCTTGTCTCTTTTGAGTGTGTGTAAAATTTTTTTGCGCCAGGATATATTTTCTAATTTTACAACAAACTTGTTGACAAAGGCTGCGTGAAATATTCATTGCTATTACACCAGTCATTTTAATTTATTATTTCATGCTCTCAGCAGAATGGTGGTTTTACTTACAAAAACTGAGCTCCTCTTTAAGTGGGCAAACACTGAAATGTCTCCTCATCAATTTGAGACTTTCATTTGCCAGCCGTCTTTTCCTTTCTTGATCCCTGTCTTGTCCCCTAAGTCAATTTCATTGAACTGCAAGACAGATAGATGTGAATTCAAAACCAATCCAAATATGCATATACCTTCTTTTTCTACTTTGAAAAAGTGTCTTTTGGTCCCTACATATAGCAATACATATTTGTAGTAAAGGCGATGTCTAAGAATAATCATATATGATACCACCTGTCACTATATATTGTCACGTAATGGTGACAATGCCGTACACGCCAAAAGAAGACACAGGCGTGATGGTACTGAAATAACTCTTTATTGGGGCTAACTTGCGCCCACAAAAGAACTAAGCAACTCGGCGGCGGCGATAGCGACGAACGCACTCGTCGGTCGTCAAACAAAGAATGCCCGTCACACTCGGCAACGCTCAATTTAAAGGCTGCACAGAACAATCTAGATAACGTCGCAAACAGCTACCAGCACGGGCTGGAACAGTGTGGAAAGACACCCGAGTGGCCGGAACCTTCGAGACAGATCTCGGTGCATCTTTCGCTACAACAAAACTGATAAAGGTGTGACTTGCGACATCGAGCATTAACAAATAATGATTACGGAACTGATACGCGGTCCAGAATCAGAGTGATAAGCCTGTATGCCGGCGGCTGTTAAAAAACAACAACTACTGTTTGAAGGTTTCGCGGCATTACTCCCCCCTTAAAAAAAACATCGCCTCGATGTTCCAAAACAAAGAAACTTAAACATAAACACTGCAAAGTTTAAACACCACAGATTCTTTAACGCGCGTAATATGGCTTCAGTCGTACAACATGTACAATTTCTGGGCGTGCGCGTCGCCGTTGTGATGCTGACGTTCCGTCGGGAATGACTTCATAGTCCAGTGGTCCGACGCGGCGAAGGATTTTGTATGGCCCAAAGTATCGACGCAACAACTTTTCACTTAATCCGCGACGGCGAATTGGTGTCCAAACCCACACTTGGTCTCCTGGATTGTACTCTGCATGGCGTCGTCGTAAATTGTATCGTCTACTGTCGGTGCGCTGTTGGTCTTTAATACGCAGCCGTGCGAGTCGTCGGGCTTCCTCTGCACGCTGCAGGTAGGCGGCGACGTGAAGGTTGTCTTCGCTGGTTACGTGCGGCAGCATTGCGTCGAGCGTCGTCGTGGGCTCCCTGCCGTACACAAGCTTAAACGGGGTCGCTCTGGTCGTCTCCTGGACTGCCGTGTTATACGCGAAGATCACGTACGGCAAGATGGTGTCCCAGGTGTTGTGTTCAGCGTCGACGTACATAGCGATCATGTCCGCGATCGTTTTGTTCAGGCGCTCCGTGAGGCCATTGGTCTGGGGATGGTACGCAGTTGTTCGTCGATGACTTGTGTGACTGTATTCCAGGATGGCTTGCGTCAGCTCTGCCGTAAACGCCGTTCCCCTGTCCGTGATGAGCACTTCTGGGGCGCCGTGTCGCAAGAGAATTTGTTCGACAAAAAATTTGGCGACTTCTGCCGCGGTACCATTTGGTAGTGCTCTTGCTTCGGCGTAACGGGTAAGGTAGTCAGTGGCTACGATGATCCACTTGTTACCCATAGACGAAGATGGAAAGGGGCCGAGGAGATCCATCCCAATTTGCTGAAAGGGCAGGATTGGGGGCGGAATCGAGTTTAGTAGTCCTGCTGGTCTGATCGGTGGCGTCTTGCGTCGTTGGCACTCACGACACGTCTTCACGTAGTGGGCAACTTCGGCAGGCAGTCGCGGCCAGTAATACTTTTCTTGGATTCGACGCAACGTGCGCGCAAATCCGAGGTGGCCTGCTGTGGGCTCATCGTGCAACGCCTGCAGAATTTCTTGCCGAAGGGTTTTAGGCACTACGAGAAGCTGCGCGGTCTTGTTGGGTGCGAAGTTCTTCTTCACGAGGAGGCCATTGCTTAACGTGAAGGATGATAAATGTCGCCTGAACACACCAGGAGGGGAAGCGGTCTTTCCTTCCAAGTAATCGGCTAGCGCTTTCAGCTCAGGGTCTGATCGCTGTTGTTCTGCGAAACTGCTGGCGCTTACCGGTCCCAAAAAGGCGTCGTCGTCATCGTCCTTCGGGGGAGCATCGACGGGAGCGCGGGATAAGCAGTCTGCGTCGGAATGCTTTCGGCCCGACTTATAGACTACAGTCATGTCAAATTCTTGAAGTCGTAGGCTCCATCTGGCAAGGCGGCCGGAAGGATCTTTCAAATTAGCCAGCCAGCAGAGCGCGTGATGGTCGCTTACCACCTTGAATGGTCGGCCGTATAAGTATGGACGAAACTTAGAAGTGGCCCAGATGACTGCAAGGCACTCCTTCTCGGTCGTCGAGTAATTGACTTCGGCTTTTGTAAGTGACCTGCTAGCGTAGGCGATTACTTTCTCCTGTCCGGCACTCTTCTGGACGAGAACGGCTCCTAGGCCTACACTGCCTAGGAGCCGATTCGTCGGTACGAGCAGTGGCGCAGAATGTGGCCGGCCTCACCGCAGTGGAAGCATAATGGCCGGTTGTTTGCAGTCCTCCAGGCGTCGCACTTCCTGGGGTTTGGGGGTCGTTGGTAGGCTTGGCGGGCGGGGGCCAAGGGGCGGTTTTCAGGAACAGGGCGGTAGTGGCGAGGGCTACGAAAGTCATCACGTCGGGGCGGAGGGCGACGTAATGCACCAGCGTAGTTCATCGCTGTTGCTTCTTTTGCTGGAACAGTCGCAGCCATCGCTTCAGGAACGCCCAGCGCCTGCTGAACTTCTTCACGGACGACGTCCGCGAGCGTCGCCACCTGGAGTTGTTGCGATGATGGCAACATTCGGCGGAGCTCCTCTCGCACGATCTCCCGGATTAGGTCCCGAAGGTTCTCTCCGCTTGCAGATGTGCTGGGGTAGTGGCATGAGTAGTTTGGTTGAAGTGGTCGCTCGTAGTGGCGCATCCGGGTATCCAACGTCTTCTCGATGGTCGATGCTTCACTCTGAAATTCTTCCACAGTTTTCGGCGGGTTCCGGACAAGCCCCGCAAAAAGCGACTCTTTAACGCCTCGCATTAAGAATTTCCCTCTGTCATCTTCGGTCATGTTAGGGTCGGCGCGGCGAAACAGGCGTTTCATCTCCTCTACGTAGGCCAGGACGGGCTCGTTTGGTAGTTGAATTCTTGATTGGAGGAGGGCCTGAGCTCTTTCTTTTCTGTCAGAACTTGTAAAGGCCATCAAGAACTGTGCTTTGAATATCTCCCAAACCTTGAAAGAAGTCTCGTGATTTTCAAACCAAACTCGGGCATGTCCTTGAAGAACAAAGTAGACCTGCCTGAGTTTCGCAGCGTCGTTCCAACCGTTGAATTCTGCCACACGGTCGAAAAGGTCCATCCAGTCACCCGCATCTTCATCCGATCGTCCATGGAAGCAGGGAGGCTCACGGGGTTGGACGAACACAACTGGTGCTGTAGGCTGGGCCATTGTCAGCGTCGATGCCTTCCGAGATCGAATAGGGTCAAGCAGCAGACCGTGTTCGGGTTGTAGGCCTTGAAGTCGGCGGCTGGCTCGGTGACCTGTAGGCTGGTCTTCCAGGGCGTCAGGAACACGGCTTGGGTCTTCGCTTGAAGGATCAAAGGCAGCACCTCCACCAGATGTCACGTAATGGTGACAATGCCGTACACGCCAAAAGAAGACACAGGCGTGATGGTACTGAAATAACTCTTTATTGGGGCTGACATGCGCCCACAAAAGAACTAAGCAACTCGGCGGCGGCGATAGCAACGAACGCACTCGTCGGTCGTCAAACAAAGAATGCCCGTCACACTCGGCAACGCTCAATTTAAAGGCTGCACAGAACAATCTAGAAAACGTCGCAAACAGCTACCAGCACGGGCTGGAACATTGTGGAAAGACACCCGAGTGGCCGGAACCTTCGAGACAGATGTCGGTGCATCTTTCGCTACAACAAAACTGATAAAGGTGTGACTTGCGACATCGAGCATTAACAAATAATGATTACGGAACTGATACGCGGTCCAGAATCAGAGTGTTAAGCCTGTATGCCGGCGGCTGTTAAAAAACAACAACTACTGTTTGAAGGTTTCGCGGCAATATAAAGCCAGCGATTCTTAATTTGTGTGCTAGCTTCAGTATGCGGTGCTTTCATATAGGATATGATGTTTTACTCCAGAATGCTCAAGTTACAGATTTTCAAACTGAAGACATCCTCAGGGGACCTACGCCTGTGCTAGCTCTTCTCCGTCCTCATGGCTCTCCAATCTCACAGTGTACTTACGCCTTGTGCAATTACTCCTACCTACTCACAGGCTCCTCTTTTACCCCTCTGAAAAGTGATACAGGAGTGGTCCACATTGGCTATCATGAAGCCGTTCTTTCCCTGACTGCGTACGTATAAATAAGTTGACGGATCAATAATTGTTGAACGTTGCTGCGGTGGTTTCATCTGAATACGAAGTGCTCAATGACCATGGCCTCAGCGGATAAAGTCATTAGTATTCAATATACTTGCGGTAATTTTATGTAGTCTAAATGGTGATAATCTTGAGACACCTGGGCCAGTCACTTAGAGATACGCTCCTTTATTGTCGACATTATCCTCACATAATTTCCTATAGCAAATAGCTAACATTAGTTACGCTGATTCCAAGTGTGTGAATTAAAAAATTCGTATTGGGCAATAGGGATTTATGTCAAGCCCAAACTAACGACGTTTTACTGTTGAGGTTTTTTATCGACCGCCACTGCAGCCAGATAAGTCAGAAAGTTAAGTTTGTGGCGGAAACTTGCTTGCAGTTTTCATTTCGGAATAGTTGAAGCAGTGTGTAAGGTTTTTATGAAAGTATTTGAGAGTTTTTGCTGCCGTTTTGTCACGTTTTGTCAGTAATTACAAACGCTAGGTGATATCCTCCCGCCTTCTGTGAGGTGAAATTTTCGAAGATAAGCCATCTTTCGGAATATATGCAACGACCCCATTCTGAACGAAACTGCTGTTGTTCAAAGAGGTGTTCATGTGGTACAGAGAGTGACTTTGGTTGTGGTAAACTGTAGTGCCCTGTATGTGTATGCCGGTCTGTAAACCTTCGTATCCTGCTTCGACTACTGAAGGCACGTCTAACATGATGCATGTGGAAGAGTATGCGTACCTGGCTAACCAGCACAGTAATAGCATCGCAGTCATATTTCATGCTGTTCATTACGAGGTACAGTTGGAAAAACGAGATTAAAATGTGCGTTTTTTATTACGCCAAAAGCAGAGCAGCCGTTTTAAGGCTTTAATTAAATTGTATTCCTCCTCCTGCGACCTCCAGCTGAGCACATGCATTATTTTCAGTGACAGTTGACTAGCCTGGTAGACAAGCTAGGTACATGTTTAGATCTCTGCCTTTATACGTACCGTCTTTGCCAAAAGTAACCAGGCTGCCCGATTTGCTCCTTAGCCCTGTAGTTAAGCGTTCTACAGGACATGCCAAATTAATAATCACCTGTGCGGAAAAAAGACCCTTCACTCTTATTTGTAAAGATCATTTTTTTGCCTTTTGAAATAGATCAAGGGCTCCAAACCCGATTGAGAAGGAAACCCTGCAGCCTGGTTACTTTTGGCAAAGACTGCAGAGCCCACAGTTGCAGTTGCGTTTATGGAGCTCACAACGAAGCCTTCTCTGTTAAGTTTCCAAGATGAGTGCATAAGAAAAAATATACACAACCCTATAAAAGTAATTTGGTCTCGTTAGGTATCTGTCCACAGCTTTCAACCCCTCTAGATATTGGAAACAGTTCGAAAAATAATATTTGAAACAGATAACTTCTTTGCCGTGACGTCCTGAATGGCTGCTACGCTCCCCATTCACCGTCCTTCAGAGCTCTCTCCACACGTGGTAATAGGAAAAAAGTCACTTGAAGGGAGGTCAGGAGAGCATGGCGGACGACGATCTACAGTTACGTTGTGCTTGATAAGAAAATTTTGGTAGCTCGTGGCAACGTGCAGTCTTGCGTGTCTCGCCGACGCTGCCGAATGTTCTCTAAATCGCCATAAGATGCACATGAATAAAAATTCAGGCTGTGTACTTTGCCAATTTTTCTCAAGTTATCATTGCTGTCGCGCACCGGTATGAGCAGGTGATATGTATATTTTAATTATTTTTCGGAATTTTAGACTATCATCGCTACATATCCCACCCAAGAGGATTATCTTCCATTATCTTCCAGTTTCAACTCCTCATTTGCCAATACGTCGTATGACCCTAGGCTTGAGCTGCTCCCCCAGAAACCCATGGTCGAATTTATTAATGTCGATCTGTACTACTGGAACGCCTCAGGAATCAATGTTGAGGTACTGAATGTTGATGTAAGTAACGTAAGGTTCACGATCTGTTGCTAATAACGGGTACGGATGAAAGTGCGGCGCCCTATCGCAATCCTAATAAGCTCCTAAATATCAAGCCGAATAAAATTTAATTAATATTGCAGTAATTTTTGAAAAAATAAATATGTAACCAGCTCTCAAGCCGGAAATATAGCCAATGTCGGCCTCCAATTTAAATCTAGTGGTAACCAAAAACACGTCCAAAGCCAGGTCTCGATATTAGCAAGCCTATGGTTCAAGACGATTTTTTTTTTTGTTTAAGAACAGCAGCATGACTTTCGAAGCGTTTGTGTTTATCATTGCTATGCAGCTTATTCGATTTTTGTATGAAGTAAATAACTATCATGAAATATATATGCCATTTTATAGATTATTGAACGCAATCTTTTTCGTGTGCCATAACAACCTTCTGCACAAACTGCGCATATCATTTAAAGGCACTAATTCAATCGACTAAATAACCGACTATACCAAACAGCTGTATCAGGCACCATAGCCTCACCATCAGCTCAAGGAGAACACCTCAAGGCGCGTTATTGTCTTTCCTCCTCTTCAATTTATCTATGTTTCATTTTGCCTTCAAATTGGCTTCTCTTCCAGGGATACATCACGCTCTTTACGCGGATGATGTCACAATCTGGGCAACGCAAAGTAACCTAGGCCACATAGAGTCTTGCCTGCAAACCGCGGTGACCGTAGTCGACTACTACGCGACCTACTGCGGACTGCAGTGCGCCCGAGCTAAACCTGAATTTGTACACGTATGTCCCTCCCGCCGAGACACAATTCAGCTTCGCATACGTCCGCACTCGGGACCGATCCGGGAGGCCAAAGAGACCCGCGTACTTGGTCTCTTCATACACCATCAACGCAGGGCTGACACCACCCTGGCCAAACTTCGCACGGTTGGAGACCAGGTGGGCTGTATGGTCCGCTGAGTCTCCAACAAGCGGGGTGGATTACGAAGCAAGGATTCACTGCGGCTTGCCCACGCTTTTGTAACGAGTAGAATCCTCTACTCGACCACCTACTTGTACCTGCGCAAACACGATGGTGACCAATTGGAGGCCATTAGTCAAAAAGTCATGAAGCGGGCTCTCGACCTTCCGGTCATCACGTCCAGCCAGAGACTTCTGGCCCTTGGCGTGGTGAACACCTTCAGGGAGCTTCGAGAAGCCCACTTATTCAACCAATACACGCATCTTACACAGACCGCGTACGGTCGCCGCCTCTTGGACCGGCTACATATCAAACACGAATACCCCATTGATTAAAAGGTGAGAGTGCCAGAACCCTGGAGACGCGCCCTCCGGGTCCGACCCCTTCTTCGCAACATGTCTAAAGAAGACCACAGGGGTCGTCGCCAGGCGCGTGCGGAAGCGTTGGAGCGGCACTATGGTCACCAACGACACGTGTATTACATTGACGTTGCCGGCCCACACCACGGGCCGGCAAGAGACAAGACTTGCATGAGGATCACCCGCGCGTGTCTGTTAGATGCGCGGGGGGGGGGGGGGGGGGGGAGCAGTTGAGTGCGATTTCATCCTGGGCTTCGATATATAAGGTGTTTAATTTTCACATTTTCATTTTCATGATTTCATTCCCTAGTTGTTCTAGCTGTTACAGGGAGCTGTTATGATTTATGTGTATTCACGATCCTCAGATTACGTCGCGTGCTTGTGTTCCCTTTTTCCTATTCTAAGGAATAAAGCATCAGTTGGTAGATTGCGCCTAACCTCAGCGTTTGTCCAGTTCCTTTGTCCGTGTACAACTAAGCAGCGCAGCATTTACGAGAAGATGTTCCAACTAGCCCAGTCTCAAGCACTTCTTTTCCCCTTCATCCCAAGCTCGCATTTTGTGATTGCAGACTTCGCAACAGATCAGCTTTTGTGACCGCAACAGGACGCTGCAGAAAATTGTTCACACATCTTCAAAGCAATCGCGAAGAAGTGACGACGCAAGGCCTCAGAGCACCACCGCAATGGAAGAGAGGAACGCGCCGAGGAACAGGTGCGCCCCATTCTCCCTATGCCGGAAGAGTTATCGAGGGCCACACAGACATTAGTCCTCTGCCTCGCAACTAACACTTCGTTAACCCCGTCGTTTAGGGATAAATTATTTCACAATGACCCCGACGAAGGGAGGTGGCGTCACTGCCGAAGTACAACGACCACTGCCCATAGTGTATGAGACTGTCAACAGAATTCTGACATTTTAATCAGGGCTCTTGCCGAAATTCCCGTTGCCATCCGCCCGGCCCGCTACATCGACTGGGTTCTTCCGCTGTCTCTGGACAACGCGGCCGTCGCTATGCTCTGGTCAAAGATTGGAGAGTTTGTTGGCTCAGGCCCCAGAGTCACGCTTTATGGCAAATGTCACAGACAATCAAATCAACATACTCCTCGGCCGCCGTAATTGTGGTGGAGCAGCTGCCTGCACAGATGCTAGCAGCAAACGTGCATGAAAGGGCTGTCAATAAACGTGTTTCAGTCAATAATCTGGCACTAGGCACCATCCTCGTTTTAGCTCGTACGCGCGTGCAACTCCACGGGCAAGCCTATTAAACAATGCTTCTATCAGGCCGCACACGGGCTACTCTAAATTTTCTTCTTTACCTACTAACGTTAAATTTTATAAATTACATAGGTGGTTAACTTGCCTCATCAAGAAATAGTTTGTTGTACAAGCAGCTAATTATAGCATTTATTGAGCTGTTTGAATTGTTTCCGTAGTAATTGTGTTCGTACTT
The DNA here is from genome assembly GCF_055883805.1 of Amblyomma maculatum. NCBI lineage: Eukaryota > Metazoa > Arthropoda > Arachnida > Ixodida > Ixodidae > Amblyomma > Amblyomma maculatum. The sequence goes on from NC_139344.1 coordinate 429,139,847, forward strand.
TCGCACTGCAAGATGTACCCACTCTTTTTATGCCCAGCATATCAGATACTAATGTTTATAAATTAGATACTAAAATAGGAACTCATACCAGTAGTGATTTGCCTGGCCTGAAGCAAGTAAAGGGAAAAGGGGCTCGCTCTGCAGATTGTTAAATACATTGCTCCATAGAAAACATTCTTTACGGCGGTATTTATTAGTGAGTGTGCACAGGTACATTGATAACAACGTTGGTCACGCTTTGATGCAGCGTTAATTTGGTTTGATCACGAATGAAAGTTGGTCCAAAGCAGCGTGATGATACTGATGTGGCAGCCGGGCTCTGTTTGACTACGGACGATACGGAGGTGAAAGTCCGCCAGGCCATAAAAACGGCTTCACAAGATCATTGCTTTCGAAATAACCAGTTGAACAGTGAAATAGTACTGTATCCATCGTTTGATTCCAAATCGTCAAAGAATGAGTGAACGCTACCTAGTAATACTAAATTTATTCAGGCGTTAATCCTGCAGAGCTTGCACGGTGTTCCCTACTGAAACGTTTCGAAACAGTTTACGAAATTTTAATATCCTGATTCTGAGTTATATGGAGAAGACACGAAAATCTGCAAGCGTTTAATAGCGTCATCGTAAAGCGGTTATGTATCCCTTCTATGAACTCTCTGTATCCCGCTTGATATACATGATATCATGTGGCGGGAGTCTATATTCCACTGTCGCCATGTGCTGTCAGCTCAGCCTCACTGTACCCTCGTATTATTCTCACAGAGTGTGTACTTTCCATATCATTTCCGCAAAGTCATATATGGACGCCATACTGAATTACTGGAACGCCGGCACTTAGCACATTCTCTAAAGCCCACCGTCATACGCTCCTTCAAGCGTCACAGGTACCTATTTGGCGAAGAGTAGAACATTTTTATGACATTTACTTCATAGAGTGTAATCAAACTAAAAAAAAAAAAGATATTATATATTGAGCTCCTTTATCTAAGCTGCACTGAAATGAAATGGTTCCGCTGTTTGAACAGTTGCTTCAGCTCCCGAAAGCATTAGAATGCTAAGCGTTTGATTGCGACAACAGATGTTTAGACCATCATAATCTCTAAAAACACCAAGATAACACAACGAAAATTCGCTACCCCTTTAAGCTCTTTCGATTTTGTTGCGTTTTTGTTCCAATTCGTGCAATTATTAAGTAATTTGTAATAGTGCGAAGGAATGACTCTGAGAATTTCATATTTGGCTTGATTGTAGGATCAAAGCGCCTTTTATATCTAAACATTTGCATCGTGTTTGTAGTTTATAACTGGTTTGTAACAAGTCGTCTCAAAACCCCGACAGGCGACTACAGCCAAATTCCATCGAATATAAATGCGAATATGGCTGCAGTCAGTTTCTTGTTTTCCACATGTAGTTTAGCAATCAAGAGAAACTGTTTTCTCCGTCGTGCGTTGGGTGCCGGCATAGTGTCGAACGCATGCGAATGTCCAAACTTTCAGACATTAAGCGTCGTCCGCCGCACGGAAGCCCCACATCAACTTCGGAAGTGAGCTACTGAAAGACTTTAAAATATGGGGATAGTTAAGCTCCACATTTTAAGGGCAAGACGAAACAGAATTATTGACTTGTATTTGCCTGTTCCCCTGATACACCTTTGCTTGCTTACAGTAGATTTGCAGTTTTTTGACACTAATTCCTAATTAGTACCTTTCTTATCACACTTATTAGCATCATTATTTTCCATTTTTTCTATGCAGCGTTCTCAACCGGTGTCATGCCTTCGGCAATTACCCGAGGGCATCACTAAGACATGAAAAAAAAAAAAGGGGGCGGGGGGGGGGGGGGGGGCGGGGGGGTCGTCGTTCGATGCCCGGCATAGCAGGTAAGCAAACGTAGTCAATGAGACGAAGCCATGTTGGCTTGTAACAACAATGTTTATCGATTCAAAAAGAGGGATACGCCGCTTGGAACGGAAAGCAACGTTAACATACGAAAGGACAGCAACAACCCTAGGAGTGAAGAACATCTCAGTCAAACACTGTAATTTAGGTTACACAGAGAATTAAACAAGCGTGTAAAGATGCAAGCTATAGTACAATTACAACAGTATAAAGTTAGTTCAGAGCAGGAGTACACATATATGTTGACCGGAGAGCGCCCCAGCAGTCCTACACCTAACGACGCAGACGGGGCGGCCCTCGAAGGCGTTGGACCTTCCGAGGCCGCTGGTGGTTCGGGATGCGGTGCGGCGTGGCTCGGGAACCCGTCAGTATTTTTAGGAAACGTAGCGCAAAGAAGACAAGGACAAAAAAGAAGGAAACACACACGAGCGCTTGCGAATGCGAATGCACCAACTCGCCCAATTTAGCATAACCCGTCAGTACGCGGAAACTCGGCTTTCCTTCCGAAGGGAATTTGTTATTTCCACTCCTGTAAAATCCGAACAAAGGGCTGATAAATAAATAAATAATAAAGACTACCCACGCCTAGATATACGACAACAAGAACATGCCTGCATGGCTAGGGATAGTGTGCCTGACAACCCTTTCAAGTGTGTCGTGTTCTATTCCTATCATTCCGTCCATAAGGCTCCTGCAATAGGGCCAATTAGGAGCATTTTTACCTGCGCAAGCTACACTAGTGTAGGAATAAAATTCATTGGGTGTATTGGAAGTTTCTGCGCTGGTGTAGGTTAAAAATGGCCATATTATGTAGCCATTCCGTGACGACATATACGACCCGCAGACTGAAAATAGCTAGGTTTAAGCGTGCTAAATATACAGGGTCTTGAATATTTGGGGGCTGGGATTTGAAAAATTCCTATGCAAAATCTACTACCCCATTCGAGCTGAAATAACGTTTACAAAGTAGCAATATATTGTCTACGTTATCTGATAAGTGATTCAACATCGGTACTTGCCTAGATTTTCCGAAATCGAGGAAAAACTGCTCTCGGCGGCGTGCACAATTTTCGCAGAAGAGAGTCGAAACGCTGCTTTGACATGGTACGTCATCTGTCGAGCATTGAGGCAAGGTCCATCCCGGCCGTTAGCTTGCTTGCCTCGCTGCCCGACAGATGACGCACCATGTCCAAATAGCTTTTCGACTCTCTTCTGCGAAAATTGTGCACGCCACCGAGAGCAGTTTTTCCTCGATTTCGGAAAATCTAGGCAAGCACCGATGTTGAATCACTTGTCAGATAACGTAGACTATATATTGCTACTTTGTGAACGTTATTTCAGCTCGAATGGGGTAGTAGATGTTGCATAGAAATTTTTTAAATCCCAGCCCCCAAATATTCAAGACCCGATAGTTACGCCAAGTGAAATCGTCATTTTTCTCGGTTTATGCTCTGGTTAGGCTTTTATTTAGACATATGCTGATATGATTTACAAGCAAGTAAATTCGCGAAATTAGTCGAGGTGGTATAACGGTGAAGCCATGTAGCCGCAGTGTGGCCTCTGGCTCGTTGAAGTGAAGCATGCGCCCAGGTTAAGGTTGACTGACACTTGGCGCAGTGAAGCCCTCGCTTCAATAAGTACCTTGCCATGCTGGGGGCTATCGAGCAACGAACTACTAGATGAGTTCTCGTGATTTTGAATCACTGCGGTGAAATCAATTATACCAACGCCGAGATTTTCGCTGAACGGCATCCCTTATGCTCTCGGATTGAATATCTGCCCTTGCACTGAATGCATCTAGGTTTTAGCCCAAACTAATTTATTGGCAGTATGCGAGCTAAGCTGGGCTAGCAGCGTGCGAGAGTGTAATCTTGTAAACAGAATTTGAATTCAGGAGTAAAAATGCTCAAACGCGAGCATTGAAAAAACATAGGCGTGTTCATTAATGCATTCTTCCTGCAAGCTGAAAACGCTGATAGGGTCCAGCTAAGGGACCCTGATCGGGGAACTTTGACATGCCTGAAATTGCCATTGCTTCGGAAGGTCTAATTTTATAGTGCAAGATAAAACTTGCGGGATTAAAACCACCTCAGAATCGTAGAAACATTGCATTGCCGTCGTTTGGCATGTAGATTAGGCGCACAAACCTTATCACTCGACCGACCAAAAGCTGAGAATACCTGCCTTTCGCCAAGCAAGGCGCCTGCAGTGTCCTGAATGCGCATACCGGTCAAATACACGTGGTAGTGATGCTTTGAGAACTAAACCCACACTAAATTCGATCCACGCGGCCGGATAAAGGTACATTGCCTAACCTGAGCTCTAGAAATGATGCAGTCAGATTTGATGACATTCATTTCGAGACAAAATTAGGAATAAACTTTCTTCAAATTGCTTTTGTTATCTGCAAGAAAATAAAATACGCACATCTCAGGCTAGTTTTCTGTAGCATGTCCGCTCGTATATATTCCTGCTCACTGAACCGCTATTTTCGCGTGACAACTAAAGCCAGATAGGCAATCCGAACCCAGGTGTTCCTTGGTTTTTAACCTCGAACATTGGCAGGTAGAGCCCTAGACTACCTCTGCTTTAATAGCTCGCGCAACGTATTGTATCATGAGCCGAAATAATTGAGATTATAAAATGATTGTTCATTTTCAAAAACTGTTATTGGCTTCTATCACGTGGGGATGCGGTCGTTTCTGCTTCCTATGGGCTTCTGTTGTTTCAAATTCTAATGGCACATTCCGAATAGGATTGCTTGCATTTCTCAAATTTTGTTTCTCGTCTGGATTTTATGACACAGTGACCGCGTCAGGACTAGCACACTTTGCAATGCACCCCCGAGTTTCAGTTTCCTTTTATTTTTCGTTTTTCAAAGGTGAGTGGTCAGTGAGCAGAGCGCGAAGCACGAGCATACCAATGGTATATCACAAGCGCCTCTTTATTTCCATGTACCGCGTATGCAGAAGGTAGCGGCTAATTATCCACTACACTAAAGTGAGTACGTTTCTTTTTTCTTGGTGCACATAACTTCTACCTTCCAGATGCTCGATGCCAACGTTTTAACGGGACAGCGAGGAAGGTCTTGTTGTCCAGAAAATGCGAAATTGGCGTTGTTTCGTTGTGAGTGAAGAATGAATGAGTGAGGTTTAATCCTGCTAAACCTAGTTAAGCTAATGTATCGTCGTCTCGCTTGGTTTATACAGGGGTTTGCAGCGATCAAACTGCCGAGACTATGGATCAAGGTCAAAGGTCAAGTGGTTGTACACCATGTTTAGCTATGTAACTTAAAAGAGTGCGTGTGGGAAAATCGAAACACAAATAAAGGGAACAGTGACTAAGAATTTAGCGAACAGCGTATAGGTGAACTAGGCTGCGCTTGGGCCGCTGACGGGAGCGATAAATGCTCCTTGAAGATGGAGCTAGACTCCACCTCATTTATTGTCAGTTTACATGAGATGATTCTGTAGAGTGCTCTTATTGCAAATCGTATATTTGTGACTTCATTTAGTGCTCCAGCCCAGGTTTAATAAAATGACACACAACGGATCCACTGATTTAAAACATGACATTTCAAAACAAGCAAAGTAAATAAAAAGGCCAATGCTAACTACAAATTTTTTTCGCCGTAAACATATTCTTTAAAAAAAACGGCTTTCCCGGAGATATTAATTGTCAAATATTGTTAATTTCATCTGCAAAGGAAAAAGTTGAGCTCATAAATGACCCATTGTTGAAAAGACCCTTTGTACGGAATTTCTGGGATTAAGCAATATTTGTACTTATTTTTAATCCAGAAGTAATGCCCACTTTCGTAGATTGCAGTGAAGTGACTGCAGCTTGAATTTCACCAAGCCGAAATTAGCCGCCAGTATCCGCTTCACGAACACCGGCGTTAGACATTTCTGAACCAGCAGAGCATTTTTTCTTTCTTTTTTGCATGCAAAAATTTCCGAGAGGTTATTTGCATATCATAACCTTGAAACTAAATATAGTACTGTTTTCTTTGCATAGACGCCTAATACATAAGGTAAGATGGAGTCCAAAGTCAGACTCCGCCCGCACCACTAATGTATCGCGGGGAGAGAAAGTTCCGCAATTCAAAAAATAAATGAATAGGTCAATGAGACAAAATTTTTTGATTGGAAGTTATTAAATAAAAGGGGGAGGTGCTACTTAAGCGACCCACAGCCGAGGAAGCGGGCCCGGGGAGACCCCACGTATCTCCCCTGGGAAGTAGCGGAAGGGATGGGTTGTAGGGTAATGGGAAATAGGAATTAGGATAAGGTTATGGAAAGTTGGAGGGGAATGTGGGCAGCGTAGGATTTGACTGTCAGACAATTCGAGTCGAGCTCCCATATGGGCCTCCGTAGAGGGCGAGCACTCGCTCTTAGCCTTATATGCGGCCCTCGGTCCTTGGATCATTCCACCACCGCAATGCGTTTGCCGGGTCTCCGGCTTCTGAGGCAGGTTCCCTACTTGAAGCCGCTTTCGAGGTTCCCCGTCCCCTCAGCTCGGTTCCCCCACCCCGGCTCTAGTTGAAGTACTGAGAGATAGATTTTGCAACGTTCATGCCTACTTCAAAGTACTCCGCAAGTGGCCAGACTTTAGTATGGCGCACACTGATGGATACTCTTTCACGGTTTTCGCTCGGCAGGGCATGTTGGAAGGTACATTTCATCGGCGTCCTGGGACAGGCAGGAAACGCTTTACTTCCATCCAATGCCTATGTCCGCTCTAGTGCTGGAGGTCCTTGTATCCTACAGAGGATACTTCCCACGTGAGCACATGGCGATTTGTTCACCGGCTACTAACCGTTTCCGAGGTCGGCTTTCACACCGTTCCTGCAGCCTACAGGGTGTGTACTCAGCCTTTAGGCCTTTCCGTACTAGGTGCTTCCACCTGTGTTCCACCAGTCTTTTCCCAAGTTTCGGCATTATTAGCTTATAGCTACTCTCCATCTCCTTTCCACTCTTGCAAGCCAAAGGTGAGTTCCCCAGAACCCGAGCGAGGCTCGCCCCAGCCGCCAGGCTTCCGTCGAGGCCCCGTTCTCTTCGGCAATGGAAACCAACGCGTTGGCGGCTGGGAATACCTTTAGGCACGAGGGGAATTTTCGGTCCAACATACAGAATCAGCTAGCTGTGTTTCCTAACCGTACTCCACAGCTACGCCGCCGTTCCCTAGGCAGCGGGCAGGGCTTTCCCTCGTCCTGCCGACCGCTCCGCATGTTGGTCTTAGTTCAGCATCCAAACTTAGCTAACTACGTTTCCTGACCATACTCCGCAGCTACGCCGCTTTTCCCTCAGCAGCGGGCAGGGCTTTCCCTTGGCCTGCCGACCAACTTGGATGCTGAATGAGAGCCCAGCATGAACTCAGCTAGCCGCGTTTCCCTCCGCAGCTACGCCGCCGTTCCCTTGGCAGCGGGCAGGGCGTTCCCTTGGCCTGCCAACTGACTCCAAAACTGGACTCTTTTCCGAATTACACGCGCCCCGCCCAGACCCACTCTGTACCTGCCGCCGCTCCGGCAACGGACTAACGTTTGCATGGCACGCTCACAATGCCAAGGGAGTACGCTGGGAACTCCCCGGGGATTTGCCACCCCTCAGTATGAGCCCCGGCTGAACCCATACCGACTGCTGGCTGTCAGTCATTGAGCAAAGCCAGGCAGCCGAAACCACCTTGGCCCACTCAACGTGCAGGGGGGACCACGAGCAGGTCGCCAGATCGGATTTACCCCCCCCCCCCCCCCCCCCCAGACGCCTAATACAGAAAGCGCAGTCTGCAATCATACCAGAATATGATGGCGCTTACCTTCTTTCAGGCATGGACAGATAAATATTTTTGTAGTGATGCGCCATGAAGTGATTTGTTGAGAACAAGGAACTACAATACACGAGTTACTTGAAAAATAATAAGAATATATGGTAGCGTGTAATAAGAGTAGGTTACTGGCTGCATTTCCATCAGAATAAAGAATCCCTCGGCACTAGTTTGATATACATTAATCGAAATTTCTGAGATAGAAAATATTCAAGAAATATTATTCTTGAAAATATGACAACACTCCACACGGAACACATTTTTCAAAAATCGGTATGCTAACCAAAGAATGGCTTGCCACAAGGAACACAAATATTTCTTAAGGCAAATAAAACATGTTTTCTCTTTTTCAAAAGTTGATATTGTAGTTAGCGCTACGTTTATTATTAACTCTCTTGTACAGTTAGCAATTCAAGGCCGACGCATGATTAGGGTTTAGGCGAAATGACCTTTTCGGTTTTAATATGAACACAGCGCAGCAAAAAGACATATGTACAAAATGAGTGCAAGTACAACTTGCCGTGGCAGCAAAATATTATCTACAAAAATAGACATCTCGAACTTATTTCCACGAAGATTTCTAACAAGATATCAAATGAGTGCAATAGATTGTGGGTTGTCATAAATACTGTGCCCCAGATTATCACGCAAGTCGCATTGCAGGGAATTAATCCCGTTCAGACCAGTATGGAAAAAATAAATGCTCCAACGTAACTTGTATTAGCCGCTACAAGAAAGATCTCTACAGGTTGACCACAGCGCGTAAAGCAGAAATTTGGGAGAATTGATGCATATTCATTTCGCTCACAGCGCACTAAGACAGAGCGAAAGGCGAAGAATGAAACACAGACAAGTGCTGACTATCAACTGAGGTTCATTGAAAAAAACGAAACATATAAATAAGCCTTGAAACAACTTGCCACTACAAGGAAGTTGTCTGAACAGTATGTGGGAGGAAAGGTTTGTCGTTTGCTTCTCAGATAGTGCCAAGGAAGGGCTGCTGATGCACGCCATACCATGATTATGAATGTAGAAGGTCTCCATTATCTCGCATGTCACCTTATTACTGTCAGTAAAACAAAATGCGCGTGCTTTTGTAGTCTGGGGTACATCACTTCTTGCGTCAAAAGGCGGAATGTGTCAGAAAATCGCCCCAAGTTTTGCTTTCCTTTCTTCATATTCGTTCTCATGTCATTTTCAATCCTTGCAGTGGACGGCTGTGTGTGATAGGGCATCATTTTTGTGTGTTTTTATGTTCCAATATTCGCTTATTCACGCACCTCCCAATCTGCCCAGTACGTGGCGCTGCATGAAAAGGGGACATGATAAACCACCCCTACCTCGCAGATAATGGCTGGTGATACGTGACGCACCTGACAGTCCTCCCTTTTTCTACCTTGCCACTGCATGACTTGTTTTGCACATTATGCTTAGTTTCCTAGGGGAAGAAAACACCACATCAATGTCATATCTTCGTGCAACCTTCTTAAGCTTCTGAGACATGCAATGTGCTTACGGAACTGCAAACCTTTTTTTTTCCTGCTTTTGGCCGCGTCCCTTTCTTAAGTTGTCTAAGTAGTTTCTCCGCTGCTTTCGAAATGAATAGAGCCGTGTAGCCGTTCGCACGCAATCGCCCTGCTTGAGCTGAAACGCTGTCCCTTATCCTTTCGTGGCAAGATTTCTTGTGAGGAGAATGTAAGCATAAGATAACAATGCCCTCTTTTATGAGTTTAGAATAGCCAGAATGAAAGTTTAGCAAAGGTTTGGCAGATCCAGAATGAAAGTTTAGCAAGGGTTTAGCAGATCGTGGATGGTAGCCCCAGCAAAGCTGTTTGTACTCCCTAAACAAAATCAACTCCAAAACCTGCTGTTCATTGTTGATTGGCACCTCGGTTGTTCATTTCAGTCCAGATCCACATTAATTACAATATTTAGAACATTAATTAGGCTTCTGGGAAGGCAGTCAGGTTGGGTAAACATCAAGTATGCCCACTGAAAAATTCGAACGACTAACCCATCTGATGCTTTTGCAATAGCTCTATCAACGCTGCTCGAAAAATTTCAAAATCCTGCTTGATCCTTTGGTTGCTCAAAGTCTAAGGTTGTCCTGATCCTAGTAGCGATTACGTTGGTAAATAGCTGGTGCGTAACTGATAGTAAGCTGATTGTTTTGTAATTTTTCAAGTCCCTAGGGTCTCCTTTTTTATGAATTAAGATATTGTTAGCGTTCTTTCATGGTTCCGGTACTTTCGATGTCATCAGGCATTGCGTATACAGGCTGGCCAGTTTTTCTAGCATGATATCCCCTCCGTCCTTCAATAAATGTGTAGTTGCCTGATCCCTTCCAGCTGCTTTCCCCCCTTTTGATAGGAGACGATGTGAAATGTGATGTGACTGCACTAACTTCACCCATCCCTCTCTCACAACTTTTATATCCACTCAGTTTTCTTGATCGGGTTTTGTGATTTTCCTTGATCATGTTTTGTAATATTCCTTATATTTTTTCTCTGTATTTATGTGATTGTTATGTACTGCGCATGACCCCTTTTCAGCATATATTTGCTGTTATTGCTGCAAATAAACCAGATGTGAGTTAGCGCTTGTCCTGTGTCTTCTTCTCTTGTGTGTGTCTTCCCGTGCGCTTTATCTTCAGTCAAGTTACAATGCACCATCTAGCCCAACATCAAGTTTTGTTAAATCACCCCCTTCCCCCAGTGCAGGGTAGCAAACCGGTTTCTTTTACGGGTTAACCTCCCTGCCTCTCCTCCTCATCTTCCTCCTCCTTCTAAGTCTTTCTTAACCTCGTCCTTCGTTACTAGTGGAACGTCCGATTGCTCTTCATCACAGCCAATTTTGCTTTTGACTTGACTACTATGGCTACTGTAGAGATCCGTGTAGAAGTCCTCGTCTACCTTGGTTATCTTGTCCATGTTAGTAATTACACTTCCCGCCTTGTCCCTCAGTGCATACATCTGATTTTTACTATGCCTAATTTCCTCTTTACCACTTTCAGACCACGACCGTTATTTACAGCATGCTCAATTTGCCCCATGTTATACATCCTTATGTCGGCCACGTTGCGCCTATTGATTAGCTTTGATATATCTGCCAGTTCTGTCTGATCTGTTAGGTTGGAGGCTTTTATACTCTGGCGTTTTTTAATTAAATATTTCATCTCCTTATACAGTTTAACGGTGTCCTGTCTAACAATTTTATCGCCTACTTCTACCGCGAACTCAGTAATGATGTCTGAAATTATTGTTCATTGCTTCTAGGCTAAAGTCGGCTTCCTCGGTCAGCATTGAGTATCTATTCTGCAGCGAGACCCTGAATTTTAGTTTTCTCCTTACCGCTCATTCGTTGATAGACTTCTTACGCCCTAATCTGTTCCGCTCCCTCTTATAATCCAGATTAATTCGAGACCTTACCATCCTGCGGTCGCTGCGTCGCTCCTTTCCGATCACTTCTATATCCCATATAATGCCAAAATTAGAACGCAGTATGAAATCGATTTCATTTTAGTCTCCCAGCGAGCGTCGGTGTGAACGTCTCAGTTTCTGATCTTCTCTCACAGACGATCTAGTTCAGCATCGCTGAACTAGATCAGCTGAGCGGAGCCGCGGTGCTGCTGAAGATGCAGCACCGCGGCTCCGCTCAGCTGATCTAGTTCAGCGATGCTTTGGGAGCCTTGCGCCGCCGCGGTAGCCACTGTTGCCGCGCGTAGCTCCTGCACAGGGACTCAGTTTTTGCAGAAAAAGTTAATACAACCAAGACTAGAGCGAAAGCGACGGCGGCATTTCCATGTGTGCCTCTCCACTCCTTTCAGGTAGAACGAAAGGAAGAAGATGGTTTGCACGGTATAAAAAAGAAGAACCGAACAAGGGTAAATAGGGTACGCCTCAGGTCGCAGATGAGCCAACGTTTCGACAAGTGGACTTGTCTTCGTCTGGGCAAGACAGACGAAGACAAGTCCACTTGTCGAAACGTTGGCTCATCTGCGACCTGAGGCGTACCCTATTTACCCTTGTTCGGTTCTTCTTTCTCCACTCCTTTGCTAATCGTGTTCGCGGCGATGATGGTACTTCGCGCATGATAGCCAGAACTTTCCAAGAAACTTTTGGGCCAGATCTAACGCAAATTACGGTGTACCAACCTGGCAACGTTGCCCAAACGACGACAATGATGACCGCGCACGCCACAGATCGCACTATGTGCAGTGCACGATGTGGTGCGTGCAACGGTGCTGCGGCGCAATTCTATAATTTCTTACTTCGTTTGAAAAGCTTAGGCGAGTACGTGATTACAGGTAAAGGTGATGACCAGCCCTGACGAACGAGACGTGAAAATCTGTAAACCTACAGCCAGCGAAGAAACGCAAGTGAAAAAAAAAACAGTATTCACAATGAAAGGAAATGTGTGATTCGTTTCGCCTACATGTTTTCCACACGCGGGAGACACTACGCTGACACTCGGTGCCTGAAACAGCGGTAGATCGCATGGCGCGGATCGAGCTCCAGCGCACTGAGTACGCGCTGCACCTAGGCAAAGCAACTGATGCGATGTCATATGAAAGTGTACGGTTGTGATGGATGTGTTATTTAGCTTTCGAGCGAAGGTAAGCCCTCTTCTACGGGCCACTGACTATCTAGCGCGAGCACTGGCTTCTCTGGTGGTTTCAGGCGTCCGCTTGGGCGCTGGGAACGGGCCGCTAAAGTGCCAACGGCTCCGAGAATCAAGTCACTAGCACGCCATCGATCGAGGCGCGCAAACTAAATCTAACAACTATAGTGGGCACAGAAAACGACTCGCACAGTACATGCTGCGTGTAGTTTAAAACACGGTACTCGTACATCTGCGTACAGCAGGTGAAACGCTGCGAAACTATCGCAAATACACCTTTATCCGCCTTTATATCAGTCACATTTTACACCTGTGAAAAATAAAATATTAAACCTTTTTTTTCTGATCCCTGAGAGCGTTTTGTGCATGTAAAGAAAGGATACTTAAAGCGAGCACCATCATGGCACTACAGGAACGTAGCACAACGCTCCTCGCGGCGTTTTACCCCCTTTTTTCCCACGTCGGACCTCACTTGGAACCTACGTCAATGCTACTATTCGTGCTTTGTGCTTGTTTATTGTTTTTTATTGTTTTTTGTGGTTAGCGGGGAAGAGGGCTCGGAGGTGGTGGCAGGAAGGATCGCGTGTGAACTGGTGGTGGCAGGATTGCGCGCAGCAATCGGAGAACACGCGTGGTCGCCGCCACGAAGAAAGAAGGGGAGGGAGAAGGGGGGCGGAGGGCGGAGAGAAGTGCGCGCTGCCCCAGCTGCAGAGCTGCTTACTACGGACAACGCCGATGGTGACGGCGACGACGACGCGAATCACAGGAACGGGCGCTAAAGAGGTGCGCCCTAAAAGCAACAGGGGCCGCAGGAACCGAGCAAGAGGACAGCGACTTCACCCCGCATGCTCGAGATGCGACACTAGGTTGGGAAGAGAAAAAAATACATGAAGTCTGAATGCGCGAGCATTACGCTTATCTGATCTTCATACTTCCTTCCGTGTTTTCATGCGTTGTATTTCTCAATAAAGCTCATTTGCGTCTGTGCACGCTTCAAAGAATTTTGCTTCATTTATTTTTATTAGGACGTTTTTGCTCACCGCCTCTTTCGAGATGCTCTTACGCCTCCTCGGCAATCGAGGAATATATGTGCGTTTTGGGTCTGTCCTACGCCTTCGTGTTCCTTTTGCTTTTTCGACAATTGTGCGTTTAAGTATTCTTACATACCTGACACCACCAATTAAGGGAAAGCAAGAACAGTCAAAACTTTAAGGAGTGCTAATTAAACTTTTACGAACTGGCCCTTTGAATTCCTTTATTACACCCCGCATCTTAATCGACCACTTGCTGACGTAAGTAAGCATGTGAAACTTTCGCAGTACTTCATGCGTCTTATTTATCTTTGCAAGAAGCAATGCTAGCACGAGGCATCACGCATATATGCCTACATAAAATTCAAACTCCCCTTCCTTTCCGCTCCATCTCTGTGACCCTCTACTTCAAATATCCTACCTTTTGAACTGTTTTGTATAGCTTATATTTTGTTTATCCTTGACCTGGTTTACATTGCACAAATCTGAATGATGTCTGAATGATCGACGGTTCTGTGCAGACGCCTCACCGTTTCTGACAATTTTATAATAGTTACAGATAAAAGAATTAATAAAAAAAACATTGCAAGCCGCATTTTTCTTACACCAAGAACAGCTATCGCTCGAAATCCGGTAGAGCACTATTGTAAACAAAACAAACAATTATGTCAGATAAACACTACAGAAGAGATAAGACCGCTCTCAAGTGCCCTCTACCATATTTAGGAATCTTTACCATGATTACTTTATGCACATGCTGGCATTGCTCTAAAACAACATATTGTGAGCAAGTTGCTGACATGCTTGCTCGAAATGTCATCCGACCATCCACGAGCTCTTGGTCCTCACCTGTGGTCCTCGTTCGCAAAAAAGATGGTTCAGTCCGCTTCTGCGTGGATTACCGGGCACTTAACAAGATCACGCGCAAGGATGTTTACCCTTTGCCTCGTATTGATGACGCATTAGACTGTCTCCAAGGTGCTGAGTATTTCTCCAGTCTCGACCTCCGCTCGGGATACTGGCAAATTCCTATGCACGATGCAGACAAGGACAAGACTGCCTTTTCTACCCCCGACGGTATCTACGAATTTAACGTGATGCCTTTCGGACTCTGCAATGCGCCGGCCACCTTTGAGCGCATGATTGATACCGTGCTTCGCGGCATGAAATGGAAAACATGCCTATGTTATCTCGACGACATCATTGTCTTCTCGTCAAACTTCACTCAGCACTTGCAGCGTCTCACTGATGTCCTCACGTCCCTTGCCCAGGCGGGGCTTCAGCTAAATACCAAGAAGTGCCACTTTGCCAGTAAGACCATCAAAGTACTCGGCCATGTCGTCAGTAAGGCAGGAATACAGCCTGATCCCGAAAAAATTACGGCTGTCGTTAATTTTCCTCGGCCCCAACGTCAGAAAGATCTTCGCAGCTTCCTTGGCTTAGCCTCCTACTTCCGCCGTTTTATTCGGAACTTTGCAACAATTGCTGCCCCGCTACACAAGCTCGTGTCTTCCCAAGTGTTTTACACCTGGTCCACTGAATGTGAAGACGCCTTCAAAGCTCTCAAGCAGGCACTCACTTCCACCCCTGTGCTTCGCCATTTTGACGCTGACGCGCCCACCATACTTCACACAGACGCCAGTGGCCACGGTATTGGCGCGGTTCTCTTGCAACGCAACGCAGTGTCTGAAGAGCAAGTCGTCGCATACGCCAGTCGTACGCTTACTGCAGCTGAGCGTAACTATACTATTACCGAGCAAGAGTGCCTCGCCGTTGTTTGGTCGGTTCAAAAATTTCGACCTCATTTGTATGGCCGCCACTTCACCATTGTCACAGACCATCACGCACTCTGTTGGCTGTCATCGCTGAAGAACTTATCGGGTCGACTGGGTCGCTGGGTACTACGTCTTCAAGAATACACCTTCACCATCACTTATAAATCTGGGCGAAAACACCTCGACGCTGACGCCCTCTCCCGCTGCCCATTGCTACCTACTGACGCGGCCCCACATACGGTCTCCTCTCCCTGCTGCCATCCGAGTCAGCCTTCTGCTGGCCACCTGAATGTTGCACCCATCGCTATAGCTCCACTCGAGAACAATGCTGATTTCTCGTCCCTGCAGCTGACTGACCCTTACTGCCGCACAACCATCGCTCGCCTCCGTGGAGAATCAGTTGTCCCAAGCAGTCGCTTGCGCCGTCAGCTTCGTCGGTTCCGATTTCACCACGGAACACTTTACCGCGACGTTTATCACCCTACGGGTCAACGCTGGGTACCCGTTGCCCCTCGCTCCCTTCGTTTTAAAATTATGGAGGCTTACCACGACGACCCCACTGCTGGACATTTAGGCCACTTTAAAACTTACGACCGTATCAAGAGCCGCTACTTCTGGCCTGGGCTTTCTGCCAGCGTCGCCAAATACATTTCATCATGTCCGTCTTGCCAGCATCGCAGGCGTTCAACATCCCCTCCTGCTGGCCTACTGCAACCTCTACCTTGCCCATCTGTGCCTTTTGACACGGTCGCCATTGACTTGTTTGGTCCTCTCCCTTTGACGTCAGACGGCAACCGTTTTGTTGTTACTGCCATCGACCATCTAACGCGGTATGCTGAAACCGCACCTCTTCGCTCCGGTGCCGCCTCTGAAGTCGCCGATTTTTTCCTGCGTGCGATAGTTTTGCGTCATGGTGCTCCTCGTATTCTCATTAGCGACCGTGGAAAGACATTCCTTTCTCAAGTCCTTGAGGAAGTACTGCGCGCAGCCAACACCGTCCATAAGACTTCTTCTAGCTACCACCCTCAGACCAACGGACTCATCGAGCGGTTTCATCGCACTTTGTCCGACATGATATCCATGTATATCGCTCCTGATCACCGGAACTGGGACAACGTTTTACCTTTCGTCACCTACGCCTACAATTCCGCTGTTCAGCGCACTACTGGTTATAGCCCTTTCTTTTTAGTTTATGGCCTTCAACCATCGACAGTACTGGACACTACTGTCTTCTCTGCTCCCTCTACGTCTGAATCTCTGGGCGAAGAGTTTGCCACTCGTATGGCCCAGTGTCGCCAACTTGCCCGTTTGAACACTGAAGATGCTCAACAAGAACGCAAAGCCCTGTATGATCAACGCCATCGAACTCCCTCCTTTTACCCCGGTGATGAAGTTCTCCTGTGGACACCAATCCGCATTCCTGGCCTGTGTGAGAAGTTTCTCCATCGTTACATTGGCCCTTATACAGTACTCCAACAAACGTCTCCGGTAAACTATCGCGTTATTCCCTCGCACACCGTCGCAGATCGACGTCGTCGCTCCGAAGAGATCGTCCACGTCTCGCGCATGAAGCCCTATGCCCGTCGTCCCTCATCCCTGTAATCAGCGACCAGGGTGGCCGCTCTTTTGTCGGGGGGATTTGTGTGAGCGCAACGCGTGAACTTTCACCTCTTTCATCTGTATAGATCCATAATCATTATCATCATCATCGCTGACTGCTGCTCGGAGCGTCGCGCGCTGTGTGCCAGCTGGTTCTGGAATAGAACAGACGTTTTGTGCAAGTGCTGTCTCACAATATTCCTATTAATTGTTCATAGTACTGTCGACATAAACGTCTAACAGCTGTGAAAATATCTCTCAATCTCGGCAACAATTTATGCGCAGAAAATGCAGTCGTTTTCACATTCCATGCACTTTGTCACCGCCGGACACCATTTGCGTGTAACCTTTTTTCTCTAACATAAAGGTACAAATAATTTCGTTCGGTCCTATCCATAAATGATTGAATCTGTCTTACTTTTAGCGCTGCCAATATTCCAGAAACATATATCCTTGTTAAGCAGCTCTTATATCAAACTTAGAATTCAGGAATTTAGACTAATATGTGTTTTATCCATGGAAAACCACCATTTATGCCCCGCCACGGTTGCGCACTTGGGATGCACGACCACTGTGGCGAAGTACCCCGATTCGAACACAACCGCCGGCGGTTGCGTTTCTATGGAGGCAAAACAAAGAGGCGTCCGTGTGTTGTGCGGTGTCAGAGCACGTTAAAGAACCACTGGGGTCGTAGCAATTTCCGGGGTCCTCTACTACGGCGTCTCTCATAGCACGAGTCGCTTTGGAAAGTTAAACCTTGCAAGCCAAACCAAACCAAATTCACCATTAAGGTGAGCGCCTTTCTTGACTAATGCTTGGCGTGAATAGAACGTGTGAGCAAGCATTGCGACCTGAAAGTGTCTTTATAAAGCGTCCCTTGCAGTGGCACTAAGAAAAAAATATGTACACATAGCACACATAGCAATTTTATTAGCGATTTAGCTTGAATTTGTGCTGTCCAACTAAATGCACAAGCAGAATGCGCGAGCTAGCTTTTCGTCTGATAATGGTTGTAACGGCTATCGAAAATTGGCGTTTGCCTGACTGCAACATTGCCTCTACCTTCTGCATTTGAAAAAATAATCCCTGCACTGTAACTGGCATTGAGTCTGTAAAGAAACTCTGCCTTCTGTCAAAGACGGCCTGTTAGGTTACCACCTTTCAAGGAACCGCTTGCCTCCAACTATGGGCCTCTCTACTGAAAACGTGACAACTTCTGGTAGCTGCCATGAAATTCAGAGAGCTGACTGCAAAACATGGAAACGAGCAGTATTTAATGAAGATTGCCCGAAAAGGTATTTTCAACACAGCGATACACTTCCATTCACCAAAAAGTGCACTTAAAGCCTGGATTCATTGGCGATCCGGCAGGGCACTTGAAGGCGGCTGCAAACTCGGGCATGTTCTTGAGCAGGGCATTACACCTTGACTTAAAATCTGGATACCGAAGTGACGGTGGCAGATTTGAGCACCACATATAGCAAAATGCGATGAAAAACAACTGATCATCAGTCATTTCCGGGAGCCTCAGCAGACGCAGTGGAGAATTCGTTCGATTCTTCTGGTGAACGTAGGCGCTGTAGACGGCGGGTAAAGCACCGAAATCGGCTACAATTTCCGGGTCTTTTGTGAAGCTAGATGAAAGGAACTTGGCATTCGGCAAGGTGTATGCGTCTCGAATGCATTTTACTCGTTTCGTGTACTCTTTTCTCCATGTAGAGTGTTTTTCTTCAGTGCGACTTGTGTGTAAGTCGTAAAAAGCGTGCATCATTTCGTGTGCTGCGAAGTGACCCATCGACGCATAATCGATCGGTCGTACCGTGTCAAAGAACGGAGGAAGCAGAAGTCCCAAGCCCAAGACCATCGTATTCGCATTTGGAACATACTTTCCACTAGCCAGAGATATGTCCTCTCTCAGAGCCATAATGATATGTTCTTCAGCTCTGCGGCTTGCTAAACTGTTCAATCTGGAGCGCGATGCACGTAGCCAATTCTTTATGAAGGATGCTCCCGCGTCCTCGAACGAGGCATAAAACATCTCCAATGATTCATCTTGTGGGCCGAAGGGATAACCTATTATCTTTTTCATGTTTGCCAGTCGTTGCAGCATTTCGTTCTTAATTTCTTCTCCCAGCCAACTTGACTGCATTATCTTCAGCCGCAAAATACCTTCTATGCTGGATACCGTGTTGACCGCCTTTGCGGCTACCTCTTTGGTCACAACAGAGCGATAATAAGACGAGTAAGTGGCACTGTGCATGACCATTGTTGTATACATTAGACATTGCTTCTGCCGCAACGAAGACCTGCTTAATCTAAGACGGTAATATTCGCGCTTTTCTTCAAGAGGTGTCGCCGAAATTACATGCGTCATAAGTCTTAGCTGCAATGACACATCAAAGGCAACCCAAACCGCCAGTCGATTCGCATCCACAGTGCGAAATACTTTCTGTAGGAAGGTTTTTATGCGGTTGCTTTCAAAGGCAAGGTCATGTTCACCAGGCAACAAACGACCACTTATGTTTTTCATATAATTGTTCCAGTTTTCTCCTGCTTTGGAAGTGACAATTTCTTCGAGGTTGTGCAGAGGGTACATGCTCACGTGCTTCTGCGCTGCAGATTCGTCGTAGGCGCTTATCGCGTCACTAACCAGAACTAAATATCTTTCTATGGTTTTGATCATGCTTAAGACTGCCGGAATCAACTTGGCCTCTACTCCGAGCCACCATAAGTGGTCCACAATAACTGTCTCGTTTCGAATATGTTTGTAAGTGAGGCGCGGTCTCATTTCAAGAACTACTTGCGAGTGCTTCGAGTCATTCGACAATCCTTCAAACCGTACCTGGGAAACTGTGGGCAAGCCGTAGATCAGTGAGAAGTCTAAAGCCAAATACCAACCACTTGGGGACGACTGGGGATCCAAGGTTGCCCCGTGCTCTGCTAGGAACTTCAATATGTCAGCCTTCGAGTCTTGATTTGAAGTGCCGTTTCGATTGCCGAGGGCCATACAGGACTGGAACAAGCCTGCTGCCTTCTGTGATGCTGTCTGACCGCGCGGAGGCACAAGCATGCTACGCAGAAATGTGATCACCGACCCTGTAATCTTCGTGTTCTGCTGATTAATTACGCTGGAATTGAACGAGTCCTCCCGTTTCTTCCACCGTGCGCAAACGTGTTCATAGAAGTCGGTGCATGGGTGCGGCAGCGCGTCGCGGTATAATCCAGACACAAAATCGCACTCTTCGGTGTCGCACAGCTTGACCGGTGGGACTGTTGAGTGGTGATTAACTGGGGCCTCGGCGTTTTCCGTCTGGCTAAGCAATGGAAACAAGAATGATACTGGCGCTGCAACAGCCACAGTAGATCCTACAATTATCAGTGCAATTTTTCCCCAAATGTTTCGTTGGCAGCACCGGATCCCCTGCGTATAGGAAAAAAAAAAAAAAACGTCAGGTAAGAGCAAAACATGCTCTCAGACATAATATTTTGTTAATATGATACACAGCAATACACGCCAAGTTTTTGTAGAGAGTGAGAAACGGCGTCACTTAGCGGCCGCCACTAGCGAACACCATGTCACAAAAGTGTGATATTTAAATCTTCAGGTTTGCAACAAGTACAGATTCGCGAGAGATACTCATCTGGGTTCACTCACTCTCTCGGCTCAGTACTTATTTGGACTCTTCCATTAGCGTCGGACTGGCACGCACATGCACTCACTGAGCTGAGCAGCTTCTGCAGGCCCAAATGGCATCACAAAAGCAATAATCTTCAGGTTGGCGACTACGCTTTTTGAGCTTCAATCAGGTTGATTGACAGTTCTTTTTTTTTTTTATTGAGGGCGAAGCACTACACGTAACTTTTACATTGTTATAAGGGGCAGTGAAAGCTTACTATCACAACTTGCCAAACCGTGCAAACAAAACTGCTGACGTTTTACCCCTGCTTAAACTTATCATGGGTAAAAGCACCCGCCGCGGTAGCTCAGTGATTAAAATGCTTGGTTACTGAACCCGTGTGCTCAGAATTCGAACTATTAGATATAGTCCCGCTCCGATTAATTTTTTTTGTTTTTTTTTTTTGCATGGAAATACTACATGCGGGCAAGCAAACGTTAAATGATTTTTTTTTAACTTTAATGTCACAACTTACTAGACAGCGTAAAAAAAAATCCAGAATCTTGACTGCGCCTCTCTTCATTATATGCTGTATAACACCGGCAACATTCGTTGAGAGCAAAATGTCCACAATACTCCAGGGAGTGCAGAAGAACACATCGTACAGAATTCTCTCAGGTCTCCCAACAGCATCGCCAAGGCATCGCGATCTCAAGAATCTTTGATCGCAATTAATATTTTCTCCCCTCGTTGACTGACTACCAATGCAAAAAAAGAAAGCAGGCCACACGCACACCACCCCTCAAGTGGAGCTTTCAGCATCAGATTTAGCCACAGTATCGCGGTTGTGGGCTTCCACGGTTGACACGCAGGAGCCGCCTGCTACCCGCAAAATATGAGAGCAAATAGGGTCTATGAACTTAATAGTCTATGTGGACACCTGCCCGTCACCAACAAGCTGTATTGGCGCTGCTTTGACCCCCCAGAAACCACTACTGCGTGTCAGTGATACTAGCTATAAAGTTATTTAGAACGATGCTGCGCAACCTGAAATGACGCCGGGAACGTTGTGCGGCTTATGCCGGCCTATACGCGACAACGGCAATGTTCTAGTGGTAGCGCGCGCTCCTGTTCCGATTATTTGCTCGTTTTTAGACCTGTATAGTTTAGTTTCAACTTTATAGCATAACTACAATGCAACCATCAGTATAGCAGTGCCTTTCTGAAAGGAGCGGAGGTAGGTAGAAGTGAAAGCAGAAAGAGGTGCGGGTAGTAGGACTTCAGAGTACTTTTTACCAACTGGGGTTTTTATAATATGCCTTCTGGCAAGCTTGCGTAATAAAAAAAAAACGGGATATTTAACGTGCGATGACATCACACAGCACACGGATGCCAAAACACAGATGCATCTGTTCGGGTTCGAACCTTGGTGCTCTGACACGGTAGTCAGACCTCTTAGCCCCTGCACCACCGCAGTAGGCATTTGTTGGATGAATGCAAAATTGTTTTTATTGATTTTAGGAAATAAAAGGCGCCGCATCTGTGTTGTTTCTCGATTGACACTTTACCAGCACAGGAAGCCGGTAAAGAAAGCAAGCGGGGAATGAAATGTGCCTGAGTGGTTTGGTTTGGTTTGGTAAAACTTTATTTCCCACAGTAGGGGTCCTGGAGGATACTCGGCTAGGCGCCAGGTGTAGAGGGCAGCTCCCACGTCGGCACAGAGAGCCCGAAGCTCTCCACCGCCGCGCTGGCCTTCTGGACAGCCCGAAGCTCATCATGTAGTGAAGCACTTTTTAACACTGTCCCAACGTTCCTTGTTCTCGGCGTAGGCGTCGCTCGATGCACAACCACACAGCATATGGTTTAAGTCTACACGGTCAGTGCACCTGAGTGAGGCCTGTGGGTTAATTTCGGCCACGTGCCGAAATTAACCCGAAAACCTCCACTCCAGCACCTATCATTCCCGCTTGTTTCACTTCAGCCTACACCTGTGCTGTTAGGGTGTCTATCGCGAAATAAGACGGATTCAAAACGCGGTCGCCATGACAGAGTTCGACCCCATGTGCTCCGCCTCAGTAGGCGGCTGCCATAGCCACCGAGCCAACGCGGCGGGCTGTAGGAAGCCACAGATGGGCTATATGAGCAGAAAGATGAGCGACAGGGGCGCATCTGCAGTTTTTAGTCTAGATTGAAAAACTCTTACCCACTTTACCACTGTTTCTTCTTGGCGCGCTCGTCCTCGATGAAGAAACGCAAATAAATCCTCTGAAAAAAAAAATAAAATAAAAATTGTTATAACTGCAGTATTATCAGAACTCTAAGAAGGAGAAATAGTAGAAAGCGAAATCAAGGTGAAATCCTAGCTCGATGTTTTACCGATGTGTTGTCGAACTGCAACAGATTATGTGTTGCTGATAAGCCGCATCTTACACTCGTCGGGCCGCCCACGAAGTTTCATCCATAGCCGCTACCACCCGACGACGGCTGCACCAAGCGGCACATTGAGCTGCTCTAGCATGTTCCGCCGTGAAGTACGTTTTTAGGCGTTTCCCGCCCGCGACTTGGACTTGGTGCCCTCGTAAATAGTGATGTGGAATGAAGCTCTGAGCTCAAGCAAAAACGTATACAAGGCGGGCAAGCGCGTTGCTAGTGCTACTGCCGCCATAATACTGCCAGTAGTGTACTGCCGCCGCTTCAGGAACGTTATACTTGAGCCGCCATTGACATCGCCTCTCCACCTCCCCAGCACTCCGGTACCACCGCTGACGTTTCCCAATTCTCCAATGGCGCACCGTCGCAATTCCGAAGAACCCTCCGCGGCGCAGATGTTTCTTTTCCTGGTTCTCCCCATTTTTCAGCACCTCATTATATGATCTTGAAATATCTGGTTATTTTGGTTTAAAATATTTAACACTGGTTTAGCTCTACTTAAACCTTTTAAAAAGTGTGAGAGCACTGTGTGGCATGGTTTTTCTTGGCGTTTAGCATTTTGTGGGGGGCAAACTGACAAAATATTTAGTTGCAAAGTGTAAATTGCAAAGGAAAGGCAGGAAAGGAAAAGCTTTTACAATAATAATTTCAACCACCTGGGGATCTTTAAAGGCCCACTGCCCACCCTCCGGTCGAAAATATTTTCTTCCCCGGTGACTGTGAGACTTCGCCCCTAGAACGCAAGGCCGCAAAATGTTTTTTTTTTGTTTTTTTTTTTTTAAGAGTAACTAATAACGCAGTTGCAGCCACCGCAATCACCCGATTCTGTCATGCATCTCTCCTTCCGTTCCCTCCCAAAGGTTTTCACTCTCCTGCCCGAGGTCGTCTAGCCTCCGCAAGAGACATTCCCCTTCCTCCTCCGCGTTTGGCGGGAGGTGGGGCGTGGCACTCCGCGAGCGCGAAAAAAAAAAAAACGGCCGAGGGAGCGCGCCGCTGGATTCAGTCTGGCCGTGGCGAGGGAAAAGCGCGCAGCGAGCGGTAGACACCCATCCTTCTCCCGTCAGTCAGCGAGACGGACCAATGGACATCGTTCGCGGTACGTACGCCATTGCTGTGGCCCGTCGGGCCAGCGTAGGAAACGGGGAAGCTGTCTTCCCGGAGGAGAGCATGAGAGAGCTTTGAATTGTATTTTCGATGCTTTGCGGCGCGCGTGTCACTGTAGCATTTTTCACAGACTATCTCCGGTACCTGATCGAAACACTGGGCACCTTTGCTTAAAAGGGCCTTCCCTGGACAGTGGCCCTTTAACGTGCATTAATGTCGCTGTGCCAGTTTCTCAATGCTACACCACCAGGGAAAGCCATGCCAAATCGCACTTTCGCAAGTCTTGATTTAAGCGGTGTTGGAAAAAGTTATGGGGGAAAGAGAAAGATACAAGGTTCTCAATGCGGATTTTCAGAAAATAGCAAGGAGAGATAAGAATGCCTTCCTGAACATACAGTGCCAAGCAGTTGAGGACAACGGCCAATTAAGGAACACAAGAGCTCTGTATAAGACAATCAAAGATATCAAAGAAAGCTTCTGTGCTAAGCTGGGCGTGATAAAAGACAAACGAGGCAAAGACCTCACTGAAGCCTCAGAGATAAAGAGGAGGTGGCAGGAATACACAGAAGAACTGTACAAGAAGGACCCGAATGTGCAAACCCAACATAAGACGGTTGTGATTACTGATCTCGAGCCGGGCATCCTGAAGAGTGAAGTTGAATGGGCCTTAGCAGCCTTGCCAAGAACAAAGCTAGCGGAATTGATGGCATTCCAGCTGAGTTGCTTCAAAACCTCAACTGTGACGCTGTTAACATTCTGCATACATTATGTCAGAAGATTTGGACAACCCTGCAGTGGCCACAGGATTGGAGGAGGTCAGTTTACATCCCCATTCCAAAAAAAGGCAGTGCCAAAGATTGTTCCAACTACCGCACGATCGCGCTTATTTCGCATGCTAGCAAGGTGATGTTGAAAATCCTCCAAGGTAGGCTGCAGCAGTATGTGGATCGGGAGCTTCCGGACGTGCAAGCTGGGTTTCGCAAGGGCAGAGGAACTAGAGACCAAATTGCCAACCTTCGCTGGATCATGGAAAAACCAAGAGAGTTCCAGAAACCCATCTATTTCTGCTGTATTGATTATGCGAAAGCGTTTGACTGCGTAGATCACAGCAGATTGTGGCAAGCTCTCCAAGAGATGGGAGTTCCAATTCACCTCATCTGTCTCCTCAGGAACCTGTATGAAGGGCAAGAGGCCACAGTCAGAACTGGGCATGGTCTTACTGATTGGTTTCCGATCGAGAAAGGAGTGAGGCAAGGCTGCATACTGTCGCCCTGCCTATTTAACGTATATGCAGAGTGCATCATGAGAAAGCCCGGCCTGGACGAGTCTTCGGCTGGAGTGAAGATTGCTGGAAAACGTATCAACAACCTTAGATATGCGGATGATACCACTTTAATGGCAGAAAGTGAAGTGGAGCTCAAGATACTTCTGATGCGCGTACAAGAAGAGAGTGAGAAGTTTGGGCTTAAACTGAACAATAAAAAGACAAAGATCATGGCGTCTTGCCCTATCAAGTCCTGGAGCATCAATGCACAAGAAGTGGAAGCTGTGACAGATTTTCTCTTCTTGGGCTCCAAGATTACCTCGGAAGGAGACTGCAGCCATGAAATTAGGAGACGCCTGCTTCTGGGAAAGATAGCAATGGTTAGCCTTGACTGCCTAGTAAAGAGCAGAGACATTAGTCTGCCAACCAAGATCCATATAACTCGTGCTATGGTCTTTCCAGTTGTGATGTATGGATGCGAGAGTTGGACTGTGAAAAAGGCTGACCGCCAAGGAATTGACGCGTTTGAATTGTGGTGCTGGCGAAGACTCTTGAGAGTTCCTTGGACTGCCAGAAGATCAAATCAGTCGATATTGTCGACCATAAACCCTGAATGCTCATTGGAGGTTCAAATTATAAAGTTAAAGCTCAGCTACTTTGGTCATCTGATGAGAAGAGAGTAGTCGCTGGAGAAAGATTTAATGTTGGGAGAGGTTGAGGGTCGCCGGAGAAGGGGTAGGCAGCGAACGCGATGGTTAGATGGCATCCTCGAGGCACTGCAGATGAAGTTATGTGATGTTAGGAAGATAGTGAGAGACCGGAAAGCGTGGCGTGACAGGGTCCATAGGGTCACGAAGAGTCGGACACGACTGAACTGAACTGAAACCCTAACAAATTTTAGTTAACATAATACGGCACTTCGTTATAATCGATCTTGCTCGTTGCAACCGTTTTTAGTTACGCCATAATACTACACTTCATTACAAGCTGTATTCGCTATATCCGATTTGTAATTACGCCATAATAATTAGTTCATAGGAACGGAAAGGTGCAGTATCGGCCACACTTGTTCTGTGGACACCTGAGTGATCCCGTAAGGAAAGAGGAATGTGGGCGTGAAAATGGGGAGAAATAAAACCTGTAGTGGAGGGCTGCGGAGAAATTTCGACCACCTGGGGATCTTTACCGCTCACTGCCATCGCAGAGAACACGGACACCGCTTCGTTTCGCCTCCATCTAAACGTACTGTGATACTTCGTTATATCCTGTCTTTATTAGCTTCCCCTCGTCGACTTCATAACTAATTGCCACAAATAATTTTTGACGCATTGCCACGTCCCATCCCATGGCTTTTGGTACCACCACTTTCTACATATTCTGCATTGCACGAGATATAGAAGGTTTTCGCCTTTTAAAAATTTTCGAGACACTTCGGACTGCCTAAACGTATGAAGAAGAAAGCTCGCTCGCTTAGCGAGGTTTCAATATATGCGCTAGATTACGTGGTGTAGTGATCTGATTAGGGTTACAGTTGGCGGCATATAAGTCTGTTCGAATCCTTATTGTTTAACTAGACTAACAGATGCATGCCAATTAGGCAGCGAAATGGTATAACAAAACAACGTTGCATGAAGAACCGTTGCGTATACGAACGAGATAAACGGTGCCATATGGAGGTCAGATAGTGATGCCTTAAGAGTGAAAGGCGTGCAAGAAGCAATGAGAGGAGGAGAGCCTTGACACTGGGTATCTCTTGTGCATGCAGTTGTCCCACTCGCCGCTTCGGCAGCCTGACCCCGGCTGGCGTCAGTCACTGTGGCAATTGTGAAGTGGGTGAGGACTAGAGTCCACGACTGCCTCTAAGGCTCAAACCTTAGGCGCTACCTGGGGTAATAAATAATAAATTGGTTTGGTTTGGTTTTGTGGGGTTTAACGTCCCAAAGCGAGCCAGACGCCGTAGTGGAGGGCTCCGGAAATTTCGACCACCTGGGGTTCTTTAACGCGCACTGACATCGCACAGCACACGGGCGTCCTGCTTTTCGTCTCCATCGAAAAACGGACACCGCGGCCGGGATTCGATCCCGCATACTTGGGAACAGTAGTCGAGCGCCGTAACCACTACGCCACCCCGGCGGGGTCAATAAATAATAAATTGGTTCACTGTGCTTGTGTCACAGTCGCTATTCAACTGTGACGCGAACCAGGATTAGATCCCATGACCGTCTGTAGGGCTCAACCCTGACGTGCTACCTGTTATAGCAAATAAAGTATTCTATGGGGCACTTTAGGCCACTAAACTGCAGTCGGGCGAAAGCCTTTATTGCGCTCTGGTCCAAAGCCCTCTGCTATGACCTCTTTCTCTTTTAAAAGAAAGCCTGTCAGGCTCATAAAACAAAATCCCATGCGCGAGAGTTGTGAGCCACATCTGTAATATTCCGCAAGATTCCACGAGATCAGTTCTTGTATAGCGTTTCTGCCATTTGCAATGCCAACCTTGAACGCGCGCCAAAGAATGCTACGCGAAGGAGCGAGGGTGTACCGTGAAAATACACTTACCGGAGGAAGTGCGACAGACACCGCGCCTTTTCTTTCCTGTAAAAAAAAAAATTATATATTTATGTAGCACTGCAACGTACACTGGTAAGAGGCAAATGATGAGAGGCAAAGGATAGGAAAGTAATGATAGGCTTTCGCCGTTATCCTCTTAAGAGGCATCGAGAAACCCTCCAATTTTTCACTCCCAGCTTCCTCATTTTCCTCACTGAGCGCGGAGAATTGTGACAGCTAAATAATAATAACAATAACAGCTGCTTCACAGGAAGGGAAAGGCGCAGTATCTGTCACACTTGTTTCTGTGGACACCTGAACCGCGCCGTAAGTGATAGGAGGAAGGTGAAAGTGAAAGCGGAAAGAGAGAAAGGGGAGTCGTAGTGGAGGGCTCCAGACTAATTTCGATCACTTGGGGATCCTTTACGTGCACTGGGGGTCGCAGCTCCTGGTCCTACGGGGCTTGGACGGTAGATCAACGCCATTTGCATGTCGGCACTGGGGGGTGGAAGTTCCTTGCTCTACGGAGCTGGGACGGTAGGTCAAGGCCGCTTGCGGCGGGGGCCAGCCAGCCACCGAAGTTTATCTGTTGCAGGCCGTCACTGCACCCACCACTGCTTCGGTGGTGGACGACGGCTGTTGTTGTGACGCGCGTCTTTCTCTCCCTCTTCTTTTTCGTTTCTTCTCTTTTTTCTCTTCTCTCCGCACGAGGCAGCGGCCGGGGTGGTGCAGTGGTAAGACGCCCGACTACTGTGCCGGAGTACCCGGGTTCGAACCCGACCTCGGCGGCTGCGTTTCGATGGAGGCGAAACGAAGAGGCGTCGTGTGCTGTGCGATGTCAGCGCACGTTAAAGATCCCCAGGTGGTGGAAATTACTCCGTAGCCCTCCACTACGGCTCCTCTTTCTCTCTTTCCACTTTCACTCCCATCTTCCTCCCTTCCCTTAGGGCGCGGTTGCGGTGTCCACAGAAAAACAAGCGAGACATTTACCGCGCCTTTCCCTTCCTATAAATAAATCAGACAGCGGAGGCGGAGGCTGATAACTTTTATTCACAATAAGTGGGAGGAATAGGGGAAGTCAGCTAGTGTGCCGCAGGCCGTGGAGACTTTTGGCAATGCTGGCCCATTCGACGGCCTTGAACTGAATGCCAGGATCATCGCTGGACCTTAGCTTGCCCAAACTTTTTAGAGAGATCAGGCAAGTGTTCTAAATGAGGCTTTTGGGCTTTGCATGCCCAGATCGTATGCTCGAAGTTGTCTTTTTCCCCGCAAAATTGTTAGAAGGGGTTCATATTTTTATGAATTTTGATATGTAGTTTGGATTGGGGAGGGTCCCCGTCTGTAGCTGTCACCATATTACTTGTTGTCTGCTCAGTGCTTTATGGGGTGGTGAGAGTGTTCTTGTTGCTTAGTAATGTGCAGTGAGTTCGTAGTATGATACGGCTGGCTCACCGAAGGGTTCCGGTTCTTGATTTTGCGCCACCAGTCGGCCGGCTAATTCTTGAGCGTATTGGTGGGCAGCCTCATTTCCCTGATTCTCTGCATGAGCTGGGGTCCATATTAATTCAATATCTCTCGAGAGAGAAGATTCTCTCATTTACTGAGTATTTGTGAGGGGGGTTTGGAGACTCTACCTTTAACAATTTTACTGATTGCCAGCTTGGAGTCGCTTACTATAATTGTTGCATTAGTGAAAGGAATCGCCGCGGCGATGGAGGCCTCCTCCGCCACTAGGGGTCTGGATGTGGAAACAGTCTCCGCTATAACGTGCCTCGCTGGGTTAGTGTTGGGCTGTGTGACTCCATATATCGAATATTTGTTAGGGCCTTCCGCGTCTTCTGCGGCGTCGACGTAGATGACATCGTGTAGCCGGCTCCGGCTTTTGTGCAGGCTCTTAGCTCGTGCTTTTCTTCTGCCTTGATGGGCTTGGGGTTCATGTTCCGAGGAAGAGGTTTGATGGTGATCCTCTTTCGGATATCGCTTGGAATAGTTTGAGGGAGGTGTTGTAGGGGTTCGCCCTCAATACCTAATCTCTCAAGGATTGTCCTACCGGCGGGCGTGCTAGACAGGCGCCTTATTCGGGCAGTTCCTTGTGCTTCTTTGAGTTCCAGGTAGGTATTGTGGACACCGACTTTGAGAAGCTCTTCGTTGAGAGTTGAGCGAACCAGCCCCATTGCTGTTTTGTAAGTCATTCTAAATGATGGCGTCGATTCTCTCAACTTCGTTTCTTTGGAGTTTTAGGTACGGGAGGGAGTATGCAATATTGCTTATGATGAAGGCGTCTATGAGTTTGAAGAGGTCGTGTTCTTTCATGCCTCGTTTTCTACTAGTAATTCTTGGTATTAGTTGGGCTGTTTGGTGAACCACCCATTTGAGTTTTTCTTATTGCTGGCGCATTTCCAGAGTTTGTAGCCTGAGCCCCAGGATCGATCTTTGAACCTCTGTTACTTCCACGCCCTGTATAATGACTTGTCAAGGGCGCATTTACCTGTCCTTTATGAAACACTATAAGGATCGCTTTTCAGGGGAGCATTCTAGGCCCGCTCTCCTGGCCTCTTCATAGATGACGTCTGCAGCTGCTTGAAGGGCGGCCTCGATTTCACCATGAGAGCCGTTAGTTGCCCACACCGTAATATCGTCCGCGTAGAGGCTGTTCTGTACTCCTGGTATTTCGACGAGTCTATCCGGGATCTTGATTAATGCCAGATTAAAGAGAAATGGAGAGAGAACAGCCCCTGAGGGTTGCCTCTGTTTCCATGCTTTATCGGGTCGGATTTCAATTCAAATTTCCTACGTGCAGATCCACCGAGCGCTCACTGAGAAAGGCCTTGATGTAGTTGTAAGCCTTTTGCCCAGGGTTAATTTCGCTTAGATGCTCTATTATTGCATAATGGGAGACATTGTCAAATGCTTTCTTTAGGTCGATAGCTAGGATGGCCTGCGTATTTATCTCTTTAGATCTGTTAGTGATGTCATGTGACAGTTTAAGCATGACATCCTGTGTAGAAAGTCCCCTTCTGAAGCCCACCACGGTGTCTGGTAGAAGCGAGTATTCTTCGGCATAGTCCTGTAGTTTATTAAGCACAACATGCTCCATTAGCTTACCTAAGCTGGAGGTAAGCGAGATTGGCCTTAGGTTATCGAGGTTTATTATCTTGTTAGGTTTTGGAATAAAAATCATCTTGGCATGTTTCCAGGATTGGGCTATGCTAACACTCTCCCAGCCCTCAAGTAATCCGTGAGCGCTGTGACCGACTTTAGATCTAGGTTCCGCAGCATCATAGATTTTATCTGGTCCAGGCGCAGATTTTGCTTTGAGTTGAGACAGTGTGGCCCAGATCTCTGCGTCCGAGAAAGGCTCGTCGAGATGTGGTTGTCGCGTCCCGTGTAGTCAGGATACAAATCTTCATCTTTGCTGGAGTTTACATATTTATCTTGTAGCGACGATAACAATTGTTCCCCGCTTCCGGGATATACATTGGTGATCTGGTCTATAGCGTTTCTGTTGACTGTCTTAGACTGAGCTGGATCAAGAAGCTGGCGGAGAAGGTTCCACGTGTTCTTGTTTCCAAGCTGCCCGCTACGTTCGTCGCATACCTGACACCAGTTGTGGCGTGTAAGGTTAATGGCGTGATCTTCAATTTCCTTATCAGGCCGTGCAATGCGTAACTTGAGCTTCCAATTAATTCTCTGCTTTACCATTTCTTCATGAGGGCGTTTCTGGCTTTCCACATTTGCGCTAGCCTGGAGTCTATGATGGTTCGCTCCCCGTCCGTTTCTATGCTACTGGTGTGCTTAAGGGCGTCTACGCATATATCCTGAACCCACTTCTTCAAGTCCAAGATGCTGCACGCTGCATTACTCTCCCTGTCTTTCTTGAATTTATTCCAGTCGGTGTGCTTACAGGAGTTCCATGCCCTCTTATTACGTGAGCTGATTTGTATTGCAATGGCAAGAATGTAGTGGTCGCTGCTGAGGTCTTCCCTGGTATTGAGCCATGTGTGATTGATCGCGTTTCGAGCTAGTGGCAGATCAGGATTAGTGTCCCTCGATATACTGTGGCCGGTTCTCGTGGGTTTAGTAGTATCATTCAGTAGCGTGAGGCCCAGCTCCTGAATCTTCCCTGGTATTGCTGTGCCTTTACCATTAGTTAACGGGTAACCCTATTCAGGGTGATGGGCGTTGAAGTCCCCAACTATGATAAGCTGATTCCTTCTGGCCTTTCTCACAATTTTGTCTACGATTTTACTTGTTTTCTGGGTGTGATCCTTGGGAGTGCTGTAGACGTTGAGGACGTAGGTACTCCTCTGTCCCTTCTCGGCGCGAATGATTTCAAAAAGGGTATAATCTAGGTCTACATCCTCAATTTCGTGCTGCACATAGCTGATGTCCCTTTATACCAGGACAGGTGGCTCAGCTACAGAGCCAGTAGCACGCCCGTGCATTTTATTTTCCTTCTTTCTACAGCCACAACAACAACAACAACGCCGCTTGTGGGGGAGGGGGGGGGGGGGCTAGCCAGCCATCGAATTTTTATCTGTTGTAGGCCATCATTGTACCCGCCACCGCTTAGGTGGTGAACAACGGCTGTTGCGGCGCGAGCCGGACTCACCAGTCAAGACATCATGTTGCAAATACAACATGACATACTCGACCCAGGTCCTATCCGGGCCACACGGACAATTCTTGGCCTTGATATTAGCAAGGCGTTTGACAACGTATCACACGCCTCCATTTTGACAAATCTCGCTCAGATGAATGTAGGCACCCGCACCTACAATTACATCGCGAACTTCCTACACAACCGCACCGCAGAACTCCACATTGCCGAACTCATCAGTGACAAGATTACCCTGGGCACCAGAGGAACCGCACAAGATGCAGTCCTCTCCCTTTTCCTCTTTAACCTCCCCATGAAGGGGCTTCCCCCACTTTTAAACGCCATACCTCACGTAAAACACTCCCTATACGCCGACGCTATCACCCTGTGGACCAACTCTGGTTCAGACGGGGACATCCAAAGCTCCCTCCTGACAACCATTGACACCGTCCACACCTATGTACAGGCGAGTTGTCTCACATGCTCCCCAACAAAATCGGAACTGCTTGTCATCCGCGACAGGAGAGTGCGCCGACCCGCTCCCGCAGCTTTTGAGCTTATCACGCTCCACATCGACACACACCCTATACCTTCCGTCCAGACCATTCGTGTCTCGGACATGCTAATACAGAACAATACACAAAACTGGGAAGCAATACAACGCCTCCGCACTACAGCTCATCAAATAATCGGTCTTATCCGCCGCATCTCCACACATCGTACAGGAATGATAGAGGATGACCTCTGCCGTTTAACACAGGCATTCCTCGGTAGCTCTTGTAATCAGTGCTTCTGCTCTCTTTTCCCTTCTTTGTGATATGGCGCCTACTTGTGACGTCACGTGCCTCGTTTGCCACCAAAGGGCGCATGGGCAAAATGTGCGCTGCGTAAAGCCTTCCTCGTCGCGTCTGAATCTGTATGGTCACGTGAATAACTGCTCAGCTAAACAATTGTAAACCTGAGCGAGTGAGTTTGCAAGTGCTTGCTAGTCAGATGCGCCACTGATGAAAGAGCGGACAGTGAGTGCACGTGCAGTGCGCAGCATCTTCAGAGAATAGGAGATGCTACGTCGGACAACCTGAAAATCATTACTTGGCGCGGGGACGCCCGACAGCGTCCGAGACGCTAGAGCAGCACGAAGAAGGTCTCGGCAAGCGGCAGCGTCAAAACGCGGAGTGGCTTAAACGCCAAATCGCTGCCCAGCCACGAGAAGAATGTTCGATGGAGCAGGACGAACCCGACGTGACAAAGACGCACCGGACGACTGACAGCACCATACGGCTGACGATCAATGGGTGCATCGGCGGCCAGAACATTGGAATGAGACTGCGATTAACCAGGTTGGCCTGCGATATACAGCAGTCTTCGTCTCTATGAAAGGAATAAATGAATAAACGTGCTTACATGCACATCGATTCGCGACAGTGCCTTTAACCGCTTAACCAGCACAGCCAAACAGACGAGCTCAGATAAACCAAGCCTATCATCACAACCAAGCCTACATAGGCTATCTCAGATAAAACGAGCTAAAAAGCCAAATGTAGCCTTCGCTACATAAAATTCTGGCCTAGCAGATATAAGCCACTGCTGTGTTTTTGCAGAGGGACCAGGAAATTGCCCCGCCGTGGTAGCTCAGTTCGTAGCCGTCCGGGTGTTTTTTTTTTATTTTTTTTTATTGGTTCACAGGAAGGGAAAGGCGCAGTATCTGTCACACTTGCTCCGTGGACACCTGAACCGCGCCGTAAGGGAAAGGATGAAGGTGGGAGTGAAAGTGGAAAGAGAAAGGGGAGCCGTAGTGGAGGGCTTCGGAGTAATTTCGACCACCTGGGGATCTTTAAGGTGCGCTGACGTCGCACACCACACGGACGCCACTTCGTTTCGCCTCCATCGAAGTGGCGCCCGTGTGCTGTGCGATGTCAGCGCACGTTAAAGATCCCCATGCTGCGACATTTTGACGGAGGCGAAACTGAGAGGCGTCTGCGTGCCTTGCGATGGCAGGGCGCATTAAAGATCTCCAGACGGTCGAATGAACTCCAAAGCCCTACACTACGGCATCTCTGCCTCCACTTTCACTGCCGCCTTCCTCCCTTTTCTTACGCTGCGGTTCTGGTGTCCATATAAAAGGTGATAGATGCTGTGCATTTCTTTCTTATAAACTAACAATTTTACAAGCAAACTAAACTCAAGATTGTCATCATCATAAATCAACCTACCTTTTTCCAACTTAGGCACGGCTGAGCCTAGCTCCAGGACGCCGTCACATTTGCTCATCTTTCCTCCAAAGTGGAGCTCGCGGTGACACGATACACCGACTACTTTTGATAGCTGAAAACAAGACGCAGGCTGTTATAAAGACGAAAGCCTTGCCTGACTATGTATACGATGTCTTATCAGGAAGTGAACGCAAAACTTACCGGCACGTTTGCGTCGTTCACTGAAAAGCTAGGAGGAAAGAATAACTGTGTGAGCTAGATGGCGAACAAACGTCGCTAAATACCAAATTTACTCAATGTGGAGTGAATAGTTAATTAGACGTAAAAAATAATTAAACGTGGAAATAGCCGCATTGATGTTGCGCGGGGATGCGCAACAGCAGTAGTGCCGTCAGATTACAGCGGAAGTTGTCAACGGGTTGGAAAACGAAGCCTAAGCAACACGCATAAAGATATTAAAAAGTTATTAGCATGAATTGATAAAAAAAACGACAAGCATTGGCTGAAAAACGCGTCAAGAGGTGCGTTCGTGGTTAATTCATGCCAACGCGGTTGGCATAAAGACCGCCGCCCATGACGTCTGGCGCATCCTAGCAACAACGTGACGTCATATGGGAGAGAGCGGTGGCGCGATGGAAAAACAATTGGCAGTGCTTTAGCTCCGGTTAAACCTAGTGGAGTTGCGAAAGCAACAGCTACATGGCTACGCTTAGAATAGCTTAAGCTACGCGCTGAGCAGCAGCCGGGTTCTAATAATAATAATAATAATAATAATAATAATAATAATAATAATTGGTTCACTGGAAAGGAAAGGCACTCACACTTCTGTGGATGCCGGAACCCCGCCGTAAGGAAAGGGAGGGGCGTGGGAGTTAAAGCGGGAGGAGAGAAAAGGGTGCCGTAGTCGAGGTCTACGGAGTAATTTCGACCACCTGGGGATGTTTAACGTGCGCTGACATCGCACAGCACACGGACGCCTCTTCGTTTCGCCTCCATCGAAACGCAGCTGTCGGCGGTCGTGATCGAACCTGCAACCGCCATCTCGCGCCGTCTGCGAGTAGTGGCGGTGCCACCACTGGCGGCCTAACTCCCGCGCTGTCCGCCAGGAGCGCAACAGGTGTTGTGACGTCGCACCGAAGAGCTGGGTGACCATCTGGCAACATTAATGAGGAACGGGGACAGCACCGAACCCTGTGGCGTATCCCTGCTTCCTAGTTTGACGGTGGAGGATTCAATGTCCTGAAACTTTATCTTTATCGTTCTACCCGACAGGAAGTCTTTTACGTAGTCGTACGTTTTCTTTCCGACTCCCAATTCTTGGGGGCCAGAAAGAATCGCCGCGTGTTTTACGTTATCGAACGCCTTTGTCAGGTCTATACCTAATAGTACCCTCGCGTCCCTGGTTTCGCTTTCTATGGTGTCGTGTCTCAAGCGGAGCATTACGTCCTGTGTGCACAGGCCGGGCCGGAACCCAACCATTTCTTGCGGCCACAGGTCGTTAAGCTCCATGAAACGCGTTAGTCGCGTTTGGACTACCCGCTCCATCAATTTCCCTATACAGGATTTTAGAGAGATTGGTCGTAAGTTCTCTAGTTTAGGGGGTTTGCCTGGCTTCGGTATCAAAATTACGTTTGCTGTCTTCCACTGTTGTGGGAGGCGGCCTCTGTCCCATACGATTTTCTTTAATGTTAAGCCATGCGAAACCTCCCGGCAGAACTGAGGAAAGTGGAAAACTTGAAATTCAGCATGTACGCGGACGACGTAAACCTGTGGGTCACCCAGGGGAGTGACGCGAGCATTGAGGAGCGCTTGCAAGCGGCGGCGGACACCGTGGTGTCCTATGCGGCCGAAAGGGGCCTCTCGTGCTCTCCACAAAAATCGGAACTGTTTATCTACAACCCGAAAGCACTCAGGTGTAAACGCCACATAAACATCAGCGTAACAGTAGACGGCCAAATAGTGCCAAACGTCGAACAAATTAGGATCCTGGGGCTGTTTCTACAAGCAGACGGGTACAACGATACAACGGTAAAGAAACTGAACGCGTACGCCACGCAAGTCACGGGTCTGTTCAGGAGAATCCCACTCAAGGGTCGAGGCCTTAAGGAACGAAGCCTCCTGAAACTAATGCAGGCTTACATCACTAGCCGCATATGTTACGCCACACCATTCCTAAACATTAGATCACACGAAAAGCAGAGAATAGACGCACTCATCAGACGATGCGCGAAGAGGGCTCTGGGACAACCCATCTCGACCTCGACTGAACGCCTCCTCGAAATGGGGGTGCACAACAATTGGACGGAACTAGCGGAGGCTGTGCGCATGGTGCAACTAGAAAGATTGAGCAGAACCACCACGGGCAGAACCATCCTCGGCTGGGTGGGACTGCGGTCAGATAGAGGAACAAGCCACAAAGTAGACATTCCACGAAAGTGTCGCGAATATATAATAGTGCCCCCACTACCAAAAAACGTGCACCCTACGTACAACAAGGCGAGGAGACAAAAGAGGCCCGAGACTCTCGCACAGAAAGCGGAGAAAATGAAGCCGGGGGAGGTCGCATACGTGGACGCGGCTAGCGGGAAGTCGGAGGCGGCGGTGGATGCGGTCGTCAATAGCCGCGGCGGGCCCGCCGCCGCCGCGTCCGTTAGAAGCCGAAATGTAGACACGGCTGAAGAAGTTGCAATAGCGCTCGCTTGCGTTGGAAAGGAAGCCAGCATAGTTATTAGTGACAGCAGAACAGCTGTCAAACAGCTTTGGAAAAGGGAGAGTCTCGAAGGAGGCAGCCAAAATTTTAGAGAAAGGAAAACTTGAAAGATTCGAATTATTTGGACCCCCGCGCACGAGTCCGTCCCCGGCAACGAGGCGGCGCACGAGCTAGCCCGAGCTCTCTACTTCCGGGTAGCCGTAGAGCCGCCTGATTGCGATGGGATGGACTACAGATTTAGCAGAAGGTCCCTGCCACCACCGGACCGAACGCTAGCTAACAAGGAGGCCGTCGCTTGGTGGCGCCTGCAAGCTGAGAATTTCCCAGGTCCCGTCTGGCTTTTCCACACGCAAGTGGAGGAAAAGGCGGACGATAAATGCGAAACCTGCGGAGAAAGGGGCACTCTGGATCACATAATCTGGCAATGCCTTGATTCCCCTGGCGCCAAGGAAAACGTAAATAGTAGAGAAGCCTGGAAAGTGCTACTGCGGAGCGAGTCCCCCGCCAACCAGCAGCAAGCTATCCGCCTGGTGGCTGGAGCCGCGAAGAAACACTGTCGCTTCGCCTGTCTTTAGTCGCGGAGGCCCCGGCCTCTGTCCCATTGGCCTGCGTGCCGGGGGCGGGGAGTGGGGGGCCTCCTACATCGGTGGAAAAATAAAGTTCATAACAACAACAACTGGGCGACCATCTCGTGCCGTCTGCGAGTGGTGGCGCTTCCTCCGCCGGCGGTTTAACATCTGCTTCGACGATGCCACCTACCGCTAGGGAAGCTCGTCGAATGAGTGTAAGAGACGGCAGCGAGCTACAGAGACGGAGGAACAGCGTATCCATGTCGTATCCAGAGTGAATCATTGTATAACCACCACAGTCTAACCATAACAAGCATATCCATAAGCACCACCACCAGCCGAACATTAGCTGAACCTGGGCGTAGCCATGGGTATAGCTTTCGCAATCTACCGGGCTTAACCAAGCTAAGCCTTTGCCAATTTTTGTTCTCTTCTGTCCGCACGAGGCAACGGAGGTGGCTCAGCTACAGAGCCAGTAGCAGGCCCGTGCATTTTCTTTTCGTTCTTCCTACAGCCACTACAACAAACACTGCACCACCTCGGCGGGGCACGTGCCCGGGCTCTCCTTCTTCATAGTTGGTCGATTCTGGCTGTGCGCTTTTAGCGATTATATACACAACACACACCTCTCATCCACCTGAGAGAGTGATCCTGACCGCGCACCGTTCTGTGAAATGGAGCCAAAGCTAGGGAGGCGGGGCTTTCCTGTGTTACTACGCCTTGTAGTTCCGAGTACCTGGAGCCAATCCTTGTTCTGCTTTAGCAGTTTCCTTGGCTCCCACTAAACAGCAACATGTTCATTTATGTCGCTGATGGATTATGAAGATAAATTTGCGACTAATCAACACCGCGCACGACGTACGCTGTCAAAAAATTACCGACGATTACGTTACTTCCTAATGCGAAATTTGAGCGCAGCAAATAAGCTGTTTCACCTTTTCGATAGATTGAGGCAAAGAAATCGAGCAACACATGTATGCGCTATCACAGAATGTTTTTCTTTTATTTTTCACACGTATTCCTTTAACAAAGGCTCCCTTCTCGGCTGCGGCGATGAGCTTCTGCTTCAGCCTCGCTTACACCTGGTTGCTCTCGACGGTGGCTTCAGCGGTGCGAACGGCAGGGTCATCTCGACGGCGGCGATGAGCTTCTGCTTCAGCCTCGCTTACTGCTCTGGATTCTGGCAGCGACGGCGCAGGGCCTCTGCTCTGGCAGCTCGTTCGCAGCAGCAGCAGCAGCAGCAGCAGCAGCAGCAGCAGCAGCAGCAGCAGCAGCAGCAGCAGCAGCAGCAGCAGCAGCAGCAGCAGCAGCAGCAGCAGCAGCAGCAGCAGCAGCAGCAGCAGCAGCAGCAGCAGCAGCAGCAGCAGCAGCAGCAGCAGCAGCAGCAGCAGCAGCAGCAGCAGCAGCAGCAGCAGCA
The DNA here is from genome assembly GCF_055883805.1 of Amblyomma maculatum. Classification (NCBI taxonomy): domain Eukaryota; kingdom Metazoa; phylum Arthropoda; class Arachnida; order Ixodida; family Ixodidae; genus Amblyomma; species Amblyomma maculatum. The sequence continues at coordinate 429,179,066 of NC_139344.1, forward strand.
GCAGCAGCAGCAGCAGCAGCAGCAGCAGCAGCAGCAGCAGCAGCAGCAGCAGCAGCAGCAGCAGCAGCAGCAGCAGCAGCAGCAGCAGCAGCAGCAGCAGCAGCAGCAGCAGCAGCAGCAGCAGCAGCAGCAGCAGCAGCAGCAGCAGCAGCAGCAGCAGCAGCAGCAGCAGCAGCAGCAGCAGCAGCAGCAGCAGCAGCAGCAGCAGCAGCAGCAGCAGCAGCAGCAGCAGCAGCAGCAGCAGCAGCAGCAGCAGCAGCAGCAGCAGCAGCAGCAGCAGCAGCAGCAGCAGCAGCAGCAGCAGCAGCAGCAGCAGCAGCAGCAGCAGCAGCAGCAGCAGCAGCAGCAGCAGCAGCAGCAGCAGCAGCAGCAGCAGCAGCAGCAGCAGCAGCAGCAGCAGCAGCAGCAGCAGCAGCAGCAGCAGCAGCAGCAGCAGCAGCAGCAGCAGCAGCAGCAGCAGCAGCAGCAGCAGCAGCAGCAGCAGCAGCAGCAGCAGCAGCAGCAGCAGCAGCAGCAGCAGCAGCAGCAGCAGCAGCAGCAGCAGCAGCAGCAGCAGCAGCAGCAGCAGCAGCAGCAGCAGCAGCAGCAGCAGCAGCAGCAGCAGCAGCAGCAGCAGCAGCAGCAGCAGCAGCAGCAGCAGCAGCAGCAGCAGCAGCAGCAGCAGCAGCAGCAGCAGCAGCAGCAGCAGCAGCAGCAGCAGCAGCAGCAGCAGCAGCAGCAGCAGCAGCAGCAGCAGCAGCAGCAGCAGCAGCAGCAGCAGCAGCAGCAGCAGCAGCAGCAGCAGCAGCAGCAGCAGCAGCAGCAGCAGCAGCAGCAGCAGCAGCAGCAGCAGCAGCAGCAGCAGCAGCAGCAGCAGCAGCAGCAGCAGCAGCAGCAGCAGCAGCAGCAGCAGCAGCAGCAGCAGCAGCAGCAGCAGCAGCAGCAGCAGCAGCAGCAGCAGCAGCAGCAGCAGCAGCAGCAGCAGCAGCAGCAGCAGCAGCAGCAGCAGCAGCAGCAGCAGCAGCAGCAGCAGCAGCAGCAGCAGCAGCAGCAGCAGCAGCAGCAGCAGCAGCAGCAGCAGCAGCAGCAGCAGCAGCAGCAGCAGCAGCAGCAGCAGCAGCAGCAGCAGCAGCAGCAGCAGCAGCAGCAGCAGCAGCAGCAGCAGCAGCAGCAGCAGCAGCAGCAGCAGCAGCAGCAGCAGCAGCAGCAGCAGCAGCAGCAGCAGCAGCAGCAGCAGCAGCAGCAGCAGCAGCAGCAGCAGCAGCAGCAGCAGCAGCAGCAGCAGCAGCAGCAGCAGCAGCAGCAGCAGCAGCAGCAGCAGCAGCAGCAGCAGCAGCAGCAGCAGCAGCAGCAGCAGCAGCCGCCGCCGCCGCCGCCGCCGCCGCCGCCGCCGCCGCCTTCCACCGGTCGTCTCGCTCATGGCTCAGAAAGAACTGGCAGATAATTTCGCAGTGGCGAACGGCAGCGGCAATTTCGGCTCGGGCGGTGCACATATACAGATCCGCCGCCACCGATCTGGCTCTCTGATAGCCACCGCACAGGGGTTGCATTGGAGGAGGAGCGAAGAAAGGAATTAAGTTCGAGCCGGCGCTTTGACAACCGGAGACACGCAGGAAGAGAGGGGAGGGGGGCGGCGTGTACACCCAGCGGCAAACGATGGGGGCAGAAGCGCGCGCAGCAAGCGGACAACGCGATAAAGGGAGGAAGGAAGAGATAGCAGCGACTGACTGATGCTGCTGACGCCGATAGTGAGTCAACCCCAGCTGCGGAGTTGGTTTCAGGCACAACGCCGCCGATGCCGACGCAAACAATATGATACCCTCGCTTCCGCAGCGCCAAGAACCAGGTCTAGCCGTGGGAAGGTGGTCACGTATTCGTCGACGTGCCGGGGCCTACATGAAATAACCGACGCGTCGGCAACTGAAGAGCACCCTATCCGCCACACAGGAACGCGGAGGGGGGGGGGGAACCCTCCCCTCCTCTTTCTGCATGGCGGCGACGGTGTTCTATGCAGTCACGTTATCTTGACTCTCTAGCGGCGTCAGCGGCATCCAGCGGTATCAGTCGGTCGCTGCTAGCGCTGGGGGGATGAAAGGCGGGCGGAGCTGGTTACGAGGCCGACGACGACGCCGACGCGAAACCCAGGAATGGACGCCAAAGAGCTGCGCTCTAAAACAGACACGAGTTACGAACGCGTTACGAATGCGCGTCTGGCAAAATATTGGCAGAGGCTTGGCTTGGTTATGCCCGGTAGATTGCGAAAGCAATACCCATGGCTACGCACATGTTCAGCTAATGTTCGGCTGGTGGTGGTGCTTATGGATATGCTTGTTATGGTTAGACTGTGGTGGTTATACAATGATTCACTCTGGATACGACATGGATACGCTGTTCCATGTCGTATCCAGCTCGCTGCTGTCTCTTACGCTCATTGCGATGAGCTTCCCTAGCGGTAGGTGGCATCGTCGAAGCAGATGTTAAATCGCCGGCGGAGGCACCGCCAGACGGCGCGAGACGGTCGCCCAGCTTAAGCCCAGCTCTTCGGCGTGATGTCACAACACCTGTTGCGCTCCTGGCGGACAGCGCGGGAGTTAGGCCGCCGGTGGTGGCACCGCCACTACTCGCAGACTTCGCGAGATGGTCGCCCAGATTGATTGATTGATTGATTAAAACTTTTTTCCACCAATTTAGGAGGCCCCCTACTCCCCGCTCCTGGCACGCACGCCTGAGGAACGTGGGCTGGAACCTCCGCGACTAAGGACTGGCGAATATACATTGGTTATTCGCGGCCTCAGCCGCCAGGCGGACGGCTTTCTGCTGGTCAGCGGGGACGTCGCTTCGCAGCAGGGTTACCCAGGCTTCTCTACTTTTAATGTTGTCCCTAGCGCCCGGAGACTTAGGGCATTCCCAAATTATATGATCGAGGGTCCCCCTCGCTTCGCAGGCTTTACATTTATCGTTTTTTCTCTCCTCTATCTTGGTGTGAAACAACCAGACAGGGTTCGGGAAATTTCCGGCTTGTAATCGCCGCCAGGCTATGGCCTCTTTTTATTTAAGCTAGAATCCGGTGGCGGCATCAGACGTCTTCCTAATCTATAATTTTCGATTATTTCTTTATAGGTTTGCAAACGTTCGTCCATCGCCTGGCAGTCGGGCGGCTCCGCATTTGCCCGGAAGTAGAGATCTCGGGCTAAATCATGGGCCGCCTCGTTGCCGGGGACGGACGTGTGTGCTGGGACCTAAATTAGGGTGATTTTGCGATCGATTTTAGTTGCAGCTTTTAGAATTCGGGCGGCTTCTTGTGAGACCCTGCCTTTTCCGATATTCCAGAGAGCAGTTTTACTGTCGCTAAAGATCAATCTAGCCTTCGTTCCGACGCAAGCGAGCACTATTGCGACCTCTTAAGCCGTGTCTATGTTTCTACTTCGGATGGTGGCGGAGACGACTGGTGCGCCGCTACCATCGACTACCGCGGCGACTGCCTCCCCTGATAGGCCGCTTGCAGCGTCTACGTAGGCAACTTCTTTTACTCTGAATTCGTTTGCACTTTTAACCAGTGCTTCTGCTCTCTTCTCCCGTCTCTCCTTGTGGTATTCTGGGTACATGTTGCGAGGGAGAGTACGGACAATGATGTTCTCGCGACATTGTGGTGGTAGGGCAACCTTGTCGGCTGTGCCCCTATCTATTTTTCGACCCACCCATTCTAAGATGGTTCGACCCGTGCTCGACCTACTTAATCTTTCATGTTGGGCGATTCTCACCGCTTCAGCAAGTTCCGTCCAGCTATTATGCACTCCCATTTCTATCAGGCGTTCCGTTGAAGAGGAGATGGGTAGACCCAGCGCCCTCTTGACGCAACGCCTGATGAGTGCGTCTATCTTATCTTTTTCATTGGTCCTGATGTTGAGGAACGGTGTGGCATAGCATATTCGACTTATTATGTACGCCTGCATCAGTCTCAAGAGGCTTCTCTCTTTGAGGCCTCTGCCTTTGAATGCAATCCTCCTAAATATTCCTGTTACTTGCGTCGCGTAGGTAGTGAGTTTTTTTATCGTTCCGTCATTATACCCATCCTCTTGAATAAAAAGTCCGAGGATTCTGATTTGCTGGACTCTTGGTTCGGTTTTGCCGTCGACCCTAATTTCTACGTTAAAGTCGCCCTTGCACCTCATTGATTTTGGATTATATATGAAAAGTTCGGATTTTTGCGGAGAGCACGAAAGACCCCTTTCGGCCGCGTAGGACACAATGGTGTCCGCCGCCGCCTGTAGGCGTTCCTCTATGCTACCATCGCTGCCATTGTTCATCCAGAGATTAACGTCGTCCGCGTAAATGCTGAACTTCAGGTCTTTTATGACTTTAAGAGCGGCAGGAAGGCCTCTCATCACCACGTTAAAAAGGAAGGGGGAGAGCACCGAGCCTTGCGGAGTTCCTTTACTTCCCAGGTGGACAGTGGGGGATTCTAGGTCCTGAAACTTTAGTTTCAACGTCCTGTTTGTCAGGAAATCCATTACGTAATTATATGTCCTCTCGCCGACTCCTAATTCCTGTAGTCCCGTGAGAATTGCCTGGTGTTTTACGTTGTCAAATGCTTTTGTTAGATCTAGTGCTAGAATACCTTCGCGTCTCTGGATTTCGAGTCAATTATGTCATGTTGTAATCGGAGAATTACATCCTGTGTGCACAGGCCCGGTCGGAACCCGACCATCTTGTGCGGCCACAGGTCGTTTTTCTCCATGAAATTAGTTAGCCTTGTTTGGATTACGCGTTCAATAAGCTTTCCAATGCATGAGGTTAGAGAAATAGGTCTGAGGTTTTCCAATTTCGGGGGCTTGCCAGGTTTTGGAATTAGCACAACGTTTGCAGTTTTCCACTGCTGGGGAAGACGACCGCTACTCCATACTTCTTGCATGTAGTTGGTGAGTGCCGTTATGGAAGCGTCGTCTAGGTTTCGTAGCATTTTATTTGTTATTCCATCGGGGCCGGGAGCTGATCGCGTCTTTAAGCTAAGGATTTCGGCTCTAACTTCCGCTTCTGAGATGGGCGCGTCGAGGGCCTCGTTCGGTGGGCCCGCGTATTGCTTAAGAGGGAGGGATGTTGTATCGCCGACATATGTGTCTACGAGTTTAGTTATTAGCTCCACGTCAGTCCCCTCGAACGCGTGTCTTGCCTTTGCTATTGTTGTGTTTGACTGTGTTTTCGAACTGTCGGGATTAAGAAGATATCGTAACAGGCTCCACGTCTTTGAAAGGCTCATGTTGCCCTCCATTTCATCGCACCTGTTACACCAGTTTTGCTCGCAGAGTTTAATTGCATAATCCTCAATTTCCTTATTATGCCTGGCTATTTTTCGCCTTAGGTTTCGGTTCCATCTCTGACACCGGAGGCGTCTTTCCATACCTTTTTTTGCTTCCCACATATGTAGGAGTTTCCTGTCGGCTGTTTTCGGTGCATCGTCCCCCTCTAGGGTAATGGTACCGGATTTAACGTGGTGCATGAGGGTTTCTGCCCAATCGTCTATATTTTCAATATTTTCGTCCAGGTTTGCAGATTCCCTAATTTGTTTGAATTTCTCCCATTCGATTGCGCTGATGATCTTTTCTCGTCTTACTTTGACTCCCCGTTTAAGCGGTTTTTCGAGGACGTAATGATCGCTTCCAAAGTTGAGCTCTGTGTTCTTCCACCTAAGCTCCTCTATGTTTTTGGTAAATGTTAAGTCTGGGGTTGTGTCTTTGCTCACACTGTTTCCCACCCTCGTCGGGCAGCCAGAGTCTGTCTGCAGGGTGAGGTTTAATTCGTGAAAATTTTCCCATAACTGCCTGCCCTTCGGATCTTGCCCATTATATCCCCACTCTTGGTGGCAGGCGTTGAAGTCTCCTACAATTAGCAGGGGGTTAGCTCCGGCTGCCTTCATTGCTTTGCTAAATAATGTCTTGAACCTAACTTTGCGCTGCTGAGGAGAGCTATATATGTTTAGGACGAAAATACTGGGTTCCTTCTTCCTGCCCGTGATGATTTCAACGAAAACCGCCTCAATGTCGCGAGAACTAATTTCATGTTCGATCACCGCTACGTTCCTTTTGACGAATTTAGTGACCCGGGATTTTTCTCCCCGGCCACTAGCAAACGCTTGATATCCTGATAATTTAATTACTCCTTTGCCAGTTTCCTGTAGGGCTAAGGCTAGAGGTTTTTCAACTATTTGCTCGAGATGTTGTTGCACTAACGCTCGCTTGCGCGGGAATCCTCGGCAGTTCAACTGCCATACCGTCGAATTAATCTTTGGTTGCGTTTTGCCCATGTTGGAATTGGTCAAGTATCCCTTCTCTCACTGTTTGCCTTTCTGCCATAGCAGCAAGAGCCGCGTTTGTTTGTTTAGATTGTTCCTGAATTCGGTTTAGGGCGCCTATGATGTTGGTCATGCCTGTCTCGAGCCGGTCGAGTCTCTCCCCGTATTTGGCGTCTAGTCTACGCTCTATTGCCGCCAGCGGATCCGTTTCCCCGCCTCTTCGTTTCTGCGAGGGAGGTGGCCTGCACTGTTCAGTGATCATTGCGTCCTCCTCCGTGTCTGACGCCGCGGGCGGTGTTAGCACCTTTGGCGTCGCAGGTGGAGGTGTCGGTTTGGCTACTGGTTTTGCGGGGGGAGCCTGTGGAGGCGGGGGAGCCCCGGAATTTGGCTGTGATTTGGATTGGTATTGGTCCTGGGTGACTTTCTTAATTATCTCCCTCAGTTCCTCAACTTCCTTTCTTAACTTTTCTATTTCTTTATCTTTTTCTTTGTTTTCCTCATCTTTAGTCTGGGGAACCCCACTGCTGAAACTCACGGTTTTACTGTCCCCGCTCGGGCTTCGCTTTTGGATGGCCGACGGGTTCCTTGGGTCCCTGGAGTTAGCCGTGACTCTGGATTTGGACCCCGACCTGGACTTGGATCCGGACCGCTCCCTGCTGCTGCGGGAGCTTGAACGGTGACGTCGGTTGGCGTCCTCCAACTGCGGGAAGTCCCCGCTCTGCGCCCGGAATTCCGTCCCTGTCTTGAGAATATCCGCGTTGGTCACGGTGGTCTCTTCTGAATTTCGAGCGTCCTCTGCGGCCGCTCTCAGTGTGTGGTGTTGGGATATTGGTGCTGCTCGTTGTGCTGCTGCTGCTGTTGCTGCTCGGCAATTTTCTGCTCCCATTGACGTTCTTTGGTCTGGTAGGGAGTCCTGTTGAGTTCTCTGCACTTCTTGTCGCCAAGCGGATGGTCTTTACCGCACAGCTGACATTTTATTTCGCAGGTGTGTCCCTGATCTGGGCGCTCTTCTCCGCATCCTCTGCACTTAGCGTTATTCGGATCTGGGCAGACATCTTCGCGGTGCCCTAGGCGCCCGCATGCGTTGCAAACCTCGTATTTCTTTCTATATAATACACATCTTTGCCATGTAAGTGAGAGTTTCACCCACCTCGGAACCTCTGGTTTTTCAAACAGTATGAGCACGCTGGTTGAGCTCCTGCCCAGGCGCCTGGCTCCTAGCACGGGGGGGGGGGGGGGGTCACAGAGGTCACGCGAACGATCAATGGTGGCACCGCCACGGTACGGCAAAGGCATGAAAGTGCAAGTAGTATTGCTTTCGCAATAAAACAGACGCGCGTTACGAACGCGCACAGACATGGGCGGAGAAAAGCGCAGACCTGCCCCGCGAAAGCTGCTTACGCTTTGCGAGATTGTCGACAGGTCGCGCAGCCAATGACATGAACGCTGCGTATTAGAGCGAAAGCCTTTAATGGCTCATACTGTCGTGGACAAAGTGTGTCCCACTTTTGCGGCGCTGTCGCGTGGCGTTCCTTGGCGCACGTTCAAGGGTGGGATTGCAGATGGCAGGAACGCTAGACAATATTAAACTTCTCAGGCTTTCTCCTTTCATTACTTTAGTCGTTAAAGTCGCTCGTAACTTTTAAACTCCCGCTGTGCTGGCTAGTACTGTAGTATAGACCTGATGCAATATTAAGGTGAATAGTTCCGTATTGGCGTAACATACCAGAGCATCAGATGCGAAATTTCTGGGGGCACTATATTGTGCGGAGCAAGCTGGCGCGTTTCGGCTCCGTAGCTTCCATCACACTGCCACAGAAAGTTGTTCCAGAGTACACCTCTTTGCACAACTAGCGGAGAGAGTGATGCCCAGTTAGCGCTAGTTGTGGTTATGACGTCACTTCTCCGGCACTGGCAGAGCGCGCAGCGAAGCACGGCCGCAACGGCAGCTCCGATGCCAGCTGCTTCCTCTGGCGTCACGCGGCTCCTCGCGCATGCGCAACTTGGCCCACGCCGTGCCACGCGAAATGGCTCGATGATAGCGTATAGCAACAAAATGTTTGAGGACTACTGTGTCTGAGTGACTAGGTTCGATCCCGACCGCCAGCGGTTGTGTTCCGATGGAAGCGAAACAGAGGTGTCCATGTGCTGGGCGATGTCAGTGCCCCTTAAAAATCACCATGTCGGCGAAATTATCAGCAGCCCTCCACTAAGGCTACTCTTTCTCCCTTTCCAATTTCATTCAGTCTCACCTTTCCTTTTTCTTACGGTGCGGGACAGGTGTCCACGCCAAGTGTGACAGATACTGCACCTCCCTTCCTGTAAACCGATAAATATAAAGGCGAAAGCCTTTAGTGAGTCATACTGTGGTGGACAATGTGTGTCCCGTTTGGCTGTCGCGTGGCGTTACTTGGCGCGCGTTCAAGTGTGGGATTGCAGATGGCAGGAATGCTAGACAAGATAAGACTTCTGGAGGAAAGGCGCGGTATCTGTCACACTTTCTCCGACAAGTGTGCGTTTGGATGGTACGCCATCGCTCCTGTCGCGTGGCATTCCTTGGCCCGCGTTAAAAGATGGCCGGAATGCTAGACAATATGAGACTTCTGAGGCTTTCGCCTTTCAATACTTTAGTCGGTAAAGCCCCTCATAATTTTTATTATTTGGACAACTAAGTACGGTGGAGCGCAACTCATTCGCGGGAAGCTGAAGCGGTTTTCAAATTGCATGAAATGCCGTGGTTGGAAAGAAAAGACCTCGAAAATCATATGTGTAAATTTTTTCTTGATTCTGTCCGTTAGAACAGCCGCAATCGCCTTTTAAAAACCCGCCGCGGACACGCCCCGTCGCCTACGGAAGCGCCGGGTTGGGGGATGGCAAAATTGGAGAGCTCGCGGAAGTGACGCCATTCACGGGGAGCCGGCCAGCCGTCCTGCCCGTCCCGCATTGCTTGCTCCGCTGAGTCTCGCGCTTTGGCGTGGCGAACGACGATTCAACGTAATCCTTTGCTAGTGCCGTTTGGTTTTTCTAGTTCGAGCGTTCTGTGTGGAGTGGGTGTAGCGACAAGTGGCCATCATGCCGTCGTTCTGCACAGCATTCGGCTGCGCGAACACTGACGGCCGGGGCGATGTGGTGTTTCACACGTTTCCAAAGGACAAGAAACTTTCAGCGCGGTGGGTCTCTGCCGTGAAGAGGAAAAATTTCGTACCTACGAAATCAACTGTGTTGTGCTCGAACCATTTTCGTGACAGTGACTATTATCGGAGCTTGGGAACGATGTGGGCACTCGGAATTCCAATTAAATCAGCGCAACTGAAGCCCGGAGTCGTTCCGTCAGTGTTCCCGCGCAACAATAACGCCTCGCTACCTCCACGAGCGGCCTCCTGGCAGCACAAGCAGTCCTCTTCATTATTCATCAGCGCGCAGCACATGCAGCTGCACCTAATTGAACAAAATCCGATTATTTGAACTTATAAATATTTGAGCAATGCAAACAATTTGCATTCGTGAACGCTTGACAAGGCTGATGATCGACAATAGTATAGCGTTCGTGCAAATTTTTCCTCGAGTAAAAATGGCAAACTCGTCGAGCCGCGGTATGCATATATCTGTTGTACGTCATTCTGCTGGCTATCTCATTGCGCAACATCACCAACTACATCCTGCCGAAACACGACCAACGGAAAGCCGCAGACAAAAAGAGGGGCACAGGACGACGCGGCAAAGATCTGCCTCGTTTTCTAGCTGGCTTTACTTGTTTAAAATGTGCCAATTCACCTAGCTCTCCACTCTACTACATCTCGTAGGACGACAGAAGAAAAAAAAATACAGGGGCGCACTTAATAGCACACACGAATAGCTTCCTCTGTCATCTCGTTACACTTCAGTCCAGCAGTGAACTCACTAAACAGGTTTGGCGCTTTTTCGTAGTAATAAAAGGCCTTCGGATGTAAGTAGGCACCGTGCTCTAAATCAATGAAAAATAAATGCTTTACCTCGCGTGACTCGTGTAAGCATGCCGGCGTTTTGAATTCGATATTACAGGTGTCTGGTGTTCAGGCTGTTATGCAGCAGCCAGTAAGCAACAGCGTTTCGACGTGATTTACTTTATTACCACTTGCACATCTACATCGCAAAGATATGTAAAAACAAGCACCTACGCAAAACATACGTACCAAAGGAGATTTCAAACCCGTGAAAATGTCGCGGCGTCACTTTCTCCATCGGCGCACTCCGCGGCGTCGTTGGTTCCGCCGTTTTCTGCAGCCGCTGATGGCTCGAATAGTGTTCCTGTATATGCTCCCTAGGGAGCATATACAGGAACACTAGGCTCGAACATATATTGCGAGAGTCCAAACTGTTCACTACTGTCCGCACTATCCATAATTTTCAAGACTAGGCCTTCCAGCCAACTGAAGCAACGCGCTAGCAACGCACTACGCAGCAACGCCGTCGGTGCAGGCCGGAGACCCGCGGGACGCCCGTAGATGACGTCACGACCGTCCCGACCACTCACAGGCGACAGTGGCGTTCGCTCGGCGCCCTGAAGCGCTGGCTTGCGTTTTCTTCTAAAAAACAGCTGTTTGCTTTTATTTGAGCCCTTTTTTCATGCGATATTCTTGTTCAGTGGACCAAAAATAACTAAATGCTGCCGAAAACTCAATTTTTTCGAAAAGTGCTTCAGCTTCCCTTTAACTCTCGCCTATCTCACTTTCATCAGGGCTCGGTTATCGTTTTCGCGCAGAATTGCGACAGACACTGGGCCTTTTTATTGCGAAAGCAATACTACTTTCACATTTCAGCCCTTCGCGTAGCGAGGCGGTAGCTACCATTGACCTTTAGCGTGACCTTTGGCGCGCCGCCAAGCACAGCTACGCAAAAGCAGGGGCCCCAACTCGCGCCGTCAACTTGCGAGGCGGTAGCTGCCAAACGCGGCCTAACATCCGCTCCCTCCGTGAGGGAGCGCTACAGCCGGAGTGACGTCATCCCATCTGCCGCAAAAAACAGGGGCGCCAACTCGCGCCGTCAACTTGCGAGGCGGTAGCTACCAACCGCGGCCTAACACCCGCTCCCTCCGTGAGGGAGCGCTACAGCCGGAGTGCCGTCATCCCATCTGCCGCAAAATCAGGGCTCCCAACTCGCGCCGTCAACTAGCGAGGCGGTAGCTACCAACCGCGGCCTAATTCCCGCTCCTAGCGCAGCTACCGCCGGGGGCGCAACGTTGGATACTATAGGAGGTGGCCTAGCGGAAGGTAGAACCAACGCAGTCTGCAGGGATGCTTTCATTTCTGCTATCGTAAAGAATGCCGTTACAGCCGGTGCCGGAGCGGCAGTTGTACATTCTGCCTTAACCTCACTCACAACCAAGTATATCGTTGCAGCCACGGCACTCCTAGCCTCGCTAATAGTTATACATAGAATAACCAGTTAGCACCCCGCAGTAAACAATAGTTGAACCATATGCCGTGGCCAGAGTGAATCACTGCATAACCATAAGCATAACCACAAGCACCACAACCAGCTACTCCACCAGCTGAACCTAGGCGTAACCATAGCTATTGCTTTCGCAATCACCAGGCTTAACCAAGCTAATTCACTGCCAATTTCTTTCCTGTAAACCAATCTGAAACGCCGCTGATACCCGCTGTACTGTCTGCTTTTGAATGCTGTGGTGCGACGTTCGAGAAACGTTCGAGAAAGCTGCAAATGAAACGCGCCGCAGAGCCGCCTGTGTCGGACGCACTGTGGGGTCAGCTTCACATATGCTTGAATCGCCTGGTGACGTCATGGCCAGTCGTAACATCATGATGGATATGACGTCAGTTCCGGACTGTGACTGACATCATCAGTTGACATCATAGTCAGTTATCTCTGTCATCTTCATGTCACTATCACTAACTACTACTATCATTATCGGTCACAACTGCCACTAACTAGCGGCGGCTGTCTCCACGGCAACCTCGCTGGAATGACGCTAGACCAGAACTGTCACGTAATCTGGGGCTGGGGCAGGTAGGTCACCGCCGCTTGCGGCGGGGGCTAGCCTGTCACCGAATTGTTATCTGTTGTAGGCCGTCATTGCACCCACCACCGCTTCGGTGGTGGACGACGGCTGTTGTTGCGGCGCGCGTCTTTCTCTCCCTCTTCCTTTTCTTTATTCTCTATTCTCTCTTCTGTCTACATGAGGCAGCGAAGGTGGCTCAGCAACAGAGCCAGTAGCAGGCCCGTGCATTTTCTTTTCCTTCTTCCTACAGCCGCAACAACAACAACGGCGTAGCTGTCAAGCTGATTAGCAGTTATAGTGCGACCGAACACCGACAGTATGGGCCAGTAAAGGCTCGCCTTAAAAAGCTAGACAGTTCCTGTGCGTCGCCTCCAATTCAGGCGCTCCCGCATGTGTAAGAATGGCACGTGGCTATAAGAATCCGCTAAAGCCCCTCTGAATGCCACGCGATAGGAGCGACGCCGTACCGCCAATCCCACACTTGAATGAGAACTGCAACGAGCGCGCGCGCCAAGGAACGCCACGCTACAGAGCAACTGTGTACCCCCCAATCTGAGAGTTGCAAGAGAAACCGCGACAAGTACTGCGACTTTCCATTCCTGTAAACCAATTATAATTATATATAGCACTAGAACGAACGCGCACCATGTAAAGGAAATCCCCCCCCCCCCCTTCCTAGGGGCGAGCGATGTACTACATAAAAATTAGAGAATCTCTTAGATGTCTCTTAGGAGAAGAGTGGCGAAAGCCTACCCTTGCTCTCCTATAATTTGCCTCCCATCGTTACACTTGTCGGCGTTCGGTGCAGTGCTACATATTGGTTTACAGGAAACGAATGACGCAGTACCTATCACACTTTCTCCGGCAAAGGTGAGTTTGGAAGGTACACCATCGCTCCTGTCGCGAGGCGTTTCTTGGCGCACGTTCAAGTTTGGCATTACAGATGGCAGGGACGCATCTCGCCTCGGTCAATTACAATGCCGCAAAAGCGGGACGCACTTTCTCCACGACAGCATGAGCCATTAAAGGCTTTCCCCTTGAAAGCTCAGGCTGTGAACTGATTAATTGATTTACAGGAAGGCAAAGGCGCGATAACTGTCTCACTTGTTTACTGTGGACACCTCAACCGCGCCGTAAGGGAAGGGAGAAAGGTGGGAGTGAAAGTGGAAAGAAAGAAAGAGGAGCCGTAGTGGAGGGCTGCAGAGTAATTTCGACCACCTGGGAATCTTTAACGCGCGCTGACATCGCACAGCACACGGACGTCTCTTCGTTTCGCCTCCATCGAAACGCAGCCGCTGAGGTCGGGTTCGAACCCGGGTACTCCGGCACAGTAGTCGGGCGTCTTACCACTGCACCACCCCGGCGGGACACAGGCTGTGGACTGATTTAACTGATTTTTTTTATAGGAAGGAAAAGGCGAGGTAACTGTCTCACTTGTTTTTATGTGGACACCGCAACCGCGCCGTAAGGGAAGGGAGGAAGATGGCAATGAAAGTGGATAGAGAGAAAGGAGAGCCGTAGTGGAGGACTACGGAGTAATTTCCACCACCTGGGGATCTTTAACGTGCGCTGACATCGCACAGCACACGACGCCTCTTCGTTTCGCCTCCATCGAAACGCAGCCGCCGAGGTCGGGTTCGAACAGGCTGTGCACATCTTTTCGAACCCGACATCTTACCCGCGCCGTAAAGGAAGCGAGGAAGGCGGAAGTAAAAGTGGAAAGAGAGAATGAGGAGCCGTAGTGGATGGCGGCACAGTAATTTCGACTACCTGGGAATCCAAATTGCACTGACGTCACACAGACGCCTATTCTTATCGCCCCATCGAGACGCAGCAGCTGGCGGTCGGGATCGAACCCGCAGGAGGATAAACATTTATTTGACGAGGAAGAAGTCAGGCAGCAGGGGCTACCGCTCTAGGTGGCCAGGAGTCATTGGGCTCTGGCGACCTGGGTTGCACGCTCGATGGCCCGGAGTTGGATTTGCGGGTCTGAGCTGAGCATAGCGGCCTCCCACTGCTCGCGTGTGGAGAGCTGCAGATCCCGCGGAGGGCTATCTCGTGGACAGGCCCACAGTATGTGGCCTAGGTTGGCCCTCTGTTGGCATAATTTACCATAATGGGGTGTATAATGCAGGATATGCATGGGCGTAGGTGACAGGATTTGGGAAGGTATGTGTCTAATTTTCGCCAGGTGACCTCTTGCGCCTTCGAGAGCGATTTTTGTCCCGGAGGGTATAAGCTACGTGTTTGTCGAAAGTATTGGGTAATTTCTTGATATGAAGCCATACGGTCTCTCGCCGACCTCATGAGGGGTTGGCCCACCGCCCGGCTGACGAGTCCTCGGGCGAAATTGTGGGCAGCCTCATTTCCCGGAAGGCAGGAATGTGCTGATGTCTAGATCAGCTGAATGGGACGGTTTGTCATCTGAGAGGCAAGCAGAAATTTTAGTGATAGAGGGGATATTCTGCCTTTGCTGTAGTTCCTTATTGCGGTTTTCGAGTCGCTAATAATATGTAGGGCTGAGGTCGAGCTTACCGCAAGGGCGATTGCCGCTTCCTCCGCTTCCTCCGGGTCATTTGTAACGACCGAGCCGGCCGTGAGCAGTTGACCTTGGAAGTTTACAGCCACAATCGTGAAGGCACTGCGGTCCGCATGTTCGGCTGCATCGACATAGACAATGTCTTGTTTGGAGTGGTATTGCTTGTGTAGGTTTTCGGCTCTCTGTACTCGCCTGTCTGAATGAAAATGAGGGTGCATATTCTTCGGGAGAGGTGGAATCTTCAATTGAGCTAGCAGGTTCTTGGGCAGGGATATTTTGTCCTGCCTTGCTGCGGGGTAACCAATTGAGAGGGTGTTAAGAATAAAGCGTCCTGACGGCGTGTGGGTTAGCCGTTCGTACTGAGAAGTGAGGTAGGCCTCTACTAGCTCACTGAGATTGTTGTGTACTCCCAGCGCGTTGAAGCGCTCCGTTGGGATATCTATGGCGAGGCCGAGTCCGGACTTGTACGCCTGTCTGATTAGGAAATCGACACGTTGTGTTTCTGCTGCACTAAGTTTAAGGTAGGGTAGTATGTAAGTAATTCTACTAATGATGAATGCCTGGACCAGACGGAGGAGATCTGTTTCTTTCATGTCCGAGTATCGGTTGGCGACTCGGCGTATAAGGCGCACTGTCTGAGAGACAGTGCCCTTCCGGCGATTGAGGGACTCTGTGTTTCGGCCGTTGTTCTGGATGTTAATTCCAAGAATTCCCGTATAGAAGATACCTCTGGTATAGGTTGTCCCTTAGCGCACACCCGGATTTGGGGATAACCCCCAGCGCCTGGTTTGCCACGCTTAGGAAGAAGTTCAGATTTTGTGGGTAGCAGGAGAGGCCCGCTCTCTCTACGCATTCCGTAACAGTGTCCACAGCTAATTGTAAAGTTTCTTCAATTTCTCCGTCATTACCGGATGACACCCAGAGTGTTATATCATCGGCGTATAACGTATGGGACAGATTTGGTATACGGTTGAGTTTGTTTGGGAGTGGTAAGAGTGACAAGTTAAAGAGAAAGGAAGACAGCACGGACCCCTTTGGGGTGCCGCGGCTGCCAAGTGTTATAGTGTGAGATTTGATGGCTCCAAACTTTAGTTCGGCCGTTCGGCCCATAAGAAAATCCCGAATGTAGTTGAAGGTCCTAGGACCGGGATTTATTGAGCGGAGGTTGGTAACTATAGCCTCATGTGCTACATTGTCAAACGACTTGGCTAAGTCTAGACCTAGAATAGCCTTGGTACCTGAGCCAATTGGGGGTTGTATAACATGATGGGAAAGTTGCAGCATCACATCTTGCGCTCAGAGTCGAGAACGGAAGCCAAGCATAGTGGGTGGCATGATGTGGTTATCCTCGACATAGTCGTGGAGTCGGTTGACGACAACATGCTCCATTAATTTTCCCATGCATGATGTTAAAGAAATGGGCCTTAGGTTTTCAATGGATAGCCGTTTACCCGGTTTAGGCATGAATGTGACCTTCGCATGCTTCCATGCTTCCGGGATTCGGCCTTCCGCCCAACATTCATTCATAAAAGCTGTAAGTGCTGTGATGGATATATCGTCTAAGTTTCGGAGAGATTTGTTGGTGACACCATCTGCTCTATGGGCGGAGTCTACGCGAAGCTGTGTCATGGATAGTCGTACTTCGGCCTCCGTGATGTTGCCATCAAGTTCAGGATTCGCAGGCCCAGCATACGTCGGAAGGGCGGTCGAGGAATGGGAGCTGATATATAACGTTTGTAAATCTCGTAGGAGGTCTGCGTCGATTCCCGGGTATTTGCCAGACTATCAAATTGGGTAGCTTTGCAGTTGGCTGGGTCTAGGAGGTACCGCAGGAAATTGAGAAATTAAAGCAAATGATCGAAAACTTAACGGGGATAGTCGAATCGCAGCGGTCCGAGATTCTAAACTTAAAGAAATCACAGAGGCAGGCAACACCTCCTCCGCAACAACCCATTGGACAAACGACCTCCCCAGCGGTACGTCAACAGCCGCAGGGACAGGATAAGATGGTCACAGAGGCGTCCCTCCCACCACCGGTGAAACGCAAAATTCAAGGCACCGACCCTATTCAGGCTATGGAGAAAAGGATGGAAAATTTGGAAAGGTAAGATGCCAAGATGAGTGAATTTATGAACCATATCAACATCCAAATTTAAGCTGTCCTCGGGGCAGTTCAGAAACAGGCCGAGGAATGCCAAAGGTTAAGGAATGAGATGGCCGCCATAAACGGGTGGCAACAAAATATAGAACAGGTCGTCTCGCAACTGCAAAATGGCCAGGCGCGCAAATGAAAATCAAATCTGGCAGTGGAACTGTCGCGGCTTCCGGCGCAAGCGGCCGATTCTGCAACAGTACCTTCTGCTATTAGATGAGACTCTATTGGCAATTGCTCTCCAAGAAACCGGGGGGCCCGCAAAATTGTCGGGATATCAGGCATTTCATAGTGGCAGGGGAGAGAAATCCTCGGTCACAACACTCGTGAAAAGAAACATTGCAGCCATTGAACACGATCTAGTGTCGAGAGAGATCGAGAACGTGTTTGCAGAAGTTTTAACCGGAAAACAGAGACCCTAGTCTATTCATTCTAAATTTATACAGCTCACCCAGGCAAATGAAGGTGAGGTTCAGAGCTCTGCTTCGCAAGGCCCTCAAAATTTCAAGCAACCAGCCACTGTTGATAGTGCGGGACTTCAATGCACATCACCAGGAATGGGGGTACCCGCACCAGTGCCCAAAAGGTAGACAGCTGTGGGAGGATACGCATGACCTATGGCTCACTCTGCACACGGACCCCGAGAGCCCAACTAGGGTGGGCAATAGCGTCAGTAAGGATACATCCCCAGACCTGACATTCTCGAAAAACGTAAAAGGTCTAGAATGGCATAATTCGAATCAAAATTTTGACAGCGATCACCACATAATTGTCTCCACACTGAGGAAAGGCGTTAAAACACGCCGGGCTCGCGCGCCGGCCGTCGTTGAGTGGGATGAATTTAGAGATATCAGGAGGGCTCAGGAACTAGAGCCCATCAGAAGCATCGAGGAATGGGCGACGGCGCTCAAATCGGACGTTAGAGAGGCAACAAAATTGCTCGAAGGTGATAACGCTCCGGAGATTGCGGACAGCCGTCTTCTGCATATGTGGGAAGCTAAGCAGAGCATGGAGCGTCGTCTCAAAAAGCAGAAATGGAACCGCAACCTCAGAAGAAGGATTGCGCGACATAATGAGGAAATCGAAGACTATACTTTCAAATTATGCGAACAAAATTGGGACAACAAGTGTGACGAAATGGAGGGGAGCATGAACCTCCAAGACGTGGAGCTTCCTCCGGCACTTGTTAGACCCAGACAACTCGAAGACGCAATCTGGTATAAGATTGGCAAAAGCGAGGCACGCTTTCGAAGGGAACGATGATGATTTCATGAGCAAATTGATTGAGACGTATGGGGGGGAAACTTTACGAACCCCACTTCCTGACTATGGTTGAGCGCCTAACGAGGCGCTGGACGCCCCCATCACAGAAGCGGAAGTGAGGGCGGAGATTGTAAGACTTAAAACGAAGTCGGCTCCAGGCCCTGACGGAGTAACGAACAAAATGCTCAGGAACCTAGATGATGACTCCATTAGGTATCTAACGGAGTATATGCAGGAATGTTGCGAAAAAGGCGAGCTCCCACAACAGTGGAAGATGGCAAGCATTATTTTAATACCGAAACCAGGGAAGCCTCCTCAACTGGCAAATTTACGACAAATTTCCTTAACTTCATGCGTGGGGAAATTGATGGAGCACGTCGTCCAGACCAGAATGATGAGTTTCATGGAGCAGGGTGATCTGTGGCCACATGAGATGGTCGGGTTCCGTCCTCACTTGTGTACGCAGGACGTCATGCTCCAAATCAAACATGACATAATAGACTCAAAGTCTAGAGATGCGAAAGCAATTTTGGGGCTCGACCTCACGAAGGCTTTCGACAACGTAAAACATGAGGCGGTCCTGGAAGGGCTAACAAGATTAATGTAGGTACCAGGACATATCGGTACATCAGGGACTTTCTGACGGGTAGAACGGCCTGCATGAAGTTCCAGACGCTGGAATCCCCCGCAATAGAGCTAGGGAGTAAGGGTACGCCCCAGGGATCAGTGCTGTCCCCCCTACTCTTCAACGTGGCTATGAGGGAACTCCCCGAGCAATTGGCAAAGCTCGAAGGATTAAAATTTAGTGTATATGCGGATGATATCACCCTTTAGGTCAACCGGGGAAGTGATTCGTGCGTCGAAAACCTGCTCCAAGCCGCCACCGACATTATAGTCGATTACGCGGCAGAGAGAGGCATAGCGTGCTCGCCGCAGAAATCAGAATTGTTTATATACAATCCGAAGCACTTAAGGTACAAGGCACCGTCGGAGATCAAAATTAAAGTGGCGGGTAACGAGGTACCAATAGTCGAGCAAATCAGAATCTTGGGCTTGATTCTCCAGTCACACGGACTTAATGGAGAGACCATCAAGAGGCTGGAGAATCCCGCGATGCAGACCCTGAGCCTAATTAGGCGGGTGGCCAACAGAGGCCGAGGGTTAAAGGAAAAAAATTTGATGAAACTGATACAGGTCTACATCTTCAGCCGAGTGAGCTACGCAACGCCGTATCTAGATTTGAAAGCGGTGGAAAAAGAAAAAATTGAGTCTCTAATGAGAAAATGCGTAAAAAGAGCGCTGGGACTGCCCATATGCACATCCACAGAGATAGTGATGGATGTAGGGGTACACAACACATGGGCAGAACTGGTGGAAGCGGTGCGAAACTCTCAAATTAAGAGACTTAGCACCACGAAGACAGGAAGAGTCATTTTGACGAAAGTTGGAATAAATCCGAATAGGGGTCCCACGGTCAAGGTGGAGGTAGCTAGAGAAGTCTGACAAAATTTGGTGATTCCCCCGCTGCCAAAAAACATGCACCCGGAATATAACAAAGACAGGAGGAAAAAACGAGCCGAAGCATTAGAAATTAGATTCAGCGAAATTTCGGAACATGAAGTGGCCTATGTAGACGCGGCGGGAGGTGGTGGCAGTTTCACGGTAACAACGGTCGACAGCGGCCGGGGCAATCCCGTGACAGCTGCCACTTTGCGCGGGCGGAGCATAGAAATAGCCGAGGAAACTGCGATCGCGTTAGCTTACGTCGGAACGGAAGCGAAGTTTGTCATCAGTGACAGCAAAACTGCCATACAAAATATTAGCAAGGGCAGGATCTCGCCCTTAGCAGCCAGAATCCTAGGCCAGAAAAAGTTGGATAGGAAAATTCAAATAATTTGGACTCCTGCGCACGAAGCCGTCCCCGGCAACGAGGCGGCCCACAAGCTGGCTCGAGATCTCTACCGCCGAGCCGCTACAGGGCCACTTGATGACCGAGGAAGCGGAGAGCGCTTGCTAAAATATGGGGAGATCACGCAGCACTACAGATTGGATCGTAGACTGGTACCCCGACCAGACCTGAAATGAAACAGCAGACAATCAGTGGCGTGGAGGCGACTGCAAACTTATATATATCCGCACCCGGTTATGGCGAACCACATGTTCCCTGAGGCTAGGAGTGACAAGTGCAATCTTTGTGGGGCGAGAGGGAACCCTCGACCACATAATATGGGAATGCCCGTATTCTCCCAGGAGACGAACAATATAGGCTGTAGAGACACCTGGGAGACCCTGCTGCGCAGCTCGGACCCTGAGCTCCAGCTCCTACTCGTCCAACTGGCTGAAGAGGCTGCTGGGACCCAAGACCTCCCGGCCTGCCTCTGAGGCGGCGGCACCCGCCCCTTGACCTGCGTGTCGGGGGGTGGGTAGATCACCTTGTCTGTTGGACATTAAAGTTTAGTCCATCCATTCATCCAAGTGCGGAAAGACCTAATTGTCCTTGCATGTTATCGCACACCTGTCCCCATTGCTGGTGAGCTGGTTTTAGGGTGTAATCCTCAATGCGTTGATCAAGCTGCGCAACTTTCAGTTTCAGCGCGCGGTTATGCCTTTGTGATTTCCAACGTGTTTGGATTGACTTTCGGGCCTGCCATAGATGCAGGAGGTGTTTGTCTGGCGTTGTGTGGTTTATTTCTTCTGGGGTCTCCTCAGTGTGGTGGCCAATATCCTCACGAAGGGCGGAAACCCACTCATCGAGATTTTCGATTTTCGGTGGGGCTGTTTGGCCACGGAAAGTGCGGAATTTATCCCATTCAGTCAGAAAAGTTCGTTTACCTTTCCTTCGATACAATCAAAAGGTGAAGATAATAGATATGAGGAAATGATCACTACCCAGGTTTTCCCCTGTATTGCTCCATTCCTGTACGTCTACATGCCTGCAGAGAGTTAAGTCTGGGGTTGTATCTACTGAGACACTGTTACCTAGTCGGGTTGGTGTATTGGGGTCAGTAACGAGTGTGAGGCCTAGTTGTTGCGAATGTAGCCATAAATCTCTTCCTTTGGGGCTGTCTTTGTAATAGGCCCAGGCTATGTGGGGCGCGTTAAAATCTCCTATTATAATTAGGCCGTTGTGCTGTGCGAGGTTAAGGGTTCTTGAAAAGAAGGTGCCAAATCTGCGTTGTTCTCGTGGGAGGCTATATAAGTTTAGGATAAAACTGCTTTGGTGGTCACGTTTTTGTGGTAATAGCTGTATGAGAACATGGTCTATGCCGATGCCTTCGATTGTATGTTGGGTCACCGTAAGATTACGTTGAATTAGGAGGGTAGTGCTGAAATTTATAGCGCCCGATGGTGCATAGGCCTTGTACCCAGGACGTTTTGTTGCGCCATGCGTCTCCTGTAGGGCTATTACATCCGGATGAGCGGAGGATTTTTCAATGAACTGCTGGAGGTTCCCCCGTTTCCGGCGATATCCCCTGCAGTTCCATTGCCAGGTTTATACGTTTGGCGGGGAGCCATAGTGAAGTGTAGCGGGGTTCAACAGCTGTTTCGCTGGTGTTGAGGTCGGTGGTCGGTCGTATGGCTTCGCTCTAGTCTCCTGCACGAGAGTAAGTGTTGAACCTCTTTTCTCGAGAGTAGTGACCTTAGTTTTGGCCATCTAACCGCGAGCACAGTTGTTGTATTTGCTGTGAAATTGGCTGTACTAATTGATGCAACTGGTGTAGGAACTGCTGGGTTTGTTGCTGTGTTTCCTGCTGTATTTGCTGCATCTGAAGTTGTGTTTGCTGTGTCAGGTTCGCGAATGCGGTTTTGAGGGTTCCTACTTCGGTGGGAGTAGGCGTAGTAATAGAGGTCGGCAGCGCACCCTCCCCCTCCACAAAGGATGAAGTACCGGGTGATCCCTCACCCCCCAAACGCTGCCGAACCCGGGTATTTCGGCACAGTAGTCGGGCATCTTAACAATTGTACCACCGCGGCGGGGCGGGTGCAGCAACGTAGCTCAGGCTTTCGCATTTCCCCGGCCCCTATTATGCAACGCTCTAGGAATATTTAGCTGTGAGAACGGGCCATACAAAAGTTTGGTTTGGTTTCGTTTGCGGGGTTTACGTCCGAAAGCAACTCAGGCTATGAGAGACGCCGTAGTGGAGGCCTCCGGAAATTTCGACCACCTCTGGTTCTTTAACGTGCACTGACATCGCACAGCACACGGGCGCCTTGCTTTTCGCATCCACCGAAAAGCTGCCGCCGAGACCGGGATTCGATCCCGCGGCCTTGGGAACAGTAGTCGAGCGCCGTAACCACTGCGCCATCCCGACGGGGTCATACGAAAGTATTAAACCGACAGTATTAGAGACCCTAATTTCCCAAATAAGGTGTCTGCACTGCTGACAGAGATTAGGGCAGCTTGTGTAAGTTGTGATCCAAGCGTGCCAGAAGTCCACTCCGATCTCTCGCTCATCTAATGGCGAAGCTCGAGCTGACAGCGGCTTGCGAACTCGGCCATGTCAGGTGTTCTCTTCAGGTCACACACAACAACGAACAATGACCGCGTATACCGAACTTACCAACTTCCACGCATCAGTGTGATGCAGGTCTGGCCAGAGTGCAGCACCTCCCCCTCAGAGACGCCAGCGCCTCCACTCGGCAGCGTCGCAGCTGTAGCTGCGGTGGTGGTACAAACTTTATACAATGAAGGCCAAAAAAAATAAATAAAATTATGTTGCCGCCGTTCCGTGGGTGGCCTTCCGGCTGCTGGTCGTGGCCTCCAGGTCACGCCTGGCGGCGACTTCCGCTGCCCAGGTCGAAAGCCGCTGTTGAATATGCGGCTACGAGCTGGCCAAAGCAGCCTCCCACAGCTGCGAGCTTTTTATTTGCCAGGAGACGGGGAAAAGTGCGCCGCAGAAGAGCAAACAATGTGAGCATAGTATGCTCGGGGAGAGCTACAAAGCCTGCATTCGGGCGAGAAGGCACCGGGGTGAATAAGGGCAAGGCGTGCAGGGGAGAGGAAAGTGTTGGCCTGTAAATGGCGCCACGTATTCTGTTCGATTTTAGATAGGGACTTGTGAGGAGGAGAGAGGGAT
Organism: Amblyomma maculatum; assembly: GCF_055883805.1. Classification (NCBI taxonomy): domain Eukaryota; kingdom Metazoa; phylum Arthropoda; class Arachnida; order Ixodida; family Ixodidae; genus Amblyomma; species Amblyomma maculatum. Next base: position 429,202,367 of record NC_139344.1, read on the forward strand.
AATCGGGAGATGCGGTAGTGGAGGGTGATGTCATGGAAGGTGAGGAGGGAGTCAGGCGTGTCCATCCCGGGGTGGAGGAGGCCAGCTCGGTCGGTCATTTCGCAAGCGATAGAATTTGCCGCCTCATTTCCAAGGTGTCCCGCGTGAGCCGGAACCCAAAAGATTTGGATAGATCAGGAAGGGGGGGAGGAGTGCTTAAGGATATTGAGGTCAGAGGAAGAGATTCTACCCTTTGCAAAGTTAAGGACTGCGGTCTTAGAGTCGCTAAATATGAAAAGGGCTGGTGTGCTGGCAATGGCGAGGGCGATGGCTGCTTCCTCTGCGACAGTGGAAGTGAGAGCATGGATAGTGGCGACGGAGAGGGGGGTTCGTGTATTAGAAACAGTGGCCAAGGCACAGGCGGGATGCGAGAGGTAGGGTGCCGCATCAACATGCACGGCGTCAGACCGTGTACCGTACTGGCACCAGATGGTGGAGGCGCGGGCAGATTGGCGAGCGGCATGATGCTCAGGGTGCATGTTCTTGGGAAGGGGCTTGACAGTGAGCATGGAGAAGAGGGAGCTGGGCAAGGGATGGGTGACACAGATAGGGGAGACAGGGATCAAGCGAAGGGAAGTAAGAAGGGCTCTGCCAAGGGTGGTGCGAGATAAACGATCGAGCTGTGCCACGCGATGGGCCTCCACAAGTTCTGAAAGAGTATTGTGGACGCCCATCGCCAGTAGACGAGAAGTGGGGGTGGAAGTGGGAAGCCAAAGAGCCGACTTATAGGTTTGGCGGATGAGTCAGTTGACCTTGTCTTCCTCGGTACGAGACAGAAAGCGGTAGGGGAGGGAGTAAACAAGGCGGCTTAGCACAAAGGCCTGAACAAGACGACGGAGGTCGTGCTCGCGCATGCCGTAGTGTCGGTTAGCGACCCGTTGGATCAGCCGTACCGTCTGCTGGACGGTGGTAGTAAGGCGGGAAAGGACAGTAGTGTGTTTGCCATTGGATTGGGGATTGGAGAAAGAGACCGAGAATGCGGATTCAAGAGACAGAAGGGATGGGATGCGGCGTGACTACCGACCGGATTTCCCTCCCCTGATGGGGCTGGGGCAGGTAGGTACCGCCGTTTGCGGCGGGGCCCAGCCTGCCACCGAATTGTTATCTGTTGTAGGCCGTCATTGCATCCGCGACCGCTTCGGTAGTGGACGACGGCTATTGTTGCTGCGCGCGTCTTTCTTTCCCCTCTTTATTTTCTTCTATATTTTCTCTTCTGTCTGCACGAGGCAGCGGAGGTGCCTCAGCTACAGAGCCCAGTATCAGGCCCGGGCATTCTTTTTTTTCCTTCTTCCTACAGCCACAACAACAACCAGGTTTACCTGACGGCTTGATGAGGTTCCCTGAGGTGGCTCTTGCTGCTATGGGTACCAGCTTGTGGGCTAACATTACCTGCATCACACAGAGGCGTGGAAGTTGGTAAGTGCGGTATACGTGAAGTCATTGTCCGTCGTGCTGTGACCTGAAGAGAACACCTGACATGGCCGAGTTCGCAAGCAGCTACCAGTTCGAGCTTCGCCTTTAGATGGGCGAGAGATTGGAGTGAAGACTTCCGGCACGCTTGAATCACAACTTACACAACCTGCCCTAATCCCAGGCAGGAAGATTTGTACTGCTTTGTTAAAGCAGAACGTTATATAGAGGTCGGGTGGTGTTTTAACAAGATAGCGTTAAATGCCGCGTGCATCGAACATCCGTCATCGGCAACCGTCCGCCGGCGATGTTGGCCGGCCTCCAAAAGTTTTCTTGGATCTTATATAGTGTGGGACAATAAGTTCCAAGAAAGTTTTTAGAGGCGCTTACAAGCAAGGACGTTTCCCAACCCAGCTACCCCAAATCAGCTGTAATCGGGACAACTTCAGGTAGACGCAAACCTTTTTTGGATAAGGAGGATCTGGTACATATGATATGGACGTGTCCAGAAATAAAAAATATAAATGAAGAGTCAAAAACGGAAGAATTTCGGGAGAGAATACTGTTGAGCTCACACCCTGAGACTCAGCTAGTTGTAATCCGAGTGGCCGAACAGGCCGTCATATAGGCGGATAGGTTGACACCTATCCTGTATCTGTTGGAGATTAAAGTTTTACCACCACCACTGCCAGCGAAAAAGCGAAAAAGAACGAGCTTTGGCACTGGCAGGCGATAGGTGGCAACTCTGGCAGTGCCGAGGCCGAGCAGTAACTGTACAGAGTTCCCTGACGTCATGACCAGTCGTGACATCATGACGGATGTGACGTCATTATGATGATAGTTCCAGACTACATCATCAGTTGATGATTTCAGAGTCATTTTCATATCTGTCATTATCACTGTCACCCCTCCTTTCATGTGGGAGGGCGATATCAGACCCAGCTAGCCTGTACTGTTGCTTTCACGTTACCACTAGGCCAAGCAGACACGTTCATACAGCGGGGCTTTATAAATGGCATGGTAGTCTGCGTATCACGTCATAGCCCTGGTGGTGGCGCTTAAGTACCTCCATAATTTAGTATTATAGCTCCATGGACTAATCAGTGTGTATAGGATAATAGTTGCAAAAGAATGCACGGGAACCAGGATCTGCAAAATGATATGACAGTCAGGAGTCAAGAAAGCCTTCTCCTAGCATACCTACAGGTGAAGGCTAAGTGTATTTACAGTTTAATAATAATTTATAATTGGTTCACAGGAAGGGAAAGGCGCAGTATCTGTCATACTTTTTTCTGTGGACACCTGGGCCCGTATTCCAAGTTTGCGTCGTTATCGAAAGTGTCGCTATCTTCCCGACCTCGAGGAATCTGATTGGTGGAAACCCCGGATTATGATATAGCCACCTCTTCCGGTTCCGTACTGGCAACACCCAGTTCCGGCGTTTCGACCAATCAGATGACTCGAGGTCACGTGTGATAGCGACACTTCGATAACGACGCAAACTCAGAATACGGGCCCTGAAACGCGCCGTACGGGAAGGGAGGAAGGTGGGAGTGAAAGCGGAAAGATAGAAAGGGGAGCCGTAGTGGAGGGCTTCGGAATAATTTCGACCACCTGGGGATCTTTAACGTGCGCTGACGTTGTTGTTGTCGCTGTAGGAAGAAGGAAAAGAAAATGCACGGGTCTGCTACTGGCTCTGTAGCTGAGCCACCTCCACTGACTCGTGCAGACAGAAGAGAAAATAAAGAAGAAAGAAAAGAATAGAGAAGAAAGAAAAGTGTGCCCGCCCACCACCGAAGCGGTGGCGGGCGCAATGACGGCCCACAACAGATAAGAATTTGGTGGCAGGCCAGCCGAATCCCTTAAGGCTCCGCGTCAAACCTCTAAATATACAATAAACGTTTTCACCGCCCCCACCACCACCCGCCGCAAGCGGCGGTTACCTACCTGCCCTAGCCCCATCAGGGGAGTACCAGGACGTCGCACAGCACACGGACGCCTCTTCGTTTCATCTCCATCGAAAAGCAGCCACTGAGGTCGGGTTCGAACCCGGGCACTCCGGCACAGTAGTCGGGCGTAGTCGGGTGCAGTGGTCACTGCACCACCCCGGCGGGGCTCTTTCAAGTTTCGTAAATTCATTTCGCTCCTAACTTCTCCCATCCCTTACTGCGCAGTTCACCTAGAACAAGCGTGACAGATATGCGCCTCTCCTATCCTATGCACCAATACTTATCAGAGACCTCAATGGTTTCATGCATAACAAAAGACGTATCCGCCGGGTTTTTAAGCAAATGAAATATTAGAAGATCGCATATGTGCAGCAAATGACAAGCACTGTGCGGAGTACACTTACCTTTCTTCCTGTGGTGCGATGCGCCTACAATAAATAATCTGGCCACTTGCAGTGAGGCACCGGAAAAATTGTTTTCAGGCAAACAGCGAAGACTCCCTTCCTTCGCTTCTTCTTCCTTGGCTCATAGCACATTGCTGTTGTTCTATTCTAAATTGATGGCACATACCCACACATGGGGATCGGTCCAGAATTGGGGTGCAGATATATTTGTTTCTGAGATGTATAATTTCATCGTTATATAGAATAATTGCCAGTGAAGAGAGAAGGAAAAATATGAAAAACCGAAATATAGAGGAAAATTCAAAACGCACACAGGAGGTGAACTGAGATTTGTATTTACATATTTAAAAATTCAAATGATATTAGCAAGGCAGACGTTTCGGTTCTATTAACTAGTTTTGAATGGCGCTAAAAACAAATCTGTGGCTGTACCCAAGCATGGTGCCACCGAATGATAAAACAGTTAGCTGGGGTTTAGATTTAGTTAAACCCGGTAGGTTGCGTAAGCAATACTGCATTAAATCCAGAGTCGAACAATGAGGTAGTTGGTCACACATCTCTTGGAAGAAGGCAGCAGAGCAGGTAACACCAGCACAAGAGGCACACACACGCACACAAGGACAACGCTGCACTGACAACTATATTAACTGGAAAGTGAAGGAAGAAGATTTGCGGTTTCCAGTTAATATAGTTGTCAGTGCAACGTTGTCCTTGTGTACGTGTGTGTGGCTCTTGTGTTGGTGTTACCTGCTCTGTTGACTTCTTCCAAGAGATAAATCCATTATTAATTGGCGTTCTTCATCCGTCTCTTGAGCCAGGTGTTGCTTCCTGGCTGCAGCAAGCCGACGTAACTTCTCTGTTTATCAGACAGCATGTCGAATGGCCGGGCAAAGCGTTGTTGTTGCGACTGTAGGAAGAAGGAAAAGCAAATGCGCGGCCTGCTACTGACTCTGTAGCTGAGCCGCCTCCGCTGCCTCGTGCGGACAGAAGAAAAATAGTCAAGAAAGAAAAGGAAGAGGAATATAGGAAGATGCGCGTCGAACAGCCGCCGTCCACCACCGAAGCGGTGGCGAGTGCAATGACGGCCTACAACAGATAAATATTCGGTGGCAGGCTAGCTGCCGCCGCAAGCGGCGTTCACCTCTTGTTGTGCTAGGAAGAAGGCAAAGAAAATGCACGGGCCTGCTACTGGCTCTGTAGCTGAGTCACCCCCGCTGCCTCGTGCGGACAGATGGGAAAACAGAGAAGAAAGGAAGAAGAAGAGGGAGAGAAAGACGCGCGCCGCAACAACAGCCGTCGTCCACCACCGAAGCAGTGGCGGGTGCAATGACGGTCTCCAACAGATAAAAAATTAGCTGTGGCTTAGCTCTGGCTAAGCCTGAGTGATTGCGAAAGCAATACCTCCCTGGCTGCGCTTGGCTCTGCTGGTGGTTTGGCATATGGCTTCGCCTTTTGTGCAACTAAAGGATTTACTCTGGACACAACATGGTTTCTACTGTTCGTTTGTTCCAATAAACATGCTTTGGTGGTCCGTAAAGTAGTGACTCTTGGTCTGAACACTGGCTCGCTCACTGAACTTGTAGAACGCCGCCGGCCTCGCCATTCTGCAGCATAAGCGCGTTGCTTAGCCAACTGCTGTTGCCTTTCTTCATCTACTTCTCGGCCTAGCGCCGGCGTTTACGCGCAGCACGTCACTCCAGCGACGCCTTGTACAACTCCTCAGACATGACCATGGTGTAAGATAGGGACATGACTAAGCGGAGCGCGCCTGCGGCGCCCCGTTTATCCTCTAAAACCCCTTGATACTTTGAAAGTTACGCCAACGATTGAACTTTGCCGCCGCCGCGCTACCTCCTCGCCTCCTCCTCGCCCCCTCCTCGCCCCTTGCGCGCCCCTTTGCTGATGGCCGGCTCTCCGCCCGATTTCCTGAGCGACGATTGGTCTCCCTGCCGTTGCCCTTGGAAACCAACGCGCGTCCGGCGTTTTCCTTGTGTTTTCTTTTTCCTTCGCGCCATTTTTCTCCTAGTCTCGGCGAGCGAATATTCCGCGCTGTGCTTTTATTGCAGCGTGCAAGCTCTATGCCGTGCTGTTGCGCGTACAACTGCAGCAAGCGGCCTGAAGATGGTTATGCGGTATTCATGATACCTCAAGGCAAGCGTGACGGCTTGCGCAAGAGTCATGGATTCACAAGATTATTCGAAAGAAGTTTATTCCTAGAATAATAGGGTTATTTGCGACGTAATGCGCCTTTCTCACTCCCCGTAATAACGCGTCACCTGACACTGCGTTTTCAATTCCTGCTTGCTCCTCAATATTTTTGCGGCGGCAACATGTTCATTGTATAAAAATAAGGTTGTCCTCTGCAGCATGCTGAACATTCTGCGAGGCTCCAAGGCTCCGTCATTTCACACGCTGTCGACTTCTGTAGTCAGAAATACGGCACTTTAATCTGCTTTTTGCTGTCAGTGATAACTGGAAAAGTGCAGTCTCTCGATTGCATTTGTCGCGATTATGCTAGGATCCCTGGCCTCATTCACTAAAAATCAAAATTGGGGCTTGTAGAGGAGCTATTCCTTCCAGCTTGCACTTGTAGTCTGCGTCGGTTACTCAGGAGCAATGAATGCTGGCCCTGAAAAACTCTTAGGCAAGTAAACCCGAGGTATTGCGGGTAATCTGCACTAATTAGGTCGTATGGGATTTTTTTTTTTCAATTCTTGAATGTGTCTTGCCATGCTTCGACGCACGCGTGGGTTAAACAGTATGCGTTCGTTTTATCAGGGATACGGCCAATGTGCAGGAGGTGTTCACATGATTACACACGCTTCACTTTGACCTGACTACTAGGCGTTGGCAGGATACCTTCGCTTTGAAAGCTGGAGCTCTAAAACCGCGATTCCGCGTATTCATTTACTGCGAGAAACATTTTCCCATCGATGTCAAATCAGCCGGAATTATTGCATCAATTTTCTGTATTTACGAAACTTAAAGAATCAATAATGATTATAGTTATGATGTAAAAATAGGGGAACATTTTGCGAGCAACAATTCTTAGCACTTCCTCGAGCCAACCTTTTCGTTTTCCTCTTCTTCTTTCTCCAAACGTGGTTTTCTTTCTTCGTCTTTGATCAAATTGTCACATGTTCTTCACAAATATGCCCCCCCCCCCCCTTTGAGAAGTTTTTTTTTCGGGAAAAAAAACTTGGGGCCATGACACTGATGCACTCTTTCGGAGGACGACCGCACACCATAACACTGCTGCACCCATCATTGCACACCCCACAGAGTGGCCACACCATTGCTATTGTCTGCTGAGAGTCTGAGTCACTCGCGCACACAAAGTAAAAAAGCATTCGTACTAATACAAGTAACATTAACACTCAACACTTGTCAGAAGAAATAAACTCTTAGAAACATACTATGAACAACACGACGACACCTCCAGAAGCTTTGTAAGAAATGTGCTCTAAGACGATATATCTCCAACGGCGTTGGAAGACAGCACAGAGATTAACATTGTCTCCCGTATCATTCTCGATTCAACAGTTCACTATCCTGTATAGAGTCTCGGTTCCCCAGTCCACTCTGGGACCAAGGTTCTACACTGAACGTTGACAACGGAGTTTTCGACTCGACGTTATCAAGAACTACGAAGGATGAAGTTTGTAGGGCGTTCACTGGCTAGCGCTCTTCGTAGCTTTTTGTGTTAACGGACATGCGTCCTAATGGAGCGTTTCTCAGGTTTCCTTTCGGGACAGTCCTCTGACATGCATCGCACGACCTCACACATCGCTTAATGTCAGCTTGCACCCCTGGCCAGTAAAAGTCATCAAGCACTCTTGCGGTAGTTATTCTGACACCCTGGTGGCCGACAAGTGCACTCCCATGTGCCTGCACGAGGACCTGACGGCGCAAAACCTTCGGAACGACCGCTCTTTAATTGTTTTTCCTGGACAAAATTGATAGGTCCGGTACAAAAAGCCGTCACTTAGATGGAAGGTGTAGGCCGTCTGCCCTTTCCGTGATAGGTTTTCTTAAGCTTGCGACGACACACGTCTAAGCTGGCGTCCTCTTCTTGTTTCTTGCGAAAAACAGACCGAGATAAGTGGAGTACGGTTTGAGTGGCATGCAAACCAATCCCTGAAACTCTCGCCGCCAGAACCTGGAAAGAAGCACTGGACCCATCATCACTGGCAGGTATGCTTCTCTGGCCCGTCAAGACTGTTGGAGCGTCGGCGAATGGGACACTTGCACCCGGAACGTTGCCGATAATTACGTCATATGATGGCGTCGGCAGGCACCTAGCAATAGCTTTGCCTGTGAAGTATGGCGACTTGATAATAACCTCCGCCTCAGGCGCTTCGATGTCAGAGCCATCCGCTAAACGTAAAGATGCTCGCTCACCGGTATATGCAGCCTCGGGCACCAAAGCCTGACGCACCACGATGCTATTAGAACCAGTGTCGCGCAACACCGACACTGCTTGTCCGAACACTTCTCCATGCTCCACTGGCATGTTGTTAATAATCTGACATCGACTAAGAGCCGAATGGTCCCTTCGAACATCTAGGCATGTTCTTCCCAGCTGACGACCAGGGCGGGAATCTCGAGGGGACGTGCAGCAAGCAGACGTCTCCCGGTCATTTGAATTTTCTTATCGACACAACTGGGTTTTATGCCCATATTTGTGACGTAATGTGCAATATGGGGCTGCGTCCTGCGGTTTCGCAGAATTCTGCTCAGCTCTATATTTAAAAATCGCGAGGTTATTCTGTCGCTGAGCCTCAAGGAACTGATCGGCGGCCTCAGCATTCTCGTCCACCGTTTTACAATCACGTTCTCGCAAGAAGAGAACTAAACGATTGTGACAGCTGTTTAAAAACTGCTCAGCCACTATCATGTCCCGAACCACTTCAAACATGCGACCTTGTCCTCGCATCTCAACCCAGCGGTGAAAAAAACTTAACAGCCTTGTGGTGTACTGGGAAGCTGTCTCACCATCTTGCGGCTTGCTTCCACGAAACTTCTCTCTGTAGCCCTCGGCCGTGAACCGAAACCTCCGAAGTAAGGCAAGTTTCGCTACATCGTAATTGACCGAGTCCTCAGGAAAGAGTCGTCCAAAGACTCTGAGAGCTTCTCCGCCGAGGCACAGACTCAAAGCCGTGGCCCACTTCTCTTTCGGCCAGCCTTGGCCAATGGCGACGTGTTCAAAACGCTTCAAATACGCGTCCAAATAGTCCCTTTCCTCATTAAACAGTGGAATCAATCCTTGAGGACTAATGGGGAAAGACGGAGCTGGTACGGTACCGTGCTCAGCGCTTCCAGAACTAGGGGCGTTTTCTCCCAATTCCGCAAGTCGTACTCGTAGCTGCAAATTCTGGTTTTCTTGCTCCAAGCGCTGCTTCGCCGCTTCACGTTCTGCAGCTCTCTCTTCGCGTTCTGCAGCTTTGTCTTCCCTTGCCTTTTGCAATTCTTTCTCTACCCACTCGCGCAACTCGACTCTCTGCAAACCTATACGTTCCCCTACCGCTAGCAACTCTGGTGCACTCATTTTTCTCCAATCTCTAGCCGCGGGAAAATGCTGCTTGGCCGGCCTGGTCCTGCCGTGGACGCCAAAATTGTGAGGTTCATTCCTTTAAATCTTCTGGCCACCTTATTCTGTGGCTTATTCAGAGACAGCTATCTAAATAGACGACCAGACTGACCAAGCTAACAACGAATAATTTATGTGCACATATGGACGGGACGAGAGTAGGACAAGCAAGTAGGTCAAAGACTAAACACTAAGTTATCTACAGTCACCAGTTCGTTGGGTGGAGAAGCCGGTGCAGACGCTCCGGGTGGTCAGAGTTTTGCAGGGTCGGTGCAGTAAGGCCTCAGTAAGCCTAGCGGAAGGCTAGGCCACCGGACGGGGGCCAGTAGAGGCAAGAGGCCTCGGGTTGCCTTTCCCCGGCCGATGCGTCAGGCCTCCCCGACGTGCCTGGGCTCAGCACGGCGCCGAACGCTCGTGCCAGTGAAGAGCTGGCGCTGTGGCACTCCCGGGCCCGACCACCGTTCCGAGTTTCGTGGACGACAGGAGAACAGGACAGGATACGGCCGGCAGGCCCCAAGTCTGGATCCCCGGGTCAGGCCTGGCAGAAGACGCACCGCTCCGAGCTCCTTGGACAGCCGATCGGCTCCGCTGCTCGCCTGTTCTCTCCTTGTTGTTGTTCTCCTCTAATGTGATGGCACATACCCACACAGGGGGATCGGCCAAGAATTGGGGTGCAGAGATATTAGATTTTGAGATGTATAACTACATCGGAAAAAAAAAATAAATGCTAGGGAATATAAAAGGAAATGTAAATATGATAAACCAAAATAAAAAAGAGTAAATACTAACGCACGCAGTTAGAGAATAGTAAGATTTATATGTACAGATTAAAACTTCAAAGCATATTAGCCAGGTAGACGTTTTGTTTCTATTAAGAAGTTTTGAATGGCGTTGAAAACATACCTGTGGCTGTACCCAAGCATGGTGGCACCGAACAATAATAAAATTTGGCTTCTCAAATTAAGACCCAGCTGTTGTAACGGCTTCTTAAGTACCGCTTTCTCATCATGGTAAACGGCGGCAAAATATCAAGAAATGGTCTATTGTTTCCGGTTCCCCGCAAAATGTGCAGGCAGGAGAAAGCGCCAAACCAGACCTGTGCATATAGAAATTTAGGGGCGGAATACGACAGCGTAGCCTGGTTAGAGAGACCTCAGTCTGCCTTGATTGACATGATTTCCTATTCCAGGAATATTTGAGGTGCATGTAGTCATCCGAGGATAAAATAGATCCAGACTGCGTGCTTAATAAGGCACGCCGCCGAAATCGTGCTGCTGTTATGTACGCTGTTGCCGGGAGGAAGGGCAATACAGGGCCGTTCAGAGAATCTTTGGCTAGTCTGTCTGCAATCTCATTGGCTGTCACATTGCTGTGTCCTGGTACCCACACTATATGTATGAGCCTCAAATGTGAGGGGAGCAATGAAAGAAAGGTGTTTAAAATTTGCGAGTCCATATTCGAAGAAAGCGACAAGCACAAAGAATAAGAGTCTGTAATTACAGCCACTGTTGAGTATGTTGGGTCTAGTTTGCGCAGAGCAAGCACCACCGCCAGCAACTCCGCCTGGAAAATTGGAGTAAAATCCGGAAGACGGACTGAAAAAGCCCAGTCTAAAAGCGGACATTATATTCCAACGCCGGCTTTTTCATTAAATTGAGAAGCATCCGTTGCTATCGTTATGCTAACGGGAAGACTTTGTAAATGATCTTCTAATAATCCATTTAAAATGTGAGGTGCTAAGTGTTTCGCATTATTTGGGAAAATGTCATCATAGATAATTTGAACCGACGGTGCACTTACTTTTGCTGGAAGGATGTTAGAAAGGACTACGTGCAAAGGTTGTAACAGATTTTGCACTAGAATTACCTGCGGGGTATGAAACCGAGGCCATACGACTCCAAAAAAGCAGTCTGGCTCGCAACAAAAAATTGATATGGAGCGGTGGAATTGTGATTCATATATTTTCAGATACGTCTGGACAGTCAAGAATTGTAATCTAGTTAATAACGGTGGTATTCGGGCTTCAAGGTATAATACATTATTAGCCACGAATTTGGGGAGCCCAAGGCATAATCTAAGCGCTTCCCGCTCTAAAAGAACATGTGGACGAATTTTGTAAGCAGGTGAACCAGAAAATAACACAGATCCAAATTCTATAATTGGGCGGACATACATAACATAAATCATTAAAAGTGCGTCTCGCCGCATCCCAGACCTTGGACTGCTTAACCTGCGCAACATACCCACAGCACGTGCCCCCTTCGCTGCAACATGTTCAATGTGATCCCTCCATGCCAGATGGTCATCGTAAATCACTCCTAGATATTTCAAAGACTTAACTTGAGGAATAATTTCCTGCTTAAATGTTAGAGCAAGAGTTACCGGATCCTGAATTTGGAAAACAAGGAACGCGCACTTTTTAACATTTAATTTAAATTTAAGTCATCTAACCAATTTTGAAGGGAGCTTAGGTACGATTGAAGGCACCTGTTGAGGGATTGAATGTCAGGTGCAGCCGTAAAGAATGCGATGTCACCCGCATAGACATACGTGCGGATCTCCTGATGAGTGGGAATTGAACTCATTAAAATGTTAAAGAGCACGGGCGAGAGAACTGCCCCTTGAGGGACACCTCTGGTTTGTTGATATTTGCTAGAATGTACTCCATTCAATGAACAGTAAAATTGTCTGTTTTGTAGGAATGTAGATATCCAATCAATTAAGTATTGTGGAAAACATAGCGATTCTAATCTGTGCAATAAAATTCGGGGCTCTACACTATCATAAGCCTTCTCTATATCTAGAGTCACCAATGCAGCATGCATTTTTTTGCGCCGCGCAAGAAGAATTCGACTCTCAAGGTCGGTATGTGCCTGGCTCGTGCCTCGCGTTCCTCGAGCCAACCTTTTCGTTTTCCTCTTCTCCTTTCTCCAAACGTGGTTTTCTTTCTTCGTCTTTGATCAAATTATCACATGTTCTTCACAAACATATTACTCATTTCAATTGTATGCAAGAAGATTTTTTTTTTCACCTAGCCTGAGTGAATAACTTATCGCTCAATGTTCTAGCTACGTTTCACTGAAGACCGGTTTGAGCCGCCAATATTACACGAACTCGAAAAAAAAAAAACTGAGGCCCAATGCAGTTCCATCAATTTTCTCTCTGTCCTGAAGCAAAGGAAGCCTCCTCGACAGAGACATGAACCTCGCGCTGATAGTAGTCAGTTATTTCGGTGGCTTGCTCTTTTCCCACCTCCATTTATGAGAAAATAAGAAAGTATAAGAATTAAAAGTCAATGTATAGTCTCATCAGATATTATGAGGTAATAGAGATATGACTGACAACGTAAGTCAATGAAAATTGGAGTATATCAATGGGTCATGGGACGGCATCAGATTAAATAGTGATGGTTATGAATAGTGATAGCTAATGATGGTGACTGTTACGAATATTAATAGTAAATTATAGTAATAGGCCCAGATAGTGAGGTGATAGTGGTCGTTTCGAATAGTGACAGTTATGATAGGTCACTTGACGGCATTAATAGATATAGTGATAGATAGGATAGCGATAGTTAATTAATTGGTAGTTACATGCTTTCTCATTTCCGCACGTTGAAGACCTATGTGCCCCCTGTTTTTTATTTGATTGTTGCGTTCAATGAAATTACGCTCTTTTACATAGCGCATGAGGCCACAGCATGCTTGCCCCAGAACTTCAGTGTGTCGGCAATAGGGCCCACCACTTCTCCCAGTGTACCCTGCTGTCTTTTAACCACACGCGAAGTCAGTGAGTGGCCGCGTACTCATAAAATTATTTAATTCCTCCATCATATCAAGACAGCCGTGGCAAACCTGTTCCTTGGCTCAAAGTTTTGTTTTATACAAAATTAACTACTTAACGCAGATTATTGCGGATCGCTAACTACCACAGTGCCATTACACTTGGCCTAAGCTTTTCAATAGTATACGGTTCGATGTTGCAGCTAAAATTAGGATTTTAATTGCAATTTAATAAATATCAATTATTTGGCCCAGTAATTGATCAAAATACATGTAGAATTAACCAATAATCCAATCTCATGGTTGATCACGTGACATATACTATGCTTAGACAGATAGCTTGACAGTAGCGAAATAGACTAAATCCTGCTTTGACCTTCTCTGATTTTGAAGTTCAAAGCACCAGCCTGGATCGTTTTCCGAAGTTTTACCGCAGTGACAGATTTCACACTCTAAAAAAACCAACACAAAGTCAGAGGCAGTACTAGATTAGGTGCACAAAGTAAAACACTTTATCATGTTACTTAAATAGTGTCTGCAGTACAGAGCTCGCCTGAAAGCTTTATCAGTATTCCCCATACAAATAGTTCTAAGAAGAAACCAATCAATTCATGAACGTTACTTTTGGCATTCTCAATGCTTTTCTCGCAATTTTTCAAAAACTTTGTGCACTCTTGGAGCGCAGACCTGGCCCAAAAGCTCGCGCTTCACTCACTACTGCGGCCTGCCAGCGGGCGCCAAGGAGAAAAAGTGTGTCGTGTGCAGCGCTTGCCGCCGCCGCGCGAGGAGAATAGAGGAGGAAAGCGCGGCGCGGAGGAGAGTGTCGCTACTTTCAAATTATCAAGGGATTTTAGCGGCGGACACCGTGGTGTCCTACACGGCCGAAAGGAGCCTCTCGTGCTCTCCACGAAAACCGGAACTGTTTATCTACAACCCGAAGGCGCTCAGGTGCAAACACCAGATACACATCAGCGTAACACTAGACGGCCAAACAGTGCCAAAAGTCGAACAAATTAGGATCCTGGGGCTGTTTCTACCAGCAGATGAGTACAACGATACAACGGTAAAGAAACTGAACACGTACGCCACGCAATTCATGGGTCTGTTCATGAAAATCGCACTCAAGGGTCGAGGCCTTAAGAAACGCAGCCTCCTAAAACTAATGCATGCTTACATCACTGGCCGCATATGTTACGCCACACCATTCTTAAACATCAGATCAGACGAAAAGCAGAGAATAGACGCACTCATCAGACGCTGCGCGAAGAGGGCTCTGGGACTACCCATCTCGACCTCGACTGAACGCCTCATCGAAATGGGGGTGCACGAGGGTTTACAAAAGTACGTCTGGCAACCGTGAGCGGCACGCTGATCCCGCGCTGGCCGCCATATTTTGTTCGCTCCATCCGTTCGCTTCGTGTCCGTCTGTCAGCTATAGCCGTTCTGTTCGCGCTTTTCACGTTTTAACCTAGTGTGTTGTGCTTGGATCTCTGTTCGGTCCCTGGCGGTTTCTGTTAGCGACGCCTAGAAGCGTATTTTGATAGCCGAGACGTGGCGGGGCCCACCGGCCGCGCTGCCGAGCGCAGTTACAAATTGCTCTACGAGTCGTGCATGGGCCCACCCTCGGCAATCCGCAGCGTCATCCCTATCCAGGTACAGTATCCAGAGTTCTGTAATGTGGATTTTTTTTTGTCTGTGCGCCCTTGCTGTTTACTTAAATGCCTATGAGAGATCATCGCGAGTTTGTTTGCTTGGTTTTCGCAATCACCGTCGCTCATCCTACTGGAAGATACTTGGTTGGTGAAATGAAAGAGAATGCATTTTATTTTATGATAAAAGGATCGTGCGTAATTTGACGTAAATTGGACTGGCGCTTAGCACTTTCCTTCCCATGCCGTCGACGCAGTAGTTGGCATTAGTCTCGGAAATAATCGGGGGCTGCGTAAAAAAAAGTGCCATGGTAATTTTTTCTTCCAGTGATTGAACATTGATTGGTGTGCGATAGGCGATGACGAGTTAATAAAATCTTTGTAATTAATCGATAAATTGATGAAATAAAGAAACGAAATAAAGGAAAAATTGGAAAGTAAAGGTTTAAAGGTGTCAGAATGAAAAACCAGTGCTTGGTGATGCTAAGGAACAAAATTTAGAATGTGTAATTGATTAATTGAAATAATTGAAGAATGTGTTCAAAAGTGTCAAATTGCTCAGAATGGAAAGCCGATTGTTGCTGACGCATGCGTATTGGTGTATAAAAATATAAAATGTCAAATAAAATAAAAATAAATAAATAAATGATAGAGATATAACATAACATATATAACATAGAAATATAACATACATAACAACATATTGCCACGTGCCTAGCGCCGCGCGACAGCCGTGTTTGGTGCCGACGACAACGAAGCGGTGGTTGGCACGAGCGGCGCGCTGGGGCTGGACGCTGTGACTCTGTGTTCGAAACGACAAGCCGACCTCATTCTCGGGTCCTTGGCTACGTGGTACTTTCACGGATCCCTCTGACTTCAGTCGTGACACTGGTGGAGGTGCGATCGATGATCCCTTCTCCTGCGGACGACCCTACGCGGCCGCCTCTCGTGACCACTCCGGTTCATCGTACCAGCCGACGGCTCCGAGGCTTGTCCCCCGAGGCCTTCCCTCTTGACGAAGAGACTCTCGCTGTGGCAACGACACCGCCCGCCCGTACCATGACTGTCCCTTCCACCCCTTCGTCCTGTCTCATCCTTCAGACCCCACGTACCCCTAAACCATTTCACGGTGAGCAGTTTGAAGACGCCGAGGACTGGCTAGCTCACTATGAAATGGTCGCGACGTTTAACGGCTGGGACGACGCTGCGAAAATGCGGAACGTCTACTTCAGCCTTGAAGACGCTGCTCGGACATGGTTCGAGAACCGCGAGGCCACATTCTCTACGTGGCCGGCCTTCCGAAGTCAGCTCCTTGGTACGTACGCCAACAGTGACCGCCGAGAGAATGCCGAGCGTGCCCTGACCTCTCGAGTTCAGCGTCAAAACGAGGGGGTCGCAATGTACGTTGAAGACGTCATGCGCGTTTGCCATCGCGCCGACCCGTCCATGAGTGAGGAGAAGAAGGTTCGGCACCTGATGCACGGCGTCAAAGAACAGCTTTTTTCCGGCCTCGTGCGGAACCCACCCACCACCGTCGCGGCGTTTCTGGCTGAAGCTGTGACCATGGAGAAACTGTTACAGCAGCGATGCAGCCAGTACGGTCGGCCGCTGAATTCCATATCCACACTGCCGCCGTCTGACCGAACCGACTACAATCCCGGGGCAGATATGAGCTCCCTTCGCGACCTCATTCGCACCGTGGTTCGCGAGGAGCTCCAGAAAGTTTATGGAGCTCCTGGCGCAGCTTCCCTGGCCAGCATCATCCGTGAAGAGGTCCAGAATGCACTCACGCCACCAACAAGTACAGTCGTTCCACCACCACCCCCGGGCCCCACCGAGCGGATGACTTATGCTGATGTCACACGCCGCCCAGCCCTGCTACCCACCCCTTCGCCTTACACGCAACCTCAGGTCGCTGTGCACGCTGCGGCACCGCTGCCCCTTTGGGAAGATCGGCGCCAGGCGCCCCGGAAAACTGATCTCTGGCGCGCTCCAGATAACCGCCCTCTCTGCTACCACTGTGGCGAGGCAGGTCACCTGTACCGGCAGTGCCCTTATCGTATAATGGGCCTTAGGGGATTTTCCCCCGACAGCCCTCGTCCACGGCCTGGTCAGCGGCCTCAGGACATCGCCGAGTACGTAACCCGCCAGCGTACGTCACCCGCCAGTCTGCCACATTCTCCTCGTCGCGAGTCGCGCTCGCCTTCGCCTCGTCGCTCTTCACCCTCTGGGTCACGGTATACCGCTGGACGCCATGGTTCCTCGAGTCCTCATCGGGAAAACTAGCTCCGGCGACCTTTGGGGGCGAGGCCGCCGCACACCGATTCGCCGTAAAGCTTCCACCGCCGCACCGCTCGATTCGCCCTGACGTTGAACGCCGAATTCCTGTCCAGTTTTCGCCGCACAGACCAGATCGCCCCGACGTCGTCCGCATCGCCGACCAGTTATCACCGCCGTGTCGCTTAAATTGCCCCGACGCAGACCACACAACTGCCGCCCAGCTTCCGTCGCCGCACCGCTTGCTTCACTCCGACCTGCCGTCGACATTGAATTGTCCCGACGCCGACCACCCAACCGCCGTCCAGCTTCCGCCACCACACCGCTCACTTCACTCCGAACCGTCGTCAACAGGCCCTGGTCTTGGCCGGGTCTCCCTGGACATCCCTATTATCGTCGACACGAAGGAGGTCAGCGCTTTAGTTGATACGGGAGCCGATTATTCCATCCTTAGCGGGCGGCTTACAAGGACACTGAAAAAGGTGATGACGCCATGGAACGGACCAGACATACGTACGGCAGGCGGACATGTGGTTGCACCACTGCGTATGTGTACAGCCCGGGTTACGGTGCGAGGCTGCACATTTGTTGCGACTTTTCTCGTTCTACGCGAATGCTCTCGTGATGTTATTCTTGGCATCGACTTCCTTCGTGAGCACGGTGCCACTATAGATCTACCGAACCGCTTGGTGACGTTTTCCGCCAAACTGGCCACTGAAAAGCATGAGTACCGCGGGTCCCACTCCACGCTGCGAGTCGCCGATGATAGCCTCACAGTGCCACCACGCGCCAGCATCCTCGCCAGAGTTACTTGTGACGAGCCACCGGCCTCCGGGTTGTTGAGCCTAATGTCTCCCTCTCACTCGCCTTGGGAGTTTCTGTGGCAAGAGGTCTTTGTTTCCTTCGTGGAAGAGAGACGGAGGTACTTGTCACCAATTTCTCCAATGAACATCGACATCTGTTCCGTGGCACTGTCATTGCTTACGTCGACCATCTGCACGAAGTCGCCGAATGTTTTGCTTCAGAGGAAGCTACGCCTAGCACTGAACCGGATGATGCCGTACACGCTGTCGACATCAATTCTAGCCTTTCCTCCGTTGAAAAGAGGCAACTTCAAGATCTATTGCTGGAGTTTCGTGTGTGCTTCACGTCTTCATCTAAGGTGCAGCAAACGTCGGTCATTAAACACCGGATTATCACGCATGAAGGCACTCGACCCATCCATCAGCAGCCCTATCGTGTGTCTCCTCGGGAGAGAGACGCTATCCAACAGCAAGTCAAGGAGATGCTCGCCGATGGCGTCATTCAACCTTCAAGCAGCCCATGGTCCTCGCCTGTAGTCCTCGTTAAAAAGAAAGACGGAACACTTCGTTTCTGCGTTGACTATCGGAAACTGAACAGTATGACAAAGAAGGACGTCTATCCGCTGCCACGGATTGATGACTCTCTCGACCGACTTCGCCGAGCCAAGTACTTCTCCTCCATTGACCTCAGGAGTGGTTATTGGCAAATTGAAGTTGATGAGAGGGACCGTGAAAAAACTGCCTTCGTAACACCAGATGGGCTCTATGAATTCCGCCTCCTCCCATTCGGGCTCTGCTGTGCTCCTGCCACCTTCCAGCGGATGATGGACACTGTGCTCACAGGTCTTAAGTGGCAGACATGCCTTGTTTATCTCGACGACGTAATAATTTTTTCACCGACGTTCACAGAACACCTACGCCGCCTGAGAACTGTTCTCGAAGCTGTCCGGTCTGCCAACCTTTCTCTCAAGCCTCAAAAGTGCCACTTCGGGTTCACCGAATTGAAGTTTCTTGGGCACATCGTGAGTGCTGATGGCATCCGAGCTGACCCTGAGAAACTTGCTGCCGTTGCTGCCTTTCCCGTCCCCGCCCACAAAAAAGCAGTCCGACGGTTTTTGGGGCTGTGCTCCTATTATCGTCGCTTTATCAAAAACTTTGCACAGATGGCCAGCCCTCTGACTCTCCTGACTCGAGATGACGCATCATTTTCCTGGGGCGCCGAGCAGCAGATGGCTTTCGACGAGTTACGACGCCGGCTCCAGTCACCCCCGATCCTGGCACATTTCGACGATGATGCCGACACAGAATTACACACGGATGCGAGCAACGTCGGCCTTGGTGCCGTTCTAGTTCAGCACCAAGACGGGGTCGAGAAAGTAATTGCCTACGCCAGCCGTGCACTTTCCCGTGCTGAGTGTAACGATTCCACCACTGAAAAAGAATGTTTGGCGGTAGTATGGGCCGCTGCCAAGTTCCGCCCGTACCTTTATGGCCGACCGTTTCGCGTCATCACTGACCATCACTCGTTGTGTTGGCTGAAAAACTTAAAGGATCCTTGTGGCCGCTTAGCACGTTGGGCATTGCGCCTACAGGAGTTCGATTTCGATGTTATTTATAAGTCTGGCCGGAAGCACACCGATGCCGATAGCCTGTCCCGCGCGCCCGTCGGCCCTCCTTCGTCAGATGCCACCGACGACGATAGCTTCCTCGGAGCAGTCACTACGTCCGATCTCGCCTCCAAACAGCGTGCCGACGACGAGCTGAGACTGATTATTGACCATCTTGAAGGTGGGCATCCTACAATACCCCGGTACCTTGCTCGGGGGTTGTCGTCGTATTGCCTCCGCAATGGGGTGCTTTATAAGAAGAATTCTACGTCGAGTGCGAAAACATACCTGCTAGTTATACCGGCTGATCTAAGGCACGAAATCCTCCTGGCCTGCCACAACGAACCAACTTCAGGGCATCTTGGCTTTACACGCACCCTAAACCGAGTCCGGCAGAACTACTACTGGCCACATCTTTCTCCGAGCGTTAGACGTTACGTACAGACTTGTCGACAATGCCAGCGGCGAAAAAAACCCACGCTCAAGCCATCCGGTATGTTACAATCTATTGAACCACCCCTCACACCCTTCGAGCAAGTGGGCATGGACCTTTTAGGCCCATTTCCTTTATCCTCGAACGGACACAAGTGGATCGTAGTCGCCACAGACTACTTAACACGCTACGCTGAAACGAAGGCCCTTGCCCGAGGTACTGCCGGCGAAGTTGCTCGATTCTTTATGAACGACATTGTGCTCAGACACGGTGCACCGTCTACCATCATTACTGACCGAGGAAAGGCGTTTACAGCTCGGCTACTGCGGGACACCTTAACTCTCAGCCATACCGAGCATCGCACAACAGCGTATCACCCCCAGACAAATGGATTAACGGAACGACTAAACAAAACTTTGGCCGACATGATCTCAATGTACATCGACGTTGAGCATAAAATGTGGGACGAGATCCTGCCGTATGTCACCTTCGCCTACAATACGGCGCCGCAGGAAACCACGAAGTTTACGCCGTTCCGTCTCGTATATGGCAGAGAGGCCCGCACGATGTTGGACGCGATGCTCTCGTGCGGGGAAGAAGCGGTCGAACCCGACGCCGCCCATTTCGCAGAACAGGCCGAGCAAGCCCGTCAGCTGGCCCGCTTGCAAATCAAGGAGCAGCATGCCACCGACGCTCGACACTATAACCTTCGGCACAGGGAGGCCCACTACGAACCAGGGGACCAAGTGTGGGTGTGGACCCCCGTGCGTCACAAAGGCTTGAGCGAGAAACTACTCCACCGCTATTTCGGACCCTATAAAGTCCTGCGCCGCTTAAACAACGTTAATTACGAAGTCATTCCAGATGGAACTGTGACCGTCAGTGTTCGACGCCAGCGGCCTGAAATTGTGCATGTGGTGCGCTTAAAGCCGTACTTTTCGCGTGACTGAGCGTTCCCTGCAAGTGAAACCTTGCGTCATTGTACAGTCCACCTCACGCCTAATCTTTTTTTTTTCTTTCTTTTCTCCTCTCACCTTGTCATCGGGACGATGTTTTCTTTCACGGGGGGGGGGGGGGGGGGGGGGGGAATATTGCCACGTGCCTAGCGCCGCGCGACAGCCGTGTTTGGTGCCGACGACAACGAAGCGGTGGTTGGCACGAGCGGCGCGCTGGGGCTGGACGCTGTGACTCTGTGTTCGAAACGACAAGCCGACCTCATTCTCGGGTCCTTGGCTACGTGGTACTTTCACGGCTCCCTCTGACTTCAGTCGTGACAATATAACATACTACACTTGTGTGTAGTATGTTACTTTTGATGAATTCATATTTCACTGCACTTTATTCTTTTCGCCCGTCCTGCTAGGGCCCAGTTAGGGCTTGCAGTATTTGGTAAATAAAATAAATAATTAAATAAATAAAAGAGCTAAAATATATAACACGCGAAGAAAGAAAACATCGTGCGTGTGTGTGTATGAGAGAGAGACATTATCGCGTTATACCTTTAACGGCGGAGCTTAAGTGACCCCCTAATTTTTCTATAACGATATGATATAATATTGTCACATTAGGCGGTGCATACGCATAAGGAAAGAAGAAGAAAACTCTCGTGAGTTGGAGAGAAGACGACGTTCAACAGCGTCGGCTGGTGCCTACCGAGAACGTCTGTTTGAAAGCCTTGTCTTCGGTGTACACCCTCTGCTACAAGCTGAACTACCACGTAACACCTTGGTGGAGGTGCGGCCCCACCACCCCCTGCACCACAGCCAATCCCAGTGGTTGCTGCTGCTGCCACAACCCCGCCCTACACACCGCGCTACCCTACCCGCAATCCTGCGGAGTGGCGCACATCTGACGATAGGCCTATTTGCTTCGTCTGCTGTCGAGCTGGCCATACGTCCCGCTATTGCCGCAGCCGTCCGGCTCCCCCCTCTCAACCCTATTACAGCCCTGTCCGCCATAACTATTATGCACCACGACGCGTTTCTGTCACCCCAGCACATCTTCGTACTGAGAACACGGAGCAAGACCGGCGTCCTAGCCGTTCTCCATCGCCTCAAGCCCACCATTCCCGATCACCTACTCGTCGCCGCAGCTTGTCCCCAACGTACCAAGGCACCTACTCGGGAAACTAGGCAACGCAGTGCCCGGACGTGACGCTGCGTTACCAACCCGGACAGCCAACTGTGTTTCGACCCGCCAAGCCAACCTGAATGTGACAATGACGCTTGCGTGCTCTCTATTTCTGATTTCTCCAACATTTTACGACAAGTGACACCAGTGACATACGAAATTGCGCCCTTGCATCCCGTCCGCCATGCATCTACACCACGCACCGAGACGGTCCATGTTGCACGCCTAAAACCGTACTACATGGACCCTGGTTTGGACGCTAGTACGCACCGGGACGGTGCTTTTCAGCCGGCGGGGTAGTGTCACATTAGACGGTGCATACGCATAAGGAAAGAAGAAGAAGACTCTCGTGAGTTGGAGAGAAGACGACGTTCAACAGCGTCGGCTGGTGCCTACAGAGAACGTCTGTTTGAAGGACTTGTCTTCGGTGTCCGCCCTCTGCACAAGCTGAACTATCCCGTAACAATATAAATCTGATTTTATGAACACAGCCAGTTGCTCAAAGCACAATCACTTCGCAGTAATGTGAGTTGACTTTTCACATTTCTTTTCGTTTCAGCCGAGTTCCTCCTTCTCCGAGTTCCTCGAAGCTTCCAATGTCAGTCTCATATGAGATTACGGCTTCAAATGTTTACTTTCTGACAAAGGGAATAAATAAGAAATCGACATATTTAAAAATTCCAGTGAATTTCAGGTAGCTGTGAATTAGCGAACCATCGGGTGACTCGAAAAAACACACAAAAGTGAAGCGCACGCTTCGTTATTTTATCGGCCGCGCTGGCAGGTATAAAACCTGAGCTGCGCGCTCTGGACGGGGACCAGTCGAAACGGGCTGTACGTGAGCATGTTACAACACACTAGTGGGATGTCATCTTTTCCTGCTTTTCTTTTCTAGACGCCGCGGGTTTGGCAGCCGCTTGCTTTTGCAGCGTGAAACAGGCACCTCGGGCGCACTAGACAACAGTATTGCTCTCTGCACCAAGCACTACCATTTTTTACGACTGTAAAACGTAGTTTCGGCAATCATGCCCGTGTCTTAAATCAAATACACAATGGTAAATGGAACCTATATACAAAATGTTTCAAAGAACGTATTTGCACAATAGCGTTCGTTATACATACATTGCTCCTTCTCCCGTGTCTTCCATCGCAGCATAAGTTTATCCTCCAAGTTCACAAGGCTCCATAGCGCGCAAAACAACCTTGCTGTTTTAGGTGATAGCACATTCTGTGAGCTAGCTCCCAGTCAGAGGAACGTGCAGTAATGCTTTAAATGATGCAAGTGACCCTTGTAAAGCGATTAGGAATTCAAACGAACGGTCCCATGCACGCCGCGTATACCTTGATTCCGAGCGCGTCTATGACGGTGTGCTGGCTGCAGAAGGGCACGCAACAACATGCTGGCATTATTCCGAATAGAGCTTGAAGCTAACAGCGACTGCTGTGATGTTACAAAATGAAACAATCACTTGTGAGCATTCCAATGCACCTTTCGGTACATGCACGGGTTCTCCGAAGGCGCACGTTGACAGCGTACTCGATGGGAGGCGCGGGCGGACTGAACAAAACATGGCCGCCGCGCACAGTTTCTGTTTCTTTCACTAGATGGCGGTAACTTTTGCAAAGCCTCTATTCGGAGGCTGTGCGCATGGCGCAACTAGAAAGATTGAACAGAACCACCACGGGCAGAACCATCCTCGGCTCTGTGGGACTGCAGTCAGATAGAGGAAGAAGCCACAAAGTGGACATTCCACGAAAGTGTCGCAAATATATAATAGTGCCTCCCTACCTAAAAACATGCACCGTACGTACAACAAGGAGAGGAGACAAAAGAGGGCCGAGACGCTCGCAAAGAAAGCGGGGAAAATTAAGCCGGGGGAGGTCACCTACGTGGACGCGGCTAGCGGGAAGTCGGGGGCGGCGGTGGCTGCGGTCGTCACCGGCGGCGGCGTACCCGCCGCGTCCTTTAGAAGCCGAAATGTAGACACGGCTGAAGAAGTTGCAATTGCGCTCGCTTGCGTTGGAACGGAAGCCAGCATAGTTATTAGTGACAGCAAAACAGCTGTCTGGAACTTTGGAAAAGGGAGGGTCTCGAAGGAGGCAGCCAAAATTTTAGAGAAAAGAAAACTTGAAAGAAGGATTCGAATTATTTGGACCCCCGCGCACGAGTCCGTCTAAGCAACGAGGCGGCGCACGAGCTAGTCCGAGCTTTCTACTTCCGGGCAGCCGCTTTCTTTCCCGCCTGATTGCGATGGGATGGACGAGAGGCTGCAAACTTATAAGGAAATTTTAGAACACTACACACTTAGCAGAAGGTCCCTGCCACCATCGGACCGAACGCTAACAAGGAGGCCGTCGCTTGGTGGCGCCTGCAAGCTGAGAATTTCCCAAGTCCCGTCTGGCTTTTCCACACGCAAGTGGAGGAAAAGGCGGACGATAAATGCGAAACCTGCGGAGAAAGGGGTACTCTGGATCATATAATCTGACAATGCCTTGATTCCCCTGGTGCCTACATAAATAGTAGAGAAGCCTGGGAACTGCTACTGCGAAGCGAGTCCCCCGCCAACCAGCAGCAAGCTATCCGCCTGGCGGCTGAAGCCGCGAAGAAACACTTGCTTCGCCTGTCTAGTCGCGGAGGCCCCGGCCTCCGTCCCATAGGCCTGCGTGTTGGGGGCGGGGAGTAGGGGGCCTCCTACATCGGTGGAAAAATAAAGTTCATAACAACAACAAATCGGGCCCTAGCCCACGCCGTTAGCCATACGAAGCGGTGTGCATCAACGATGCCGCCTACCGCTAAGGCAGCTCGCCGAAATGAACGGATGAAGCAACGGCGAGCTACGGAGACGGAAGAAGAACGTGAAGAAAGACTTTCTAAGCGGCGTGCCCAGTATGCAGTTCGGCGACCAACGTACAACCTCATCTGCGGAAACAACGGAAGAATGGAATATGGTTTTTATGAGTTCGCTCAACACCATGGATAGCGATACCGAAGACAGTAGCGTATATCTCTCCAGTGTAGAACGTTGGAACAGGACCAAACGGCAGCGACGTGGCCAAGAAACCCCGGAACCGCGACAGCAGTGGCTCGAGAAGGAACGTGCGTTTCGGGTCAAGGAAAAGGAAAGCGGAAGGAAACGACGTGCCGAAGAAACAGCCGAACAGCGAGAAGAGCGTTTGAAAAAGAGACGGGAGAAGTGTCTCGCCAAGGCTGGCCTGACTCAACCCGAGGGAGACGTTGCCGAACAGCGTCGCGAAGACTACGAGAGAAGAGTCGGGGAGTTTGAGTCGGCCACGCGTGAATTTCACAGACGTTTTACCAACAACCCGTTCGGCTATGCGTGTTCGGCACCATCACCAGCCACACCACCAGCTGAACCAGGGCGTAGTTACAGGGTATTGCTTTCGCAACTACCAGGCTTAACCAAGCTAAGCCCCAGTTATTTTTTTTTTCTTTAAACGACTTGTAATACCTTTCATTTCACCTCCTTTTGCCGCAGCTATACTGCCCGACACTGCACACAAACCAAACATGCATTTTAAGCATCGTGATTTTACATGCTCTAAAGAAGCGGCTACACAGCTAGGCTGTAAGCGCCACTTTCAAAATCATAGACGTACTCGCTTAGATCCTTTGGCTCTTCGCTGCTCTGTGCAACAACTTATGACTGCATAGCGGCGTAACTAAGTTGCAAGGCGCTAAATAGACCTTCGACCACCTTGACCAAGAAAACCTCGACACCACATTTGAGATCGACGGCTTGTTTTGCGCTCAGTACACTTCATCATCATTATCATCAGCCTGACTATACCTACTGCAGGGCGAAGGCCTCTCCCATATTTCTCCACTTAACCCGGTTCTGTGCTAGCTGCATCCACTTGACCCCGGCGAACTACTTAACCTCATCCGCCCACCTAATTTTCTGCCGCCCCCCGGCTATGCTTTCCTTCCATTGGAATCCAGTTTGTTATCGGTTATCCTCTCTTCGCACTGCATGTCCTGCCTATGCCCATTTCTTCTTAATTTCCACTAGAATGTCGGTAACTTGACTTATTTCTCTGACCCACTCTGCACGCTTCCTATCTCTTAATGTTACCCCTACCATTTTTCGTTCCATAGCCCTCTGAGTTGTCCTCAACTTAAGCAGAACTCTCTTGGTTAGCCTCCACGTTTCAGCCCCATAGGTGAGTACAGGTAAGATGCAACTGGTGTATACTCTCCTCTTGAGCGATACCGGTAAGCTGCTAGTCATAATCTGCGAGTGCTTGCCAAATGCGCTCCATCCCGATCTTATTCTTTTTATTATTTCCTGTTCATGGTCTGGATCTGCGGTTACTACCTGTCCTAAGTATACATATTCGCCTACTACCTCCACTACTTCGCTACCTAATGTAAACTGCTGTTCCTTCCCGAGGCTGTTGAACATTACCTTAGTCTTCTACATACTGATTTTCAAGCCTACCTTTCTACTTTTCCTGTCTAGGTCATCAATCATTATTTGCAGTTCATCCCCCGAGTTGCTTAGCAAGGCAATGTCATCAGCAAATCGCAGATTACTGAGGTATTCTCCGTCTGCCCTTATCCCTCACAGCTCCCATTCCAAATCTCTGAATACTTCCTCTAAGCAAGCTGTGAACAGTACTGGGGAGATTGCGCCTCCTTGCCTAACACCTTTCTTTATGGAAATTTTGTTACTTTCTTTATGCAGAACTATGGTTGCTGTGCAGCCACTATATATCTTCCAGCACTTTCACGTACGGCTCGTCTACCCCCTGATTTCGCAATGCCTGCATCACCGCCGAGGTTTCAACTGAGTCAAATGCTTTTTTCGTAATCAATGAATGCAATGTATAAGGGCTGGTTATATTTCGAGCATTTTTCCATCACCTGATTGATAGTATGGATATGATCAATAGTAGAGTACCGTTTCCGAAAACCTGCTTGATCCTTTGCTTGATTGCAGTCTAAGGTTGTCCTGATTCTATTAGCGATTACCTTAGTAAATACCTTATACGTAACAGACAGTAAGCTGATTGGTCTGTAATTTTTAAGGCCCTTAGAGTCCCCTTTCTTATGAATGAAGATAATGTTTGCATTCTTCCATGGTTCCGGTACCGTCGATGACGCCAGGCACTGCGTATACAGGGTGGCCAGTTTTTCCCTTCAGGGCAAGGTATATTCAGGGCATCAGGGCAAGGTGTTCAGGGTGCCTCGATGCTACAAAGTATATGTATTATGGTAGCGAAGGCTCCATAGACACCCATACGTACAAAACATGGTGGCTCATGGGCTCCAGCGACCAATGAAAGCTGGGGGGCCATGTCGTCGAATGACGTCACGCATACGCTCTATTTGGCGCGAATTATAAAGAAGTTTAAAAAAAAACCGCCGCGTTGCATTGACGAGCCTGCATCTTTTGAAGGTTGTTGCCTGAGCGCGCGCCAACCTTTGCCATCTAAAAGAACTCGAGTTTCTGTTGTTTACGCCCTTGTTTATAAGCAATTGCTTCAGCAAAATGAAAGTGGTTGGCAAAGGTGGCGGCATAGAAAGGCAGCAACACTTCCAAACATAGACCAAGCATGCAAATTCATAATGCAAATACTGCTGAATATGCTTAAAACCATCCCTAAACAATTCTGGTGCTCAGTTAATCCCAAACCCAACCAGACTGCGCCTATCCTAACGGACGAGAATGGTTGAGCCATTTCCTCTCCATTTATCGTTGAAACGTTTAGTGAACTCTTTCGTCAAGTGTTCACAGACGAGATGCCACTTACCAGTTCCCATGTACTCACTCCTTCGTGTACACAGTTTAAG
This sequence comes from Amblyomma maculatum, assembly GCF_055883805.1. Classification (NCBI taxonomy): domain Eukaryota; kingdom Metazoa; phylum Arthropoda; class Arachnida; order Ixodida; family Ixodidae; genus Amblyomma; species Amblyomma maculatum. The sequence goes on from NC_139344.1 coordinate 429,230,255, forward strand.
TTCCCCCCAATTGTAATATCTGAAAACGGTGTAGCGAAGGCGATTGACAAACTTCCGCTTTCCACCCGTCCTGGCCCCGATGGCATCACCTCCAAACTTCTCAAACTAACGTGCCATAAATCAGCATTTCTTTTGTCGCTGCTATTTCAGCAGTCACTTGACTCAGGATGCGTCCCGGATGACTGGAAAATCGCTCACATCATTCCTGTACATAAGGCGGGAGCTTTTTCTGATCCTACTAACTACAGACCCATTTCCCTGACATCGATATGCTCCAAACTATTAGAACACATCTTGTTTTCTCACATTATGAACCATTTAAACTTAAATAATCTGCTTCTAGAAAACCAGCATGGTTTCCGGTACAAAAGATCATGTCAAACGCAGTTATTTGAATTAGTTACTGACCTACATCATGCGCTCCATATGTCCCTTGACACAGACACAATTTTTGTCGATTTTTCAAAAGCCTTTGATCGTGTTCCTCACAAACGTTTACTGTTAAAAACTAAAAATCTGCAGCTTGATGATAACACGGCCAGATGGATCGCTGAATTCTTGACTAATCGTTTCCAATCAGTTAAGATAAATGATTGCATCCCTAAACCCTGCACGTGTAAAATCAGGTGTCCCACAAGGGACAGTTCTCGCGCCTTTGCTCTTTTTAATTTACATAAATGACATAGCAAGTAACATCAACTCATCAATTCGCCTTTTTGCAGACGACTGTGTAATCTATAAAACAATATCTAGCGCGGAAGATGCACATACGCTCCAGTCCGATCTAAACAGGCTAACTGAATGGTGCCGTACTTGGCAAATGGAAATTAATGAAGAAAAAACAAAACATATAAGATTTTCGTCTGTTCCAGGACCGTTACTTAGCGTGTACACAATCAACGGTAAAGCTGTTGAATCTGTTTCTTCTATAAAATATCTGGGTGTTCATTTGCATTTTAATCTCTCTTGGAATGCTAATATAGACCTAATCACCGGCAAAGCTTTCAGAAAACTTGGCATGCTAAGGCGCCGTTTAAACCTCGCAAATTCTAATACAAGACATCAAGCTTACACTACACTGATAAGGCCAACCTTAGAATATGCTTCCATCATATGGCATCCTCACCAGGACTCCCTTTCGAATCTTTCTTGAATCCGTTCAAAATAAAGAAGCAAGATTCATTACATCATCCTACTCAAGATTTCAGAGCGTATCATCAATTAAAGAAGTTTTAAACCTACCATCGCTCGCTTTCAGAAGGAAGTTTGCGAGATTATCATTTCTTCACACATTATACTACAGCAATTCTAAATTTGCTCGCTCCCATCTTCTTCCTGCTCCTCACGTCTCATCCCGGCTTGACCATGCGAACAAAATCCTCCCACTGTTCGCACGAACAAAAAAATACCAATATTCACCACTCTCTTTAGCAATAAATGAATGGAATGAGTTGGCGTCAGATATCGCTGTTTTGACTGATTTATCAGAGTTTCAAGCAGCATTGCTAGCTTCTTCAGACGCATCGTAGTCAATTTGCGCGGTTTTGTCGTTCCCTGTGTAGAGCTTCCTTTCCTTGATTCTTTCGGTGCAATCTGTGTTTCTGAGTCAGTGAGATCTCAAATGTTTCATTTATTATCTTTTTTTTTGTTTTAGTTTCAGCTTTGTAGTGTCTGTCATGGGCGATCTGCATGTTTTTCCCTTTTGCTGTAATCGCTGCACATTTTTATCTTTGTACAGTTCTCTTATTATGTTGAAATATTGCTTGCCCGACTATTTTTTTCTAGTTTTGTATAAAGATTACTATGACTAGTTATATACTTCCCTCACATACCACCATAACATCATCTGTTAATCTGTTTTTGTTCTACCCTGATTTGCTTCCACATCCCCCCCTATGTAATGCCCTATTGGGCCTTTAGGGTATTTCAAATAAATAAATAAACACCTCGAACGCCTTCGCGCAGTATTAGATGCCCTCCGGTCAGCTGATTTGACGCTCAAGCCCGAGAAGTGCCACTTTGGCTACAAAGAGTTGAAGTTTCTCGGTAATCTTGTGAGTGCCGCAGGCGTTAGGCCAGACCCCGACAAATCTGCCGCTGTCGCTAAATTTCCCGTTCCTGCCACGAAGAGGAGTTTAAAACGTTTCCTGGGTTTGTGTGCTTACTACCGCCGCTTCATCGCCGACTTTTCCAAGATAGCCGCACCCCTCACCCGCCTCACGCGGGATGATACACAGTTCGTGTGGGCCGCCGAGCAACAGGAAGTTTTTGCGGAGCTGTGCAGACGACTGCAAACTACCCCCGTTTTTCGCATTTTGATGAAGACGCTGCCACCGAAGTCCACACCGACGCCAGCAACATCGGCCCTGGCGCTGTACTCGTTCAACACCAAGCTGGCGTGGAAAGGGTCATTGCGTATGGCAGCCGCACGCTCTCCCGCGCTGAAACAAATTATTCCACTGCGGAAAAGGAATGCCTCTCGGTTGTGTGGGCAACTATGAAATTTAGGCCTTACCTCTATGGCCGCGCGTTTAAAGTCGTTACTGACCACCATTCTTTGTGCTGGCTGGCCAATCTCCGTGATCCATCCGTGGCCTAGCACGATGGAGCCTTCGCCTTCAAGAATTTGATTTCTCCATTGTGTACAAATCTGGTCAGAAGCACGAAGATGCTGACGCGCTCTCGCGGGCACCCGTCGGATTTGTCGATAACGTCACGGATGACAGAGGTTTTCTTGGACTAGTGAATGCCTCAGACATAATGACCCGAAAGCAAGCTGATCCAGACCTTCGACCTGTCATTGACCACTTGGAGGGTCGCGCTGCTGATGTCCCCCGCCAGTTTGGAAGACACCTGTCTGCATTCTGTCTTCGAAATGGCGTTTTAATCAAGAGAAACTCCAGCACTGTTGATTGAGCGTACCTCCTTGTCGTGCCGGCCGACCTTCGCGATGATATCCTTTTTGCTTGCCACGATGAGCCCACCTCCGGCCACTTGGGCTTTGCACGCACACTCGCTCGAGTTCGTCAAGCCTATTATTGGCCTAAACTTTCTGACGCCATCCATCGCTACGTCAGAGGCTGCCGCGAGTGTCAACGTCGAAAAGTGCCTCCTCTCAACCACGGGTTTGCTCCAACCTATTATTCCGCCTCGGACACCGTTTGACCAAGTCGGCATCGACCTACTGGGCCCATTTCCGCTGCCATCGATGGGTAACAAATGGATCATAGTTGCGACCGACTATCTCACACGTTATGGGGAAACCAAGGCAGTGTAGCGGGGCAAATCAATTGGGATCGCTCAATTCTTTATGCAGCAAATCGTGTTGCGTCATGGCGCACCGTCCCTAGTCGTAACCGATCGAGGCACCGCGTTTACGGCACAACTCATGCACGACGTGCTCGAGCTTAGTCATACCAGCCACTGAAAAACTATTGCACATCACCCACAGACGAACGGCCTCACGGAGAGACTCAACAAAACCATCGCCGACATGATCGCAATGTACATAGACTCTCAGCACAAAAACTGGGATGGAATTCTCCCCTACATCACATATGCCTACAACACAGCCACCCAAGAGACCATTTCGCCTAGTCTACGGACGTGACGTTCAGACGATGTTGGATGCTATGCTTCCGAGCTGCACAGATGATCATCCACTCACTCCAGACGCCGAGCAGTTTGCTCAGCGCGCTGAGGAAGCACGTCAGCTTGCCCGCATTCACATTCAGCAACAGCAGGGCACGGATGCATGCCGCTACAACCTCCGTCATCGACACGTCGCATACCATCCTGGAGAGAAAGTTTGGGTGTGGACCCCGGTGCGTCGGCCCGGCTTGTATGATAAACTGATTTCCCGTTACTTCGGACCTTACGAAGTTCTGCGCCGAGTCACGGAAGTGACATACGAAGTTCTTCCAGTGGGTACTGTGCAGCCCTCGCGTCGGCAACCACGCTCCGAGGTCGTGCACGTTGTCCGCATGAAGCCCTATTTCACCCGGTAGTGCGCTATGCGCTCGTTTCGTTATCGCGTAGGACACCTTACCCCGCCTCCGTTATCTGTGCTGTCCATGTGCCGATGTTTGTTTTCGCTTACATTGGCCATCGCTCGCTCTCCGTCCCTTATTTCTTTTTTTAAGAGGGGGAGTAATGCCACCTGGTGTCGCCATGTTCTTGCTGCGCCTGGAAGAAGAGGACACTGAAGTTGACTCACGTGCTGTGCGCCGAACTTTGCCTGCTGGTACAGCTTCGTCCCGTCGTTTTAGTCACGTCTAGCCCTGTTGTCCGTGACAATATATATATATATATACCTTTTTTATTTTTCATTTCACTCGACGTTTCGATGGTTTGGTTTTTGAAAGATCTTGAGAAAGATCGGTCTCCGATCGAAACGTTGAGTGAAATGAAAAATAAAAAATGTTTCCTTTAATCAAGCGTATACTTCGCTATATACTCTTTTAGCAGTCTAGTACGTTATGTTCTCGCAACCTATATATATATATATATATATATATATATATATATATCCATTTTACTCTCGATCTTAATTTATTTCATTTTATACATATGTATGTACTGTCCTACTTATATTACCTCTTGTCCGTTCTTATGCTGTGCTCATCGTATTTTTTTCTAGCTGCAGCTCAGGTGTTTCATGCAGTCTTCAATACCATATCCTGGGGCGAGAAAAATGTTTTGCTTCCACTTAATTAACAATGATAATTAAACCGTTAAGAAAAAGAAATAAAGAACATAAGCTAATTATAACAGTAATGTTTACCATGTCTCTCACAGCAGCATTCATCAAAGCTGCATTTTTATTATGCCTGCCCTCATTCGATCATACCGTTCTAATTTAAACAATTAATTTTTTTTAACTGGACAAAAATCAACAGCTAGTTAAGCTCGTGGGGCTATTCTGGACGTAACTGGCTCTAGCTGGAACCAACTGACGATTTTTCCATAAACTATACCCTAAATGGTGAAGATTTCTGCTTGATATAGTTAAAAAAAAAAATCTCAGAACTGAAAGCATAGCCCCATGCTCTTCATAAATTTAGCAGAACATACAGTACCTGTAGCTTTCACACCATGCATCAACTTTTCTATGCAAGTAAAAGCAATCGATAGATTCATTTTCTCGAAGAAGGCATGATATGCAGGGAAGACTTCGAATGTCATTGAAAATTCAATTAAGTTTATTTATTATGTACATTATTTACATTGGAATGAACGCAAGTTCATTACAAAGAAGAACAAAAAAAAATGAAGCCATGTGCAGGAATTAAAAGACAAACAGAGATTAACTATGCATGCAATAAAAAATAGATGAGAAACATACTCTAATTTCCAGATATATAGTCTGCACTGTCTGTAAAAATCAGCTAAAGGAAGGATAATCCGCACATGGCATACAGTGCGTGTTACTCAGGTGTATGCATAGCAATAATGGCATAACATGGTAAACACTTTTTTTTTTGAAGTATTATGAGTGCTTTTCAATGCACACCATTACCATCAGTTGTGCAGGGCAAAACTATATAACCGTTTCTTGTGCCAGCTGCACCCGCCTAGTCCTCACAAACTTCCTGATCTCATCCGCCCACCTTTCTGCCTCCCTCTGTGACGTTTGCCTTCTCATGAAATGCAGTGCAGTTACCTTATAGCAACCATCGGCTAGCTTGCCTGAATATGGAATGTCCTGCCATGTCCATTTCTCCTTGGTTTCAACTAGAATGTTAATAACTCACGTTTATTCCTGACCACTCTCTCTGCTCACTTACTGTCTCTTAGTGTTAAATCTATCGTTTTCTATATAAAAACTGTCTGTATTGTCTAAAAGTTATGTTGAAACCTTTTTATTAGCCTTCTCATTGCTGCCCAATAGGCAGTACTGAAAAGATACAGCTGTCACATATACTATTTACTTTTTGAGGTATACTACTGGGCAGCTACCATTCATGATCTGAGAGCTAGTACCTGCCAAATGTACTTCAAGTCAATTTTATTCTTCTAGTTATTTGACTGCCATCTAAGAGACAGGCGGTTGCTATACCTGTATTTATAAGACATATTTCCTAACCACTCCGAGGTCCTTGCTACCTATTGTAAACTCCTATTTGCTATCCTAGCCTGTTAAATGTTACTTTCATTTTCTTCATATAAAATTTTAGTCCTATTGTTCTACCTTGCCTGTCTAAATTCTTCCCCTGAGTTATTTTGCACCATTATCAATGAATCACAGGTTACTGAGGCATCGTCCTATATCATTCAGTTAAAAAAAAAAACTGCTGAATTATTTGGCGAAATGAGAGATAGGGCAAAACTGTGCCTATCTAAGCCAATGATTGTAATGGTGTCATTTGTCGTGCAGGTGCCTTCGTTTAGGGAGAGGCTTCAGAGATGAACATTCCTTTACTGGTGAACTTCGTACATGCAAGCCAGAACTCTCTGGCACAGAACTGGCTAGCCTTCTGAAAGCATAGTAAAAAAAATAATTCATTTCGGAGAGAACTTCCTCGTCATGACAATGATAAAAAATTGAACTGCACTTTTCCCAGCCTTGCACAATTTTTCTTTGCATTTCTGAAGGCCCTGTAGGAACTGCTGCTCAGACACTGCAGCCTCAGAGGTTTCTGTTGAGTCATTCTCAACTGTTTATGGTCATGGAATGTTGACGCCATCAATGCCCTCGCATCAAGCTCTGTTCGTTGTATTAACGGGGGCGAAACTTTTCAATGCGCGTCATGGAATCGAAGACGAAAGCATATAACTGGTTCAAACTCATAAAAGTTGAACCCGCATATATGTCACAGCATATATGCGGCACTTTACAGAAAACAAAATATTTTCTCGTGTCCTGCAAATTTTTGCCGCCGATGAATATATGCATAATACCGACGTCGGAGCGCTGAACAACAAGACGATAGGGTCTGGAGCTCAGCTGGTCAACGGCAGCGCATCCGGCACGAGAGTCTTTTTCCAACGTCTTCCTTCTTCACTTGTGATCTAAACTTCATCTTCTTCTGTACTGTTACATTTTCCCTCTGGGCAGACGAAGCCCCCCGGGCGGCGTATTAGCAAACCATATCCCGTAGGAGCACTCGAGCAGACGACGCTCTGGCGCGTGATTCCTCTGAGCAGCGACACCAGGCGACAAATAGTGGATATATTGTCTAAATGAATAAGAACACATTTAAAGGCAACCGCTCCCGTTGTTTCGGTGGCGCAATGGATTAACACCACGCATCTCTTCACTAATGCTACTTAAACATGCGTTCGACTATTGTGTTGTTGCCTTCACTGTAATTATATCCTGCCTTCAGTGAGTGTATGTTACCTTTAGGTTGCGTTTACAGACACCTTTAAGTAACAATCGCTATGACAACAGTTACACTAAGCAATTACCTTCTCCATAATCATTTCCTGCCTCGGTGAGTGTATGTTACCTTTAGGTTGCGTTCAGAGACATCTTTCAGCAACAATCTCCGTTTACAGTGAGTGTATGTTACCTGTAGGTTGCGTTCAGAGAGATCTTTCAGCAACAATCGCCGTTTTACTCGCTGAAGGCGTCGTCTGCTCCAGTGCGCCTACGGGATATGGTTTGGCAATACGCCCCCGGGCGAGGTAGTTATTCGTTTCCACGAGAGTGACACGGCTTCATCCGGGCGACATGGGCAACTTCAGTTCTGACTGAACGACGACCACTTGCTGTCATACGTGCTATTTGGTAGTTCACATCAATGACGCGTTCAAGCACAACGTAAGGGCCAGCGTAATGCGCCAACATTTTCTGGGCTAAACCACGCTTTCGGAGAGGTCGCCAAAGCCACACTAAATCTCCAGGGGCGTAAGACACATGGTTATGCCTGCTGTCGTACCGAGCTTTTGAACGCTCTTGCGAAGCGAGAATTCGCAAGCGGGCGAGACGGCGAACTTCTTCGGCTCGACAAAGAGTTTCCGCGATGCACGGTTCATCATGGACAGAGTAAGGAAGAATGGTGTCTAGACAATACCGAGGAGGACGGGCATATAGCAGGAAGAACGGGCTGCAGCCAGTAGTCTCATGGGTTGCAGTGTTGAATGCAAACGTTATAAATGGCAGTATAGTATCCCAATTCTTGTGGTCAGATGCGATGTACATAGATAGCATGTTTGTGAGTGTGCGGTTTGTGTGCTCCGTCAAGCCGTTGGTTTGAGGGTGATATGGTGTGGAATGCCTAAAATGCGACGCACACAAACGAAGAAGCTCTTCCACAACATCTGCCATAAACTGGCGACCTCGGTCACTGATGATCACTCGCGGAGGTCCATGGCGGAGGATCACAGAACGGAGCAAGAACAGGGACACGTGGTGAGCGGTGGCTGAAGGAAGAGCTGCCGTTTCGCAGTACCGGGTGAGGTAGTCGGCACAAACCACGACCCAACGATTTCCGTCGGATGACTTCGGGAAGGAACCCATAAGGCCGATTCCGATTTTCTCAAATGCGCCACGTGGTGGAGTCACAGGATGCAGCAGGCCCTGTGGCGTGTACGTTTGTGTCATTGGCACTCAGTGCAGCTCGCCACATATCGCTCAGTCGTCTGGCGCATCTTTAGCCAATAAAACCGGTCGCGGGCACGATGGAGCGTTCTTGCAGAGCCCAGGTGACTGGAAGTGGGGTCGTCGTGCATGGCGCGTAAGATGCACGAGCGGTAGCTCTCGGGAACCACAAGCAGAAAATTCGTACCGGTGCTTGAGTAAGCCTTTTTGTACAAAAGGGCATCACGGAGACAAAATGGGCTGGAAGCAGTGGAATCCCGGGCCTCCGCAAGCAGGGGCTCGAGGGTCGTATCAGTTTCTTGCGCAGTCCGCAGAGCCGAGGCGTCGGGAAACTCGGGCACGACGGAGGCGATGTAATGATCGAAATCACCAGAGTCACATACGGTCGTAGGAAGAGGAAGACGTGAAAGACAGTCTGCATCGGCGTGTTTGCGGCCACTCTTGTACGAAACAGTGAAGTCGTACTCTTGCAGACGAAGGGCCCAGCGTGCCAGACGACCAGATGGATCACGAAGGTTGACAAGCCAACACAGGGCATGATGGTCCGTCACAACCGTGAAATGGCGTCCATATAGGTAGCACCGAAACCGCTGAACAGCGAAAACTACAGCGAGACATTCCTGCTCCGTAACAGTGTAGTTACGCTCAGGTTTGCTGAGGGAACGGCTTGCATACGCAATTACATGCTCGCCTGTTGTCGAACGTTGCACAAGCACAGCGCCAACACCAATCCCACTTGCATCAGTGTGGACTTCAGTCGGAGCGGAGGGGTTGAAGTGCCGTAGTATGGGATGTGACGTAAGCAGAACCTTTAGTTGGCGGAAAGACGCGTCGCAATCTGAGGTCCAGTCGAAAGGGACGTCCTTTTGTAGAAAGGATGTCAGAGGGTAGACGACGTCGGCAAACCTTGGGATGAATCGTCGAAAGTAGGAACACAGGCCCAGAAAACTGTGGAGCTCCTTTTGAGTCTGTGGTCGTTGGAATGCTGCAACTGCCGCAGTCTTCTGTGAATCTGGCCGAACTCCATTGCGGTCGACGAGATGCCCGAGTACCAGCGCTTGACGTTCACCAAAACGGCACTTTTTGGAATTCAGGGCAAGGCCAGCCTTCTGTAGGCAATCTAAAACAACAGCGAGTCGCGTGTTATGTTCAGTAAAAGTCCGGCCAAAAATAACAACATCATCTAAATAGCACATGCAGATTTTCCACTTTAGGCCACGGAGTATTGTGTCCATAAATCTTTCAAACGTGGCCGGCGTATTACATAGGCCGAAGGGCATCACGTTAAATTCAAATAGGCCGTCCGGCGTAACAAATGCAGTTTTTTCCTTGTCAGCAGGGTCCATCGGAATCTGCCAATAACCCGATCGCAAATCAACTGAAGAGAAATAAGACGCGGAGAAAAGGCAATCTATGGCATCGTCGATGCGTGGGAGAGGATACACATCCTTTTTAGTGATGGAGTTGAGGCGACGATAGTCAATGCAGAACCTCCATGTTCCGTCTTTTTTCTTCACCAATATCACGGGAGCAGCCCAAGGACTTGAGGATTCCTGTATTACGCCCCTGTTCAACATGTCTTGGACTTGCTCGGTGATGATCTTACGCTCTGATGGTAACACACGGTACGGCTTTTGACGGATCGGATGGGCAGATCCCGTGTCAATCCTGTGGCGTGCGCGCGACAGCGGAAAACGTTGCGAGCCGTCGGACTGAGTGAAATTAAAGACGGATAGGTGCTGGGACAAGAAGTTCTTCAATATCTGTCGTTGTGAGGTGTTCAACGATGCGCTGATCATCGGAAGAAGATTTTCGTCAGCAGGTGAGTTAGTATCGGTGTTGTCTAGAGAAGGAGTAACGACAGCTACACAATTCGGGAGAGTTGCGCGGAGCCCGCTGGAAAAACAACTGGTTCCGATGAGCAATTTATAGTCCACAGTTCGGTACGGCCCTCTTTCACGCGAACCAAGCAATGAGGCACTAACGCATTTTTCTTTACGCACTGTAAATTAAGAGGCGCCACAGTTGCCTCAAAAGAGTCGTTAATAGCACGGGAGCAGGACGCCTGGACACACACTGCTGAATGTGGCGGTATGACGACTTCATCACACACACACACACACACACACACACACACACACACACACACACACACACACACACACACACACACACACACACACACACACACACACACACACACACACACACACACACACACACACACACACACACAAAACGTCTTCATTGTTACGTAGGGGGTAAGACGTCGGAGCGCTGAACAACAAGACGATAGGGTCGGGAGCTCAGCTGGTCAACGGCAGCGCGTCCGGCACGAGAGTCTTTTTCCAATGTCTTCCTCCTTCACTTGTGTTCTAAACTTCATCTTCTTCTGTGCTGTTACATTGATATTTTAACAGTAAATTCAATTAACATCACTAAGCTGCCGTCAACACGATTTTTAATATTCTCTCCGCGCGTGCTTCAACAAAGAAATACCGAGTACTTCCGAAATACCGCGAAATACCGAGTGTATATGCATATGCACACACACACACACACACACACACACACACACACACACACACACACACACACACACACACACACACACACACACACACACACACACACACACACACACACACACACACACACACACACACACACACACACACACACACACACACACACACACACACACACACACACACACACACACACACAAATAGGGCCCCTGATATCATTCTTGAATCTATATATGCATGTGCATGCAGATTTGTATATGCAGTTACAGGCGGTTACAGGTGAAATACTGAATTCCTAACGCTAGTTGAATGAAAAAAAAAAGAAAGAAAAGCAGCTAGGTATAACCATCATCAATTTAAGTGTTGCACATACCGTGTTGGCACTCTTCCAGTATTCTTTGCCGAAGATGCAGATTTTTACTTCTTTCTCTACCCGGAAAGGCACGTCCATAAGGATTTTTCGGTCATATGATGAATCATGGAGAACATGTAAAGAGGCACTCATTTATCAGGTTCGTATAATTGACTCCCGCGCGCACATACACACGCACGCACGCGTACGCACGCACGCGCACGCACGCACACATATGCACGCCCGCACATACTCTCTCTCTCTCTCTTGCGCGCACGCAAATAAATTTTGCGCTATCCTTGCTACAAACGAAAACCGAAATTATTGCTCTTAGTTAATGTATAACGTTCACATTACAGCATTGCACAGTTCGCCTTAATGCTGCCGTGCTGCAGCTAAATGGCACAACAAAAATCGATCGTGATACCTGCATGCGTATACACATACATATTGCCGCGAAACCTTCAAACAGTATTTGTTGTTTTTCAACAGCTGCCGGCATACAGGCTTATCACTCTGGACCGCGTATCGGTTCCGTAATCTTTGTTTGTTAATGCTCGATGTCGCAAGTCACACTTTTATCAGTTTTGTTTGTAGCGAAAGATGCACCGAGATCTGTCTCGAAGGTTCCGGCCACTCGGGTGTCTTTCCACAATGTTCCAGCCCGTGCTGGTAGCTGTTTGCGACGTTATCTAGATTGTTCTGTGCAGCCTTTAAATTGAGCGTTGCCGAGTGTGACGGGCATTCTTTGTTCGACGATCGACGAGCACGTTTGTTTCTATCGCCGCCGCCGAGTTGCTTAGTTCTTTTGCGGGCGCAAGTCAGCCCAAATAAACAGTTCATTTAGTGCAATCATCGACCCTTCAATTGTGTCGTCGACCTCGTCACCACTACGTGACATCTGGTGGAGGTGCCTCCTTTGATCCTACAAGCGAAGACCCAAGCCGTGTTCCTGTCGCCCTGGAAGACCAGCCTACAGGTCACCGAGCCAGCCGCCAACTTCAAGGCCTACAACCCGAACACGGTCCGCTGCTTGACACCATTCGATCTCGGAAGGCATCGACGCTGACAATGGCCCACCCTACAGCACCGGTTATTTTCGTCCAACCCCGGGAGCCCCCCCGCTTCCATGGACTACCGGATGAAGATGCGGGAGATTGGATGGACCTTTTCGACCGTGTGGCAGATTTCAACGGCTCGAATGACGCCGCGAAACTTAGGCAAGTCTACTTTGTTCTTCAAGGACATGCCCGAGTTTGGTTCGAAAATCATGAGGCAACTGTGAAGGATTGGGAGACTTTCAAGGAAGCGTTTCTGACTGCCTTTTCAAGCATCGTCCGAAAGGAAAAAGCCCAGGCCCTTCTTCAGTCAAGACTGCAACTTCCTAACGAGTCTGTCCTGGCGTACGTTGAGGAGATGAAGCGCCTCTTTCGCCGCGCCGACCGTAACATGACTGAAGGTGAGAGAGTCAAACTTTTAATGCGAGGCGTCAAAGAATCGCTTTTTGGAAATCTTGTCCGAAATCCGCCAAAAACAGTGGCGGAATTCGAAACGGAAGCGTCTGCCATCGAGAAGACGTTGTACACCCGGATGCGCCACTACGAGCGGCCACATCAGCCAGACTACTCAACCCACTACCCCAGCGCATCTGCAAGTGGAGAGTACCTTCGTGACCTCATCCGGGAGATCGTGCGAGAGGATCTCCGCCGAATGCAGCCATCATCGCAACAACCCCAGGTGGCGACGATCGCGGACGTCGTCCGTGAAGAAGTCCAGCAGGCGCTGGGCGTTCCTGAAGCGACGGCTGCGACTGTTCCAGCACAAGAGGCAACAGCGATGAACTACGCTGGTGCATTACGTCGCCCTCAGCCCCGACGTGATACCTTTCCGAGCCCTCGCCGCTACCGGCCTGTTCCTGAAAACCGCCCCTTGGCTCCCGCCCGCCAAGCCTACCAACGACCAACAAGCCCCAGGAAGTGCGACGCATGGAGGACAGCGAACAACCGGCCATTATGCTTTCACTGTGGTGAGGCTGGCCACATTCTGCGGCACGGCCCGTACCGACGAATCGGTCTCCGCGGATTTGCAGTCGACGCTCCACGACCACGCCCAGGTGAACGACCGCAAGAAATCGACAACTATCTGCGTAGCGGTGAGATCGCGCCACCAAGCCGTCAATTCAGGTCTCCATCGCCGTACAGGGCCCGCTTTGCGTCGCCAGGACGTAACTATGATGATAGTGTGCGCGGAAGGTCCCCAAGCCCCCGTAGGGGAAACTAAAGGCAGCAACCTTTGGAGGTGAGGTTGCTCAACGGCGAAAAGACGAAGATCCTCCGCCGCCGACGACCACTAACGACGACGCAGCCGTTTCACCGCCGCTCCACACGACGTCATCGACGACAACACGACCAAAGTGCAAGCAGACACCGCCGCCCAGCGAAGTAACAACGGTATGCCCCGGCCATGACCTGAAGAAACGACGCAGCCGGGATCGGACACTAAGGCCCACGTGCAATGCAAGGTACTTCTCATCGATGGACCTGAAGAGCAGATATTGGCAAATTGAGGTCGACGAAAGAGATCGCGAGAAGACCGCATTCATCACATCGGACGGCCTTTATGAGTTCAAGGTGATGCCATTTGGCCTCTGCTCCGCACCAGCCACGTTTCAACGAGTAATGGACACAGTCCTGGCAGGGTTGAAGTGGCAAATTTGTTTGGTATATTTGGACGACGTTGTTGTCTTCTCGTCAAACTTTGAAGACCACCTAAAACGACTACAGACAGTGTTGGAAGCCATCAAGTCATCGGGACTAACGCTAAAAGCAGAGAAGTGTCACTTCGCCTACGAAGAACTCCGGTTCCTAGGTCACATCGTTAGCAAGGACGGTATTCGCCCAGACCCGGAGAAAACAGCTGCAATCGCACAATTCCCACCACCTGCCGACAAGAAAGCTGTGCGCCGATTCCTTGGGCTGTGCGCTTATTATCGACGATTTGTCAGAAACTTTTCGCGGATCTCCGAACCGTTGACGCAGCTTATAAAGGCTGACGTACCTTTTAAATGGGAAGGGCCGCAAGGAGAAGCCTTCGACGAACTCAAGCGCCGCCTGCAATGCCCTCCTGTACTTGGCCACTTTGATGAAAACGCCGAGACCGAAATTCACACCGACGCGAGCAGTGTGGGCCTAGGAGCCGTTCTCGTCCAGAAGAGTGCCGGACAGGAGAAAGTAATCGCCTACGCTAGCAGGTCACTCACAAAAGCCGAAGTCAATTACTCGACGACCGAGAATGAGTGCCTTGCAATCATCTGGGCCACTTCTAAGTTTCGTCCATACCTATACGGCCGACCATTCAAGGTGGTAAGCGACCATCACGCGCTCTGCTGGCTGGCTAATTTGAAAGATCCTTCCGGCCGCCTTGCCAGATGGAGCCTACGACTTCAAGAATTTGACATGACTGTAGTCTATAAGTCGGGCCGAAAGCATTCCGACGCAGACTGCTTATCCCGCGCTCCCGTCGATGCTCCCCCGAAGGACGATGACGACGACGCCTTTTTGGGACCGGTAAGCGCCAGCAGTTTCGCAGAACAACAGCGATCAGACCCTGAGCTGAAAGCGCTAGCCGATTACTTGGAAGGAAAGACCGCTTCCCCTCCTGGTGTGTTCAGGCGACATTTATCATCCTTCACGTTAAGCAATGGCCTCCTCATGAAGAAGAACTTCGCACCCAACAAGACCACGCAGCTTCTCGTAGTGCCTAAAACCCTTCGGCAAGAAATTCTGCAGGCGTTGCACGATGAGCCCACAGCAGGCCACCTCGGATTTGAGCGCACGTTGCGTCGAATCCAAGAGAAGTATTACTGGCCGCGACTGCCTGCCGAAGTTGCCCACTACGTGAAGACGTGTCGTGAGTGCCAACGACGCAAGACGCCACCGATCAGACCAGCAGGACTACTAAATCCAATTCCGCCCCCAATCCTGCCCTTTCAGCAAATTGGGATGGATCTCCTCGGCCCCTTTCCATCTTCGTCTGTGGGTAACAAGTGGATCATCGTAGCCACTGACTACCTTACCCGTTACGCCGAAGCAAGAGCACTACCAAATGGTACCGCGGCAGAAGTCGCCAAATTTTTTGTCGAACAAATTATCTTGCGACACGGCGCCCCAGAAGTGCTCATCACGGACAGGGAAACCGCGTTTACGGCAGAGTTGACGCAAGCCATCCTGGAATACAGTCACACAAGCCATCGACGAACAACTGCGTACCATCCCCAGACCAATGGCCTCACGGAGCGCCTGAACAAAACGATCGCGGACATGATCGCTATGTACGTCGACGCTGAACACAAGACCTGGGACACCATCTTGCCGTACGTGATCTTCGCGTATAACACGGCAGTCCAGGAGACGACCAGAGCGACCCCGTTTAAGCTTGTGTACGGCAGGGAGCCCACGACGACGCTCGACGCAATGCTGCCGCACGTAACCAGCGAAGACAACCTTGACATCGCCGCCTACCTGCAGCGTGCAGAGGAAGCCCGACGACTTGCACGGCTGCGTATTAAAGACCAACAGCGCACCGACAGTCGACGATACAATTTACGACGACGCCATGCAGAGTACAATCCAGGAGACCAAGTGTGGGTTTGGACACCAATTCGCCGTCGCGGATTAAGTGAAAAGTTGTTGCATCGATACTTTGGGCCATACAAAATCCTTCGCCGCGTCGGACCACTGGACTATGAAGTCATTCCCGACGGAACGTCAGCATCACAACGGCGACGCGCACGCCCAGAAATTGTACATGTTGTACGACTGAAGCCATATTACGCGCGTTAAAGAATCTGTGGTGTTTAAACTTTGCAGTGTTTATGTTTAAGTTTCTTTGTTTTGGAACATCGAGGCGATGTTTTTTAAAGGGGGGAGTAATGCCGCGAAACCTTCAAACAGTATTTGTTGTTTTTCAACAGCTGCCGGCATACAGGCTTATCACTCTGGACCGCGTATCGGTTCCGTAATCTTTGTTTGTTAATGCTCGATGTCGCAAGTCACACTTTTATCAGTTTTGTTTGTAGCGAAAGATGCACCGAGATCTGTCTCGAAGGTTCCGGCCACTCGGGTGTCTTTCCACAATGTTCCAGCCCGTGCTGGTAGCTGTTTGCGACGTTATCTAGATTGTTCTGTGCAGCCTTTAAATTGAGCGTTGCCGAGTGTGACGGGCATTCTTTGTTCGACGATCGACGAGCACGTTTGTTTCTATCGCCGCCGCCGAGTTGCTTAGTTCTTTTGCGGGCGCAAGTCAGCCCAAATAAACAGTTCATTTAGTGCAATCATCGACCCTTCAATTGTGTCGTCGACCTCGTCACCACTACGTGACAATATATTACTGGCTAGAAGCGCCGACACTGTGAAAGGAACTTGCCTTTGGGTGACGCATCAAACTGTCGTGAAATCCGCGCAGCTACTTTACGTTGTCAGCCGAGATCTCTCCAACTTTTTACAATCTTCGCATTTCAAGTATCAATGTCAGTAGCACGGCCGCTCTATAGAAGCGCACTGGGTGCAGCCTGCTGCGTCGCGCCGCCGTCAATGGGCAAGCGCGTCTTTGGGAAGTTTACAGTTGCGCCCGCTATTTCTGCGGAGGGCGCCACTGTTCGGGGACACGTCGCTGCACCCGCTATTTCTGCTGAGGGCGCCACTGTTCGGGGACACGTCGCCGCCGGGGTCGCCGGCACTGAGCGCGCGGTTTGCTTCCTTTCTGGACGCGTTCGCCTCGTGTCTGCGTGGTAAATGCAAATTTTTTTTCTGTGCGCGTGTGCAAGCAGGTTAACGTTGAGGCGGGATGCGTTTGTTTTTTAAGGCGAAAGCCGTTCTAAGCTCATGGAGCGAAAGTCTGTGCGCAGAAGCTGTGCCTGTAATCTGTGCGTCGCATCTGTGTACAGGTTTGTCAGTCGCAAAAGCGGACGTGCAAGGAGGGAGATGAAGAATAAAAATGATTGATGGTGATAGGTAGTCAATAAAAGTTATAAATAGACATTGATAGAGGTAATGACTAATGCTAATGGCTAATAATGGTTAATAATGACTAAACTGGTTTGTAATGACCAGTATATCAAACTACGGCATGTAATGACCGCAATTGATTAGAAATGAGTAAAAGTGCTTAGCGATGTGTGGTAATAACTGCTGCTAATTACTACGAAATGACCAATATGGGAAACGACGACATGTGATGCCCACTGCTGATTCTAAAGAAGTAACCTGCTTAGTTATGAGTGGTAAGGGCTACAATGACTACGCAGGCAGACTCATCATGACTGGGAAACGACCCATATATCAAACGACGACTTGAAATGATGAACTGTGGCAAACGATGAGAGGCAAATGATAGGAGAAGGGTAGGCTTTCGCCGTCCTCCGCTTAAGAGACATCTAAGAGTAAAACAGTAAAACACGTTGTTGGGCTAGTTGGTGCATTGCATGAAGTAAGTTGGTAGTCCAGCCTCTTTCTTTCTGTGTCGATTTTTCCTGTGTGCGTCTTCTTGGCCGGTTAGTCTTACTTCATACATCTAAGAGACCCTCTAATTTTATCTGCTGAGCTCGCTTCAGGCAAAGACAGCAGCGAGGAGTGGAAATGCACTCGCTTCCTCTGAAGTGGAAGCGGCGTTGCGGTTAAAAAGTCCAGATGCTGAAGCATTATGCCCTATCAGCTGCCATTGAATTTGCTACAAGGGACAGCAGATTGGACTTGTTGGTGATTAATTATAGGTTAACCGTGCAAACAACGCGACGGGAACACAGGAGAAGAGGACGGCCGAACCGCGCTAGTTGTGTCGTCCTCTTTTCCTGTGTTCCCGTCACGTTGTTTAACCTATTTAGTTACCAGGGAGCTGGCCAGTGAACTAGGTTTTTTAACGATGTGTTGTGAGACAGATAAACACGATGAGGTAGCACCAGAAGCTTTTCTCGCAGGTTATGTTGCGAGGACATATCAGAAAAAGGTACGAAAGGTTTTTTTTATATAAGCATACAATTGGTTCTAAATTTTGCCGCGCTAGTCTGAGTGGCTTTGCAAGCAAAGGAGCCTGTGCATACAACATTTGTTTATACTCTTGAGACTGTCTGAGCCGATGCGATAAACTGAAAAGCCACGCTCCACAGAAAATCCGGCGCCCGCTCTGTCGGCGGAAAGTCGGAAAAATACCTCTTTGGTAAGAGGCCCTTTAGTTGGTGATATGGCCAGACACCTTTGGCGCAATGAGAACACGTGACATATTAAATGTGGCAGGAGCTGCCAAACCAGATAGAGTCAATAAGATGTAAGGATGAAATGGGAATTATTGAAAGTGGGACCCTTGGATCCCAAGTCAGGCACACTATACTCCTATAGGGCATGTTCGTACGGCTTCGGTAAAAAGGGGCTTTATATAGCTATGTGTAGGGTGCTGTTTCATATAATGCGGTGGCTTAAGGCTGCATCTTAATTATATGCGACAGAGGCAGCAATTACGGGATACGGTGAATAAGCAGGTAGCAAAGTGCGGTTACTCCAACGAGGCTCTGCAAGGAGATTTAAGAACCACAAGTTTTGTTTATCACTACCAGGTTGTTGCTTAATTTATGCGATATTTGTAATGATTTTGAGGCGACATGTCCGTCGTGCAAGAGCCTACTGCAGGAAATATGAGTCAACTGGACCAGTTACAGGCTAATGAAAACCAAGGACAATTGAGGCTTGATGTACCTCGCAAAGGAAGTAGTCAAGCTTTGTCAGCTTACGAGCACTTTCATTAACAGGATGATGAAGCCTGAAAAGGTCCGGCGCAGTAGCAAGCTGTGTAAACTTTTGATTTCATCATTTTTCTCACTGTACACAGTACCTGCACCTCATCTATGAAAACAATGATCGTGCCCATGCTGAGGCGCTATGCAAGATATCGTTAAGTTGCTGCACCCACTGATAGCGAGCTGGACTGGAAATGTGAACTCAACAGTAGAGCGACGTTTACGGCTATGGCATAAACCTCTCTCAAGAAAGGTTTTCCATCTGCGATTGCTAATTTTCTTCCTTTTTTGTGTGGCCATTTAATAAGCGTACTCTGGTGCTCGCTGAATCTCGGCTGCAGTTGCGAACTAAAGCGTGAACATTCTTGTGATCGCAGCTAAGAGTTTCACAACAGGAACACTCGATGCGCGTTCTTCCATTGAAAATTAAAAACCAGAAAAATTGTATGGGTTTACGAGCAGCCAATAAAAATAGTAATAAAAACGTTCGGCGCATATACGTAGCACCTTGAGGCTGACCGGCTCTATGAAGCGCGCTTAGTTCAGTCATGCAAAATGCGGGAAGCCACGACGGATAGCGTTCTGGCGTACAAAGTTTAAGGTCTCCAACTGAGTCGAAGACCCCAGGTTATCATCTAGATTTAACCTAATAAACATCTTCATATTTCCACAGTAACATTTGTCAGAATGAGATAGAAAAGTTGGTTACATGTCGCATTTTGACAGACGTTGCTCATAGTAGCACATTTTTTTATTGGATAGCGCTGTCAACTTAGAACAGGTTGACATCAATTTGTGTATAAAAGCTGTATGCAGGAATGAGTAAATGGTATAAAAATGACACACGGGATTCACGACATAGTTAATTAAGTGGTTATGCATTAGGCTACCATGGCAGCTGAACAGCTTCGAATTGTTCACAGCCGGGAGACTTTTTGATGTGACAAACAATTTGATCCGAATGCAGCATCATGGTAATGCGAGCTCTCCAATCCAGTGGCCTTAAACTACCGTCACATTTTTTTCGGGGTACACTCCAGTATAGATCCTTGCCGAGCAAGCGCTAAGTGTTGACATGGTCACACTAGACGTGACAGTATATACTAATTCGTGTTGCCAAATTGTGTGAAGCAGAGCTCTTATAACCTTAAAATAAAAGGCTTCTACCTCGCCGACACCTTCCTGAAAGCGCAGCCAGGCGCAGCTCTCCGCGCGCGGCTGTCCCCGAACGGTGGCGCCACGGCGGGAGCGACGGGAAGTAGGCGCCTCCCGCCGGTTTCGGGCGACGTAGCAGGCCTTCTTTTTTTATAGTGCGCTTCTATCGAGCGGCCGTGTCAGTAGCCTCCTTCCTCATGTATGTTGCTGAGGTAGCGTCGCAAAATGAGTTCCTGACGTTCAGAAGCGCCACTCATGGTCGCTAGAAAACAGTGGAATGGATAGAGAAGATCTAGAAGCGCGCGCGCGGACCGACAGCCGAAAAGAACACGCGGAGCGCGCTTTTTTATTGTATGTATTTTTTGCCGATGCCATAACGTCATTGATCACGTGAAAAGCGGAGGCCCCGTTCCTAGACCGATTTGGTGTGAATACTTCCGCTAGTACTTCCGCCAAGGATGCTATTCCGCTACTAGTGTAGGCTTCCTACTTCAAGATAGGGAGCCTACAGGTACCGCTACTTCAAGATGGATTGCACTGCTATCTAGAGCATTGAGAAAATTACTCGTTTTCTTTTTATTTTTTACCTCTTACCTAACTATACACTTATTACGTCTAAAAAATGTTTGCCACTGCATCATTTGAAAGGGTTTTCTGCTTCTCCTAATATACCATGCATTGGCCGTTGTTCGCTCTCTTGGCCTTCGTGCTTCGATTGCTTCGGTGCTCTGCCTTGGCTCTGCCGCCCTGCCTGCTACAGCTACAGTCTGTCATGACAGAGCCCTTGACAGAGCAAGCGACGTTTTTGCAGTACCCACATTTTGGCCACGCCAGCCGGCGACGTGTTTTCCCTTGTGTTTTCCACGGGTCGTAAACGTCATGCGGTCAGCCGGTTGCGCGAGTCTCACACTTCAGAGGCAAGGCATGGACAAGGTGAGAAATTTCGTCTCATCAAACTGCGCTGTCGTTTCTTTATGGCCTTCACCAATACACAGAAGTTCTTCCGGTTGGTATTCGTTGCTCGGGTACTATGTCAACTGGAAAAAAGGGACAAACGTGTCGAAGACGAGCGTTCTCGCGAACGGGACAGTATATGAAACCGATGGAGAAAAAAAGTGACGCGCGAAATGTTGAAAAACTAGGAGCTTGTGCGCCGAAGATTGTCGTCTGCGCTGGTGAAAACGTGCATTTAGCACGCTTATGATAACAAAAGAGAAATGTGCTTTTGTAAATAGCCGGAGAAAAATGCAAAGAATATGCTTGTACACAGCTTGAAAACCACGAACGGTGCGCCGTTAAATACGTCTTGTAGTGCGCTTCCGAAAACATCATTGTACCAACGCATTTGTTCGTGGCGTTCCTATCACTATGAAGATTATATTTATAAGGCAAGGTGTATTCTGTTAATACAGCTTTTAGCAGGCACATGATAATACTGTTAGGTGATGCTTCACCATTTTATATAGTCTCTGTGCAGTATGTAGGGTAACATTGTTCAACAGGCGGGGTTCGGAAAAGCACATCGACCCTGTTTGTAACCAACAAAGCTTTGTCTTCATGTTTGGGATGATTAGCGCCGTTGATCTGAGCGGCATTATGCATGCACAGGCGATGTAGGATTCATTCATTCATGAATATGCGATGCATATATATGTAGAAAAGCCGACCGCATTCGCGGCTAGCTGTGAATTATATTGGCACTCATATCAACCGGCGCCGACATGCCGAATAAGATCAATTTTCAAAAAGCAAATTGCAATAAAGCGTTGACACGAACCAGCTTCGATGTATGTGTATGCACACCATGCGGCAGCTGGCCCGAAGCGCAAACGTCGATCACGATTGAAATCAGCATGAACCATAACGCATGCACATGCTTACTTGTTAGACATGGTTTGAAGTACGCGTCATCGTTTCTTTGGCGAACACAGGCACCATTCTTGTTGACGAGTGGAATAACTAGGGTCGCTTCACTGTTTATCACAACACGCAATGCCGTTGTCGAGCAAGCTTGTCGTTTGCTTTCATGCGCCGGCTGCAGCTGCACCATTTCGGCACTGACCGCTGAGGAGGTGCACAGTTTTGCTTAACTTTTTGTGAACTCGACCTGCACGACGCCTGCACTTTTTGAAACGAACGGCGTGGTGCAGAGGGTGCCATCTTGCATCGCTGAAACAAATGGCGAAGTGCAGCATCATGTTAACCAGTCCACGTAGTACAGGTGAATCGAACGGACCTTATGTTAATTTGTCAGGTGCTGTCAGGCTGCGGCGCCTGCTGCTGTGTGGTGTGGTGCCGCAACAGGAGCACAGTGTGCAAAAGTCCTCAAGCAAAATTCTTCCGCATCCCACGAGACAGCAGGTTTGATGTGCTTTGTTTTCAGCTAGTCTATTCTCCTGCTTTACATAACATACAGATAATCCTGCATTTTGCAGTGATCTAACTTCATCAACCTGAGCAGTTTGTTCATTTGGGCATGAAAGAAATGTTCTTATTGTTTGAGGGATAGGAATACGAGTGAATATTCTCACATCACAGCAAATTGACCATGTGATAACATATACCTTACTAAGGTTGACAAGTTTTATAGGGGTTAGCAGCCTGCTGTGCTCCAGGCTAGGAAGAGATGTGCATAGTTTTTTTTTTTTATTTGACCTACTGTGCATTATGGGGACGAACACCTTGACAAGTCCTGGTTACATTTTTGCCGGATAATAAGTAGTACCAGGCAGACTGCAATACATATGGAGCATGTTGCAAACCTTGTAGAAGCAATTTTTCAAGATTAAGTTAATGTACCATTTCCTTAAATGTCATAGGCTGTTACTGTGGAACTGCTGTGGGGACCTTTGTTTCAATGAGGAAATATGTAATGCTTATACATTAAACAATACAGTGACCTTAAACACCTATGCAGGTCAGCAGCGTGGGTCTCATTTAGTGGACGACATGACCTTTCGGCGAAGTCAGCCAGTGACCTGTACCGCTCCTACAGGATCTGTAGCGAGCACTTCACTGCAAAAGACTTTATGGATCCTGGGCACACGCGGCTTACTAAAATGGCCGTACCTACTGTGTCCCCGAATATGTAAGGTAAACTGATCAGAGCTTATAGATTTGTCTGTGTTGTAGAAAGTTATGAAGATTATGTGCCTTACAGTGGACCATGGGTGCATGCCTAGTTCGCATCTTTCCTTATACCGAAATCCACTTTAGCTGGCTTCTGATTTTGGTTTTACTTCAAGGTCAATCATTTGCCCCCTTCTGCTGAGCCTTTGTATAATGTTGCTCAAAGTGGACGTTGCTGCTGGCTACAGTAGGGGTGGGGGTTAGGCTTGTGGGACCTGCCAGCAATTGGTCCATTGTAACTCCACTTAAATATTAGTGTCCGCAAGTCAGGCACATTCATGCGTAATAGTTAATGAGCATGGCTGCTGTCACCATCTGGAGTAGAGGTCCGGTCCCTATAGAAAAACTAAAAGACAGCATGAAACCTCTCTTCAACAAAACCAGTTTCTGCACGGATAGACAATGTCCATAAATGAACTATGGGGGACATCTGTTCTCTTGAGGGAAGCAAACAACACACTCCTCTTCGCACTGCTCCCTGGACAGCACATAATGCGATGTTCTTTAATTCCCATGCACAGCACGTGCGGAACACAGTAGAGGTCTTGTACATCCACACAGGGGTACGAGCAGACCTTGTATCTGATATAGTAAAGTGGCTTGGGACCTTTTAGCCCTTTGGTCACGCATGGTATCTAGGGTGAACCCCGAAAGGAATTGAAATGCCTGAGGACTGCTTCTCTGAAGAGCATTTTGGTGTCTCAGGCAACTCTTGATTAATTTCCTGAGAGGGCTTTACGGGCTGAAATGTCTGCCACCTCATTGCCTACGGCACCTATGTGTGAGGGCACTCATCGGAAACATATTGAAAAGCCTCTACTCTGCAAAGTATACACCAAGCGTGCAGAGCCAACGAACAGGTCATCAATAGGGAACCCGCACTCCGACCTTTGAAGGGCAGTATTTTTGCATGCAGAGGTGTTTGCACTCAAATGCACACAGTCTTTATTCTTGATATTTCATCTATATTCTCTGTTCTTATCCTCAGCTCCACATCGGTCCAAGGACCATGGCCGCACCACAACAGACTTGTGTGATGGGTCTCTACTGTCCCAACGTAGCTGCATTGCTGACCCAGCTGAAAGGGCTGTGAGCCCTGAAGAAGGAGACTGTGCTGGTTAGTGTTTGGTTTGTCTAATGCTGTTGAGTACACTTGCAAGTAAAAAGTTTTTAGAATAGAGGCTTTTATCATTTCAGTCATTGTTAGAGTAGAAATTAAATTAAAAAAAAAACATTTTGGTAAGCCTTCACTATCCGTGACATTTACCTAAACACTTGATTGTCTCTCAGTTCTTGTGCTAACCCCGTGCTTAGCACTTTGTTAAACCTTCTTGTGGTCTGGTGGAACGCGTGGTCGTCATATGGCTGCCTTGTAATTTGAAACGCCTCGGGTACGCTGTTTTTAACCAAGACGGGAAAGCCCACAAACATGCAGTGGGTAGCGCTCAGTGAGTATGCAGCTCGCAAATGTGCTGTGTGAAAACACATGAATCAATGCCCAACTATATAACTAACAAAGATTGTCAGCATTTGTTCCATGCTGCATGGCTCGACGCAGTGTTTTCACTCTGTGAAAACCACAAAGGGTGCATGTTTCGATAGCTGCATGGAACCTTTCTCGCTTTTTTTTTTGCATGTCATAGATACTGCAGCACTTTTGATGAGCAGCAGTTTAACTGAGCCAGTTTTCTCTTTTTCACTTTTGCGTGCCTGCAGGGTTATGAATTAAAGTTAGCCTGGTTACTAAAAGACACCCTTGGTATTTCATCCGCCAACAAAATGTTACTAGATTATAATTTAACAACATGGTTTTCACCCTGATTCTTTCCTCAGGGCAGGTTGAGTCATAAACCTGCTACCACTGTCTTGGTAGTACTGTAGTGAAGTGCTTTCAGGTGTTAGCACTACTTGTTAAATAGACACCTAATTTTTGTTTGCATGTTTTGTTATAATCACCACATGCTGTTCACCTACCATCACGAAGTAATTTATAATCAAATTTTTTTTGTCACCTATTCCGGCTTCAACAGCTGACTGTGATCTTAAAGTTTGATCTAGGTCACAGAAGGGATGAAAAAACTGCAATGTAATTGGTCATACACTGTTTTAATTCTCTTCAGCGCTAAAGCCAGCCTTCCTCAAGAAAAAGGATGACAATTGGTGACGAAGCAGCGATTATATTGCAGCTTTTCATCCTTCAGGTTATCTAGACTTAACTTTGAGATTATAGCCATCACTCTTACCTGCTGAATTTGGAACTGCAACAGGTAAGAAAAAAAATTGCACTTATAATTTTTTTACCATTTGTAGGCAGAAACCACATGGTGGTTCATGTACAGTTATGTCTAACGTATCATTAATAAGAAGAAAAATGCAACCAAAGTTTGGTGTCTATCTAGTCCAAGTCACTTGCCACTCGCTGTTTGCTTGTCACCACTTTTGTCACTTAGTTATGCTCTGTTTTACTGCTCTTCCTGGTGTCCGCCTAATTGTCCGATCTAACCAGGTACCCTGCCGTCAGCCTCCAGAACGAAATGGCCAAGCAGCTTCCTCTGCGATGTACGTCGCGGGCTCCCTGCCTGCACCCCTGTACCATCACAGAGGAGGGCGTGGTAAGCTTCACATGACAGCCATATGCATGCTCTTTACATTTTCATTGTCAATATTTTTAAAGAGAATCAATGGCAGGAGCGAATGGACTGCAGCGAGCAAATTGCACTGCACAAAAACCTTTTCTGTGGTTCTCACAGAAACGTTTCATGTCATTCACGTTTTTTTTTTTTTTTTTTCACTACAGACCTATTTCCTTGTGTTTGGCTGAAAATGTTGCTCGGAATGCTGCTTTCCTCGGTGGTGACAGGGAACCTGCGCAGCCCAGAGGGCGCACCTAAATTGGACATTTAGGTGCGTCCTCAGTGCTGGCCTGCGGTTACTACCTGTCCTAGTAGACGTATATTCGCCTACCACTGCCAGAATTGTGTTAATGCCAATATGGTACTGTATAGAAGGATAAGTGGGAACCTGATCTTGGGGAAACAAAACTTATTTGAAAAGTTGGTCGCATTCACTTGCCTTTACTGGTTTTGCAGCAGACCAGAATCCACCAGAAGTACCATATTTGTTGCAATAAACCAGTTCCCGACTTGTACTGTTGAGATTGTACTTTTTCTTCAATAGCGCCTCGTTCAGTTTCATGCCATCGTTATAGCCACTTTCAAATGCAGACTTTTGCAGCTAGCAAAAGTGCTGAGATTGTGAGAGGAGCAGCGGTGGTGATGGCTTGCTCAATGCACTGCTGCTCACCTGAGTGCACCAGTGTATAGTTGCAGGGTGTCTAGCAACTGGGAAAACCGGGAATTGTCAGGAAAATTATGCACTGGGAAAAATCAGGGAAACGATCAAAAATTTCACCAAGTTAGGGAAAATGACACGATATGTTCAGCAGTGCATTTTCATTTTAAGCTGGCGCACTATGCAGATTTTTTTTCTTTCTTTTTTTCTTTTTTCTGAGCACGCGGCCCTCACCGTGGCCGCGTTTCAAGGCAAGGTGCAATATATTACTTTGACGCCAGCGCATGGCTGAGCTGCTACAATAGAAGAACCAATACGCACGCAAGCTGGGTACTCGCTAAAATATGTGGAAGCGCTGTGTGAGAGCAGCATGCGACAAAAAGCAGGAATAATCGCTCCGGCAGCAGCCAGCTTGAAAGCAATCGGCGAGCCTAGCTACAGCTGAGGTCCATTGTGACGCTCCAGCGGTTGAGCGCTCACGTCTTCGCGACCTTGTCGCAGAGTTCCACACTTCGTGCGCGCGATAAAATTGCTTAAAACTTTCATGTCCACAATCACGAACTCGCATTCCGCGCTAATGCCGACGTGAAACTCGTGTTGGGTGGACTTTCGGGACAGAACAGCAGTGCACTGGCTCCGCCGTAGTAGTACGCGGCGGCAGCGTCAACTCAAACATGATCCGGGATGAAATTCGCACTGAAATTTGAACCCAATGTATCGTCATTGGGCAGCGTGGCTGCGGTTTATATTCCCTACACGTCTAAAAAGTCTGGCACCGGCTGTAACTCAGGTCGCAGCGACACGCTTATGGCCGGCGCCTTCTGGTTTTTGTTCCACGGCGGTTTCTTACGGCTTCCAAAGGCTCGTTGCGTGCACAGTTGCAATCTACTGTTTTCCGGCATCTCGATCGCGAGGAAAAACTAAGCGGTGCATCGAGAACCACGAGCGCAAAACGGAGACAAGCATGAAGCGGTGACCACGGCTGCGAGCGCAAGACAGCAAGAAATAAAAATTGTACGCCGATCATGCCAACCAATGGGAGTCACGGAACAGCGTGCTTGGAAAGCGCGTCGCATGAGAGCTAATCAGAGACCATAAATGGCCTTTGGATAACCGGCGCGCAGCCAGTCCGCTTGAGCGAAGCCATTTTTAGATAGCGCAAAATTAGACAGCAGAGATAGCACAAAGAAAACAGCTTTAAACCAAGCCCAAGATGGCGGCGATTGGCCAGCTGCACAACGCCCGTGGTACGTGCGGGAATTTCGAGCAAAACTCTTCTTGGAATTTCATAGTGTGGTTCAGGCCTTAATTTCACTTTGGAAGTTCCACATGAAAACCAGTTACATTTCCTGGACCTCAAGTTGTGCTTCAATCCTACACATGTTTGCTGGCAGTATTGGCCTAGGTCGAAAAAGCCACTTCTCAACTATAGCTCGGAACACTCGAAGCTAGTGAAAAACAATATTGCTGCTTCCCGTCTCAGCTCCAGCTTAGCTAAATCTTGCCTACATGTTCGAGACAGCTTCAATGCCCAAATTGAGAGATTGGTAAACGCAGGCTATCCTAATAGTGTCATTGCCCAGTCCTGCTTGAAATTAATAAAATGGGTTAAAGGTTTCCCATCTGCTGCAAAAGCGATAAAAAAAAACATGCCGTCATCCTTTATATACACCGCTTATCACATGGGCATATACACGTTGCCAAACAATGTGACATTAGAGTGGCTCTTTCCGCTGCATTGAAATTAAGCAAACTTTGTCCAATTGTGAAAAGAAAGACGAAAAATGTTGGCACGATTTCTTCTTCTTGTAAAGTGAAGCATAGAAAGAAGTTTGTATGCTGTGTAACTGGTGTGGTTTATAAAATTCCTTTTCTTTGTGGGCTGGCATACATAGGACAAACCGGGTGTTGTTTGAACATTCGCCTAAAAGAGCACAATAACGACAAATCCTCGGGTGTGAATGAACACCTCCAGGAATGCAATAATTGCCGACCTATCTTTGATGTGACACAAGTGTTGTATCGACATCCACAACAAAGATTTAGAGAGGTGATGGAAGCATTCTATATTGCCTCATATTTAAATTGTGTCAATAAGCCTTCATTCTCGTTATCGAAGACGGAAATCGGCTATCTTCGCAAGTTTTGATCTCTGTCGTTTTCTTTTTCTTTCTTGCTTCAGGTTTTCGTTCTTAATAAGCTTCATTTTCTTCCCAATAAATCAGTTGTGAAAAAAAGCGCTTTGTTTGATGATGTTTGGCAACTGTGGCAAGACATGATTTGAGGTCATTCAAGAAAATCTCGTCTTGCAGTGAGCTCAACTTGGCTGATGACCGTCATGATGAAGTTCCTGCGCTCGCTTCCATCAAAAAGGTGGCATCTTCTGGGCATGACCGTCCAGGTGCAAAGGGTCCTTCACATCTATCCTCACCCACCACCAATGTAAGAGCTACACCGCCACCTTCCATAAATATGGCCCCATGTGATGTCGTGTCGGCTAATTTCAGTTTCTTTGCACTCAGCTCCATTAAAGACAATCTTAGAGGCTGATAGTCTTGAAACTCTGATATACATTTTTTTTTCTCTTTTTTTTTCCATCAATCTCATGCTATTCATTGCCTGACATTTATTCTTGCTTGGGATTTTTCAGTGTTGTAACAACCATGTAAACGTCATCGCCTGCGCTGTATATCTAAGTGTCGCACAAGTTGGATTCTTGTGCAGAATCTGTAGAGGTGGATTTTTGGCATATCGTGGTCTTCTTAAAAAGTGAGCATGTCATGTTCTGTAAGAGTCAGTATGGAGTCTTGGACCTGGAAAACGGGAACGAGATTGTTAATTGGCATGATGTTGCGACACGTTTTAATGGGTTCGCATTGAACTCCCGTGATTACAGAAAATGTTTGGCAGTGAGGAGGCAAGGTGGAGAGAGTGAAATCTACCTCTCTACTTTTGTAGAGAGATTAGAGGGAATGTGGTGACAGGTGGCACTAGGTAAACCACGGTTGCCACTTCGAAGGGAAGATTTGGTTTAGTTTTTGGTGTTTAACGTCCCAAAGCGACTGAGGCTATGAGAAACGCCATAGTGGAGGGCACCAGCAATTTCGACCACTTGGGGTTCTTTAACGTGCGCTGACATCGCACAGCACACGGGCGCCTAGCTTTTCGCCTCCATCGAAAAGAGGCCGCCAAGGCCGGGATTCGATCCCGCGTCCTTGGGCACAGTAGTTGGGCGCCCTAACCACTGCGCCACCTTGGCGGGGCTCAAAGGGAAGGAGGAATGGAGGGAACGTAATGGCATGGTACACATTGAAGTGGATCACTGCACCGGCTTGCATGGTCTCAACTCATTAGTGGCACTAGCGCCTGCTCTGCCTGCAGGGAACCATGCTGTGCCACATGAATTGCATTGTTCTTCTGTCATTTATTTGCTTTTTCTGTGTGTGGGTGTGTGTGTTTAGGGCTGAGGATTATGACATGGCCAGATATTGGCACTGCCGTGCGGAGAAGAGGCTAGATGTGGAAAGACACGTGGTACACTTACTCGAGGGCACAAGATAATTGAGATAAAGATGAGGTCGTGTGATTTTAGAAATTGCAAGGCATATGTAGCCATATTAACCTATTCAGAGTGCTTAGACGTGGCAGCAAAGCATGAAAAAAGAATTCAGGCGTCAGTGATTGTTAACAAGAGACAGAAAATAGTGATGAAAGAAAAGAACAGACATTCCAATGTCATTTTATAGGGAAATTGTGCAAGCCTGTTATATGTCCAGCTCTCTCAATGTGCAGTGCAATAAACATTTTTTTTTTGTGGTTATCTTCTGCCTGCCCGGCCACCTTGTTTATTTATTTATTTATATTTATACACAGTACCTACAGCGCCCTCACAGGGGCATTATTGTAGGGGGAAACATCATAAATAACAACAAACATCTAGTACACAATAAATTAGGCAAATGATGCGGTCTACACAGAAAATACAGAAAACCCATGCACTGTGGAAGCAGACACAAACAAACAAAAAATAAAAACCATTGTAGAAAGGCAAACATACCCTAAACACACACACACACACACACACACACACACACACACACACACACACACACAAAAGATATATTTTAAAATACAGCACTGATTAAAGAATAAAGCTTTAGGCATAATAACTTTGAAAAAAAATTAAAAAAAAAAGCAACATAATACACTCGGACAACAATTATTGCACTTATATTGACAGGTGGCTTTGCAAATCGGTCAGAAACGATGTAGGAGGAGCGGTAGCGACCCGCGAAGGGAGACAGTTCCAGTCATGCACTGTTCGTGGGAAAAAACTATATTTGAATACGTTTATACGGCAATTGTACTCGCGTACCTTAAGTGGGTGGTCAGTGCGGGCGGAAATGTAGCTAGGTTCATTAATGTATTTCTCTTTTGGAATTCCAGTTTTATTATTAAGCACATTATAAAAGAAAGAGAGTCTCAAATATCTGCGCCTGTTTTCAAGTAACGGCCATCCCAACTTCTCGCGCAAACCAGAAGAACTTTTTTGGAAATTATAATCGGCAGACACAAACCTAGCAGCCCGTTTCTGAACGCGCTCCAGCTCCTCAATATTCAGTTTTGTATGCGGGTCCCAAACCGCGCAAGCATACTCAAGTATTCGACGTACAGTAGACATGTATAATGTCTCCTTCAGCGTAAGGGGAGCGTCCTTAAAGTTACGTCTGAAAAAATTTAATGTGCGGCTGGCTTTAGCAGATATGTAATTTACGTGTGTATTCCATGATAGGTCAGTAGAAAAAAAGACTCCCAAGTACTTATAAGTTGAAACTGTGGATAATTCAGTGCTACCAAGGAAATAGTCTGTTTGGAGGAATTGTTTCTTTTTTGTAAACCGGACCAGATTACATTTGGAGATATTCAGCGCCATATTCCAGTTGTTGCACCAAGAGAATACAGAGTTGAGGTCATGCTGTAGTGAAATTGCATCTGCTTCGGAAGAAATGTTGCGGTAGACACAACAGTCATCAGCATAAAGTCTGATTTTACCTGAAATGTTACTACTGAGGTCATTTATAAAAATTAGAAAAAGAAGAGGGCCCAAAACCGAACCCTGCGGAACACCTGAAGTCACACCCACACTTTCCGAGCTGACACCGTCGATAACCACGCACTGTTTCCTTTCCGCAAGATACGCTTCAATCCAGGATAAGAGTGAGGTAGGATTATTTAATTCTGAAAGCTTCTGTAGCAACAGACTGTGAGCAACTAAATCGAACGCTTTTCGAAAATCTAAATATATACAATCTACCTGACCGGCAGGGTTTAAGGAAACAGAAATGTCATGTGTGAATTCCACGAGCTGTGTTTCACATGAGAAGCTGGACCTAAATCCATGTTGTGTCGAACAGAAAAAGCTATTGTGTTGTAGATGATTAATTAACTGAGTATAAATGACATGTTCCAGCGTTTTGCACGACACGCTCGTCAGCGATATGGGCCTATAGTTGCATGTTTTAGTTTGATCACCACTCTTATGAATCGGAACGACATTGGCACTTCTCCAGTCAAGGGGTAAAGAAGAATTCTCTAATGATTTCTGAAATAAGGCAACTAGATACGGGGCAACTGAAGCCGCACAATTTTTCAAAACGTAATTGGAAATGTTGTCAGGCCCTGGCGCTGATGTAACTTTAATTTTCTGTAATAAAAGCATGATCCCCCGTTCAGAAATTTCTACGTCACTCATTCTGGTCAGGATGCTGGAAGATTGAAAATCAGTACGTGTATTAATGGGATCGGAAAACACCGATTGGAAATAAAGATTGAAACTTCTCGCTTTACCTTTTGAATCCCTTCCAAAATCAGTTTGATCTAGTATATCAGGCGCAGAGACCCTGCTGTTTCTCTTATTTTTGACATATTTCCAGACTGCTTTTGGGTTTGTCTTTAGTTGTTGGCCTAGTGTGCTGAAGTATGCCCTTTTTGCTTTACGGATTTCTTTCGATAAGTTCTTAGTTTGCTTTTTTTATCTCGGAGTACAAAGTTAGTGCGAGCGTATCACAATATCTGCGAAACAGCCGTTTCCGCCGGTTGATCATTGCCCGCAACTGTCTATTCATCCAATGCATATCGTCACGACGCTTGGCTGAAATTAAGCGGGATGGGATTAAAGTCTGCGTCAGTGACAAAATTTTAGTTTTAAACAAGTCCCAGAAGGAATCAATATTCAGAGATGGCCGATGTGAAAGAAACTCAGGAAAAAATGCGTCGAGTTCCCGTGATAGCGAAGCATAATCCCCTTTTTCATAAAAATACACTTTGCGTGGTTGCGTGTGGTGGGTCTTCATAGCATTACAGGATACTTTTGCTAAAACTACATCATGGTCGCTTATGCCTGGCAGCGTTATGACAGACGAGACTAGGCTAGGGTCATTGCAGAAAAACAAGTCTAGTACATTAGCACTGGTAAGGCCGAGTCTGGTAGGGGTTTGAACAAACTGGAATAATGAGTGAGCACTAATTACTTCACGGAAAGCGGTATACAAGAGGGATGCAGTGCGAATTACTGGTTTAAAAGAAGACCATTCTACGCTGGGCATATTAAAATCACCGGCAAGGTTAATATGTGTTGTGTCTAAGGCTAATAATGTGTTGCTAAGTTCAAAGAATGGCTGTGCGCAGGTTGAGCCGGGCGTCCTATAAAAAGAGCCAATTGCGAAAGTACCATCGCCCAGCCGTACCTTGCACCAGACAGCTTCACAGGAATCGTTTTCTAAGTTAACAGACACGCTTCTCAAACTGCTATGAACGAGGATGAACACACCACCACCGCGTACATTGCGATCCTTCCTATACGTGGTATAGGATGGAGGAAATATTTCACCATCGCTTATGTTGCTGTTTAGCCATGACTCGGTTCCGATTACCACATCTGCGTTCGTCATTTGTAAGAGTGAGAAGAATTGGTCAGTTTTGTTTTTTAGACTGCGACAATTAACAACAATACAGACAAGTTCATTTTTAATAGCAGTTTGTGGGCTAGCTAAAAGCCTCGATGATGGCTATTGGTTTACACAAGTAATATCGTCGGTTTCAATGTTGTACATATAGGTTTTGTTGTCCAGGTTTAGCTTATTAAACCGCAGTTTCAACTTTCCGCCGCGTGCCTTAGCATGTTTTTGGGCTTTATTTGGGCACACATAGCATGTTCTTTATAACAGTCTTTTTTTGGGGCTTTTTTGATAAAACAAGCAAACTTGCATTGTTCCTCCAAGTTTGTCCGGAGGCAGTCTAGTGTAATGGCACCTCATCCAGGCATGCTGACACAAAGCAAATTGAAAGTCTAATTTTCTAGCTAGTGTTATTTGCAACCCAATTGTTGGTATGTTTTGAGAAAAGGAAAGGTGCTATGTTACCACACTCAGTAGGTAGATGCTACCAACAGGCTTTGAGGAAAAAAAAAAAGAAAACATGCTTGCTGGCTCCTGTTTACTGCTAAGGTTTGTCTTGAACCTTTTACTAGTTGGCGTTCCAGTTCCAGTGCAGGTCAGGAACACAAGCAAGGGATATGACAGCAATGCCAGTTGGATGTTTGTTTCTTCTCCTCATTGTGGCCTTGAGGGGTCCACCAACAAAAGTGAAATATGATGTGCCTTTCCTTTCATCGTAGCTTGAGGGGGCTTAGACCACAAATAACTCTCTCTGGACTAGGAACTAATCTAACTATCTTCGTATTAGTTGGCGTTGGTGTCCTTTCAGTAATCTAAGGCAGAAAAAAAACAGCTATGTCTGCAATACTTTTCTTTGTGACAAAGTCTGTTGCTTTGGTTGGCTGAAGCAGTTATCGGACACATTTGACCCTTAATAAATTAAAGAAAGAGGAACAAGAAATGGTGTTTGTGTTATGTAGAATTCAAAATAGGTGAGGCCTTTGTTTTTATGATTTGGGTGGTGAGGATTTTAATGTTGGGAATGTTTCTATGTACGCTTGTGTTGTGCAGGTGGCTTCTCAGATTAATCTCCCGGATGTGGACGACTCTTTTGAGCCATCCTCGCAGTCTACCATGGTTTCACCTACATCGCCACTTTCTGAAGTAGTTATGGATACACATGTTGCAGTGGGTATACCTGCCTACTTTAATTTTTACGCGCTCATTTCTGTCGAAGATGAATTGTACCAGTGGACATCATTGCTGCAGCGGAAGCAAGAACCTTTGCTTTCCCCACGCTCCTGATGCTGATCACATGATGTTCATTCTTGCTTCTTCGGTACTTGCTAAGTCAAACCTCGATATATCAGACACGCATGTAGCGAATTATTGAAAATATCAAACTCTTCTGAAATTTTTGTCAAACACGTGTATTTTTAACTTCCCACAGCGAATGCGGTTTGGCATAAAACGGATATAACAAACTTCGCGACGTCAAGCACTACCTCAATTTAATAGCTGGAAGCAGGCTTCATTGCACTGCAAGTGTGTTGTGCGACGCAGCAGACGTTCAGGACTACTTTGCAGATGCTGACAGCGCCACAGATGCCACGTTGACATTGAGAGCTTACAGCCAAAGAAATCGTTCGCATCTCACAATCGCTAACATTGCCGCCTCAGCAGCGGCGGCAGTGGTGTGATAGAATGTTGTTTTTGCCCTTTTGTGTTTTAGTGTTAGCAGCGGCATGGCCGTCGTAACGTTCTGTGAAGGCTGCGTCAGTGGTCGTGTCGAATGTGGTTCGTGGGTGTGTGTAGTGCTGTGATGGCGGTGAACGTGACAAAAAAGCAGCACTAACGTTAAAGACCAAGCTCGAGATAATTCAACGTTTGGAGAACGGCGAAAGGAAATGTGTTCTTGCAGACTTAATTGGCATACCAAGGAGCACTTTGAGTACCATTCAGAAGAACAAAGCTGTCATCAAAGCACAAGAAGCCACGCGGACAAGTGCACAGCGTCTTCGGCCCCCTGTGTTCAGTGACGTGGAGAAGGCGCTCTACAAATGGTTTTTGGATGTCAGAGCTCGAATCATACCAGTGGCGGGACCGATGCTTCAACAAAAAGCAAAAGACTTTGCCTGTATCCTCGACACTGAAAACTTCGTTGCCAACTCTGGATGGCTGCAACGGTTCAAGGCACGCTATGACATTGTAGACGAAACGATCTCTGGCGAAAGTGAGACGGTTAACTGCGAGAGGATCAGAAAGTGATTGGAGGAGGAGTGGCCGAAAATCCTTTCAAAATATCATCCCAGGGACATCTTTAATGGGGACGAAATGGGCCTATTTTGGCAGATGCTACCCAGGCATACCCTTGACACGCGTGGAAAGCCGTGCCATGGCGGGAAGCAAAGAAAGGCCTGGATCACTGTTTTGCTTGCTGTCAACATGGACTGCACTATGAAGCTGTGGCCCTTCATTATCGGGAGATTTAAGACCCTGTCGTGACGCTGGGGCTACGTCGACCCGGCCTTCACTTGGTAGCGTGCAGAGACTCGGGGTTGAAGAAGGACTGAATCTTCTAAGTTGGTGAAATATGTACAAGCAGGTTTACTGGCACTTTGAGAAAACGTATTTACAAGAATATTTACACGAAAAAGAAGGGTACATCAGCAAAATGGCAAGCGTTAAGAGTTCATAGCGAGAAGCGACTGGATGAGCCGTTTACCCAGGGCCCAGAGCGACATTTCGTGCTCTGCAGCGTCCTTAAAAACCCCCTATGTCCAGCCCCTCTCTGAAGATGCTGACCAACCAAATCCAGGGCACGCCCCTCAGGTATCGGCATCCAATCGAACACATCACTGCACTGATGGTCTGAAGCACTGACTGGTCCGGCATTCATTCGTTGGGCGTGATCACTTGTTGGCGGGAAAAGCTTGGGAACGGCGAGGAGAGGAGGTACATTTCTATTCTTCAGCAAAGAAACCACAGGCTGGTTCTGACAAGGGGTTTTACTTCTCAGAAACCCGAGTGCACGTGGCGCCGCATAGGGCTCCCAACATGGTCCCTTTTCGACAATTGCAAATCTTTCCTGCATTCCCGGGAAATCACTTAATGGCCGTATGAGTCATGCTCCTTTCTTGTCCTGCACGTCAGCGGACATGTCACTCTGTCGTCTCCTTTGGATAGGAGGCATTCATCACTGGAGGATAGCACTTCTCGACTGGAAGGGTGAACAAAAGAAAGAAAGCACTTCCTGCTATTTCCCGCAGGGGGACGTTTCTTTGTGTTTTTCCAGACGTTCTCTTGACAGGGTCAATTTGGCATCTGCAGGTTGTCCACAAAGCAAAACATGCTTACAAAACAGGATTCCTGGAAACAGGCTCACTTAGAGCCATTGGACCATCACCACATATTCACAAAACTTATCCATGCCCACAGGCGAACAATAGAGCGCGCAAATGCGGATGCTTGGTCGTAACAGCCTCCTCCCCCGCCAGAAGAGACTCGGAGGGCAGCAGTCCCAGCTGCTGCATGAAGAGACGACTTAATGGCCTGCACGTGAACGCTTGAAGCTCGCTGTTGCTTGTCGCGTTGTCTTGATTGTTGTAGGCCAAATTGCTCGAGCTGTCTGAAACTCAACCACATGTCGAAGCAAGCACTCGGCTCCCGTCTGAAGAGACCAGGTCAAAAGAAAACTGCCATTGTTGTTCGAGAAAAGCCCACACTCAAGACGTTAGGACCCACGTATTCCTAGAAAACCAAACGTGCTGCTTTACATAGTCACACATATACAAGCGCACGAAAAAAAAAAAAACCTGATTATCAATTTGGATACATGGTGAGGAACATCTCGGACCGCTTAGAAAGAGCGGCTAAGCGCGTCCGCATTCCCATTTAGCTTCCTTTTTTTGTATCTTATTTCAAAATTGTACTGCTGTAAAATCAAGCTCCACCTAAGAAGGCGACTGTTCTTCGATGTCGCAGTTTGCAGCCAAGCTAGGGGACAATGGTCCGTCTCTACGGTGAATTTGGCCCCTCCAAGATAGCACTGCAATTTTTGAATGGCCCATACAATGCAAGCGCATTCTTTCTCTGACGCGCAATAAGCCCTCTCTCTAGAACTCAGTTTTCTGCTCAAGTAGAGCACGGGGTGCTCATTACCGTCGTCATCTCTCTGGCAGAGAACAGCACCTAACCCTCGATCACTGGCATCACACTGGACCGTGAATTCTCGGTCATAGTCTGGAGCTCGCAATACCGGACGGCTAATCAGCACAGCCTTCAGGTTTACGAAGGAGGCTTCCTTTTGTTCGTCCCAGACTACATTTGTCGGTTCTGTCTTGCGGAGAGCGTCGGTCAGAGGGCTAGCCAAAGATGAATAGTTAGGGATGTAGTGATTGTAGTATCCCGTCAGACCTAGGAATGCTCGAATTTCCGTCTTCGTGCTCGGCCGCGGGTAGTCTGCTACCGCAGAAATCTGAATCTCGCTGGGTTTCCTGAAACCTTGACCTACATTGTGACCCAAGTAGTCCACGGTCGCCCTTGCCAGGCAACATTTCTCGGCCTTTACGGTTAGTCCAGCTTGACGCAAAAGGCTCAGTACAGCTCTTAGATGTACCATATGGTCCGCCCATGAGTCGGAAAAAACCGCAATGTCATCTAAATAAGGCACTGCGAATGTTTCACACCCCTTTAAAACCCTATCCATGAGTCGGGAAAAACAAAATGGAGCATTTTTGAGCCCGAAACTCATCATTGTTGGCTGGTAGCTGCCCGTCGGAGTGACGAAAGCCGCGTATCTGCTGGCGCGTTCAGTGAGCGGTACTTGCCAGTATCCTCGAGTAAGGTCCAGCGTAGTCACATATGCCGCTCTACTGACCTGTTCTAGTCTCTCCTCAATATTCGGAATAGGATACACTTGATCCCTGGTGAGAGAATTTAGCTTTCGGTAGTCTACCACAGGCCTAGGGTCTTTACCTGGAGCTTCTACTAAGATTATAGGCGAAGCATAATCGCTTTCCGAGGGTTGTATTACTCCCAATTTCAGCATGCGAGTTACTTCCCTATCCAGAATTTCTCTTTGCCTTGGAGAGAATCGGTAGCACCTTGATCGCACTGGCACGTCTGAAGTCAGCTCAATATCGTGCTCAGTCAAATCAGTTCTGCCTGGCCTGTCCACGAAGCAGGCCTCAAACTCTGTTATTATCTCGCCCAGATCGGACAGCTGGGATTTCTTTAGTTCTCCTCTCTGCTCCGTCTTTTTGAGAAGCTCCTGAGCGTTGCTTCCTTTTTCGCTGAGGCAAATCAAGTTGTCCCCCATCTCCTCGGGAAGGTTTAACGTTAGATTTACCACGGCTTGCTCCATAGCTAAGTCCTCTCGGGTTCCACTTAAAAGTCTCGTGAGATTACTAGACACTGGCGGCAACAGGTTATTCTCAAGAACGTCCTCATTCCGCGTCTCATCAAGCGCACTTTCAAGTTGACTTATTTGAGATGCCTCGCTCTCAAAGTTTTCTGACCCGCTATCTTCCGCATCGACCACTGTTTTAACTGCCGTTTCCTCCGCTGTGGATTTTTCTGGTATGAGCAGTGTAGCTAGTTCTCGCGCCTTTGAACGTGTTAATGCTTGCACAACACTGTCTCCGAAAAGGATGCCCCTCTTTCGCAGTAGCATGTCCGATTTGTTGGAGAACAAATACGGATAGCACTTAGGAAGCTTTCCTGAAACGGCAGCCTCGGTTGTTAATTCGCCGAAAGGGCCCTCGATGACCACGTTCGCGATCGGCAAGCACACACTCTGTTCCTCAACTACCTGTCGGATCCATGCACACTGTCCTGTATAGTCGGAAGGCGACACATACGCCGGATGGACAACATCCATCGTTGCGGCCGAATCGCGCAGTACCTTGCAAGGCTTCCCGTTGACTACTAGGTCATGCAGGTAGGGTTCTAAAAGCTGCATATTTTCATCGCAGTCCCTGACATACGAGAAAGCAATCTTTTCTTTCCGGCAGTTGACGGCAATGTGACCCTGCTCATTACACCTAAAGCATGTGAGCGGCTTTCTAGCCTCAAGCTTATTCTTTGTGTTCTGCACGTTGGTCACTTCCCCACTTTTCTCACTGCCGTCCTTTCTAGGGAATTTGCCTGAAGAAACCTTCATTTCTTCGTTTCCAACTCGAGCAAAGTGCCTTTCCTGACGGTTTTTCACACTGAACTTGGGATTGCGGGGCCTATCCACTGCTGGGTTGCTGAATTGTCGGCGCGAAGCATACTCCTCAATGAGTTCGGCAGCTTCAGTTGCCGACTTAATTTCGCCTCGGTCCTGTAACCAATTTCTTTCTTTTTCTGGGAGGCAGTTATAGAACTGCTCCAAAAGAATTCGCTCGACTACAGCGTCCCTATCACTGTAGGAATCAGTGCTCTTTAGCCACTCGCCCAAATTTACTCTTAAATTGTACAGGAATTCAGGGTAACTCTCGTCCCTGGACTTAGTAGCGTTCCGAAAACGTTGTCTGAACGCCTCGGCGCTAAGCCTATACTTTCTCAGAAGGCAAGCTTTGACCTTCTCGTAGTTGTCCGCGTCCTCCTTGCTTAGCCGCGCGACAACCTCCGCTGCCTCGCTGGGCAGAACCGTCAATAATCTCTGAGACCAAGTGTCTCGCTGGAAGGACAGTTTTTCGCAGGTTCGCTCAAAGTTAGCCAGATACAGACCGATATCCCCTGATATCACATATGGCTGCATGTACTTTGACATCTTGAAATCTGCCTCCTTGTTGAGACGAGGTACCGCTAGCTGGGGACAATCGCCCGACCTCTTGCTCAACTCTAGTTCTAATTTCCGGAGCTCAATTTCTTGGTCCAGCTTTTTTGCTTCTCTTTCAAGCTTCTCACGTTCGTGCTCCCTTTCCTCTTTTTCCCTCTCAAGTTCACGCTCTCTTTCCTCTTTTTCCCTCTGACGTTCGCGCTCCCTTTCCTCTTTTTCCCTCTGACGTTCGCGCTCCCTTTCCTCTTTCTGCTGTCTGAGCTGTTCCTTTTTTTGCCCGATGAGGTTCCATGCTTCACTGAGCTCCTCATCATCGGTTCCCAGATCAGTGATTGCCTTTATAATCAAGGGTTTTCGTGCCAAACCACTTGTATTAATTCCCAATTCCTCACACAATAGCAACAGTTCCGGTTTCTGCAGCTTTTGTAGGTCCATGATCGCTCCGAGTGTCGGCTACTTCCAAAACAACAGTGCAAACTACCAAACCTAAAGGCGTTTCAACACTTTTTACCAGTTCTTAAAATCTAACCCTGTTCTAGAACCTGGTCCACATCAGAAGAAAAGCCAAGCACTCACCCACACATGCGATCGATGTTCCGAGCTGCCCTCTTGTTGGCCGATTGTTGCGCCTGCTTGTTGCTTGAGATGCCACCTCCGATCACCAGATGTTGTGGCTTGTAGCTTCAGATCCACCTCCAATCACCAGATGTTGTGGCTTGTAGATTCAGATCCCAACGCTGGTCACCAGTTGTCGTGACGCTGGGGCTACGTCGACCCGGCCTTCACTTGGTAGCGTGCAGAGACTCGGGGTTGAAGAAGGACTGAATCTTCTAAGTTGGTGAAATATGTACAAGCAGGTTTACTGGCACTTTGAGAAAACGTATTTACAAGAATATTTACACGAAAAAGAAGGGTACATCAGCAAAATGGCAAGCGTTAAGAGTTCATAGCGAGAAGCGACTGGATGAGCCGTTTACCCAGGGCCCAGAGCGACATTTCGTGCTCTGCAGCGTCCTTAAAAACCCCCTATGTCCAGCCCCTCTCTGAAGATGCTGACCAACCAAATCCAGGGCACGCCCCTCAGGTATCGGCATCCAATCGAACACATCACTGCACTGATGGTCTGAAGCACTGACTGGTCCGGCATTCATTCGTTGGGCGTGATCACTTGTTGGCGGGAAAAGCTTGGGAACGGCGAGGAGAGGAGGTACATTTCTATTCTTCAGCAAAGAAACCACAGGCTGGTTCTGACAAGGGGTTTTACTTCTCAGAAACCCGAGTGCACGTGGCGCCGCATAGGGCTCCCAACATGGTCCCTTTTCGACAATTGCAAATCTTTCCTGCATTCCCGGGAAATCACTTAATGGCCGTATGAGTCATGCTCCTTTCTTGTCCTGCACGTCAGCGGACATGTCACTCTGTCGTCTCCTTTGGATAGGAGGCATTCATCACTGGAGGATAGCACTTCTCGACTGGAAGGGTGAACAAAAGAAAGAAAGCACTTCCTGCTATTTCCCGCAGGGGGACGTTTCTTTGTGTTTTTCCAGACGTTCTCTTGACAGGGTCAATTTGGCATCTGCAGGTTGTCCACAAAGCAAAACATGCTTACAAAACAGGATTCCTGGAAACAGGCTCACTTAGAGCCATTGGACCATCACCACATATTCACAAAACTTATCCATGCCCACAGGCGAACAATAGAGCGCGCAAATGCGGATGCTTGGTCGTAACAACCCCTAGATGCTTGAAAGGGGGCCATGTACTCCCCGTAGAGTATGCTTCCAACAAGAAATGTTGGATGGCGCGTGAACTTTTTGCGAAGTGGCTGCATGCTTGGCACTGTGAGCTTGTGCACGAGAGTCTCAAAGTGTGTGTCCTCGTTGATAAACTGTACCGCACACAGCACAGATGTCGCACTCAATAATATTGAAGTTCGCTTTCTTAAGCCTAACTCTACATCCAAGCTGCAGCCTTTAGATCAGGGCCTTCAAGACAATTTACAAGAGGAGACTGAATGACACTCTTCTCGTGAAGCTTCGTATAAAGCAGGACTTAAAGATCGACTTGCTGGAAGCAATCCAAATGCTTAAGTCGGCATGGGACAATGTGATAGGCGAAATGATTGCCAACGGCTTTCTGCACGTAGGTTTTGTTCCAGCAGAGGCCCGTGCATCAAGTGATGATGGTGAATGATGGTGACAATTCCTACAAAGAGCAGCAGAGCTCTGCGAGCTCGATGAGGCCTGAAACTATTTTTCGCGTCTTGTTGGTGACATGCCCGCA
Source organism: Amblyomma maculatum (assembly GCF_055883805.1). Classification (NCBI taxonomy): domain Eukaryota; kingdom Metazoa; phylum Arthropoda; class Arachnida; order Ixodida; family Ixodidae; genus Amblyomma; species Amblyomma maculatum. The sequence goes on from NC_139344.1 coordinate 429,273,025, forward strand.
ACGATGACTGTTGAAGACTTTGTAGGTGGCGACGACATCGCAGCTACCACGGCTGTACTGGCGGACACCGAAACCGCTGCGGAAGTCTCTGAACAGACAGAGCTCAGGCTGACCCTGCAGACGATGAAAAAATTCCGACTTCACAAGAAGTGCTTGCTGCATTGGATTTACTGTGCCGCCACTGCAGTGCTATTGAAGGCAGTGGGTTTGCCCTTGTTAAGTGTTTGCGAACTGTGGAACAGGGCGTGATGTGAAATGCAATCAGCACAAAAAAGCAGGCTGCGATAACGCAGTTCTTTGCGCATAAATAAATTGATGTGACCCAAGTAAGCACCCTCTGAATTGCTGTGCCTTCTCTGATTGAATTTTGCTGCTCTTGCATGTATTTTCTACGAAATTTTGTATTATGAATTATGGATGTAGTGAACTATTTTCTCTTTTTTGCAACTGTTTGTTATAACGAGGCTTCAGTGTACTTACATGTCATGCTGACAAGCATACGAACACTGTCACCTTTGCATGGTCTGCTGATTGAGTGTAGGGCAATTTATTTTTACATACTTAGAAAAAGTCTTTGCTCAGCACGAGGCTGAGTGTGTAGGCTTGGTGCTGGTAAGGGCAAAAAGCAGATGCGTCGGCCAGTATCAAACTTTTTAAAAGAACATGAATAGGTGACTAGAGCAGTGTACACTAAATTCCCAGTAAGCTGAACTCAGTTAAGACAAGTTCTTAGATAGGATGCACCACCTAGGCCATTTCTTGGTTTCCTACAAAGTACTTGAAGTGCTCTTCAGCTGAAGTGAACTTTCGAAGCCTCCGTGAACCTCATATCTGCGAGATTGAATATGCCAGTTTGGTAAGACACTAAACGTTCAAAATGGAAAGAGTCCGCTGTACCACGAAAGTCTGGTTGCGTGCCAACAGTCTCCCCTTGCCACTTTGGTTGCAGGATTCACATGCTGGAAAGCATTTTGGGAGCCGAGCATCCTCCTTTACCGCCATTTTTGATGCCGCCGCCTCTGCTGCTGCCGACGACAGTGCTACTGTTGAAATGCCGACCACTGTGGAGGAAAAAGCATTGTGTGTGGAGCCGAATGAAAAACCAGGACCTCTCATAAAAGTTCACAACATGCCTATTGTCTTTGAACTCAGTGAAGATGGTGGTTCTAATAGCGACATGTCGAGTAGATGTGAAAGTCCTCCACTTGCAGAGTCAAGGACGCATCGAAATTCCTGCTCCTTTCAGCTCTGTCTTGGGCAGAAACAAAGTAGTCCAAAGTTTAGCGTGAGCATCGTAAAGCACGTTTAATCGATTTTGTGTAGCATGGACATCTTGCGAGACAGTTCTTATTCCTAGCTCAATGAGCGTACAAATGTTCCTGATTGCTTTAAAGACACCGTTCTACATAAATGTAGTTTATATTTTCTTTAATCCTCAGTCTTTTTCCTTGTTTCATGTTACCTACCTGAGGCTTTATCGCCTATTTTTAATTGCACATGATGTTGTACATAGGATGACAAGTTCAGGACAACTCAGAGGGCTACGGAACGAAAAATGGTAGGAGTAACATTAAGAGATAGGAAGCGTGCAGAGTGGGCCAGAGAAATAACTCAAGTTACTGACATTCTAGTGGAAATTAAGAAAAAGAAATGGGCATGGGCAGGACATGTAGTGCGAAGAGAAGATGGTCGCTAAGAGAACCGATGGTCGCTTAGGGTAACAAACTGGATTCCAAGGGAAGGAAAGCGTAGCAGGGGGCGGCAGAAAGTTAGTGGGCGGATGAGTTAAGAAGTTCGCAGGGGTCAAGTGGATGCAGCTAGCACAGAACCAGGTTAAGTGGAGAAATATGGGAGAGGCCTTCGCCCTGCAGTGGGTATAGTCAGGCTGGTGATGATGATGATTATGATGATGATGTTGTACAGTGTGTGAAAAAGTGTGTGCACAAGCATTGATTTCTGTGCAACCCGTTAACAAATGTGAGCTGGCACTAATTATTTAATGCAGAAAATCAGTGACGTCAGACAAACTAGATGCATAGCAATGCCCTTAATGGTTAGTAGAGATGGTGTGGTGTGGGAAGTAGCAATGGTAGTACAGTCGAACCCGGATATATCGAACTCGAAGGGGATCGCGAAATAGTTCGATATATCGATAATTCGATATAGAGAAATTGGCTTGCGACGGCACTTACGATGCGAAAAAACGATACCGTATTTGTCGCGTAATCAACCCACTCGCATAATGAACCCACCCTCCCCTTTTGCACCCGAGAATTTAAAAAAATGCGTTAAGGCTAGCTCGCTCACATGCAAGCGACGAGCGGCAGCGACAGAGCGAAAATTTTCAAACTTGTTGGAACTGCGTCCCTCTCGCCGCTCGAGCCACCGCGGCAGCTCAAAACAAGGTTTCTGTGTCGCCGCGGCGGCAGGAAATCGCGAGCATTTTCGCTTGCATGTCGATGGCGCGCGTCAGTCTGTTTCGATCGTCTCATCCACAGCTCATTGGCAGCGTGCCAAGATGCTGCGCAGCGATAACGTCAGGGCGCGTTTATCTTTTTATAGCTCCTCCGGTGGCGGGGAGCGAACTTGGCAGAGTTATAGTGCTCTAGATAGCAGAGTGCCCGTGATGGCTTGATTGCACAAGCCACGCCGCGCCTGGGGCGGGCGTCATGATCGCAGCAGCTGACCGCGTGATTTCGCTGATTCATCATGCAAGGATAAACGATAAAAAAATATAAAATAAACACCCCCGCAAAAAAAAAAAAAAAAAAAAAAACCCTGCCGCTTCTTAACGTCCGCAGCCGCCATATCTTACGCTCCGCCGCCCGTACAGCCCAACGATAGAAAAGAATGACTCTCGCAAAAAAAAAAAAAAAAAAGCAGTGGTGGCGCTTCTTAACATCCGCAGGCGCCATAGCCACGTCCGCCGCCGCGCTGCCGCACGTAGAGGGTTCGCAACACACGCTGGAGAAAGCGTCCGACGTCTGTCTGAAAACGGGCTGAGCTGGCTTGGCGCATGCGTTGCGCGTGCTGAAGGAGAGAGATAGCTCAGCAAAAGAATGGGCACACCCACGCACATGGCTTGCAAGCGTGCGTGTTGGCGCGCGGAAAACGACAACTGCAGATGCGCGCGCCTTTGGGGAATGGGTGCGGCGCTGCCCAGGCCTGCTGTCGCCGAACTGTCCCCTCTCATTCCTTCCGCGCGTGGCTTGAAAACGTCACGCGGCAAACGGCCAAGGGTGATGCGATCGTCTTTGGGGAAGGCACACTTTCCATTGCGTGGTGCGGAGTTCGATATATCGAACGACCGGTGAAATTGAGTTCGATATATGACGCGGCTTTCCTATACTTTTACATGGGGTTTTCAAGGGGATATTTCGTGAGTTCGATATAACCAAAATTCGATATATCCGGGTTCGATATAACCGGGTTCGACTTATATCTATCTGTCTCAGTTTTTGACAGAAGGTCTGAGTCATGACACAGTAAAATTGGGTGGATTTGAGTGCACAGAGCAGGCTCACTCGTGCTGCGCACTGCATCTTAGTGCTGTCTCTGGAAAGGCGGATATAATACACCCAGTGTATCCATCCTGCCAGCACTCGTAGGGCAGAACCATGGTGGCTCATAAAAATGCTTGCAATTAAATGGGGCATCACAGCAGAAAGCTGCAGGAACAAAGGTAGAGTTAATGAGATCCTTGTTAGGGAGAGGGGAATAGTATAGTCACATTCAAAAGAGCTTTGTTGGGGGAGGCGCAATTAGGAGTTTTGTTTGTGATAGAAGTAGATAGTAGTACAGCATAGGGTGCACTAGATGCTATTGTGAGATGCCTTAGTTTTTCAGCAGTATAGCCTGGCGTTTGACACATTTAAACTGAAGATCTGTGAAAGCGTTTGTTGTCGTGCCAAGGGTTGTAGACAAAGTTTCAATTGGAGATGTAGTTCTGCAACAGCATTCTTACCAGAGGCCGTGTCAAGGCAATTATTGTATACTTGGAAGAACCAAAAGTCCGACGACTTCATTTTTGTTTTTTAACATAGATGTGGCTTACTGTTTTTCTTTTATGCAGTCTCTGGCTTCGAAGGATGCGTGCAGTGGAAGAGGATTCCAGCATGGCGAGGTGCGTTGTCATGCCAGCTAAAAAAAGATGGCTATTCAGTGCTTGCTTAGCAGTCTAGATGTCCTAAATAGATATTTAAAGGAGAAAGTGATAATGTTTAAAATATGGTCAGGGAACTCTTTGAGGTCACAGAAATTCCAGAAGTAGGACAGATTTCCTGGCATCAGGGAAGAGTTTTCAATGCCTGAACTTGTTTGACAGAGAGCCACATCATGTCCGAGTGTGTCCACATAAGCTAATACTAGCAGTTGCTTTGGTACATTACTTTTTCTCTCCCTAAGACAAGCCACTACACTGAGGTCGCATTTCACAGCTCTTTACTGCACCCTGTGCTGCTCGGGAAATATTGTTTAAAGGGGGGCTATAAGAGCTAGTCTGTCCATTTTTTGTTCTTTGTAAAAGTATATTCTTTGGCTCCCTCTGGCTGCTTTTGTGCTGCCACAAGAGAGTCTTTTATTGTTCAAAATGTTGGATTTAAAAATGTCCTCAGCACTTGATTGAGACATCCGATGACAGGGCCAAGGACTTCGTGGTTACCATTTTTAAAGTGAGTGTATCCTAGCCTCGTAGATGTGTGCCTCAGTTTCTCCTGTTCTAACATCACTGCAGTCTACTTGCAAAAATAGTTACTGGCATACCTATACTTTAGAAAATTCAGGAAAAAAAAATCTAGATAATTCCACTGATGCCACCTAATGACTTTCTTCTGTGGAAGGAAAGCGTTGTTTCATGGAAGGACTTTGGCGCTGCTGAGGTCAGTTAGAAGAAGCGGTATAGTTCGCACGTACGCAAGTTGCTGAGAGTGTTGTGGTGGTGATGGTCAGCGTAGTCACTGCAGTGCGAGTTCCGCCCGAACGAAATGTAGAGGTGCTGTAATAGCTGTTGTGATCACCATTTGCGGAGGCACAATGGGATGCTTCTTTGTTTCGCCGCTCTCCATTATTTGCTTTCTTCTTTTTTTTTTCTGTGTGCATGTTGTGGACTGTGCCGTCTTCCTTTTTAACAGTTTTATCTTGACAGCGTCAAAGGCCCTATTGTCTAGAAAATCCGGCATCAGCGCTGTCGGCTTTGTGAGTGAAAATTCGGGGTGGTTGGCTCTGGCTGGCAGGTGGTAGCCAGCTGGGGCATGGTTGTGCTGACTGCTGGTCAAGTTGTGTGATGTCACAAAACGTCATGGCATGGCCAACTTTGCAGGCACTGCCTGCTTGGGTTTCGCATTTGAGATGGAAGGGCGTTATCGGAATCAAGCCATCCATGTCTTTTGTATCCAGAGTTTGCGCTGCCCTAGGCTATACTCGCATGTTCGTACGGTTTGGCTGAAGCAGGAATTTATGTCTATGCTGGCTGGATTTTCACGTAATGTGGTATCTTATGACTATGCTGATGAGTATCCGTCGGATAATATATGCCCAAACTAAGATTAAATCATTGAAGCAAGATAAAAAGCATATGTACGCCAACAAGCACCTGCAAGGGTAGTCGGCAAATGGTAGCCATTAAAGGAACCATTACAAGTTATTTTTTCAATTATGCATAAAACACCTGCGCAATCGTCGACTGAAAGCGCGCAATACAAATTTCCCGTGCCCCGCACGACTGCTACGCAGGAGGAAAGCGGAGGGAGAAACATCGCTTCTCCGTCCGTTGTGACGTCACCGTGAGGAGCCGGAAGCATTCAAAGCGAACAAAGGGGGTTTTCGGCGTGCACTGTTCCTCGTTTTGCGTGCGTTGCAGGCGTACAAAACACGTCCACTTAGTGTTATGCACCTGACATGCATGTGACATGCATGTGGCTCTGCATGTGTTCGGATGCACGAACAGCTGTGGACGCGACGATGTAATCTTCCATTGTATTAAAAGCTCGCGGCGCAATGCGGCGTTGCTGAGAACAGAGATAAATTCAAGCCGATCAAACGAAACATTCTACTCGAAGCATTTTCATAACTGTGACTACATGAAATTTGTTCCTCGTGCGATTTCTATAGGGCTTTGACAAAAACGCATGGCTGAGCCATGACGCGGTTCCTTCTGTTTCCTTGTACAAAACAGTCGGTACAGTCATCAGCGAATCCCTTCATGGACTGCAATTTCATGAAGGGACGGTCAGACAGCATCGGCGCATGGTTGTATTCGCGTGTCTCCTTTTTCTTTTCTTTTTTTTTTCGCGCAAGCTTCGCGCAACGACTTCTGTGCTAAACATGGGCAACTCATCAGTAGTTTTCGCTGATTTTTTTTGCGAACTAGCAGATGATTAAAAGAGCACACTGCTGTGTCGAAGATAGGTTGTGAAAGCTGCAATATCTCTTCCAGCATGGCGCGTGCCTGATATGTTCGTGGAACCTTTACGGGAACATTATTAGAAGATAAGGAGTGTACCGCTCAGCTGGGTATAGGCGCATTTAGGTAAGGAGCGCAAGAGCGAGGTTTCCTTCGGTGCGTCCAAGCAATCAGTCATCGAAGTTGTTCATACATGGCCTTGTGATTTTGCACCCGTTGCTGCCTCATAACTTTACATAGTCCTGTCTTGTTTGGGTATGCACATTTAGTTGGAAATAAAAACGACGAAGCTCTTGTAAGAAAACACATTTCGGAACACGGTTTTTTCATGAAGGTATAGGTGCGGAGGTGTGCTTCATCTTGGCTTTCAACATGCGTCAGCCATCAATTCATTAAACGTGTATTGTGACAGTGCGATAAAAAGGAAAGGCTTTCAACGTCTTCTAAATGTCGTATGACTCAAGCAGCATTCTACTCGCGCATTTGACTTGGTCTCCAGCAAAATGGCCCCGTCAATGCCTCGTATGCATTGCAGAGCTCCGCAACCGCGCTTCGCTTATTGTTCATTTGTCTAGTGGCAGCTGAGAGGGAGGCCTGAGAGGGAGGTAGTCGGCTAGGGCATTGTTCGCTGCCCTTCCTTCCCAGGAATATGCGGGCCGAGGTGTTTCGCAGAGGGCCATGTAATTTCTGCTAATAATGGCACACACTACTTTTCAAAATGCCTCACTGTAACCAAAGCAAGTTTTCATGCGAAATCTACGTTCCCCACGACGGAAGTGCTACATCGTCTGTGGACGTATTTTGTACGGATACATGCAGTAAAAATCCCAATATTCATTCGTGTGGAAATGGCATGCCATAATGACATTCACAAAGCCACAGAGAGTTGCGTTCAGCGCAGCGAAGGAGCCGCATTGGCAGCTTCGCCGGTCCTCAGAATGTCGTCACGCGACGTCTTGGCCAATCACGGGTGGCGGCGCGACCCGCGGTGAGCCCCGTCGCGCGGGCTGCGTATTTCTGCTGAAAAAAGGCTATTTCTCCTTTCTTCTGCCTAATTTTAAACTGATATTCGAGTTCGCAGCATGAAAAACTATGGCTTTCTGCTGAAAGCCCTACTTTGCAAAAAGTGCTGCAGTGTCCCTTTAAAGCCAGCGTGTGGTGCTCTTAAAGGCGAAGCTTAATTGTCCTCCCAATAGAGGCTTTATAAAAGTTAGCGCCATCTAGTGAAAGAAACAGAAACTGTGCGCGGCGGCCATGTTTTGCTCAGTCCGCCCGCGCCTCCCATCGAGTACGCTGTCAACGTGCGCCTTCGTAGAACCCGTGCATGCACAGAAGGGTGCATTGGAATGCTCACAAGCGATTGTTTCATCTTTTAACATCACAGCAGTCGCTGTTAGCTCCAAGCTCTATTCGGAATGATGTCAGCATATTGTTGCGTGCCTTTCTGCAGCCAGCGTACCATCGACGCGCACGGAATCAAGGTATACGCGTGTATGCGACCGTTCGTTTGCAATCCTAATCGGCTTTACAAGGGTCACTTGCATCATGTAAAGCATTACTGCACGTCCCTCTGACTGGGAGCTAGCTCACAGAATGTGCTATCGCCTAAAACAGCAAGGTTAATTGTTTTGCTCGCTATGGAGCCTTGTGAACTTGAAGGATGAACTTATGCTGCGATGGAGGACACGGGAGAAGGAGCAATGCATGTGTAACGAATGTTATTGTGCAAATTCGTTCTTTGAAACGTTTTGTACGTAGGGTGCATTTACCATTGTGTATTTGATTTAAGACACGGGCATGATTACCGAAACTACTTTTTACAGTCGTATGAAATGGTAGTGCTTGGTGCAGAGAGCAATACGGTTGTCTAGTGCGCCCGAGGTGTGTGCTTCACGCTGCAAAAGCAAGCGGCTGCCAAACCCGCGGCGTCTAGAAAAGCAGGAAAAGATGACATCCCACTAGTGTGTTGTAACATGCTCACGTGCAGCCCGTTTCGACCAGTCCACGTCCAGAGCGCGCAGCTCAGGTTTTATACCTGCCAGCGCGGCTAATAAAATAACGAAGCATGCGCTTCACTTTTCACATCACATCACATCGCTTTAATACCTTAAAGACCCTCATTAGAGGGTATTACATAAGGGGTGGGGCGCACAGAAATGAAAAACAGAATAGGTAACATATATGTGTAAGTAAGTTATACAAATACAAGATTTTCACTGCGCAAGTACACGTGTGATTCATTCAAGAAATAAAGATGGACATGTGATAGCAGCAAGTTCTCGGGGAAGGCCGTTCCAGTCGTTGGCAGTCCGGGGGAAGAATGATGAAGAAAATGTAGTGGTGCGGGCGCGATGTCGGGACACTTGCTGCTGATGACCGGTGCGGAGGGAGATACGTGGGGGGGGGTGCACAGATGTAAGGTTCCTGTCGTAGCTCGGAATAAAAAAACTTGTGAAACAAACATAAACTAGCAATGTAGCGACGATGAGCAAGGGTAGATAGGTTGGACTGTGATTTTAAGGATGATATGCTGATATCAAAAGAATACGTTGAATGAATGAATCTAGTTGCTCGGTTTTGAACTGCTTCAATTGAATTACGCAGATATGCTTGTTTCGGAGACCAGATGGGAGATGCATATTCTAATTTTGATCTAACTAGGGATTTGTATGCGAGGAGCTTGACATGCTGAGGTGCAGAGCGTAGGTGACGCTTTAAAAATCCTAGTGATCTGTTAGTGGATGATATGATGTTTGAGATATGCGTATTTCACGTAAGATCCTGACAAAGATGAACACCAAGGTATTTGTATGATTGGACAAGGTCGAGAGGAACGTTAGATATGCTGTAGCTGAACAGGAGGGGGTAATGGCGACGATGAAACGACATATATTTACATTTACTTGTGTTAAGTGTCATTAGCCATTCATTACACCAGTCTTTCACACGAGTTAAATTATTTTGAAGGGATTGTTGTTCGAAAGTGTTAGTGACTGTTCTGTAAATAACACAATCGTCAGCAAACATCCGAATATGGCAATCTAAGTTCTCAGGAAGGTCGTTAATATAAATTAGAAACAAAATTGGCCCATGGACGGATCCTTGGGGCACGCCCGAGGAGACTGGTAGGAGGTTAGACATTTGATTATTGACGATGACTGATTGTAAGCGGTGAGTTAAGAATTCTTTTATCCATGCTAGTATATCGGGATGCAAGTTTAGGCGAGAAAGTTTCAAAAATAAGTGGTTATGAGGTACCTTATCAAATGCCTTGGCGAAGTCGAGCAAAATAGCATCAGTTTGGAGGTTAGCATCAAGGTTAGCATGTAAGTCATGAATGAAAAGTGCTAGTTGACTTTCACAGGAGTATCCTTTGCGAAATCCGTGCTGCGAAGAATTAAAAATATTATTTGAATCCAGAAAGTTCATCGTTAAAGAGTAAATAACGTGTTCCATATAAGTTTACATGGTATGCTGGTGAGTGATATGGGCCGATAATTAAGTGGTGAATCTTTGTTACCCGACTTGTGGACCGGAACGACCTTCCCCACTTTCCAGTCATGGGGTATGGCACCTGTAGAGAGAGACTGCGAGAAAAGCAAGCATAAAATCTTAGCAGAAGTATGATTAACATTTTTTAGAACCTTTGTGTTAATTTCGTCAAAGCCGGCGGATGATGACAATTTTAGTTTATCAATAAGACATGATATGCTGGCTTCCGAGAAAGTAACGGCAGGCATTGAAGTTCTTTGGTCATTTGCTGTCGTGAGGGGAGGCGGTTCTTGTTCTTTAGTGAATACAGATGCGAAAGCAGAATTAAGGATGTTAGCACACTCATCATCGGAAACAGCGCGTCCGGAATCATCAGTGAGGGTAACAGTGCGTATAGATTGCGGGTTTAAAAGCTGCCAGAATTTAGTTGGATTATCTTTTAGTATGTTGGGCAGGTCAATATGATAAAATGAGCGTTTGGCGTTTTTTACTGCAACCAGGTATGTCCTTTCAGCGGTGTAATATTTTTCCCATGCGCAGTCCTGTCCAGTCTGGTTGGCCCTGCGGAACAAACGTTTCTTTTTGTTTTCTAGTCTCCCCAGAGCCTTGGTGAACCATGGTTTCTGTTTATTCGCGCGGAAGCTGCATTTGGGAACATATTTGTTAGTAAGTTCGTTCATTTTATCGGTAAACATCAACCAATTTTCGTGGATTGTTTGTTCTTGGAAAGAGCGCTGAAAAGTTGGGAAAAAAGCTTCCAGTTCCCTATTTATGGCTTCGTAGTTTCCTTTGTTATAAAGGGTGATTGTTTTTTTTGGAAGTTTCTTTTGTTGTTAGAGTGAAGGAGAAGGACGCATGGATAACTTTGTGATCGCTAATTTCCCGAAGATAAGTAATGGAATTGAGGCTGTCAGGGTGGCTAGAAAGTATAAGGTCAAGAATGTTAGCGGTATCTCCTGCGATGCGTGTAGGCTGGGTTACTAATTGAGTTAGATTAAAATTTAAGCACACATCCATGAATTCCCGTGATTCATCCTGTCTAAAAATAGGCTGATGAGGGTTATTCCAATCAATACCAGGATAGTTGAAATCTCCAAAAAGTAAAACGTGTGCATTAGGGTGTTTTGTTGTAAGTTTGTTCAGGATGTTGTGCAGCTTTCGAGGGAATTCGGGGTTACTGTGGGGGGGTCTATAGCAAACACCAATTAGTATAGATACTGGTGTGGCGCGACAAAGCAGCCATAATATTTCGAGGTCGGATTTTATGTGAATGTGGGAACACTGTAGTTGATTGCTAGTAGCGATAAGAACGCCTCCTCCTCGGGGGCCTTTGCGATCAGCTCGGAAAAGGTTGAAATTTGGTAAGTTGTACAGAACTTCAGTGTCGCTCACGTTATCGGTCAGCCAAGTCTCTGTCAGTACAAGCAGGTTACTGCCCGTTGAGGAAACAAGGCTGGATACATTATCGCACTTAGAGAGCAGACTGCGTATGTTAGTATAGATAACCGAAAACGAAATATTCTGTCGAGGGGAGTTATGGCGAGGATTAGATAAGTGTTGACGGTGCTGCAAGCGCTATGCTATTTCTTTAACAGTTTCAGTAGCATCATCAAAAGTGTAGCGTTTCTTGCCGAGAAATAGGGTCTTGTACCGCAAAGAAAACGGTCCGATTTCTGCTCTTGCAAATGTGACAAGATGTTTGAGGGCTTTTTGAACACAGCGGGTAAAATCTTCTCCAATACTATAGTCCGTGTCTTTCAGCATACGGCCTTTGGAAAGAATGGTTTCTTTTGTTTTAAAAGAGGCTGATTTTGCTATAATAGGACGTTGACGGTCCTTGTTATGGCGTCCCAAGCGATGAGCACGCTCTATCTGACTGGGCTCCAAGGTAAATTCTAAGACATCTTGACAATGCTTAATTAGTATTTCTTCAGATTCTGTGAATGACTCGCGGGGATTGGTGTCTGGAAGGCCATAGAATATCAAGTTGTTGCGGCGTGACCTGTTCTCTGTATCGTCTATTCGAGCCTCAAGGTTGGTAACAAGAGCAACAGTCTCGGCGGCAACGGCTTGGGCGGATTCTATGCCAAGTTTTAGAGTAGGAATGTCCTGAAAGAGGCATTCCAGGTCTGCTAGGCGCTTACTCAGATCGGAAATGGTTTGGTCGACAGAACGCATCTGATCTTTGAGTTCCTATACATCAGCGAGTATTTGGCCTTGACCGGCTGACAATTTCTTAAGTTCAGCAAGAACACTATCAAGTTTGTCCGGACCAGGGTTCGTTTCAATATCGCCGGACAAAAGAAGAAGAGATTTTACAACACAAAAGCATTCACCAGCCATAGAAATGCAGCACTGCAGGCTCGGCAGCTGTACCAGGCAACGGTCACTACATTTTTTAGAAAAAAGGCAGTATGAAGAACTAACCTGCGTAGCGAAAATCAGTGGATGAGGAGGTTGCATCATGGCACAGCTACCGAGCCCACAGAGCGCGGGCGGAAGGCGGTGCTCTTTATACGTTGACAGGGTCGATGATGTCGCTGTCGCTTGCGCTTGCCATCCGGCGTCGATGGTCCAGGAAGGGAGCGCTGTTTTCACCGACGCATCAGCGCTGCTCAAAACGAAGGGTCCGTTGATCGCGACGTAGAACGGCTGTCCCGGGTCTCGTAGAACGAGCCACGAAGTGTCGAAGATGGCTGGTAAGATACAGGCAAAGGCAGGCGCGAGCACCTGCGTAGCGAAAATCAGTGGATGAGGAGGCTGCATCATGGCACAGCTACCGAGCGAGTGTGTTTTTTCGAGTCACCCGATGGTTCGCTAATTCAGAGCTGCCTGAAATTCACTGGAATTTTTAAATATGTCGATTTCTTATTTATTCCCTTTGTCAGAAAGTAAACATTTGAAGCGTAATCTCATATGAAAGCGCTGACATTGGAAGCTTCGAGGAACTCGGAGGAGGAGGAACTCGGCTGAAACGAAAAGAAATTTGAAAAATCAACTCACATCACAGCGAATTGTTTGCGCTTTGTGCAACTGGCTGTGTTCATAAAATCAGATTTATATTATGTCATATCGTTATAGAAAAATTAGGGGGTCAATTAAGCTCTGCCGTTAAACGTATAACGCGATAGTGTCTCTCTCTCATACACACACACGCACGATGTTTACTTTCTTCACGTGTTATATTTTAGCTCTTTTATTTATTGATTTATTTATTTTATTTAACCAATTACTGCAAGCCCTAACTGGCCCTAGCAGGAGGGGCGAAAATAATACAATGCAGTGAAATATGAATTCATCAAAAGTAACATACTACACACAAGTGCAGTATGTTATATGTTGTTATGTATGTTATATTTCTGTTACGTATGTTGTTATATTTCTATCATTTCTTTATTTATTTTTTTGACGTTCTATATTTTTATACACTAATACGCATGCGTCAGCAAAAATCGGCTTTTGAACACATTCTCCAATTATTTCAATTAATCAACTACACATTCTAAATTTTCTTCCTTAGCATCACCAAGCACTCGTTTTTTATTCTGACACCTTTAAACCCTTACTTTCCAATTTTTTTCTTTTTTTCGTGTCTTTATTTCATCATTTGATCAATTAATTACAAAGATTTAGCTCGTCATCGCCTATCGCACACCAATCAATATTCAATCACTGGAAGCACAAATTACCATGGCACTTTTTTTTTTACACAGCCCCCGATTATTTCCGAGACTAATGCCAACTACTGCGTCGACGGCATGGGAAGGAAAGTGCTAAGCGCCAGTCCAACTTACGTCAAATTACGCATGATTCTTTTATCGTAAAATAAAATGCATCCTCGCTCATTTCACCAACCAAGTATCTTCCAGTGAAACCAAGCAAACAAACTCGCGATGATCTCTCATAGGCGTTTAAGTAAACAGCAAAGGCGCACAGATAAAAAAAATCCATATTACAGAACTCTAGGATAGGGATGACGCTGCGGATTGCTGAGGGGCCCATGCACGACTCGTAGAGCAATTTGTAACTGCGCTCGGCTGAGCGGCTGGTGGGCACTGCCAGGTCTCGGCTGTCAAAATACGCTTCTAGGCGTCGCTAACAGAAACCGCCAGGGACCGAAGAGAGGTCCAAGCACAGCACACTAGGTTAAAACGAGAAAAGCGCGAACAGAACGGCGAGCGCTGACGGACGGACACGAAGCGAACGGATGGAGCGAGCAAAATATGGCGGCCAGCGCGGGATCAGCGTGCCGCTCATGGCTGCCAGACGTACTTTTGTAAACCCTCTATTGTTCCCCCATACCCCAAATGTTCAGTTGGATGTATCCGCTGGTTATTTTTATGTAAATTGATTGTATGAACGAATCTACAGTTAGCAGGTTTAAATAAGGTTTTGTCGATAGGTGCCTCCAATAATTTGAATATCCAGTTGCTTCGAACATTTCCTCAATTTTCTTTAACAGTGCATAACTGGATTTCATCTTTTGACCATTTATAGGCTTAAGAAAACTCTGTCTTCAGTGGGTGTAGTGTATTTGGCATTAGGAACTGGTACTCTATTGGTGCAGGTCACTTTCGATTTGTCCCCAGGTTCAGGGGTGAACTTGATGGCCGATTTAACTGGTCATCACATTAACACGAGTGCGAGACAGACAATAGCCTCCTGTTTCTCAATGTGCTAGCGGAATGACAGCGATTCTATTATACTCCATCTACCAGAAAATCACACTCTCTAGATGCTGGCTATATTTCAGTTCAGATTACTATACCGCCCAAAGAGCAACTGTAGTCTTAACACTTATGTTGAGGGCCAAGACAGTCTGCTCCTCGGACATATAGTGCAAGCTAGACAAGGAAAGAGTCTTTATTGAACTTCACTGCAATGACTATGAAGAAAATTACCCAGTTGGTCATCCGATGGTTTCATAAAAAACTGAATGGGGATACTTCCCAGGCCACCAATAACAACCTGTGTTACTATTCCATATGTGAAATGCGTAAGTGGAACACTGGACCACGTGTTTCATAAGCAGAAAATACGGGTTTGCCACGAGGCATTGTCAGCCCTTGGGTGCTTCCTGCTTTGACCTAAAAACCACATGTCAAAGAAACCAGGCATCCAGTATTGTCTACAAGCCCAGCTGTGCTGACTGTTCCACCAGTTACATCTGCGAGACGAACTTTTCACAAAGGTTTCATCAGTATGAAAACAATGTCCAGGATTTCTACCAAGAGTGCAGTGCTGTTGCAGAGCATTGTAGGGATGTGCATCTTTTCATATGTGCATTGTCTCAAACACACCCCTTGGCACCCAGTGATGACCCATTGTTTGCCCACCAACTCTTATGAGTCGCACCTTGGCAACAGTCCAGGAAGGGGGGAAGTGAAGTTTAAAAAAAAACACGTCTCACGCTTCCAGCCAGTCAACATTGAAGAAAGTGCAGAGTTGGCATTGAAACAACGAGACTTCAGTGGGAGGGTTACAACCTTTTCTCTCTAATTTTCTTGTCATGCGAACACCCTGCAGTCATATTAGGCTCCACCAGAACTCCTTTGGCTCCCGCAGCTCATGCTCAAATGATTCGTACTGTCACAGTGCCACAGCCTCTCTTTCCTGCTTTAGGCGTTGTGTTACAACTGCAGATTTTAGTAAGCCTTGCATGGCTGATGCGAAAGCTTCTGAACAACTGTTATGGCTGCCCGCATACATGTCCATGATCGATAGTGGAAGCGTAAGCTACTCAAGGCTAGCTGGACATGAAGCCAAGTGCGGACACGAGAAACTTTCTCTGTGCATTTTCATTTATCAGGTACCCACTGGATGCTTCGTGTCAAGTCACAAGCTTAAGTGTAAAAATTTTCTTTACTTAAATCAGCTTTGCAACTTGGTTCTCTCAGTGCACATACAGTAGCAAGAACTGTGTTGAGAGAAAGTATACCACACAAGGATTTGTTTGGCACTTCATTGTTTACGGGAGTGCTTGGACCAACATGGAGGTGGGCTTAACAGAAACGATATTGCAGGAAAATATGATGAGCTTGTTTTCATTCTATTGTATGTTCCAGTAAACCTGTTTTTGAAGTGCCCCTAATTGCTTCTGTCCCTGCATGACTCACAGCCATCTCCCAAAATTCCGTCATGCATTCGCAGGTGGATGCTTTGCTTGAAGTCATGGCCTCTTTGGGCAGAATCGCAGACGAGGCATCTCCCGCTCGTGTGGACGCTGTGATGACGAAGAAGGCATCAAAAGACCAGGGTGCCCTTTAAAAGTGAGGAAGATACTGTCAGATGTGCTTGAGCTGCGAGCCATGCAGTGGCAACTTTTGTTTGCGTAACAGCTTGCCACAAGCTAAGACAGATCATTGGTAACCTTCCCCATGTGATGCTGGCCTCCACCTGGCTACAGATGTGTCATCCACTGCAGCAGGGCTTTACAGAAGACAAGTGAACTGTCCAGTCGTTAGAACACAAAAGTGAGCTTAATGGCTGTAAGTGATGATGTATATTTTTTTTTGGTATGAAGCAAATTACCACGACTGTGATATAAAGAACATTTCATATTTGAGTGTCCACTGTGTTATATTTGATGCATATATGCCTCGAGAAGATATCAAATGCACCAGCTCTCTCTACCCACTCACAAGGAAAATGTCTAACATTGCTGTTACCTATAACGCACTTAACCTTAGCAGTTTGTTTCCCAGAAAGGGTCTGTGCCATAAAACAATTTTTTTTTGTTTTGAGTGGGGACTCTCCTGGGTAGAAAACGTTTCTGCTACGGTACCTGCCTTTGGAACAATTTGAATTTTCAAATATTATAGCCAATATTAAGTCAAAAAGAAATTATCAGGGCACTTAAATCAAGGGCTATAATCGATGGTCCCTCAGGGTTATGAAATATGACCTGTGCGGGGTAAGCATGACGAGATGGCAGACAGTCAAGTGGCCAGGTCAGATCAGCAAGATGGCGGTTGCATCATATGCCTTTGTCCTGCAGTAGCCAGGCAATTTAGGTGATAGGATAGTTAGGATACTGGTAAGTTGTGAGGCGAAAGAGTTTATTAAGAAACGCCAAAGTATGAAAGCTACCAATCCAACAGACCAGATAGAATAGACTGATCCCACCGACCGATCTGCACATGCACTGGTTTTCCGGAAGTTGCACCCAGGGTGTCAAACCAGAACCGAACTGGAACCGAACCCGAATTTTCGCCCGGAACTGAACCCGGATTTTTGTCACCATTTTGGAACTTAACCTGAACCGGAACAAATCGGAGGAACCGTTCCGAAATGGTTCGTGGTACAGTTCCGACCCACTTTTGCTGGCAATTTACCTTCATTACTTTTTCTTTTATCGCTCCTTGTAAAGTGCTCTCACTTATTTCCAACGCGCCACTGCACATCACAAACACCACAACTATACTGAAAAATTGTCCCTTGCTAAAACATGACAAGAGCAAATGAAAATATATTGCCACATGCATAGCATTAGTCTCTGGTGTCGGGATATTGTTTCATCCCGAACACGCGTGGCCGCTGCACTGCTCAATGGCGCCGGTCGTGGAGAATGTTGTCCCATTCGACAGCCTTCCCAGGCAGTGAAATAATTGCAGATAATTCGTAAATTGAGTATTATATTTAGATAAATAAATATATAACCATGTACAACTCAAAACGAAATGATAAATTTGTCACAAATATCACGCAAATAATTTTTTTTTTCTATTGTTCGACAACGTCGTGATGAGTCACATGGCACGTGCACAGCAGCCGCATCCGATGCGACACCAGCAGACGCAAATTGGTTGACCGAGACTTTAGAATGATAAGCCGATGCTGATGTTGGAAAGGCCGTCTTGGGCAGCAAATTAGCGCTCTCTTCTTGAGTTGTATCTGAACTTAGCACAAAGATGAATTCATGAGTCGATTTCCCATTTTGTCTTATCTTCCTTTTGTCCCTACCGATGACTGTTTATTTCCCTTGGCATGTTAGACTATGGCAGGAATGAAGCTCTGATGTTCAAATGTGAAGACAGGGTGGAGCAAGGGAAATTACCGGCTGGAGTATTAATTCGCAAGCTCTATTTGGTGTGCTGTCGTTTCGGCCTGTAAAACTATGGTGTCAGAAAAAAAATGTGTTTCATCGCATTATCCCTCATCACCGATGCGAATACCTAAGACTGGCTAGAAAGTGGCACTGTAAGCTGGAAGTGCACTGCTGACAGAAAACATAGCTATAATGACTAAACTGCGTGGTCTGCAGGTTGCGCGGTGACGAGGGAGTTCGGGACAAAAACCTTGAAAAGCGGGGAGAGGGACGAGGTCAAGTGAACCGAAGGAGCCCTCGACTAGACCCTAAAGAATAAAAGAAATAGAGGGAATGGCAGTAATTGTGCAACCGCTGGACTGCAGTGTGAGGCCATCAACATCACATTACGTTGACCAACGAGGAAACTTGCCGAGAAAAACAGCATTTCCACGCGGAAGCGGCTTTGTAGGATCGCCGGCGGCGATTAAGTACTTCTACAAACTGCAGCAGAATCTGCCCCTAAGAGATTACAAACTCAGCGTGAAGCGTTTCTTATGAAAAGAGAAGAAGACTGCCTGCAAGGTATTGGAGACAGCTGCAGATCTCTCAAAATTGAAGAACTACAGAGCCTGCTCTACGCAATTGAAGAGGTGCCCATAATAAGCAAAGACTTGAGTGTTTTGAAATTTTGAGAAGAGAAGTGGCGGCGCCCAGAACTGTATCCACTGGCTACAGTAGCGCTTGCTGTGCCATATACACAAGCCAGAGCCAAGAGAGCATTTTTGAATTAAAGTACATCCTCTCTTGTCATCGAACCCGTGTGACGTCAACAAACAATGAGCTCTTCCTTCGGTCTTTTATGCCGGCAAATAAAAAAGATGGCAGCATTCATTGAGCACATAATATAATATTTGCAAGCAGCCATGATGGGCTCATGTTATGCTTATTGTAAATTACGCGATAAACATACCAATCTAAGAGCCTTAATGTTCTAGAAGACTATATCACCTGCCTATGCAGGCAACCATGACGCGCAACAAGGCGGTGATCGCATCACGTCGCGGCCACAGGAGTGAGAAACTTAATCTGGTTCTACGGCAAATAGATAATGACTCCAACTCTAATACGTGGTGGAGGGGACTTTGTCAGCGTCTTTCGGGTCACAACACACGAGTGCCTTTGCCTTTCACTTATATGGAAACGTGAAATGCAAAGGGGCCCGCATGCTAGGCGATATATATATATATATATATATATATATATATATATATATATATATATATATATACAGTCGAACCCGGATATATCAAACTCGAAGGGGATCGCGAAATAGTTCGATATATCGATAATTCGATATACAGAAATCTGCTTGTGACGGCACTTCCCTACTCAAAAACCAAAAGTTCTACGGGGCAATAACCTCATAAAATCTCATTTAATCGCATAGAGTCTCATAAGGTGCACATCATTATCATAAAATATCGTACATAATTTATGATAATGTACAAGAAACTATGAGAACTTATGCAATTGTATGCGACTTGTACGTGATTTCTTATGTGAATTGAGTGAGATTGTGTGAGAAAATGTGAGGTTATTGCCCCTTACAGATTTTTCAGTAGGGTTACGATGCGAAAAAACGATACCGTATTTGTCGTGTAATCAACCCACTCGCATAATGAACCCACCCTCCTCTTTTGCACCCGAGAATTTGAAAAAAAAAAATGCGTTAAGGCCAGCTCGCTCACATGCAAGCGACGAGCGGCAGCAACAGAGCGAAAATTTTCAAACTTGTTGGAACTGCGTCCCTCTCGCTGCTCGAGCCACCACGACAGCTCAAAACAAGGTTTCTGTGTCGCCGCGCCGGCGGCAGAAATCGCAAGCATTTTCACTTGCATGTCGATGGCGCGCCTCAGTTCGTTTCTGTCGTCTCATCCACAGCCCTTTGGCAGTGTGCCAAGATGCTGCGCCTCGATAACGTCAGGGCGCGTTTATCTTTTGATAGCTCCTGCGGTGGCGGGGAGCGAACTTGGCAGAGTGCCCGTGATGGCTTGATTGCACAAGCCTGGTTCGATTTATCATGCCGCGCTTGGGGCGCGCGTCATGATCGCAGCAGTTGACCGCGTGTTTTCGCTGATTCATACATGCAAGGATAAACGATAAAAAAAAATAAATAAAATAAACATCCCCGCAAAAAAAAAAAAAAAAATACCCTGCCGCTTCTAACGTCCGCAGCCGCCATATCTTAAGCTACGCCGCGCGTACAGCACAACGATAAGAAAGGATGACTCTCGCCAAAAAAAAAAGAGAGAAAAAAAAAACGAAAAAAAAAAAACAGAGCTGCCGCTTCTTAACATCCGCAGGCGCGCCGCCCCACGCAGAGGGTTCGCAACACACGCTAGAGAAAGCGTCCGACGTCTGTCTGAAAATGGGCTGAGCTGGCTTGGCGTATGCGTTGCGCGTGCTGAAGGAGAGAGATAGCTCGGCAAAAGAATGGGCACACCCACACACATGGCTTGCAAACGTCATGTGTTGGCGCGCGGGAAACGACAACTGCAGATGCGCGCACCTTTGGGGAATGGGCGCGCCACTGCCCAGACCAGCCGTCGCGGAACTGTCCCCTCTCATTCCTTCCGCGCGTAGCTTGAAAACGTCACGCGGCAAACGGCCAAGGGTGATGCGATCATCTTTGGGGAAGTAACACTTTCCAGTGTGCGGTGCGGAGTTCGATATATCGAACGACCGGTGAAATTGAGTTCGATATATGACGCGGCTTTCCTATACTTTTACATGGGATTTTCAAGGGGATATTTCGTGAGTTCGATATAACCAAAATTCGATATATCCGGGTTCGATATAACCGGGTTCAACTGTGTATATATATATATATATATATATATATATATATATATATATATATATATATATTGTAGGTAACGCGAGAGTCGTACTTGGCGGATCAGGTTTCATTGGACCTGAAGCCCAGGTCGCACACTGTAGCGAACCACACTCCGCGATGATGGGTATCTACAAGAGAGGGCAGTCGTGGCCGCGTTGTTTGGGCGCCCGTCTCGGCTGCAGGAGGTGGTCATTTCGAAACCCGCCGCCGGACACCCACCGGTAAAATTGGGTACAAGCGTCCCCCGGCTCGGCGCCCGGCTCTTTCAGGGGTGTACATTTGGAAGAGGCTCTGCTAACCCTGCTGTGCTCCTTCGAGGGCTTAAAGTTTCGAACAACTAATGGCCTGCAAAGGCCGGGCTGACAGAAACCCATTGTTCTGCGGGTGATAGCTGGAGATCAATTTTGATGTGTGGTTGAGGCCTCAAGAACTTTGGCTACAATCATCGACAGAAATGTCCGACCACTATTGTTGAGAAGCACTGGAGGGGCCCCCTGGCGCAATACGAGCGATTCCAAAAAGAAGGTCGCAACCTCAGGTGCAGAGCCATTAGGCAGGGCAGCGGTCTCAGCGTAGCGTGTTAGGTGGTCGACGGCGGTGATGATCCTCGTACGGACAATGGAAGTGGCCCATATAAGTATATGCCAACAACGGCGAAAGGGGTAGCAGGGCAAGGTATCGGCTGTAGTAGGCCATCAGGAGGAGAAGTCGGCCGCTTGTGGCGCTGACATGGCAGACAAGAGGCGACATATTTTGCCACGCTTGAGGCGAGGCCTGGCAAGAAGAAACGGGTTTTTCACGCGGTGGTAAATTTTATGAAAGCCTAAGTGACCGGCTGTAGCATCATCGTGGAGAGCCGCCTGGTTACAAGTGCAAAGTGCTCTTGGGATAACGGGGACCCAACGGGTGCCTTCAGAGCAATAAATATAACGGGAGAGCACGCCGTTGTCAAGTTCGAACTTTTGGAGTTGCCTGAGCATCCTAGCGGTAGGAGGGTGAGAAGCACCGGTGAGAAGGTCGATTAGGGAACGGCAGTAGGGATCTGCTCGCTAGTGTGAAATAATGGTGTAGCTATCTGGAGCAGCGGCAGAAGTAGCACAGGTGATGTTTGGAGCTCTGGACGACATTGGGACGTCGAGGGTGCACGCAGGAGGGCGCGAAGAAGCACTAGATGGTGATTCTGGGAGCGGGCAACGGAAAAGAGCGTCGGCATCTCGGTTTGCGACCCGATTTGTATGTGACATCGAAGGTGTATTCCTGCAAACGCAGAATCCAACAGCCCAGGCGCCCAGTCAAATTTTTGAGGGTTGATAACCAACACAGAGCGTGGTGATCGGTAACGATCACGAAATGGCGGCCGTAGAGGTAGCGGCGGAATTTTTGAACTGCCTAAACGATGGCAAGGCACTCTTGCTCAGTGATGGTGTAGTTGCGTTCCGCTAGTGTTAGAGTTCGACTGGCAAACGCAATTACCTTTTCCCGAGAAGGGGTATCACTGCAGAAGTATGGCACCGTGTGGAGAATGGAGGCAGCAGTGTCGTCGAAGTGAGCGAGAACAGGGTCCGTAGTGAGGGCATTCTTCAGGGTTTGAAAAGCTTTTTCGCATTCTTCGGACCAATTGAAAGTAGTATGGTCGGTAAGAAGGTGGTGAAGCGGTGCAGCAATTTCCGGTCTCGCGCGCGCACCTTTCGCAGGGACCACGGCGCGATCGCGCGCGGCAACCTCGTTTCAGTTTCCTGCAGGGAACTTTTCGCCTGTGTATGTTCTCGTTTCTTACGTCTCCCATGCGAAATGGGCTTCGAAGTCAGCTTGCCGGTCTTCAGCATTAGGTCGATGCCCTAAATGCTGTGCCCCAGTGCACTGCGCCGTACGTAGTGCAGCAAAATTTTGGAGGCAACCGCTCCGTTCCCATGTCCACTAAACTAAAATATGCACCTCTGATCAAGTCAGGGCGACAACATACTGCTGCATTCGCGACCCGGACTCCGCAATCTATACCTTATCGAAGTCTTTGTGGACGGTGTTCCTGTCTCTGCCCTTATTGACACTGGTGCCCAACTCTCTGTCCTCAGTTCTTTGTTTTGTCGTCGCCTGAACAAAGTCCTGACCACGACAGTTTCGCCCACCGTTCGTGTCTCCAATGGCAGCCCTGCTGCTGTGCTTGGTATGTGTACCGCCCATGTAACCCTTGCTGGTCGTCACACACCAGACTTATTCACCGTGCTCCAGGAATGCCCCCATGACTTCTTGACCGCTCAGACTGCTCAACTGGCATTCTACGCCTGGACCTTCCCCTCTGCTCTGAAGACCTCTCCACGCCACCTCGCCTCCGCTCAGCAAATTATTTCCGCCTCCCTCCGGAAGCTGTTGTTTATATTCCTATGTGCCCTTTCCCACCCCTGCCCAATGGAGACTACCTGGCGTGCCCAATTACAGACGTCCTGCAGCGTCACGTCATCCTCCCACACCTCATCATACACGTATCTTAGAATTGCACCACTCTCCCAGTCCTAAACTTCAGTTTGTCGACCCAAGTCCTCCCCGTTGGAATTTCATTAGCTGAACTTTCCACACTGACCGACTGTGAAGTTTCAGCTCTAACTACCGACCCTCTTTCTGCACCTTGCACAGACCTTATCGCTCCTATGTCGTCTCCTTTACACCGTGATGCTGTTTCCAGCATAATTGCGGCCGACCTGCAACCAAATTCTGTCGACACGCTCTGCCAGTTGTTACTTTTATATAGCGACATTTTTTATTTTGGGGCCCAACCTCTTGGCCAAACATCTGTTGTAGCGCACCGCATCGACACTGGCGATGCTGCTCCTGTTCACAAGCGACCGTAACGTGCCTCTCTTTCCTAGCGCCAGGTGATTCAACGTCAAGTCAACAAGATGCTAGCCGACGACATCATTGAGTCTTCAAACAGACCTTGGGCGTCACCTGTTGTGCTAGTCCAGAAGCAAGATGGGAACTGGAGAATCTGCGTCGACTATCGCCACCTCAACAAGTTAACCAGAAAAGACGTCTACCCTCTTCCGTGCATCGACGATGCATTTGATTGCTTACATGGAGCCAGCTACTTTTCCTCCATCGACCTTCGCTCTGGCTACTGGCAAATCTCCGTCGATGAACGAGACCACAAAAAACGGCATTTATCGCTCCTGACGGTCTCTACAAATTTAAAGTCATGCCTTTTAGCCTATGTAACGCCCCTGCAACTTTTGAATGAATGATGGACTTGTTGCTGCGTGGCTTCAAGTGGATGACTTGTCTTTGTTACTTAGACGACGTCATTGTTTTCTCGTCCACTTTTGACAGCCACCTCTCCTGCCTTTCTACCATTCTCGAGCTATTCCGCCACGCCGGCCTTCAACTAAACTCCAAGAAATGCAGTTTCAGCCATCGGGAAATCAAAGTTCTTGGCCACTTAGTGAATGCTGCTGGTGTTCAGCCTGACCCCGATAAGATAAGAGCCGTTTGTACTTTTTCCACACCACATCATCTAGTGAGGTTTAAAGTTTTCTTCTTGGCTTGTGTTCATATTTTCGTCGTTTCGTCAAGAATGCAACACTTGCTCGCCCTCTCACTGCCCTACTGAAAAACGATGCACCTTTCTCTTGGGGCCCTGACCAAGCTGCAGCTTTCTCTGAATTTATCGCTGCTGTCACCAATCCACCCATCTTGGCCCGTTTCAACCCTTCGGCCCCTACCGAACTCCGCACTGACGCCAGTGGTCACGGCATTGGAGCTATCCTCGCTCAGCGACACCACGACCGCACCAGAGTGATTGCATATGCCAGCCGATTACCATTTTGGGCAGAACAAAATGACTCTTATCACAGCAGCTAGCTCTTGTTTGGGCTATTGCGAAATTCCACCCTTATTTGTTTGGACGACCCTTTACTTTTATCATGGACCATCATGCCTTGTGCTGGCTATGTTCACTCAAAGACCCTACTTGACGTTTGGGACGCTGTGCGTTAAGGTTGCAAGAATACACCATTTCCGTCGTTTATAAGTCTGGTCGGCTTCACCAAGATGCAGACTGCTTGTCCCATCACCCTCTCGATCCTCTCAGCTCTACGGCCTGTGACATTGACGCATGTGTCCTGTCTTTATCGGCCTTTCCCCACATAGCTGACGAACAACGCTTGGACTCCGCACTCCGGCCTGTCATCGACCGTCTGACTACCGGCCAGTCTCATCCCGCCCTCGCCATGCTCGTACTCCAAGAAGACGCACTATACCGCCACAATATGCGACCTGATGGCGCTGAGATCTTGCTCGTCGTTCCGAAACACCTGCGCTCCAGCATCTAGGAACAATTTCATGATGCTCCCACCGATGGCCATCTTGGCGTGTCACGCACATATGACAGCGTGCGCCGTTTTTACTGGCCGGGTCTCTATCGCTCAGTTCAGGCCGCATGTCGCATAAGGCCGCATGTGAGCTGTTCCAGCGTCGGAAAAAAACCATCTGTATTGCCATCAGGACACCTGCAGCCAATATCCATCCCGACTGACTTGTTTTTCCGTGTTGGTGTTGATTTGTTTGGACCCTTCCCAGTCTCTGCGTAGCGACCGCCTATGCTACGCGTTACGCCATTACCCGCGCGATCCCGACTAGCTGCGCTACAGATGTAGCTGATTTCCTTCTCCACGACGTGATACTACAACACGGTGCCTTGTGAACTACCCACGGATCGTGGTCGCTGCTTTCTCTCCAGAGTGGTTGACGAGCTACTTCGTGTGTGCACCGTCCGCCACAAATTTACCACGCCTATCATCCTCAGACCAACGGCCTCACAGAACGCCTCAACCGTACACTCACAGATATGTTATCAATGTATGTCTCCGGCGACTATTGGGATTGGGACATTAATCTACCCTTTGTAACATTTGCCTATAACTCTTCTCGTCGTGATATTGCTGGCTACTCTCCCTATTACCTGCTCTTTGGCCGACACCCATTACTCTCCTTTGATACATCGCTACCCACTACTGACGCCGACACTAGTACTTACGCTGGTAAGTAATGTGTTTACTAGCCTGAACATAGTGCGCAGATAAACGACGGTTTCACGGGTGCAATGAGTTAGTTGTGATGAATCATTACTGTGGCGGCTTTTAAAATCTATACCGTCTCAACTGTTGACTTGATTGTGTCAAACTACTAACGGAGGTTGCATTTTGTCTCTTAGTAAGTTTGTACCGTATCAACTTGTTGTGTTCCAAGTGCTGTGCTCGTCCGTTCCGTTGTGAATGGAGCAGTGCGCGCTAATGAACAGGCCCGCACCCCTCTTTGCGCTTCGCCGGGAGGACTCGCCGCCTGCCTGCGCTCAGCGGGACGCCCCCCACGGTGGGCTCCCTCGCCCTCCTCGGGTTCTGGGAAGCAAGCCCCATCCCCGGCCTCCGTTCCCTCCGTTCTTCGCCCGGCAGTTCGGCCTACGCCTCGGCCGACGCTGGTCGCACCCTCTTATCTAGTAATAAACGAAGTTAACACTTTAACAGTTGCGCGTATGTCTTTTCTCCATCGACGACGCGCAAACACGACAGTGGCGACGAGGAAGTGGATTTGACCCGCGCTACGCAACGCTATTGACAAGCCATGGCTACGCGAGGGTTAATACCAGAATTCAACGGCTCATCTTGGTCATCGTGGGTTGGACGCCTCCAGTTCTACTTCGAGGCTAACAACATCACAGACCCAGCCTTGAAGAGGGCCAACCTGCTAACGCTGTGCGGGGAGCAGACTTACGACACTGTCTGCGCCCTTATTCAGCCAAGCACACCAGCGGAAGTGCCTTACGAAGAAATCGTCGCAGCACTTCAAAAGCACTACGACCCGAGGCCATCTGAAGTTTACAGCCGAGCCCGCTTCCAGCGACGAGATCAGCTGGAAGGCGAAACTGTGAGCGCCTACGTAGCAGCGCTCAAGAAGCTTGCAGCTGACTGCAATTTTGGGACGCTGACCACAGCCAGGACAGCTACCGGGCAGCATGAAGACACAGCATCTGCTAACACCACCATGCTTCCATTGGACGTCATGTTACGTGACAGATTTGTGTGTGGACTGAGTGACGAGTCACTACAGCAGCGCCTATTCGCTGAGAGAGACCTCACGTATAACAAAGCTTACGACATCGCCGTGCGAGCGGAGAGCGCCGGTCACCAGCAGAGAGCGATGCGCCGGAACACCGAGCCGGTACATCAGACAAGCAACCAGGTACGCAGACCTTCTGTTGTTGCAAAATCGGTCAAGAATGTACAACGCTGCTGGCGGTGTGACGGCCAACACAACGCCCAGGGATGCCGATTCCAGTCAGCCACGTGTAATTTTTGCCACAAGCAAGGGCATATTGAGAAAGCATGCATTACGAAGCGGAAGCTTGCCAAGATAAAGTCGCCTTCTCAGCCTAACCACAGCGTAGACGCCTCAGAGAATAGGCCGCCATCTGATGCCCACGGAGCAACATCAGCAGTATCATCAGTGTTGTACGACCTGAACACCGTGAATCTAGGCACGCGTCCGAAGATTTTTACCGAAGTTACAGTACACCACAAACTGATTAAGTTCGAGGTGGACTCAGGCGCAGCCTGTACTCTGATCAGTGAGGCCACATTCCGAACCTCGTGGTCATCAGACGCACCACCCTTGCAACAAGACGACACGCACCTGCGAACGTGGTCAGGACAGAACTTGCCACTATTGGGATCTGCCAACGTGCGGGTTTGTTACAACGGCCAGACCCATACGCTACCTCTCCTTGTTGTGAAGGGCTCAGGATCAAGCCTTCTAGGGAGAAACTGGTTTTCTCCATTAGGGGTGACGATATGCGGCATACACCAAACGCCGAGCCACAACGTCATTGAGCAATTGCAGGAGAAATACGAAAAAGTATTCTCTGAAGAGATTCCAGGTAATGAAGGGCCACCAGTCACACTGGAGTTGTTAAGCGGCGTGCAACCGAAGTTTTTGAAGGCCAGGCCGGTACCTTTTGCTCTCAGAGCTTCCGTTGAAAGGGAGTTAGACAAACTGGAGCAGCAAGGTGTCATCGAGCCGGCACAACATTCGCAATGGGCCACACCACTGGTTGTAGTTCGCAAGAAGAACGGAACCATACGCCTCTGCGGAGACTACCGGAGCACCGTAAATCTTGCGACTAAAGCGTCGTCTTACCCTCTGCCGACACCTGGAGAAGTGTTCAGTGTACTACGCGGCGCAAGAGTCTTCAGCACTCTAGACCTCACCCAGGCCTATCAACAACTGAAGGTGAGCGAACCAACGTCAGAATTACTGACAATCAACACACTGAAAGGCCTGTACAAGGTCAAGAGATTGCCCTTTGGCGTAGCTGCAGCCCCGGCCATATTTCAGAAGTTCATGGAGACAGTACTTCAAGGAATTCCAGGAGTTTGTGTCTACCTGGACGATGTAATAATCAGTGGCGCTTCCACGGAAGAGCATGCAGCGCGCCTAGAGCACGTTCTTGAAAGGCTAGCGAACGCAAATTTGCGTTTAAGCAAAGAAAAATGCTGTTTTGCGGTGTCAGAGGTGCAATTTCTAGGACACCGAATTGATGCAGAAGGCATCCACCCGACCGAAGACAAAGTGCGAGCGATCACCGAAGCACGGGCACCAACAAACAAGCAGGAGCTACAGGCGTTTCTCGGACTCTTAACGTTCTACGACCGTTTCTTAGAACAAAGAGCTACTGTGGCCGACGACTTATATCAGCTGCTCCGGAAAGATGTGAAATGGACATGGTCGCCCCGCCATCAGCAGGTATTCGACGCCCTGAAACACCTGCTTCGAAGGTGTACAGTCCTCAGCCACTACGACGAAAGGAAGCCACTGCTTTTGTCTTGCGACGCATCTCCGTACGGAGTCGGCGCGGTACTTTCGCAGACTGATGACCACGGAAGGGAGGCCCCGATTGCCTTCGCCTCACGTACGTTGTCACAAGCGGAGCGCAACTACGCGCAACTGGACAAAGAGGGGCTGGCCATCGTCTACGCGGCAACACATTTTCACCAGTATATTGCCGGCCGAAAGGTGATATTTATAACGGACCACCGACCGCTACTGGGCATTCTGGGGCCACAAAAGCCTATGCCACCGACATTGTCTCCGCGAATGACACGTTGGTGCATCAAGCTCTCAGCGTACGACTACGATCTGGTCTACCGCAATGGGACTAAACATCAGAATGCCGACGCGCTCAGCCGCCTGCCACTGAACGAAACAGTTGACGAACCGCCTCCGCCCGGAGACGTTCTTATGTTCGAAGCACTGCCAGAACCTCCGCTTACAGCAGGCACAGTTGCAGCATCTACGCAGAAATGCGCAACTCTACGCCAAGTTTACACAGCTGTTCAACAAGGCAACGTGCACAAACTCAAAGGGGACAACTTCGACGCTTACCGCAGGCGAGCTACAGAGTTGAGTACCCACCGCGACTGCATTCTATTAGGATCCCGAGTTGTGATTCCGAGAGAGCTACGCGCGCAAGCTATCTCTCTCATCCACGCCGGACACAGGGGCATCGTTGCCATGAAAGCGTGTGCCAGAAGCTATATGTGGTGGCCTAACATTGACCACGACATTGAAACAACAGTCCGAAACTGCAAGCCTTGCCAAAGCAGCCGGAGCAATCCGCCGAAAGCTCCTCTCCCAGAATGGGAAAAGCCACACACACCTTGGCACACCTTGCACATTGATTTTGCAGGCCCAATTGAAGGCTGCACTTTCCTTGTGCTCGTAGATGCTTACACCAAATGGCTTGAAATAAGGGAAATGCGACAGACGACTTCGGCAGCAGTCATTGACAACCTCCGATCACTGTTCGCAACGTTCGGAATTCCCCGCAAGGTAGTGTCGGACAACGGAACACCGTTTGTGTCTGCGGAGATTCTCAAGTTTTATCGCGACAACGGGATCTCATCAGTCACATCGGCCCCCTACCACCCAGCGACAAACGGACAAGTCGAGCGCTACGTGGCCGAGCTAAAACGTGCCCTTGAGAGAGACCAGACAGGGTCGCTGCAGCGCCGCCTTGCACGTTTTCTTTTCAAGCAGCACACAACTGTACAAAACACGACAGGCCAGACCCCAGCGAAAATGATGTTCGAGCGCGAAATGCGGACGCAGCTCACAGCTATTCTCCCCGAGCCAGAAACAGAGACGACCCGGGAAGAAAAACCGATTCCGCGTTGCGGGACACTTGTTGAGGGGCAGCGCGTCCTCGCCCGCCAGTTTCTCAGAAAACCACGCTGGGAGGAAGCTACTGTTGTGCGACGCATAGGCCTGCGCTCTTGGCTTGTCAGCATACATGGAACGGTGGCACGCCGACACCTCAACCAGCTGCGTGGATTTACGACGCCTTCCGAGAGCGGTCCGGCAGCAGCGAGGACATCTGAACCGTCCTCCCACATAGCCTGGCACCTCTCCACAGAAGAAAAGACTGCACCCAGGGCAGACCTACAAGGCACAGCGGGCAACATTCAGCCTACAAGTGGTCCTTCCCTGTGCGCACAGAGCCAGCGTGTCTCCACGCGTCCTCGCCGACCCCCTGAACGCTATCAGGCAACTTTTTAAGGGGGAAGGAAGTGTTGTGTTCCAAGTGCTGTGCTCGTCCGTTCCGTTGTGAATGGAGCAGTGCGCGCTAATGAACAGGCCCGCACCCCTCTTTGCGCTTCGCCGGGAGGACTCGCCGCCTGCCTGCGCTCAGCGGGACGCCCCCCACGGTGGGCTCCCTCGCCCTCCTCGGGTTCTGGGAAGCAAGCCCCATCCCCGGCCTCCGTTCCCTCCGTTCTTCGCCCGGCAGTTCGGCCTACGCCTCGGCCGACGCTGGTCGCACCCTCTTATCTAGTAATAAACGAAGTTAACACTTTAACAGTTGCGCGTATGTCTTTTCTCCATCGACGACGCGCAAACACGACACAACTTTTGTCTTATAATAAATTAGCTAAGACAACTGTACCTACCTGGCTCGGCCGTGCGCGAACCCGGGAGCATCGTGTGCCGGCGTTGGCGGCTTTCGGCCCGATACCGGCATAGACTGCAGGTTCGCGTTGTATGCAGCAGCAACGAATTAAGCACCCTTACCTAACTTACTACAAGCAAATAAAAGTTACCGCAATATTAAAGCTCCATGCGCAGTTTCACCACAAACGACTGAGCCGTTGAGCCGAAGAGGTACAAGCCGCCGCGGTAAACATGTTTTAGGATACGCATGCTGTACCTGCCCCTTGCAAGGTTTCACATGACGTTCAGTGATGAGGAGGCACCGAAGAAACAAAGAAAAGAACTTTATTTCGAGATAGGTCCTAGAGCATTTCTCTAGATAAGTACTAGAGCATATTCCATTGGTTGCTTCTATTTACTTAATTCACTTCTTGTTTACCCATTTCAGTCTTCGGGACACTTGCACACAAGCGACGCAAACTCATTGACCTTTTGTATTTTGTAAATAATCAACAAAGCTCCCCCTGTCCTTCCTTCCTATTGCTCCCCTCGCTATCCTCTCCCTATCCCCTTTTCTTTCCCACCGGCCACCGCTCAGGTGCTTCAGATTTTTTAGATAGCACTTGCCGCCACTGGCAACTCTTTTCCTTCTTTTTGATACTTAATAATAAACCACTACCACCACCACTTCAAAATTGCGCGCCAATCCCTTTTATGCCCTTTTTCGGATCTACTTCTGATTGCGTGAAGTCACATCCTATAAGTCACATTATTTCACTTCTTGTTTACCCATTTTAGTCTTTGGTACTTTCAAATTGCGCGCCAATTCCTTCCTATGCCCTTTTTCGGCTCTACTTCCGGTTGCGTGACGCCACATCCTTAAAATCACATTAATTCACTTTTTGTTTATCCATTTTATTCTTTGGCACTTTCATATTGCGCGTCAATTCCTTTCTACGCCCTTTTTTCGGCTCTACTTCCAGTTGCCTGACGTCACATCCTTGACGTCACGCAGTCAACAGACAGGGACGCAGCTGCCGTGCGGCGCTCAGACTTTGCAAGGCGATTGTCTGGGCTACGGAGCTTCTGTGGAATACCGGTTTTTCAACGGTAGGCCCAATTTTTGGATTTTATCGCCACCCTTGAGTCGCCTCGTGAGAGCCGAGCGCTAAGCCTAGCGCTAGGCCTAACGTCGCAACGTGGTCGGGGCTACCCGACGCGCGTTAGACGCCGAGACCGGCCAAGATGGTCACAGAAGAAAAGGAACAAGAACTGGAATGCGTCGATATGACGGCGCCAGAAGATGGGGCTGATAAGCCGGCCTTTCAAACCGGCTGGTTTCGACGTGAAGGCAAAAGATACGTGTCGGAGGAAGATGGAACGCAAGGGCTAACCAGTCAAGGCAAGTTCAAGCCCAAACTGGGAAAAAGGCTGGCGAAGAGAGCGGTGGAGAGGAAAATGATTAACCTACCAAGTGGCGCTATAAAGCTGCTCCTCAGACCGAGGGGCGGCATTACGGCGAATTGGGGAAACAGAAGAAGCAGAAGTTGCTGGCGCGTTAGCGCAAGAAGCTGGAGTCGACCTCAAGGTACTCATGAGAGAGGACGTGGTCTCAATTAATATGACACAACAAACCATCCTCGTAGCGCCAGCAAACGAGGAAAGGGCAGTGAAGTACCAAGGAGCCAAGAAACTGGTGATCAGAGGGAAGACCGTGGAGGTGAACAACCATGCACTGATGCCGGAAGACGCGGGAAAAGGAGTCATCCACAGAATTCCCATGACCATGAGCATGGAACTGATCAGAGAGACGCTGGATTGCGACGCTAACCCACCGATATTAGGCGCACGGAGACTCGGGGACTCCGGCTCGCTGCTGATTCTATTCGAGGGGAGCGAGGTGCCTGACCTGGTAAAGTGCTTGGGATCATTTAAAAGATGCTGGAGATACAAGAAGAAGCTGGAGGTGTGTGTGACGTGTGGCCGACTCGGACACCGAGCCGACGTATGCCCGGACCCGACGAAAATAAAGTGTCGCGGATGCGGGAAAGAAGACCCGGACCAAGGACACACGTGTACCCCCGTATGCCAACTATGCTGGGGAGACCACATGCTGGGCGACAGCAAGTGCAGAAAAATATACAGGAAGCCATTCGTGCCGACGAACAGACTGGAAGATGAAAAAGGCGAGGCTACGCTACCCAAGAGTGGGCTCAAAGGAGGGCCTGCATCTGGAAGGAGACCCAACTCCGGGAAACCCAACCCCCGGCCGAGTGTGGTACTTGCGGACGACAAGGAGTTCCCGTGCCTACCCTCCAGGGAGGACTTGCGACTACTCAAGACGGGGCACCAAACGGCAGCGGTAAGCTACGCGAGCAAGGCCTCCCAGGCTAGCCCAGAAACTATAGCGCTAAAAAAAAAAGAAAACGCAGAGCTAAAAACAAAAATAGGAAAACAGGAAGCCGATATAAAAAGGCAAGGATCAGAAATTGCAGAGCTAAGAAAAATGATAGCAGAACTTACCAATAACAGATCTAGACCGGAAACGCCTCCTGTTCACGTTGCGGTAATACAAAAACCACCAGAGGCGAAACAAGTAACAGAAAATGGGGAAGAAAAAATGGACGCGGAGGTAACTAAACCCTCACCAGTAAAACGGAAGGCGGGCGAGTCAGACCCTCTCTTGGTACTCGAAAGGAAACTAACAAGCAGATTCGGCAGCAAAATTGAAGAGCTAGAAACGCGAGTAGAAGAACTAAGCACGCGGTTTACACAACTAGAGGGACGAATAGATGCACAAATGCAAGAAATTAATAACAGGTTTAACGCCTTGGGCGACATAAAGGGGTCAATAGACCAAATCCATGTGGCGCTAAGCGGCATCGCTGATAGGATGACGAAACTAGAACAAATAGTATACTCCAACAATGGACAAGAACCGAAATAAGAAAGAGAACGCTACCATATATGGCAGTGGAATTGCCGGGGGTACCGACGCAAAAGGGCACTACTGCAGCAGCACCTAGAAAATCTAGACGACAAACCGATTGCTATAGCACTGCAGGAGACCGGAGGTTATCAAGTCAAATTGACCGGATACCAAAGTTTTTGCAGCAATCTGGGAGAAAAATGCAGGGTGGCCACGCTGGTCAAGAGAAACATAGCAACCTTAGAGCACGATGTTAGCACTGGAAGCATAGAAGCAGTCTTGGTAGAAATGATAACAGGGCGGAAGAAAGCAAAAAGTATATTTTTGCTTAACATTTATAGCAGCCCAAGACAAAAGAAAACCAAATTCGAAACGATATTCAAGAAAGCCATCAAATTGGCCGGGTTGAACCCGCTGGTGATAGTGGGAGACTTTAATGCGGCGCATCAGGAGTGGGGGTATGTAAGGCAGGACCTAAAAGGTAGACTTCTCCTGGAAGAGTCCCAAACTCTTGGCTTAACCTTACACACAGACCCGTGTGCGCCCACTAGAGTCGGCGGCAGTGTAACCAGAGACACGGCGCCAGACCTCACTTTCAGTAAAAATGCTAGTAAAGTCGAGTGGAGCAACACCATGGAGAACCTGGGCAGTGATCACTACATAATAGCCACCAAAGTGGGAGAAGGGGTGAAACTGAGGAAGATCAAAGAGACCAAAATAACGGAGTGGCATAAATTCCGAGCAATTCGGGGAGACCATGAATTGAAGAAATTGAGGATATAAATACCTGGGCTAAACAGCTTAGAGAGGATGCTAAGAGCGCGGAAATGGCTGCCGAAGGGGAAGACACGCCGGAAATAATGGACAGCAAACTAATGAGTATGTGGAAGGAGAAGGAGAGACTTGGAAAAAAACTGAAATCCCAAAAATGGAACAGAAACCTAAGAAGAACGCTAACCAGGCATATGAAAGACATGGAAACCTACGCGATAAAACTTAACGAGCAAAACTGGTGCAGCACGTGTGACGAAATGGATAGGAATATGAGCTTAGCCAAAACGTGGAACCTACTGAGGCACCTCCTAGACCCGAACAAATCAAAACAGACAGCTAGCATCAACCAAGTGAAGGCGAGACACGCTTTCCATGGGACGGATAAGCAACTAATGGAGAGACTCAAAGAAATATACATAGGAGAAACAACCGAAATTAAACAAGCGGAATATGGGGGTCCAGAGAATGGCAAACTAGATGCAGATATCACGGTAGCAGAAGTCAGAGCAGCTATTGCGGGGCTAAGAACTCGCTCGGCCTCTGGACCAGATAAGATATCAAATGTCATGCTTAGAAATCTAGATGAAGGCTCGGTGGAAGCAATCACACGATACATAAACAAAGTATGGAAAGAAAGTAAATTACCGGACGAATGGAAAAAGGCAGAAGTGATTCTCATTCCTAAGCCGGGGAAAGAACCAAAGTTAGAAAACCTAAGACC
This sequence comes from Amblyomma maculatum, assembly GCF_055883805.1. Lineage (NCBI taxonomy): Eukaryota > Metazoa > Arthropoda > Arachnida > Ixodida > Ixodidae > Amblyomma > Amblyomma maculatum. Next base: position 429,308,238 of record NC_139344.1, read on the forward strand.
AATCTCTCTGACATCATGTGTGGGGAAGCTCATGGAACACGTAGTGCAAGCGAGATTAACAAAATACATGGAGGATGAAAACCTATGGCCGCATGAGATGGTAGGCTTCAGACCTAAGCTCAGCACGCAGGACATAATGCTCAGACTAAGACATGATATCATAGACAAGAAAGGGCTAGACACTAAGGTGATCCTAGGCCTAGACCTCACGAAGGCCTTCGATAATATCAGACATGACGCGGTACTAAAAGGTCTTGAGGAAGTAAACGTAGGCAAAAGAACGTACAATTACATTAAGAACTTTCTTCAGGGCAGAAGGGCGGTGATTAAATTTCAGGACGCAGAGTCTCCCAGCATAAGGCTAGGAAGCAAAGGAACCCCTCAAGGTGCCGTGTTATCTCCATTTCTATTCAACATAGCAATGAGAGGCCTCCCAGCTAAGCTGAATGAGACCTCTGGAATAAAGTTCAGCATGTATGCTGACGATATTAACATCTGGATGAACAATGGAAGTGATGCAGAAATTGAGTGGAGCCTGCAGAGAGCTGCAGACGCCGTGGTGAAGTATGCAGCCGACAGAGGACTAGCATGCTCACCGCAGAAGTCGGAGCTCTTTAGGTACAACACCAACAGCAGAGACAAAAAGCCAATAAACATCAAAGTGGCAGGAGAGGGCCTAGAGGTGCCGCAGGTCGAGGAGACGAGGGTCCTGGGTATGGTTATCAATCATAAAGGCAACAATACCAATACCATTAAGAAATTAGCAACATATGCGGATCAAGTGCAGGGCATATTCAGAAGGATAGCAGTAAAAGGGAGAGGCCTAAAAGAGAGAAGCCTCATAAGAATATCACAGGCGTACATAACAAGCAGAATCTGCTATGCAACGCCGTACTTAAATATGAACAAAGAGAACATAGATAAACTAGACAGGATACTGAGGAAATGTCCCAAAAGGGCCCTGGGACTTCCCATATCCACATCAACGGAACGTCTTGAGAAAATGGGTATCCACAACAGATGGGCCGAGCTAGCTGAGGGAGTTAGAATAGCTCAGCTGGAGCGACTTAGCCAATCTGAAACAGGAAGAAAAATACTAGAATGGATAGACATCCAACCGGGATACACTGCTCATAAGACAGTGGATATCCCGGAAGAGATAAGAGCCAGGATACGCGTACGCGTCCCACCTATGCCAAAAAATATGCACCCCGAATATAACAAAGAGAGGCGCGGGCATAGAGCCAGAGCCTACGAGAAAAGAATGGGAGAACAACCAGCAGAACAAGTGGCCTACGTAGATGCTGCATGTGGACGGCAAGGAGCAGCCGTATCCGCAGTAGTCGACGGAACAGGAGCACCTGTAGTATCGGCTTCAAGCCGCACGAGAGACGCCAACGCGGCGGAGGAATTGGCAGTAGCGCTCAGTGTTGCCATTTTAGCGGATTTCCCGCTAAATTTAGCGGTTTTTTTGAAGCCTTGGCGGGAAAATTTTGAATTTAGCGGCTAGCGGTTTTTTTAGCGGATTATGAATCTTTATTTGGCGGGTCTCGTTGTTTTGGTGGATTTCAAGCTTTTTCAGCAGATTTTTAGTGGATCTGAACGAAATGTTAAGTTCTGTTATTCTTCTCGGTTTAAAAGATGCCTGCAGGTTATGGGCGAGAAGTTACGGGGGTGATCTGAAACAGCGGCAGCCGCGCCTGGTCTTTCGCGCGATGCAGTTTGGTTGGCGTGGGCAGTTATATGATACGCCTGGGGTAGTGCCCCCTGCGTATATATTCGCTTCTGCTGCCTCTCTGCGCGCGACTGCTCTAAGGTGTCAAACGATCCCATGCATTGCCCCGAGCGCGCCGAGTGCGTCGACCCTGCGAGGCGCGCGGATATAAACACGTCGACGCCGATCGGTCCGCAGTTACTTGACACGCGTACCAGCTTCGCCTGCTTCGTAAAAGCGCAGGTTATTCTGCCGTAATGGTTCTCAAACACTCCACTTTCAACGCTATCTCTCACTGTGTTTTCCCCTTCCCTTGCTCTCACTGTTATATATGTGATCGATGCAAAATAAAAAGCAGTCCGTGCATTGTCTGTGGTTCTTGGCCAGAAGTCCCAGTTTGGCTACCCGGTGAACACGTGCAAGGGACATCATGCCAAAAACGCCGAAAGTGAAGTATGCTCAAAAGTTTAGAGACGAATGGCTTAAAGACCCCGACCTACGCAGCTGGCTTCTCTGCAAGGTAACATCCGATGGACTGAAGGTTGCCGAATGTAAGTTCTGCCGTTGCCAACTTGGATGCAAATACAACGATTTGAAGGCGCACAAGGACACAAAAAAGCACCAGAATGCTGCTAAAATATTTGGCCCGTCTCAAAAGCAGATTACTTTCTCCAAAAGAGCTGAAAGCGATGCAGCGAGCACAGCAGAAGGCAAGGCGGCGTTGTTCATAGCTGAACATTGCAGCATCATCACTGCTGACCATCTCGCAGAATTCATCAAGCAATCATTCCCAGACAGTGCGGCTGCCCAAGGCTACCGAATGAAGAGAACTAAATGTGCTGCAGTGCTCAAAAATGTTCTCTACCCCCACTTTAAAGAAGACCTTGCATGTGATATTGGCAACAGCAAGTACAGCATCATTGTTGATGAATCAACCGATATTTCGGTGACAAAGTATTTGTCAGTTTGTGTGATTTACCACAGTAAAGAAACGTCATCAATAGTGACAACGTTTCTGTCCCTTTGCGTGCTAGAAACATGCGATGCGCGCGGCATTGTTGAGGCCATAAGATGTGCTCTGAAGGACCACAATATGAAACTAGAAAATTTGGTTGGAATCGGAACAGACAACGCAAGTGTGATGACAGGTGTGAACAACGGCGTTCATCAGCTGCTGAAAGCTGATGTGCCACACCTAGTTTTGATTCGCTGCGTCTGCCATTCGCTTCAACTGGCGACATCAGCCGCCGTGGCAGAAGGGCTCCCAAGAAGCTTAGACTACCTTGTTAGTGAGACTTACAATTGGTTTGCTAGGTCTTCGTCCCGGCAGCAAGCTTACAAGAAACTTTACGGCCTGCTAAATAGCGGGGAAGCGCCTTTAAAGATCGTGCAAGCTTGTTCGACCAGATGGCTTTCGATCGCGACAGCAGTGGAGCGAGTGTTGGACCAATGGGATGAGCTGAAGGTGCACTTCCAAACTGTTAGGCTGACGGAAAAATGCTACAACGCGGAAGTGCTGCACTCTATGTACTCTGACAACGCCAACAAAGCTTATTTGCTCTTCCTGAAGCCAATACTTCAGGATATCCAAAGAGTGAACAAGTCCTTTGAAGCTAAGAATGCAGACCAGACAAAGCTTCTGGACGACCTCGTACGACTTCTGTCTGCCCTCATCAAAAAAGTGGTGCTTCCAACTGTAAACATCGACATAATCACGACCAAAGTAGAGGACCATCTTGATCCAAAGCCGTACTTGGGCTATTTGTTTGAAAAACACATGCAGGAAATGAAGGAAGCGGGGTTTAATTCCGAAGATGAAGACATATTGCGAAAGCGATGCATCAAATTCCTGGTTTCTCTCATCGAGCAGATACGCCAGAGGCTTCCTAAGAACATTGAAACGTTAAAAAACGTGGGACAGTTGGCGGTTGAGAAAGCCTTGTCTGTGTTGAAGCCTTCACTAGTACCACTCATGGAAGCAGTAGGTGTACCGCCAGCCAAGATAGATGCGGCCGAAAGCCAATGGAAGAGCATCACAACTGTCCCTTGGACGAATACATCATCGACTGAGAACTTCTGGTGTGAAGTAAAAAATTATAGAGACTCTTCTGGCGAAAACCCGTTCAGTCAATTAGCGGACTTCGCTATATCAATGCTGGTGCTACCCTACTCCAACGCGGAAGTGGAAAGATCATTCAGCCAATTGAGCTTGCTGAAAACAAAACTACGAAACAGGCTCGCGCCAGCTACTGTGAACGCCATTATGGTGATCAGAGCGGGGCTGAAGAGGAAGAACAAAGGATGTTTTGATTATCAGCTGCCAGAAAGGGTTACCCGACTCATTGGGACTGATACCACTTACAGCGGACTGAGCGAGCCGTCTACATCAGGAAGTGCTGTGTGTCAGCCAGTTCTCCAGGTGGATGACAAGGATTCCGATGATGATACCGATTCGTTTGTGTTTTGACTGGTTTTGACTCTGCTTCAAGGCTTGCATAGCGTTGCTTTTGGCTAATGTTCTCTGGACACACCCTCATGTTCTGTTTGTAATTACGAGCAGTGTGATATGACATACGTACCCGTCTGGTGTAATCCTCATTTATATTTCAGGATGTTCATAATAAACCGGTGAAAAAATGCACATCTCCCTTCTAGCAATTTACTGCGCACTACGCTTAAAAACGGTACAATTGCCGGCCTATTTAGTTTCTCTTGCATATGAGAAAAAAAATTGAGGAAAGAACGCTCGCTGAAAGGCATGAACAATACTGTGTAGTGAGCTGCATTGGACGCTGGCCGGGAACTATATGCGCTACAATTAGTCCAAATATACGCTCGAAAAAAACCTTTTTTCTTTATTAGCCACATTTATGCGATACAATTTGCCAGCTCTTCGGCTCGGGGCTGCTTGTAATGCACGCACAAGCAGACGCTACTTCCGACGGCGCTGCGTATTCTGGTTTCGCTTTTGCTTAGCGTGTTCTGCTGAAGGCTGTGGCACCGAATCATTACATTTCCTTCCATTTGTAAGCCATGCAGGAGGTCCAGTGCAAGTATTTTTACATCCAGCACCGCAGTACATATTAGCGGTTATTTTGGTGGTTTTTCGAAAATATTTAGCGGGTTTTTAGCGGATTTTTGGGTCCTTTTGGCGGAATGCTGGCCACCAGAGGTGGCAACACTGGTAGCGCTTGCTTGTGTCGGTACCAAGGCTAAATTCATACTATCCGATAGCAAAAATGCGGTCAGAAATTTTAGGAAGGGAAGAATATCAGAAGAAGCTAAACGAGTCCTCGAATCGAGGCCGCTTGAGCGCAACGTGGAAATTATATGGATACCAGCACATGAATCCATCGCAGGGAATGAGGCTGCTCACGAGTTTGCCCGAGCTCTCTATCACCGGGCGGCTGCCGAGCAGCCCTCTTGCATGGATATAAAAGATAGCCTAATCTCGTATAAAGAGGTTACAGAGCACTATAAACTAAGCAGAAGGGTCTATCCGCCGCCAGACCGTTCCCTCGGAAACGGGGAGGCAATTGCATGGAGGAGGCTACAAAGGGGCAATCATATTAGTCCCTTTTGGGTATATGCAACAATTTCAAAAGATGAAAACGATCTACATTGCATAACATGTGGAAGATGGGGCACTCTAGATCATATTATTTGGGAATGTAAGAACAGCCCAGGAGCTAAAGAAAATATAGATAGAGACACCTAGGAGACCCTGCTGCGAAGCGAGGACCCCGCTCAGCAGCAGCAAGCCATCCGCCTGGCGGCTGAGGCCGTGAAGCAACAATGTATATTCACCAGACCTTAGTTCGCGAGGCTCCTGAGTAAGGCTCCATCAGGCCTGCGTGCCGGGGAGTCCGAAACGGAGCTTCTTCTCGGGGGAAATAAAGGTTTTTAACAACAACAACCCTGACTGATTTAAATGTTTTAGTCTGGTACTTTCGAATTGCGCGTCAATCCCTTTTTATGCTCTTTTTTGGCTCGACTTCAGGTTGCGTGACATCACATCCTTGACGTAACCTTAATTGACTGATTTCCTGAACTGTTTAGTATTTGATACATCTTGACATCACCTCAACCACGACGCTGTTAACACACTGCATACATTATGTCAAAAGATTTGGACAACCCTGCAGTGGCCACAGGATTGGAGGAGGTCAGTTTACATCCCCATTCCAAAGAAAGGCAGTGCCAAAGATTGTTCCAACTACCGCACGATCGCGCTTATTTCGCATGCTAGCAAGGTGATGTTAAAAATCCTGCAAGGTAGGCTGCAGCAGTATGTGGATCGGGAGCTTCCGGACGTGCAAGCTGGGTTTCGCAAGGGCAGAGGAACTAGAGACCAAATGCCAACCTTCGCTGGATCATGGAAAAAGCAAGAGTTCCAGAAACCCATTTACTTCTGCTTTATTGATTATGCGAAAGCGTTTGACTGCGTAGATCACAGCAGATTGTGGCAAGCTCTCCAAGAGATGGGAGTTCCAATTCACCTCATCTGTCTCCTCAGGAACCTTTATGAAGGGCAAGAGGCCACAGTCAGAACTGGGCATGGTCTTACTGATTGGTTTCCGATTGAGAAAGGGGTGAGGCAAGGCTGCATACTGTCGCCCTGCCTATTTAACCTATATGCAGAGTGCATCATGAGGAAGGCCGGTCTGGACGAGTCTTCAGCTGGAGTGAAGATTGCTGGAAAACGTATCAACAACATTAGATATGCGGATGATACCACTTTAATGGCAGAAAGTGAAGTGGAACTCAAGAGACTTCTGATGCGCGTACAAGAAGAGAGTGAGAAGTTTGGGCTTAAACTGAACATTAAAAGGACGAAGATCATGGCGTCTTGCCCTATCAAGTCCTGGAGCATCAATGGACAAGAAGTGGAAGCTGTGACAGATTTTCTGTTCTTGGGCGCCAAGATTACCTCGGAAGGAGACTGCAGCCATGAAATTAGGAGACGCCTGCTTCTGGGAAAGAGAGCAATGGTTAGCCTTGACCGCCTAGTAAAGAGCAGAGACATTAGTCTGCCAACCAAGATCCGTATAACCCGTGCTATGGTCTTTCCAGTTGTGATGTATGGATGCGAGAGTTGGACTGTGAAAAAGGCTGACTGCCGAAGAATTGACGCGTTTGAATTGTGGTGCTGGCGAAGACTCTTAAGAGCTCCTTGGACTGCCAGAAGATCAAATCAGTCGATATTGTCGACCATAAACCCTGACTGCTCATTGGAGGGTCAAATTCTAAAGTTAAAGCTCAGCTACTTTGGTCATCTGATGAGAAGAGAGGAGTCGCTGGAGAAAGATTTGATGTTGGGAAAGGTTGAGGGTCGCCGGAGAAGGGGTAGGCAGCGAACGCGATGGTTAGATGGCATCCTCGAGGCATTGCAGATGAAGCTATGTGATGTTAAGAAGATAGTGAGAGACCGGAAAGCATGGCGTGACATGGTCCATAGGGTCACGAAGAGTCGGACACGACTGAACGCCTGAACTGAACTGACATCACCTTAATTGACTGATTTCATTAACTGTTTAGTATTTGATACATCTTGACGTCACCCTAATTTACTGACCTAATTAACTATTTTAGTATTTGATACATTCAAATGTGGCACCAAGCCATTGACTAATGAGACCATTTTCACCTTTACTTTTACATTTCTTTGCCTATAATTACCTAATCTTATTGGCCGAATTATTTTTTTTTGACATTATGTCACCCGTTATCGATTGACACCACTCATTAACCTCTACTGCTTCTCAATTGCAACTGCTGCGGACATGATATTGCAGACACGTTCTGCAGACTGAAATCTGTGAACGGAGCTAAATAATGCTGCTGCATTAATAATAAAAACTGGGTGGTTTAAATCACATTATCTCACTTGGTATATGTACAAGTGCCTTAATGGAAGTCTTGCTGAAAATAAAAGATGTTGCTAAACGATTCTTCGAAAGCAAAAGTGAATGCCATAACAAAAGCAGCACAATCCAAATGCAACTTTGCACTCCATGCAACTACCAAATATGGTCCCCGTAATACGAAAAATGCTCCCATTGTGATTAAAAACGTAAATCCTGAAGCTGGCAAAGACATAGGTTGGTGATAGTGGCAAATAGTTTATGCAGTTTGGCATAAACTATTATGCAACGCTAACCATGCCGGCCGGCCAGCGCCCTACGAAGCCAAGAGCGCGAGCGTGGAGGCATGCCTCACCGACGCTGCCTAGGACAAAAAGTGTAGAAACAAGGGCGGCGAGGGGATGCTCAGAGTAAAAAAACAGGTCACGGGGGACGAACGACGTTTTTGCCGCAGCGGGCGGCTATGCTCAGATTAGAAGAGTGGGGGGTGTCCATGGCGCACGCCGAGAGCAAGAAGGAGAAGAGGTGAGGAAGAGAAAGGAAGTAGGAGGTTTCAGGAGCGAGGGCAAAGTGAAAGAGATAAGGGAGGGAGAGGAAAGCGAGGTTGTGAGGAGAATCAAGGAATGCCAACAAGGACCGTGCCACCCAGGGGCACGGTGTTTCACCTTAACCTAACCAGCATCCTTGGTATCACTAGCCCAGCGGAAAGGCCATGGTGACGGATGGGACAGTCGTTTGTGTCCTTACGTCCTTAAAGTGCTAACATTATCTCGAAAGTCCAGATATATTTTATGTACAAACACTGTGCATTTCATTTACTCTGCCCCATAGCGTGAACTAGCACAAACAGAAACGCATAGAACAAAGCCGAGACATTACGAACTGAACACAGTATCAAATTCTCAAGAAATGAAATTCATTTCGTGAGCCTCTTGCGCATACTAAATGCAAGGAGTGTAGCACCCACATTTTTTTTTAAGAAAGTTGAGACCGATGTTCTCGCTCGAAATCTGCATAACTCACCGTGACAACTAACCACATGTGCGATATCATTTTGGCAGCCAGCTGAAAACAAGCCTGTTTCACACTTTTTCACTTCAGTACGTTCCGGGGCATTCCAGCACAAAAAGACACAGAATGCAGCAATCCGGTAGGACACTGTTCTCACAAAGCGCAAAGGAATATGCTTACCTTTACAGGCGATGTGTCAGCCGTGCAGTACAGTGTAAAAACAAGAACACCTTATGAGGTGTTTTCTTGTGTTTATAACTAACACCCTTAAACTCTATAAAATGTGGCTTCAGATTGCCCGTACACCCTAAAAGATGGTGCTTCGATTGTCATAACGCCCTTATTTGGTGTCAATGCACTGGGGTGTTTTTATCACCTTAACAACCTATTGCAGGGTGGGAGCAGTAGCATTGCACCCTTACACCTTTTGAAAAAAAGCAGTGCATATAACCTGCATATATTGCACTCCCTAATTAAGAATTACTTTTGCCACTACACATCCTTTAATGCTTTTCCTATGTGCACATTTGCAATCAAGCTTATTTTAGTATACCTGGTAATGCCAAACACCTGTAATGCCAAACGAGCATGTAAAGCCGCTAGATGCCAAATGCCATTATTTTGACATCTCAAATTTCCCATGCCAGTATGACTATTTTCTGAAATTCACATGAGAATGTCATGAAACAATGTCACAGCTTCACACACACAAGGAAACTGGAAGTCTTTTATTCGGCACTTTCACAAAATGCGCCCTTGTGCAATGAAATAAAGCGCCATGCAGCGCATCTTGGCTTCGACACGCAGACGGCCAAATAGAGCTGCTCTAGAATGCAGCACTAATTATCGGATCCATTGTCATATATGCCAGACTGAACAGCCAAAATCTACCCGTTATTGCAACAATACCCTCAGTAGAGTCAATGACTCGAAGAAACTTCTGCTCAGTGAAGAAGAAAAGCTCTTCAGCTTCTTCAATGCTGCTCCCAGTATATCCAATGCACAGCGTGGCAGGCTTTCCTTCCTGTTCCTTGATAAAATTGCGAAAGGGGTGCATAAGAGAGCAGCTACATAAATGTGCACTGTGCATGTCAAAAAGTATTCAACATATTTTCCTATTCTATATTTAGGCTACACCAGTGCCCCTTTAGTGTACAGCAGTGTGCTGGAAAAGGGTCCCATAGGAAAGCACTAGTGATTATCTCAATTAACAATGCAGAGTACTGTCATGATTGGTTCAGGAGGCACGAAACTGGCAGTCCCTAAGTCGGATGAGAGCACATTAGACCAATCCTTTTTCATTCATGCAGCTATATTGCTCTAAAATATTGGGCAGTGTGACGACCGGCACCGGAGAGCGGGCCGCTTTTATGATGACAGCCCCCAGCTCCCGTGAGAGGGCGCGACGTGCAACAGGGGTGCTACGTTTGCCACTCGGCGCGTAACGGCTGCAGGGATAGCGGGGCATACCGAGGCTTCATCGCAGCTGCGCGGTTCTCTTTGTTGCTAATTTTGCACGAGATACAATTGGTAGGATGGTTAATAAAGGGGCTACATATTCAGGTGTTTAAAACTGATAGCTGATATTTTTTTGCAGGTCTCTCTACAGATGCCGCGCAGGCTTGGGAACAGTGCGTGATGTTTACTCGCTATTTGAAACTGTTCAACGTTTCTTCTTCCCGCGAGGCAGCCAGAAAGCGTCCAGAAGAACCGTTTTTACGGATTGTCTCCAACAAAACGTAGTGTTCTGCTTTTTCTTTTTCTTCCCATAAGGAAATAAAAGCTGCTGCCAAGAAGCGCAAATTTAATTGTATGCAAGGAATTGCATGCTTCTGCTTCTAACAGGGCTCTGTACGAACAACTTATTTTTCTACAGATTAATTGCGCTTATCCATGCATGACCGATTGTTTATTGTAAATCCTCAGTAATCTGTAATTCAAATCTAATTGGTGTTCTTTCTGGGTCCTATTCAAAGTCATGAACAAATCACAAGGAATGCAGTGTGTTGAAAAAAATGTTTTTATTCATAAGCGTATAATATAAAGCACTGCAGTAGTTACCGGCAAAAAAATTAATATATATGCAAATAAAGAATTTATTCTTGGTTAATTATTAACAAATACAGAAAACGTGAATATTCACACCCAGGGCGGGCCAGCTCTGCAGATGCAAAAAAAAAAGAGAGAAAAAATCAACAACAGACAATGCTTCAATAAAATATGAAAAATTAAACCAGTCACGAATGACGGAATCAATGCATAGCGTGCACTCAAGTATGGAAGCTTTCTAATCAAATGTTATAATTGTAAATATGTATACACAGCGAAAAAATAAATACTTGCGCCTCATCTTTGACAAATATGGTACATTTCTTGCCGCGGATCAAGGAATAAAAACACGCAGAAATGAGCAAAACTAAAACACTAAATGACAAGCACTTAATATGAAAGCAATATACACTTCATTATACAGGGCTGAATTCAAATATGGACACTAATGCGTCTTTTCTTTTTTCTTCGAGAGTTTCAAGCGACATAAATACTTCACAACTACTTCACAGAACTAAATCGTATTTCTCTCAAGGTAAAAGTAAGTTGGTTACATATAAAATGCTTGATTCAGCACTGCTGTGCTGTAAACGATATGCAAGAAGGCAATAATACAATGTAGTTGTACAAAGAGGCAATGTGCAGTTTTGTTTGACGCGCTATGCACTAGTTACGTACCGCACTCTCACTTACTCCTCCTTAACTTCAAATGATTTATTTTTTCTCTTTCGGAACTCTTGTCGCGGTTCAGCGACTTTGCCAAAAAGCAAAGCCACAAAAGCACGTATAATTTTATTACCTGAAGTGTGAGCGTTTTCTCAAGCTCCTCACAGCCCAACTTTGGAAGCTCCACACTTTCCAAGAAGGTTGAAAAATCTGAAGTGCTTGACGCGCTCAATTTTCTGGAGCTGAATAAAACTGTGAACAAATCCTCGAGCGTACTAACAAGGCTAGAAAGGAGTCCAGATGAATACAAAAGACCACCTGCGTCAAATTTCTGGGTGAACTCTGACCTAGCATCATACATAGAGCAGTCTTTGTGGTCAGAAATCTAGTGCAGGTCTCGCACCATGTCTTTCGCAGCATCTTGCGAGCTGCGTATTCCACCTTGTCTTAAACTAACGGGCTTGAACCTTTCTTTACATTATAATTATGTTCTTCCGGTGGTAGTGAATTCAGCGTAGCCTCTGCATCCCCCAGCTTTCCGTCATCGACAAGTTTGTCGAGTTCATCAATCATTCTTGGGCGGCTCTTAACTTGTGACACTGAGGCTTGGCCCAACAGTGAACTGATTACCTCAGGGCTACAGTTTCCTGTGCTGGGTGGCTACGCGAGGTTATAATTGTGGGGTGGTCGTTTGCTCCATTTGCCTGCCTCACAATTCCAAAGACGTTTTCCAATTTATCCTGAGAGAAGTGCGAGGTGAGAATATATTTAAACTTGTATTTCTGGCAAAGATAATTTGCAACCTCCATCATGGAATTTAAGGTGACTCGTAGGCCTTCGACTGAGCTGTCACTTAAAAGAAGCCATTTTTTAGTTTTTTGCGTGCTGTTGCCATTCATTAAGAAAGCTTAAATATTCTTTCAGGAATTTTTCTTTCAAAGAACCGGGCTTCAATCCCTATCTTGGTATCCTCGACGTCATAATCTTTATAAGTTTCGAAAGCTTTGCTATAAATGCCTCTGTCTCACTCGCTGAATCGTACGCTTTTTTGACCTCGTTCCTATATAGAAAAAGGCCTTTTAGGACCTCTTCACTAAACAAACAGATTGCCGGGCCATCTTTTCAAATCCATTTGGAAAAAGATGAATTCTATTAATGTGAGGCATAACTTTCAACGTCACATTTTCATTGTCCTTCTTCTACGCCTCTGATGTATCCCGCATGCACGTGACCGCTGGGCAAGTCAAACCCTGTATTCAAAAATTCATTGCGCACATTCTTCACCAAGTGTGGGAAGTCCGACAAGAAGTGGAGGGCACAAGTTTCATCCGCTGGATGTCAGCACTTGGACTTGATGTTTGTCACAGTGGCTGCGCATCCCGATGAATATGCGTTATTTTAAAGAATTGAACTTCAGAACAGGAAGTGTCAAACGGTTGAATTTTCCAGACATTTGCTTTTCCTAAAAGCATAGGCGGCCTTCTGTCACTATGAATATAACTCTCCACTAGCTTATTTAATATTGTAAGTGAAACGTTAGGACCATGCGCTTTTGTATCGACCAAAATGCGTAGGGCTCTTTGCTAAGGTTGTTTATAGTAAATCAATGCTAATTCAGGACGAAAGTAATGTAACTAAAGATTGGGATCAATTGCTGCCGGAAATACTACAGTTTAATAGCTGCAGTTCACTCTAGTGGACATAGTCGACCGTTGTAGGTGAGAGACCTAATGTCTCGTACAAGACACTTCGATCTAAAAGATACAACAGAACCATTGCAACTGGGCTTCTGATATATAGCAATCTTTTTCTAAGCATGTTTAACTTTGACCTGCCTACAAACACTAAAATCGACGGTGTAGCTTCACACAGTACTATCACAATTAAAAAATATCGCTGCCATACCTTTTATGCCATAAGTCCGCCACTTGCTCAGATTCCAGCTAGCGCCATCACAAGTGACTCCATCAACAAAGAGGCCAGCCTGTTCGCATAGAAGCATCCCTTCGAGCACTATCTTTGCCAGGGCGCTTGCTTTTACGTTGCATTTTGATGCAAAAGTGGCCAGGACTTGCGTCCACCTGCCTACAACAAAAATAAAGACACAGCGAAAATGTTATGGCACTGAATCTTTGGCAAAAGCTTCCGCTCAAAGTGAATAAGAAAAAATGCGGCTTCCGGTAGATTATCTTTAAAAGGCTGGAATATAATGACCAAGCCGTGGTCAGCTAGTTGATCCGCAGAACCGGTAGAATGGTCCGAAGTAAAATTTCCTAAATCAACGAACTTCTCCAGCGATCCTGCACAATGTCAATCACATAACATAAGAAAAGTTACAGATGACTTAACTTCAAAAATTAGAACTATATATGCTGCAACATTGCCTCCCAATTAATATATTTTATAAATAGAGCATAAACAATGTATAACTGAAGCCGTTACATTGATGCGCTCTGAAAGCTTCATCTCATTGTCTTCTCATCGAAGACGGTGATTCCATGCCGGGAAAAGTCGTTCATTGTTTGTGTTTTCTCTCGCATTGCCCCAAAAACCTTCTCGTTGAAACCAAATTCACTCTTAAAATGTTGCGTGGCTTTCTTGAGGCAGGTACGGCTGGGCAGCATCAGAATCTGGTGTCGCCCTAAGTGTTCATACAACTTCGGACTACGCATAAGCATAAGTATGCATTCCAAAAGCCATTCATTGTCGTGCTTCATGCCATTTTTCATTTTTCTTTTGGCAGCTTCAAAGCATGTACGGACAGCAGCCTGTTGCTTGCTTGGCAGGCCTTTGATTTTTTCTGAAAGTACTTGTTCGGGCAGCTGCTCGTTTTTTATCTTCATTTCGCTCACAGTCATCTTGGCCTCTTTTAGCTTCAATTTCAATTTTCTCAGAGACGGATGAATTGTAGAGGCTTTCGTTTCCTTCGCAACTCTTTTGCATCTTCTTCGAGATAGCTGGTTTAAAATAAGATTTTGCTGGTACTTGCTAGAAACACATGCGATGTCTGGATTTGTTACCAGGAAACTACACTTTTTGGAAAAGAAGCTTCCATTAAATGATGGACATTCTCCAGACACAGGCTTTACACCTGCTTCAGGGCTCTAATGCTGGTTGCTGATTTGATAGATCAATGCTTCTGCATCAGCTGTTGTCGGAACATTTCTTCTGTACAGTGCCTGCCCTCTTATGAAGATTTCAGCTAGAGGAGCCACTTCAGCTGTTGTAGGAACAACGGATGTATCAATTCTTACCAGCTTCCTCAAGGCTAATGACTTCACCTGTTCAGTGGCATCAAGTTCGCATTCAGTGTAATAAAAAGCATCTTCACAACTTGCAATTATGATTCTCGACCACAGTGAATTTGCAGGGCGCCAAATAATGCATGTTGGTACTGTCCAAAATCATCTTCTGTGGTTAATGTTTGGCTATGAGTGTCAATTGCATTAAGTGCGGAGGCTGAGGTGCTTGGTTGCTCACCTGTTGGTTCGTCTGCTGGTTCTGACTCTGCGTTCATCAGATCTTCAAGTCGCTTCCGTTTTGCAGTAGGCAACTTCTGGTCAGAAATATTTCTGGCCTTCCTTTTCTTTGACAGGGACTTGGAAATATAGCTTGGGGCATCCGGAAAGATTGTAGGAACGGCATCGTTTGATAGCAGCAGCCGCCCCCGAGGAATTTCCACGATCGTGCCGTTAATAGTGGTCTGGTATGTCCATTGGATGAAGTGCGCCTCGAAGTGACGTTCGCAGACCACGATGGCTTGGTCCAGGACTTTATCGCCTCTCTTGATGTTCCGGGACCATACCTCTCATTGACCTGCCTCCAGCGGAACCAGAAAAATGGACCGAGATTCCTTACAACTCCGATAGCCGCTGTTGCAGCCTGGTATGTAGCACGTCCTGTCCTTGATGTCTCGATTACGACCCGTCATACTTTCATTCTAGCAGTTGGAAAGAACTACGTGCAGACTGATAGAGCACTAAGAAAACGACGCCGGGCGAGTGCTGAGTAACTAGTGATGTTTATTTCTCAACTAGTGGAGCTTAAACAGAGAATAGGTGAGTAACTATCCCTTTTCCAACAAGCATGTGAAGAAAATAGGATGCGTTCAATGCACCAACTATGGCCTGCCTCTTGCAACCAGAAGAAGCTCGCAAGGCATGCATGCACAAAATGAAGAACACGTGCTTTGGAAATCGAAACTATGCCGCACATGTGGCACTAAGTGGCGGGTGTATGCGAGAGGCAGTGAGGAAGGAAAGCAAAGCAAAGCCCATCGGGGAAGTAAGGATCCCAACTTATCTAACCTTAATTCTTTCCCTGGCTGCCTTCTACCCATTTCCGGCGTCTAGCTCTCACGACGCTTATCTCACATTTCGCCATGTGCATTGCTTGCTTTCAGATTTCCAAAGCACCTGTTTTTTTCGATCGCAGTGAGCGCATACTTTTATCTCACCACATATGGTGAGATAAGATATGAACGATGCACCTTCATGTAAGCAAACTAATAAGTTACAGAATGTGCGTTGTGTATATGTCGAGCATGGGGGCAAAACGTTTCTATATCAGGGAGGGAAGGTAGGGTCTGGCGAGGCTGTACTGGGCTTCCGCGAGGTGAACAAAAGGATAAAAGCATGCGGTGCAGCTAACGTCAGGCAAAGGTACGGGCGGGAAAAAAAAAAAAAAAAGAAGACACGAAGAAATACGGAGGGAAAGGAAAGGCTGTAAATATTTACTGCGTTTTTTTTCTCTCCACAATGTCTCCACATTGTCTCGGAGCTGTGTACAAGAACTGTGCAGGCGAGGCAGAATTGGGTGGTTATAATAATTTGTAAACCGTACTGTAAAACTAGATATCAGCACACGCAGTACATTGTGCACAAGATTCGTATTGTTTTCCGGGTTTCAAAAAGCCTGAAGGACTCATCCGGCCAGCAATTCATCTTGCTATCAGTTTGCTGTGTGAAGTATGCACCGCGTACGTGAGAGTGACCAGGAGTATGTTTGAGTGTGACTGTGAATTTTTTTCGAGAATGCCATCAGTTCTAATGTTTCTTTGGTACGCTCTAGAATCCAGTAATTCATACAATTTTTGACACATCAAATAAACCTGGCTGCGAATGGTTCCCTTATTTACACTGACATCTATATAGGCCGTTATGTTTTGTGGCATGTTCTGTGAATGGCATATAATCATAAACTGCTGAGATGATTCCTCGCTTTCCACTGTTTTCTTTATAACATCATGTAACACACCGTGATAACATAGTATAGAACTTCCGTTCTTTCTCTAACGCCAGGCCCTCATGGGCTTCGAAAAAAAAAAATAAAAAATGGGTGTAGAAAACTAGTTCCTTCCCATTTGGTCAATCTGTGAATTTTTTTATTTTGCTTTCTAAAGCAATTTTCCTTGAAGGGGGGGGGGGGGGGGATATTATTTGCATATTATCGGCTAGCTTCTTAAGCATGCAGAAGTAAAACACTAGTGCTGTTCGCTTTTAGTCTCTCATCACGCTTCAAGCTGGTATCCCACATTTTACTTGTGCTGGATACTAACGTTCTTTGTGGCTGTAGGTGAGCACTGCAGTTATCACCGTTTGCGTATGAAACAACGGAATACCGTTGTGGGACTATTTTGCAGATGGGATCTCTTAAGTCAGCGCTCGAATATGTATATAGTGTTCCATAGTTTTCTTCATGCATCTCCACACTGTTCTTTTCAAAATTTGGACATTCCAAAACGAGAAGCAGGTGCTTTGGAAATTATTAATGAAGCCATGCATGCGACAAACGGTGAGTGAGCGTGTTGCGTGAGTCGGAATTTGAACGCCCCCCTCCAAACTGTTTTCCTCGTAGCCCAACTCATATGTTGCTCCGTCAATGTGCTGTCAGTGGGCCAGAATGGGAAAATAAAGCCAATATTTACAAACAGGGATGAGCCCCGTTAACCAATATATTTGCAAAATGTTCTCGCCAACAACTCGAGACGACGAAAGCGCATACAAGAACGCACACTGCATGCAGTAGTTGCCCCGCCGCACAGCGTGCACACGTGCGCGCCCGGCCGGCTGACAAACCACTTGCTGGTGGCGCCCTCTGCGCTGGGGTAACTCCGTCATCACAAAAGCAGCCCCGCGCTCCCATGCATTTCGCGGCGCGATCGTCACACTGCCCAATGTTCTAGAGCACTATAATGCAGCATGCTGTTGCATGGTGTTTTTAGATAATGCAAGCTATTTTGTCAAGAAAAATGGCTAGACTCTCATCAAAAAAATAAAAATGGGTAGACTCTCATAAAAAGCACCTGCGTTAGAGAACTTTCATGCTGCCCCACAAACTTTTTATTTCACATGAACTGAAATGTTTAGCATAATAGTTAAAAATGACAATAACTGATAGCTTGTTAAAGCATGCTGGATTTCTATCACTCCTAACAGCATTTGCA
Source organism: Amblyomma maculatum (assembly GCF_055883805.1). Classification (NCBI taxonomy): domain Eukaryota; kingdom Metazoa; phylum Arthropoda; class Arachnida; order Ixodida; family Ixodidae; genus Amblyomma; species Amblyomma maculatum. Next base: position 429,325,987 of record NC_139344.1, read on the forward strand.
TGATTTCAACCTGAAAGAATTGTTTCAAAAATGGTAAGTTAAATTATTCTAAACTATAGTAATGCAGGCCAAAAGGGAAAAATGCTGCCTTGTATTTTACATACTGGTTTAACAGCATTTGTAAGTTGAACTACCCTATTTTACAAAAACCAGCACCTTCCAGTGCAAAACCAATTGTTTTTTAAACGTTTCTACTGAGGACGCTGGTGGCCTGGGAAGACACTAGTTCCACTTGTATGATGGGATAAAATACTGACATCTATTTTGCAATGCTGCAGGTGCATTGCTAGTATCCCACAACGCACTGAAACAAGTGGTGAATGGGTACTGGGGCTGCACTGGTCCCAGTCTCATTTTAGAAATAGGCAGATATATAGGGCAAATGAATAATAGTGTCACTGTTTTTTTAGAACTCAATGCACGCTTGAATATAAAAATAAGGCAGTTTCTTTTTTCTAACATTATTGGGAAAGTATCTTTCTTAATCAACCACCATCCTCACATTACCCACTGGTGAACAACTTGCATCTGAAAAATGAAATTAAAGTTGTAGGATACCTTCAAAATTTGAAATCATTCGTTGACAGCCCTGGAACACTACTAAAATATTAACAGCTGGCTCAATTGAAGGCTTTAGACAAGGCCTACAGCATAGCCCGTACTGGCCAAGAAGAAACTGCAGAATGAAACCAAAAAATGTGGAAAGAGCATACTGAACGATGGAGCACTACAAAAAAGAATGAAGTGCATGTAATATATAACACATAAAGCGTTTCTGCACTTTCGCACTCCTTGTGCTAATTATGAACCAGTTGAGCCCTAGGTCATCGCAGTGCTTCCTGAAGTGTTTACGTGTACAAGTTACAAGGAAAAGTGTTGTTGCTCCATGTGGAAGTTGTGAAGCTTCATCACACATTAATCATTGAAGGTGTACACTGGGGCTGTGAATTCAGTGATAATTACATGTGCAACAGCAGAGCATGACCAAACAGCAGAGGCTCCAAAAAATGTCAACACTGAAGCATGGCATGATAAAACATTTTCCACGCGTAGCACATTGTATGCATAGACATCCAGAACATCAGTGGCGAGCCTCAAGAGGCGGCAGAAAGCTCCACTTTTCAAGAAGTTGTAATTGTTATAGTGGCAGGCAGTCTGAGCACTTCGAAATCCCAAAGGTCTGAATACTAAATATTTGTTGACTAACTCGCAATGCAAAAATAACAATCCAGATTTATTGGGAATGTCTACCATAAATAAGAGAAAGCAAGGGGCCCACACCCTCATCTCCGCATTTTAAGCAGCGAATCGCAACTTCCTTTCTACCTCCTCATCAGTCCTCATGGTTTGCGTTGAAGTCAAGTTCAATCTGCACCCAACCACGCATTGCGAGTGAAGTGGCATTTTTTTAACACTTAGACGCAGCGATCATGCCCACCAACAGATAATTAGTGAACATCAGAAGCATATATTTTCAACATAGGCAGAAACACTAGCACGTGTAAGTTGCGGGGATATTCACAAGCGGCACTTTCGCACAGGTGATTGCCCAGTATGAGAACAAAGGGGCCTCATGAACAACATAATGTGTAAACGTTAAGCTGTGCAATCATTGTAGCCTTATGCATAAAAATATAGCAATCTAATGGAATAGTAATGCTATTCTGCATAAATATTTAAAGACTATCAAAAAGGATTGGGAAGAAAGCATGAGGGCTGGTATAGAAGCACCTTCCTGTGTCCTTCTTGGGTTAGTGCTTCTTTTGCTGGTTACACAAATTCAGTGCAAGAAGGAAGCTTCTAATGTGCAATAAACAACTGCACTTATGCCAGCAACAATGACTCAGAGTAAAGGAACGGCGAACAAAAACAATGGCAGACTATGCACATTATCACGCTTGCAGTAATATGTATAGGAATCCGCCTTTTTCACAAGGCCTCTTTTCATGTGCGCCTCTCCCCTGGTCGAAAACAAGGCACCAGCCCCCGCTGCGCGTGTGCAGTTCTTGGCCTCCTGATCTCGGGGGCCATGTGCAGTTCATATTCGTGACAGGCATACAAGATAGATAGCGGCAGCTGTCAAGAATACACACTGCCATTTCGCAGGTTCCACAAGGACGTTTTCAACCAGTAACAGACGAATTTTCAACCACTCCCAGAGGGCGTCACATTTTGTGAAAAATGCAGATTACAGGTAAGAACTAGAGGCAAATCTGTAACCCAAGGACAACTGGAACACACAGCAAATAACTGGTCCTGAAAAGGCAAGCTGTACACAGGCAAGGTCCAACGCTAAAATGGCATGGAGTCTCAGGCATAAACTAAGGCGTGTGTTTTCAAGAACTCCTCACAACAGAATAATTCACTGCATGAGAAAATCACATTTTCCAGTTAGTTTCTCAGTGGCGCGCCTTTTCGCGTCTTTACACAGTAATTCATTCCCGCCCCCCCCGCCCCTCCTCCCTCTCACTGTCCAGCTGCATTCCCAAACTGCACCCCCACACCTATCTCTCGATACCACTGAGTTTGCTATAATCAATTGTTTCTCATGTGACTCTGAAGTAATGTATACCAGTGGCTAACACAATGGAGTAAGAGTTATAAAAAGGGATAACCATTTCTTACATTAACAAAAAATAAAAAAAATAATAATAATAATAAATAAACAAATTCCTTATTTTGTACAACTTTAGGCAAAAAGAAGTAACAAATTGACAGTGCCACATGGTTAACGCTTGAAGGCATTACCTTTGTACAGCATGAACCTTGAAACACAGCAGTATTTTCTCCCAACCAGAGCGGTAAACCTAATCTCAGAAGCATTAAAATTGTTACATCATTTCAAACTTGGCTAGCAAATTACAGCATTTTTTTTTTTTCAAGCACTATACTAGACTGCCTTACACACCTTCAGAAGCATATAGGATAAGACAATACGACAAAATTTTCTTTTGAAGCAGTCTCAGAATGATATATTCCAGACGTCAAGAACATGTTAGGTACTAGCATGATTAAGAGACCACTTGCCAGCACATGCTGAACCCCAGCAAGCTGCCTGCGAGCCATCTGATAAAGCACTGCTGGTCCACTGTAGCAGAGTGCTTAGTCAAATGGCACACTGCACCAATCTCGACATTACCAGTGCTTCATCAGGTGACTCTTGTATGTAATACGACGTGGTAAGCATGTGATGGCAGGGGTCTCTTACTAGTGCTTTTGATTGTACTTACAGTACAAATAATCCTTTCACGGGAAAGAATTCGCAGTTGTGATGAAAGGCTGTATATTTATTTTAATTATGAATTATTAATACATATTACAAGTTAGACTATAAGCCATTTTAAAAACAAAGAAAATTTGCTAATAATGTCGGTTTCAAGTAGGATGTCTGAATATTCAAATGACAGAGAAAACCTACAAATGCGACAAACATAACATCCAGAGCTCCCAGCTGGTTCCCAATGTTTGTCAAGAGTTGCAGAATGCTCACTGTCTGTACATCTACAATAGAAATATGCAACATAACAGTGGTGTACCTCCTTGCAGGTAGAAAGAGCAGAGTTTTGTGGGATTCGGGCTTGCTGCGGCTGCCCTTTGCGCGGCCGCCGCCCGCTTCCCAGTTCTCCCCGTTCCCTTTCTCCCGCCTGAGGCGGCGGGGAGGGGCTCGGACGACTTGTCACTGTCGTTCGGGCCACAGCTCCGCCCTGGCGTCCCAGTGGCTGTTCTCATTGGCGCCTTTTGGCAGGAACACGGCACCACTTCGACGGCCGCGTTTGCGCGACGGTCCGAGCGGAGCTTTGAGAGAGACCCCCTCCGAGACATCGCAAGGTGCGTACGCAACTGTTCTGGTCTGCCGGCCTTTGTCCGCGCAGACCAGTGTGTACTCGAGTTCATCTGCTCCGGGTCATACCTGAGAGCACAATTCGAGCCTGTCGATCATGATCGAACGATCCGCGACAGGCGTACCTTGCGGTGGTTGCCCACTCTCTCTCAAAGGAACCCTCTGGTCACTGCGAGAGAGAGATCACAGCACGCCCTTGCGTGCTTGCGGCGCGCACTCCGTGTCACTTCGTGCGCGCAGGGGAGCCTTGCTCCTCGCGCGCTCCCGGGACACGGTGACTGCGTATGTGTGTGTATGTGCGTTTGTATATATGTGTATGTGTGTGCGTGTGTGTGCCGCTGGAGGATGGCGTTTCAATAAACGTTTCCTTTGTGAACTTGGAGGTTTGTGTCCTTGCAGCGCAGTGCTCTCCTTCCATTGGAGGTTGAGTGAGCGCTGCAGTGTTTCAGTGTGCGCGTGGTGACGGCTGATCGGGGCTTCGGCTCGCGCGACGCTCGAACCCGCGGTGGTTGGTGGCCTATGACCACGTAGAAACCACAGTTTTAAGGCAACAATTTAATGTTTCATTTAGGAAGGCAAGTAAACAGAATTGAAAACATGTAGAGGCACACAAACTGAGCCAAACATCTTACAGCAGAAATTAGCAAACAGTTTGTGAAGATTTCGTTTAGGTATCACCTTATAATTCTCTACTACCAGTTAAGCAGATTCAGAAAAGCTGCACCATTACAATGGAGAAGAACGATAGGTAGGTTAAATTTGGCTAATGCAAAAACTGTTACATATGAAGAAATGCGCAGGCTAGCCTAGGTTTTATTATTTGAGGCTTAGCCATGTTTTTAGTATATTTATAAGGCAATGCAAAATGGCAAAAAATGTAGGATATTAGCAAAAAATTGCCAACTAGATAGCACATGTAGAAAACAGAAGGAAACAGCTTAACGCTTACGCTTCTTTCGCCTTTCACTGATGCCCGCAGAATCCATTTCAAGCAGCCGGGCAATGTCCTTTTCCTTGCATGAAGGGTGTACCTCATAGCAAATAGCCAAGCGTCTTGTTAAGGCCCATTTCAACTGCCTCTTTGCCGTCCTTCTTGATCAGCATGTTGAAGTCATGTAAGAACTGCAAGTTTGTGTGAATGGTAGCCATTTAGAATTCATTTTACTCAGTGCTTTAAGTAACTGAATATTAAATATCATCATACATAAAACTAAGGCAATTGATGCCTTGGTACATATCTGAAAACAAACTGGCTTTAGCAAATACAAACATTTACTAAGGTTATAAAACTGCAGAGACCATCAGCATTTTGCCACTCGTCACCAGACTGCAAGCAATTTTAAGGTAGGTCTAATATAAAAAAGTAACGGCAAAATCGATGACCCTCGTTCCCGCAACTCAGCACAATGGCAATAAAATATGTAATATCTCTAAACTAAGGGTTCATGCTCAGCTTTAAAAAATAGGCTTAAATTCTCAGAGGCAATCTCTACAGACATACATCGCTAGCATAGTAAAATCTAATTTTTTCTGGGCTCTTTAAGTCAATAAACTGTGCTTTCAACACATACAATACATTACAAAGAGCATTAGGGTGGCTTTTGTGCAAAGAATGAGATGAGGAATAATGGGTATACCATTTCCCTCTATGAAGTACAACAAAATATCAAACTAATATTTCCAAAGTGGCTATATGTCAACTGGTAGTAGCACAGGCATTCAGTTGAAGCTACCTTCTCTGTTTGCAAATTATGAAAGAGAACTGAACAAGGGTTTAAAGGAGCCTCAGTTTGCTAGCCGAGCCAACATTTTGACAAAGGTTATCTCAGGACACCACAATCATGACTGATGGGATGTAAATTCCCTTTTAGTTCCGAAGAAGAAAAGGCAGGGATGGGGGCAGACGGAAACAGGGCAAGGAGTGAAACGTTTCCTTCGGTGTGAATTTCTATGAACCTGGAACCGGTGATTCCTTGACAGGAAAAAAATAAGCAGCAGCAGGAAAAGTGCAATGCAGTGTGGATGATGAGTGAGCATCTAAAGCAGGTTTCATGCTGACACGAGTTTCTTAAAAAGGGACAATTGAAAGGGAAATGAGGGCTTTTTATGATACAATTAAAGGAGCCAACAGTCTAGGAGTCCAAGTTAAGCGTATGGGGATATTTTTTTTAGTGTTCTGTAGTTGATCTTTACCAGAATCAGTCCTGTGATGGTTTCAGGGAGAAAGAATATAGATGCAAAGCGGAAGGAAAAACAATGTGCCGATGGTAGAAGTCGAATCCATGACCTCCAAATATCACGTCCAGTGCTCTACAAACTGAGCACAATGACTGCTGTCCAACCTTCCGCTTTCTTGGGTATTTATGTTGACTGTAACCGAAACCTGAGAGTGTACACCACCGCCACCCTCATCCATAGCGGCGGATATGGAACATCCTGTTATACCCCAAGCGTCACATAACACGTGATCATTATGGAGGGCAGCAGCTGTGCGAGAACCCACTTACACCACCTTTTTGGCCTTAAGACTGCCAGAGCCGAGACCCTCACAAGCTATTAACCAGAAAATTGAAAGAGAAATGAGGGGCTCGTTATGATACAATTAAAGCAGCCAACAGTCTATGAGTCTTAGGTAAACGTAAGGGTAACGTAGGTAGTTTAAACATTGCACCCAGGAGCAAAGTTTGGGGTAGTAGATAAATAGATACGAGAGGTGAAGTCATAGAGGATTTTATACAATGTAATAACATCTGTATATTTAACACTGGGAAACCAAACTACTGCTCATCTAGTTCAGGAAACATGAGCTGTGTTGATTTATCTCTCAGCTCAAACTCTATTTTACAAATTTTAAATAGGACGTTTCAGATAATACATATTGAAGCGATCATGCTAACCAGATTAACATTTTCGCCACTAATCATCCCATCAAATCTGTGACACTGGAAGCTGCATTTAGCCGATTGGGCACAGTTCTGAGAGGAGGCCAACCTAGATAAAATTATTTCAGATAATTATAGTATAGATGAACTAAATGACGCCTACACGAATTGTATCCTTACTGCATCACACATAGCAATTCCTCAGTCCTCTGGAGTGGTGAAACAAAATCGCAAAGTCTGGTATTCAGAAGAATGTAAAGAAGCAAAGAACGAACAAAGCAAAACTTGGGGAATGTTTCACAGGTACCCAACACAGGACAATTTCGTAAAGTTTAAAAAAAGCAAGAGCCAAAGCCCGACACATCCACCGCAGTGCCGAAAAACCTCCTGGCAGAATTATGTAACTTCAATAAACAGCTCAACAACATCAGAACAAATGCGGGAACAGGTTCGAAAACTAAATGGCAACTACTCTCCATTCACCGCTCCCCTTCTAACAGCCCCTGGTGTACAGACAACTATACAAGAACAGGCCGACATTTTAGGTGAATATTTTTCTGCAGTTTCCAGTTCATCTCACTACACTGAAACATTCCTAAAATACAAAAAACAGCTGAGAAAAACTCCCAACAAGTGGCGGTACAAAAGAACCGTACAATAGCTTAATTACACTACAAGAAATAAAAAATGCACTGGCTGCCGGTAAACAGACTGCACCCCGGTCCTGACAAAATTCTCTACGAAATGCTCGCCCATTTATCTGAACCCGCAATAGAGACACTATTAAAATTTTTAACAAAATTTGGGTGATAGGAAAATTGCCAGAGGTATGGAAAATAGCTGTTGTCGTACCATTTTTTGAAACCTAGAAAGGAGCTGACATCTCCTGGTAGTTATGGGCTCATTGCTCAGCTGTTTAGCAAAATCATTTGAAAGTGTTTTGAATATCAGACTAACTTTTGTTTTAGAATTTCATGAACTTTTAAATATTCATCAGTGTGGTTTTAAAAAAGGATTCTCAACAACTAACCCTCTCGTGCGTCTCGAAAACACTATCAGAAAGGCTTTTATGCACCGACAGCATTGTCTTGCCGTTTTCTTTGACCTTGAGAAGGCATATGATACAACTTGGAGGTTTGGGATATTGCACGACCTGGCAGATTTAGGCATACATGGCAGAATGCTAAAGGTTTTAAGCGACTTTATGTCACGTTGTTCGTTTCAAGTACGTCTTGGGACCACCTTGTCAAGAACCTTTCAGCAGGAGAACGGTGTGCCCCAAGGGTGCATTTTAAGCAGAACACTTTTCGTTGTAAAAATGAATATGATTAGCAAAATAATGCCAAATTCCATAATGGATTCACTCTATATGGATGACCTTCAAATAGCCTACACATCGTCCAACATGTCCACATATGAGAGACAGTTCCAATTAACAATAAATAAGCTAACGAAATGGGCCAGTGATGATGAGTTTAAATTTTCTCCACAGAAGACAGTGGCAGTTATGTTCTCGCTCAAACGAGGCATACAGCCCAACCCCACCCTACATCTAAATAAAATGAAATTGCTCGTAAACAATAACTACAAATTCTTAGTCATTACTTTTGACAAAAAACTCACTTTTCTTTCCTACATACAAGCACCAAAGAAGAAAGCCTCCAAATCTCTAAACATCCTGAAGGTCCTTTCACCTAAACATTGGGGATCTGATAGAGCATGCCTTTTGCATATATATATCGCTCTGTTGTGCGCTCTTCCTTGGACTATGGAAACATAGTTTATGGAACAGCTAAGCAATCATATCTAAAAAAATTAGATCCAGTGCATAACTTAGGCATCCTGCTTGTGCATACGGAATGTCTCCTGTGGATAACCTCTATGTGGAAACTAACGAGCCTCCACTAAAAGATAGTAATCAATAGTCACAACTTGCCCCTCCAGAGTCATTTTCACAAATAAACAGTCGACAAGGCCACTGATAATGCGGTTTGAAGATACATGTTGTAAACTCCATATTCTGGACGCATTGCCTGATATTGCTCAAAACAACAGCCCTCTACTGCCATATGGTACAATCTTCCTACAATCTGTGACCCCACTCTCATAGTTTCCAAAGACTAAAACCCCACAGCAGCACATTATTCAGGAATTCCTTAAACTTCAGGAAGAATACAGAAGCTTCACAGACTTTTATATCGATGGATCGAAAACAGCTGTGTACATGGGAAGTGCAGTTGCGCGAGGAGATTCAGAGGAAATAATAAGAGCTCAACACTTTGCATCTATTTTCACTGCTGAATTCCACGCCATTTCTGTTGCCATAGAGAAAATAATAAAAGACAACTCTACAAACAGCATTATTTACACAAATTCCCTAACCGTCCTCACAGCTCTTAACCTCAGAAATGCAGCCGCTCCTTTACTCGGAGGCATAATACACAATATAATAACAGCCATTGCTCGACGACATAATATAAAATTCTGCTGGGTGCTGAGTCACGTGGGCATTAAAGGCAATGAGAGAGCAAACAGGTGTGCTGCTAAAGCTCGTGACAAGCAAATGAAAAGTATAAACGTACCTTACAAAAACTGTATAAACTTGTACACAGCAAACTAAAAGAAAAATGGCAGTCTTCCTGGAATAGTGAAGCGGATAATAAACTACTCTTAGTAAAGCCCATTTTGGGAAAATGGATGTTGTGCCGGCATCAGGAACGTTTCATAGAATATTATGCCGGCTTCGTATTGAACACACACACCTCACACATAATTTTCTGCTAACAAAAACAGGGATGGAAGCAGGCTCAAGAATTTTGGTGCAGCTTTGAGAGCAGTAATAAAGCCACTTTGGAGCAGCTTTGGAGCAATGAGACAAGAGTTTTGGAGCGGTTTCTAAGGTCAAATGCCTTTGATAATTGTAGTAATTGTAGTTTTCTCTTTCTGACAGAAAAATATGAACTCTCCAATCGATTTCTTTTTATGCAAGTTCAATGCCTCTCCATCCTCGCACACATTTCTGACAAGAGAAACCGCTAACATCTTGGAACAGACTAGCAGCAAACGAAACGCTTGATGGTGCGCTTCATAACTGAACACCTAGTGTGACCTAAAGTATTTGCCTATTTTGACTTGACAGATTCAAATGTCGAGTTTACCACTTCAATGCACTCAAGCAATGCCACTAATTTGGAGCTCAGATTAATGGGCATGACATTTCTGCTCTATATCTTGTGCATATCCTTTTTGATCCTATGCCTGTGTTGATAAATTCCTGAGCAGTGGTCAGTAATGCCTTCAGGAAATATAGATGGCACTGAAGGGTAGCCTTTTCATCCTTCAGCATTTTTACTTCACAACCTCCTGCTAATAGTTCTATCATTCTTTGCTTGAGTAATGCTGGGGCTCATTTTTAAGATCTTGGCAATAGGCCCTGTATGGCTTTTCAGCACTCTTGAGAAGCTTCCTAGTGAGTGACATCTTTGGAGTACCAACCCATAACGATTCAAGTATGATTTTGTCTGCCATAGGCCTGACAAGCTTGTTACTGACAAAGAGGCTTGATAAGTGTGTGCTTGTTCTTAGAGCAGAACCATTAGAATAACTCATGCGGTTTTTCCAGTCGGACAAGTTTCCTTCCAAACGGCTCACAGTAGTTCGTGCCTATCTGCTTCACTTGCTGCTCTCGCTTCTCTCTCCACCGGCGATTCAAAAGGCTGAGAGGAGGTGCTATGCCACATGCACAGTGCATTTTTTTTTTTTTTTTTGCAATTATCTACAATCGCTTGCGGCTAATACTAAATTTACTTGCAAATAAATATTTATTATGCCCCATGCTTCCTTCCCTTACAAAAATTTCATTTGTATTAAGCCCAGTGCAAGATGCATTATATCTTTGCCACCGGTGCAATGACATTGTTCCAGTGTTCTGCTAAATTTGATGGCAGAACACCAAACCAGCCAGTTTGGAGCAGTTTTGGAGCAATATTGCATTTTGGAGCAGGATGGAGCAGGGAAAGCAGTTTGGAGCAGAATGGAGCAAATGGAGCAGCACTTCCACAAAACCTCAATGCAAAAAATATGGAGAGGAACTATTAACCACGTTTTATTCTCATGCACAGGTCTCAAAACACTAAGAAAGAAATATTTTATCCTATTTTACAAGCAATACATTCCTTTTCACCCAAAACTGATTTTAGGTGAAGATGGACTTGTTGATTTGTCTTGTGTTTTCAGTTTTCTAAGGGAACCACGTCTTACACAAACTGTAGAATAAGTCAAGCATGCTTCAGTAAACAGAAATTAAAACCTTGCGCTTGACACATCATGGCGTTAGCAGGTTATGCGCCATAAAAACCAATGCAGCCCATGCTTCCTAAAAGGAAACTGTATAAACAAATTGTAGTTTAAACACACCCATGTTCTCCTTTTTCACAAATTAAATTAACCTTGCTCTTGCCACATGATAGCCTTAGTTGCTTCTGCGTCAAAAAACACAACACAAAAACTGGATTAAGGTGGGGTACCATGGTGGCCACGTTGGTATTAGTTTAAATTCTGCCACCAGGCTACGCCACTGATTCACGACTGAGAAAGTGCCACCGGTTTCGCCCCCAGTAGCCCCGAGCGACTCAACCTTCGCTTTGTAGAGAAGCTTTCTTTTGTTGGAGGGTAGGTTTTCAAAGCCCCATGCTTCTCCCCGCCTTGCGCAGTGGGGAAGCGTTCACCTGCTCCCAGCTTGACTACAGTGGATAGCTGGACTGCGGGGTGCTAGCTTGCCTTTTTATGGCAGAATTGAAGCGGCAGCAGCGACGCGCACCACCGCCGCTCGATCCGGCCATGGCCGAATGTGCGTAAGATAAATAAAAAGGACATCGATCATCACCCTTTTGTTGTTGTTGTTCACTGTTCTTGATAGAGTGGAAGCTTGAGGAAATTGGTGATACATCGACATACTTTCACGATAGCTTCAGTGTATACCAAAAAATGAAAAGTGCTATATCATGTAAAATAGTTCTGAAGTTGTTTCCACCACTGCGAACGGCAGGGGCGCCCTGGCCAATTCAAATGCGCACTGTAATAGGTAACTGTGCTCCAACGCGCCCATCATCCCTTGAATTGGCGAGGGCGACACTGGCAGCACAATCGCCTATTATAGGAGGTGGTGGTGGTTAATTTTTAAATAATCAAACAAAAGGAAGGAAAAGATTGCTGCCGGCCACGGCAACTGCTGTATAAAACTGGGTGTAGAAGACTTCTAGTGGTATGACATCGTCTCTATGTTGAACTCTGGGGAACACTGCAGTCGCAACGTTCCAACGAACCTTCTGCCCTAGCAACTCGCTGCTGTTAATAGCCCCTCTGTCTCATTTTTCTTATTCTTCTTTTACTACTTCTTTCTTTTTCTTCTTTTATTTCTTTTTGTTCTTCGGACAGTATTCTTCTTTTACTTCTTTTTTTTCCTTCGGACAGTCTTCTTCTTTTATTTCTTTAGACAAGCACAGCAAAATGGCGAGATTGTGGCCAATGTAGCTCCCCTCGCTACAAAAAATAAAATCTAACGTTCGCTACAGACAACATTCTTACGCAATCTAACGTTCGGAAATGAAAATTTCGAGTGACATTCGGTAACAACAACCGGTGAAAGAGTCGCATACCGTAGTAATTTACAGACGCGGGATCTAACTGCAAGACCTGAAACGCACAGCACAATGCCAAGAACAAAAGCAAAAGTATCGTTTCTTGTCCTGAGAATTTTCGTGTATTAGCTTCAAAGCAAGCAACTTCGCCTTTGGAAAAAAATACACACCTTTCGGCTTTTCTGCAACAGCAAAATATGTCCATATTGGGCTACATTTCACACACACACGCACGCACGCGCGCACACACACGCACACACAAAAACTCGTTTCACGACCTCAGTGCAGTACAAAAGAAGAGAGCACGCAGCAATAACTCCACTAGGAAAAGTGCATGCCTTATTTTGGCGAAGCAGAGTGTAGAAATAATGAGAAAACACAGCATGCTTGTAAGTATGTTGACTTCACTTTTCTGCTCTGAGGAGCCTGCACATTGGGACACGAGGTTGGAAGAAACGCAGGAAACCACTTTGTCTTACAAATTTACGACACGTGAATATGAACCGTACCTACTACAAAGGAGCTTTTTCAAGTAACGCCACCATGCATTCGCTAAGCCTCCTTGACTACCATTTTCGTCGGGATGCCAGGCGAAAATGGGAGGAGTTCGCCGCACGTGCTTTTCCACGAAACTTCCGTTTCACTGACGCCATGAGCCACTGCAAAATAATTGTGTGTAGTGCTAGCATCCTCTAGACCCTCGGAAATGCACGAATTGTAGTCTCCACCTCTTCTACACTTAGTCTCACAAGATGTTTGTAGCACTGCGAAATACATGGGAGCCCTACCCATTCAGGATCATGTGCACTATAATAAGTATTTGTGCTTTGAAGCGCTTCTCGTCCATATGCACTGTAATTACGCTCCTACTGTCACCCCCACCAATTCGGGGGCAGGGCGAGAGGCATGTGTGAGCACAATTACACCTACTGTATAGTGTGCATGATCCTGGTAGGACCAAGTTGCCCCTGCCTTTCACACTGTTGCAAACGGCTTCTCAGAAAAAGTATAGTGTAAATGCAGGGACAGGTTGGGGGGTGCTGTCAAGTTGTATCCGAAGATTACGAATAGCAGCAAGCAAAACGCTTTACCTTGGCTTCACAGCATAGTTACACCGCGGAAAGATTACTGACTTCGATAGTTTGAAGGAGCGCCGTCACACGCGCCTCTACTGGCAATTGAATGAACTCAGTTTTGCTGCTTTTACTTAGATGACGCTAGATGTAAAAACCCTTAATGAGCAATTACAGGTACAAATACTTAATATCACCATGGCTTTTGCTTATTATTTGAACTTTAGTTTACAGTAATACAATATTAAAAGGAAGTTGACTCAAACAAGGCTCACGTTGTTGAGTATGGCGGCCGTCTCGAATGAATGTCGTGGAGAAAAAAATAGATTAAATTTGAAGGCTCAGTATAATCGAGCTAATTGTATAAATTGCGATTTACGTGCATTTGGCACAAGAATTACTATTCTAGTTTTGCCATACATAATTCATAGGCTGTAGAATGAGCGGTTTTTCTGGTCAAGCTATGCGATGTGAGGCAGTATTACAGAATCTTCAAATTGGAAAGGCAGTGGGACACCCGCCTTAATATGAATAGTGAAACTGAATTTCTTGCTACGAAGCGATAAGTCCAGTCCTTACTTGATACACTATGTAATGCAAATGTATTTGGTGCATCCCGCAAGCCCTCACTCTTAGAGTCAACCATAGAAAGTGTCCCATTTGCTCACCAAGCTTGTCCTCATGGCTTTGTCGCCAGCTATCTAGGACTCCAAATAATTTATGTCATCTTCAATTTTTAGAGGCAACTCTAAATGGAGGTCTTCAACACTGTCATCTTTTGTGCTTGTAAGCAATTTGAGGATTTTTTCGTTTTGCTGTTTAATGGGCTGAATTTCTTTTAGCAGGACGTATGTTGCACCTGAAAAAGGAAGGACTCACTGTACACTCCACAATGTTGACTATGTTTGAATCTACATATCAGAAGAATTTATAGTGAGCGACTCTGTAAGGCAAGCCTGACTAGAGAGCGTGAGCTGTACCTATCCCTTTAGAACAACTTTCACTGCTTGGCCTTTCAACTATGGGTTCTTCAGAGCAAGAAATATAGTGAGCACGTTTTCAGGCTCTGGGCACTTTTCTTAACAAATTGTGTCGAAACACATTGAGCAGGGACACGCTTCTTGGGGCTGCAAACCACGACAATATGACAAAATTATTAAGTAAGCAATCCAGTTTTGTTTGTAAGCAAAAAAAATTGCAGAAATGCAATTTCCTTTCAAGTGACAATAGCATTACAACTTATCAAGGACTACATCTATGTATAATGAGTAGTTCAACAGTAAATGTTATAAATAAATGAATGCTTTTTATGCCTTGATCATAATTTGTAATGATGGACATGTCATTTGATACCGCACTATGTCATCATTATCAAATCCCTCACCGAAGGTTCATGGAATATGAGAGGAACACGGCAGAGCGACATGCTTTTGTTGGTGTATTACTTGCGCACCTACCACAATATTGCATGCTAAGCATGACATAGAGTATAGGATTGTATCTAGTAATATTCAATGCACACAAATTAGAAAATAATTGCTATGATATCATCAGCAGGTTTCATAAGCAAGTTATATATATACCAGTCTGCATGATGTGATATGGCTTTCATTTCACCATTTTACTTAGACCTTCGCCCAGAGGCCAGAATGCCAATCATTATGATTAATGTGCACAATGTGCTTCATCTAGTTTGTGCCCAGCTTCAAGAATGACAACACGCTCTATGAAGGCTTTGGCACTTATTTTCTCTAGGTAAGCACTATATAAATGCAAGTGGTTTGCTAATGAAGACCTAAATTGGCTATTTCTATCCTGAACTTTAGCACAGAATTGCGAACTTAAAGTTGTCGAATTACTTCAGAAATGCCCAAGCTAAAGTCGTAAGGATTTAAAAAATGCATCTTGCGATTGTGGATTCTAGCATTGATATGTTAGCACTATCAAATGGGCCCCATGTCAAAGAAAGATGTTTACACAAATCTACACTGAATGAACAGGATGGCAGAATGAGCCATAGTTCATGATCACCAAGACCAGTTCGTCTCGTTCAAATCTGCAGCGGGAGTTTGGCCACACTTTCGCAGTTCTGCAGTATAGCACACGATTTCTTGCAATCCAGCATTGTCACACCTAGCATCATGAAACAAACATAAACGAAGAGCCCCCACTGCTATGGCACTCGACTACTGAGCCTGGCAATGCGGGCCCAACATTGGCCCTAGCGGCCACAATTTGGCACGGATTAAGTATTAGGATACCCACATGCTATGTAACATTGGTGCATCGGTAACGAACTCTAGCTGCTCGAAATTACTTCGTAGCCCTCTGTTATATTAGCATCCCTCAAGGGTCATGTACACCTGCGGTACAGTAAACCTGCCATTGCTCTCTAAACACAGTAAAATTCAAAGAAGAGCATATTTATGTTTTTTGGGTTTATATGCAGGGAAAAGAGATTTTGTACAGGCAGAGCTTAATGCTCTCGAATCTATGCACTGGTGTGATGACCTTTGAGAGGGATGCAAATTAACATCATAGTCATATTTATTAAACAATCTTTTCTTTAACACTTAGCTGCACTTTAGCAAGCTAGGCAAGTGAAACAAACAGGTTAATTTCAGCAGCTCATTTTGTTTCAGCAAGTACCCTTCGAAATACAGTAATTCGACGAAAGAGTAAAAAATAGAAATGTTTATACAGTATGCAAACAATTATGCTTCAGATGTCACAATGAAAGACAAATGAATCATGTGCAGGAAGCGCAGCCATCATGATGCCGGTCCATCACTTTCAGAGGGCCAGCAAGAGCTGAAGACCGACCAAATTTCTCCACTCCCTGATTCAATAATCTAATCACTCCTTCCTTATTGAATGAATTACAACATCTGTTCTACAAATATCGCACACCACGACGGCAAACGATTATGCCGATTGCTTAACACACTCAATCATTGGAACAAATGAACCACTGCTCTGAAGTAAGCATCAGAGGAGGCACTAGAAAGTTTCCTCTGGTGTATTGTCCGCAGCCTAGCTGACATGTGGTGTTGGCGGCATTCTAGACGCTGCCATTTACAAAACTATCGGGGCGAGCAACAAAACACGGGACCAAGGTAAGAAGGCTTAGACCATTCGATTAGGCATCAACAGCATGACAGACCACACCAGTAGGACCAGAAGTTTGATCGCGACTAACGACGGACACGAAGATATTGCAACCGCGCGAAGGATGAAGAGAAAACAGACAGGACGGTGGGTGCGAGTAGGTATGGTGCCATCAACTTGAGAATAACGACGACGAGTGCAATATTGAATTTCTGCGCACAGTGCTGTCTAATTTCTTCCAGCCCCCTGTCCTTCCAACATCACAACGCATTTAAACAAATCGAGAAATAAAATCCAGAGTGTATTTTCAAGATACTAACCGTATTTCCAACCGAACGCCGCGGTATTTTCCCACGACATGCAAAGGAAAAAATAACAGGCACGAAAAAAAAGTTGCGATGATGATGTTGGTCGGCTCGGAAGGAGGCTGCTGCTGGCTAATGGGTCGATAACTCAGGGGCCGGCGTTGCTGCGACCCGGTTGGAATAAGCTAGAAGCTTGGTGCAACCGGGTGAAAATAAGCAAACCGTTATTGCAACCCATGGATTGGCTTGGCTTTGTTTATTATTTGCGGATTGGGGTTTTTGCAGGAAAGCCAAAGGCAGATCACGTGTCGTGTGTTTGTAAACGACGTTTGGAATGCGTGGTCGTGTGAATCGCGATTTTTGCGTCGTGCACATTTCGTGCCTCAGTGCTCATCTTGCAGTTTCTTCATGGATTACGTTAGTAACGACAGAGGCGATAGACGCAGTAGAGGCTTCGTGCATCCACGGAAGTTGAAAGAGTGCTCCTACCTGCGAACCCCGTCGGTCTCTCCGTTCATTCTGCAACAAATCATATTTGCGTGTTGCTTCACGAACAGGGCGTCTTGGATTTATTTTTGAAGCATGAATGGTGCACAGTGTGGCATACTAGAAACCAAGAGCGTATGTAAAAGGCCTGTGTATGGGGATCGTGATTTGGTTTGTGCTGCCATGGAAGAATATTCTCAACGTGTAGGTGGTCTTGGCTTTCGTTTTGAAGGTTGCGGTGTTTATGTAATCACCGTATGTGATCGCTTGGCTGATTCTGGAAGGGTGTTTATGTGCTCTTTCTTTTGCAATGCCGGGCACTCCAGATAAAACGAGTCTTTTCGAAGCTGCGAGCAGTTTTCCCAAAACTGCCTTAGCGAAAGGACACTTCTATTTCGCGTTATTCACGAGGTGTGCGCGTTCGCGTAGTGTACAAGAGTGTGTAAAAAATATTTAGCATTCACCCGTTCCTACGTTCCCTAAATCGCACAGGGTATAGGCACTAAGATGGAGCCGAAATGGTGCCTTTCGCCTTCAATATATCCCAATATTAACTTCGAAAAAAATATCCAGCAGGTTCGGTACTCTATTTTCTTTTACCGCTTTTCCCAAGTTGCGTCGCCTGTGTGCACGCATTTTTCACGTTGCCCGCATTCTGCTGAAGCTGCCTGAATTGAACAAACCTCTATCCACTAGTTTGATCCAAGGCTTTCTGACCGACCGCTCGCTGTTTGTTACTGCTAATACCCAGTCCTCTTTTTCAAAGTTTTCTTTCAGCTATGTGTTCCACAAAGCACTGTCCCTTATTCTTAACGATCTCCCTTCAGTAACTTCTACCATCCACATTTTAGTTGATGACTGTGTACTTTGCTGCTCTGTAACCAACTCGTCCGACGCTTCTGCCTTATATCTATATCTAATTCGCATAAAATAGTGATGTGCTATGTGGCCTCCGTCCCTGAGAAGCTTTAAACTGTTGATTTCTTCTCACCACTGCCAAAACAACACATCCTACTTACAAAATTAACACTAGTACTACTTTTTCAAAGAATTCGTTTAAGTGCCTTGGTGTTCACCTCACTAATGGCTTAACATTGTCTTGCCTTGTAAGCCATGTAACTAATTACTCTAATAGAACTGTTGGATACCTCTATCGTAACCTACCCATGGCTGGCACCTTCTTGTGTAAAATTACTAGATTACAAAAACCTTGTGTGATCACAACTTTAATATACCAATCATATAGTTGATCCACACTACTGTAACTTTACTGAACCTTATGAGCCTGTTCAAAACCATGCCACCAGTTTCATTCCCTCGAATACTCCTTCAGCATCTCTTCCATGAAATCTCTGTTACAGTCTCTGTTCTCGTCACTGTACTTCATGCCCCTGCCTTTATCACAAGCTTTTCATACAAGACCTCATGGCAGTCGTCTCGGCTAACCTGTGTATAGAACACCTTGCACAGGTCATCGTAAAAGTGGCATTTCACCGCATGCCCGCACAACTACATTTCATGAGTCATTCTTCGCAAGCACTGTTCACAACTGCAATTATCCCTCATCAGCGATCCTGTAAGCTTCAATACTGCCATCGAAGAACCTGTCTAATCATAGCCATGTATACCACTAGCCTGTCGCCATTTATCACTGTGCACAAGCCCATTCCTTCTGTAATGTCTTGCATTAGGACCTCTGAGGTATCAATAAACACATAAATAAAAGCATGGTTAATAAAGATTCCTTACAATATGGGAACTGTGATTATGTTCGGCAGGAATATATATATATATATATGTAACTGGATCAGTTGAACGGTGTTAAGCTTGAGCTTGGCACAATTGTCTTTCCTGTGATATTAAACTTAGAAATTAGGATACTGAGTGATAACACTGACATGGTGGCTTGCCTTTTGAACTTAGAATGAACTTAGAATTTAGAATTTGATTGCAGTATTCCTTTCTTTGCATTCATCCTAAATGCAGGGGTGGAAGTGCTGCTTCATTCTGCTCCAGCCTGCTTTCCCTCCTCCAAAATTGCTCCAACTCGACTGCATCAATGTTCTGACATTAAATTTAGTGGAGCACGGTTTTGCCGCACAGTGGGCCATTACTGGTATTGACAGCAAGAACCGCAGTCTGAGACAATTAAGTTAAGCGACTATGAGAAGCGCAGCTGGGCAATGGTCTGTTATGAGTTCTGTATACAGGGTATGTGGCTGGTGTAGTCAAAACAATGGCAGCACACCGGTAGCAGAGGTGTAATGCATCTCACCCGAGCCTAATACGTACAAAATTTTAATATTACTTTTAGTATGCAGCATAATGTTTGCTTATAAGCAAATTTGAGGAATTCGTTACGGAAAATGTTCTGTGCACTTGATATGGCACCTACTCCCGGCCTTTTGAATTGCCTGTGGTGAGGGAAATGAGATCAGCGAGTGAAGCAGGTGCACCAAACTACTACGAGGTAGCGAAGCACTGGAAGTGGTAGACGAATATGTGTACTTAGGACAGGTAGTAACCGCAGATCTAGATCATGAAAGGGAAATAACTAGAAGAATAAGATTGGGATGGAGTGGATTTGGTAAGTATTCTCAGATTATGACTAGTATCTTACCGGTATTGCTCAAGAGTAAGGTATACAGCAGTTGCATCTTACACTTACTCACCTATGGAGCTGAAACATGGAGGCTAACGAAAAGGGTTCTATTTAAGTTGAGGACAACACAGATGACTATGGAATGAAAAATGGTAGGTGTAACGTTAAAAAATAGGAAGCACATAGAGCGAGTTAGAGAAATAACTTGAGTTAATTACACTCTAGTGGAAATCAAAAAGATGAAATGGGCAGGGCATGTAATGCGTAGAGAGGACAACCGATGTTCGCTTAGGGTAATAAACGATTCCAAGGGAAGCAAATCGCCGCAGGGGACAGCAGAAAGTTAGGTGAGCGGATGAGGTTAAAAAGTTTGCAGGAGTAAAGTGGATGCAGCTAGCACAGGTAGAGGAGTATCGGAGAGGCCTTCACCCTGCAGTTGGTATAGTCTGGCCGATGATGACTACGAGCCATTGGAAACTTGTCCAGCTGCAACAAACTACACGATTTGTTTGTAGCGATTCTGCTGTGAATACAAGCAGGTGCTTCACCATCTAGCCTGTCATGCCTACGACAGACAAAAGCACACTTGGAACTCTTATGGAGGTGATGCCACTTAGGTGCCAGTCACTAAATGTGTTTTCAAAAGTGTTGGAAAGTCATACAGGGTCTATCGCCAGTGTGTTAAAACTAAGATAGCTCAAGCAATAATTTGAGCAGCCACAGAGGGCCATAAAGTAATGAATTTGAAGGGGAAAAAGGCTATACAAAGTGCCACCTATCTTCCCTGAAGGCGTTACTGGCCAGTACCCAGAAATTTATCGGCACAGGCGCAGGATCAAAAAGAATATGCACAAGATAGAAAGCAGAAATGTACTGTTCATTGATGTGAACTTCAAACTAGTGGTAATACTTGAGCGCATCAAAGTTGCAAAGTCCACCTTTCAATCTTACAAAACAGTATAAATCTCTTAGTTAAACAATCTTCAATTATGAAGTGTAGAAGGCAGCATTCCATTTGCTGCTATTGAACCCTTTGGCTGGTTTTGCCGTACAGGTGCTGCGGCTGCATGCCGTCCCGCGGCGTTTTTGCAGTACGGGTATTGCGCTCAACGCATAGCGTTTGAAATAGTTCGACACTGGAGGTGATTTTTTTTTTTTTTTTCCGGAATATTCGACAGTCAAAGAGTTAAGTGAGGAAGCTAGAATTCTATTATTAAAAGAGAGTCTAGAATCTTGCTCCAAGACAATGTGATTGCTCCGAAACTCTAGTTTTATTGCTTCAAAGCTGCTCCGAAGTTACTTTATTACTCGTCCTTGAGCTGTTCTAAAATGCTTGAGCCTGCTTCCACCTGTGTAAATATGATTACTTTCTTCCTCTGTACGGCGCTTCAACCAAGAAAAAGCTCAGTTATAATTTCTTTTCCGTGTTTTTTTGTTTGTGTGACTAAACTATTTAAACTAATATTCTGCCTTAAGGTCTAAACCAATTTAATAATCTCCTTAATAATAAGCGAAGCATATAAGCAGAAGGAGCGATCACTTTCACTTTGACATTAGATGTTGCAGAAAGTCAAGTTCATCATGGTTGACAGCAAAGTCTTATTCATTGTAATTTATGGCTGTATCAATACTTGTGCATGTTACTTTTGGAATGAGGTCTTTGAGATTGAGATAGATGTGGTCAGAGGTAGGGAGATGAACACAGCACTGACTGTCAACTGAGGTTTATTGGAAAACAGAGGAATTTATGCACATTTTCATAACATGTGACTCAGCCGAAGTCAAAACGTCATATACATGTATACCAGTTTTCTCTCCTAACAAAGCATTGACAAAAAAAAAAAAAAGTAACAATAAACAAGAAATCACAAAAATCCAAAACGCAAGTGAAGTAGTATACATCATGAGCAAGCACATGCCTCACCGCTAAACATTCGATGAAGACAAATGAAAAAGCCAGGTTGAGCTGTATATGGGCTTCTGTTGTCAAAATGTAAAGTATGAATGAGCAGGATTAAGTCGTGTCGTTAGCCTTAAAAACCACCAGATATAGAACCGAAAACTGCCATACAAGAAAAGATATAACATACTAAGCGTTTTGAGTAAGCCTACGCTACTTACAGGATCTCAAGTTCTTTTTCACTGAGCATTATCGAAGGTGCACTGACGCACAAGCCCTTTTTCTGTTTGATGACTCTTGCCTCCAGAATCTCTCTTGTAATCTGCTTGTTGCTTCTACCAATAATCTTTGTTTTGTGAAGCCCAGTGCTTAAAGTATGGCTCAATCGGAGGGGGTCTGTAGTGATTCGAGCATTGGTGGAAAGGGAAATAAAGAGAGAAAGTGGCTGGTTGCCTGTTTTGCAAATCGTTTTATACAAAGGGGAGAAACCATTACTTTTCTCCATCTCTGGTTTTTATTAATACTCAATGTGAAACTGTTGAAATGGTAGAGAAAAAATCTTCCAATTACACCACTGACAAGAACAAAACAATGGTTACCTGGTTTGTATTCTTACAGTCCTCATGCTTGAATTCAAGCTTGTGGGGATCTCGGACCCCTCTTAAATATTATGGGGGGGGGGTCTCTGACACACCCCCTGGCTTTAAGCCCTGTAGAAGCCAGGGCATACAACCTGTGCACCTGCTGCAGTGCAAAGCAACGTTTCCTTCGCAGATGTTTCTTTTTTGCAAGTTTTTCATAGGTATAATTGTGTTCTCAGAGCCGTTCATTGAGGCATCTACCCATTTGTCCAATGTAACGTTTCCCACAGCTTAATGGGATCTCATACACCACACCTGTGCTGCAGGGTACAAATAAAGTCTGGTGTTCTATGCTGCATGCACGTCGCTGCACACCACAAGTTTGAGTGATCCTACAAAGCTTCGATAACTTTTCCGAAGCTGTAAGAACTACTTCGATATTTATTTTTTTGCCTATTCGTTTCAAATCATGCGACATGCTGTGCAGATAGGGTATTGCAACCAGATTTTGTTGTTGTATTCTGTCCACTGTGTTAGGCATAGCTTCCTTGCTGTTTGTTTTCATTTTTTTATAGGTTCCTTCAGCAACTGAGATGACACCATGTTCCGGATAGCCGGCTTCTTGCAACCTGTCAATTTGATGAATGAAGCTGCTTTCCAGGCATTTTCGAGATTATCTCATTCTTCTTTTGACTCCTCTTCCTTTCTTCTGTCACTAAATCTCATGTCAAACGTAAAATTGGAACAAATTTTCTCACAATCCCGGCACATTTCATTTTCCTCACTTTTGTTTCCCGACCTGGTGGGCTTGACTAGTCTTGCATCAGCTGACGGACTGGTTGGCCTTGGTGACCCGTACTCAGGACATTCTCGGTGCCTAATACTCCGTGTCATTAAAGTTTCTTCCTCCTTCTCCCAGTGCATTTCTTTCTTTACCGTTTCCACCTAAAGCATCTTGTCCCAACTATATCTCTCATTTGCATTAACCTAGAACACTGCTTTTCCTTTGCACCATTGCCATTCAGTCCCCCATTTATCTTGACTCTCCTCCTTTTAATTGGTGTACCTGGCTGGAGTCCTCCATGTCGAAGTGACAGATGGCCCTGGTTCTACAAGTTGCAAACCTCTTTGGCACTCATTTTTGTAGCCAAATAAAGTTTATTACTACTACTTCTACTAGGTCTTGAAGTACACTTTAAAGAGTTGAGGAAAGGTCTACAGGGACCAGCATAGCTGAAAGCGAAACTTAAAAAACACAATTAGACCTTAAACGTGGGTCATTTTATTTTGCAGTTCATAACTTATATTTTGGATAGTTCCAAAAGCTCTGAATGGTCGCGTTTGATCGTGCTTCGATACCTTAACATTTCTAACTGAAGGTATGAATGCATTCTAGAAAAGAAAGCAAAAGCCTTCAGGGCTAGGCTTTTTTTGTGCTTCTAAGTGTTGCAATTTTTTAGAAAAATTTGGCATTGGCAGAACAGCCAAGTTGAGTATTAAATTTGGGTAAAATGAATTCTGCTTTAACCATACACTCTAAAATTGCCCAGTACTCTTGCTGAATTTTGGGGGTGCTATTAAAATCACTTGTTTTCAAAAGCCTTTTTCTGTTTCTTCTTTGGCTGCATATACTGCAGCTAAGTCTCTTGATTTTAAGCGAGTATCTCAATTTTAAGGCACTTTTGATGACTCAGTACTCGCGCCTTTTCCTTTCTTAGAAATTATTTCCTCAAATTCAAGTTATTTATTTCATACAAAGAGGAAGCAGCCACAGTTAAGCAATTACTGTAAGTGTCTTGATGAGCTGGCCCATCAGGTGATGAGGAATGTTTTGTATATACTGATTCACTAAATGAGAAGCATGGGCATGTTCAACTCAAATAAAATTAGCTACCTTTTCTTAATCTTCAAAAGGCATTTGATACAGTGACCCTTAAGATTTTAACTACCAAACTGAACTACTTAATTGTCTTCTGCTGTCCATTTATTGCTATTCTTATGAATTTTTGCATCAGATTAAACAACCAAATCAAACCTGGTGATAATGTATCAGTAAAGGGGGTTGTAAAGGGTGGGGTTTATTCCATCTCCCATACTTTTTTCCTTAATTTAATAGCACAAGACTCAAAATTTAAACTTCCACGAGTTTGTCCTTCTAGAATGAACAAATTATGTCACTAAGTGTTCTGACAATGCAATTTCAGTGAATAAGAATCTGTTGGCACCATGCAGGGGGTCATGTCGACGCCCATGTCAGTATCTATATCAGTGTAAACTTTCCCAAAACATAATTCTGTTGGCGTATTTAACGCAAGAAATTTTTATGCGCGGGCTAAATTGAAACCACTGTGATGATCGAGCGCGTACCTGGCCATAACCTTCTCTATTTTTTCGACCTGGCTCTCTTATGAGCCCGTTTCATATGTGCGGGTATACCTTGCTCTCGAAGCTTGCCGTCCCTCCTGTGCGCTAAGAAGGAGCAAGTGACAACTTCGGAGCAGTACGCTGCCATCTACGCTACCTGCTCGGGTAGTTCCAGCCGTACACAGGTGAAACCGAAACTATACAGCGGGTGAGCGCAAATCGCCACGCTAGTCATGCATGCTGAATACGCGCCACGCACCGCCGCGGGTGTCACTCCTTTCATAATGTTCGGGAGCGCCCGGGAGGAATGGCTAGCGAAGCGATCGTACAACGTACACCCGTACATATATGCCGCGCGTACTAAATTTTCCTCGACCGAGAGGTTTCGTTTTCTGCCATACGCGGCCTAAATTCGTGTGCTAAAAGCGGGGACGATAATGGTGGTTCCAAAATTTAAAAGACTGATATAGATATTATAATTGCGACCTCAGCAAACCTATAGCTGTTAGTAAATGAGGCGCTAGTGCGCATGACTAGTTAAAAAGTATTGTCAGTTATATACCAGCGCCTGCTTAATTGTTATCGCACCGCATACACGGGCACAATTAAAAGCCTCCAGCCAAACCAACCCGTGAAACTGCATGTTAATTCTGCAATGCCCGCAGTCCCGGCATAGTTTCTTTTTTCACGACTCGCACCCGCAGCAGCGGAGGCTGCAACGAATTGCATGCCGCCCGTAAGCGTGTACGTGGCGTCGATCGGCATTGCAGTGCACCGTTGTGATCATTTAAGAGCCAACAGATCCCGTACGTCTTTGTTGGCCAGCGTGTATAAACGAACTGTCTGGCGACTCGAGCAGGGTAAGCCATGCTAATTCGACCAGGAGGCGACTTCGTGGCAGGAATTGCATGGTTGCGATTTTATAGGAAGTCGAGATTGAATTGCGATGTCCCAGTGGAAGCTAGGTGGAACGGGACTGCATGGCCATGCCACAAAAACGTAGCAGCCGCGGGCAAAACCAAGCACCCAACAACGCAACAGTGTCTTCTCCCTCCCCCGCTGTGCTGGTGCAGTTGACGTACTCGACTTCTGTGTCCAAGGGTGTGGGATTCAATCCTGACTGGGGTGACTGCTTTTCAATGGGAGCGAATACTAACAAGGCGCCCGCGTGTACTGCGCGGTACGGTAAAAACCCAGCCAGATGGTCGAAATTCTCGGAGCCTTCCACTATATACGGCGTATCTCACAGCCTGATCGAGTAGCTTCGGGACCTCATAAACCAAACCAAACCATCTTTTGCAGTGCAGTTTAATTCGTCCCCCACGTACCCACCTCGCATACACAGTATATGTAACGCGACTCATTCGAACATTTGACCTCGAGAGCTATTATTCGAACTGAAGTGGAAGCGCGAATTTTCATGTGGCACTTGATCTCAGTGCGTGGTTATGCATATGTTTGTTGTGAACATAAAATATGGAAAAAGAAGTAAATTTTTTTACTATATATTTTGCGCGGCCGGATTTACAAGCAATGGTACATCCAGCAGCCAAATGACCGTGTTGTTTAAATTATTCCATAGTCGTCTCTAACAAATCCAATGCGTAAGATATGCATCAGAGTGCATCGCCGAACTTTCTTCCTCTGATGTGCTCTTTATTCGCTTCGCTGGTTACGCGACTGCCATAGGGCTGCGCTGTAAACTGAACTCAATAAAATATTTTAATTATGTGCTCAATTAGTAGAGCTGGGCTTACCTGCTTAGTACAATAATCAGCGAAAATTGATGTCCATTAGCAACCAAACTGGAAAGAGGGTTGAATCCGTGCCGCGGAGGGCGTGGCGTCGCTGGGAGAATCGACGGCGACGATGCGCCGGCCGACAGCTTCCAGTCGATGACCAGATGCATAGCATGCTCGGTCTGTAGAGGTTGAGCACTGCACAAGTGCTGCCGATATTTTACATCGCAGTCGACAAGGAAGAAGTGAAAGGGATGAAGTTGACTTACGTTGCACTCTCTCCAGGCGTTTTAATTGAGCAGTGGCCCGTTCATGTTTGGTGTCAGCGCTGCGTTTTCCTTTTTAGTATCAATCAAGCAGCTCGATCAGAACACTGTTAATTGTGCTTGAGGGAGTATGTATGACAAACTCTAAGTGACGACTAGATATATCAAATTTTCTTTATTAAAAATAGTAGTTGGCAGGGCTCTTACCTGCAGGTATACGTAAAGCCTGATAGCATCTGGTTTAAGCACCCTTCCATATATATTTCATGGAAATCAGGTTAAGCCTAGCTGAGTCCACTTAGAAAGGTACCCTCTCGCAAAACGTGGCTTGCCAGTGCGAAAGCACGAAGGTGCTGTATAGAAACTAGCAGATGTCGTCCTTGCATGATGGAAACTGGCAGCTTGAAATATGAAATCTATGTGTGCCAGGAGGAATTCTATGTAATATTAAGCATTGCAATACTTTGCTTGAAAGCATATGCTTTTTTTTTTGCTCATTAGTTTCATTCACAGTGCACATGGGGTGTCCACTCAGAGACATCTACTCTATTTTCCTTTTCCAAAAGCTTGCTTTGTCCCTGACAGAGTACTGCCAAATGTTTCACTTTTTTAGGCTAAGAAATTTCTCACTGCAAAATTGGAAAGTGTACCAAGCAATTAAGTAAGGCAACAATGCTATGCTTCAGAATACTCAGGCTACTAGAGGCATTAAGCTGAAGGTTTCATCATTAAAATCTTGTCAAACATGAGGATAGTCCGAAACTGAATTGATAAACTACTGAAGTTAATACTGCATTTATGGTTCCAAAAATGGCTGGGATCACACGTGCATGCTGATGGTACAGAGTTGCAACTTTTGCTGCTATACGTACCTTAATACTATTTCTCAATCTTTTGGAACGCTTTCATATTGACAATGCTATTTTTTTAACTGCTGATTTTACTTACAATTACTGTGCCTAAAGGTTAAAGGTGTGGGAAAGGTTATACCAGAAACTGAAATACACCTAAATTGAGCAAATACAACAAATATTTCGGGGGCACTTCTGCACCGCTGTTAAGGAAAACATGCCACAGCATTTACGACTCCTGTATCCTCATCCCTGTACATTTAGTTGGCTACTTGTTGACTCACCAATCTTAGTTTGCGCTTTTATCACACATACCAATTTGTAAGTTTACTAATTATCACATGATGTGAATGAACTCGCAACTCACACATCTGACTTGGAATTCTGAAAGGCAATGAGTTTTTCTCATGCCAAAAGAGCTGCTCGAGTAGGCAGCTGGACCATACCATGGTCCCCACATCACCCAGACCAATCCATCCGGTCATACCATCTGCCAGTCATCCTTGTCGCTCAAAATGCCTTTTTTGGTAA
Organism: Amblyomma maculatum; assembly: GCF_055883805.1. NCBI lineage: Eukaryota > Metazoa > Arthropoda > Arachnida > Ixodida > Ixodidae > Amblyomma > Amblyomma maculatum. The sequence continues at coordinate 429,354,155 of NC_139344.1, forward strand.
ATATGGCCTTTTAATGCAATCACATTAAATTAGGTGAGGGCTTCAACTATTGTTATATGGTAAGAATTACTGCACACGCTTTTGTTTATGCCCTTTTAGTATGCTGCCTCACCATCCCAGTAGCATAGAGGCACAGCAATAGCGTATTGAGAGGGTATCCAAGGTTAGAATCTCATTGCTACAAGCATGTCACCTCGCTATTGAACACAATTCACTTTGAAGGGCCAAGATTACAATATTTTAGTAAAGTGATTAGCACTACCAAATGTTTGAGCATTACACGAGGTGACAGTATGGGTGTAAGTATCCCACAGACAAGGACATTGCAATTAAGTTGCTGCTCATTAGCAAAATATTGAATAAAACCACTCTTCTGCAATTCAACAAACACCGCCCACTTTGCCTTTCCATCACCAGGCCCCGTCTGCAGTTCCAAGCATCTTCATTGGGCTTACCTCTAAATATTGTCTACGAAACATATCTGTGAACTTTTCTTACTTCACTGGTTTTGCAGATTATTTCCTGTCTCAAAAGGAATAACAGAAATACATGTGGTTCTATGACACATACAGTAAATACTTACCTTTCTAGGTAGGCTACAAAAGGGAAGTAATGCAGAAGGTAGGCAGTCTAAACATAAATGTGTGTGTCAACATGGTGTTTTGGCACTGGAGTGTTTATTACTCCAATCATGTGCATTATTAATGAATGAAAAGGCACATAGGTAGGAATACTTTATTTTGACACAGAAGCTATGGCCAACGTGTGTAAGTGAAGTGCAGACTTGTGAGTACACTGTTGAGCCAGTAGCACAGGGAGCAGTCAACTTGGACCAGGGAATGCCATGCTTTGAAAGGTGGGCAGCTGTTGTGATCTCTCGACTAGCATCAGTCACGTGCAGGATCGGCTGTCATGGGGAGAAAAAACAAAAGTATGCAAGCTCAGAACAATAACAAAACACTCAGAGAAATTCAGAGACGTACTAAATTTAAATAAAAAGATAACAGGCCTGCAGACTATGCAGCAGCTCATATATTCTAATAGTGGATTTGCATATGGTCACTACACCCTCAAAAAGGAAAAGCACAAATGCTGAATTCATGACTCGTCAAAGGAACCAGACCAAAAGAAAAGCGTGCACCATGTAGCATAGCTCAAGAATGAGAAAAGCCAAAACAGCAAAAAGGTTACCCTAAGTAAGGCCAGTACTAGTGCTCTCTGCATGCGTGCGACAATGTATCACTGCAGTGCACATGCACAGCAGAAATGTACACCGTGGGTGGTAAAGAACTGATATGAAGTTATCAACACTGGCCGCAGACATCAGAACAGACCGGTGATTGTGCTTTGGTATAACGCAAGCGTGCGGACTTTGGTAGGTTGTGAAGCATATAAATAAACGCTGAGACATCTTGAAAACCATGTGTGCACATTTTCATTTGCTGCTGCATCCAAGAAGTTTCACTTGCACTGTTCATTAAACGACATGCGTTGCTCTCGAATTGTAGCGTTTGTCGACTACACAGCATGATTCCAGAATCGCGACTAATTCAGCTGTGGACTTTTCATTTTCTAAACTTGCGAAATCCTTCCTATGGGCTGTGAAAAAGAATGAGGAACTGTTCCACCCAAATGTAGTCGCTCGCACATGAAGCAGCCACAAATCATTTTGTGCCAAACAGTAGTTTCCATACAAGTAACAAGAAGTTCTCAAGCTATGTGACAGGATCATAGCTATTTACTTTGAGGGTGGTCACAGCAAATAGGCAACAACCACAAGATGGCCAAATCCCTCACTGAACTGCAGCACCACAACAGTTGCTACAATGCCAGCATCATAAAACCTCTGGCTGTCTTTGATATATAGTCCTCATCACAAATACACCAGCTCATGTTGTTAAGGAGGCTGTCCATGAGCATCTTACTTCTCAAAGCAGCTGAAAGTATTGCAAACTGAGACCAACACTTGACTAAGTGCAGTAGCAGCACTACTAACATTCAGTGTGTTAATGGAGTATAGACACCCTGAAACAGATAAGACAAAAAATCAATTATAAATTATTTAGCGGTTGAAGATAAAAATCAGGTGATGATCTGTACAGAGTACTGTCTTGCATGTCGTTAACAAGCAAAATGCGACCAAGATTAGGTGCATATGCTCCTGTAAGATGAAGTACTGCACTCGCCTAGCCCAAGCAGTGCGAGTACCTCCAGTCAAAACGCTTTCAAGTGCCATCATCCATGAGATGGTTGCCCAATAGCAATCGGAATTTTCATAATGCTGCGTTCCTTATCTTCAGCCAGCATTTTTCACTCTTCCCAATGGATGCAACCCTCCCCAAAACTCCAAACTCAAGACATCAATTCAGCCATGCAGAACTGTCAATAATGACCTGAACCACAAACCAACTTGGAGAGGTAGAAGCAGGCTCGAGCACTTTGAAGCTATTAAAACTGAAGTTTTGAAGCATTCAAATTGTTTTGGAGCACGTTTCTAAAGTCAAATGATTTTATTAGCTGAATAATTTATACCTGACATACCAAAATAACCTATTCGATTCCTTTTTATTCAAAGATCAATGCATTGCTGAAAATATAAGACTAACAGCCAAAACATGTACAGATATTTAAAATAACACAAATGACCTTAGAAACAATTTGGAACAAACTAGCAGAAAATGCAATGCTTGTTTCCATACTTGATGCCCGAACGATAAGTTCGACTAAAAACATGACTATTTCAGCCTGAGAAATGTGGACTATACCACTATGATGTGCTCAAGCACCACTGGACTAGTTCGGAGTTCACATCAATAAGCAGCACATTTCCACTCCCTATCGTGTGCATATAATTTTTTTTATCCATGCCTGTTCTGATAAAATTTCCAAGGCACTGGTCAGTAATCCCTTCAGTGCGGATAGACTGCACTCAAGGGTTGCCCTTTCCCCCTTCAGATGCCCTACTCCATGGCCTTCTGTCAGTAGCTTCTCAAGTTTTTGCTTGAGCGGCACCCGAGCTTAATTTTAACACGTTAATGATGGGCCCTGCATGCCTGCCCAACACTTGTGACATTTCTAATGATTGACACCTTCATGGTGTCACACCCATAATACTGTATGTTTTTGTCTACATACAGAGGTTCAATGAAATAGATCTACGACTGCCAGAAACGAGGCTCATGCTGGTCTGGCTCATGGGATTTAACGTCCCAAAGCAACACAGGCTATGAGAGGCTCATGCTCTTCTATTTAGCAGAAAAGGAAAAATATATAAAGGCTCTGTTACGGCACAGGTATGCAAACCAACAGAATGAAATTGAGGAAGCATATAATTAACTAATAAAAAAAAAATCTGCATTGGTGATGAACGGTAATTAGTAGTGTATCTACTGTCAAATGAAAAATAACTCATTGCAAACTAGAAAAACAAAAACAAGAAACATGCCACCGTTGAGGTCCGCGACCTGCACATTATGCATCCCATGCTTTACAAACTACTAGCTACAATGATGGCTGTGCAATCTCTTACTTTCAAGCTATTTATGTTGCATGTATCCCAACATAGACAGCGTTCACCAGTGCTCAACTAAACTGCAGCAACAGACGTGGGAATGCCCTGTAAATACAGCAACAAGGTTAACAACTGGGCGAGTTGGTAATCATTCATTTTAAGCCAGCCAAAAGACTAGACACAGAGAAGCCAGCCTCATCTCGTTAGCTTCTATTCCCTGTCTCGTTTTTTGGCTGGTTTAAAATAAAATACAGCAAGTGCCAAGTAGAACATGATGTGGAGTGTGGTGTCTGAAGGGTTGTGTATGAACGAGCAGTGCCGGCGCGGCGCGCCACTGCTTGTAGTGTGCCCAACCTCCGACAGGCAGTGAGACTCACGGATTCGGGCAGTACGGCCAGTGTGACTCTTTCGTCTTCCCACGACAACTCTAAACTGTTAGAAATTCGCTGAAAAAAAATGTATTAGTTTAGGCTGTTTACAGTCTCCAAACACACCACGAAATATGTCAGCTGTATTGCATTTCGCTTCTGCTTAAGGGGGGACATGGCTCTTAAAATTATTTTCCAATTTTTGACCAAATTTGATAAAACCTGGCATTCTGATTCAGTTTCTTGCACTGATTTCAAACATGTAACCATTTTTCCAGCTGCCCAATCAGAATACCAGGTTTTATCAAATTTGTTGAAAAACGTAGGAAAAATAGCTTGAAGAGCCATGTCCCCTTTAAAAGCAACCAGTTTGGCCATGATTTCAATTCGTGAAATCGCATTCAATTAGAATGAAAAAAAAAAATTGTCATAGGACTTCTTGCGAGGATGCTTTAATATTTAGACACCGTGTGCAGCAAAATATAACTGATTAAAATCTCGAGGAAACGCAAAGTAGCCAATAGCGTGCGTATGTAGCACGCCATGCCAAAACTGCCGTTCGTCAAGCGTAGGTACCACCTCCGTCAAAGAAAGAGAAAGCCAATATTCTTCTCGATTTAATTTATCTGTGAACTGGAGGCAACGGCGGTAGACAAAAGACAAGAAGCTCAGGCGGCGTGCCCGCCCTGTGGTGTGCGAGAGGTGCTGTTATATCATAGCTCACAACAGCACCGCTGCCAGGGCCGGCACGTGTTCTGGCTGCAATGCTCTTCACTGATTCTGCATGTAGAAGGCCCCGCCCTCAATTTCCTCTGTCGAGAAAGATGGCGCCGCTGCGGCAGCAAGACTGTATCTGTGGCTGAGGCGTCATGAGTGTTGAACACCAACCTTGAAAAAGATAGCACCTTACCAAGCGTTCGAATGTTGGCCCTTCCCAGTGGTTTGTATGAGGTTTCCAGTTCCTAGCCTCCAGTGGTATATAAAACTGACCATATGTGAAAGCGCCTTATCGCAGACCAGACTGCCTGTGCTTGCTGATAGCTGAAACAGCCTCATCTGGCGCTACTCTAATTTATTAGGCGAACTCCCCGCTGCACCACACCAGCGTAACCCGCACATGGCATTTTACGCTTTAAAACATGCAAGAGCGGTGTCTGACTGCTGCTCTTTAGTCACCGAGGGGAGTAATTTCATATATTTGTTTGTATCGTTCAATGTGGCCGGCGCGCGCCTAATTGTTTACGACACTGATTGACTATTTAAAAATTGCTCATTAAAGATTTATCTTATTTCATCGTCAAGGAGATTTCTAAACTCTATCAAGCCTTTGCGGCTATTTCAGTTATGAGACGTTCCAATCAACAGATTAAAATGAAAACCATACCCACATTTGGTTTTGAATTTTCTCATGTGGAGAAAAAAAAAAAAGTGTACATGACGCCAAAAAAACAACAAAAGGGCTGTGTCTCTGGAGCAATGGTCCTAAACCGGCTCAAAGTGTGAGGACGGCGTAGCAGAGGCGTCCGGATCACTTCGGCCACCTGGGATTCTTCAATGAAGCTGCCATCATCAAGTATATGCCTGCCATGCTTTCAGCTTCGACCAAAATGCCGTCTCCCAATTAGGATCAGACTAGGGTATCCCAGCTCAGTACTCGAGAGCTTTAATGACTAAGCCACCGCGGTGCCGTAATAAGTAAATAAATAAGCTAAGAAGACTAAACTTCTTTCTCGGAGCGTATCATGGTCATTTCATCCATTTCGCTGCAGCGACGCCGCGAATGTGTATTTTACTCCGACAAAGTGACTATAAAGGACATCGGCCCTCTGTGTACAAGCCCGAATCCGGCTCAGACCCGTACGTTTAAGCCCACCCCGAGTCCAGCAAAAATTTCCATGTGTCGGCCCAGACGGCCCGTGGGTTGAGCCGCACCCAGCTTTTGGGCCTGTCCATGCCCACGCAGTGTCGTGTGAAGCGCGTGCTACCTTCACCTGACGCTTCTACATAAGGTTTGACGATCTTCTATTTTTTCGGTTCCTGGGGCTGCCTTTCAGTGGTTCGCTTTCTACTTTTCGATGTCTGAAAGGTAGGCAAGGCAGGCAGAGAATATAGTGGGGACCGCTTACTTTGCTAGCAACACTTTGCAGCATATGCCCATTTAACTCTGTCGTCCATGTTTTGGACACAAACCTGGGCTCAAAGTGCCCCTCACAAACAGTGACAGTACAGCTCGGCCCTTTCTTGGCATGCCGGCCACCATAGCTGAAGTCGTTCGACATCTTTTCGCACCGAAGAAAGCTGACATTTTTCATTGCAGAATATGTAGCCTGTATTGCAGCGGTGAACAATGCACTTTTTTCCACATTACATTACATTACAACTTAGAATATACCATGATCGAAGAAAGGCGTGGAGCGGGGGCGTCAGCGAGAAAAACAAAATGCGCACCGATGCAAGTTGAGAACTGACTGGCAATCTTGCGGTGCCAGATAAGTTTGCGGGCTTCGCCCAGAAGGAGATTCCGAAGGGGCGGCCAAGGTCAAGGGGCAGCTTGACGCGGGCTGATTTATGACTGTCACGCAGGCGACCGCTTCTCGGAAGTGAGCCCAGAACACACGGCAGCGGGCGACGCTGCCGGCTCTGTCCGTCCCGCGACAGAGGCAGATCAGTGCAAGTGGAAGGCACAGCATAAGCGCAGTGGTTGTGGGTTCGGCGCTAACTGCTGTGTCTCCCGGTTCGAGTGGAGAGGGCGCGGAGGCCATAAATCCCGAAACGCGGCGTAACACGGGCCTGGGGAGAACGCGCTGTTGACATGTCTTCATGGGAAGACGCCTGTACGTCCCTTTGAATCCGCCGCCCGTGTGCAACCAACCAAGGGCAGGGATCGGAATGTTTGGGCCTGAGGTTTGCGTGTGTGTGTTTATGTGTGCGTTTTCGGAAGTGTAACCGTCGACGCCGTTTGTCTTTGCGACTGCTTGGCACCTCTTGCGTGGGAGGATTTTGGAGAGGGAGAAATCGCAGATGTATGTGTTTGTGTGCGCAACCACTCGCCGCGTAGTGCATGCTTTGTGTTTGTATTAACATGCATAGGAGAGGGGTATATGTGGCACAGCGATTGGCCAGCCCATTTTGAAGGACTGCATGTTATTGGCCACAGAGTGACTAGTCGTTGATTGGTTAACGGACTAGACTCGAATTTTGAGCGCTAAGGAAGGAGCGTTGGGACAGTTGGGCTCGGAGGACGGTAGGGCTCAGACGAGGGCAGACGGGTTGTTCGAGGAGGGAGGCTAGGCTGACGGAGGTCTCAAGGGACTCCGGCCTAAAGAGTAGCAGAAGGCCAAGGTCTGATTCTGCTAGCCTCTGACCTCCGATCGTGCACCCAGTTGCAGTTAGCCCTCTATGTTTTGATATCACATCTGACGACGTTATTGTAAATAGTTTGTAAACAAGTGTAAATAAATGTGTGCAGCCGAGAAGGGAAGTCCTCATCTCCGCACCGCAATGTGTTGCTGAGCTACGGACGCAGCGGTGGTCACCAACACCACTCGGTACGAGCGAAGGCAGAAGAAACAGCAAGAAGCACCTGCTGTATAGGGAAGCCCATCTATTCCCCACGCCTTCGCCCGAAGAGTTTAACTGCACCCAGCGAACCCGCGGCCACCAACAGTCAACGCAGTCTCTCGACAGCCTACGGAAATCAGAGCATCAGTATCGTCACTTACTGTTCGGTGCGGAGCGGCCCGTTCACACACTTCTAACACCATGATGCGGAGGTTGTGGGTCCGGGCCGACCAGTGGCATATGGTAGCTTTTTGCTAAACAATTACCTTTCAGACAAACTCATAATGAATTATCCATTGACCCCCCGCCATTATGGGCATAGAGCAGGGGGTCTCAAACTCATATTGCTATGTGGGTTGCATTAAGAAAGCTTTTTCTCTCATGACCCAGGAGCCAGAAATCAACAAAACAACAGGAAACAAAGTACAATAAATAATAATAAAATGAACAAAAATAAGCAAAACTTCGTTTTGTCAGACCAGGCCCTCCTATTACTGCAAAAGAAAAGCCGCTTCAGGATCGCTCTGAGAGGGTACTGAAATGCTACACCTGTTAATAAATACTACCACACTTATAATCCTCAAAATAAATAAATAATAAAAAAAAAAACAACTTGGAAATAAAAGAGAAGGCAAGGATGTCTGGCTCCTTGCTTTGAAGGCATAGTGATGTCAGATGAAAGTTCACGTAGATTAAGTGGTCAACGCTTTTTAAAAAATGAATGTATACTAACTGGTACAAAGTCCGAGTTTATTTTAGTTGGAAATTAGGGCTGGTGGTAATGCTTTCAAAAATGTCAGCTGAAAAGTTTGAGCTGGCGGACTGCATCACGCAGCTCCGCGGGCCGTGCGCCAAGGCCCCTGGCATAAAAGGATAATCTTTGATGAGCGGAAAGAAAGTGTTCAATGTTGGCGAGAAGATAGTGGATGGAGTGGAGAGGCTGCATTCCCCATTCTCAGCAAGGGAAACTAGAATGCTTCTTTGCTCGTCAAGTGAAGAGGATATACTTTAGGCAGGCATTGCCTCTGCTACGAAATGGGCACCACCCTAGGCAGTGTACACCTGGCCAATGTTTTAACAGTACCATGTGACCGTCGACTGCCCGGCGCTGCTGCGCCGGAAGATGCAGGACTGCGAGGGCGTGCTCACAATTCTTGATGCTGCAGTGAACCTCGTTTGCTACGCTGCTTTGATCAATGTGAAGCAACCCTGCCACAATTGGCTGGTAGGCATGTCGGTGCCCGGAGAAGCTGTCATTGTTTGTTTTTAGCCGCAATAGTATCTGCATATCATGCGAATGATATCTCCAAAGCACACACATTTCCAATAAAAAATCCAACTTTCGCCATAACTCTTGCCATAAAAAAAAAAAAAAAAAAAAGAAAGAAAAAAAAAAAAAAAACACCTGAGACAGTATTTGCAAATAGAACCAAGGACAAGTGTAAAATTTGGAACGTTACAAGCTTGCACAGATTTAATCCACAAGCACATAGCAGAGCGCGCTCAGAACTCCGATATGAAACTCGATTCAAGGGGTTGCTGCCAACAGAGCAGAACAGCCAAGCAGACAACACGCGCTGAAGCAGCACGATTACATCTCCCTGCTTGTTACCTCTCCTGATTTCCACTTTGTTTCTGCTCGGACAGTCGATGCTCGAGCGATACTGTTAAAGAATTGGCAGGGTGTATATTCTGTGCTGCTTGCCTTGCAAGCCATTGATGCCAATCTTGCAAACCTCATTTTATCTTTCACAGTGGTTTCCAAAGCTATAAAGTTCTTGCAGGAACTTTGTCACACACACACACACACACACACACACACACACACACACACACACACACACACACACACACACACACACACACACACACACACACACACACAAAAAAAAAAAAAAGCAACACAACCAACCTGTGCAGGAATATCATTCGTTAAAGAAGGCAGCTTTGCCAGTTTTTCACAGCGAATTGAGAAGACAATATAGCGTGGTTTGATCTTCCATCTTGCGCAAACATTTGTTTGTTTTTGGAGCTAGTCTGGTTTTCTTAGTCTGAATCAACTGTTACATTGCACACTGTTTGCAATGCATTAATTGCAACTGAGAAAGAAAGGCTGCAAACTACAAGCTGGACACTGCAGCTGCAGGAATGCTTGCTTGTTTGATTCATTCATGCACTCTATGCAAACTGGGGACCTGTGCCCAAGCATGTTCCCCATGTAAAACAAATGACCAGTCGCGGTGGCACAGCAATTGTTTTGAAATTAAGTACAGGGCTCACCTTGTGGCGTTTGAGCATATGCTGTCTCCGCCTTTCATAGTCCCATTTGTTCAGCCTCAGCAACCAGCAAGTACATGCTAGACTCCAAAACACATACCAGGAAGGTCCCTGCGTACCAAATATTAGACGTCAGCTTATAAGCGATCTTCACACACACAAAACAAATTGAATTTAAAACAAGTACATATTGATGCACTTTAGCGAAATCGCTTACCTCACCGTAATCAGAAAGCGGCCCTGCATACATTTGACCGTGCGCAGTCATAAAATGAGGTATGAAATCATTACACCGCGTCATAGCAACGAGGGCCACACAAAATGATAGTATGTCGCACAAATGGTTAGTACGTCGTGGTGCATCGAAACAAAAGCTTCCCACACAGGCCTGTGTAATCCTCGCCTTTCCTGCTTCTACGCGTTGTTTTGTCATGTCCTAGTACCTCCTAAAGTCCCTCTATCAGCTCAGAGACGTTACAATCATTAACTATTCACCCAGACAGGTGCGGAAAGTTTACCCAAGTTTCCCGCCCTTTTCAAGCGCACGCAAGACTGATAGTCAGGCGTGCTTTACATGACTGAGATTTTCGTGCGGTTGGCCTAATAAACGGTATTTAACCGCATGTTCCTTAGTGTCGAACTGCGTTGAGCTTTCGATTGAAACCTTCGATAATACATCTTTGGGGCGTTCGGGCCCACTGCCGGCCAAGCAGGCTCAATGGTCAACAGAACATTCGGGCGCACAGACGTTGAAAACTAAATGTAGAACTCTAGACAGTGGGCAATGACTCAATAAATGCATACTGAAGTATCTTAAGAATAGAAAAAATTGCTTACGTACCGTACAACACGAGAGCACACGGCTGACACGGCGACACAGCTCTCACGCCTCCCACCATGAAAGACGACGACCAGCCATTTTGCTACTAAAAGCAACACAAAACCCACAAAACAATAGCCGGATGTGACGTTTTTCGTAAACCAAATAAGACGTCATGGGTTGCAGCAAGCATTTTGCTCCTGCAACCCGGTTGCAGGAAGCATTCGCTGCTGCAACCGGGTCGCAGCAGACGGCGCCTAACTCAGGCGGTTTGCAAGAGGGACGCGGTGAGATCATAAGTACAGACTTTTGCTGCATGACAACATAATTGCCCACCGTTTTGCGTGTCAGTATAGCCATGGATTGCAATGCAGTGTCGTTGGGCTCACATTGTGTTCTTGTCACCGTAAAGCCGCGACATTTGTGTGCGTGCAACAGTCAATGCTCACAACTACGGTCACCTGTGCTTGAGCTGCGATAAAAACGGCAGGCTTGGCTACATTGAAAGTAGTGACAAACGTTCTCCATGAAGGAATGACTGTTCATGTCAAACCCAAATTCCGGTCCTAAGACGTGTGTATCGTGGAAGCTGGCCACCTGCCGATAATGCTCGGCTGGACCTTGTTTTGTAACATTTCTAAAATGTTTTGTTTGTTGTAAAGTTTGGCATGGGATATATGTGTATAACCTTCTTGTATTTAAAACGGCATTTCGTGCGTCAAAAACATCTAGTATAATTTCTCCATAGATAAAAATAACAGTTCTCTCACCTTTCAGAACACTGTAGGGCAGTACATTTATGACCCGATTTAACTGCAGCTTTGAATATAACTGCTCTGAAAGCGCTCGTGTTATTGTCATATACCGTTCGTGTAGACCTGTGTTACTTTGATTTCACAGTTCCTTATTGCACGTTTTCTTGCTTTGACAAGATAGTGGCGATGTACCTAACCTCTCGCGACGCGCCAAAGCTCATTAGGACGAATAATAAGTGACTGAACCTCATTTTCAATGTGCAGGATAAGGGATGTTTTTTTTTCTTCTGTACAAGTCAGTAACCATGCAAATATGGGTAGGAAATGATGTTTTATTTTCTCTTAAATAGTCTGTCAGGTAAAAAGCAAATGTACAGCTGATTCTTCACTTACTAACATTACAAATTAAGAGAAAACATTCTCCTCAACATTGTTTATTTATAGTGGCTGTTGGCTACTTAAAGAGCCACTAATTTCATTTCTGTTGTCTGCCTAGCAACTTAACGACAGCTTCGGTTCTAGTAGTCTTGATGCTATTGGCAGTATAAGAAGGTTCTCACAATGCTTCGCTCTTTCATAACATTTCACATGACGGGTACGATAACGCTGGTAATTCTGCATCCATTGCTGTAGTCAAGGGTGGCACTGATGGATACACTCAGCGTTAAGACAGATGTCTCCGTAGCTCAGTTGCAAGATCCATGTCTGTACTTTTGAATGTGGTGCAGGACAAACTGTTTCTCAGGCATGAATGCAGTTGGTACGCAGGCATACTGCCTTTGGCAGCATTGCATGTTGTGTATGAAATTGCATAGTGTGCAGGAGTCCAAAGCATTTTCTGTACAATGTAGCAAATGCTTTACATCCGAATGACAGTTTGCTGACTGTTTCAACTATATTTTCTTTGTGGCAATTGAATACTCCACGTCCAGGTAAAAAAAAATATACCTAGCTCTGGGGGTGAGAAACACAGCAGGACATTTTAAAATGTAAATTTTAAAAATAAGAATGTTGCTCTGAACATCTTCGAAACATGAAAATAAAAGATGATGTAACTACCTGCTGCCTAGATAGCGGGCAGTAACGAGCCCACCATTAAAATGAAGATCAGTGATGCAATGATCCCAAACACACAACCTCAGGGGTATGTACAGCCCCCCTCTTTTTCTAAGTCAGCTCATTACCGAATGTTGTTAGTTATTTTTTTTTTTGTACACTACTGAGAATTTTGTTAATAGTGCCGGGAGACGAGCATGCATGCAAAGGGACACATTGTCATTAGCTGACTTGTGGTGGAAGAAACCATGACTTTCTCATGAAATAAAGTATCATGATCGTCAGCCTGAATATACCGACTGCAGGGTGAAGGCCTCTCCCATATTTCTCCAATTAACCCGGTTCTGTGCTAGCTGCATCCACTTGACCCCTGCGAACTTCTTTATCTCATCCGCTCACCTAACTTTCTGCCGCCCCCTGCTACGCTTTCCTTCCCTTGGAATCCAGTTTGTTACCCTCAGCGACCATCGGTTATCCTCTCTTGGCACTACATGTCCTGCCCATGTCCATTTCTTCTTAATTTCCACTAGAATGTCGGTAACTTGAGTTATTTCTCTGACCCACTCTGCACGCTTTCTATCTCTTAATGTTACCCCTACCATTTTTCTTTCCATAGCCCTCTGGGTTGTCTTCAACTCAAGTAGAACCCTCTTGGTTAGCCTCCACATTTCAGCCGGTAGGTGAGTACAGAGATGCAACTGCTGTATACTTTCCTCTTGAGCGATACCGCTAAGCTGCTAGTCATAATCTGAGTACTTGCCAAATGCGCTCCATCCGAATCTTGTTCTTCTGGTTATTTCCTTTTCATGGTCCGGATCTGCGGTTACTACTTGTCCTAAGTAGACATATTCGCCTACTACTTCCAGTGCTTCGCTGCCTAACATAAACTGCTGTTCCTTCCTAAGGCTCTTGAACATTACCTTAGTCTTCTGCATATTCGTTTTCAAGCCTACCTTTCTACTTTTCCTCTCTAGGTCACCAATCATTCTTTGCAGTTCATCTCCTGAGTTACTTAGCAAGGCAATGTCATCAGCAAATCGCAGATTACTGAGGTATTCTCCATCTACCCTTATCCCTAACTGCTAGCATTCCAAGTCTCTGAATACTTCCTCTAAGCAAGCTGTGAATAGCACTGGGGAGATCGTGTCTCCTAACACCTTTCTTTATGGGAATTTTGTTACTTTATGCAGAACTATGGTTGCTGTGCAGCCAGTATATATATCTTCCAAGACTTTCATGTACGGCTCGTCTACCCCCTGATGTCGCAATGCCTGCATCCCCACCGAGGTTTCTACTGAGTCAAATGCTTTTTCGTAATCAATGAATGCAATGTATAAGGGCTGGTTATATTCCGAGCATTTTTCTATCACCTGGCTGATGGTATGGATATGATAGATAGTAGAGTACCGTTTCCGAAAACCTGCTTGATCCTTTGCTTGATTGCAGTCTAAGGCTGTCCTGATTCTATTAGCGATTACCTTAGTAAATACCTTATACGTAACAGGCAGTAAGCTGATTGGTCTGTAATTTTTAAGGTCCTTAGCATCCCCTTTCTTATAAATGAGGACAATGTTTGCATTCTTCCATGGTTCCGGTGCAGTCAATGACACCGGGCACTGCGTATACAGGGTAGCCAGTTTTTCTAGCACGATATCCCCCCCGTCATTTAACAAATCTGTAGTTATCTGATCCTCTCCAGCTGATTTCCCCCTTTTCATAGTTTCTAATGCTTTCTTGACCTCGTCCTTCATTACTGGTGAAACGTCTGACTGTTTTTCCCTACTGCCAATCTGATTACGGTCCTGACTACTTTGGCTGCTGTAGAGATCAGTATAGAACTCCTCGGCTACTTTGACTATCTTGTCCATATTCGTGATGACATTGCCCGCCTTGTCCCTTAGCGCATATATCTGGTTTTTGCCTATGCCCAATTTATTCTTTACCGCTTTAAGGCTTTCCCCGCTCTTTACAGCATGGTCAATTTTCTCCACGTTATACTTTCTTATATCAGCTAATTTGCGCTTATTAACTAGCTTTGATATCTCGGCCAATTCTATCTGGTCTGTTCGATTGGAAGCTTTCATACTCTGGCGTTTCTTAATCAAATCTTTCGTCTCCTTAGACAGCTTACCGGTATCCTCTCCAACTATCCGACAGCTTACTTCTACAGCGCACTCAGTAATGATGTCTCTGAAATTATTGTTTATTTCTTCTAGGGTAATGTCGCCATCCTCTGTTAGAGCTGAATCTCTATTCTGTTGCGAGATCCTGAAATTTTCCGCCCTCCCCCTCAACGCTAATTCGTTGATGGACTTCTTTCTTACTAATCTGTTGCATTCATTATTTAGACTAATTCGAGACCTCACCATCCTGTGGTCACTGCATCGCACTTTCCCGATTACCTCTACATCTTGCATAATGGCAGGGGTTGAACACAGTATGAAGTCAATTTCATTTTTAGTCTCCCCGTTACATTTCCATGATGTCCATTTCCAGTTCTTCCGTTTGCTGAAGACGGTATTCATTATTCTTAAGTTATTGTGTTCTGCAAACTCAACTAGAGTAACTCCCCTCTGCTATTCCTAGAACCAATGCCATAGTTACGTAATACCTGGTCTCCTGCCTGCTTTTTCCCTACCTTGGCATTGAAGTCACCCATTAGTACAGTATACTGCGTCTTTACTTTTCGCATTGCCGATTCTACATCTTCGTAGAAGCTTTCAACTGCCTGGTCATCTAACTACATGTAGGTGCATAAGCCTGTACAACCTTCAGTTTATACCGCTTATTAAGCCTAATTATGATGCCTGCCACCCTCTCATTAATACTATAGAATTCATCTATATTACCCGCTATATACATATTGACAAGGAAACCTACTCCTAGTTCTCACCTCTCCAGTAAACTTCGATAACACAGTACATGCCCATCCTTCAGTATAGTATATGCTTCATTCGGCCTCCTAACCTCACTAAGCCCTATGACATCCCATTTCATACCCTCTAGTTCCTCTAACAGCAGTGCTAAACTAGCTTCACTTGCTAGGGTCCTAGCGTTAAACGTTGCTAGGGTAAGTTTCCAATGGTGGCCTGTCCAGCGGAGCCAGGAATACTTAGCACCCCCTGCTGTGCCACAGGTCTGACCGCCGCCGTGGTCAGTTGTTCCGCAGCCGCTCGTGACTGAGGGCCGGGTTTTGATAGGACTAATCATGGGAGGTTGCGGCCAATTACTGCACCAGGGTGGCCAACTCCTGTTCTGGTGAGGGAGTGCGTTGCTGGAGGGGTTCACCGTTATCAGGTCGCACCCCAAACCTGTTTATGCAATTCCATCGACACGCAGATTTTTTTTTTGTCCGGTGGAGAACTGCGCGACACCAGGATTCGAACCCCGGTCCTTTTGCATGCGAGGCAGATGTTCTACCACTACGTCACCGCTATAGTGAATACAAATAAAATCCTGGCTTCAAAGCGACAGAGCCACAGTGCAAGCATAACAAGCATGCCACAAGATGGTAGCGACACTATGTGATCCCCAATGGATGCCTGTGCTTTGCTGTTTGGCGGTTGCATAAGGCAGCATGCTTGCGGTTGTAAGGATTTTGCAATGTCTCGCACACAATATTGCATCATTGGATGCTTGATGCACCTGCGGGAAGTGCCCACCAGAGGTGAAATTCTACCGCTTATTCCAATACCAGCAGGAGCACTGGGATTTTCTGTGCGCGTTGCATGAAAGGCTGCACATGTATAACTTTATGTTGATCTGTTATATCATGGGGCAAAGGTGCACATGTTTTACAGCATTCTTAGGTTTATTGCTAGTAACCTGAAATGGGGGAGGGGGGGCCTCGACAGATTTTATGGAGTGACTGCCCTTGTGTAAAGTAAAGTACCCATTTGCAATTTCTCATTAATGCCACAGTCATAAATATTGCTTTGTCCTACGCGACACATCAACAAAAATAAATATAACAATTGCTTCTCCTCTAAGTCTCAGGTACAACTTAATGGGGCGCCATGATGGTCACCAGACCACTAATTTTAGCCGGCCTCTAGGTTATTTCCACTTTCCCGATGCCCCAAAGCCCAATCATAATGGCAAAATCGTAGCACCTAATATTTTAATCCGTGTCAATAATCAGTGTTTTGGCACCGATGTGAGCGATACACGACGGCGAAGTTCTTTAACAGATATGACGTTTCCTTGCTTGGGCGCTGCTTCGCTGATTGGTTGAGCAATGTTCGGATCTCGGAGGTCAGCAAAACCACTAGAGTCCAAAATCGTGTGGCTGATCGTTTCTGCCGACGCTCCACAGATGGCGCAAGTTGTGTCGAGATCTCTCATGAAGCGCGCTCGCCGCAGCCGGGTCCGCAGCACTCCATAGCGGGCTTCCGCCAGCAGCCCACTGCCCAGGAGTTGATGGCAGCATTCTTAGATAGAGAACGTTGGTAGATGACCTAAGCACCTGTACGCCACTCCTCCGTCTCTGCTTTCGTACTCGTTCTCAAACTTTCGCACAAGTAGCACTCGAGTGATCAACAGCAGCACCAGCTATGGACACCGGCGGAATGCCAAAACGGCATTCCGGCGAGTTCCACCATAATGGCGAAATCGTCAGCGTAAACAAAGGCTGGATTGCAAAACCCGACACCTCAGCAATCATGCAACACACATGGTAGCTGCTACCATATTAACGATGCTGCCAAAAAGCACGGGGACAGGTTGAGTTGGACAGGCAACTATGGTGAACAGCTTCCGATAAGTCAGCAGAAAGCTGCGTTTCTCATAGGTTCCGCCCAAGTCGGGCACTGGGTGAGCGAAATGGAAGAGGGTTTCTCTCTCACATCAGTTCAGACAAGCTGTTCTTTTTTTCTTGTATTTAGAATTTTATAAACTCTTGTTTCCGTGCGCCGATTTTTGTAATTCTTTTTGAACTGACATCGGCCCGGTGCAAAGCACCTTGAGGTTGGCTGGAATTACCAGCTTGACGACTGTCACTGTGCCCCTTTAAGTCTGCTGTAACTGCCACACGCAAAAAGGTAACCATCCGGCAAACTTACAGAAGAATGCTATCAATGCTTCTGGCTTGCTTGGTGTACTCAAAAATCAAAAACTGGTTCTGTTTACTGTTCAGCGGAGTAACACACACGCCGGGACGCATTCATTGGTCATTGTTAGCAACTGCTGTTTTGTTTAAGTTGTATCCTACTTATACCATCCATGTCCCCCCCCCCCCCCCCAAACCACCTAGTGATTTAAATGAAATCACAACAAAACAAAGTGTACCACCCGTCACCAAAAACAATAACAAAATAACAGGTGGCCGACACCAGAGCTCCAAGAACCTTTGCTCGCTAAGGAGGTGACATGTCCGCTCCAGGTAGAACCAGACCTCCATCCGTACTTTTGCAAGCACTTCGCGAATGCCCAGGTTTTGACACCTCTCCTCTCCCCTAATTTTATTTCCTGTGGGAACCCCTGAAGTTGACTTAAATAAGACAAATAAGGTTAAGGTTTCATTACAGCTATATTTTAAAGCACTCAGTTACTAACTATGAAAATAGCTATCAGTTAAATAAGGCTGGTGATGTCTATCACAGCTAAGAAAAATATTTTGCCCATGGCAATGCTGCCACTGTCCCCAGCTTAGAGAAAATATAAGTTCCTGCAAAACAGATATTGATACTATTGTCATCACAGAGGAAGATCTAGAGAAATATGCCAGTATTTTTACTCCTCTCCAGGAGCAAACTTCCCCTTATTGTATTGCTGAGTACTATTAAAAATTTCACACTTAGTCAGAATGCAGACAGAATTACAGAAAACACACCCACAGTTGCATTTCTTGAGAAATTGTAATGAAGGGAATGCCTCCACTCAGTGCCTTGGCTGGGCTGTACACAACTGACAGATTTTGATAGACAGTATGTTAAAAAAAAAAAGGAACGTAGTTAACTTTGGAGGTTCACTGAAGTACAGATGCCTGTGGGACTAGTGGGGCAGCACTCAATTTTTTTGTCTATATTATTGATGAGATCTAGAACAGCTTCCCAGCTTTATTTCACATACTTCCAGCTGAATATAACTTATGCGCTGCTGCTTCCCTAAAGGGACACTGCAGACAGTTCATCCTACTTATCTAAAAAAAAAAGAACATTATGCATAGGGTTTTTTCTGGGTAGTTCAATATTTTTGCAGCAGCAAGAGGTGCATTTATTACATCAAAAACTATCAAAACGTAACATTTATTTTCCCCTGCCATATGATTTGCACCTGTGGTGTCGGGATCAAAAGAAGTACTTGTAGAGTAAGCTTAGCGAATCAATCAACATGAGCCGAGTGACATTTGCAGGCGAAAGGCATGAAGTGATAGCTCTAGACCTAGGCTGGTAGTGCAGGCAGTAGGCTTCGCTCTCTCAGAAATGGTGTAGAACAGTCTGAAAAATTGCTGTGGCCTGTAGCACAGCATGGCTGCCCAAGAAGATCGAGTTACGGACTCGGCCAATGGAAGTCCCCAGCGTTGCCAACTACCCCCTTCCCCTCCGACCTACAAGACTAGTGGAATAAGGCAATAATTAATCATAAGCATCCACCAAAGCACAGCGATATGGCTGAAAAGGAAAGCTATGCAGCTTTATCGAACACTTGGTTGATAAAGCTGCATATCTTTTCTTGTAGCAATATGGCTGCCATCAGGTGGATGGCAATGAGTAATTACTTTTTATTGCAAGTCTGCCTTACCTTGGAGGTTTTCCCTAAGGCATATAACAATGGGCACTAGATGATTTTTTTGTGAAGTGACCCCGTGTTCAAATTTTTGTGCCTGCATGGTCTTGCTTTGTGACTAAACTGGTCACAAGTGGAAGTTGATGAAGATGGCGATGCATAGCATGAAAAAGTGGCTGTATAATGCGTGCGATGTCAAGGTGCAGCTATAGCTTAGTTGTTTAATGCAGCGCCCAGGGAAGCTGAACTGTGTAGTTTGCTATGGGTTTAAATCACATTCGTAACCGTGTGCCATTTATATGTGTTTTATTATGCACCCATCACGTGGTGCGTGGCATCACATTCTGACGATAAGAGAGTGGCTTTAGTGCCTCAGGGTTTCAGACCAGAAATTTGCTTGCATGCAATTTTTTTTTCTGTGCATGCACCATACTGTTGTACATGCACAGACCACAAGGTCACAATTCAGAAAATGTCATGTAGGCATCACAAATTTCTCCAGAAGAGCCCCCTTCAACTTTACGAGATGCAGCTCATGCTGCAAAACACACTTATCATCAATCTGTAATAAACGGCTGTGTAGTCTTGCATTAGAGATCTGCCTGAGTAAACATTAAGTAATGTTACCGCGGTTTACTTATAAAGGCGGCCATTGGTGACTTAGCTGTTTTTTAGTTTCCATACTTTTGGAATCTATAAACCTTCTATCATAGAAAAAGTCTGTCTTTCATTATTAGAACACAGTAATTTGTTGGTATAGACCAAGTTCATTTTGCCCTCGCGCTCAATGGCCGAATTGTGACGCGGTTAGTTTTGCATAGTTTCGGATTGAGGTATACGGTGCGTGACACTCTTTTTATGGGTCTCACCAGTAGAACAAGTTAGTTCGCTAAATACTTACTATTGCACAGGAATGTCAAATTTTAAATAATGTGTGTGTGTGTGTATACATGTGGGGAAAAGTGTTGTCGCGTATTGAGTATGATACCATATTTTTTTATGCCGGCCGGAAAAACTGATGCACGAAAAGGTAAAAATGAATAATGCCTGTGTCGAAGACACCGTCATCTGCGCTTGTGTAAACTGTTATTGCGTATGTGTATTGACAAGAAAATGCACATTTAAAAATGGCCGGGAATAAACTAAACTCGTAGCTATTTGCCCATGCATTTGTTGAGTCCCCCAGACACTGAGCGTTTTGCTGATAGTCCGTGTTGTAGTTAGCGGGATACGCGATATTTTATCGAACTGGATGTGTAGTTGGCTGTCCATGCAGTTTTTGGAAAGAAGAGTATAATTAGGGGAATGGAGGAATGATTGTCAATTACTAGTGGCTTAGCCCTTGCTTTGTCTTTCAGTATGTATTGTGTGTGGGGCAACAGTGTTCAGCAGGCGAGGAAAAGCATATTGATTGGCCCTGTTCGCAATTTTATAAATTGGCTGGTTTTGTACATTTCGCCTGTTTGCACAGATTCAGAATTTGGTGAATGACAAACGCCCGTAATGGTAATTTTCAGGTGATGTCACGGAACGGAAACTGCTGCTGTGTGTCATGGTGCAACAACAGGAGCACCGCGTGCAAGAGGCCTGGAGCTATTTTCTTCCGCATACCACGGGACAACAGGTTTGTGGTACTTCTTTTTTTCCAGCTTGCCATTCGGCCTAATTTAATGCACAAATAATCCTGTATTTCCCCAGCTACGTAATAGTTTACCTTAGCAATGTCCTTAGGCATGAAATGTTTTTGATGTAGCTTCAGTGATATGATTATTAGTGAATGATTTCACAGTGCAGCAAAATTTGCGTGAGATATTGCACCATACCAAGGTTGGTTGCATTATTCGGTTTAACGTTCCGCAGTAACCCAGGCTATGAGGGACATGCACAATAAGTGAATCATTCTTTTAATAACTGTGTCTTGCATTACTTTTCGAAACATAATTTAAACCTAGTTTGTTACATTTTCGTCAAAATACACTAGCAGGCCGCAATGTGTGCTGCATTTTGAGGACCTTGTGAAAGTACTTTTTCCAATCAATTAATGTTGCTGTGAACCACTTGTGGACAGGCTTGTAGTATGGGGAAGCAAATAAATTTTACGCACTAAACAATATAGTGATGCATTGCCTTAAACATGTATGCAGGGCAACCGCATGGATCTCATATAGTGGAAGACGCGACCTTTTGGGGAAGTCGATCAGTGCCCTGAACAATGGCTACAGAATATGTAACGAGCATTTCACGGCAAAAGATTTCATGGATCCTGGGCACACGCGACTCACTAAAAAGGCCGTGCCTACTGTTTGCCCAGGTATGCAAGGTGAGCCTATTGGAGCATGTACGCAGTTGTATATTGTAGAAAGTCATGTGGACAGCATTACATGCTATATGATGGACCGTTCTTATCAGCAAAGTTTGTATGTTTTCTTGTAACAAATCTGAATACGACTGGCCTCAGGTTTGTTTTATCGTCAAGGTCAATAATATACCCCTTTTGCTAAGCCTTTACGCACTGTTTGCCAAGCAGGAGGTCCCGCATTCACAGATGCGTGCCCGTATGATCAGTGTACTCATTCTGAAGATTGATTTGCCACCGTAATGGCTTAGTGGTTATGTTACTCATTGCAATAATGCAGTTCAAGAAAGTCTTGGTAAGGCTTCATTTCCTGCTACCTTTTTTTGTGCGTTGAAGTCATCAAAAGTTAGTGTCCGTATTTTAGATCACAATTGCTGCTCGCTCTCCATGCTTCCTTGGAGTTCATTGCAACCTTCTGCATCATGTTCATTCCTTGCATGAACAGCGTTGCAGCTGTGTTGCATGAACCCATGGACTACAGCTGAAGCACTGCAGATGCAACCAGTGAACTGTGTGGCCTTCCTCTAGGCAGTAGCATTCCTATCTGTCCTGAACGCGGTGCGAGCTCTGAAGAAGGGAAATGTGTTGGTTAGTGTTTGATTCGTTTCTAACTGCCGTAGTTCCATTTTCACTAGCATCCTTCAGTAGTATTGCTTGCATTTCCTCGCCATAGTAGCTATCATTTTACTTGTGGGAACAACGGAAAACGTAAAAAGCTCCGCAATCCTTTAATTCATGAACTGATTAAAATTATTGCCTATGATAAGTTTCCTATGATGAAATCATAACTTGCTGTGCATTGTTCTTAAATATGGCAAGTTATGCTTTGTCTGCAACTTAAGCTTAGCCCGCACATTTTTCGTTCGTTGTACGCTGAATTGCAGACCATGCGATCTGCCACAATTGCTATATTTTAGTTTTAAAAAGTTATATTTTTTAATGTTAAAAAGCGCACGTGACAAAAGTACTCAGGTAAGCATGTTGCGGCTGGTACCGTATGCAAATCTTGAAAACAGCCGTTGCACCGTACGAAACCGATGGCATGCACTAATGTCAAATCACGGGGTGTCTCAACGTTTCTACAACATTGTACACTTATGCACACTTGCTGTATATGTTATGTTGCAGTTACCCCTACATTTTCTATTGGCCGTGTCAGGTAATCAGTGACGCCGTAAATGTACCGTACATTTTATATTAGGTGTAGAAAAATCGCTCGTAGCAATGACTTCGCATGATATCGGAAATGTCGTGTAAACTGGTGAAACTGCCCCAATTAGTTGATGCACACAGGTACTTCACTGTGTGTGCTCTCATCTAGGCAATGCAAATTTATTCATTGTGCTAAAAATGGGCCCCGGCAGCACTGCATTTAGGAGAGCACTAACTTCAAGTGATGAGTGATGAGACAAAATATGTGGGGGCACCTATCGGAAAAATATTAAAAAGCCTCTGCTCTGCGAAATATGCAGCAAGTGTAGAGAGCCAACGGACAGTTTATCAGCAGGAAACCCGAACTCCGACTTTTCAAGAGCAGCTCTCTTGCATACAAAAGTGTGTGCACTCAAATGAACACAGCCTTTATTCTCAATATTTGGTTCATATTCTCTGTTCTTATCCTCAGCACTGCATCTGTCCAAGGACCATGGCTGTACCACAACAGACTTGTTGGGTGATGGGTCTCTACTGTCCCAACGTAGCTGCATCACTGACCCAGCTGAAAGGGCTGCGAGCCCTGAAGAAGGAGGCTGTGCTGGTTAGTGTTTGGTTTGTCTAATTCTGTTCAGTACACTTGAAAGTGAAATATTTTTAGGATACAGACTGTTACCATTTCAGTCAGTGTTGGAGTGGAAATTTTAAAAACATTTTGGCAAGCCTTCACATTCTGTGGCATTTACCTAAACACTTGATCGTCTCTTAGTCTCTGTGCTAATCCCGTGCTTTGTGCTTTGTTCAACCTTGTGATCTGGTGGAATGCATGGTTGTTATATGGCTGCTTTATAATTTGAAATGCCTTTGGGATGCTGCACATAGCCAGGAGGTGAAAGCCCACAAACATGCTGTGGGTAGCGCTTAGTGAGTATGCAGTTCACAAATGTGCTTTGTGAAAACATACGTGAATCGATGTCGGAATATTTCACTGACTGTCAGCATTTGTGCCATGCTGCATAGCTGGATACACAGTGTTTTCACTCTGCGAAACCCACGAAGGGTGCATAGGTCTCTTCGATTTGGCTTGTATTGACTGCACTAGTTCTGAATAGTGCTGCAGCTATGCCAGGCGGTCACGTGAGCATGCAGAGCCAGTTCCGACACTGGCGTGCGACGGCAGCTGCCAAAACGAGTACGCAAGCATAGAACTTTGTAACCTAGGAGACGCATGCACGCATTATATACATTTCATGTATTGCATACTATAGCATGATCACGTCCAATTTCGAAGCCAGCTGCCGTAGGCCTACTGCACTCGATCGGAAAGTGACGACGACTATGGGGCGACAGTGACATTGGCTGCGACCAGTTGACCAACATACGCGCAATTGCACGATTGTTATATTGGGCGGTCAGCGAAAATGCCATTCATTGCACCTGGGTACGAGAGAATTAACGTTGTAAGCAGTTGCCACAAGTATTAGTTTAAATAAGGCTGCCTGACGAGACACTTGATTGGTTCAGCGGTATAAATCCAAGGAATTCCGGTCTTCTGTCCAAAAGCAGTGCTGCTGAAAAGACGCACATACCTCATTGTGCGGTGTATACACTGAATCTCAAACGTCTATGTACTCCATGGGCGACAAGTTTCATGTCACAGAGTCGCTGCGCACGCTATCATGTGTATCGGGTCTCTCACACTCACTTGGCACGACAGAAACTGGATCAATTGCAAATGATTTTTGTTCATAGGTACCCATATTCTTAGGTCAAGACCAGTGCCACACAGTATGATAAAAAAAAAAAATACTACATAGAACAATGCGCGAAAGTGCCGTATCGCGGCCATGTACCACTACAATATGTGGCCACAACTACATATAATACCACTCCTCCACCAACAAAATGCTGGTCATCAGCATGCAGCCCAGCTACCCTGTATACGCAACAATACGCGGATCCATCAGTAGCGAACCATCCGGGTTCTGAAGGAGATGGACTTTACAAAGCTCTGCAGAATGATGTGCAGTGTCGTCTGCTCTTGGCTGAGCAGCGCGTATGCCATTGTGCACTTTTTTCTGCACCTCCTCTGGAGCGAGTGCACAATTGGCAAGAACTAACTCATGCGGAACTAGTCCTGCACCTTGACAAAATGAGGAGAGAAGTGCAGACGGTGCAGGCGGCACCGGCAAAACGACGACGGCAGTGCTGCACTACTTGAACTAGTGCAGCTGGTGCAGCCAAATCGAAGAGCCCACATCACATGTCTCGATAGCTGCATGGAACCTTTTTTTTTTTGGCATAGATACTGCAGCACTTCTGATGAGCAGCAGCTTAACTGGGCCAGTTTTCTCTTTTTCACTTTTGTGTGCCTGCAGGGTTAGCCTGGTTACCAAGGGACACCCTTGGTCTCCATCTGCCAACAAAATGGTACTAGATTATAATTTACCAACATGGTTTTTGCGCTGATTCTTTCCCCAGGGCAGGTTGAGTCATAAACCTGCTACCACTGCTTTGGTAGTACTGCAGTAAAGAGTTTTCAGGTGTTGGCACTATACCTGTTAAATAGACACCTAATTTTTGTTTGCAGGTTTTGTTATTTGTAACGATACGTAAGGCATTACTCAAATCACCACATGCTATTCACCTACCGTCAGTCATCATCATCATTATCAACCTGACTATACCCACTGCAGGGCGAAGGCCTCTCCCATATTTCTCCACTTAACCCGGTTCTGTGCTAGCTGCATCCACTTGATTCCCGCGAACTTCTTAACCTCATCCGCCCATCTAACTTTCTGCCGCCCCCTGCTACGCTTTCCTTCCCTTGGAATCCAGTTTGTTGCCCTAAGCGACCATCGGTTATCCTCTCTTCGCACTACATGTGCTGCCCATGCCCATTTCTTCTTCTTAATTTCCACTAGAATGTCGGTAACTTGAGTTATTTCTCTGACCCACTCTGCACGATTCCTATCTCTTAATGTTACCCCTACCATTACTAAGTAATTTATTATCGAATTTTTTTTTGTCACCTATTCCGGCTTCAACAGCTGACTGTGATCTTAAAGTTTGATCTAGGTCACAGGAGGGATGAAAAAACTGCAATGTAATCGGTCATACGCTGTTTTAATTCTCTTCAGCGCTAAAGCCAGCCTTCCTCAAGAAAAAGGATGACAATTGGTAACGAAGCAGCGATTATATTGCAGCTTTTCATCCTTCAGGTTACCTAGAAATAACTTTGAGATTATAGCCATCACTCTTACCTGCTGAATTTGGAACTGCAACAGGTAAGAAACAAAATTGCACTTATAAATTTTTTACCATTTGTAGGCAGAAACCACATGGTGGTTCATGTACAGTTATGTCTAACGTATCATTAATAAGAAGAAAAATGCAACCAAAGTTTGGTGTCTATATAGTCCAAGTCACTTGCCACTCGCTGTTTGCTTGTCACCACTTTTGTCACTTAGTTATGCTCTCACTGTTTTACTGCTCTTCCTGGTGTACGCCTAATTGTCCGAGCTAACCAGGTACTCTGCCATCAGCCTCCAGAACGAAATGGCCAAGCAGCTCTCTCTGCGATGTACGTCCCGGGCTCCCTGCCTGCACCCCTGTACCATCAAAGAGGGCGTGGTAAGCTTTACATGACATCCATATGCATGTTCTTTACATTTCCAGTGTCAATATTTCTAAATAGAATCAATGGCAAGAGCAAGTGGACTCCAGCGAGCAAGTTGCACTACGCAAAATTTTTTTCTGTGGTTCTCATAGAAGTATTTCATGTCATTCATGTTTTGTTTTTGTTTTTTACTACAGACCTATTTCCTTGTGTTTGGCTGAAAATGTTGCTCGGAATGCTGCTTTCCTCAGGGGTGACAGGGAACCTGCGCTGCCCAGGGGGCGCACCTAAATTTGGACATTTAGGTGCGCCCGCAGTGCTGACCTGCAGTTACTACCTGTCCTAGTAGACATATATTCACCTACTACTGCCCGAATTGTGTTAGTGCCAATATGGTACTGTATATAGAAGGATAAGTGGGAACGTGATCCTGGGGAAACAAAACTTGTTTGAAAAAGTTGGTCGCATTCATCTGCCTTTACTGGTTTTGCAGCTAACTAGAATCCACCAGAAGTACCATACTATTTGTTGCATAATAAACCAGTTCCCTACTTGTAGTGTTGAGATTGTACTTTTTCTTCAATAGCGTGTCGCTCAGTTTCATGCCATCGTTATAGCCACTATCAAATGCTGACTTAGGCAGCAAGCAAAAGTGCTGAGATTGTGAGAGGAGCACCGGTAGTAGTGGCTTGCTCGGTGCACTGCTGCTCACCGGACTGCTGCAGGGTATGCTTGAAAGCTTGGTGTTTAGCACATTCACTTTGCTTTGCTTCTATCGGCTCGTACAAAATTGTTGGATTACACCGTGATGATAGCAGACAGCATTTAAACTGAACAGTGCTAAGTGATATTGCAGCTGATGACATATTTTTATTGATAGATGGATGGATGTTACATATGAAAGGAAATTTTGACTTGGCAGAAAAAATATTGCAACATTTTTTTTCCTTACTTTACAAATTCTTCCCCAAACCCGTATTAACTTTTCTTAAAAAAAAAAATAGTTCATTGCGTGGTATTTTTTTCGAAGGTTGTTCAGAGCGATCGATGCAGTCTCTGAATGGGTGATTGCACGAGATTGACGCCTAAATGTATCATAATTTTAATTTTCTTAATAAAATTATATTTTATGCACACAAGGCTCTGTTGGCCAATAGTGTAATTAGTTTTGAGAGGATGATGTTATTTTGGAAGGAGAAAAGTTATGAGCTATGTCATGGTAGAGGCAGCTATTCTGTGAATGGCACTGTTCCACAATGTTGCATTGACTTGTGAATCCAGGTGTACACACAGACCATGATGAATATATTTTATCTTCAACGAATAAAAGGAAGAAGTATGTCAGCCATGTTTCTGAATTTAGATACACCAAAAGGTTATGTATTAAAAGAGTATACTAGATGCTTCATTTTTGAGCTCTTATTTTTGACGTCACAGCCATCGCTGAACTTTTGAAACCGAAATTGGCGAGAAAAGAAAGTTCAATTAAACATTACTTAGTGGTCATAGGCGAAAACCGCCTGGTGAACCATATACACGAACCTCCTACGCTTCATTAGCAAAAAGAAAAATGCCAACAAAATTTGGTCTCTATAGCCCTTAATGCTATTTTCAGTAACTTTTTTCCTCTGCAATAAACGGCACGCCTACCTCAGAGCTGCGGAACTGGTAAGCATTTAAGTGCTAAAAAAAGTGTATGAATGTTCTTCGTTTTATATAAAATAAAAGCACATCAAACACCCCCTCTATGCAGATAAATTAACGGGAAATGAGGGTACTCGTTATCATACATGAAGGAAAGAAGCCAACAGTCGGCGAGGCCAAAGAAAGCATTGGGGATTGTACTATGTCCTTTTTTTTTTAATTTTTACTTCAATAATCACATAAATTAGTAATGTAATCTGTTTAGGGGAAAGAGAATTAAACACAAAGTAGAAGAAAAAACAATGTGCCGATGGTGGGAACCGAACCAACGACCTCCGAGCAACGCGGAGGTCGTGGGTTCGGACGCAATATTTGGAGGTCGTGGGTTCGGTTCCCATCATCGGCACGTTGTTTTTTCTTCTACTTTGTGTTTAATTCTCTTTCCCCTAAAAAGATTACATTACTAATTTATGGGATTATCGAAGTAAAAATTAAAAAAAAAAAGACAAAGTACAATCCCCAATGCTTTCCTTGGCCTCGCCGACTGTTGGCTTCTTTCCTTCATGTATGATAACGAGTACCCTCATTTCCTGTTAATTTATCTGCTTGTAGCTTATGGGGGTCTTGGTTCTGGCAGTCTTGAAGCCATAGATAGCGTAAAAGGGTTCTAGCACAGCTTTCGCCTTCCCTCTTGATCACGTTCTACGTGACGCTGGCGGTAACACAGGACGTTCTACGTCCACCGCTATGGCTGAGGGTGGCGCTGGTGAACACTCTCAAGGTTCGTATACAGACAAAATTATACCCAAGAAAGTAGCAGGTGGGACAGCGGCCGATGTAGCTCAGTTGGAAAAGCACCGGACGCGATATTCGGAGGTCGTGGGTTCGGTTCCCACCATCGGCACATTGTTTTTTCTTCTGCTTTATGTTTAATTCTCTTTTCCCTAAACAGATTACATTACTGATTTATGTGATTATCAAAGTAAAAAAAAAAAAAAAATAAAGGCAAAGTTCAATCTCTAATGCTTTACTTGGCCTCGTCGACTGTTGGCTTCTTTCCTTCACCCCCTCTTATGTGATATATATATATATCATTAAGTGGAGTCTGAGGGCGATGGTATAAAATGTTTCTTCCTAGCAAAATATTAGGCAAAGGTTTAACCCGGCTAAACCTAAATAACCAAAGCAAAAGTGACATGTTTCATTCGATCCACCCCTGTTCGTCTCGATGCGGCAGCCTCTTAGCGAGCTATGTCCACTGGATGATCGGATTCAACCTGTCATCTTCGCCACTTCTGAGTCCCAGACATTTCACGAGGCGCTTCGCCTGGATGATCCATAATGACTGCTGCCATTCAAGACAGCAGCAAAGTCACTTTATACCCATCAGTGAGGCAATGTCGAGAGCTGTTGCAATGCGGAAGCATTTGTGAAGAGGAGGCAGCCCCGGTGGAGCTGTTGCTGAGTGATATCCTGCCTGTTATGTGACTAGAGAGAGGCGAGCGTGGCGGAGCTGTTGCTAAGCTACGTCATGGCTATCATTTGACTAGACAGAGGCTAGCACGCGGATGCGGCGATGGTGTGGCTTCAGCACAGCTGCGGTTGAGCGGCGTCAAGGTTGTCACGTTGTTTCTCCCCAGTTCAAGGTCAACATTACTCTGTCCGCAAAGAAGTAGCAGAAGAGCATAGTAAATCTTTGAATTAAAAATTTACCCTCTGGCCATGCTAACATTTATCCAGCAGCAAAAAGTTTGCGGCAACAAGTTGATGCTGAGGCAATTTGCCAGCATATGCCTTTTTGTCTAATACCTCTATCATACCGGCAAATGGAGATTTCATTCGGATAAAACGGCATTTGATGTATGGAATGTCATTTGGCTTTCGTTGGTAGACAGCAAAATATGTCATTCACAAATGATGGCAGTTACAATCAGTAAAAAAAAACAAAAACACTGCAGTTAATGAACATCAGTTGCATAAAATGCATCCGTAATCTTGTGCAGCATTTTAAAGCAAATAAAAAATTTCTGTGCACCAATTAAAAAGAAAAACAATTATGTTGCAGCACTTCTGTCATCAAAATCCAAGCCAAGTATAGAGTTCTTTCATTTTTTTTTTGTTTATTTTTTGGACTGGTATTGATATGCATTTTTAAATTTTCTTGTCCCCGACTTATGTAATGACTTTGGGCCTTCAGGGCTTCAATAAATGAAATGTAAACAAACAATGTGGGTTACGCAGCTGTACGCATATACATAGTGCGGAGACACACGGAGGCAGGCAAAGCATGCATCTGATGTCCAAAAGCTTAAGTGTTCGTTTACAACCTTCTTTAAATGTTTAGAAGATAAACATACGGGGAGAGGTGGCCAGCAGAGAGCGCAGAAGCCAAAATGATTGAGAGTCGCTGGCATCACTGGTCCGCTGCTATGACCGAGAGTGATGGTGCTCGATGGGAGCCTGCAGTGCGAATAGCTTTGCACCTGACTTAGGTTTATAAAAGCTACTTGTAATCGATATGTCGGTGTATATGTCAGTCGTATCAGGGATTCGCTCTTATCCGTGATGAGCAGCGAGGAGCTCTCGGGGAATGACAAAATCGTGGTTTATAGGTCGGCGATGGAGGCGTGTGACTACTGGCATCTCCCAAGGGGGAAGAGATGCATATAGGGCTGGTGTTTTGTCGTTACGCTGTTCATCCCAGGCCAGCAAGCGACTCCCTTGGACAGTGTTCTTTAGACATATTCTATGACACGTCTGTGACTCGGTAACGATGGTAGTTAGCGGTGGAAGAGCGGCCAAGCAGTCAAGTTCGGCTATAGGAGTGTGCTTAGGTAGACCGGTAATAGTGCGTAGTGTTGCGCGATGAAAGCGTTTGACCTTAGCGAAGTCAGTCTTCGACAGTTGGAGGATGGGTCTGCCATAGAGGATTTTTCTGACCGTTGCTGCTCGGGCCATCGCACGGCAGGCATGTTGCAGTTCAACGCCGTGCCGGTTGGACAGGCGACGAATAGTGTGTAGCAGTGCTGGCCAAAGGCGTTGTAGATGATGAACCCATTTCTGGGGACTGTTGCAGCTTGAGATGGGTAGGCCAAGAATGCGGATTTGCCCATTTGAGGAGGTGATGGTGTTGCCTCCGATGGGAAGATGGATCTGCATACTGGGGTTGGTTTTATGTTTTCCGTCAATATTAATTAATTCTGTTCTATATGGTGCGAGTTCGAGGCCAATTTTGGTTAGTGTATCTTCAAGACAAAGAAGGGCAGCCTGAAATTCAGTCGGCATAGAATATTTGTCTACGTAATCCGCTGCCTCAGTCCAGACGGTAATATCATTGACATATATAGCGAATCTTGCGCTTGTGCTGATTTCCAGATTCTCGGCGACGCGTGTCCTGGCCAAGTTGAACAATATTACATAATATGCTTTACATTACATATTGCATTACATAATATGCTTTAGCAGCGTGATTGACCTTATTATGGAGGTAGGCATATGCATTTCAGAGCTTCATAAGGTAATTTTTTCATTTTGTGAATCAGTTTTTGCATTGTCTGATGACGTTTGGCAACTGTTGCAAGACAGACTATTTGAGGTCACTCAAGAAAGTCTCGCCTTGCAGTGAGCTCAACTTGGCTGATGACCGTCATGATGAAGTTCCTGCGCTTGCTTCCATCGTGGAGGTGGCATCTTCTGGGCCCCCAGTTGTCAAGGGCCCTTCACAGCCATCCTCACCCACCACCAATGTCAGAGCTACACCGCCACCTTCCATAGATATGGCACCATGTGATGTCGTAAGTGTCGGCTAATTTCAGTTTCTTTGCATTCAGCTCCACTAAAGACAGTCCTAGTGGCTGATAGTTTTGAAACTCTGATATGTATTTTTTTTCTCTTTCTTTCCATCAATCTTATGCTATTTACTGCCTAATATTCATTCTTGCTTGGGATTTTTCAGTGTTGTAACGACCATGTAAACGTCATCATGTGAGGTTCTTTTCTTTAAATCTTCTGGCCACCTTGTTCTGTGGCTTATTCAGAGACAGCAATCTAAATGGATAACCAGACCGACCAGTTTAACGACGAATACTTTTATGTACAGACATGGACGGGACGAGAGTAGAATGAGCAAGTGGGATGATGACAAAATACAAATTGTCAAAAAGTCACCAAGTTGTTGGATGGAGAAGCCGGTGCAGACGCTCCGGGTAGTCAGAGTTTTGAAGGGTCGGTGCAGTAGAGCCTCGGTAAGCCCAGCGGAAGGCTAGGCCACCGGACGGGGCCCAGTAGAGGCAAGAGGCCTCGAGTTGCCTATCCACGGCCGATGCGTCGGGCCTCCCCGACGTGCCTGGGCTCAGCACGGCGCCGAACGCTCGTGCCAGTGAAGAGCTGGCGCTGTGGCACTCCCGGGCCCGACCACCGTTCCGAGTTTCGTGGACGACAGGAGAGCAGGACAGGATACGGCCGGCAGGCCCCAGGTCTGGATCCCCGGGTCAGGCCTGGCAGAAGACGCACGGCTCCGAGCTCCTTGGACAGCCGATCGGCTCCGCTGCTCGCCTGTTCTCTCCTGCTCGTGCCTCGCGCTCCTCGAGCCAACCTCCATGTTTTTCTCTTCTTCTTTCTCCAAACGTGGCTTTCTTCATCTTTTATCCAATTATCACATGTTCTTCACACATCACCTGCGCTGTATATCTAAGTGTCGCACAAGTTGGATTCTTGTGCAGAATCTGTAGAGGTGAATTTTTGGCATATTGTGGTCTTCTTAAAAAGTGAGCATGTCATGTTCTGTAAGAGTCAGTATGGAGTCTTGGACCTGGCAAACTGGAACGAGATTGTTAATTGGCATGATGTTGCGACACGTTTTAATGTGCTCGCATCGAACTCCCGTGATTACATGCAGAAACGTCTGGCAGTGAGGAGACAAGGTGGAGAGAGTGAAATGCATCTCTCTACTTTTGGAGAGAGTGTAGGGGGAATGTGGTGAATGGTGGCACGAGGTAAACCACGGTTGCCACTTCGAAGGGAAGGTTTGGTTTAGTTTGGTATTGGAGTTTAACGTCCCAAAGCGACTCGGGCTATGAGAGACGCCATAGTGGAGGACTCCAAAAATTTCGACCACTTGCGGTTCTTTAACGTGCGCTGACATTGCACAGCACACGGGCGCCTAGCTTTTCGCCTCCATCGAAAAGTGGCCGCCGAGGCCGGGATTCAATCCCGCGTCCTTGGGCACAGTAGTTGAGCGCCCTAACCACTGCGCCACCCCGGCGGGGCTCAAAGAGGGAGAATGGAGGGAATGTAATGACATGGTTGATGTTGGGAAAGGTTGAGGGTCGCCGGAGAAGGGGTAGGCAGCGAACGCGAGGGTTAGATGGCATCTTCGAGGCGCTGCAGATGAAGTTATGTGATGTTAGGAAGATAGTGAGAGACCGGAAAGCGTGGCGTGACATGGTTCATAGGGTCACGAAGAGTCGGACACGACTGAACAACTGAACTGAACTGGATGACATGGTACACATTGAAGTGGACCGCTGCACTGGCTTGCATGGTCTCAACTCATTAGTGGCATTAGCGCCTGCTCTGTCTGCAGGGAACCATGCTGTGCCACATGAATTGCATTGTTCTTCTATCATTTATTTGCTTTTTCTGTGTGTGGGTGTGTGTGTTTAGGGCTGAGGATTATGACATGGCCAGATATTGGCACTGCCGTGCGGAGAAGAGGGTAGATGTGGAAAGACACGTGGTACACTTACTGGAGGGCACAAAATAATTGAGAGAAAAATGAGGTCGTGTGATTTTAGAAACTGCAAGGCATATGTAGCCATATTAACTTATTCAGAGTGCTCGGACCTGGGAGTCTAGCATCAAAAAAGAATGCAGGCATCAGTAAATGTTAACGAGAGACAGAAAATGGTGATGAAAGAAATGAAGAGATATTCCAATGCCATTTTATAGTGAAATTGTGCAAGCCTGTTTTATGTCCAGCTCTCTCAATGTGCGGTGCAATAAATGTTTTAGTGTGTGTGTGTGTGTGTGTGTGTGTGTGTGTGTGTGTGTGTGTGTGTGTGTGTGTGTGTGTGTGTGTGTGTGTGTGTGTGTGTGTGTGTGCGTGCGTGCGTGCGTGCGTGCGTGCGTGCGTGCGTGTGTGTGTGTGTCTTCCGACTGCCCGGCCACCTTGTTCAATGTTTTTGGGCTTTATTTGG
Organism: Amblyomma maculatum; assembly: GCF_055883805.1. NCBI lineage: Eukaryota > Metazoa > Arthropoda > Arachnida > Ixodida > Ixodidae > Amblyomma > Amblyomma maculatum. The sequence goes on from NC_139344.1 coordinate 429,388,197, forward strand.
GCACACATAGCATGTTCTTTATAACAATCTTTTTTGAGGCTTTTTTGATAAAACAAGCAAACTTACATTGTTCCTCCAAGTTTGTCCAGAGGCAGTCTAGTGTAATGACATCTCACCCAGGCATGCTGACACAAAGCAAATTTGAAAGTCTAATTTTCTAGCTAGTGTTATTTGCAACCCAATTGTTGGTATGTTTTGAAAAAAAGGAAAGGTGCAATGTTACCATGCTCAGTAAGTAGATGCTACCAACAGGCTTTGAGGGAAAAAAAAAACATGCTTGCTGGTTCCTGTTGACAGCTAAAGTTTGTCTTGACCTTTTATTGGTTGGATTCCAGTTCCATTGCAGGTAAGGAACACAAGCAAGGAATATGACAGCAGTGCTAGTAAGATGTTTGTTTCTTCTCACTGTGGCCTTGAGGTGTCCACCAACAAAAGCAAAATGTGATGTGCCTTTCCTTTCATCGTAGCTGAGATGGCTTAGACCGTGAATAACTCGGGACTGGGAACTAAACTATCTAACTATCTTCGTGTTAGTTGGCTTTGGTGTCCTTTCAGTAATCTAAGGCAGAAAAAAAAAAACAGCTATGTCTGCAGTATAACCCAAACACTGCTATTTTCCTACATTTGTGGCAAAGTCTGTTGCTTTGGTTGGTTGGTTGGTTGAAATAGTTATTGCACACATTTGACTGTTAATAAATCTAACATAAAGGTGAACAAGGAATGGTCTTGTATTACATGGGTGCCTTTTTTTTTTTGTATGATTGGGGTGGTGATAATTTTAATGTCAGCATTGTTTCTATGTGCGCTTGTGTTCTGCAGGTGGCTTCTCAGATTAATCTCCCGGATGTGGACTACTCTTTTGAGCCATCCTCGCAGTCTACCACTCCTTCACCTGCATCGCCACTTTCGGAAGTAGTCATGGATACACATGTTGCGGTGGGTATACTTGCTTGCGTTATAGTTTGTCCACACTCATTTCTGTTGAAGATGAATTGTACCTGTGGAGATCATTGCTGCAGCGGAAGCAAGGACCTTTGCTTTCACCACACACCTGAGGCTGATCGCGTGATGTGCATTCTTGCTTCTTGGGTACTTGCTACTAACACGTCATGCTGACAAGCGTAGAAACACTGTCACCGTTGCAGGGTCTGCTGGTTGAGTGTAAGGTCACATTAGGAGGATTGATTTCCACATACTTAGAAAAAGTGTGTCTTTGCTCTTGGTGCTGCTAAAGACAAGAAGAAAATGCATCGAGCAGTTTGAAACTTTTTAAAAAGAAGCACAGGAATAAGCTAATAGAGCAGCATGCACTTGACTCCCATTAAGCTGAACTCAGCTGAGACAGGTACTCAGATAAGATGCACCATCTGAGACCATTGCTTGATTTCCTGCAGTGGACACTGCAAAGAAAAGCCACTTAAGATGAATTGTTTGAAGTGTTCTTCAGTTGAGATGAACATTCGTAGCCTCCGCAAACCACGGTGGCCCTGAGTAAAAGTTCTCAAGGGGTGCCCATCTGTCAAAGTCAAGGAAAAAATAATACATTTATTTTTTTCCTTGAACCCTGCTATAGTAAACTCGGATACAGTAAAGTAAAACTGAAGCCCAGTTCATCTTTAGACAACTCTACATTTTCCCCCCTTTACATTAAGGGGGGCACGGCTCTTTGCGGCCGAAATTCGGTCTAAAAATTGATTTTTTTATTTCTTAATTTTCACAGTCTCGAGACGTTTCCACAACTATCTGCAAATTTAGACTGAAAAATACCGCCTATTTCGCACATTACAGCGCTCTAGAGTTGCTAATCTGAACGTTTGCCCCTTTCAATTGAGGTCAAATCGCGCTGAGTTTTGATCGGCCGCAGATCGAGAAATACGCGCTCCACCGGCATCATTTTGGTCTCGTTCAAAAGATTGTGATTCAGGATATTCCCATGTCATGAACGACGTCCGTGAGTGAACACCCAACGCGCAAAACAAAGGGACAAATTTGAGTGAAACACGCACTGCTATTGAGCTCCGAAAGCATGTGACCCAAACGACCACTTTTCTTTGGCTGCTGGTGTCGACTGCTTGCAGCTTGGCGCCATTTTGAAAAGGTCGCGTAGTTAGGCCTAGCTGGTTAGCGACGTTCCGTCGTCACGACCACGGCGTAAAACGGGGAAGTTTAGGTTTCAGCGTCGCACTAGCCTAAATACTGAATAAAGGTAGAGAAAAGAGGCGCGCCGGGGATGTGGCAACCTGGCATCCTGTCATCAGCAATCAGCGAGGAAGCGCCAACGCTCCGCGATGGGCCGATGGTGCATGACAGATAGGAGAGCGAACGATTTCCTTGAGGCGATTCCTGCCGCGTGCGAGCATCGTAATTATGACAATGCAGATGAAAAAGTGATAACTAAGCAGTTTTCATAGGCGCAAAAGATTGAACACTCGGAAAAGTTAGTGGCGCCGCGCCAACGGCAATCGCGAAACGGAGTCACGAGCGGCATGCAGAATGGCAAACTTCGTCGAAATAAATTTGCTTCTGAATTGCAGGGGGCAATTATCTCGATGTACAACGATGCATTCACACCAAAAACTAGTCATAACTCATTTTATCGAGTTTCTGTTAACCTTGGTAATTCAAAAATATGTCAAAAATGTTTTTTGCCCATTTCTCAAAATTGAATTTTGAACACAGTCACCAGATCAATATTTCTGGTCCTGCTCTTGCTACAGTTATTTTCTATTACTAGAAAGCTAACCTCATGTATCTTTTGACTCCAAGGTAAAAGTCATAACCATACAGGAAAATTTACTGACCTGACCTGGAAAATGACCTGTATTTTACGACAAATCAGCGCAGGCCCTGTAAATTCCCTATAGAGCTATATTGCCTTAAAACCCTGATTATATGACATAAAATTATGCACAGCTTGCTTTGTATCGCTGATCGCCAACAGCAACTTTCCGGAATTAGAAATGATGTTTCTGCACATCACTGCAGGTGTCACTTATACCTTATACACTGCATATGTAAGAATCTCAGAGGCAGCCTCAAGGGTCCGTATATATATATATATATATATATATATATATATATATATATATATATATATATATATATATATATATATATATATATATATGTATATATGCTAAGCATTCTCTTGTCTTAATAGTCATACTTATATTGCTTGAAAAAGACAAATCAGTAGTTAGCAGAACAGCTAAATATTTAATAAATACTTTCTTTTCATTTGCCTCGCTAAGAATGATATTGTTTAGCCTGTAGGTCAATTCGTTAGGTATCTTCGATTTAGTAATCAGTATTTGGCACATGGCATTCTCGAAAAGCGATATGCTCCTCATGCACTTTTCTTACATGTACTTGTTACCTTGACATCTAGTTCAAAGAGTGGTGAATATGCTGTACAGTCGAACCCGGATATATCGAATTCGAAGGGGATCGCGAAATAGTTCGATATATTGATAATTCGATATACAGAAATTGGCTTGTGACGGCACTTACGATGTGAAAAAACGATACCATATTTGTCGCGTAATCAACCCACTCGCATAATGAACTCACCCTCTACTTTTGCACCTGAGAATTTGAAAAAAAAAAAAAATGCGTTAAGGCTAGCTCGCTCACATGCAAGCGACTGAGCGATCTCAGCAACGAGCGGCAGCGACAGAGCGAAAATTTTCAAACTTGTTGGAACTGCGTCCCTCTCGCTGCTCGAGCCACCGCGGCAGCTCAAAAGAAGGTTTCTGTGTCGCCGCGGATTTTCGCTTGCATGTCGATGGCGCGCGTCAGTCCGTTTCGGTCGTCTCATCAACAGCTCATTGGCAGCGTGCCAAGATGCTGCGCAGCGATAACGTCAGGGCGCGTTTATCTTTTTATAGCTCCTGCGGTGGCGGGGAGCGAACTTGGCAGAGTGCCCGTGATGGCTTGATTGCACAAGCCTGGTTCGATTTATCGCGCGCCATGATCGCAGCAGCTGACCGCGTGCTTTCGCCAATTCATACATGCAAGGATAAACGATAAAAAAAATAAGTAGAATAAACATCCCCGCAAAAAAAAAAAAAATAACCCTGCCGCTTCTTAACGTCCGCAGCTGCCATATCTTATGCTACGCCGCCCGTACAGCCCAACGATAAAAAAGAATGACTCGCAAAAAAAAAGAAAACACAGAGAGAGCCTTTTTAACATCCGCAGGCGCCATAGCCACGTCTGCCGCCGCGCCGCCGCACGCAGAGGGTTCGCAACACACGCTGGAGAAAGTGTCCGACGTCGGTCTGAAAACGGGCTGAGCTGGCTTGGCGCATGCATTGTTGCGCATGCTGAAGGAGAGAGATAGCTCGGCAAAAGAATGGGCACACCCACGCACATGGCTTGCAAACGTCATGTGTTGGCGCGCGGGAAGCAACAACTGCAGATGCGCGCGCCTTTGGGGAATGGTCGCGACACTGCCCAGACCAGCCGTCGCTGAACTGTCCCCACTCATTCCTTCCACGCGTGGCTTGAAAACGTCACACGGCAAACGGCCAAGGGTGATGCGATCGTCTTTGGGGAAGGCACACTTTCCAGTGCGTGGTGCGGAGTTCGATATATCGAACGACCGGTGATATTGAATTCGATATATGACGCGGCTTTCCTATACTTTTACATGGGATTTTCAAGGGGATATTTCGTGAGTTCGATATAACCAAAATTCGATATATCTGGGTTCGATATAACCAGGTTCGGCTGTACTTACAGGGTTTGAAGTATGCTCTGGCCTCTCGGTTTGAATGGTGGCGAGAAAATGTGTTCACACCTGTAGGTGCATTAAACAAAATTTTGCAATTATTATTTTACTGCATGTAAATTTTCTTTAATGTTTTCAAGAAACATCGTTTTGGACGCACCTTTCATGCTCACATATATATTTTGAGAAAACACTTCTGAAAAGGCATTATCCCATGGTTCTTCCAAGCATCTTAGAAGAGTGCCCCCCCCCCATTTGGAAAGAAATTTAATCTGATATACTTTCATTTACTTAAACTGTCGAACCCGGATAATTCGAATTTTGGTTATATCGAACTCACGGAATAACCTTTTGAAAATCCAATGTAAAAGTATAGGAAAGCAGCTTCGTATATCGAAGCCAATTTCACTGGTCGTTTGATAGATCAAACTCCGCACCACGTGTTGGAAGGTGCGCCGTCCCCCAAGATGATCGGATCGCCTTCGGCCGTTTGCCGCATGACGTTTTGAAGCCACGTGCGGAACAAATGAGAGGGAACAGTTCGGCGACGGTTGGTCTAAGGCAGCGCTACCCCCTTTCCCCAAAGGAGTGCGCATCTGTGGTGAGCGCTTGCCGCACGCCAGCAGGGGATGTTTGCAAGCCATGTACGTGAAGGAATGAGACGGAATTGGTTTGGTAACGGCCGGTACAGGGCGGATGCAACCAATGCAGCCGTGGTGTTCGGGAGAGGGGAAAAACGCGATAAGAGCAAAACGCAAGGATGTGCCTGATCTTTTGCTGAGCTTTCTCACTCCTTCTTCTCTCTTTTCCGATCTTCGTTCTCAGCAGCACGCGCTACGCATGCGCCAAGCCAGCTCAGCCCGTTTTCAGACAGAACATAGGACGCTTTCTGCAGCATGTGTTGTGAACCCTCTGCGCGCGGAGGCTGACATGCGATGTGCATCTCGTGTCGCTGTACTGAATGTAATAAGGGAGTAATTACTCATTGCATTCACCCAAGCGCAGCCATACGGCTACAAAGGAAAGCTATACAGCTTTCTCAGAAACTTCGTAGTTAAAGAAAAATTCGTCCTGATCCGGGAATCGAACCCGGCACCACCGCCTTTCCGGGGCAGTCGCTCTACCGACTGAGCTAACCAGGACGGTCAGCAGAGAAGACGGTAGGGTGAGAGCGAATTGATCTATAACTCGAAGTGGGAATGTTGTTGGTCAAATATTTAGGTGAAACCCCCAAGGTGGAGTAGATTTGTAATAAGGGAGTAATTACTCATTGCATCCACCCAAGCGCAGCCATACGGCTACAAAGGAAAGCTATACAGCTTTCTCAGAAACTTTGTAGTTAAAGAAAAATTCGTCCTGATCCGGGAATCGAACCCGGCACCACCGCCTTTCCGGGGCAGTCGCTCTACCGACTGAGCTAACCAGGACGGTCAGCAGATCAGATGGTAGGGCGAGAGCGAATTGATCTATAACTCGAAGTGGGAATGGTGTTGGTCAAATATTTAGGGGAATCTCCCAAGGTGGAGTAGATTTGTAATAAGGGTGCGCTTGGGTGGATGCAATGAGTAATTACTCCCTTATTACAAATCTACTCCACCTTGGGGGTTTCCCCTAAATATTTGACCAACAACATTCCCACTTCGAGTTATAGATCAATTCGCTCTCACCCTACCGTCTGCTCTGCTGACCGTCCTGGTTAGCTCAGTCGGTAGAGCGACTGCCCCGGAAAGGCGGTGGTGCCGGGTTCGATTCCCGGATCAGGACGAATTTTTCTTTAACTACGAAGTTTCTGAGAAAGCTGTATAGCTTTCCTTTGTAGCCGTATGGCTGCGCTTGGGTGGATGCAATGAGTAATTACTCCCTTATTACAAATCTACTCCACCTTGGGGGTTTCCCCTAAATATTTGATGTACTGAATGTGCGTAAACTATAGCAGCGGTGGACTTAAAAAGCGGCAGATCTATTCTTTTATTTATTTATTTTTACGAGAGTCCTCCATCCTTGTCATTGTGCTAAACGGGCTGCTTAGCATAAAGTATGGCTTTAAGAAGCTGCATGTTTTTTCTTTTTTTTTTGTGAGATTTGTTCATTCTTGCATCCATGAATCAACGAAATCACGCGGTCAGCTGCGATCATGACACTAGCTTTGAGCATTGTTTGGTTTAAACGCCATTTGAAGCTATCACACTTTCCAATGATTTTGTGGCAGTGGACTACGCCCGCCCCAAGCACAGCATGATAAATCGAATCAGGCTTGTGCAGTCAAGTCATCACGGGCATTCTGCCAAGATCGCTCCCCGCCACCGAGGGAGCTATCAAAAGATAAACATGCCGTGGCATTATCGCTGCGCAGCATCTTGATGTACTGCCAACAAATGAGCTGTGAATGCGACGGCCAAAATGGATGGACTGTTATGCAAGCAAAGACGCTCGCGATTTCGGCTGCGGCGATGCAAAAGCTTGTTTTGAGCTGTCGCGGCAGCTCAAGCGGCGAGAGTGACACAGTTCCAATAAGTTGGAAATTTTTTGCCCGGTCGCTGCTGCTCGTTGCCGAGTTCGCTCAATCGCTTGCATGTTAACCGACTTTAACACTTTCTTTTTTTTTTCTTTCAAATTCTCGAGGGCAAAATTGGAGAGTGGGTTCATTAAGCGAATGGGTTGATTCCGCTACAAATATGGTATCATTTTTCACGATCATAAGCGGTGTCTCAAACCGATTTTTGTATATCGAATTATCAATATATTGAACTATTTCGCGATCTCTTTAGGCTTCGATATATCCGGGCTAGACTGTAATAACATAAAAACATATTTACCCGGTACAAGTAAAATGCGGCTGTTTCATGCATTTTTCTCTGTTTCGAATGATGGTCGTTGCATCATTGTTATATAAATATACTAGTAGAATGATAAAAGGGGCATTTTTAAAAGTAGCTCATATCGACGAGATTGAGGTTGCCAGTTTGGGAAGACACTAGTCATTCAAAATGCGAAGGATTCGCTTTATCACAAAAGTATGGTTGAGTGCCAACGGTCTCCTCTTTCCCTTTACCTGTTTGCAGGATTCGCTTGGAGTGGAAGGAAGCTGTGCATCCTCCTTTACCATCATTTTTGATGCCGCCGCCTCTGCCACTGCCGACGATAGTGCTACAGTTGAAATGCCGGCCACTGTGAAGGAAGAAGCATTGTGTGTGGAGCCGACTGAAAAATCGGGACCTCTCATAAGAGTTCACAATGTGCCTATTGTCTTCGAACTCAATGACGATAGCGGTTCTGATAGTGACATTTCGAGTAGATGTGAAAGTCCTCCACTTGCAGAGTCAAGGAAGCATCGAAATTCCTGCTCCTTTCAGCTCTCTCTTGGGGTGAAACAGAGTAGTTCGAAGTCCAACGTGAGTATCGTAAACACATTTCGTCTGCTTTGTGTAGCATATAGATCTTGTGAGACAGTTCTTATTGCTGGCTCGAGGAGCGTACAAATGTTCCTGATTGCTTTAAAGCCACCGTTCTGCATAAATCTAGCTTAGATTTTCTTTGGTCCTCAGTCTTCTGCCATGTTTCATGCTACCTGCCTGAGGCTTTATTGCCTATTTTTAGTTGGGCATGATGTTGTACAGTGTGTGAAAGAGTGTAGGCACAAGCATTGATGTCTATGCAACCCGTTAACAAAGGAGAGTTGGCAGTAATTATTTAATGCAGAGAACCAATCACGTCAGACAAATTAGATGCATAAAAATGCCCTTAATGGCTAGCAGAGATGGTGTGGTGTGGCCCAGTTTTTGACAGAAGGTTTGAATCATGACACAGTAAAATTGGGTGGGTTTGAGTGCATAGAGCAGGCTCACTCATGCTACAGGCAGCGTTTTAGCGCTATCTCTGGAAAAGCCAGTATACTATATACATTCAGTGTATCCATCCTGCCAGCACTCGTAAGGCAGAAACGTGGAAAGGCTCATGAAAATGCTTGCATTTAAATTGGGCTTCACAGCCGAAACCTGTAGGAACAAAAGTCGAGTTAACGAGATCCTTATTAGGGAGAGGGGAATAATATAGTCACATTGCAAAGGAGCTTTGGTAATGGAGGTGCAATTAGGAATTTTCTTTGTTAATGATGTTGGTAGATAGTAGTACAGCAGAGGGTGTGCTAGAAGCTATTGTGAGGTGCCTTAGATTTTCAGCAGTCATAACCTAGCTTTTGACAATTTTGAGCTGAAGATCTCTGAAGTTGTTTTGTTTTGATGCTGTGCCGAGGGTTGTAGCCAAACTTTAGTTAGAGGTGTAGTTCTGCAACAGCATTCTTACCAAAGGCTGTGTCAGGGCAGTTATTGTACACCTGAAGGACCAGAGGTCCCGTGACTTCATCTATTTTTTTTTAATCATAAATGTGGCTTTCTGCCTTTTTTTTTATGCAGTCTCTGGCTTCGAAGGATGCATGCACTGGAAGAGGATTCCAGCATGGCGAGGTGCGTTGTCATGCCAGCCAAGAAACAATGTCTTTTTTGCGCTTGCCTGGGATACCTAGGTACCCTAAATTGGTATTTCAAGGAGAGAGTGATAATGTTTAAGATATAGTCAGGGAACTGTTTGAGGTCACAGAAATTCCAGAAGTAGGACAGATTCCCTGGCATCAGGGAAGAGCTTTCAATGCCTGAACTTGTTTGACAGAGAGCCGCATCATGTCCGAGTGTATCCACCTAAGCTAATAGCAGTTGCTCTGGCACATCACTTTTTCTTCTTCCCAAGACAAGCCACTACACTCTGGTTGCATTTCACAGCTCTTTACTGCACCCTGTGCTGCTCGGGAAATATTGTTTAAAGGGGTGCTATAAGATCAAGTCCGTTCATTTTTATCCTGTGTAAAAGTATATTCTTTGGCTCTCTCCCGCTACTTTTGTGCTGCTGCAAGAGAGCCTTTTATTGTTAAGAATTTTGGATTTAAAAATGTCCTAGGCACTTGATTGAGACTCCCGATGTTGGGGCCAAGGACTCCGTGGTTACCATTTTTAATCTGAGTTTAGGTGTAGCCTGGTCTCATAGATCTGTGCCCCAGGTTCTCCTGTCCCGACGTCATTGCAGTCTACTTGTGCGTCTCTCATAGCCCGAGTCGCTTTGGGACGTTAAACCCCAAAAAATCAAACCAACCAAATATAGCTGCTGGCCTACCTATATTTCATGAAATTCAGGAAAAAAAAAACTGGGTGATTCCTCTGATGCCATCTAATCATATTCTTCTGTGGAAAGAAAGTTTTGTTTCATGGAAGGACTTTGACTGTGCTGCGGTCAATTCGAACAAGCAGTGTAGCTCACATGTGTACAGGTTGCTGAGCATGGGGTGACGATGATGTTTAGTGAGCAGTTCAGAAGTGGGGTCATTGCAGTGTGAGTTGCACCCAAACGAAATGTAGAGATGCTGTAATTGTTGTTGTGATCACCATTTGAGGCGGTACAATGGGATGCTTCTTTGTTTCGTTGTGCTTCATTATTTGCTTGCTTTTTTTTTTTTTAGGCAAAAGCATTGCGTTTAAACCTCGGTATAATGAAATTCTCGATATAACAAAGTTACAGGGAATACATAATGTAATGGCCATTAGAAACCATGTTTATTTTACCTCAATATAACAAAGTAAATATTTTTATAATTTCATTACAACACAATCTTCAGACAAATAAATTTTACCCGGAAGGGCAAAAATTTCACAGAGACGACGGCCAAAGGGAAAGCGTTGGCAGCGCGTGAGACTTGGGTAACTTACGTGGACGGGCCTTCCGGGGCACGTGGCATTCGCTCCCTACAAGCAAGAAATAAGCGATAAGCCGCTAGAGTATCTGCGTCCCCACCTCCCGCTTTTTTTTTCTCTCCCTCTGCCTTTTTGCTTCGTCATAAATGAAGGAGAGCAGCGGCTTCGTATCCCCCCCCCCCCCTTCCCAACTCCTGCTCTGCTCACTCCTTTGCTACGATCCAAAGAGACTCTTCCCCGTGCCTATGAATGAAGGCTGATGCATCAGCGTGCACGCCCGTCTATCATCCTTTTCTCGCACGGCTCTCGCGCGGCCGCATCTTCCACAGGCGTTGTTTGTGCGTTGCTTGCCGCTTGGTTTGCCGATTCCAACTCTCCTTCGCTTTAGTTTCCCCACATATGTTGCCGCAGCACCTGTTTGTACTCTGCTTTCTGCTCTACAGTGAAAGCTCGTTAATTCGAATCTCGATCGTTCGAATTTTCGGATATTTCGAAGTACACTACTTGGTCTGGCCAAGCTACATAGAGATCTGTGTCTAAAAAGCTTGTTAATTCGAACGTAAGTTGGTTTCGCTATGGATAATTTGGAACTACGTGCCGCCATGTCTGGGCGGCATGGCGCACATTACACGGCAAAAAAAAATGTAAAGAAAGACCTTCGTGATAGGAAGGCATAATTAGAGTCTACGCAGGTCCAAAACAGGGACAGAAGGTGGAACCAGGCAAAAGCATGGAAGAGTGGGTAAAACCTAAATGGCGTCATGGCCGGCGGCGATGGAGGGAGGGGCGGCGGCTGCCTACTCTCACTTCTGCGCAACCTCCTTAGCTCGCAACTAGGTACTCGTTAATTCCAGCCCTGTTAATTTGGAAATATACGGATAAGTACTGTCGGGGCGGTCCCAGCCAACGCCCATGAAAGTCTGTGAGGGACACTATGGGTTAAACTTTTTTTTTTTTTTTTTTTTTCGACAGCCATCTATCTTTCCACCCATCAGTTGTAAACAGAAGCACGCCGCACTGGCTTTTAGCATCGTTCACTTCAAGAGCTGCTTGCTGCTGCTATCGTGCGTTCCAATGATTGAAGTGGCAGTAGACGGCGCCGGTTCCAGTCGCTCATAGCATGATAAAGCGAACATACTGAAAAAGAGGCTTGCAATTGGACAAGCGCAGGCACTTTGCTAAGTTCGCTCTCCCCCTCGCCCCTGCTGGAGCTAAAGTCAAAAGGTAAACACGCCGTTATTGCTCTGGAGCATCTTGGCGGACTGCCAAGAAATGTGTTGTGATAGCGCGAAACGAAGGGAGGGACGTGCTAACGACTGACACTTTTTTTCAGATTCGTAGGCACAAATCAGGGCTTGGTGGGTTCATTATGTGAGTGAGTTTGTTACGCGACTAAATATGGTACATTTACCCTAATACAAATGATTCTTGTCAGTTTTTTCGAGACCATTCGATAATTCAAACTTTTTTCCCGGCCCCGTAAAGTTCGAAATAACGAGCTTTTTCTGTATTTGTCAATTCTCCTCTAGGACTCTCCTTCGCTTTGTCACTGCCTGGGTCACTGCCTGAGTCAGCATCACTGCCTGGGTCCTTTGCAGGAAGACCCAGGCAGTGACACTGACGCCGAAAATGGCAAAGCCCCAAGTAACCATGAAGTGCTTGACGCAGTAGACGTGCGAGTTTAACAGGACAGCAAGAAGCGATGCAATCCCTGTGGGCCTATGAACGCAGTGCGAGGCCATCTCTGATAGCTAAGCAGATGCAAAAGAAGGTCACAGACTAATTTCAGAGGAAATAAAAACGAAGTCCTTACAACTGGCAAGTGCTCAGCTAATGTTTCTGCATGCTAGGCACAGAATTTCGATACGAAATTTTAATATAACGAAGTAAACTGCTGATTTTTACGACTTCGTTATATCGAGGTTTAACTGTACTTCGCTATGTTCACATATTTCTGTGCACAGACCGCGTAAGCAAAATTGTTTCCACAGCAGTTGTGAGTAATTGAGAAGTAATAGAAGTTAATGAGTGGTGTCAATCGATAGTGGGTGACGTAATGTGTGAAAAGATCATTAGGCCAATACTTTAATTAGGTAGTTAATTACAGGCAAAAAATTAAACAATCTGCAGCAGTTGTGAGTAATTGAGAAGTGTTAGAGGTTAATGAGTGGTGTCATTCGATATAGGGTGGCATAATGTGTCCGAACTATAATTAGGCCAATAAGTTGATTACGTATTTAGAGGCAGAACACGCAAAATCATGTGCGCAGCTGTTGTAATTAAGATATGGTAAAGGTTAATTAGTGGTGTCAATCTATAGAGAGTGATGTAATGTGTCCTAAAATAATTAGGCCAATAAGGCAATTAGGTAATTAATTAGAGGCAGAAAATGTAAAAGTAAAGGCGGAAATAATCTCATTAGCCAATGGCCTGGCGCCATATTTGAATGTATCAAATACTAAAATACGTAATTAAATCAGTCAATTTAGGTGATGCCAAGGATGTGAAGTCATGCAGCCTGAAGTTGGGCAAAAAGGAATATAGGAAGGGATTGGCGTGCAATTTGAAAGTACCAAAGACTAAAGTAGTTAATTAATGGAGTCAATTAGCGTGACGTCAACGATGTGACGTCACACAACCGGAAGTAGAGCCAAAAAAGGGCATAGGAAGGGGTTGGCACGCAATTTAAAAGTACCAAAGACTAAAATAGGTAAACAAGAAGTGAATTTAGCTACTAGAAGCAACCAGAAGCAACCAACAGCAGCATCCATGCTTTCGCATTACTCCAGTGCAGATTCTGCAGTGCTCTTTAATTTTTTTTTTTCGGAGTATATTGTAGACTGCGCCGTCTTTCTTTTTTTGTGTGTGTGTGTGTCATTCTGGAGCCTGTAACAGTTTTATCTTGACAGTGTTAAAGGCCCTGTTCTCAAGAAAATCCGGAACCGTTGTCGGCTTTGTGAGCGAAAATTCAGGGTAGTTTCCTCTGGCTAGTAGGTGGTAGCCAGCTGGGGACATGGCTGTGCTGACTTCTGGTCAGGTTGTGTGATATCACAAAACCTCATGGCATGGCGAAGTTTGCAGGCACTGCCAGCTTGGGTTTCGCATTTGAGATGGAAGAACGTTATCGGAACCTAGCCGTCTATGTCTTTTGCATCCAGAGTTTGCGCTGCCCCTAGGCCACACCTGTATGTTCGTACAGCTTAGCTCAAGCGGGGATTTATGTCTATGCCGGCTGGCTTTTCACATAATGTGGTATCTTATGATTCTGGGCTGATAAGTATCAAGATTAAATGATTGATTAAAGCAAGATAAAAAGCACATGTAGGCAAACAAACACCTGCAAGGGAAGTCTGCAAACGGTAGCCATTAAAGCCAGCGTGTGGTACTCTCACATCATCATTGTTATCAGCCTAATTATAAATTACATAATGAGGATAAGATAAGAAAAAACTGCTCAATATTTCTTGATAGTCCAAATCCGAGCTCGGCTCATATTATAATCAAGAGCCATCGCTCCAGTCCGCAGTCAAATGTCCCGCGCGGTCAGCCATCCGAAAGTAACCCCACGCATGGAGGGGGCACTTTCGGTGGCCCGTAAAACAGAGAGAAATGGCACATTGTGAAATCAAGATGACAGAGGGAGATGGAAAGAGTCTAAAACAACCTCCTTTGCTGCTGCTAGCAGCAAGCAAGGGCGCGACAAGAGAGAGCGAAAGTAGCGATCGAGTTACGTGTCGTTGGCGCGAGCCCCTGAACGTGATGCGTTGTAGCAGACATGTCAACAGAATAAAAATAAAAACCTGCAAACCTGCGGCAGATAGCAAAACAACCATTGAATCCGTAACCACATGCACGCGCTGCATGATCGCTTAGCGCGATAGAGTAGCACGTGCGGAGCGACCGCGCCCCCCAGCAAAGAAGGTGGCGGGGGTTGGGCGCGGTTGCTTCTCACTCTTCAGTATATATGTATCAACACAGCGTGGGGCGAAAGTACGAACTTGTAGAAAGATATTACAGATGGCGCAGCCTGTCCACGCTTGCCCCAACTTCGCACCTGAGTGTGAAGTTTTGAACGCACGATAGAGAACATACTGGTAAGTTTTTGCTCTTCCCCCCCACAGTGTCACCGACATACCGGTACGTTCGTGGCAGCGATAGGTTTAAATCAGCTTTGCAACTTGGTGCTTTCAGTGCACATACAGTAGTAAGAACTGAGCTGAGAGAAAGTGTACCATCCAAGGATTTGCTTGGCACACCCATTCTTCATTGTTTATGAGAGTGCTTAGACCAACATGAGGTGGGCTTAACAGAAATATCGCAGGAAATTATGATGAGCTTGTTTTCATTCTATTGTTTGTTCCAGTGAACCTGTTTTTGAAGTGCCCTTAATTGCTTCTGTCCCTGCATAGCTCACAGCCATCTCCCAAAATATCCGTCACACATTTGCAGGTGGATGCTCTGCTTGAAGTCGTGGCCTCTTTGGGCAGAATCGCAGATGAGGCATCTCCCGCTCGTGTGGATGCTGTCATGATGTCTCTCGAAGAAGGCATCAAAAGGCCAGGGTGCCCTGTGAAAGTGCGGAAGATACTGTCAGATGTGCTTGAGCTGCGAGCCACGCAGTGGCAACTTTTGTTTGCGTAACAGCTTGCCACAAGATAAGACAGATCATTGGTAACATTCCCCACGTGATGCTGGCCTCCACCTAGATACAGATGTGTCTACTGCAGCAAGATTTTACAGAAGACAAGTGAACTGTCCAGTCTTTGGAACACAAAAGTGAGCTTGGTGTCCATAAGTGATGATGTACATTTTTTTGGCACAAAGCAAGTGACCACAGCAACTGTGATATAAAGAAGGTTTCATATTTCAATGTCCACTATGCTATATTTTGTGCACGTATGCACCGAGAGGACATCAAATGCACTAGCTCTCTCAACCCACTCAGAAGGAAAGTGTCTAACATTGCTGTTATCTATAAAGCATTTAGCACTAGCAGTTTGTTTCCCAGAAGGGTCTGTGCCATATAACAATATTTTTTTTTCTTGAGTGAAGTCTCTCCTGGGTAGAAAAAGTTCCTGCCGAGGTACCTTCCTTTGGCCTTTCCCTTTCTGTGCAATGGAACAATTTGAATTTTCAATTATATCTGATATTAAATTAAGAAGAAATGGTCAGGGCACCTAAATCGAAGGCTATAATCGATAGTCCCTCAGGGTTATGAAATGTGACCTGAGCGGGGGTAAGCATGACAGGGGATGGCAGATAGTCAAGTGGTCAGGTGAGATCAGCAAGATGGCGGAGAAAGCGTGGTTGCATCAGGCCTTTGTCCTGCAGTAGACAGGCAGTTTAGGCGGTAGGATGGTTAGGATACCGGTAAGCTGTCTAAGGAGACTAAAGATTTGATTAAGAAACGCCAAAGTATGAAAGCTTCCAATCCAATAGACCAGATAGAATTGGCAGAGATATCAAAGGTAATCAATAAGCACAAAGTGACCGATATAAGGAAGTATAACATAGAGAAAATTGAGCATGCTGTAAGGAATGGGGGAAGCCTTAAAAGCAGTAAAGAAATTGGGCATATGCAAAAATGAGATGTATGCATTAAGGGAGAGGGCGGGCAATGTCATCACGAATATGGACAAGATAGTCAAAGTAGCCGAGAAGTTCTGTACTGATCTCTACAGTAGCCAAAGTAGTTGGGACAATATTGAGATTGACAGTAGCGAAAAGCAGTCAGATGTCCCGAGGTTAAGAAAGTGTATAGGAACTGAAAAGAGAGAAAGCGGATCACGGCCGGTCTCGAGGGAGAGTGCGCACTCTTACGGCCTTCTCAATCGCCGCGGGAGCAATGGGAGCTTTTCTCCTTGAGTTACGCTCTCCGCCGCCACAAGGGGCGCGACTTGCTCACTGTACGCTCCGCATATGCTTCAGCGGCAGCGGGTGGCTTTTGCCTGGTTTCGTGCTGTCGCTTGCGGGTTTCGTGGTGAGTGCAGCCCCGAAATTAAAGAACACGGAAGGTAGATGCTGCAGCGGCATGTCGTCAGCGTACTGCACGCGTGAGCCGAGTCTTTATATGATGAACACTAGCTCAGCAAACGTTCGACAAGCATATGTTACATACACTGCGGCATGGTAGCTACTTTTGCCCAGTTTAATCCAGAGTTTTCTCAAGCCTGTACAAGAATAGCAATAAAGAAAAAACTGGATGAGCAGTGATCACATCGAAGCTTCTTCAAGGCTAAAATTACAGCAACTCGTCTGCAACAGCAAAACCGTCTTTCAGTGCTAGATGCGAAACCATATGTGGCACTGAAGGTGAAAATAATTTCATAAAAATGTAATGTAAGTTGCATAATGCTTGCATGATATAAAGTATCAGTATAAAAGTCGAAGTAAACACTGTAAAGTTGAGTTTTCAATGTTGTTATAATTTATATATTAGCAAATGTTTTGTATTATGAACATGTATTTTAATTTTGCAAATAAACACTGCTTTAATGAAATTTTACATGATATGCTCATTATGAAAACAAAAAAATGGTTTGATATTCATGATGCAACTTGTGCTGGAAGTGGTAAAAAGAGGCCAATAAATGACGCAGCTGGTTATACTCGATTGCAGTGGCTGACAAACGAGTTCACTTGCTATAATGAAAGCATCCAAGAAACTTCTAAAGCGTTAAAGGAAACTTTCACTGAAGAAACATTTCAAGAAATGTTGTTCATCAGGAGTTTACTGTACAAGTGATAGAATACCTTCTGGGGAAAGGGGCTCTGTCCTCACCAGGCAACTCAATAGCGACCCCATTGAGGCTCTTTTCTGGAAAGTAAGGCTAATGTGCGGAGAAATGTGAGGGCCGTAACAGCGGCACTTGACTACGTTGTCAAGACGAATGTTTCATCCCAGAGCAAAATCAAGGCAGCTTGCGTTCATGCTGGAAAAATTGTTTCTGCACATATATTTTAGTTTAGCTTACGTCGCTGGATGCATTGGTAAGTGAATCAGTGATTTCGGGTGTGATGCTTGCGCTATTCTTGAATCTAGCGAAAGAAGCAGCCCCATGTTATGCAGCCTCAAGCACTCTAGGTGGGCGGATAAGGTTAAGGAGTTCACAGGAGTGAAGTGGATACAGCTAGCACAGGACTGGGTTAATTGGTGGAATATGGGAGAGACCTTCACCCTGAAGTGGGTATAGTCAGGCTGATTGTGATCAGACAAGCTGGTGATAGTGGCTTATTCGTAGCCATGTTGTGGAGCAACTCTGGCTGTTAGGTGTACTGTAGTGGTGGGCTCTGAATGATTGACTACCTGAGGTTCGTTAACATGCACTGACATCACACAGTATACCTGTCTAAATTTTCGATATTGCTTGTTGCCTCGCGAAATGCATTAAGGGAGCCCAGCTACATGGCTTGCCTGTTTGTACAGTAATTGAAGGCATAATGTTGAAATTAGTGGTCAGGTTGCTCTAATGGCATATTGGGATAGAATTCTTAAATCAGAATTAAAAGTCTACATCTTCTGCAGTGGCAAATATCACAGTCAAGCAGCGTGTGCAGCAGAGATGGACCAGGTGGTGGGGGTGGAGGTGCAAACTTGTACTTTCAAAAATGTGGAGGGCGGCAAACCCACTCCTTTACATGGCATGAGGCAGCCCTAGGGGCCACCCATACAGAGCAAAAGACAGACCTTGGAGGGCTATTCAGTTCAAGGCATTGGTGATGACCCTGCACTGCTATGTAGCAGTGGAGCTGGCCACGAGAGTCTCCCAGTATGACTCCGCTGTGGTTGGAGATGGAGGATGTGAGAAGATAGGGCATGTAAGGAGGACGTGAAGAAAGTCTCTCAGTTTTCCGCAGAGCTTACAGGAGGATAGGAACTCATTAGGGTATCGGGCATAAAAGGGAATAGGGTAGGGAGCAGTACGTGTCTGGAGTCGGCGACAGTGGGAAGCCTTGGTTAGGGTTAGGGAGGGAGCCAGTGGTGCGTAAACACGCCAACTATCTTGGTAGTAGGTAAGGATATCTCTGAAGGTAAGCAGACGCTCTGCTGGTGTAGGGGATCTGACTCCTGCCCGGAAAGTCAGACCTCGGGCGAGAGAGTGGGCCTCCTCGTTACCTGGGAGGCCTGCGTGTGCTGAGGTTCAGATGAGGGTTACAGGGTGTGTGGGACGCCAAAAGAGTAGAAGCCGAGCTGCGGTGCGGGATAGCAGGCTATTGGCAAAATTTAATAGTGCTGATTTTGAGTCAGAGACAATTTTGGTTGCAGAAGTAAAGATGAGAGCGAGCGCAATGGCTGCCTCCTCTGCAATTTCGGTGGAGTTTGTGGTGACGGAGCCTGATGCGAGTAATCGGGCCTGATTGTTAGCGACGGTGAGTATGATGCGCGAGCCCGATTAGTACTATCTGCCACATCCACGTAGGCTACTTCGAAACTGTCACCCTACTTCTTGTGCAGGGCTTTGGCGTGGGCTGCCCTGAGTTCCCCATTGTGTTCGGGGTGTATGTGCTTGGGGTTATAGGAGGGATGACGGGACAGGAACGTAGGTCTGGAGGTATAGGAGGACCCCCCTGGGTAGGATGCATGATGAGGGTTAAGCTATAGCTGAGAGAGCAGAGTACGGCCTGCCGCAGTACTTGACAGCCGAGTCAGCTGTGCTGTTAGGGTGGCTTCTGCCAGCTCCTCAAATGTGTTTTCACTGATCTAGGTTGAGAATAAACCGGGTATAGTAGAGGTACTGGGGGTAGACGCAGGGCGACCTTTGTGCAGCTCCTGAGGAGCCCGTTGATGCGGTCCCGCTCCTTTTGCTTCAAAGGGACGTGGGGAATCGTGCAGCTCGTGGTGTAGCCTTGTGTGATAGCAAAGTGTGTTCCACTCTCCCAGACCCGCATGCCAGAATTCGCCACGCGCGGATGGGAGGAGTGGCTTTGTTTGAGCCTGCATGGAGAGTGACTGAAAAACTTTAGCAGAGATAAGGGAGGGGAATGTGCAGGTGGGGTCATATAGTCTGCGGACTCCGGCGACTGCCGCTGCTACTCGCGCGCATGTCACGAGGGCCTGTTGGGTCTCAAGTCCAGAGCTGGATAGGGCATGCCTCCCACCTCAATGGTTGGCATTGCATTTGGGTCATCAGGTGGATTGTGTGGGCAGGTCCACACCATGTGGTGCAGGCCTGCCTTTTTCCTGCAATACAGTCGTGCCACGTTAATATCATCATCATCATCATCAGCCTGACTATACCCACTGCAGGGCGAAGGCCTCTCCCAGATTTCTCCACTTAACGCGGTTCTGTGCTAGCTGCATCCACTTGACCCCTGCGATCCGCCCACCTAACTTTCTGCCGCCCCCCGCTATGCTTTCCTTCCCTTGGAATCCAGTTTGCTACACTAAGCGACCATCGGTTATCCTCTCTTCGCCCTACATGTCGTGCCCATGCCCATTTCTTCTTCTTAATTTCCACTAGAATGTGGGTAACTTGAGTTATTTCTCTGACCCACTCTGCACGCTTCCTATCTCTTGATGTTGCCCCTACCATTTTTTGTTCCATAGCCCTCTGGGTTGTCCTCAACTTAAGTAGAACTCTGTTGGTTAGCCTCCACGTTTCAGCCCCATAGGTGAGTACAGGTAAGATGCAACTGTTGTATACTTTCCTCTTGAGCGATACCGGTAAGCTGCTAGTCATAATCTGCAAGTGCTTGCCAAATGCGCTCCATCCCAATCATATTCTTCGTGTTATTTCCTTTTCATGGTCCGGATCTGCGGTTACTACCTGTCCTAAGTAGATATATTCGCCTACTACTTCCAGTACTTCGCTACCTAATGTAAACTGCTGTTCCTTCCCGAGGCTGTTGAACATTACCTTAGTCTTCTACATATTGATTTTTTAGTCTACCTTTCTACTTTTGCTGTCTAGGTCATCAATCATTTTTTGCAGTTCATCCCCCGAGTTGCTTAGCAAGGCAATGTCATCAGCAAATCGCAGATTACTGAGGTATTCTCCATCTACTCTTATCTCTAACTGCTCCCATTCCAAGTCTCTGAATACAGTCGTGCCCCGTTAATATGACCCCTGTTAATATGGACGACCCGAATTATGGACAGTTTTTCTGGGGACGAAACCTTTTCAATGTATTTAGTCTACCTTTCTACTTTTGCTGTCTAGGTCATCAATCATTTTTTGCAGTTCATCCCCCGAGTTGCTTAGCAAGGCAATGTCATCAGCAAATCGCAGATTACTGAGGTATTCTCCATCTACCCTTATCCCTAACTGCTCCCATTCCAAGTCTCTGAATACAGTCGTGCCCCGTTAATATGACCCCTGTTAATATGGACGACCCGAATTATGGACAGTTTTTCTGGGGACGAAACCTTTTCAATGTATTTATGCCTCGTTAATATGGAAACTCGCTGTCCAGACAATGGACGGGAAGAATGCACGCGTCCCACTTGGGCCCATGTATTTTTGTCTCGTTAATATGGACAGTGCTCGAAAAAAAGCAGAGGAGTCCGAACGCAAGTTAAAGAAGGGCGCGCCGTCCGCGAACCTACGCGACACCCGATACGGCGGGATGCCTGAACTTGTCCTGTGGGGTTGCAAAGAAACAAAGCGGGCGTGTCGCCGTTCTAAGGGAAGGGGGAGGAACGGGGGGAGAAGAACATACACAGCAAACCGAGGGTCAGCGTAAGAAAGACCCCGAAAGCGGGGAACCAGGAGATTTCTGGGTGCAGCGGAAGTGCCGCCGCAGTCTGGAAAACAGCAACATGTGGTTGCAATAAATTCTGAACGTGAACAGAGAGGCCGGTAAAAGCGTAAGAAAGAAATGACAGGAAGAAAGACAAATGCCTGCAGTGGCGGTGGGAGCTGAAGTTTTCTTTCCCAAAGCGCAATATGTGTTCCATGAAGCCATAAACGCTTTTCGGTGAGAGTTAAGACACACTCACAAAGTAGAGCGACAAAAGAAAGGCGACGTACGAACACGCAACCGGGACCGGGCGTCCCGTCCTGGACGCGCTTCCCTCTCATGCTCCTGGTTTTCGTCCCTGTTGCACTGCCGAACTGTCAAACTTTGCACACTAGGCGGTCCGTATGTCGGCTTCGCTTTGAGCCTTGACATGGTCTGAGCGCTTCGCAGTCGGCTAGCCGTCGTTCTAAACTGTACTTCTGCTTGCAGTGTTTGTTTTATGGGAACACGTAAAAACGGCGCCAAGAAGATGGGATGTTCGATAGCCCTCTGCATAGCAGCTTGCCAACTTGACTCCCTTGCTTCCTTACAGAAACAGTACAAGGCAAAAAAAGAAAGAATCAGAAGAGCGGAAAGGCAGAAAGGTTAACTAGGCAAAAAAGTGCACAGCTTCAGGAGCCTGTAACCCTCAACTTGAGTCTGGCTTTTGGCACGGCGGGAGTTAAACGCAAAAGAACAGAGCAACGTAGGCGCGAAGAAATCTGTGAATACAAGTGGCAAAAGCCATCTCAGTCAATCCAAGCTGCGAGGGACTAGTATCGACAGCTCAGCTATTTCCTCGCCTCAGGAGAATCTCAAGCAGCTACTTAGCGGCTACTTTGCTCAGTGAAGAGGCCATTTTGGAAGTGGCGGTGAGTAGAGAATCAGACGCTGATTCATCGGCCAGTGAGGAGTTCGTGCTTGAAAGTTCGACCAACACAAAGCCCATCATCACGAGTGTCATGGTAAGCGAGTCGCTTCAGACTGCACTACAATTTTTTGAAGACAACAATGACAAGGATAATGCACTCAAAATTGCCGGTGTTCTGTGCAATTTTGAGTCCAGTGCTCACTGTTATGTACTAAAGCAGTCGTAAATTAAAATTCTTTTTTCTCAATAAAATCCTTTTTGTTTTTATTCATGACTCGTTATTATGGATGACTCGCTTTATGGACAGTTTTGGTTGGAAACCAAAGTGTCCATATTAACGAGGCACGAGTATATATGTATTTACATTTGGGGTCGCAGAACCCGGGTGTAGTGTTTTTAAACAGGCTGGTGTGTTATATTGTCACGTAGTGGTGACGAGGTCGACGACACAAATGAAGGGGTCGATAATTGCACTAAAGAAACTCTTTATTTGGGCTGACTTGCGCCCGCAAAATAACTAAGCAACTCGGCGGCGGCGATAGAAACAAACGTGCTCGTCGATCGTCGAACAAAGAATGCTCGGCAACGCTCAATTTAAAGGCTGCACAGAACAATCTAGATAACGTCGCAAACAGCTACCAGCATGGGATGGAACATTGTGGAAAGACACCCGAGTGGCCGGAACCTTCGAGACAGATATCTCGGTGCATCTTCCGCTACAATAAAACTGATAAAGTTGTGACTGGCGACATCGAGCATTAACAAACAAAGATTACGGAACTGATACGCGGTTCAGAATCAGAGTGATAAGCCTGTATGCCGGCGGCTGTTAAAAATACAACAAATACTGTTTTGAAGGTTTCGCAGCATTACTCCCCCCTTAAAGAAAACATCGCCTCGATGTTCCAGAACAAAGAAACTTAAACATAAACACTGCAAAGTTTAAACACCACAGATTCTTTAACGCGCGTAATATGGCTTCAGTCGCGGCGAAGGATTTTGTACGGCCCAAAGTATCGACGCAACAACTTTTCACTTAATCCGCGACGGCGAATTGGTGTCCAAACCCACACTTGGTCTCCTGGATTGTACTCTGCGTTGCGTCGTCGTAAATTTCATCGTCGGCTGTCGGTGCGCTGTTGGTCTTTAATACGCAGCCGTGCGAGTCGTCGGGCTTCCTCTACATGCTGCAGGTAGGCGGCGACGTCAAGATTGTCTTCAGGTCATGGCCGGGGCATACCGTTGTTACTTCACTGGGCGGCGGTGTCGACTTGCACTCTGGTCGTGTTGTCGTCGATGTCGTCGTGTGGAGCGGCGGTGAAATGGCTGTGTCGTCGTAAGTGGTCGTCGGCGGCGGAGGATCTTCGTCTTTTCGCCGTTGAGCAACCTCACCTCCAAAGGTTGCTAGCTGCCTTTAGTTTCCCCTACGGGGGCTAGGAGACCGTCCTTGCACGTAACCGCGGCCCGGTGACGCAAATCGGGCATTGTACGGTGATGGGGAGCGTGACAGACGCCTTAGCGACGAGTGCTCTCCGCTGCGCAGGAAGTCGTTGATTTCCTGTGGTCGTTCGCCAGGACGGGGTCGTGGGGCGTCGACAGCGAAACCACGGAGGCCGATCCGCTTGTACGGGCAGTGCCGGAGGATGTGTCCTGCCTCACCACAATGGAAGCAGAGCGGTCGGTTGTTTGTTGTCCTCCAGGCGTCGCACTTTCTCGGGCTTGGGGGTCGTTGGGGGACCAAGGGGCGGCTTTCGGGAACAGGACGGTTTCGGCGAGGGCTCGGAAAGTCATCACGTCGGGGCGGAGGGCGACGTAATGCCCCAGCGTAGTTCATCGCTGTTGCCTCGTGTGCTGGAACAGTCGCAGCCGTCGCTTGAGGAACGCCCAGCGTCTGCTGGACTTCTTCACGGACGACGTCCGCGAGCGTCGCCACCTGGGGTTGTTGCGATGATGGCATCAGTCGGCGGAGCTCCTCTCGCACGATCTCCCGGATGAGGTCTCGAATGTTCTCTCCGCTTGTAGATGCACTGGGGTAGTGGCATGAGTAGTCTGGTTGAAGTGGTCGCTCGAAGTGGCGCATCCGGGTGTCCAACGTCTTCTCGATGGTCGATGCTTCACTTTCAAATTCTTCCACAGTTTTCGGCGGGTTCCGGACAAGCCCCGCAAAAAGCGACTCTTTAACTCCTCGCATTAGGAATTTCACTCTCTCACCTTCGGTCATGTTAGGGTCGGCGCGGCGAAACAGGCGTTTCATCTCCTCTACGTAGACCAGGACGGGCTCGTTTGGTTGTTGAATTCTTGATTGGAGGAGGGCCTGAGCTCTTTCTTTTCGGACAGAACTTGTAAAGGCCGTCAAGAACTGTGCTTTGAATGTCTCCCAATCCTTGAAAGAGGTCTCGTGATTTTCAAACCAAATTCGGGCATGTCCTAGCTTGAAGAACAAAGTAGACCTGCCTGAGTTTCGCAGCGTCGTTCCAGCTGTTGAAATCTGCCACACGGTCGAAAAGGTCCATCCAATCTCCCGCATCTTCATCCGGTAGTCCATGGAAGTAGGGGGGCTCACGGGGTTGGACGAAAACAACCGGTGCTGTAGGCTGGGCCATTGTCAGCGTCGATGCCTTCCGAGATACAATGGGGTCAGGCAGCAGACCGTGTTCGGGTTGTAGGCCTTGAAGTCGGCGGCTGGCTCGGTGACCTGTAGGCTGGTCTTCCAGGGCGTCAGGAACACGGCTTGGGTCTTCGCTTGAAGGATCAAAGGCAGCACCCCCACCAGATGTCACGTAGTGGTGACGAGGTCGACGACACAAATGAAGGGGTCGATAATTGCACTAAAGAAACTCTTTATTTGGGCGAAGTGTCTAAAGGTACGTCCGACGTATCCATTCGATTCTCGTAAAGATACGGCGGACGTCGATATACAGGCTCATGGCTATATGCACGTCGAACGCGGCCACATTCCGCTTGCTACGCGTGAATGGATCTCATCCTCTATGATATCAGCTAGCCGCGACTCTCGATGAGGTGCTACGAAGAGTGCATCCGTTCTAACATAGATCACGGTCTTCACTTAGGGTTGTGTACGGCAAACATCGCTGTCAAGCACATAGCTGCAGGCGATATGCTACGTACTGCACCAGCTCCACCAGCTGGCATCGAGATACGCACATTCACGAGCAGCTTTCGCTTCGCACTAAACTATCACCTCGATCTGCCCGTAATGCGAGCGAGCTATTCCTAGCATTTACGCTGTCTAAGGTCCTGCATCGACCTCCGAAGATCTAGCGCCGGCACAATTCACACACACACCTCGCCGTGCAGCTGAACATTCGGCAGTCCGAAGTATGTATGTGAAATGGCATTATGCTCGTTCCTCACATGCAGACCGAGGAAACAGGATGTTTTTAGCTAAATTCTTCGTTTAAATTCTACCTCAGAGCCGTGGCAGAAGACATGCTGAATCTACTAGAGGCCTGCACATCGACTCGTCGAGGCGAACACCTACTGCACCGAAGCGCAAGAGTGCACAACCGGAAAGCCGGAAGCGTGAATGATCCGAATTCCCTGTGAACAGCAATGTTCTTTGGTATATAGGGGAAGACTAGACTAAAGTGCTTAGGCTGCATCTTTTTCTTGTCGTTGAAGTTTGCGTACATGTAGTTTAAACCCCCGCATGCTCGAGGTTAGCGTGACCCGACTGAACGGCCGCGCAGCTTTGAAACGATCGGGATCGATATGCATGCATCGCCGGACTTAGGTACGCGGTAGAAAATGTGCGCTGCACATTTCGTTGAAGAAGCTGACTCTTGGAATTTTGCAGAGTGTGCCATGCAAGTGATCGTTGCTACAACCACGCATCCATGTTCCCACGGCTGGCCTACCCCGAGGCGCATAAATGTTCAACCGTGGACGTATCAATGATCGAAGAGAGGACAGATTTTCACAATATTGGGCGCGAAATCGATAGCTACCAGTGCTCAGTGTTAGAGAAATTCTGCCTTGATCATGCGCAATTCAGTGTTTCAGGTGTGGTCAGCAGCTATATAAGTTTGAACAGTTCGCCTTTCAAGTCAGCGGCGCCAGCGATGGATCGGCGGAGCGATTTTCCACGCTACACCGCTGTCTTGCTAGAAAGCCTATCTAGGCGGCGTTTGACATTCACCTGCTTTTTGTTGGCCCCGTAATTGAAAGCAACGCCTTCAGAAACGCGTTAAATGTTCAAAAATGTATTCTCTTCAACAGTTTCACTCCAGGCTGTCAAAGCAGGCGGACGTTGATAAAACAGTTGAGCACTCCAGTCTTTAGAAATCTGTACAATCACCTTCAGTTTGTAAAATTATTGGAATAGGTCACTTTCCGATCGCTGGGATATAGACCCTCATGACAGCGCTGTCACGTGAATAAGGACCACACCAGGCCGAAAGCTTGTCTCATATAACATAGCTAACCAAGGTATACCTTACAGCATTGTGTTGATTTTTATGGTGCCTAAGCGACTAATGCTGCCATGCACCAAGAACAAGGTTTAATGTATTTATTTTGTGTGTAATGACTAAAATGTTCTTTAGGATGTAGCTTGTTTAGGAACATTTTAGGAAACCAATAATGCAGGAAATTTGCACGTCTCTCCTAGGATCATGCTGGGATGGAAAGGGATCTGTTGCAAATTGTACAAAATGTTTCCTCTTTTCTCGACTCTGGCGCACGTGTAAGATATGGTTTATTGTTAGTTCATCTCCACACTCCTTGCATATTGGTTTGTCCTCTTTCATAAGTATGAAGCTGTGTGTGAGGTTTGGGTATGTGTTTTGTGAAAATGACCTAAAATGTCCTCCATGTTGTGTTTTTGATTACTGCATGATTTCCATTCCTTAATGACACGTTTGACAAGTATAGTTTGTAGTTTATTTCAATGTTTCAAAAATCCTGCCATTTCACGCTCACTTTTCTTTGTACAAGCTTCTTGGTATCTTCATGCAGCATATTCACCCTCTGTAATTTAGCATTGCGTCAAGGTAACCTGGTTATTTCTTTTCATCACCTTTCAAGACTACTGTCCCGATTTCATAAAGTTTCTGACGACAGGAACTCCTTCGAAGTCATAGAAATAAATGAGATCCACAATCATGAGCTATCTAGGGTATGCATATACATGTCCATCGCTCAGTGGAATGGCGTCAGTACGCTGTTAGAACAGGTCTTGAGATAACAACAACCATTGTCTGAGGTGGTCCTTTAATGGGCATTGAAATGCTATGTAACTACAGGTACTGATAGAACTCTTGATCATGTTATGTGATGATGCAATCCTTGCATGAATATAGGTATAAATTTCAGAATCTGCAGTGCACCACTTGACCATTTGCCACCAGTTTGTGTGAAAATGTATTTTTCATGCATGTTAACCAGTATTTAACAGATGACCCCTGTGCACAAGCCGAAAGTGCCATGAGCCAATTGTCACGAGGCCACACTACATGGCAGGAGTTGTTAAGCCAAGCTTACAAAGTTATATTTGAAATATTTCAGCTTCAACGTTTCAGCTCCAATTAAGAAAGGTTGGGGCTTACAGAGGTCTATGCCAGGTTGTCTATCACCTAACAGGGCAGCCTACAACCGTATGCTAATGAGTATATCTGAGATAACAGAGACATGAATTAAGGAATTAGTAATAATGTTTGTAGCAAAGGGCATGTAAATTAACGAGAATCCACAGTGGGATCTGCAGACAAGAACCATTAACGCTGGCACACCATACCCTTACAGGTGGAGATTAGGAGTGTCCCTAATTTTTTGTCTGCTCAAAGCTTGTCATTTCCTTCGTTCTTCCAGATGAGGAAGATGTGAAAATGATAGCATCCAAAATGCCAGAGACCATCGTTAACAAGGATGCTGATCCCAACAGCGTAAAAAGGAATTTCAGAAAAGATGGGTGACTAGTAATGCTGGCAACAGTTGAAACTAAGTGGAAAGGCATGAAATTGAAATGCAACATATGCAGAGATATGTTGCGAGACGACCAATCTGTGGTGTGCGACATCTGTCTCCATTAGTTTCATCAAGTGATTGGCCAAAGCAGATGGGGCTTGTGGTTTTGTGATAAGTGCAGTGTAGTAGCATAGATGCAACCTTGCCCATTAATAATTCGAGTGGAGTAAGTGCATTGTTTTGTTTTGTTCATGGTTTCCATGAAAACATTATGAGAAATTTTTTCCTAGAGAATGTTCGCTGAAATGTGAATATAATGTGCAATAAAACTAGTGTTTTCTTGCTGTTTACTTTTCCTTGTATACATTAGTTCTGTGAAGAAAACCACAGGCTAGAAAGAAATGTAATGGCATGCATTTTGATACTTGGCCCCGTTGTGCTGGCTCAGTAGTTAGAGTGCTTGGCTGCTGAACCGAAAGATGCAGATTTGGTTCCAGCCACAGCAGGGGCATTTCAATAGAGGCGAAACAATAGGCAGTCATGCACCGTGCGGTGTCAGTGCATGTAAAAGAACCCCAGATGGTCGAAATTATACTGGAGCCCTCAACTATTGTGTGCCTCATAGCCGTAGTTATTTTGGGATGCTAAACCAGATATATATCACATCACACTCTGAGTAAGATGCTATTCATGGTCAGTTAATCATACACTAAATGATCAATTTTTTTCTGCATGGTACAGCAGCTTTTGTACAATTTTACTTTAGCCTTCATGAAGAATATCACACTGGCTCCACATGGCCTTCTGTTGACCCTTGATATGCGTCACAATCACACACCCGAGTATGTATTTGTCTAAAGGCACCTATGCATGCAAGGAGGGGACCGTTACTTTCCACTTGTCAGAACTGAATGCATGATCTACATCATTTCTGTAATTCAACTGCTTGCTATTTGAACTGTCCAGCATTGATGCAAGTTTCAAAGAACTGCAATTAGCAAATTAATCTAAGCAGCAAACCATGCCAAGAACTGCTTCGGTTTCATCTTTAGCAACTGTTTGGGAACTAAAATTAGCCAAATGTTGCAAAACATAGGTGAGAGGTTACAAAATCTAAAAAACAATGCAGCCTACCTGTGGCATGTAGGGTTTCACATCCTAAAGTGACATATGTAGCTATGAAGAATACCGTAGTGGAGAGCTCCAGACTAATTTGACTGCCCGGGCTTTGTACTTTGCATTGACATCTTGCAGAAAACAGAAGCATTTGCATTTCATCTGGACCAAGGTGCGACTGCCATCACTGGTATTAAACATCACGACCTTGGGGCAAGTAGCCTAACGTGCCACTAAGATGTCGCAGCGTGTACGTACATGCTATACATGTCAACCTTTCTAGCATTAAAGCTGTCACATGCATGGCAGATATTCATGTTCAGCTTTGGACTGACAAGTTTAAAAGTGTACTATTTGTGTTTTGTCTAGCATGAAAAACAAAGGAAACTAAGGAAAAACGAAAAAAACAATGAACATAATATGTTGAAAAAGCACTAGTCATTAACACATAAAGCATATTCGTTCCTTTATTAACGATAAAGTGGCCTTCAACAATAGTACAAAGTCTGAACATTTAGAAAGGTGCTGTGCCAGGCAGCTATTTTACAGAAACCTGAACCATTTCACCTGTAGTAATGCGCATCCCGGCGGTGTGACTGGGCACTTATTTTTCGGTCCACTCCAACATGCGAAAACTGCATCATGTGCATTCCCATTTTCCGAGTTTTGAGCTCTGTAGTACAGGCTAACAAATTGTCGATGACTTATTTTCGTCTGATTGTTGCACAGCGCGTGTAAATAAATTACCACTGCACCTAATAAACACTGACATGCACGTGCAACATCGCCGATCATAAACGGACACACTGATGTCCGTCCGGACATCGGCGCACTCATCACAGCACTCTTCGTAGTCTCACACAGCACTCTAGTAGAACGTAATCCGTAATCACAGCATCTCACGGTAAGCACAAACCACACCTCCAGTTGTACAACAAACACGAATGACGCGATGCTTGGGCTAGAGACGCGCCGGCGGTGCCCAGCTTTTTCAGCGCCGCTTGTACTACGTAGAACTTGCAGCACCAAACCTCAATGCGAGCAGAAAGCGATGCGTTACGTGACGCACCTCATCACAGATGGAAGTGAGGAAACTTTGAAGAATCAAAACTACATAATTAAATAACGACCGTCGTAGACGTTAATCCACATAATAACGAGGACCAAATGAGCGGGCGTGCGGGCCGCGGGCTGGCCGTCAACACCGCGATTACATGCGCTTGCGCTCTGGTCGTGCTTGCCACCCTGCCGCGGTCCAACTCACGTAAACCTATCATCATGCCATCACGTAGTATATCACCCATTCTAGGCACTATTCTTGCCACTGTACTATTCTTTGTAATTTCACATTTCACGCATGCAGTATGTAGTACATACTTCTTGCACCTTGCACGTACTACAGTGAACTAGAATTCTCGGACATGTCTCGGATCCGTCCGGCTTTCCCGACGGATCCCAAGGCCCATATCGGAGAAAAATGCGTTGGGTCCGTCGGAAGAACCCTACCGATCGAGTCCGTCCGCCGTACCTCTGAAAAATATTTCCTGGATCCGTCGGACGGATCCCGAAGAAAAACGCACCGGGTCCGTCGGACGTACCTTTAAGACCATTGATCGGGTCCGTCCGACGTACCTTTAGCCTTATTTGGGCTGACTTGCGCCCGCAAAATAACTAAGCAACTCGGCGGCGGCGATAGAAACAAACGTGCTCGTCGATCGTCGAACAAAGAATGCTCGGCAACGCTCAATTTAAAGGCTGCACAGAACAATCTAGATAACGTCGCAAACAGCTACCAGCATGGGCTGGAACATTGTGGAAAGACACCCGAGTGGCCGGAACCTTCGAGACAGATCTCGGTGCATCTTCCGCTACAATAAAACTGATAAAGGTGTGACTGGCGACATCGAGCATTAACAAAGATTACGGAACTGATACGCGGTTCAGAATCAGAGTGATAAGCCTGTATGCCGGCGGCTGTTAAAAATACAACAAATACTGTTTTGAAGGTTTCGCGGCAATATATATGTACCACCTGTATGTAGGTGCACTGCTGTCACACGGGCACAGCTGAACTCCTTTTAACTCCCTTCAACCAAGGTAGTCATTATCTCAATGGAGATACGCGCCGTGTCACACGGCAGTCCTTTAGGAAAGGAAGTTTAAGGAAGTTCCTAGCGTAAGGAGTTCTGATCATCTCCCTCGAGCAGGTAAAGGGAGTACTCTGGTTCCCTGTGAGCTTCAGTGCAGGTGTTAAATAAACGCATATGCATTAATTTTGAGTTTATAACTAATTTTAATACTGTAGCACAACGCAAAGCATGGAAAAATGTAAATGTGCAAATATCCAAGCATGCACGCAAGCACACGCAAGAATTTCGCAAGCACATTGTGGCCAGCAGAACAGACAAATACGATATGCTAGTAAAAGTAACAGCGCATTCCTTTCACGTGAATAAAGATACATTTATATTTTATAGTCAATTCAAACTGTTGAAAAGAAAGCAGCTAAAAATTATTTCACGAGTTTTTAACTGGATTATTTTATATGCATACACAAAACGAACAGCGCCTAATGGGACCCCGACGGCGTCTCGGAGAAGCTGGTTCTTAGCCGTGTGACACGGCTATGACACGGCGACAACTCCTTCAGGGCTGAACTCCCTCCGTGGTCCTTTATGGAAAAGAAGTTCGAGGGAGTTGGGACTTGCCCGTGTGACAGAAGAGCCCCTTGGCTAGGATCATTATTAATATAAACAGCGCGAACACGAAAACAAGGGACAAGAAACACGAAAGCCACAGTACATGCGCTGACTCACAACTAAGCCTAAGCCGTTTACTCCAAGGCCCAGAAAAACAAACATGAAGAAAACGAAACAGTTGTGAGTCAGCGCATGTACTGTGGCTTTCGTGTTTCTTGTCCCTTGTTTTCGTGTTCGCGCTGTTTATATTAATAATGAATAAGTACCAACTCGCCCAACAAAGTACCTTGGCTAGGAGTAGATATTTTCTGCGAGAGAGTCTTTAGTGCTGTAACCTCTCCGCGTACGCCGCCAGAGGGCGGGATATGGGGCGGGTGTGGAGGGAGGTGTCGAGTCCCGGAGGAGGAGAGCTCGGGCAGGGTGTCCATGATTTTTTAATATTTTGGCAGTCTGGGGACATATTCGTCCTTTGATGTAGTTGCGGCAGGCAGCCATAGAATCTGTGATAGGCGCAGGTGGTATGTGTGGCGGCTAAAGCAATGGCCACCGCTTCCGCCATTTCTGTATTGTCATCGCGCAGACTGTGAGGACATCAACCAGCTGTTGTTGGTGAATCACAACCGCTACCATGTACCCTGCTCCCGACTTTGCTGCGTCTAGCTATACGTACGTACGTAGTCAGGCTTTTATTGCGAAAGCAATACTACGCCAGGTTTCGCCTTTTCGCCGTACCGGAGCCTACCCTTAATTCACGGTCGGTGGTTGACCATGTGACAACTGACGTCATACCAGAGCGAGAGGCAGGGTAGCAAGTTGGCTCTCACAG
Source organism: Amblyomma maculatum (assembly GCF_055883805.1). NCBI lineage: Eukaryota > Metazoa > Arthropoda > Arachnida > Ixodida > Ixodidae > Amblyomma > Amblyomma maculatum. The sequence continues at coordinate 429,420,823 of NC_139344.1, forward strand.
CGCGCCGTCGTAGCTACGCTCCACGGCACGGTGGAGCGGCGGCGGTGATCGGTCACCATGTGACAACTGACGTCATACCAGAGCGAGAGGCAGGGTAGCAAGTTGGCTCTCACAGCGCGCCGTCGTAGCTACGCTCCACGGCACGGTGGAGCGGCGGCGGTGATCGGTCACGTGACTACTGACGTCATTTAAGAGCGAGAGACGGGGGACCAAGTCGGCTCTTCAGCCTTCAGCGCGCCGCAGCTACGGCTACTAAAGTCCCTTGATAATTTGAAAGTAGCGACACTCTCCTCCGCGCCGCGCTTTCCTCCTCGATTCTCCTCGCGCGGCGGCGGCGAGCGCTGCGCACGACACGCTTTTTCCCCCTGACGCCCGCCGGCCGGCCGCAGCAGTGAGTGAAGCGCGAGCTTTCGGGCCAGGTCTGCGCTCCAGGAGTGCACAAAATTTTTGAAAAATTGCGAGAAAAGCATTGAGAATGCCTATAGTAATGTTCATGAATTGATTGCTTTCTTCTTAGAACTGTTTGAATGGGGAACACTGATAAACAAAGCTTTCAGGCGAGTTCTGTGCTACAGACACTTTTTAAGTCTCATGATAAGGTTTTACTTTGCGCACTTAATCTAGTACTGCCTCTGACTTTATGTTTGTTTTTTTTTAGAGCGTGAAATCTGTCACCGCGGTAAAACTTCAGAAAACGATCCAGGCTGGTGCTTTGAGCTTCAAGATTAGAGAAGGTTAAAGCAGGACTTAGTCTATTTCGCTACTGTCAAGCTATCTCTCTAAGCATAGTATATGTCACGTGATCAACCATGAGATTGGATTATTGGTTAATTGTACATGTATTTCAGTCAATTACTGAGCCAAATTAATTGATAGTTAGTAAATTGCAATTAAAATCTAAATTTTAGCTGCAACACCGAACCGTATACCGTTGGAAAGCTTAGGCCAAGTGTAATGGCACTGTGCTAGTTAGCGATCCGCGATAATCTGCGTTCATTAGTTAATTTCGTATAAAACGAAATTTTGAGCTGTTCCTTGCTGCTTCGAGGCAAGGAACAGGTTAGCCACGGCAGTCTTGATATGATGCTGATGGAGGGATTAAATAATTTTATGAGTACGCGGCCACTCACCGACTTCGCGTGTGGTTAAAAGACAGCAGGGTACACTGGGAGAAGTGGTGGGCCCTATTGCCGATACACTGAAGTTCTGGGGCAAGCATGCTGTGGTCTCATGCGCTGTGTAAAAGAGCTTGATTTCATTGAACGCAACAATCAAATAAAAAAATTACAAGGTGCACATAGGTCTTCAACGTGCGGAAATGAGAAAGCATATAACTGCCAATTCATTAACTATCGCTATCCTATCTATCACTATATCTACTAATGCCAGAGACCTATCGTAACTGTCACTATCCGCAACGAACACTATCACCTCACTATCCGGGCCTATTACTATAATTTACTATTATTATCCGTAACAGTCCCCATCATTGTCTATCACTATTCATAACCATCACTATTTAATCTGATACCGTCCCATGACCCATTGATATACTTCAATTTTCATTGACTTACGTTGTCAGTCATATCTCTATTATCTCATAATATCTGACGAGACAACTATACATTGACTTTTAAGTCGTATACTTTCTTGTTTTCTCATAAATGGAGGTGGGAAAAGAGCAAGCCACAGAAATAACTGACTACTATCAGCGCGAGGTTCATGTCTCTGTCGAGGAGGCTTCCTTTACTTCAGGACAGGTCGGTGAGAGAAAATTGATGGAACTGCGTTTGGTCTGTTTTTTTTTTTTTTTTCGAGTTCGTGTAATATTGGCGGCTCAAACTGGTCTTCAGTGAAATGTAGCTAGAACATAGAGCGATGAGATAATTACTCAGGCTAGGTGAAAAAAAAAATCTTGCATACAATTGAAATGAGTAATATGTTACAGTGTTAAGAATTGTTGCTCGCAAAATGTTCCCCTATTTTTACATAATAACTATAATCATCATTGATTGTTTAAGTTTCGTAAATACAGAAAATTGATGCAATGATTCCGGCTGATTTGACATCGATGGGATAACTTTTCTCGCAATAAATGAATACGCGGAATCGCGCTTTTAGAGCTCCAGCTTTCAAAGCGAAGGTAACCTGCCAACGCCTTGTAGTCATGGTCAAAGAGAAGTGTGTGATCATATGAACACCTCCTGCACATTGGCCGTATCCCTGATAAAACGAACGCATATTTTTTAACCCACGCGTGCGTCGAAGCATGGCAAGACACATTCAAGAATTGAAAAAAAAAAATGCCATACGACCTAACTAGTGCAGATTACCCGCAATACCTCGGGTTTACTTGCCAAACAGTTTTTCAGGGCCAGCATTCAATGCTCCCGAGTAACCGACGCACACTACAAGTAAAAGCTGGAAAGGCTAGCTCGTCTACAAGCCCGAATTTTGATTTTTAGTGAAGGAGGCCAGGGATCCTACCATAATCGCGACAAATGCAATCGAGAGACTGTAATTTTCTAGTTATTTCTGACAGCAAAAAGCAGATTATAGCGCCCTGTTTCTCACTGTACAGAAGTCGAAGCGTGTTAAATGATGGAGCCTTGGAGCCTCGGAGAATATTCAGCATGCTGCAGAGGACAACCTTATTTTTATACAATGAACATGCTGCCGCCGCAAAAATATTGAGCAGCAAGCAGGAATAAAAAACGCAGCGTCAGGTGACGCGTTATTACGGGGAGTGAGAAAGGCACTCGACGTCGCAAACAACTCTGTTGTTTCTAGGAATAAACGTCTTTCGACTAATCTTGTGAATCCATTGACTCGTGCGCGAGCCGTCACGCTTGCCTTGAGATATCATGAATACCGCATAACCATCTTCAGGTCGCTTGCTGCAGTTGTACGCGCAACAGCACGGCATAGAGCTTGCACGCTGCAATAAAAGCACAGCGCGCAATATTCGCTCGCCGAGACTGGGGGAAAAATGGCGCGAAGGAAAAAGAAAACACAAGGAAAACGCCGGACGCGCGTCGGTTTCCAATGGCAACGGCAGGGAGACCAATCGTCGCTCAGGAAATAGGGCGGAGAGCCGGCCTTCAGCGAAGGGGCGCGCAAGGGGCGAGGAGGAGGCGAGGAGGTAGCGCGGCGGCGGCAAAGTTCAATCGTTGGCGTAACTTTCAAAGTATCAAGGGGTTTTAACGGCTACGCTCCACGGCCGGTCGACCACCTGCGAACGGCGGCGCGATTGACGTCATACAAGTTGCAAGAGCTTTCAGGCCTTGCTGCGGTGACGGATGTGTGTGTTGCAGCGTGTGGTATGACGTACTACGTTATCAGGGTGTAGAGAATAAAAGTAGCGCAGACTTTGAAAAAAACATGCCTTTCATTTCGGGGGTACACAGGAGATCAGCAATGTGCACCACCACAAACGAAACATGATGCGGATTTTATTTCTGAGTAATTTAGGCAATTTAGTAATACGTTATTAGAGAAAAGGGTCATTAAATGCCACGTCATGCTTCCCAGTAAAAAAAAATCAATGGGTCCAGTTGGGAAGACCAGTCAGATTGAATTGGTTATGCCAATCCCAAATAGTTTGTCCAATGGGTACTGTCCAAACCAACTGGTTTCTTCACTCCCAATTGGGAAGCCCAGTTGATTTCTTCACTCCCAATTGGGACGCCCAGTTATTTCGTGACTCCCAATTGGGAATGAAGAAACCAATTGGGCATCCCAACTGGGACTGAAGAAACCAACGGGGCATCCCAATTGGGATCGAATAAAGCCATTGGGCTAATGGGAAGCCCAATGGGTTACTTCAATCCCAAATGGGATTATTTCGCTCCCAAATGGGATGCCCATTTGAAACGAATTGGGCTTCCAACTGGGCTTCCCGTTCTGATTGATCCTAATCAAACATTCCCAATTGGGAAAGTCAAGTCAGTGATATCCTTGACTGAGATGTGCACAGATATACATACCTGTATAAAGAGACAACAGTGAAAAATTTAAGTTCTTATAAAAAGTATATGCCGCTTAATCTTATTGATTATATCGTGTTCACTGTAAGTGCATTATGCATGCACTGTGTAAGTGCATGCATAATTAAATAAGTTAACTCTGCATAACAAAGATGTGTCGCATGGTCCCAGCAGCACTGTTCAAAGAATGGAGTATATAAGTCTGCAACCTAGATATATACATTAAATCTGTGTTAGTTTCGTGCATGTAATGCTTGCTTGTCTGTCATAATTTCTGTAAAAAAATTGTAATTTCATTCCACTTGTATAAAAGTCGGCTCCCCTATAACTTCTGGAAGAAAACATTGAAAATGCATCTCCATTTTTTTTTTTTTTTCAGCTATGTGAGTTCAAACCATTTGGGCTCAATGGGTATGCCATTTGCGTTCATAGGTGAACAATTTGGTCTTCATGGGTGACCAACTATTTCCAATTGGGAGCACCCATTCATATCAAATAGTCAGGCCTAATGGGTGGCGAAAACACAATTAGTTTTTGACCAATTCATTTCAATTGGGAAATTCCCAATTGGACCCATTGAATTTTGTTGACTGGGTTGAATTTACAGTATGCAGCAGTACAGTCGTGCCTCGTTAATATGTACACTTTGGTTTCCGACCAAAACTGTCCATAAAGCGCTCGAGTCACCCCAAATGTAAATAAATATATAGTCGTGCCTCATTAATATGGACACTTTGGTTTCTGACCAAAACTGTCCATAAAGCGAGTCATGAATAAAAACAAAAAGGACTTTATACAGAAAAAAGAATTGTAATTTACGACTGCTTTAGTACATAACAGTGAGCACTGGACTCAAAATTGCACAGAACACCGGCAATTTTGAGTGCATTATCCTTGTCATTGTTGTCTTCAAAAAATTGTAGTGCAGTCTGAAGCGACTCGCTCACCATGACACTCGTGATGATGGGCTTTGTGTTGGTCAAACTTTCGAGCACGAACTCCTCACTGGCCGATGAATCAGCGTCTGATTCTCTACTCACCGCCACTTCCAAAATGGCCTCTTCACTGAGCAAAGTAGCCGCTAAGTAGCTGCTTGAGACTCTCCTGAGGCGAGGAAATAGCTGAGCTGTCGATACTAGTCCCTCGCGGCTTGAATTGACTGAGATGGCTTTTGCCGCTTATATTCACAGATTTCTTCGATCGCGCCTACGTTCAGCTCTATTCTTTTGCGTTTAACTCCCGCCATGCCAAAAGCCAGACTCAGCATTGGAATTAAAAAACACGAATTTATTTACGAGCCGGCAAGGTTCACTCCACAGTTACACATCCGTAATTTAAGTTGAGGGTTACAGGCTCCTAATGCAGTGCACTTTTTTGCCTAGTTGACCTTTCTGCCTTTTCGTTCTCCTGATTCTTTTTTTGCCTTGTATTGTTTCTGTAAGGAAGCAAGGGAGAAGTTGGCAAGCTGGTATGCAGAGGGTTATCGAACATCCCATTTCTTGGCGCGTCCGTTTTTATGTGTTCCCATAAAACAAACACTGCAAGCTGAAGTATAGTTCGACAGAACGACGGCTAGCCGAAGAGCTCAGACCTTGTCAATTAAGGTCGCATCGTTGACTCAAAGCGAAGCCGACATACGGACCGCCTAGTGTGCATCTGTAGCAGTACACTGGACACACAACCCCCCAGACGGCCATAGACGTCCGACGGTCGACCGACGGACGTCCTTTTTCGGACATCCGACGGAAGTCCGGTTATGTTCGATATACGTACAGCGGACGTCCGTCGGACTATCGTTCGTGGATCCGGATCGCGTCCCACGGACGTCCGACGGGCAGCCGGAGGCGGACATTCGGACTTTTCCCGGAACATGCTTGCAGGGCCCGCTATTGGTGTAAAAACTTGCCAATAACATTCGTGTAAAGCTCAGCAAGCATGTGCCATGGAAATTTCAGTCACATACTAGTGCTCAATGCCTTTGTCGTGAGAGTAAAGCAGACAATAGAATATGCAACAGGTTCAAGTTTCCTGTTGTCTGCTTTACTTTCACGCACAAAGCACTGAACAGTAGTGTGCAATTAAAACTTCCATCAAAGAGGCACATATGCTAGCTGAGCTTTACACAAATGCACCATTCCTGAAAACATGCTAACCAGCATGCGAGGTTATAAAAAAAGCATTTTTTTGGCTTTATTGCAAAAACTGCATGCATAAATAGTCTACACTAAACAAATATCGATGTTAAGGAATGGCATGGTAAAATGCAGGCCAACTGGAGTATTAAGAATCTGCTTGAATAATTTTTTTTTAATTATCCTTGGCCGTGACAGCTCTTCCCTTGGGGAGGTGGTGGAGGAAAAGGTATTTATTGAACCTAATATTTCGGAATTAGCGAGGAGATGATCGAGTTCTCTGTGGGCGGCCTCCGCAGGCCGGGATTCCAGGAGCAGTTACTATCCTGTGCATTTGCTCGATCAGCTGTTGCTGCTCTTTCAGGCCTAAGATGGAAAGAGCAGGCTGGGCTCCTCCTGCAATAGAAGGGGAAATGAAATTCAAGTTATTTGTGCTGAACTTTGATTACACATCTCCAAGGGCAACTGCCAGTTTCTCTCAATTGCTTTTTCCAGGTGGCACTGTACGCATGCATCTCCATTCAGAACTGTCACATACTATATAGAAAGGTCATATAACTGCAGCAAAACCCATGCAGAATAACAAAAGATACAAACGTAGTTTGACCAGAACCTGGCATTCAGTATTTTAATGTTTTTATGTCGTCTTTTTGAACATGCCACTCTGACCAAACATGGCATGTTATGCTTGCTGCTATGCGCCCTCAGCAATGCCCAAGACATGGAGTGCACATGCAGAGAAACTAAGCATAAAGGATGCTGTATATGAACATAAAGCACAGCCAGAGCATTGCAGTATTACACAGGTACGCATTGGCGGCAGAAACCTGCATTTTGAGCGGTTTAACAGGCAGACTTCTAAAGTCATTGTTCCTGCTCTGAAAAGAAGTGATCAATAATAACATCATTTAAAATTGTTACCTTTTTGTTCTATAAACTGCACATTTCGCTGGTTTCCATGTGCCCTCTACCGAAGACATTCCCTGGGCGTGTCGGGGGTATATCGACATCAAAATCTAGGCTACAAGCGTCTAGAAAGCGTCTCCTTAGAGCAGCTGCGACGAAGTAACTTATCTGATAACATGCAAGCTGCTGCAGCAGAATAAAGATAGACATTTGACATGTGGCTAAAGCCCAATGTGGAAGCATAGCCCGCCGCAGTGATTGCGCAGTGTTCATGCTTCTACAAGAGTTAAAAGTAAAGTTAAAAGTAAAGTTATTTGTTTACCCACAGCGCTATATGTGACATTACAATAGCAAGGCTTATAGTCACACAAAAAGCTGACAACCACAAGCTCCTGATGTATTACCGGCAGCATGCAGCATGGATGTTAGTTACTGAAATATGGCTGCACAATTCTGGCAACCAGCTGTGCATGTATGTCATGGATTTCTCAACTACGCACAACAAATTACAAAAAAAATAATGGTATTTATAAATGCAGCCAGCTGTTCACAAGAAACACTGTAGCTTATTTATGGGGAAGGTAGTGGGCGCCAAAGAAACTGCCCCTGTAAAGGCGCCTAATTTGCCCCTATGTAATATCGGGGACAAGTGTGTGGACTACACAAACTGCAATCAAAGCACATAACTTTCACATCGACCAGGAAACTCGGACCATACTTGTCGATGTGAAAGTTGAACATTAGTTCTTTCATGTGTGCAAGAGAAATAAGGTCACAATTCGTTTACATCGCGATTCTAGTCCAAAATCTACACATACTGTCCAGAGACTTTCACCCTTCAGTATAAGCCACCACTTGGGTAAGAGATTAGTAAAAGAAGTGTATAAAAGACATTAGTGCTGTTGGACAGCCATAGCTATAAAAATGGTATTGACATTGGAGTACTGCCTTAAGGCGGGGCCTAGGGCATTACAAAAGCAAGAGTTAGTGTCCGCTGGTCCTTATTTGAACGAACAAAAAGAGGGGGGGGGGGGGGAAGAAATCTACCTCAACTACATGTTTTGAGTGCCACCAAGCCGCAGTTAGTATTAAAGATATCACACAGTTTTGTGGAAGATTTGGGAGCGCTTTGCTGCTTTCTTACAGGATTGGACAAAAGAGCTCACCATCTTCAGAAAGGCACGTTATATAGAAATGAAAATAGTGAATTTACTGCATCTGGCCACAACAACTTGCACACGGAGAGGAAGATGAACTGAAAATTTTATACATGAATGTAGGTATACAACAGGTGAAACAATGACCATGATCTATGCCGAAGAGGAAAGAGATCAAAATTTAGCTCAGAACGAGTTCTCCAGGCTGCGGGGCCGTTTCATTAACTTCGGGACTCCGCCCACATTTCTCATCCCCAATGACAACGAACTCACACATGACTGGCTAACAAACATTTTGGCATGTCTTTCCACTTTCATAAGTTCTTCACCCTCTCCCTAATACAAGCAATGCAAAAGGGACAACAAATTCGTTTCACAACAAACAGAATTTAGAGAATGGACCTCGAAATGATTAGCTCACTAGGTCACATGCCAAACTCTCTCCCCTAGGAAAAAAAAAAATTAGAACCCATCAAAACGGTGTCCCACATGCGCAACCATTGCCCAAAGCTTGCATCCTTGGCGGCTCCTTTTACAGGGCAATTATTGCAATTATTGGCGTCCGAGTCAGCACCATTGCGGACCACATCAGAAGAGCCAACCCACATCCTCCCGCTCCGCATCATACCGTCACTGTTACACACTTGCCCTTTTTCAACGCCGCCATCTCCCACCATTGTTGACATCCAGGGTTGGAATCCTCAACGAGACCCCACTCAGCGCGCCTGCACTGAATAATTGTCACTTTTATGGGCTCCCCAACAAAGAAGCGGGCCTTACACCCTTCAACCTGACAGTGTTTTTTCTTCGAACGATAAGCAGTTCTTCAAAAAGAGGTGCTCGTTTCAAAGCTGTGCTGCCTCCGGGTGATGGGTCCAGTCAGCGTACTAAGGACCCCTTAGTTATATACTGTTCGTAAAGCTCCTTAAATAAAAATGAGCCCCCTACATGACACAGCAACGAGAACAAACTGCCTGTACCCGCGTCTTCGAGTGCGACAGCAAAGTCCTCGGAAGAGGGGACTTCTTTCCCTCTCTGCCTACGTTTCCGTTATGCACTGTAGCAGCTGTAGCTGCCTCTCTGTGCGCGTCTCTCCGCCTCCTGTCCGAGGGCAAGTGGGAGACGCAGCTAGGCATTGAACAGGTGACCCAAAAAGAGCAGACTAATAATGGTGCCTAGCATACCCACCGATCCCTTACAGAAATCATTAAAGAAATGAAAGTAACACATCAGATAACGCTACAATGTTTCTAAGTGCAAAGTCGACAACTCCAAGTCATATAAATATATGTACATCTCCGCACATTAGCTAGACAGAAACAGTGCAGAGTAAACTAATAATTCAGTGTCTAGCAACACTATTAAAAGGGGATAAAGGCCATGGGGGGCTGCGATGATTGATACCGTTTTGCCTTTAAACTACAATAACATACTTGTTGCAAGCTTAAAATCGAAGATTCACACCTGTCCCACCCACAGCAATGGAACACACATCTGACTCAAGTCTGCAGAGAAAGAGCAAGCTAGACTATTGCAGATGCACCCTTGGTTATTTTTCTGGCATTTCTGAGGGTGAAGAATCTGACTTGTCAGTAGCATGTATATGAATAAGAATCCTATGACAGTAAATGCATCAGATTTTCTAGAGTGGCTTTTCTTTGCTGACCACATATGAGGTGAGCTATAATTTATCCAACTTGGCCTAGGTTTATTCTATGAATAACAAAGCTATAGCAGGTACACAGTCGTCCACTCAGGCTGAACATGCAAGTGCGTGGCATGCACTTTTTGAGATGCCACTGCATCCATCGCAGCTGCACACCGTAGCGAAGAGGCAGACAGCGTGAAGTACCAGCCTCTAGTCCCTCTACCACCACTGGGGTCCCAAACTAGGGACCCCTTGTTTTTGTCAGGACAGGCCCCCTCAGTGTCAGCTAGTGAGTAACCTCCTGTATTTGTATCTGATGGCAATGTTTTTCACCACCACCCACAATACGCAGCTGCGCATCATAGCAGATGTGAAGCAACAGTTCCTGGTCCTTCTATGCATAAGCCACTTAGCCTTGATGCATGCCTGCGCACCATAGTAAAGAGGCAGACGACATGACGCAGCAGCTCATGGTACCTTTACACATGAGCCCCCCCACTGTACTTCAATACGCACCATAGCAAATATACAGACTACGCCACACAGCAGCTCCTGGTCCCTCTATGCATAAGCCATTTTGCCTCAATACGCACCTGCGTACCTGAGCGAAGAGGCAGACGTGAAGCTGCAGCTCCTGGGCCCTCCATGCACAAGCCACTTAGCATCAATGCACGGCTGTGCACTGTAGTAAAGAGGCGAAGAACGTTAAGCAGCAGCTCCTGGTCCCTCTACACATCAGCCATTTTGCCTCGATGTGCATCTGCACACCGTAACAAACAGCCAGATGTGACAAAGAAGCTCCTGGTTTCTCTACACATAAACCACCTTGCCTCAATGCACATCTGCACACCGGAGCAAAGAGGCAGATGACGTGAAGCTGGAGCAGCTAGTCCCTCTACGCACAAGCCACTTAGCCTTGATGCATGGCTGTGACGGATGCATTGCTATTTTGCAAACTGCATGCCACACATTCCCATTCAAGCTAAGAGTGGACGACTGTGTAAACGTAAAATACTGGTTATTTACTTCAACGGACAATGACAAAAAGTAACATGGTGGACAATGTAAAAAGAATTTGCTGCATGAAGTTTGTTGAAACCAGTTCTACATCCTACATGTAAACAAGCTAAAACCTTAATGTCGAAGGGATGTCCTGTGTGCTTAAAATCATCACGCTCAAACAACTTCAACACTGACAATCATGATTCAATATTAATAATATAGATAATGATACAATACTCACTTTTAGCCATACCAAAGAAATGAGAATGCAAAGGGATGTTGCTGTTTTTCCCCCGTGGATGACAGTTTTCCATGTTCAAAGTGCTGCTTCCTGTTGGCTTACGAAATCGGCTACAGCAAATGGCATCTGAAAAATTTTTGGAAGCCTCATGCTAGTCTTTAACGAGAAAAGCATTGCCATACAGAAGCAGAACACAAATACTTTTACAACACACTAAAAGCACCAACTGCGGTGCTGTTTTTAGGATGACTAGGTAGAGGTTTTGCTGTAGCAAGCCAAATGTTAGCCTTCAATAAGGAAAGCATTCCCATACAGAAACAGAACACAAAAACTTTTACAACACATTAAAAGCATCAATTGCACAAATGCTTGTAAGATGACCAGGTACAGGTTTCTGCTATAGCCCACATCATGTGACCAGCGGTTATCAGAAGCCTTGTATGTGAGCATGATGCCCTAGATTCAATTTATGGCTATCACTGTATTAACAAGCATGGGTTTAAAGCTACTTTAATATGATAATCTAAAAACATGGTAAGAGTTTTCAGTGCGAGACATATGCTCAGTATCATGCACTATAAGGTGCTGCATGGCTCTAGTGTAGCTTTGGCATTATCTCGCTGTCAATAATGCAATGAAGTTCTGAGGAGCCTTTGAATATCTGTAAGGACAAAGCAACAACAATTTTGTTTTCATCTCACTTTTGCTCAACTCGTTTTTTTTTTTTTTTTTTTTTTTTTTTTTTTTGAGCCCGCGGCTTGCATGGCCCCCAGTATGCCTGTTTTGCATAAAAGAAGGCGTTGCAGGCACCAGAGCTCACAACCCTAATGTATGGCGGCGGCGGTATGTCAAATTCCTGCCAGAACCGCGCAGAACAACACAGGTCAAGAAAAAGACAAGTGCTGACTTTTTTTTTCTCTCATCTCCGTGTCCGGTTCTGCGCGGTTCGGTCCCACATGCATAACCAACATGCGCAAGGTGCTGTCCTGGTTTGTCAAAGCTGAAGGAGAGTACTAAACCTTTAGTTATTTAGTAGCTACAGCTGTTCCTTCTAGAAACTGTAGTTGCCGTAAAGCTCGAGAGAGAAAGATCAGCGGCTGTCCATTAAAAAAAAAACAAAAAAAAAAAAAAAAAAAAAAAAGAAAGAAAGAGAAAGAGAAAAAAAAAAAAAATCTCGCGACGTTTTCACAAGTGTAGACATGTCGCACGATAGGCTCGAGGAGTGAAAAAGTTTTCTCGTATAGTTTTTACAACTCAGCACGTTGCGCATGGTTAACAAATTAACTCCTTTAAAGCTCGGGCAGGCACTCCTTTATCAGAGACAGAGAAGTTGCGCGGCTTACTGGCGCAGCGTCCAGTAATGCCGAGAAAGATGGCCCTCAGACTTGAGGCTGCACTTTAGTTAGTCGGCGCGGAGCCATCCTGTCAGTATCGCCTAATACCCGTGTTACACGGGCAATTTCAACTGCCGTTCAGTTATATCACAGTTCAGCGTTCCAACTGACGTTGTACTGAACGGCAGTCGACTGTAGTTACACGGAACATATCGCGAACCTCAGTTGAATCACGTGATCCTCCACATGCAAGCAATTCTTACTAAAAAAAGCGCTTGATTTTTCATATATAAATTACTTTGTACAACATTTGCACACTTTATATTATTAAATTGCACATTTTGCACGCGTTTTCTTTTTCGGGTATGGAACAAATGAACTCGACACAAAGCCAAATCAATCCATTTAAGGTGCGTCTGGCTTCGCTGCTTAATCGTCGTCTTTTGGTGCCGCTTCGCGCACTTGTGTTTTGACACTCGTTTGAGTATTTAAAGTTGCAGGCTGGGACTTGCGTTAGCTAAGGCAGCAACCTTTCATCTGATTTTAGAACGCACAGCGGTTGGAAATGCCGCCGACTCGGTCGATGCGGCGCGTCCGCTGACAGCCACCTTGTCAGTTGACTGGTTCAACTGGGACTGCCGACCTCAGTTGAACTGAACCGCAGTTGAGATTTCAACTGCAGTTGGCGCTGCCGTGTAACATCGCTAACTGCCGTTCAGTTCAACTGACCGCCAACTGAACTGCCGTTGAAAACGCCCGTGTAACAGGGGTATAAAACACTCGACCGTTCGGCTGCCCAAAAGCTCACCACTATCGGTGCATCGAAAAGTTCCACTAAAGAAACAAAAGTTCGGTGAAATACTTACTTTGGAATCGGCGGGTGAACAAAGTGTGCCAGCCGCACCAAGCCACAGCAAAAAACAATGCTAGCAGTGCATTACAGCCGTAGGTATTTGTAACTGCGCAGAAAATGCAGAACACGGAAACGTGAAGCCATCTTCCATGACTAAACTTCAACTTATCAGGTGGATTGGATTGGCTCATTTCAGATTTTTTTGAGGATAGGTTCGGTTTCGTTCTTTTTGAGCTTGCTGCTTGCTGCGTCTGTTCAGCCACTGATTAAAATTTCACCGAAGCATCATGATAGAAAAATGTTTAATGGTCATTTAAATTTTAATCAAAAATTTTTGATAGAAGAATTCAACGACGAAACACGCGGAAAATAAAAAAAAAAACTGTTTAATGGAAACGCTTTCTATCGCATCGATTCGCTCTGGCATCATATAATGCAGACTTGACGACGTGCTCGCAGTTCAGACGAGCACGACGACTACAAACTATATCATAGCTGTGTAAAAGCAAATCCAGTGGCGGACGTACGGCGGCTGTCCGCTGGGCGAACGGATTCGACCATCCGCTTTCGTACGTACGCCGGATTTCCGGCGGACGTCCGAAATCGGCCGCCGAGTTGCGGCCGAGTTCGGCTGTCCGTCGGACGTCAGTGGCCGTCTGGGCCCCGACCTTCAGACTGCGAGGGTGTGCTCTAACCACGACCGGCTTTATTACCAAGTAATAAAGCCGGTCGTGGCTCTAACTATAGTGCCTAGAATATTCTAGGCACTATAGCTCTAACTTGCTAGTACCCCAAGGTCACTGCTTCGGTGGCAGAAACAACATGAATTTAGAGAAGCCGGTGAGAAAAACAAAATAAACTGTGTATTCAGTTCTGGTAATACGGCGAAATATTGAAAAGTGGTTGGCATAGAAAAAAATTGTTTCTTCCTCCATGGCAGTTGGCTTCCGAAACGAGAACCGAAACCGTTTTTTGTCAGTGGGATTAACATCAATATCAGTTTTTTTCCCCCCCTCATCATCTCATTCGAGTCATTCCCCTTTTTTTAGCCGCGTTCTTCCGTCGGTTCTTTTGTGTTCAGTTTGTGCTGTGGTTCACTGCGCAGTTGTTGGCGTTGTCACTATCTTTTTGGAAGCGGTGAGTATCTCCATCCACCTCGTGGGCGATTTTTAACTGATTCGCGCATGACAGTAAGTTTTCATAGAAGCTTGTCATTGTTTACAGGCGCCGTTGATAGGCATGGCCGCTTGCTTCACGTGTTCGTAGCACGCAAATCTGCTGGCCTTGCAACCTCGAAATGCGTTAGCCCAATCCAAACTGCGCATTTTTGTCTGCCTACAAAATGTCCACAAAGTCTCCTGTGCTAATCGAAATAGACTGGCACGGGCTGACAAGATCGTCGTAGCGACAAAAACACTGAAGACACCACATGGTGTAGGGAGTTGCAGGGCAGCTGTGGCGTGTGGGATGCCAACTTGGCTAGTAAACTGAGATGGTTGTTTTACGTCTTATGTACTGTAAAAACGGTGAAAGGGTATATGTTTGGGAGGTGTTGTCTGACGGAACGAAGAATATTTCTGGTGCGCCGACTGCGGAGCGATGCACGTGTCAGACCGGCGTTGCGGGAGCGCACGCGCGAGTGGCGAGAACAACGAAACGCGTGCCGGGCACTAGGAGCCGAGAGGTGATGTGTCGAGGAAGAGAGGAAAATAAAGAAACGACATTCAAGCGCTGACGTTAACAGAGGACGGATGTCTGGTCCTTGCTGCTAAGAGCGAAGCACAAAAGCTGTTCGCCCTTAACTACTGTCGTTGAAATCAAATAGGTACTTACTACAGTGACGGGGCCCGTCACTTTAACAAGGCCGCTGCAGTGACGGGGCCCGTCACTTTAACAAAGGCGCTGCAGTGACGGGGCCCGGCACTATATAGGGCACTGTGCACAAGTTAGCACAGTGCCCTAAATATCTGTTAGCATGCATTTTTAGCAATTGATACGATAAAATTTGTTTTTATTACAGTAACATGTGTTCATTTTTATAGCTCAGTGAGAGCGAGAGTGCTAAAGCCCGCTTTCCGAGTCTACTTGAAACCTCAAGCGCGCTTGGGGAATCGGCATCGGGCCAAGCACGATTGGACTCAATTGCGCTTGAAAGTGGCCGTGTGACAACCTCCGATTTGCATTGAGTTCGATGAGCATTTACTCAATGAGGATTGAAAGTGCCCGTGTGACAGGAGTATAAATCCCGAACGCTTTAGATATATATTTTACACATATATTCCTTACAGCTATTGCTGAATCTCGCGTTACACAGGCTTAACCGTCCTGGGACTTTTTCCTATACACACGCGTGACATGACATTAGTAAGAAATGCATAGGAACCGTTGCATATTCCAGTATTAGGTAACATTATGGCGATAGCGTAGAGGTAGGTGCAGCGTCCACCTCTCGTGAAAGATTAAGGCAGTTAGGAACTTGGTGCTGCGCAATTAAAGCAATATATGTATCACTGCACAAATTTATTTGTTTCAATTGCATAAATTTTTAACACTTGGTAGCGGCCGGCAGATTAAAACCTTTTATATTTAATTCATGTTAATGCATATCTGTATCTTACCTTGATAGAATGTTTCAACGGTACACTTCATATGCTTGGCAAATGAAGGCTTCAAGTCATGCCGAGTCGAAAGGAGAAAAAATCATTTACACCAATTTATTTAAAGATGAGACGAGGGCCGAGGGGTATACAATTCAATATACAATTCTCTGTGCATGCATGTATGAAGAGAACAAAGCTGGCATTTCCCAGTTTATACACTAAGCATACGACAAAATATCAACAGGAAACATTGCATATTTTGAGACAAAAAATTCATGTATAACAATTTCGACAAAACCACACCTTACTTCTTGGCGCAGATGTGACAGATGCACATTTAAAGTGAAGCCAATGCAAGCATGCGTCACACCCAATGGCGTTGTCGTCAACCTTTTGCTGACACGCACTACATGTCCATAAGCCAAGGTTACGCTTATGAGCAACTGTTGCAGTAAGCGCTGCCCAACCATCATCAGTGAAATAGTTGCGGATTCCATCTATTTGAACTCTGTCATCCAGAATTGCTGAAGGGACTTTCTCAGGGGCGACTTCAATTTCCGCTTCACCAATCCTGTGTCCCCCATTGATAGCTTTTTCTGCTACATCGACTTCAACAAACCACTGCAGCATCATCATGGCACGTTCAAGGGGTGCCTTCATTAAAAATGGTGTCGGTCTTAGACATTTTTTCTTCTTTGGAAGGCCAACAACTGTCTGACCTCTCCCTTTTGGTCGACCACAATGTTTTATTCTGGTGGGCAGAATAACAGCTTCAAGCGCACCTGGAGAAAAAGGGACACACGAACTGTGTGGAACCTCTAACGAGGAGATGAGGATGCGTGCAAACGGCTTACCTGCAGGTGATAGATCTGCAGCAGACGTGTTGTATTGGGATGGTTGCTGTTGGTGTCCATCTGAAGGGAAATGGGCACATGTATAACTGTGTGGAACCCATAATAAGAAGAGTATGCATGCAAACGGCTTACCTGCAGGTGAAGGATCTGCAACAGGCATGCCGTATTGGGATGGCTGCTCTTGTTGTCCATCTGGAGGAAAGCGCGCAGATGTACAACTATGTGGAACCCCTAATGAGGCGGTGAGGACGCATGCAAATGGCTTACCAGCAAACGAAGGAGCTGCAGCAGGTGTGTCCCGTTGGGTACATGTAGTGGGAACTGATTTTGATGCATCTTCTTGCTCTGGGCATTCGACAATAACAACTGCTGACCCATTTTCCACAGCAGTAATGAACTCCTTTACAGCTGACATCAGAGCTTCAAACCTGGACATTGGCTGCTCAGCAATGCGTGATGCCAGTTGCTGCAATGCTTCACTGCTTTTCCTGTATTTTTGAACCTCGGACAAAATTTGCGGTCTTGTACTGCTTTTGAAGCCAAAGACAGCTGTAGTCCCAGGTGAATCTTCAGACGAAGCTGCAACTCTGGAGGTCTTGGCATAGTACGCTTTTGTCCAGCGTTCAGCAATACCAGACACTGAAAATGCTGGTAGGCCTTCCAATCTTCGTGTGTAGAATATATGTTTACAGGGCATTCCAAGAGCGCTATATGTGGGGCATGTGCAATGGTCAGTACTTGCAGTCACTGAAGGGGAAACATTGTTCATGTTCTCAGATGCCCTCAGCTGTTCACGTACCCTCTTAAAGCAATATGGTGTGAGAAGCTGTGCAAACTTGCTCTCGTCTTCTGTTAAATTCATAATTGCAGGTGCTTTCAACAAAGACACTACAGCACGCTGGTCCCTTTCAACACGAAAGCTGGTTAACAGCGCCATCAGATCACTGAAAAGCCGAGGCAGACTTTCGTACCTTGAAATAACTTGCATTACTTTCTGGTTGATAGATTCAACCCTATTGTTTGTTCTGTTACCTAAGGTTAGTGACCCTTGCATACCTGACACCCACTCGTGTCTGATTGGGTGCCAGTTTTTCATTATGTAAGCCATCACTAGAGGACATTCCATATCTTGAATGCTCTGCAGCAGTTGCGAGTACTGTTCATTTGTACTTGCGTAGCACATTGACTGCAGCTTTTCTAGGATCGCAATTCGAAGAGCTGGTGTTATGGACATTTTCTGTGGCGTGATTTCCCTCTTAAAAGTACGCAGGACATGAAACAGGCAAATTTAAAAATTTGCATTCAGGAATATTTCACCAAGTATCTTCTTCTCTAAAATCCTTGTCAGTCATCACTGCAGATGTTCTGAGCATCTGTTCGCTTCCAGAGTGCACAACAAATCGTTGAAACGGTGACCGCACTGTGTCCTCGTCTTCAGACACACACAGGAAGAATCCGGCAACCTCTGTGTGCCCATTTGAATCCTCTACACAGATAAAGTATAGTGGCAACCTCCTGTCATTAGTCTTGTGAATAGCATCCACGAATACTATCTCAGGGTAGTTTTGAAATGCACTTCTCATGTCTTGATCTTGATAAAACAGCCCAACAAGCTGGTTGTCTTCCTCTCTCGCCAAAATGTCAAGGGTCCCTCCAGCTTGTCTGGCAATAGCTGCTATTGACTGCAGTGTTCCTGTAGCATGAATTTCTTTGCTTGCTCCTGCTGCCTGCACATTACGAAGATCTCGAAGCAGCACAATCTTGCCACTGTTCCGCAAGTTAGCTTGGATAAGCTTTTTGTTCCCACCAAGGGAGAGAACCTTCTGAGTGTCGCTGAGCTGTTGCCCAGTTAGCTTACGCTGCCGTGGCAGCTGTTCATAGCACCCCTGCAATAAAATTTTTACACTTGCGTTAGTTTATTACATGTCCTAGCAATACACGAATGAACGATAGCACGCTACTGACCTTACTAACAATGTGGTTATGCACTGTCTCGACTGCCTTAACTTGAAGGGTGCGACCGTCCTGAGATGTCAGCAACTTTATTCTGGCTTTACAGCCAATCTTCGACGTCCTGCAATAAGATAAAATGCAAATAAAAAGTATCACGCACTAAGCAAATCGTTCAAATTGACAGGTCATTAGGCAAAATGCTCACTTTTGATTTGGACGTCCACCTGTTGATCTTGATGTGAATTTCCGACCACCATTAGTACAAACGTACTCGATCTCAGCAAACTTGAGAGCCAAGTCCACATCTCTTGTCAATCCTTTCTTTTTCGCTGCTGCAATTGTTCTCGACGAATTCACCCAAAACTGCACGTAATTGTCGTCTTCATATTTGCGGATGGCAGCTTGCAGGCCTTCGTATGACGAAAACGTCGCTCCCACGTCGAACGGGCCATTCGGCAAAACAGCGAGGTTTTCCATACGATCACGGCAAGCGCCACAAAAAAAAAAAGGAGTACCGCAATGCTTCGGTACAACGACTGAGTGACGAAACACGTGTAGTGAAGAGAACTGCTGATTGCCCCGTCACTGACTCAGATGACACGTGTAGTGAAGAGGGTTTGTTGTTGCCCCGTCACTATACTGATAATGTTATAGTGCCGGGCCCCGTCACTGCAGCGACGTTGTTAAAGTGACGGGCTCCGTCACTGCAGCGCCTTTGTTAAAGTGACGGCCCCGTCACTGCAGCGGCCTTGTTAAAGTGACGGGCCCCGTCACTGTAGTCAGTACCAATCAAATATCAAATCTGGATCGCGAGATGTTGAGCAGTCTACAGCGCCAATTAAGACACCCTGTCTCCTCGAGGTGAAGAAAATTAGGAAGAAGCTGTGGGTTCATATTGAACGCGAAAGACGCCACCGCGGCAAGAAAAAGTCCTACAAAGAATGGAGACACCCAATGATAATTTTCAAGCAAGAAGATGTAAACATCGAAGTGAGAGATTTGCTCGCGTCAGGCTTTGACCCGCCGGGGTGGCGCTCTGGCACTGCATTCCCGCCCTGGCGAGTTCTACGAAGAATGGGGACACCCAATCATAATGATAATTTTTAAGGAAGAAAAGGGAAACATCAAAATGAGAAGATTTGCTCGCATGAGGCTTTAACCCGCCGGGACGGCGCGGACGTGGTGCACTGGCACTGCAACCCCGCCTCGGTAGGGAAAAGCCCACTCCCCGAAACAAGCCCCCATCCTTTGTGATGTGGGAGGTCTTGCCTGGGGTATCCGTAGGATGATGGTCGCTGGTTGAGGTCTGTACCCTAATACAAGGACTGTACCTGGTGCATCGTCCCTTCTATCTGTCGGGGCTAGAGGCCTCTCTAGCTTCGACTCTGATGCAACATAGATTGGTCTAGTGCTGGTCTCTGTAATCGGTTATGCTGCCTCTGCCCAAAATTCTAGGGCTACCGACGCAAGTCCACCGGCGTCACCTTTTAGTCTCCTATGCTCCTGCTTTCACTTGACTCTTCATAGAGCATTCCGGGATGTGCTGCACCACCGACGAGACGCAGCTCATCCAACTGTGTCTGCCCTGCCTTTTCCTAGACATTCTTTATCAGTGAGTGCTTTCGTTTAACTTGTAGGTATGTGCATGTTTTGTGTGTGTCTTGCTTTAAGTATGGTTTATTATTGGTGCCCTAGCTTTAGATTATAAAAACAGTTTCATTTTATTTTGTTTGATTTGGGAGGGGGGGGGGGGGGGGTTGTGGTCTTGTTAGAACCTGCTCGTGATTGCGCTCTCCCTTTGCATTTGGGGCGCGCATTCACTAAAGTTATCGTGACAATGTTACGTTGCTGAGGAAGTGTATGCTAATATGTATTAAATCAGCTACGAATAATCGGCGATGCAAGTAGTATCAAGATGCAAGTAGCAAGTTCACATTGTAGGGAGCAAATAAAATTATCCTGTTAGTGATCATCATACTTTATTGGATTTTGGCTTCGCACAATTGTTGAACCCACAGTTCCATAAGAGGCCTTGTTACCTGTGCTCGTTTTCTGGGTTGTTTAGCACTAGTCCAAGTTACAGCTATGGTTGCATTAGCCATGATGATGTTATGTCCTTATAGGCATTTACGTGAACTTTGTCAAGTCAACACTCGGTGACAGTTTTCCATGTTACTGGAACTAGAGGTTCTCAACAAAAATCGCTGTGCAGGGGAGGATAGTCCTAGAGAGTATTTCTCTCTGCCTTTCAGCTGTGAAGTCTAACAAAATTTAAAGATTATCTTTTGACATATTTTCATTTTACATAACAAGGTGTTGCTATTGAACACTGAAGTTAACTTTGTGCTGGCTAGTTCCTTCAGCATCGTGAGGTGTCTCCGGATAGCAGAGGCCAGCCTGTTGTAGCACACCATTACGAGAGCTTCACGTGAACATCCTGGCATCTATGTGAAATGCATTTGTCCTCTTCCTTGGTTTTCTGAAAAATTAGTCTGGAAGTTTGCTCACGATAAAAGAACTGAGCAAATTGGAAAGACTGCATGTTTACAGGCCGGGCTGGGCTACTTGGCACAATAACAGATGGACAGGGGCTCCACTTTCTGGTCTAATCTTAGATGTGGTGCCACATAAAGTTGTCCTCAAGTGTAGTAAGATGTTTTGGAGCATCAAAATATCAGGTTGTCATGATTATGAGAAAACCGGCTTGCACAAAGGGACTTCTTATTTTCAAGGCATTGGATGTTAATGGCAATGAAGAACAAGGCTGTCACCTTAGCAACGCTGTGTGGACAGTTAGGCGTTACTACTGTGTGAAACATAACACAAAATATGCAGGCCACAGAGCTTATGTCTGGGCGTGTTGCAGGACTCATTTTGCATTGCTGGTGTCCAAAACTTGTGAATGGTTGGAGGAAGATTTCCCTGTGGGTTAGGGTAAGCCCATTATGATGTATAGTAAGCAAACTATTCACTGTGAAGATATCAAAGGTGCGGGAGGAAATGCTGTTCCATTCTGCTCCAAACTTTCTTTGCTCCAAATCAGCTGCCTCAATGTTTTTCCATTAAATTTAGAAGAAAGTAATTTTGCTGCACCGTGGTCAATTAGTGGTACTGCCAGCAAAAAATGCACTCTGTTGCAGTTCGATTAAGTGGCTGTAACAAGTACATGCAGCAGGGCAGGGGTGTGCTGTCAGTTGCATTTACACTCTGTAGGGGACGCCACGTTCAAAACTATAACAGTGCACTAGTGGCAGAGGTATAATGTATCTCGTGCTGGGCCTAATACATATCCCCTTCAGGCGCTGCGTCCACGTGGACGCGACCCAAATTTCGTTATATCTTTGCACGGAGTGCGACTTCCGCTTTTGAATTCGGCACCCTTAACATTTGGACCCACCCTGTCGAGTATGTGGCGCCATCTCTTGTTGCTACAGCGAAATGTGTAAACAGAAAGTAAAAATAGACATCACAGCGTTTTATGGCGGGACGAATCAGTAGCTATTATTTTTGCATGCCTCTTTCTAAAGTGATGCCTCATAATGCTATGTATAAACCGTATTCAAAATTGCTGCCATCTGTCGGCCGCTGCGTGCGTTCCCGCCATGTTCAAGGGTAACTGCATTGAGGAGCGGCAAGCGGCATAGGGGCTTGTGCAGCCGGCTGCGTTAATACTGGTTGTTGCCGATAATATTGACATACTGTTGTGCCCCTTGTTGTACGCAAAATTAAAATAAGGGTGTAGAAGAAAAGAAGCAGCAAGTTACATCCCTTGAGCTTTTTTTTTTTTTTGAGGCTTGTGTTATTCTGCTCTCGCGTAGCTGTCGGGCTAGGTGCACTTTCAATCAACGGCGCGCCTGAAATGTAAAATATCTTATTTAGCGTGCATTTGAAAATTGCAAATCAGTACCCAGTGCTAAGGTAGACGAAATATATTGCCCACAGTGTGTTAAATTTGCCTATAGACTGATTGCGCATTGCCTTTTGCCATAAAAGATGTGCAAGAGTGTTCCTGATTTCCTTGTTGCGCCAATTCATCTCCGCTTTGAAGGTTTAATGCATACAAGCTGTCAACAGATTTCGCCCTATGTATACGTCCAGGTATCCAGATAGAACAGGTTTCGGGACTTCAAAGGCGCCAGACTGCTCTCTTAAATTCCAGCGCGATATTCTAACGTCTTTACGCATTCGATTCATCGATGAATTGAATATAGTCGACTACGTCCAGGCTTCAGTTGCTGAGATGCATCTCCAGAACACGACTTGCAAAAGAAATGACTCGGAGTGTATACATGGCAGCAACTGCCCCTACCGTTTAGCTGCTCTCGTCTATCGCGAGTTCGCATGATTGTTGCTATAGTGATGACGATCACCGCGCTGTTTGCTTTTTTTATTAGTGCGAGATTTGTTTTTCTGCGAGTTGGGGTGTGAGGTGCATCGAAAAGGAGTTACATCTTAATTTGGACCACGCCAGTTTTCTTTTCTCCCATCCATATCACTGAATAATGCCATTCCTTCGTTTAACCTTCATGGCGCGCCATGAAAACAGTGTAATGAGGTAGGGATTGAAACTGCCAACCATTTGACACTATCCACAGAGCAATATCGTTTGTAGTGAGCCTTACCACGTTTAGCAGTGAGGTTTGCTACTGCGGCTATCGCAGTAGAAGCAAGAATGAGCATGCACGTCTTATAACTTTATTTTGTCTAAAAGTACCCAGCCCTATACGTGTATGCATCACATTTTCTGTATGCCCATTGCTTGGTACATTCTTCTACTTCCCTGAATTGCTGCTGGCAAATAATGTTTGTTGTTTTGCAATATGGCAAAAAATAAACAAAACAAAAAAACATGCTTCACAGCTCCACACTGAAAACATTTGTGTTCTTTCAGGTGTCAACTGAATGGACGCCCCATAAATTCTGGCTTTGCAAAATATGTTCGGCAGCGATAGAATGAAAACCGCCATTTAACAATGTATACGTTTGCTACTTTTTCGCAAAACTATTTCGTGAAGCATGTTGCTAGTGTCGAATGTTGCATGAGAACGCAGTGCGATTAGTTTTTTCATTTAATATCTTCACAAGCAAAGAAAGCCATTAAAACTCGTTCCCCCCCCCTCCGTCTCACTATTGAGCTAATCCCCGACATGGACAATGAAAACAATTGGCATATTTCAATTCCGTCAAGAATTACGGAAAGAAAACGAAAAAAAAATGCGGTATTGTTGGTGAGGAGAAAGACTGCTGCAAAAGCTGCGCATTGCACAAAGCACTGCTCGGATGCGCATCCACGAAGGAGCTGAACATTGCGTCTGGGTATAAGGCAGACCTCTGATATGTGACTTCGCAGGCAGCAGTATCTGCTATATATTGATTTTTACGAAATAGAACCACGATGTGACGGCAACGGGAGCTACATATCCGAGGACGATCCGCGTGCACAGAATAACGTCGTCGATCTGTTGCGTTTCGCCGGCAAACTCGCGTGGTTGGGGGTTTTAGCCAGTAACATATAAAATATGGGATTTACTACATGGTTGATTACACGCTAACGAGATACATCAGCTGCTAAATGTTCAGACAGAGGATGGGAGCAGTAGTGCGCACGCTTCACTGGGAACTGTGATGGTCCATCAGAGATCAGTGTTTATTAGGCATCAGTCCTATAATAAAGAAAAAAAAAAATAACACAACATTAAGCTCCTTCGTGTACGCGTAATGACATCGCAGACACGTTTTACTCCCGGAAGCAATATCGATATGTTTTGTACTTTCATGGACGCATATGTTGAGTAGCGTATACCAAGGAATGCCCCGAAGCAACAACGAAGGTTTTGCCATTTGTAGCTACGGTGTTACCACCATTCGCAAGAAATTTTGGCAGTGCAGTACTGCTTCACGAGGTAAAATTGGAATGTAGGCAGTGTGGGCAAGTCAATCGTCTATTATTCCGTCATTTTTTGCTTTGAATGCGAACAAATGCACGGAAATCACAGCACAAAGCAGACGCTCATACCTGCTCTTCCGAATTTTCCGTAAAATGTACGAATTTTGACCAGTCTTACGATTTTACGAATCTTGCGGGAAATTTTACGGAAAATGTTTTATTTTCGGAAAAAAAAAAAGTGTGGACATCTATTAGCATCATGGCCTCTGAGAACACTATTATGGTACCTTTGCCGGCCACAAGAGGGCAACACATATTTGTGATATCATCAGCAGCTGCAAACGTTGTAGTGACTTCTATCGTCTACTCTGGGGAACACGAATCCATATCCAAAACTCGATACCGCCTCCGCCAGGCTAGTGGCTGTTCCTTTGTTCACGTGTTTGGACAACTTTGGTGTTGGCCTCTGTTTTTGCGTGATCTGCGGCCGCGTCCGAATCAGTGTGACTGAAGTTTTAGTAGTAGCGGTTTCGCAGTGCAATGGCGGGCTCAAAGCCGTGACAGTACTTCCAAGTATTTTTGAAGTCATATGCGGCAGAATTTCCGTGCTTCGTGCATCTAAGAAAGGAGAGAAGTTCGGACTTTGCACCACGTGTGCCTGTGATGTTAACATTTCACATGGTGGCAAGTCCGACATAAAGATCCACATCGCTTCGAAAAAGCACCAAGGATACGTGCGAGCCGCGGACAGCTAGTCAAGCCTGACAAGTTTTGTTTGCAGTGACAGCGACCTCGGTGTGATTCGTGCAGAATGCCATTTCACGGCATTTTTAGTTGAACACAATATACCGCTCAGTGTCAGTGATCACGCTGGACCACTTTTCCGGAAAATGTTCCCCAAGTGCGAGGAAGCCAAACGCTACGCCTGTGGACGGACGAAGACGATGGCAGTTGTTCGTGAAATGGCCGCGAACGCAGAGACTCCTTTTCTGGATGCCCTAAAAAAGCAGGTATTTTCGACTGCTGTGGACGGAAGTAACAATAGGGATACGCAGCTTTACCTTATTGGGACATACTTCGTTAAAGAGACCAGTAGAGTTGAGAGCTGCCTCCTTTGCCTCGGTACAATCCAAGGGGAAGCGACGGGTCAGAAAATTAGAAATCTGATTCTGGACGAAATGAAGTCCTGAAGTTTGCCTCTTGAAAACCTGTTGGCATTGTCTTCGGACAATGCCTCCATGTCATGATTGACAAAAAAACAGCGTTTCGACTGTATTGAGGGAGGCCCAACCAGCTTTGATCGGGGTTGGTTGCCCATGCCACCTCATAAACTTGGCCGCCCAAAAAGGAGCTGCATGTCTTCCTGTAAAAGTTGATGAGGCCTTGGTTGACATTTTTTTTTTACTTAGAGAAAAGCTCAAAGCGGAAAGATCGGCTGAAAGACTCAAAGATTGCACGACGTCGACGTCAGGAAGATGCTGTAGCATTCGCCGGTACGTTGGCTGCCTTTGGGGAAGTGTTTGAAGAGGCTGCTGGACCAGTGGAAACCACTACATAGCTTTTTCTTGAATGAAACAAAACAGTGCAATAAGCAGACCTTGTTTTTGGAGTCTTGCCAGATTCCCAAGACTTTCCTACAAATCGCCAAGAACCCTGCGCCGGCCTCAAATACTGCTGCACACCTTCCCAAGGCTGCTGCAGGTGTTGGAAAAAAAAGCACCGACTGTGATGGACCTTCACTAAAAAGAAGAGTTCATTCTGCACCACAAGCAAACAAACTGAACCTTCAATGCGAGACATCTGCAGAAGCTAGCCACGTGACCCGTGAAGAGCGCCTATTTCTTTTTTTGTCATCGGAGATAAGCAGGCCATGCTGTCTTTTTCTCCAAAATGTTGTACCTCTTTTTGAAAAGCAAACTGCCTACTTCAGTCACAGGCTCCTCAGATTCATGTGCTCAGGGGCCTCTTGAACCGCCTTCTCGAGGATCTCTTGACTCGATTTGTGCGGCCAGGCGTTCTCAAGGGATGCCATTCATTGCCTGAAGTTGCCTATGGAGTTGTAGAGAATCAAAAAGATGATAAAAACATCGTCATTGGCATGACAACCTCCTCTGTAGTTGAGACGCTGACCTCAGATGAGAAAGAGCAGTTCTTCTCGGCTGTACGTCTCTACTTCACTGCAGCAGGTGATTATATTCGCCACAAGTTCCTGCTGGAAGACGTCAGCCTGAAGATGTCTGAAGTTGTCCAAGTGCAGGCTCTAGAAACTGCTTCATTCAGCAGTTTACTTCATATCATTATGGTGTTTCCTGCTATTGTGCTCCAGCAGAGTGGGGACACAAGAGAAAAAACAATTGATGCACTCGAAGTGGAGTTTGCCAACATACAAGCTTACCAGATTCCAGCAGACATACTGAATGAGCCAAGGTGCGACATGCAGTGGTCGCAATTGGGAAGCATTCAAGATGTCGACGGATCGCCCAGATTCCGCAGAATCTCAATGGTTATGCTGGGCATACTCTCCATTCCCCACAGTAACGCTGAATGTGAGAGAATATTCAGCTCTGTCAACAAAACTCGGAGTTTCGCTCTTCTGTTTCCGAGAAAGCTCTAGAAAGTCTGCTGATGGCGAAAGGACACCAGAGTGGCACCTGCTTTGAGCAACCCTACTCAGAGAAGTTCTTGAAGCAGGCGGAGTCAGCAACTGCAAAAGCGTAGCAAAAATAAATCGTGACACAATGGAGTTTTCGCTCATTACTCTACGGGACACGGATTTTGCTTGTGGGTGAGTGAGCAAGGGTGTCGCTAAAGATAAATTCTTGGAAAGTAAAAAAAAAAAGAAAACAGCCCCCCCTCTCCCTCCCCCCCCCCCCATCCCGGTCGCGGAGGTTTTACGAATTTTGAAATCCTCAGGTTGGCAGGTATGGATACAGCTAACGCGATGGCAGCAGCCGTAAGCGCAGCCGACGCACTCAACCCTTGGTAATGGCGTTGCATAGCGCGGTTCGCTGAAGGTCCGATAGATGGCAGCAATTTTGCATAAGGTCTATTGTAATGGATGTGTCAATAAGGGCGTGCAGATGCTGCATGCCAGATTTCATCATCTTAGACATAGAAAAAGTACTTTAGCGGACTTTCACAGTTTCGCGTCTACAAATGTGGACACGGTGTCTTAATTGCAAAATTGTTCAAGTGTCCACGGCACTTCGTTATTTCGTGCAAGAGAAGTACGTAATATGCTGATTGTGGGCAGGGGTCTCAATCTTGAAGGCGCCGAGATATTCTGAGAGGAAAACATTTATTCATGCTTAATAATTAGTTACAAAATGCAGAAAATGTTGCTATGTTTTCATTTATCTAGCAGCATCCTGGCCTACTGATCATGCATAGTGCAAAAAAAAAATGCTTCCTTTCAGAAAATTTAATTGGCGTCTGAAGGGGAGTTTTCATAAACTAGATAAGCATGGAGCATAATAAATATTTGTTTGCAGTTAAATTTAAAATGAGCCGCAAGCAGTTGGAAGGAATTGTGAAGAAACTTTTATGCACGTGTCATATAGCACCTTCTCTCAGCCTTTTGAATCATTGGTGGTGAGAAGCCTGCAGCATTTTAGCAGTTATTGTCCTTAAAAAGTATTCTTTATGTCAGCTCTGTACATTTTTTAAATCCCATAATGCTTAAGGCAGCCATGAGGTTGGTGCATATGCCTTATGAGGCCCACAAAGCCCACAGTCAACAGTTAAGCTCCCCCTTGACAAATGCTGGAGCTTAATATTCTGAGCCCTGTTTAACTTGGACTTAAAAGCTGATTTCCTTGCTCAGTGATGCCCATCCAAGACAAAATGTGCAGGCGCTTGATGTTGCTAAAATGCAGGATCGCAGCATTGCTGCACTGGTCTCTTGCAATGGCTGCAGCTGGTAGTACCTATTGTTGAAAAGTGACCTCCTCAAAGCGAACCTGCTGTCCATACGCTGTACGTGTGTCGAGAGAATGTGGTGAAGTTGCGTACTTAAGTGGATTAGCACACTAATGACAGGCTGCTTTCACTGAAGGAGTCCATATGCTGCACGTGATAACGAGAGAATGAGGACAAGTTGGTCTACTTTAGTGGATTAGCACACGTTTTCACTGAAGAAGGAGCCTTGATGGGTTAGAAAAAAATTAGGGATACTGAGGCTTGGCCTTCAAGGGTGGGACGCCACAGCGATAATGTCCCAGTCTGAGGCTTTAAGTACCCTTATTCGCTTACATGCACTCTGCTACTTACCTAATTCCGAACCCCTTAATTTGTTCCTTTAATGGCTCACCCATACTCTTTAGCACACAGCCATAACTACCCGGTTGATACAAAGCCTGGCTGTAACGAAGCAGTGTAAAATGTACCTGCTTTGCCTAGGAGTGGGAGACTCAAAATCCAAGGGCCCTGTCGGGTTTGGTTTCCATCTAACCCTTCCATCCCCAAGAAGTTACTTGAGCTGGCAGAGCTTGCCAACTCGACCATGTAATGGACCCCATGATGTCGTACAGTGAAGCGAACAGTCAATGACTAGCCATGTCACGTCTCTGTCATCTCATCACGTACAACGCTCGTGCTAGATTTTCTTCAAAACGTGGCATTCGATGGTATTTCCATAAAAGGAAATTAAATATGCTAATGACTCCTTTTGCTAATAGATTTTACGGACATCAAGATGGTTTTTTGTTGTTGGATCACTAATGCTTGGCTATCCCATCTTTCACTTCCAACAGGGATCAACTGTTTATTGCAGCAAAGCTCCAGTAATTTGCAAATAGGGGACTCGAAAAAAGTTTGAATTATCCAGAACTCAATCAGTTTGCTTCATGAAAATTGCCTCACATTGTGCATATATAGCAGTTTTGTGCGGTGTGAAAAAGAAAAATCATTTGTGTGAGTGCTTTCTGTGCTAGTATTGTATAACGACAGTCCTCTTTCGGGAGTCGATCTGAGTAGCTTGCTGCAAGGGGGGGGGGGGGGGGGGGGGGTGATGCCAGCATGAATAGTTTACGTTAACTATCGAGAGGTGGCGCCAGAGTTACGGCAGCACGAGCACCAAGGAGGGCCTTATCCCTGCGCACGCGGGGAAAGCCAAATCTCTTTGGCGTCGGCAACTCGACGCGAGCGGATGCATCTTAGCGGCACTGTGCAGTCGCCGGCGAGGTGAAGCCTTGCATGACGCCTGGTCTGGTCTCTGAGCTTATCCCCTACTCTAGCGTGGGCGAACATTCGCCTATAGCTTTGCTGGTGAGTCGGACAACCTAGATTTTTTAGCGTGTTTTATTGCTAGCTGGCATTGTTATTGCAGCAATAAATGCCTGTTTGTTGCCAGCTCGCGCTCCGTTGTTCCCAAGACCACGGCCCGCAGATGTCGGCGCGCAATCACTGGGTTGGCATGGCGGTTTGGACTGTCGGCCGCGACTGAGTAGGGAATATGCATTTATTCCCCTATTACAATCCCACAAAGTAGCACAGAGTGCTGTGGGGTGCTCACCGGCACTAGGCCAGCGTTCCAGATTTCCTTTATTTCTTAATTATGGGGCTCGAATTGCCAAGGTTTTGTGCAGCGAGGTAGTAGAGTAGTGACAGATTTGAATATCGAGAGGGAAATATTGATAATAATAACAATGATTTGAACCTCATTTGGCAGGTTCTTTCAAGTTGTAAGCAGCAGCTTACCGAGTGCTCGTATTGAATGCCACCAAGAAGGAGGTACAGTGGAAAAACTTATCTCCTTGGCGGAAACTGATTGTGCATTTTAAGGTCTCCAAATCTTGCACAGTCCGCTATTCCATCTTGCCTTCAGGGTGCGCACAGGTCCTTGAAAACCTTGAAAACCCTTGAACATGAAAATTTTGTTTTCAAGGCCAATGAAAATCCTGGAATTTTTGCTGCTCCTTAAAAACCTTTGAATTTCTAGTGTACTGCATGCAAATTGTTATTAATCAGAAAAAAACGCGGTTAAAAGATTTGTATTTTCAATATCGTGTTTCAGTATCTGCATTTCAGGCGTAAAAAATCAGTTTGTGCTGATATAGCCAACGTTTCGCGACTGTTAGCCACATTGGAGCCACTTGGCTCTGAAGTCAACTTGAGCTGATGCAATCCAATTCGATTTTGGTGCTTTGTTATGGGGGTTGACGGCATTGCATTTTCACGTCGGTTCTGCACCTGACTTGTTGCGGCTAAAGCATTCGACTGCAAAGCATATGCCTGGGAAATGCAAATTTCAAGGCGCGTGGCTTCACAACGGCGCTTACAGAGACTGAATTGCACCAGATACGACGAGTGAGCACCGCGCAAGATTCAGGCCTTGCAGCAAGACCTTCGATATCACCACCATGAGCGAGTTGGCATTAAAGAGCCATATGAAGAGTTCTAAGCATGCTGATGTCACATGAAGATTGCAGCCAACAGCTCGGTGCGAAAGTATTTAGTTCCAAGTACGAGCCAACAGTCAGCCGTTCCTCCTCCTCCGCAATCGGGAAAGCTAGACAATGCTTGCAAGGCACACGAGCTGGTGATAAACGCAGAGATTCTGTGGACTTTGAAGGTTGTCACATCGCATTTGTCCTATCGGCCATGATCGGAAACAGGCCTGCTATTCCAGCTTATGTTCCCGGACAACGACGTAGCCAAAGCATTTTCTTGCGGAGAGAACAAATGTGCCTATGTGACGGGTCATGGTATAAGGCCCTTCTTTTTATCTGCTTTGCAGCGGGAGATAAGAGATTGTGATTACTATGTGGCACTCTTCGACGTATCCGCGAACGACTATCTAAAGAGGAAACAAATGGATGTTCACATCCTGTTTTGGAATTTGTCTCGCAAGGTGGCAACGAGGTACTTATACCTCGGTGTTAATGGGGCACTCCACATCTGAGGACATCCAAGGAAAGCTGCTGAGTGTGCTCGAGCCTTTCCCTCTTGAGAAAATTGTTCAGGTTTCAATGGATGGTCCGAACGTTAAGCGTAAGTTACTCAAGAATTTCCAAGAGCACCTGCATCAAACATACCAAGTTCAATGTCTGGACATTGGGACCTGTGGCCTCCACACCATGCACAATGCCTACAGGGCAGTTGTTACAGCAAGTGGGGAGTTGACTGTCTGCTCTCCTCTCTGAGCGCACTTTTCCATGGTTTTCCTGCAAGAAGGAAAGACTTCTCAGCAGTTACCGGCCGGTAGACTTTTCCCCTGAATTTTATTGCCCACCAGTGGTTGGAGAATTCCCAGTGACAGAAAGGGCCTTGCTATTGTGGTGTGATATTCAGAAGTTTATTGCAGCTGCAATGAAGAAGTAAGCCCCCCCCCCCCCCCCCCCTTAATATGTGGATCATTTCACAACTTGGTCGAGCATGCCAGTGATGTCTTACTGCTAGCAAAGCTTCAATTTGCACAAGGTGTGGCTGTGACCTCAAGTCATTCCTCGCTGAGTACCAAACGGATCAGCCCATGGTGTTCTTTCTTGCAAGGGACTTGGAAACAGTAGTCAGGAAGCTACTGATGAAGTTTCTGAAGTGCTCGCTCTTGTCTTCAGCAAAAGGAGTCATTGGTCTGCTGACGATGGACATTGAAAGCACCGAGAACCACACTCCGCTTGAAAAGATGGATGTAGGACATGCCGCTGAACAGACTGGCAGGAAAACTAAAGCAAGCCAGAAGGACGTGTTCCAGTTCCGCATGGAATGCAAACACTTCTTGATCAGTGTGATAAAGAGGTGCTTGAGAGACACCCACTGAGATTCTCGTTAGGAGTTTGTCCTCTCTGGACCCACGACAAATGTGCATTAAACCAGATGAGTGCCTGGCTGGCTTCAGAAGAGTGTTGGAGCATCAAAGAGACTGTACTGGGGGAGTACACTGAGTTCATGCAGGAAGAGATGCATAACCAACGAATGTTTGAGAAGAATGTAAACAGGTTGGACGAGTTCTTGTCTGAGAAGTTTAATTCATCATAGGGGGAACCCTGGAAAGTTGTCAAGCTTTTGCTTCTGCTCAGCCACGGGCAGGCCACTGCGTAGTGAGGGTTTTTAGTGTGAACCGCCAGGTTGCCGTAGAAAACCTGAAGAACCCCTCTTATATTTCGCAATGTAATGTATGCAACGCTGTGGACAAGGCAGGGGGTGTTCTTAACGTTCCTATTGCGAAAGACGTAAGGACTGCTGTATCAGCTGCCCAGCAGCAGTATGCTGCACACTTGGATTCAGTAAACAAGAGGCAATGTGATGATGTCAAGGAATCAAAGAGTCGCTGCAGCGACGAAGAGATAGACGCGATGAAAAAAAAAACTCGAGGCAACAATAGCTGACCTCCAGGCTTCAGCAGATACATATGTTGAAAAGGCAGAGGCAGCTAATGATCTGAAGTACATTGTCAGATCCAATAGTCTTAGGAAGGCTGCACGAAGCAAGACTTAGGAGCTGTGTAGCCTCACTGAGAAAATTCAGGAAAAGCGGCAGGAGCTCCCCTGAAGTTGCCATTAGCAGTTTTGCAAAATGGATTGCTCTTTGACATTGGTGCAATGCATTGCAGAGTGTTTTTCAAGACGTTTTTAATTATGGCGGCTTAGTGCAATACAAGCTGTTCCTTGAAATGTTTCTTTTTCGATTTGTTCAGTAAAATTAGTACCTGATATTGAAAACTGCTTCATGTAGCATTGTTTTGAGTCCTTGAAAATACTCCAACTGGGCCTTGAAATTCCTTGAATATCCTTGAATTTGCCCGTTTTGAATCTGTACGAACCCTGTACTTATGCGGAATCTTAGCAGAGCAAAAGAACACAGCAGAAGGAACAGCACAAGTGTTTTTTTTGTCACCTTTCCCTTGGTCTTTGGAAGGCTTGGGTCCCACCAGTGACATGTGGTTGTTCTTATCTTCTACTTTGTAATTGCTTATCTGCATGATTACTTTAATAATTCACATGTATATATAAAAAATATTTTATGAATAATTTGGTGTTTGTGGCTGCTGGCTCCCTTTGTATTGCCTCTGTCTTCTCAGATATTCGCATCATCTCGTTTGTGAAGGTGCCTTTTGTGGTCTTGAGCTTTTTATAAAGTTCGGAAAATCTTTGCTCTTTGTCTGCAGCCGGAAGCCCTCTCCTCCAAGTGCTGGCCTCGGTAGGCAGGATCCCAGTCCAGGTGGCTCTAACTCATGTGGGCACTGTGATGGCATCTCTTCAAAAGGACATTGAAGCGTGCCTTGCAGAAGTGCGTTGGAGACCATCGGACGAGCTTGAGCTGCAAACCACGCAATGACAGCTTGGGCCCACTTGGTAACCAGCGGTGATATGGACTGGCACGAAGTGATGACATGCCAGTACGGCAAGGGACAGGCCTTGGAACAGGAACAGTCGACGCCTCTATAGTGTTACTTTTGTCAGTGTAAGGTGCTGGTCTCCATCGAACTGCAACATGTCATCCCTCTCCTGCATCTGATGAGAACGGCAAAGAAAAGTGAGTGATGCCACGAAATGATTATGCTATCTTCAAATAGTTAGTGAGAGCAAAAGGGCCAAATAACTAGTGGAAAGCTGCTTCTGTTAGAGAAATTATGTTCATAGGGATAAGACTGCCTTCTATTCATAGAATCTGAGAATAACTTCTGACCTGTGACTTGTGCATTCAAAATGCCTTGTCTCTCTCATTTTGTTTGCCGAAGGTGATCGTAGCGCCAATCACAAATGCAAATGTGAAGGGGGTGCTCCGTAGCAGTTTTCTGCGTCATAACATAGACTAGCCACTTTGCAGAAGTTGAAAGCACTTCCGGCTCGCATATTTGAAATACCTTCTCTTCAGAAGCTCCATTTTTTGCTGTTTTTTTTCACTCTTTCTTATCAACTTTACGAAGAAACGAAGTCTAAGAATTTTATGCCTTTGGAGGTAGCTGATCAATGTGCTAAGCACCATGGGGAGAGCAGATCTGTTTTCCCCTACAAAGCACAAAATTCAAAAATGAGTTCTCATCAAGCTTAGTGCAGCTGATAAATGTGACACTGTATTTGACCCTAAAAATGTTTTTGATAAGCCAGAAAAGAAGATCTGGCATACATTATCAAATTTGACAGTGAACTGTGTAGCCTCATTTCTTTTGGCACACAGCTTCTCCATGCTTAAAGAAGGTGCACAAGTCTGCCAGTCTATTATTGATGCCTTTCAGATCACATAACTGGCTACATGGTAACTTAGTGTGCTCTGGCTTTCTGGTTTTATGTAAGGATAATGTTACATGCATCCACACTCGACCCGAGCGTGTTGGTGTACTCGGGGGGCCTGCGTTGCTGGCTGTTCGCTCGCAGACTCCCTGTGGAGTCCAGACTATTAGGATTGGCGCGGTTCAAACGCAGTTTAGTTTGTGCTTTTACCAGGAGTTCAGCCCCCTTTTCTACACCAGTTCCCGACACCTCGGGTGTGCTCCCGGCACCTCTGCCAAGCACAATTTTCTTATTGAATATTTTGCCTATATGTATCTTCAAATCTTTCAGCGAAAAGAACGATTTACCACAAGCCTCGCAACCCTCAGGGGCAGTCCCAGAACTCCCACCTGCATCAGCGGGCTGTGCCCCCACATCACCACCCCTCGCCACCACTTCTTGGGGCAGCCGCCGCACTATGGCTACTTATAGCTTTCTTCATTTTTGAGGTAGCACCTAAATAAGTTCCAGAGGGCTTGCTGGGCCCCAGTACGACTGTGCCTCCTCAGATTAGGAGCCCTGGGCCAGAGAGAGGACCTACACCCAAATGCTCCGTTCCTTCCATTTAGCCTCAGTTGCCTTAGCCGCTGAGTTACCGTGCTGAAGCGCAGATACGGGAAGGCCAACCGGTCTTGGTAAAATGCACCCGGGAGCGAAGTTGTGATCCACCACCACCGGGTGCTCATGCTTTTAAGGGCTGCCTCAGCATTGCTAAAAATTTCAACTATCAATGACACAATCAATGTGCTCCTTTTGTGCCTACATTTCATTCGCAGACAACAGAGAGGTTGTCTCCTGTTGAGAGCAGTTTACCGAATTTGCTGGCCTAATAGATAGTAAAATGCATTTGAATTTATCATCACCAGAGAGCAGTTGCGGGGTCATTTATGCCTGACAACTTGCACAGTATACCAAATGTATTCTTCAGTTTATCTTTATCCTGGCTCGGATTTGCTATTTGTAAAATATTTGAAGCCAGCAGAGGTTAGAAGTTTGAGCTGTGCATCATGCTGTGTAGGGTAAATTGGTGGAAAATACATTTGGCATGATATGGCAATTTGTGCTTTTGGCCACATCTTAGAAACTGTTTTCATATGCAGAGGACAGCACGGATTTCACATGAAGAATTTTTAGTTTCGTATTTCTTCGTATGATGTTACGAAGAGCATACCGTAGCCACTTTTGCAATTTAGCTGACACCAGAGCTTTGAACAAAATGTCACTCCTTGAAGCATGCTAACCATTTGGCCTTCAGCTTCATTTAGAGTGGGTAGGTAGGTAGCAACTTTAACGATTCAAAAAAGAACCAAGTGAGGGGGGGGGGGGGGGTAAAGGGAAGTGAGGGAGCAGGACGACGATGGGCCCTCAGGCCGCTCTAGATGGCTGGGCACTTTTGAGCTTCGGTGACCCCTCGGACCCAGCTCACTGTCAGAAGCTGTACCTCCGGCAGCGAGCTGCGCAGAGCAGCCTCCCATCGCTCCTGATGTCTTGGCCCTTGCCACGGGGGCTTGGGTTTGTTCGGGCAGTTCGGGAAGACGTGAGTAAAGTCGGCTCTGGTGCTAGGACACAAGTGGCAGTGAGGAGAGGTTTCGCCACGGTTTATAGTAGAGAGAATGAAAGGGGTCATGACTGTGGCCGTCTGAAGTCTGTGCCGAAAGCCTGGTCGCTTTTGGGAAGAGATTTATGCGGAGGAGGGTACAGCAGGCGGGAATTTCTATAAAATACGGTGAGGTCGTGGTAGTTAAGAAGCCGATCTCTGGCACTGCGAGACAAAGGCACCAGGTTGCTCTCAGCCCGGTCGACGAGTGCTCGGGCTTGGGAGTGAGCGGACGTGTTGCCTGGGTGTTCGCTGTGCGCAGGGACCTAGAGGAGGGTGATGAGGTGATTTGGTGGAGGGGATGATGCTAGAATGTTTGCGGCCGGGGAGTGGATTTTGCGATGGGCATAATTACTAATTGCTGTTTTGGAGTCTGAGAAGATATACCGTATTTACTCGCATAATCCTCGCACTTTTTTTCGCAGAAAATCGGTGCGAAGTTAGGGGGTGCGATAATTACGCGGGGAAAATTTTTGAACAATGCTTTGGAGTGCTGAAAGCAAATGTAAATAGGCTGTGAACCGGGGTTCTCAAGCCAGCTATTGTAAATTTAACCAAAACTTCAATTGCAAGCAGGACTTACGTTTGTAATAAAACCACAGAGACGACAAACACTAGCTGCAGAAACACTTTATTTGCGAAGGCTGGCCGCCCGCAACATCACCATCACTCAGAGTCCGCAGAGTCCACGTCGACATTGCCATCGCTATCGCTGGTCGCTGCTTCGTCGGCCTCCTCAGCTTCACCCTCTTCATCTTCGTCCCACACCAAGTGGTCTTCTGTCGCGTCCAGGGCGTTGGAGATGCCAGTTTTCTTGAAACTCTTCACGACCACGTCAGCGCCAATCATGCTCCATGCATCTGCTACCCAGCTGCACAGCAGCTCCACAGATGGCCTCTTTATCTTGCCACCCGGCGTAAGAGCGTGTTGGCCTTCGGCCATCCATTCTGCATACAGCCTCCGAACGTTATCTTTGAACGGCTTGTTCAAAGACACGTCCAGAGGCTGCAGCATCGATGTGAGGCCACCTGGTATTACTGCGATGTCCGTACGCAATTCCGTCAACTTCGCGCGAACAGAGTCCATGAGGTGACCGCGGAAGCTATCAAGAACGAGAAGCGACGGACAAAGAAGTGCTCCCGGTCGCCGTGCCCACACCGTCTTCAACCAGTCGATCATCAATTCTGCCGTCATCCAACCTTTCTCTTGCACCCGCACGTGTATTCCGGAGGGCAGCTTTCCTTTTGGCAGGGTTTTCCGCTTAAAAATCACATATGGTGGCAGCTTCCGCCCGTCCGCAGTCACGCCTAGCATGACCGTGCATCGTTGTTTTTCGGCACCAGTCGTCCTTATGTGCACAGACCGCGCACCTGTCTGCTCCACTGTAGTGCTGCTCGGCATATCAAAATTGAGGGGCGTTTGGTCCGCGTTTCCGATCTGGGAGAGCAAGAAGTTTATTTCCTGCCGAATTCGTATCACGAAGCGATGGAAGTCCACAATCTTGTCTTCATAGGCTGCAGGTAGCCGCTGGCAAAGCGTCGTCCGCCTCCTGAGCGAAAGTCCATTGCGCCGCATGAACCGCGTGGCCCACCCGTTACTTGCCCGGAAATCTTGCGCCGAGATGCCTTCTTTCCTTGCAATTACGCGCGCCTGGTTCCGCATCAGCTCTATTGACACGGCGCAACCATCCGCCCGTAGAGCCTTAATGTAGTCCAGGAGTGCAGTTTCAACCCCAGGAAACTTTCCCGTCTTCGGACCACGGAAGGCACGCCGAGTCTTGCTGGTTGCCTTGAGCTTGTCGTGCTGCCGTCTCCAGTAGCGGACACAAAACTCGTTGACTCCGAAGTGTCTGCTGGCAGCGCGGTTGCCGTGCTCCAAAGCGTACTCGACAGCTTTTAGCTTAAAGGCAGCGGTGTAGCTTGCGTATCGCCCCATGGCGAAGCGGCACCTGAGAGCACGGTGACAAAAGTAGCACGCACTGAGCGAGGCCTACGAAAGTCTTCGCAAAATGGCAGAACTATGCGCGGAACTCGGGAGAACGTGCGGCGGTACCAGCGGAACAAAACTGACGAAACACCTTGACGTTTCCTTCTCGAGGTGCTCGGAGTGGTCGGAGCTGGTGATGATGATCGTCGGTTGGGTTGGGTAGCGCCTCCTGGTAGCGCACGCACCCAACGGGGCCAGCTAGTTTCAGTAGCACTAGAAAGATGGCGCTCGCTACGCGTAGTCGACTGCCGCGGTGCAACATGTCGACTCTCGCGGCAGTGATGGGGATGCGATGATTATGCGAGGAAAAAAAAAATTCCAATTTTCCATAGGCAATGTGGGGGGTGCGAGCATTATGCGAGTGCGAGCATTATGCGAGTAAATACGGTACTCAGCAGAGGAGTGTGTGATTGCTAGGGCAATTGCTGCTTCTTCAGCTTGCAGGGAATCCTGCAAATTCGGAATGGACGCACTGACTATCGTGTTGTGGAATCCATCCACGACGGCTAATGCGAAAGCTGGTCGGTTTGAATATTCGGCCACGTCTACGTAAACTGCCGGAGCGCCAGGAGGGTAGTGCTTGTGCAAAGCCTTGGCTCTAGCTTTCCGTCTCTCACGATTTTGCTCCGGGTGGGTATTTTTGGGAAGAGGTGGAATGTAAAGATTGTTGCTAACAGCGGTGGGAGGATTGCGCGTGGCCGAGGTATGACCGGGTAGGTTTATCCCAATTCGGCGCAGAATTTGGCCAGTTTCGGTGTGTGAGAGTCTGTGGTACTGACTAATGAAGTGAGCGTCTACCAGCTCTCCTAAGGTGTTGTGAATCCCTAGTTGAAGTAGTTTTTCAGTAGGCGTTGATTGAGGGAGGAGGAGAGCGCTTTTGTAAGCTGTGCAGATAAGTCTGTTGAGTTGCTCGGTCTCCGTGGGTGTGAGGTAGAGGTAAGGGATGGAGTAGGTGATCCTGCATAGGCAAAATGCTTGAATGAGGCGACGTGTGTCTGCTTCGCTCATGCTGCGATGGCGATTGGCGATACGCTTAATTAGTGAGGCTGTATTCAAAATGGCTGCACGAATTAATTTTATGGTCTCGGCGTTGGAGCCGTTGTCAGAAATACTGAGACCTAAAATTTTGATTCTATTGACCCTGCGGATGGGGGTGTCGTTTATTGTGACTTGAATATTAAGGGGGTTTCGTTCTTTTAGGTCCATGACTATGAGCTCAGATTTAGCTGCCGAGCAGCTTAGACCAATGCTGCTTGCATGCGTAGCAACAGTGTCAGCGGCCAGCTGAAGTTTGGATTCTATTTCGCCATGGTTGCCGGTATTGACCCATATGGTGATGTCATCCGCATACAAGGAGTGGTAGATGGAAGGAATTTTGTCAAGATCCCTCGCTAACGGGATAAGAGTAATGTTAAAAAGAAATGGGGACAAAACTGCTCCCTGGGGCGTTCCCTTACTGCCTAGCGTGAAAGGGCAAGTTTTTACTGTGCCTAATTGTAGGCAGACGGATCGGTTGCTGAGAAAGGCAGCAACATAGTCACGCGTGCGAGAGCCCACGTTTAGGTCGCTCAGTGATTGTAAAATGGAGGAATGGGCAACATTATCAAAGGCCTTCGTCAGGTCCAATGCAAGGATAGCTCTGGTGATGTGAGGGAAAACTGGATTGAGCACATCCTCCTTAAGTTGTAACATGACGTCTTGAGTTGACAGGCCCGCGCGGAAGCCAAGCATGGTGGTGGGGAAGAGCTGGTTTTGCTCCATGTATCGGTTAAGTCGATTTAGGATTACGTGCTCCATGACTTTACCTGTGCAGTAGGTGAAAGAGATTGGTCTCAGATTCTTAAGGTCTAAAGGTTTGTTAGGTTTCGGTATGAAAGTTACCTTGGCTGATTTCCATTCCGGGGGCAGCGTGCCCTGGTCCCAGTGTTGATTCATGTACCTAGTGAGAGGCTAATGATTTGGCGTCTAAATTTCGTAGCGCTTTGTTAGTTACTCCATCAAAACCTGGTGCGGACGTGGTGCGGAGCCTACCCAGGGCAGCCCATACCTCCGCCTCTGTGATGGGAGCGTCCAAGTCTGAATTGGGGGTTCCTTTGTAAGCCGGTAATGGTTCCTGCTTTAGGTCGGGAAAGTATGTGGCTTTAAGAGCTCCTTCAACGTCTTGCCCCTGTTTCTCCGCATCATGCAGTAGTTTGGTGATTTGTTTATTATTTTCTGACCGTGAGGAACATGGGTTTAGTATATGGCAGAGGAGGGACCACGAGTTCATATGTAGAGTGCCGTCAAATCGGTTACATATGATTCCATTGCTGTGACGAGAGCTCGGCCGCGTGTTCGTTGATGAGCTGGAGCGTTTGCGCCATTTTCCGTTTTAATTTGCAACTATGTTTTTGTCTGAGCCATCGTTTCTCTAAATTCTGATAGGCCTCCCAGAGGTGGAGTAGTCTGCTGTCAACTGGATCGCCAATATGTCCTGCCGGGGCCAATTTTTCGCTAAGGGATACATCCCGTAGGAGCTTAGAAGCCCAGTCCATATAGTCATGAATTTCTTGTGCCGGGTTTTGGTCTCTAATTTTGCGGAACTTGTCCCAGTCTACAATAGGTTTAAGGTGAAACTGAGGCCGTAAACTAGCAGACGGCAGCGTAACTGTTAGGGCGTCCGAGGGGGAGAGCCGAGCAACTAGCATGTCGAGAATATTCTCTATCTTGGTAAAGCGTTCGGCAATTTGGGTAAAGCCTAAATCAACCTTTTGTCTGAGCCTCCTGTGCTCTTTTCAGATTTGTTGAAATGCGCATTTGGGGTCCTCGTCAGCTGAATCGGGCTGTTGTGTCCTCTTCTTTTTCGCGGGCTTGGGGGAGGATTCTATGGGATCGCTCTCTGATAGGTCTGCTATATCTGACTCCGAGGTGGAGAGGGCGATATAAGGAACGGAGAAGGTTTAGGAGTAGGTGCTGTGAGTGTATTTAAGCGTTCCAGTACCAGAGCCAACTCTTGCTTTAATTCCTGATTCTCTCTAGTTAGACGTTCGATAGTTGCCTGAGTTTTAGAATTTTCTTTTGATTCAGATCGGGTTCTAGTGGAGCGGGAGGCTCACTCTGCCCGGCTCACCTTTTGGTAATGGGTCCCAGTGTCCCGGCTTTGGGATCCAGTTCGTCCATGACTTTTGCTCCTGTTGCGATGGTGGCCGTCTTCGATTGTTGGGAAGGACTCCTTCTTGAGGTTGAACTCCTGCTGCGGCTGTGCCTGTCGTGGACGGGAGGGACGACTATAGCGGCGTTGGTAGTGTTTCTTGCAGGCCCTGTCGCCCGTCATGTGGGCGCCCCCACAGACCACGCACGTCGGAATGCAGGGGAGGTCCGCTTGGTGCTTCTGTCCACAGCCTGGGCAGGTGAGGCGATTCGGCAAAGGGCACACATCGCGTCTGTGGCCGATTTGTCTGCAGTTCAGGCAGGCCTCCACTTTGGGGCGGAAGGGTAATACTGCGTAAAGGACGCCAAACATTTTCACCGATGGCGGAAGTTCTTCAGCCTTGAAGTGAATGAGCACAGAACGCGAGGTTCGCCCCATGTCCCTGGCCTGGACAATCGGTAAGAGAGGATTTGCCCGGCGTTGTTCTCTGAGCAAGTCCTGCGGCGATTCACTGTTCCAGGCGCGGTAGATGATTCCGAACCGTGCCCCGTCCGGAGGAGCTACGTATGCGTGGAACATAAGTTTGCTGCCACGAAGTGGGAGTTGTCTGATTTTGGCATAATTGGCAACTCAGTCTGCGCAAGAAATTGACACTGTGAAAATATTCTTGGCCAGGTTGGTACATACGAGGTCCTCCTTGGCAACAGTAGGCTGCAATCCGCTGCCGGCGACAACAGCCGCCCGTAGTTCTCCCTCGTTGTATTGGACTAGACTGAAGCCTGCATTAGGGCGGAAAACAAAACAATCTTGAAGTCGTCAACCGGCAGCGGCGGCAGCGGCCTTGTACGGAGGCGCGTCGCAGCTGTCTCGTGGACATTTGAGGGAACGCTTGCTGCGGACGCCGCTTTGCTTGCGTGCGTTCCATCAGCTGATGCGGCTTCGCTTGCCTGCTTCTCGTCGGGTTTCTCAGATTTTGCAAGCGTTTTCGAGCATTGAGGACTTCAGTCCATTCTGCCAGATTGAATTCTGCGGCAGGAAGATCCTGGCCGCTCACAGTGTACTCCATCTGGGTGTTGAAGAGGCACGTTCGTATGCGAGACCTACGCCGGTGCAGATGGCGTTAGGGCTAGCGAGGCGGCATGTAGCCACGCAGCCGGAGTAGAAGTTCTTGAAGTTCCGGAAAAAAGTAGAGGTCCAAGGCACTCACGAGCAGCTACGGCGAGGTGTCAGCGTTTCATGGAAACCACTTTCGCACCAGAAGAGCAGTTTTAGTTCTCGAAAAAACTGTGAAATGCGGAGCCCATGCGAGGCACGTCTGCCTTTCTCGGCCCCCTAGCGGGTCTCCCTCTAGCCTTGCAAGTGGTAAATTTTTTACATTAGCTTTTCGGTGAAATTAGCTCCTTTGTCGGTAAGTATTATGATGAAACTCTGTGACAGCTGGCTCCTGTGCTACGGAAACAGTTCTGGAAAGGCCCACGAGTGTGTTCATCCCAGCTGAAAAATGTGAAAAGCTGAAAAGGTATGTAGTAAATGCACGATAACTCATAGCCCATGTGGCACTTCACTACAATTAACTCCACAGTAATATTTTTACACATTATTGCAGAACTTGAGGACAGTTTGCACGGCACATCTATTCACCTCTGGTAATGGATGGCTGAGCTTATTGCTGCACAAGCCGGACTAAATCCATGTTGTGCACAGGCTTCACTCATTTCTTTCTGCTCTCACAGAGCCAGGTGACTTGTGTGACAACCACAGTGTCGTCCTCCAATGGAAATTGGGCACTGGCAAATCACTTTGTCGTGCCACATGAAGGAACCGATAGGGGAAATAGGTGTTTTTTTTACTAGCTGCCTTTAACTGTTCTTGTCATTACACGTATATACCTCCCATACAAAAGGCTTCATAACATGGTGAAATAACTCAGTGCTGCCTACAAATGACTTGTGTCGAATGACAAGCCTGCTGCTATTCTGCAGTGTCTGTTGATGCATTAGACAAAATATTTGGCATCAGAATAATAATAAAGCTGTCAAAGATAGCTGTTACATAGTATGGACTACGCATAGTTGGCAAGGAAAGCGAGCTTCTGTGCCAACTACGCACAGGTGTTTCTCATACACAACACGTGTCCCCAACCTGTGGCACACAGTTGCGGCCACGGTAGTTCTGGACAAAATAGGCAACAGCTGAGCACGCTAGGTAACAGAAAACACACACTCTGGAAGAATGTCCTATCCGATAAAATAGAGTTCGGGTGGCTCACCAGGTCGTGGTCCTTGGCCAGGCAGGGAAGGTCAGGGTAGTTTGTCAAGGGCACTGTGTAAGAATAGTTTAAAAG
The DNA here is from genome assembly GCF_055883805.1 of Amblyomma maculatum. Lineage (NCBI taxonomy): Eukaryota > Metazoa > Arthropoda > Arachnida > Ixodida > Ixodidae > Amblyomma > Amblyomma maculatum. Next base: position 429,464,644 of record NC_139344.1, read on the forward strand.
ATGACACTGCAGCCGGCGCAGCATCCAGATTGTGTTCGCCACCAGTGCTGTTTCCATTTCCCGGCGACAGGTGGCGCTGATAGGTGGAGGCTCACGGATTCATGCTGCGCAAGTTACCGATGCTAACCGTTGCTTGTTTGTCGCGCTCAATATTGTGGTATAAAGAAAATTATGCACATTCATTAATACACCAGGATTTTGCAGTAACCAGGCTTAGTATCTATATGGATGTGCAGCTAATCTCTCGCCGGCATTTTTGAAATAGTCGAACCTTATTATAACTAAGTACCAGGCTTAGTATCTATATGGATGTGCAGCTAATCTCTCGCCGGCATTTTTGAAATAGTCGAACCTTATTATAACTAAGTAGCATCGTAAACCGTAAATTAGTTCGTTATAATATCTGTTGTAACAGTAAACATAAACATCGGCTGACAAATTCACAATTTGGCTTGCGCGAATATTCAAGATTACTAAAATGCATTATTCTTGGCTTCGAATCCACTATAAATGAAGTAATCCTTACCTGTCTCCTTGTTGAATTTCAAACAAAATAGACCAGAATTCGGGAGTCGAAATACAACAGGACGAAGTTCGTTTGGCAAAATGGGTCTGTGGTCATTTATTTGAGCAATGATGTTACCTTCGTCTGGTGGCTTTTCACAGCATTCCGCAGAATGAAATTTCCCACAACGTCCACGCACGGGAGGGCCTTTTCTATTTCAGAAGTTTTGGCCGTAGGGAGCTTTTCTAAACAGCCTCAGCCTCCTGACGATGTCTGTGGCGTCCGCACTGCTTATTGGTGGTTCATCCCGTTCGCCTTCGTCACTGTCGCTATCACTGCTGCTGTTATCCTCAGGCAACACAACATGATCCACAATTTCCTGATCCGTCAGTTCCGCCGCTACAGCTAAGTTCTCATCAGCCAAAACGAAATCGGCTAATGCAATGCCTGGAAGCGCCAGTCCATCCTAAGTTCGTTCCAGCTCTACCAGGTTTTCGGGCTGAATATCGTCTTTGACGGTAGGCAACACAAAACTGGCATCCTCGAAACAATTCCTTATCGTAGACTGCCTCACCTCATTCCATGATCTATACAACATTTCAAAGCATCGTCTTGATGCTTGTGGTTGTTAACCTGCGCCGATCAATATCGAAAACCAGCCGTATCATCAAACGCTCCAGGTAATTGTACTTGAGCAAACAGATACTGCCCTTTTCCAATGGCTGCAGAGCTGAAGTTGCGTTTGATGGCAGAAACACCAAACGAACTGCCTTCAGCACGATTGAGACTGTGTGCAGAACAGTTGTCCAAGAGCAAAAGGGCCTTCATCTGCTGCCTCTCCATGTCCTCGTTGAAAGCTCTGAGCCAGTCCTCAAAATGTTTGGTAGTAATCCATGCTTTCTTGTTAGAAACGTATTCAACCTGCAAATTCTGGACTCCTTTCAGGCCTCGAACGTGCAGAATTGCCGATGACAGGGAGCAGTCTTTTTTTCTGAACCATCCGTGTTCACGGCAACAACTGTCCCCTGGTCTTTGTTGTTTTTGCCTCCATGACAGGTTTCGTTCTTGACTGCCAGCGACCGCTCCAGCAACAACTTCAAGAACACGCCGGTTTCGTCCACATAAAGCACATTGTGTTCATCGTATTGCTGGAGCAGAGGTTGAAAGTTCTCCAGCCACTTATCACCCGACTCCACGTTGGCAGCAGAACCTTCACCAAAGTGTGGCATGCAATCTCATGCAATGTTGCAGCCAACCGCTGCTTGCATGGAAACCATGTTACAGTACGCTGGCCAGGCTTTGGTCTTCACTTGAAGAAGTGATCCTGATACTGGCAAGTTTCGGTGTATTCATGTTCACCAATTTTTGTGAGGTTTTCAGATAAAGATCTTTAGATTACAACGACGAAAAGTGAATAATAGTTTTCCGTTATTGTCGGCCGTTTCGGAACAGCATGATGTCCAATATATTGGACACTGGAATTCAACCCGGTCATTTTTGAGCGAATGGGCATGTGGCTAGAGGGTAACAGACTTAAGAATAATATGTATTTACAGGGCAAATTTATTACAAAAAAAGCTTACAGAGCTGCAGAAAATGTTTATAATCACGTATTCAAAATTATTACAATAAACGTAAGAGCAAGCCGCCCTTTGGCTGCCACAATTCATGTCCATTCTGGTGTTCACTTCTTGTGAGCTATTTCAAAGCACCTCCGGTCCTTGGTGACACAGAAGAAGTAGTTGCACTTCAAGCAGAAAAACTTCGTTTTCATGCTGCATCCTTGCAGTCTGCAGCGGGATGCATTCGCAGCATCACTGATCCTGGGAAAGTGGCCACTGGTGTTTCCTTTCGCGGGAGCTGGTGAATGGCTGGCACGCTTAGATGGCGGAGCCCACTCCATGTCATCGTCGCTGTCAGTGTCTTCATGCCTTTGGCCTTGAGCAACAAGAGAGTCAGCAACTGAGAGTCGAAATTCGAAAAATTTCAAGATCTCTTTTGTTGGTTTTTGGCGCGTGCGCATGTCCTCAGTGTATTGAATCCATCCGTTACTCAGTGCCATGTCGAGCAAATGAAATATGCTCCTAACGGTGCACTTGTTGACCCGGGCCTTTATTCTATAATAGCTGATCATCCTGTCAGCCAGGTCAACCCCGCCCATGTTGAGGTTGTACATTTTTACAATGTGTGGCCATGGTACGTCGAGGTACTTCTTTTCCTTGCGTGACCACCTACGACAGGTGTCTTCCGGCTCCTTGCCATGAGCTGAGGACAGCAGCGTGATAGGCTTGTTGTCATACCACCGTACCACAATCTGGTGCTTGTCTCTTCTTATCTGTGCTTCTGAGGCCCCCCGCCCTCTCAGCTTGAGTTCCTTTTCACTGGACAGCTTGATGCCTTTTGGAAGTCGGTTATTCATGATTGGTCCAGTGGCTGCGATGCCCATCTGCTCAAGTTTATCCAAGAGCGGGCCAGAAGTAAATATCTGTCAAAATACAACTTCTTCCCCGGTCTGAGTGTTTTGGTCAGTCGCAGCACAGCAGATTCTGCTATCCCCGAGCTTCCAGGATACAAGGTTGCTTTTTTACCTTGATAAATCTCGAAGTCAAGGATGAGTCCATTCGGTGTTGCTAGGACAAAGTTTTTCAACCCCTCCGGATTCGGCTTGCGTGGCACGAACTTCTTGAGTTGCGTTCGTCCGGTGAACGGAATCATCTGTTCATCGATGCATACATGCTTGGGGCGAGGGAGTTTACAACAGCCAGCCAGAATAAAAGAAACAAGGGGTCGTATACGCTAGAGCATGTCTTCTTTCTTCTCTTCATCTGTGACGTCAAGCTCATTAACAAGCTGAAGCCGGCGTCGCAGTTGGAAGTATCTGTTCCGAGTTATGTTGTCGGCAACAACACCGACTCTTGTATTTTTTTTCCAATACAGTTGGATCTGCGGGTAGCCTAGGCACGACATCGTTAATGATGTTCCGAAAAACATTTTCAGTTCATCAGCTGACACATTTAAGGAATGTCCCGTGTTTTCCACATGGCTTCTGTTCATTGTGAACGCCATTTTATCGTAGACCTCTTCGGGTACGTACTGAAGGAAATAGTCGTAGGGGACCCATGACAGCCGTCTTTCGCTGTCATCGGCAGTGTCGGGGACAAAATCTAGAAGCCACTTTGGAATGGGCCTGCATTAAAATTTAAAAACACCTTAACAGAACATATTCACTTCCTCCCATATTTGTCACAACAATCGCTGTGAAGCCACAGTTTCAAATTGCTTACCGTATTTGCTCGAATCTAAGCCGGCCGCGATTGCAAGCCGACCCCCTAAAACTCGCGAACCCGAAAAAAAAAAAAAAAAACCTCGAATGCAAGCCGACAGAAAGAGACCACCCAGGACTAGAAAGACATTTATTCAATCAAATGAAGGCCAACTGATCACTCGTCGTCTTCCTCGCTGGAGGCTTCCTTATCACTGTCTTCCTCCCACAGCGCGCTGTCCTCAGTACCATCCAGGGCGTTTGAAATGCAGCATTTACGGAATGACCGCACGATCATCTCCGCGGGAATATCTTCCCACGCTGCTGCAACCCAATTGGCCACTTGACTTAGCGATGCGCGTTTAATGCGACCTGTCGGAGTAAGTTCGTGGTCTTGTTCTGTCAGCCAATCAGTGTAGTACTTGCGCACCCTAGATTTGAAGGGTTTGTTGATGGCAACATCGAGCGGCTGCAGCTGACTGGTCATGCCGCCAGGTATTACAGCTACATCTGTCCCACCTCGTGAGAGTGCAGCCTTCACGCCGTCCGTCAAGTGTCCACTGTACGAGTCTAAGACCAGGAGGGAGTCCCGACACAACAATGCCCCTGGTCGACGTTGCCACACGAGTCTAATCCATTCTTCGACCATTGCCGCAGTCATCCATCCGTTTTCGTGCACACGAACGATGACGTTTTTCGGGAACACTTCTTTCGCAGGAAGAGTCTTCCGCTTGAAGATGATGTACGGTGGCATCTTCCGTCCATCGGCAGTACAACAAAGCATTACGGTTGAACGTTGCTTCTCGTAGCCCGCAGTACGCATTTTTACTTCTTTTGACCCCTTCTCGGCCACTGTGTACGCCATGGGCATATCGAAGTAAACTGGGGTCTGGTCGGCATTTCCAATTTGCCCAAGTGCGTACCCCTTTTCAAGCCTCTTCTTTATGATGTACCGTTGAAAAGAAATTAATTTCTCTTCAAAATCTCCGGGCAGCTTCTGGCACACTGACGTTCGTCGCCGTAGGCTGAAACCAAAACGCTTCATAAATCTTTGAAGCCAGCCTCTGCTTGCCTTAAACGTAGTGCGCGGGATGCCTCGTGCTTTCGCGACCTCCCGTGCCTTCGCCTGAATAACTTCTGTAGTTACAGGAAGTGCTCCGGCCCTCTGCGTCTTCACAAACTTGGCGACTTCTTCTTCCACCATATGGTGACGGCCTCTGCGGGGTCCGGAAAATGCCATTCGGGTTGCAGCGCAGTTGAACAACTGGTCGCGTTGTTTTCGCCAGCGGCGGATATTTGTTTCGTCCACGCCGTACTCTCGCTGCGCTTGAAGGTTGGACGAGCTTTCCGCCGCAAGCACAACTTTCCGCCTGAAAGCAGCGGTATAATGACACCGCTTATTTGTAGGCGCCATCGCGTCGGGAAACGAAGTTCACGAATCGAAAGAACCACACGGAGAGTCCACGGACACGCTAGCAATTGCAGTAGGCCTGCCTACCCACAGACCAACGCTACCAACGCTAGTCACCTGCGCAATACCGCGATGGCGATGGCGATTGTGCAGCCACATCCTCGAATCTAAGCCGACACCTCAGTTTCGTATTCGGAATTTCAGTAAAAACTATCGGCTTAGATTCGAATAAATACGGTACCTGTGATGGCGTTGCCATGATGCAGCCGACGTTTTCCTGTTAGAAGTGGACGGGCCATCGTCGTCACTGCTGTCCTCTTCAGAACTCGAACCTCCCAGAGGAGCACAAAAGCTGGGGTCGACTATACATCACCATCGGATAAGTTTATATCCGATGTGTCCCCTGCGGCTATTCGTTGTAGAATGTTTTCCGCCGTTTCGTCGGACACACGAAGTCTGTCCCCTGAATGATAAAAAGGATGTTTTATGCACAAACAAAAAAAAGACAACACTCCAAAAAAGCGCAACATAAAATGAAAAATGAAACGTCGACAAAAAAAACAAGCATCACACTCATTCTACAAGCGACAGCATCGGAGCATTCAAAAAGACCGCGTTGTGTGCCAGCGTCCAACGTGTTGGACACCTGAAATCAATCCAGCAATAAAAAAAACAAAGTGCACACACAACTCAAATTTTTAGTTCTACGTGCTTTGTGAACCCTCCCTTACAATCTAAGTGCAGATACCATGCACAAACACGCGAGAAATATGACAAACAGAACTTACTTTTCTGGCGGTCGCCGTAGAAAGCCGCGCCACTGAATGCCGCCATTTTGAAATCCCCTAGTGCCGACCTTGTTGATGCAGTTCTCACACAACTTCACAGGTGGAGCTAGTAGGTGTCCAACGTATTGGACAAGTGGTTGCGGCTGCATAAAATGTGCTGAAGCCTGCATACAGGCGGAGTTTTCGATGTCCAATATATTGGACAAATGCCCCATAGCTAGAACTCAAGAGGATATTTAAACCATGAAAACAAAGCCGCTTCCACATCTGGCCTAACTCTCTTACGGTCAGCTTTTATGGCATCCTCGCTGTTGCCCTCAATCTTCTTCCTTGTGGCCAAAATGGGGGACAACATACTTTGTGGAACTTGAATTCCGATGCAACATTCTTTTTCTTGTGGCCACCATCCACAGCTCTCAATATCTGCAGCTTTGTCTCGAGCAAGATAGTCTTCCTCTTCGTTGCCATTTCGGCCACTGCTTGAGGAGAGTGCGGTAATGCGGGCGTGCCAATTCATATATAGATTTTTAATCAAGCGAGCTATAATTTCCAAATAAATGCAAGTGAATCTGATACAGACTATATTTGTACGTGTTGTTTATCACAATTAGCAATCGTCAAAACCAAGTGCTGTTTATTGAAATATCAAAAGTGCCCCAGCCTTTTTTTTTACTTACTTGCGATGCTATAAACATTCCTTCTAGGCACGATTAAACTGAATGTCTACATCGCCTATCCAAAAGTATGGGACCCGCATACTGATAAGAAAAGCAAGCAAAATATGAAATGGGTCTAATAAATTTTGCACTCGACATGGCTGTTATTTTCTGTTAAAAGCATTGCACGGCCACAATTCCCACTGCCATCTATCTATCCGGGCCTTTAAACATTCTATATCTCTGTTAAGTTCGTATCGCCATCGACCATTGTGATTTCTACACGGACTCCATCTCGATTTAAGAACTGCGCACAATGAACAAAATATAAACAATCAGGATCTTTTATCTATAGCTGGCAGTATGTGTTAAACTTTTCATTCTTTTATGGCGCGCTATATATGAATTATTGCGGACTCGCGACACGCCCAGCAGAAATAACCCATGCAGGGATTAAAAGCAAAAGAAAAAAAAATTAAGCACCGTCGTTTAGGGTATGACGCGACAGTTTGACACGCGTAGATGAGATTTCAACTTTTTACTTTATTTTTAATTTTTCTTATACAGCTACACTTAACATCAGTGAACATTGCCGTTTGACACCAATTCATTTTTCATTTTTGTCAGTTACAGTGGAATCCACTTATAACAATATTGAGAAAAACTGGAAAATTCGATCGTTATAACCGTTTATCGTTATATCTGGACCGCCAAAAAAAAAAGAAATAAAGCAAAAGAGCACACATGCATTTTCCCGTGCATATGTGCTCATTTCCCAATCACAAACGGCTTGAGACGCTCGCTACCGTCCATGCAGGCGGACAAAAGCAAAGTCACTCGGACCTTGCTATGCTTTCCACCGATTCACGGGTCCCCTTTGAGAGCGTGCGTCCTTGAAGACAGCATTTCGTAGAACATCACTGTCTCAACAGCTCGGACAGTTTTGTCGCCAGCCACTCCTCTTTCGTCGACACGCCCAGCGAGGCAGTCTTCCCGACCACGCTTTTATAAACGATGCCGTGGCAATCTTTGAATCTGGATCCATCCTCCGCTGGGCTTGAAGTTTTCACATCCCACAAGCAAAACGAAGCTCTTTGCCTCTGCAGAAAAAATCGGTCCTGTGATTCAAACATTCCGGTTGCGAGCGTTCAGGAACCACTGGTAGAGACTCTCTTTTACATCGCTGTACGAAGGGTCTCTAACCCTCTTTCACTGGTCGTCGTGGCCGCTGTAGCCGGCCTTCTCGAGGACATCAGTCTAGATAATTGCCGAAATCGTCGACTGCGAAAGCTCATACTTTCTAGTAAGGCTTCTTACCTTGAAGCCCTGCCGGAAATCCTGGAGAATCTGGTGCTTTACCTCGAGAGAGATCGCCTTTCGCTTAGTCAGCGCCATCTTCCACATACTGTCAGCAGCAAAATCAGACTCACAGAAGCCGATGAGGCACTTTGTGATTTTCTCCGCCAGTTTGCGATGGGCAGTGTTCGCGGTGCCTTTTGCACTCCGCCCTGTGCAGCGATGGTGACATAGCGATTCAGGGATGGCAACGAGTGTCAAAAGTGGATCCCGGGGAAGCGAGTGACACCATAGCATGCTTGATAGCGAAGGGAAGCACAGGCGTGCGCAAAGTGTGCTTCAGACGCAGTTTTCGTTGCTCTGTCACGCGCTGGAGATCCCGCAATCTTTTGCTGCTGACAGTACAATCGTGCGATAGTGGCGATGGCAATACGATGGCAATACGGCCGCACCCTTTGCACGGCGGTCGCCAACAGTCTGGCGGCCAAGCAAGCGCTCCCCTTCTCCCCACCTTCTCTTTCCAGCAATTGTGATGATGATGGCGCACTTTTCACGTCATTCTCTTCAAATAATTAAATTTTTTTTCGCAAACATTCATACGAAATTTTCTAGTAAATATTTTCCAGGCGGTCAAAATTCTATCGCTGTATCCGTTATATCGCCGATAATCGTATCGTTATATGTGGTTTATTTTTACATAGGGGCAATGGGAAAATTGATAAATTAAATTGCTAAATTAAATTAAATTGATAAATTAAAATTAAATAAATTTTATTCTGAGCATAAATTAAATAATTTGATTGTTATAACCGATATATCGCTATATCTGGTATCGATGTAAGTGGATTCCACTGTATATCAAATGATTGATCAGGTAGTCTAATTTTTTTTTTAGCATCTTCAAGCATTTGTGGAAAACCAGTTTCCTTCCCCTTCGCCGCGACCGACCACCACCACCCCAACGAGCTTCATGGCAGCGCCGGCTGGGAGAGGAGGTAAATACCTCCCCTTGGGGGAAGGAGACCAGCGATGGGTGCGCCACCAAGACGTCTACGCGGGTTCCCGCGAGAAGACGAGAGAGAGATTCTGGATCCAGCCGGCAACGACAGCGGTCGTCTCCCGCCGCCTCTCCCGGCAAATGCCGGGGGATAGCGGGCACGGAGTACGCAGCGCACACGGCAGGACCCGTTGTCCACGACCGCCCTTCTTCTGGTTCCCAACGGCGAAGCGACCGGTAAATACCGCACGCTCTCGCCGCCTCCCGCAGCAAACGCCGTGGTATGGCTTTGTCCGAAGAATGCGGCGCGCATGGGAGATCCCGGCCGCCATATTCAAGGCGCGTTCAAATGTCCGCCGCCGAAATCGCACCCCCATTCCCCAGCCGGTGAGTCAAAAGCCCTTCTTACGTAGCCTTGCCCTTCCAAGGAAAACCTTGTTGATGTATAGCTAGCCGGCATGCTCTGTATTATTTGCAAGTGCAATAAATAGCATTCGAGTATTAACTATGTGTCGTCCCCGTCCTTTGTCCCTTTGTTCCCCTCCACGGGTCGCCAGCGAGGACGCTGCACCTGCGGAGTAGGAGCGGGGCGGAAGACCGTTCCCCCCTTTAAACCCCCACAATGGCGCCTCAACGTGGTTCTCTCGTGCAGAAGCACTTGAGCTAGTTACCCCTCCCTAGGGACAAAGGACGATAGTCAGTTCGCGGCGTGGAGTGCCTGCCCGGACTTTTAACATTAGGCCTGACCTGACATCGCTATGCTAGCAAGGCTAATATGCTTTCTTGTCGGCGAGCTGGGAGGAGTTGCAGCGAGAACAAATGGTCGTGCATGTATATTTGTGAGTGTGTGTGTGTGCCTGTGTGTGTTTATGTGTGTGCCTAGACCTTTGAGAGGTGCAGCTGCGAGGTCTGTACATGGAGCGTGAGACCGAGCCGTCCACGGAGAACAGCACGCCGGAAGCGAGTGAGTGCCTCAGCCGGGACGGTGGCCCTACTTTTCTTGTATATAGTTGTAAATATTCCCTCTTCTATCTCTTTGGCTCTGGGAGCCAGGTGCCGCAATCGGCTGACTGGTATTGCAGCTGTGATTGCCAGAAAGCACCGGGATGCTCCGACACCGCTGGCTGCGGTGGGCGCCGTTCGCTCAGAAGTTGCCTTTGGATGGCAGCGAGCGAGTAGGGTCACCCTGGGTTCCTTGGTGGAGATGCACATCCTCGCGGCGCTGCGTTATAGCTATTGTCCTTAGCGCTAGAGCGAATAGGCTTAAGGCTCTTTTTGGGAGCGGCCTGTCGCACGTCGGAGGACAGTATAACCGTGGCATACAGCATGCGCAAATGCGTTTTGCTTGTTTTATATTGACCTCGCTGTAGCCGAACATCTCGCTTAATTAGAGAAAGCTAACTTCGTTCAAATGAACTTGGTATTTTTGGGCTGAGAAGGAAAATCGGAAATTTTGTGGAACCAGATTATTATGCCGGCGAACGAACCGCGAATGCCCGTGCTTCGTTCGGATTAACGGAACGCAGTGCGGTGCTGGATAAAATTGTTTGGCACTCGCATTGGCCCGCATTTTACCAAATGGTCATTTTGCTCAATTTATTCAACCTTTTTGGAGATCCGGAGGGTTGTGCAGATATGAAGTGAAGCCGCCTGGACCTGCTGCCATTGTTTACGTTCCTGCCTGCTGCCCTGCGGCCGTGAATCACCGAAGCTCGGAGTCTCACGGAACCAGTCCGGCTTAACGGGAGGGGAGGCCAACCCCCTGCCTGTCAACAAAGGTGCGTCAGCGGGAACAACACCCTCCCGTCACGCTGGCTTCTGGGACCTGCCGATGGACCGCGGGGGCCCCTTCACCTTGCTGCTCGTCGGATGACACTAACGTTTGGATCGCCCTGCTAAGCCTGGTGTTTACCTCGCGGATGGCGTCCAAGGAGCAGTTCTCGACAACCATAGGTGAACATTTAAGGAGGGAGGGATGTGGAAAACCAGTTTCCTCCCCCTTCGCCGCGGCCGACCACCACCACCCCAACGAGCTTCATGGCAGCGCCGGCTGGGAGAGGAGGTAAATACCTCCCCTTGGGGGAAGGAGACCAGCGATGGGTGCGCCACCAAGACGTCTACGCGGGTTCCCGCGAGAAGACGAGAGAGAGATTCTGGATCCAGCCAGCAACGACAGCGGTCGTCTCCCGCCGCTTCTCCCGGCAAATGCCGGGGGATAGCGGGCACGGAGTACGCAGCGCACACGGGAGGACCCGTTGTGCACGACCGCCCTTCTTCTGGTTCCCAACGGCGAAGCGACCGGTAAATACCGCACGCTCTCGCCGCCTCCCGCGGCAAACGCCGTGGTATGGCTTTGTCCGAAGAATGCGGCGCGCATGGGAGATCCCGGCCGCCATATTCACGGCGCGTTCAAATGTCCGCCGCCGAAATCGCACCCCCATTCCTTAGCCGATGAGTCAAAAGCCCTTCTTACGTAGCCTTGCCCTTCCAAGGAAAACCCTGTTGATGTATAGCTAGCCGGCATGCTCTGTATTATTTGCAAGTGCAATAAATAGCATTCGAGTATTAACTATGTGTCGTCTCCGTCCTTTGTCCCTTTGTTCCCCTCCACGGGTCGCCAGCGAGGACGCTGCACCTGCGGAGTAGGAGCGGGACGGAATACCATTCCCCCTTTAAACCCCCACACATTGTAATTTTATTCTGAGCATTTTGACAGCTTTGAGCACCTTTTTTTTTTGGATTTTTTCATTTATTTCACCAATAACGCATCAATAAGCTGCGTCCATTTGTTGTTTCGAATGTTGGAGGGGAATTAGGAGAGTTAAGGATGGCCAGATTATATGCATTTAGAAGTTCGATTATTGCATCCCCTCTTTCATCTGCTATTGCACCCCCCCATATAGGGTTTTTTTGCTTTGAAATCTCCTGCTATTAAAGTGTGTTCTTTGTGTTGTTGGAGTATTAGTTCTAATTCAGATGTATGAGTTTCAATGTTTTCTTTTGGAGGTGCGTATACATTTATAATTAGAAGCTGTCATTGGTTCCATGTAATGCATGCTGCTATAAGTGTTTGTGTGACTTTGAGTGGAAAAATTTGGATGTTTTTGTTCTGTATTATGATTGCAGTTTTAGGGGCCTGATCAGATGCTAGAATTTTGTCTTTTAATGTGAATGATGTAATTTTGTTGTTGTGGTAGTATGGCTCTTGGATGAGTGATATGTCCTGAAAGTGTTGTTTCTGAGAAACATGAAGAAGTTCATTTGCCTTGGATGAGTGTGCCAAAGTGGCTTGTACTATTTTAAGTGTATGTAGTGTGTTGTGTTGTGAGTGTTCTGTGTGTTGTGTAGAGTGTGTGTGTAGTGTGTGTGATGATCGAGTGTTGTCGGAGAGTGTGCCCTGTGCAGTCGGTTGTTGATTGGCCATTCTCTTTAAGTAGACTGGCTCGCTTATTGCCAGCATGCCTCCTGTTGGCTCTGGAGCTGGTTGCTGGTTGGCCATTCCCTTTAGGTAGACTGACTCGCTTATTGCCAGCGTGCCTCCTGTTGGCTCTGGAGCTGTTGTAGGGAGTGGCAGAATCTGGACCCGACTGGGTGGTTGATTGTGCGATGCCCTGCCATGTAGCAGACGTTGCATTTGGCTGTGTCCGACCTACACTCGTCTGGGTGATGTGGTTTCTGCACAATTGGTACACTTGCGTGTCCTGCTTTGGCAGTGCTTCGCCACTTGACCATATGTGGCGCATTGTTTGCAGTGCGGGATGTTTATGTAAAGGTAGGCTGGATATGGTCATCCAACCTATCCTTACGGACTTCTTCTCCTTGAGAATGTTATAAGTTTGGATGTCTGTTGCGATTGTTACTACCCTTCTGTTGGTTTGTTACTACCCTTCTGTTGGTAGAGTTGACATAATCGCCTGAGATGGCGATCTCAGCTTCGGGGTTGATGGTTTGGTTGTTTTGCTTGAAAAGGGGGATGATCTCCTCCCCCTTCATATCTTTGGGGAGTCCCACCACTTTAAACATGGGCTTCTTGGGATTTGGGGTGAGGGTGGTTAATTCGTGCGCTCTTGGGTTCTCTTCTATAGCCTTCTGGAGCTTGGTTAGACCCTGTGAGCTGTTGGACTGAACCACCACCTTGTCTGCTGCGATCCTCATCTCCACCTCACTGAGTCCAAACTCTGCTGGGTCGAAGGTTCTCTGAATAATGTGGCGATTGCATTTGCATTAGTTCCGGAGGGAGTCTTCGATTTAATGATTAAGGTTTGTGTGGGGGTAGGAGAAGGCCCTTCCTGTTTGTTCGGAGTTCTCTCGCTGTTCTGAAGGGATGTGGCAGCTGTTTTTTGTTCAACGTGGGCCTTTAGCTCCCCTGCAAGTTCTGCATTTCTCAGAGAAGCTGTTATCAGCGCCACCTTGATGTTGTTAAAGGCCAGCAGCAGCTTGGAGGAATGCTTTCTTTCCAGCCCGTGGGCTCTGCTCGAGGCCAGTGCCTTGTTGAGCTCAGTATCGTTTTCGATGAGGATGTGATCTCCTCATGTGTGGTTGGGGAGGCTGTTCTCTCCTCTGTCTGTGCCCTTTGGTTGGGTACATTTGTGCCTGATTGTAGTGTTGGTCTGGTGAGTTCATCCGATTCGTCAGAGCTTTCGTGATTTTCTACTTTTGTGTGGGGTGGTTTGGGTGGTTTCCTTTGGGCGTTGTGTGATGAGGATGATTGAGAAGCCTGCGCCTGAGTGTCCTGAAGTCGTGGGAACTCTGGTGTCTCGTCCTCCATCCCCTTGCCCCCTGGTGTGTCCAATTGGGGCCTCTTAGTCCTCTCCCCTCTCTTGCTTAGTAGGGTGTAATTTGGGGTCAGTTTTGGTGGTGGCGGCATTATTAATGGTGGGCTTTACACTGAATGTTCGGTCCGGACAACGACGATATTCGGGAAAATCAAGGAATCCCCCACAATGAAACAAAACAAGGCAAAAAATACTAGTAAAGATTAGACAAAAAAAGGAAAAATAAAAAAGAAATTACTTAGTGAGAGCAATTGAGCGGGGATATAGACGATGGACTACACGTGGTATAACTCAACTTAGGGGAGTAAGTTGAGAGGCATGAATATATAAAAAAAATTGTGTTGAATTTGACTAAGTCAAAGTTGAACTTCTTTGGATAAATTGTTGGAAATACAGTTGAAGTGGACAGAATGTGTTGTTTCGGGTGTTGTTTAGGTCGTAGCGAAGAGAGTAGAGCAGTTCTTGCGGTCTTGAAGAGTTAGGGATGATTTTACTAACCTCATGGTAGAGTAAGCTTGAATGTTGTTTTGGGGTTAAGTCCAAATTTGGAAATTTAGATTAAAATAGTGCAGTTTTCGACTGCGTGGGATGATTTGTGCGCATTTAGTGTTGTTTTGTTCGGCAAGGAGTGTGCTTTAAGTATATCAGGCTATGAATGTTGTGTAGTTGAAAGTTAGCTACACACTTGGGGGTATGTGACCAAGTCCGAATTTGAAAATTTTGGGAAAAATAGTGTAGATTTGTATTGTGTGGGGGGATTTGTGCGAGTTTAGTGTTGTTGTGTTCAGAAGAAGTTGCACTTTAAGGATATGTGATTATGGACGTTGTATATTTATTAGTTTAAAAGTTGGATACGCACGTGGGGGCAAAAGACAAAGGAATTTGAGGTTTTATTTAATATCTTGTTAATTATTAAGGTGAGAAGGTTAATGGGGGTGTCATTAGAATGGGGATGAGGAGGGGAATCTATGTTATTATTTAACGGGTGGTGCCAATTAAAAGGTAGTTATTTGAGTTTGTTTTTCTTAATAAGTGTTTCAATTAATGGAATATTTAAGTATGTTGAACTTGTTTGTCGGTGTTGGGCTCACGGAAGAGTTGGAGGGGGGATCCTAGCGTAATGTGACCATATTCTGTGGACCCCAAAGTGGGAAGGGGGGGGGGGGGGGGGAGGCACAAGACCATTTAGATGTCATACATTTGTATTCAAACACGCGAAAGCCATTTTCGTTTTCTTGAACAGCCCATGCAAAACGTTTATCCATTTACCTTTGTTAGTACTTCTGGCTGGAATGTATTTTCTTTAGCAAATCTTTCTTTTTGCAAAGATGCCCAAAGTACTGCTCGCACGTCATGCGTACATTTACCTTAAGCACAAGCATGGATTTTAGTGTGGCTACTTTAAGCTGTGTTTTCTCTGCAGTCCATAATTTGTTCATAAGAGAAAACACCCTCTCTACCGGTGCATTTGTACCTGGCAGGCACATGCAGTACTCCAACACTGCCTTTAGATTTTCACAAGGCACATCACGTTCCTCGAAATGCCTGAGAATCTCCACCTAGCGTTCCCCACAGATGTCTTCTGAGTCTTCCATTCCTTAATTTTTTCAGTGGTCACATAATGTGAAACATTGTTGATCTCATCGAATATTGCATTCTCGTCAACAGTGACATGATTGAACTCTGAAGCTATGAGTTCTACAGTTTTCTGCACATCATCCCAGCGTGGTGATGCCCCAAGCGAGGCACATAGAAGGCTTCTGACATCGTCAAACTGCTGACACCATCGGTTGAGGCACGATGCGCACGTTGCGTAAAACTTCCCCACGGTATTCACTACCTGTTCTCTTCTGACTTCTCCCTGTTCTTCGAGCACTGTTGCCCTTGAGCGCACACTTGATGGTAGAAACGATTGCTCAAATCGTTCTTGCACTTTGGTTTGCAGCTGGCTTAGGGCACTGTAGACTTCAACAGCTGTCTTCATGTCTCCTTCGATTTGGAACACAGTAGCTTCAAACATAGCAGCTTGACTGTGCAGAAAATAGAGCCAGAGCTCTCCACACGGGTCTTCGAAAAATGACTTAATGAGGGAGGGACACTTGTCTATCGACAAAAAATATGCCTTTAGAGCAGGAAAGAGCTTTAGGACCCTCTCAATGGCTGGCACCAATGCCAACCACCTGGTCTTGCTATATCCCAGAAGCCGCTGGTACTCCACTGATGCGAAGTCGCAAAACTCTTTGAAAGACTCCACCCTGACAGTGTAGATGTAAAAATAAGAGTAGATTTTCACAATCACAGCCTCAACATCCAATGGCAGGCAATCGGCAGCAGTCTGGATGGTGTTGTGTGTACTATGTGCGCAGCGCAGCCAATTCCAATGATCTTGTGATCCACAGAATCTTGTACCTAACCTCGAGAAAACATTGTTCTTCCCGTTTCACGCAGCACCACCAAAGTTGCAATTAACGTTGTCGGCGTTGAAAGCAACCAGTTTTGATGTGACTTGGTTGGCTTCGAGTGCATCCATAATATACTGACTCACCATGGCTGATGTCTCACCTGGCAAGTTGTTAATCTCAAGGAGCTTCGTCTGCACTCCTGCAGAAGCGGTGAAGTAACGCACCATTATCGGCAGCACCTTCAAATCCTTGTGGTTGGACGCATCACAGAAAACTGATATGAATTTAGTCTTTTGCAGGTCAGTCCTCAATTCTTCCTCTGCAGACGGCAAGCACATTCAAAGCAATTGCTTCTGCCTTTGTGCGAGCGCAGCAAAATTTTTCATTGAACAATTTCTGCACGAGCTTTGAAGTACAGTCCATTGATCGGAAGCTGTGGTTGACCGCGCTGGTGCCGCTATCCATCAATCGGCGGCAGCGCAACACGTCGCGCGTCATTTTCTGAAGCGAGTTTTCGCCGAGTGTCCGCTCTTTACCAACCTCTTTCTCTACGAGTGCAGTTGGGAATAACCTTTCAATATTTATTGTTTTTTTATGCTACTTTTAGAGTTCTGAGCCTTGAGTAAACCAAATATTTCTTCATTACAGCAGATATCACAGCGGATCTCACGTTTTCAGTTTCGTTATGGAAGAATAAATGTCGCAAAAATAAAGCGTGACCAACCAAAGCTCGTATTTAGTTCGCTATATCCGTGTTCGTCGTAACGAGGTTCGACTTCGCTCCGATAGCTAGTATAGGTTGAAGCCAGTATATCGATCATATTTTCTAGTTGCACCTGCCATTGTTAGCAAACTAAAGCAAAAAAAAACATCCTCAAAGCACCTTGAACCTCGAGCTTAGACATGTACTTGGTTACAAACTTCGCTTGACACGTGACACCTGCGCTGTCTTCTGCTTAGTGTAAAGCGATTGCGGCTATACTTTGCGCCAGTACAGCAAGCCATCTGCAGTACAGCCTGATGAAGGGCATGTCACCCGGGTAAGTCACCCGGGGCATGTCACCCGGGGCAGCTCCTAAAGCAGTATATTTCGTGCTAGTTGCTCATGAATGGGCATAATTATCTCATTTCAAGAGTACAATGCATTGTCCCTTTGCATTAAAGGTCCATTGAAATGGGTCACCAATAAGGGTAATCAACGCCATAACACTGATAGATATTGAACCACCCATCATTCTCCTGCAAAATTTTTCGATCTAGCTTCTGTAACACCAGAGATATCGGCGATTAAAAATGACCCTTCCAATTTTCCCTCTCAACTCGCACGCCGAAGGGAGTCATAAAAAAATAAAGAATACAAGCAGGTTCAAAGCTCCGCCCAGAAATACGTCACTTCGACGAACTTCCGGTTCACGCGCGCTCGCTCGCTGGCGTACTCGCGTCAACCCATTTGCTGCCGCAGCGACAGTTAGTGTAACCGCGAACCCGTGGTTAGCCCATGTTACACTGTGGACCAAACCATGGTTACACCACTAACCGCGGTTATTGCAAACGGAGCTTGGCGACCTCGGTTTGCGTCGTTAATCAAGGTTATGATGGCGTCTGTTAACGGAGGCTACTCGTCGGTGCCCGGGTGCGCGAAACGTATGAGCGGGTCTGATTCACAAAGTTATTCATTTGCCCACTGTATCACGTTTAAAGATCGATGTATAGAATATGGTGCCGCCCGACGTCTTCGATTAAGGCCGACAGCGCACCAATTGCGTACTGAAGCCTTGTCTTGCCTGCAGTATCGTTTGAACGGCTTGTTGCTGAGCGGAACGTCAAAATGCGCGGCCTTAGCTACGAAAGTACACGAGATTGCAATGCTTGCAGCACGGGATGCTGCGAGCAGGCTGAGGTACGTTACACAATTATCGTGGGTGTGGGGTGCGCGAGCGTGGTGAATGACGGCGCCGTGCGTTACTGTCCCTAGTCGTCGCTAGGTCTAAATTGTTTCGCTTTGAAGCCGCGGCGGTCGGCGCTTTGGAACTGATCAACGCTGTCGTAAATCGTCCACTTATGAAACTGCCTTATAGTGAATCCTATCCTACCGGAGTAAAATAATTATAGGATTAACTCTGGCGACGCATTAATCGCAGAGCTAGTACGAGCAGATCGGATCAGCCGAAATGCACCAGCAGCAGCTGGCTTGAGCAGAAACTTACTTGTATCACGGCTATCACTCTTACCAGCAATTTGCTGCTGGTCAGCGATCCTCACGAGGGCTTCATGCTTGATATTCGGCTCAGTATTTCAGACGGCAACATATTTTAGCACGCTTTCTTTCGGACATCGGTACTAACGATCCGCCCTGTCGTTCGCATACGGTATGCAGGAGGAGGAGCCACAGCGGCGGTGTTTACAGCGGTCGAGGAGGCGCTGCCATCGTGCGGTGCTTGACCGTGCTGTTGACGCCTCATCGGACGACACTCCGGTACTCCGGAAACCACGTTATATAAATAAGATATTTGTAAATGCAGCTTCGTTCTGCCGATCCCTGCGTCGCTTTGGTTGTTGTACTTAATGGGCAATGGCCGCCTAACCGATAAGGGCGGCGAGCTGTGTAACAGCCCGCACAGAGTTCGAGCACAGCACGAGCAGACGACTTTCGCAGCAATTGGAAGTGTGTCCGTGACGTCATGGCTGCAGCGGCTGCAGCGAATGGCAGCTTCTAGCAAGCCTTGCCAGTCAGCTCACCTGTGACATCACGGGTTAAGGAAATAGTTCCATGCGACGCCGCCAAACGACGACTCCTCTGCCCTCAAATTTCAAAAAACGCTGTTTTTAAAAATTAATAATAAATCGCTTGCTTTGTTCCAAGGAGTTGTACTTTGGGTTAGTGCTCAAAAGTATTTGTCCTACATACTGAACACGTTTATCAGTGGGTTCTTGGTGGCCGTTTCAGTGGACCTTTAAAGGTATGCATCCTAGGCATGTTGGCATCCGGTGGAGCATTCTCTAACGGCTCAGCGATGTAGACGGTTGGCTTTTCTGCTTGCAGCAAGTGCCGTTTGAAGCTCAACGTCCCATCTGCCTTTGAGGCGTACAGCTCCGCGTGAACTGGTGTAGATTTCGTGCTTTTGCATAATGCACCTTAAGGTGTTCGTGAGGGCATTGTAGCTGTTGAGATTTTTGTGCCAGGCTACTTTTCAGTTCGTCAGCGATAGCCTCGTATTTAATTGCTGGCAGGTATCGCTTGACCGGCTTTTGCTTATTCCTAGGGTTTCACTTCCACGTGGACGATGGTATAGTGATCCATGTGCAGTTGTGGTCACTGCCTAGGCGTTAATAGCCCATTTCATCCACATGTATCGCCTGGACATGCTGAGCCAGTCGTTGTGAGGCAAGTGCATAGTCTATGCGTGTGCGGCTCTTTCTTGCACACCACGTGAACTCGCCATCACAGTCAGCACGGAGATTCAGTATCTGAAGTTATAGCATCTGTTCAAGCTGTACAAGATCTCCATAGAAATCCTGGAAGCCGTCCAGGTGCTGGATGTGACCGTTAAACTTGCCAACAATGCACCATTTCGGAAATCGCAGCGCCGCGAAAAAACCTAGCGGGCGCGCGACGCATTATGGGAAAAGTGAGCGAACGCCGACCGACCGCCCGTCTTTCCTGCCTCCTGCGTTCGCATAGCTGCGGTGTGTGTGTGTACGTGCTTCGATTGCTTTAAGATTTCGTGTATTTTTTGGTGGTGGGCGGTTGCAGGTGCGTTATATAAAGTGTTACGTGCCTGTGGGTTACTTAGTGGCCGCTGCCACTACTGCGCGCGATGTCGTCGAAGTGCCGAGGCGGTGGTCAGACTTGTTGTGTGCCTGGCTGCGACAACAACACGCTGAAAGACAAGAACGTTTCATTTCACGCGTTCCCTGCAAATGAAAAAGAAAAAAAGGAGTGGGTGAGAAGAATCAACCGCCAGGGAAGTGCTGGTCGCTTCTCTTTGTGGCAACCTTCTAAGCACCACCGGATCTGCGGAGCTCACTTCAACGCAAGTGGACGCCGTGGCTATATGGACCGGTTGCCGACAATTTTCCCTCATAAAGTCATCAGTCAACTATCTCCTTCCTTTAATACCGGTAAATATATATATTCAGGCGGTTATCGCATATTATCATTACTGCCAAATCTCTTCCAGTCGCGAAACGCAAGAAGACGAGCTCCCAAACTGCCTCTGCCAGCCCTGTGCTCGTCCTGAACGAGTTGGAGATCGGCTACGTAGTTGACGTGCCCCAATGCGATCAACGTAAGAGACGCTTTAACTGTGCCATCTTTTTACTGAGGCTTCGATTTTGTGTGTTCGCATTTTCATCAAAGCGTTTGTACGCAGAGAGCGACGTAGTTTCCCAGGAGCCCACCCAGCTGACCTTCGGTGCACCGGCTTCGTCTCGCACGGAAACAGGTTAGTGATGGTTCAAAATTCTCACTTTCTCCATTCCACTATGAAAACTTATTTTTCGCATTTAACGGACCCCTATCGCGCCCACTCATTGTGAGGTCCACGGGTGCTGTGGCGACCGGTATATTAATAAATGGACCAAACTTTTTTCCCGCGAAGCCAGTTTTTCGCAAGCTTTTGCAGCTAGCCATGGGAAGTCTACATGTTATGAGTTGCATAACCTCATGTATTCTGTGACATGTCATCAGTGATTTGTACCGTGCATGTGTTATTACTTCAGCGAGTTTTCTGATAAACGCGGTACCTCTTCCACCAGTGCACGCATTGTGAAACTTACCCATTTCATTTCTTTCACCGCGACATTATTCCCTTCACCACAGCTTGTAAAAATGACACAAAAGTCAGGCTATCCAAATGCATATACAGTGTAGATTTGGCTGATGTGCTGGGTGCATGAAACCTATGGTTCCATGCTGGTTGGTAAGCTGCTTGCACAGGTGGATCAGTGGAGTGAAAGAGAGTTGGGCTCTATGGCTTTGTCATCCTAGTTCTTTGTTGTCTGTATATCAGTGTAAGCTGAGAGCAAGGGTTCAGAACACACATTGTGGGCTGAAGTGACTATTTCAAGCCCTGAAATCTGTATTAAAGCACGGCCTAACTGTTCGCAAATCAATAAACAGTTTTTATTTTCTAGGTGCCGAGCATTCATACTCCATGGGGCCTCCAGACACAGCATCTGCTGCCGCACTAAGGAAAGTCAACCACCTTCTCGAAGTATGTGGAAAACTGGAGCATGAAAATAACTTGCTTCGAAAAGAGAAATCTGTGCTCCAGAAAACGGTTGAGGATCTGGAGGCTCAGTTGCACCATGTGAAAGTTGAGGCGCTTAAAGAGAAGCTAAAAACAAAAAACCTTGTCTCAAAAGTTCACGGTTTTGTTTCAGATCAAAAGCGACTAGTGTTTTATACAGGGTTTAACTCCTTTGAAAAATTTGATGCGTTTCTGGAACATGTTGAAGGCATGTACCAGACACTGAAAACAGGTGCTGGCAGGCCACCAGCACTGAAAATGAAAGAACAGGTCATTGCAGTGCTTTGCAGGCTCCGGGTTGGGTTACTGGAGCAGGATTTGGCATATCGCCTGAAAGTGTCTGTGTCAACCGTGAGTGCAATGTTCACATTTTGGGTAAATTTTTTGTTTGAAATGTTAATCCAGATACCAATGTGGCCATCCCGTAACACAGTGGACATGTTCATGCCAGACAATTTTAAAGAATTGTACCCATCGACACGCATTGTACTGGACTGCACAGAAATTTTTATCGAGAACCCGTCTGATTACAGTACGCAAAGCGACACTTTCAGCTCGTACAAAGGACACAACACTGCAAAAGGACTCATTGGCATCACTCCAAACGGCTTCGTTTCTTTCGTGTCAAATCTTGCACCTGGGAGACTTTCCGATCGAGAAATCACGAGACACAGTGGCCTCTGTGAGTTGCTCGAGGAAGGGGACAGCGTAATGGCGGATAGAGGATTCCTCATTGAAGATGACCTCCGTCAGCTTGGAGTCGAATTAAACATGCCACCTATGTTGAATGGCCGCTCGCAGTTGTCACTGGCAGATGAGATAGCAACACGGCAGATAGCGAGTTTGCGAATTCATGTTGAGCGTGTCATCAGGGAAGTTAAAAACTTCAGAATACTCCGTGCTGTCTTTCCTAATGTTATGGCAGAGAAGCTGAACAAGATATGGAAAATTTGTTGTTATCTCAATAATTTCATGCATGAGCCCATTCTAAACCGATGAGCGATGGTAGTGTTCTTAATGTTTTGTATGTTATGCATGATCTACTGTAATGCAGGGGTGCTCAAACTCTTTAGCCTTCTCATTTGAAGACCAAATCATTTCGCTAAAATGCAGTCGGCTTCTAACATGTTTCATTTGTGTTCTGGCCAGCTTTGGTCACGGAGCCTGTCTTGAAAATATTTGTTTTATGGGGGATTAACGTCCGAAAGCGACTCAGGCTATGAGAGACGCCGTAGTGAAGGGCTCAGGAAATTTCGATCACCTGAGGTTCTTTAACGTGCACTGACATCGCACTGTACACTGGCCTCTAAAATTTTGCCTCCATCGAAATTCGACCGCTGCGGCTGAGGCTTGAAAAGGTGCTGGCCGACATATGTAAAAGGGGTATGCAAGCTGCGCAGCACATGAACAAGTACTTAAATTCTGTTATGACTGACTGTATAGTGAGATAGCTGTAAGCAGCTACAGCATTAGTCCCAAAATAACTGGCTAAAGTGGATGAAGACATGCATGAACATAGGTGCTTGGGGATTCTAGGAACTGTTCCAAGAACCCCTAGAGTTCCCCAAAATGCAGTTTGAGAATCCCTGCTGCAGTGCAAGGCATCGAACTTGCACTGAATTACACTATTTCATGTACAGCAGACTAGAGGAGCCTTTCTTTCTCTGCTGAAGTAAATCTGAAGTCAATGTACAGGCTATATAGAGCTGCAACGCCTTATTTCTCTGTCGGTGTTGTGCAAATGATTTGAGCATAGATTGTGGCAGTACTATATCCAAGTCATGACTGGAAACGAAATCACCAGTCTCATTGCTGATCTACACAGACAAGATAGAAAGTTGGTGTTTGCAGCCATTGTCTTTTCTACGACAGATTGTCTTTCCTAACTTTTTGGAATGAAATCTGTAAAGTGAATTTCACTTTGTCATTTTTACATGTGTTAGTGATGTACTCATTTTAAAAAAAAGTGATATGTATTGTATATATGTGTACTGTATATGTAAAAAATTTGTACATGTATGCGAGTATTTCATGGCACTGAAATTTGAAAGCTTTATTACCAACTCTCATGTAATGTCTTGCATGGAATCCTTCAGAAAGAACTTATATCAGCTACAATACCCGAGATGCGACAGATTTGAGCTTGTCGTCAAAGAAGTGCGAGCTCAGTGCTACTCGAAACTTGTGCATTAACCCCTCAAAGCAGAGATTAAGTATGCTGAATCTGCACCTTGGGCACTGTCTATGACGGCACATTGATTTACTGTAAAGCATAAGCCTTCATTGGTTCACTTCACATATGTTACAAGTCGTACCGAGTGCAAGAGTATCTACAATACGGACAACACACTTGTCACTTTGCAAAGATTTTGCTTGCAACTTTCATTGCGGTTTCCTTACAGAGACCAATGTGAAGTATGTAGCTGCCCATGTGCTTGTGACTGTAGCTGTGTTCCTAGTGACTGGAAGGTGGGCAAGGTGGTTCCCCTGCACAAGTCTGGGGACAAACATTCTTCTAATAACTACCGACCCATTTCACTTACTAGCATCCCATGTAAGATCATGGAACATGTCATCTGCTCTCATCTCGCCAATTTTCTTGAATCAAATTCGTTCTTCAGTCATTCCCACCACGGGTTTCGTAAAACATTCTCATGCGAGACTCAGCTTCTATGCTTGTCACAAGACCTTCATTTCATTCTTGACCGGGGTTCCATAGCAGGCTGTATATTCCTCGATTTCTCCAAAGCTTTCGATAAAGTTTCTCACCAATTACTACTTTTCAAATTAAGTAACCTCAAACTCGACCCTAGCATCGTTTCGTGGCTTGAGTCTTTCCTCACTAACCGTTCTCAATACGTGACAGCAAATAAATGGAACTCTCGTTCCTCTCCAGTGGGCGCAGGCATTCCCCAGGGCTCCGTACCAGGGCCCCTACTTTTTCTAATTTATATTAATGATTTGCCTAACACCATTGCTTCTTCTGTGTGTCTCTTTGCTGACGATTGTGTAATTTACCGTGAAATTAACAGTGACTCTGACATTTCTGTTCTTCAGTCTGATATTAACCAAGTTTCAGAGTGGTGTAAATTATGGCACATGAAGCTTAACATTAACAAGTGCAAACATATGCGTATTTCTCGTCGTAACAATGAAGTAGCTAATTACAACCTCAATAATACTCCTCTTGAAACTGTGTCTTCGTATAGATACCTTGGTGTGCACATAACTTCTAATCTTTCTTGGAATCTGCATGTGGAATCTATTACTAACAATGCTAACCGCATGTTGGGGTACCTGCGCCGAAACTTTAACCTTTCTTTTAGTTCAATAAAACTGCTTCTTTATAAAACCCTTGTTCGTCCCCTGGCCTTGCATCTCTAGAATCTGAAATCGAATCTGTTCAAAACCGCGCGTCACGTTTTATACTTTCCAACTATAACCGTAACTCCAGTGTTACCGTTATGAAAACAACATTATCATTGCCACCGCTTTCACTACGCAGAAATATTTCCCGCTTATGTCTATTTCACAAAATCTATTACCACAATCCTGCCCTTAAGAGCCGGCTACTAACTACCCCCACATATGTTTCAGGTCGCATTGATCATCTTCACAAAGTAGGTGTTCCGTCATGTCGTACTAAACACACCTCTTGTTCTTTCGTTCCAAACACTTCTGTCAGTTGGAACCACCTTCCTAGGCACATTGCTGATATTACGGACCCAAATTCTTTTAAGACTGCCGTATGTAATCTATATTTATAAATGGTAGTCAAATGTTTTTGTTCGTTTTCGGTGACATTGTTGACTGTCGGAAATGATTTTTTTTTGTCTCACCTGCTTTTCTCTTTTTTTTTCCGCCAATACTTTTTTTTTTTTTGATCACTTTTCGCCGTGTTATTGTTTCTCCTATGATGCTTTATGCTGCACTGTACCCTGTACCAATGTATCTCCCACTCCCCTCTTTAATGCCTTCGGGCCCTGAGGGTATATGAATAAATAAATAAATAAATAAATAAAAGGCTTTCTTACAAAGAAAGGCTCTTGTATTGCACAGCTCACTTAAACATCTTGTGCCAATATATTTTAAGAGCATAACACAAAAGCATGCTAAGCAATGCATCTCTATGTATAAGCACGTTGCAGAAAAATTTTTTTAATACAGTCTTGTTCAAACATAAGTGTAACGAAATAAATAACTTCAATTATCAAAATCTCAAGCAACTCCGTTGGTGTGAAAAAATGAACAAAACATTGCAATGCGTGACATTATGCAAGAGGTATTTGTGTTCTTAACAATTAGTAGTTAGGCTTTCCTACTAGCCTCACTACGGTGCTGAGCTCTGGTTTGGTTTGAGAGGTTATTGGGTTATGCCATGATCATTCTTTTTGGTGCTTTGAATTCCCTACAATTAGATGGTGGGTCAATGAAATTGGTTCAAAAGTGTAGTGGAGTCCATTAATCACAGAAGAGGATGCACAGCTAAATGACAGTTTGGAGAACAAGAGTGCATGCATCTTCCAGGATACTGCTTCCATTTTGAATGTAAAATTTTAGATGCAGCACCTACCGAGCACTCGCTTGTAATTTGGCTACTTTTATGCGCACATGGGAGTTTTTTTCCTACCTATTACGTTTAAAAAACAAAATGTTGCTTTGAATCAAGAATATATAGTATGTAATGTGGCAGTCTTACAAAATACAATAACAAAAAAGAAGTACGCAAAACTGTCTTGACGCCTTAAGTGCAGAAATGAAGAAAGCCAAGCAACCAATATGAGCATATAAACTGTGCACCTCCCAAAGAACGTATTTCTGCAAGGAAGAAAGAAGGACTTTCATATGTTTCTGAAGTGCTGGTTCCAAATGAGCAATAATGATGAAGCAAAAACAAACTGTTAAATTAATGATCTCAATACACTCATTTTGCATCGAATGGAGTGCTGGTTCCAAATGAGCAATAATGATGAAGCAAAAAAAAACTGTTAAATTAATGATCTCAATACACTCATTTTGCATCGAAGCATATACATCAGCTTGCAAGTACATAGTAAAACCTTGCACAAGAATTACCTTTCTTACGGCAACAAGTCGTCCTAAAAAGTACAAATACTACGCCAGACACAAAATCAAAATGTTCACAGATTTCGCTTGCACAGCAATGATTGCAGTACACAAGCAAGAACTTGCACACAACTCTCAATCACAGCTACACAGCAAGTAGACATACTGAACCTGTGTATGCCAACTAGCAACTAACCGCCGCATTTGCAAATTCTTCTTTGATTTTATATAGAAGATGAAAGTAACCATGAGAAAACATGGTGTGAACAGAATTAAACATCATATTTCAAATATAAATGACTATCATCAAGTCGGTAGTTTGCCCAAATTAACCACACGCGAACCTGCTAGACAGCAACACATCAATCAGTGCGTGTGTCCTGACATCCAGAAAGTGTAGCAGGAAGGATTTAACATGCAGGCACATGAACTTCATAGGATCAGGTAGCAGAACCTATACAGAGTCACACTCATGAATTCTAGCTCGTACAAATGACAAGAAAAAAAGCGTCGGGGACACCAAAACAAATGAAGCATAGGACGACTCGCACCAAAACGCAGACAGACAAGATGCGTCTACCTCCACAGTAGAGGGGCACATTGTTTGGCAGTGGTTTTGACACTCGCATTTCTAGACGTTAAATCCAAAGCCTCGACAGCTTTCCCTTCTTTCTATTTAGGTTTTCAGTACAAGGGGAGAAGGATGCCGCCAATAGAAAGTAACAAAAAAAAAAGGTAAAGGAAGCACAGGGTCAGTGTAAACATGGTTCAGCAGTCCAAATCTCAGTCCTCCTTTCTTTAGACACAGCAGCACACAAAGTGAGAAACGATTTTTACATTCCATACTTCCGCTATGGGCACACAGTTGTCAAGGGCTCCAGACCAGATGAAACCATGTGAAGCCTATTATCACGCACAAAACTTTTTACATACAAGCATTTCTGCACCTTGCCTTGATCAAGATGTATCAAAGCGCCTGTGTACCAAATCAATTGATCTGTCTTCAGCAGAAGGACCCCACATCTTCCGAATCAAAGTGGCCGATCTGTTCATTAGAAGTTGCCGTTTTGTCTTTATTAGGCATGACACGAGACCACCAAGGAATGTCATCTCCGTCCGCAAAGAGTTAAGCATCCACCACGATGGCTCTGCGACTATGGAATTTGGCTGCTTGACCCAATGTCATGGGATGAAATCACAGACATGAAAGTCCCATTTTGGTGGAGGCAAAATATAATGTGCACATTAAAAATCCACGATGGTCAAAGCTGTTTGGGAGCCCTCCATCCCCATGTCCCTCGTTGCCTACAGGATGTTAAACCAGAAAAACGTAGGCTCGACTCAAAACATAGCAATGATGTGTGTCGAACCAAATCAGCTTTCACAATGTGATGACTGGATGAAGTAAAAAATAGAGCATTTAGAATTTAACTCACTACTACTTGAAGGCATTTCAGACAATGCTGAGTTCAGCTTCTCCTTACCCTTACAAGTGAGGTTGATAAAACAATTACCAAACTGTCAAGCTACAAGAGAAAATTGCGTGCAGTGAAAATGAATTAAATTCCAGATGTCGCATGAAACCTTGGCAAAACAGATGGAGAAGCTACAACGACTGTAAGGAAGGTGCGTGATGTTGCTACGCAGTGGCTACATTCTTTTCTTAGGAGTTTACCCGACAGACCAACAGACTTAATGAGCATTGATACCAAGACAAAACAGATGAACACAAACCTTAACCTCATCAGGCTGCACAGTGTTTCTCCTTCATCAAACCTGACTTTCAACTTTAAAGGTCGCACTGCTCCTATTGGCTAAACCTAAGCGCTTTCTTTTTATTACAAAATTATCGATGAGGAGTGATGCTCTGGTATTCAAAACACATTTGAAATGTGAAAATGCTCCTTCATAGTTAGGTTAGGTTAGCAAATGGAGGTGGGAAAATCAAGTGGCAGGAAACGACAGTGGACAAGGAATCCAAAAAATACCTTTCCTCTGTCTGCCAAGAGAGCACGACTTTCTTATCGACAAGCAACACGAGAAAAAAAGTTGGTTCAAAAAAAAAAATTCAGGCAAAGGACAAGGGAAAAATCACAAGGAAGGTAGCCGACAAATGTAGAGACAGGAACTTGGAGGACAAGGCAGCAAGACGTGTGGTGCTTGACATTTACTTTTTACACACAGATTAGTGGCACACACATTTAAATGGGTTGTGGCACAACGTGCACATCGCCATAACGATATTACGCAGAAAAACACTTTCTTCATGGAAAAAAATGCAATACAAGATATTTAAGAAACAAATATACATAAGTATGAACACATGCCAAAGCATGTTACGAGTCCGAGCATCTTTGTCCTGCAGACCAATGTAACATAAAATAAGTCATTGAAATTCACACACAAGCACAGTGCTCTTGGTAGTTCTTGTGACATTCCAGGAGACGTGGCAGCATTTTGGAAATCCAAAGCGAGCTGTCAAAAGTGATCCTCTGAGGAGTGCAGTCTGTGCCATTATCAACCACAAAATCACACCAGGAGAGTCCAGTCAAAGCCATTTGCCCCTGGACCTGGTAAAAGTACTTGTGCGTTGGTTTAAGAACTCCATTCTTCAGGTAGGGTGCCGTATTCACAGCATTTTCTAATTCCTCACCCCGTTCCTTGGCAGCTGAGAGGGTCTTAACTTCAAGGAGACCAAAATCTCCTCCCTGCTCTACAACACGGTCAGGCGTTGCACCAAGAACAGGGACACCAGGGTTGACGCACAACCCACAACAGTAAATCCTAACTGGGACCTTTTTCTTGTCTATGTAACGCTGCACGGCTGCATCTTCATTCCTTAAACCATCAGCCATGTATTTGGTCTGCATCTGGCTAGACCCGAACAACCTCTTAAAAAACTTCTCATCAGCTGGCTTCTTCCGTGACACCACATCTCCAAAGTGTGAAGCAGTCAGGCGCTTGGATCTCTCGAAGCTCCATGTTGTAGAGCCGCTCTGCATCCTAGTCGCTTGCTCAAGGGCCCATGAGTCTTCTAAAGTAAGCTCACAGGAGCCGAACGTGTACCCAGCTGGCACATGCTCAACCCACAGGGCTTGCACCGGCAACCTGATTGGCATCTGGCTGAGAGCCTCCTCCTGACGTGTTCTTTTCACTTGTACGGGCTGAAAGTGGTTGTCCTCCAGCGTCTTGCATAGCATGGCGTTTGGAATATTTTTCTGTGTCTGATACATTCTCTTAATATGGTCTTCTGTTACTGTCAGAGAAACTGTGGTTTCTTGAGTTGCATACCTGCCAGCTTTCATTGGCATATGTTTCACAAAACGCAGTTTTGAGAACTCGCGTGTGTGCACGTTGGCCTTCTTTGCCCCAGTACCCCATGCTCTGGGTTTGTCTGTACACGACTGTGTGTCTTGCACGTAGGCTGCCCCAGAGCGCTTCAGGTCTAATACAAACCATAGAATTGCTACTACATGTTTACAAACACCTGCAGCTCCAGCCCGGCAGTTGCAGGTTCCTTCGTCCACAGTTCCATTTGACGAGAGCACAGCAGCAGTGTTATATAATTTTGCCAAAGAGAATGATGCCTCCACTGTTGCTTTAAGAAAAGTGGATCTGTCAGCCTTGCAAATAAGAACATTGTGCACCTTCTCTGCTTTGAACATCCTGTATCCGCTTACAGTATGCTTCTGAGCACCACGTGAATTCTGATGTGCCAAGATTCCTTGCTCTGAGAACCCATCTGGAACGTCTTTTAACTGTTTTGTCCATGGCCCTTTCGGTAGCCTTGCTTGGAGAGGAAGTGCATTATGAATGGCTTGCAGTGGTACCTGCAACATGGGTATAAGCAAGTGTCAAAATGTTTTCTTTGGCACTCCACATATAAACAGAGCATGGAAGCATACACAGCTGATCATGGCATCACCAATGCGATCTTGAAATAAAGTATTCATTCATTGTGTCTTGGTTACTTGTGGCAAGCATGCTTGAAAAGCAACGCTGAACCCATTTCATTTACTACGCGCGGTCGTGAAGAATGTTGCACAAGGACGGCCTCGGTAAACCACCAGCTAACTAAAACTCCGAGGCCGCCCAAGTACAAGGTACTGGCGCGTCCATGTTTTTCACGTTAGCAAAATATCCGCCGCAGTTTTTTTCGACCGCGTTCGCGTTACTTGTAGCCACCGAGGCACGTTCATATTTTGGCTGCGCCTATCTGCACTCCACGGTAGTAACAAATGGACACCGCGACCGAGATAGTACGAGCCGTCAAACTCGTTGAATATGGCACAGACAGCAACTACTATTTGTATCGCAAAAATATGCTCAGCTACACACAATGTAACAGTGCTTGTTGGTTCTGCTTCGCACTTGCTGCGTGCTATTCGAACAACACTATAGGCAAGAAAATGCGCTCGCACAAGCTAAGCACCAACTCAACTACTACTTTCTTCCAAGATGTACTCATTGAACGAATGCGCTGTCCGTTTCTTTCGACGATATACTTGTTTCAGACTCGTCCGTAGACTAAATAGCACGCTATAACCAAAAGATTGAATGGGCAGTGCGCGATAACGACGTATTTTGCTAAAATATAGCGCGTACATTCTCACAAGACTATGTCGCACTGTTGCAACAAACATGAATGCGTACGCTACGTACTACGCCTGCCGCCGGGACAGCCGCAGAAACTTTGAAGGTTCGCGACGGGCGACCAGTAAATAAATGCACTGTTAGCGCGCGCTTACCAGCAAAACACGCCTGCTAGCCGTAGGATCGCGCTCGTGCCTTCTGAAGCATAGCTAAAACCATACACTGGCACATGTGCGCGCTTCACGAGCGCTCACGTGCGAAAATACTCGCTTCGCGCTCGTAGCTTCGGCTGCAAAACCACAAAAAAAGTTGTACGGCAATGCAAAGATCACTTGCGCGGCGCAAGCATGCTACAAAAGCATTGCTAGCATCCCAAAAAAAAGTTTTGTTTACCTGCTTTTGCGCGACGTCCATGTCGAACCACTCCTGCGCCGGATCCTGCCCGGCAAGCCACGCTCACAATTCCCAGCCTGCTTTGCGGCGGTCGCGTAGGGGGCGCGCGCAACTTTCCGAAATGGTCCATTAGCACCTTGCGATCAGGCGCCCATCTGCGTACATCTACGATCATGCAATCTAGGTTACGGATGTTGCCCTTGTGCTTCCCGCTTGTGATTGCTAGGTAAACAACCCCGATAAGAACTGGGATGTCCAGAAGGCTGCCAGATATCCACATGTGTTTAGTGCAGGGGCACTCCAGTTTAGTCCAGGTGCCTTGTCGCCATAGCAGCCCGATTACTGCACCTTTTCGGTCGTCGCTGCCTCGGTTCCTTTCAGCCAAATTCCACGCAGGATGTATTGGGGGCTCCTCTAATCCGCGGAGGTGGGTCTCCGTAATGGCGTATAGTGTCATGTGCTCTTCATCCAGCATTTTATAGAGTTCCGCCCACTTGCCCAATTTGCGAGCTCCACATAAGTTGAGGAATTCCATGTTTGTGGGCGCTTCTCGTGATTTACGGTGGCGGTGTTGCTTGTGGCCTCTGGGACTGGGTTGTTGAACTAAAACTTCATCTGGCGGTTCTCCTGTCCTACTTCCTTGTGCAGAAAGTGATGTAGAGGTGGTCGGTGCTGCCTGCTGGTACGCCATGTATGCGCCATTCGAGGGGCTCGGCCGCCATGCATCCACTTGGGCATACTTCAGTGTGGCTGTTGAGTCCCTGTAGGGCCCTTTGCTGTCATACGCTGTCGCCACTTATTCCTCACATTGACTAGGTGGCGTGGTGTGAGCACACATGGTGAATGGGGCGCACTGGCTGAGACAAGGGTTTTACTGCTATTGATTACTGTTGCTGCTGACACAGTGCTGCAGCTCAGCAATCTCTCAAGTGCATCACTCATAGTGCCATTTCTTGGCCAGCGCTTCTTGTATTGCAATGTCGATGAGCTGGACCAAGCTTTGTTGCTTCCAAGACCGGTACCGCTGTTGGTACTGGTCGTGTTTCGTCTTAGTTGGGTTGCTGGCAGAGATCACTTTGGATGTTTCCTGCACACTCCGAGCCTGCTGCGTTGTCCACTGTTGGTGCTCGTCTGGGGGAGTGTGCTATTTGGGTACCGCAGTCTTTCTCCTGCTTTCTGCACCCTGACATAAAAAAGATTTCACTACTCTCTCCATGGCTTGGGCGACTGTTTGTTTGCTCTCCGCACTGTAGTACGGAGTCGTGGTGCTGGGTCTACATGTGTGAGATCGAGGAAGTGGCTGCCCGATTTGCGACACCACTTCTTTAGCTTGCATTATCAAGTATAGCCGACGTCTTGATCTCCCCGCCTAGGTTCACCAGTTCCGGGATCGAGCAGACAGTGAGATCTCCCACACGGCCCGTCCACTTTGACTGCTGGGTCTGTGTAATGGCTTCTGGCTGCCCGTTTGGAAAATCCTGGACATCCGCGTGAAGAATGTATTTGCAGCCCCTTATTACGTGCAGTGGTGTCATATTGCTCAGCAGAGCTGACTGCTTCCTTAATTGTTGCGTGTCTCCCATGAACGCATTCCACAGCTTGTGGCATGTCAGTCTCCGCCTTTGCGGCCGCCGCGACAAATCCCACATTGCTGTCACCCACTATTACTATCTCTCTGGGCACACCGGCCGAAGGGCACTGTTTTGTGTTTCGCTCTCGATATGCTCCTCGAGGCCGTCTATGGTTCTGGCGCTTACGTCTGTTAGCTGCATTTTCTTTAGCGTTTTCTTTTGTGTCTCTAACCATCTGCTCCTCGTTCCGCGACATATTCAGGTGATCCGCTGGTCTGGCCTTTATGGTCGTACTTCCGTCCTGACTTGTGCCTGTTTTAGTCTGGCCGGAGCTATTTAGCATATGTGAGGCGTTTTGATGCCCTGTTGCAGCGTCTGACCCGATCAGTACTGACTTTGTGCTGTCTAAATTGTCACAATGTTGCAGCATCTCCTGGATTTTCACGGTGAGCTCCAGCACGAGCGCTTCCAGCGCTGTCACTCTGCTCTGAAGTGGTGCGGCGCTGTCCTCTCGCTGAGGCAGTTTTGCTTCCATCTCTGTTAGCTTGGTGCAGATTGTGCACACGAAAGCCCCTTCATCAGCAGCGCCCTCGAGGGTTGCAAATGGTGTCTCATCCAGGAACACCCAACGGCCGCATGTATCGCACCTCACTTTTGGACTCTCGTTGGCCCTGTTTGAGTTGCCCTTCATGACATGTGGCGCCATCTGTCGAGGTCTTGACCAACTTGGAGGACTGACTGCCAAAATCGATCACAGAGGTCGCCGGTCTTCTGTGCACGCCTAAAAGCAATTAGGCCGTTATCACTCTTTATCACCTCTCCAGCTAATTCTGAATTGCGGCCGAGAGGTGCACCCCTTGTTTGAGTACACGAGGGCTCCCATATGGATTTGCTTCCCACAAGTCTCTAACCATAAGATAGCGGTTGTAGCCCCAGAGGCAACCGCGGCACAACACGGACTGTGCCCCAAGAACAGCCTACCAAAGATACTCTTCATGGAGGTCGTACAAGCCAGCCCCGGTGCTCATACATACGCCAAAGTACTTGAATGTTCTGGGTACAAGGATACTGCCCCACCCACCCATTGGAGATCCGCTGTGTCTAGGCCTTCTCCTGTCAGTTAGACCGCGGCTGAATTCCAGCTGCTGAGTCTCTGGCCTTGTTGCTTGAGTTTGGGAAAGCAGGCCACAGTCATGTCGTGTTCCCAAACCTACTGCTCAACTTGCTGCACAGAAGCACAATAGTTAGCCCACTTTTCTTGGCTTACAGATGCCGTGCCTCTAGTAGGCAAAGCAGAATATTCATTTGGATTAGTTGGTAAATATTCATAATCGTGCCTCTAGTAGGCAAAGCAGAATGTTCATTTGGGTTAGTTGGTAAATATTCATAATTGTAAAAAAAGGAGAGGGAATGATCGGAAAAAAAGGAACGGATGTGGCATCCATCGCGCACAGGGACAAGTTCATCGCCTGTCGCAAAGGAGTTGTTTTACAGAATTCTACTCTCCTGCGGAGCCCGGTACATTGGGCAGATGGGACGCTGCATAAATAAAGGTTGCTCGAATAGAAAAATAATCTAGACAGTAACAAGGAACTTTCTTACCTGGTAAGCCACTACAAGAATTGTGAAGCAATGAATAAGAAGGGAATTTGCACCGCCTTATGCAGGACTACGAGCAGAACTTTTTCATGCACAGCCTGGAAAGAGATGTGGAACCAAATCTTTTATAACACAATGTCTTCTTACTCAAAATAACAGCTCTGTGACAGTTTTTGAAACAAACCACATTCTCACCTCTAAGAAGAGTTCTAAGCTTTTAGTGTTCAGCTACTTGTGTGTAATCAAATCTGCAAGCAGGTGTCCAAAGTAATATTCAATGTGCCATTACTTTGGACACCACGCTGGATATGACTGTGGGGTGCCAACCGAGCACCTGCTGCAGGTTGCACAGGCGATTAGGGTACACCAGGCGACTTAACATTATGCACACAGCATCTCATGTCCCGGCACTGGTACACTTTGTGCACTTCGCATGATCTGCGGTATCAGGAGCTCATTTGCAAGGTTGCCTAAATCGACTTTTTCAAAGTAGAACCACTTTTTAAATGTTGAGCTATCCATAACAGACACGTTGATAAACCCATATTAGGCAACACTAAGTCGTTGCACTGGCTCCACGGGGAGCGCCGACTGCCCAGAGAAAGAAAAGTTCTACCTCTGGCCATGTCACAGTGTCCAATAAAATCACATCATTAAACCTGCTGTATTGAGCAATTACGACTGAAGGTAAAACAGAATATTTGCTGGCTGCCCATTTATCTTTTCGAAGCCCAGAGCCTTTTGCTAGCTCATCAGTCATGTCGTTTGGGCGCACTGGGCTAGCAGCTGTCCATTGTCCTGCATTTGTAGTTACACAGACATTCTCGAAAGAGTCCTTTCATCCTCTAGCATGCATGTTGCCAACTAAAAACTTCGATGGTTCATGCAAATGTAGCAGAGAACAGTGAACTGCCGCTCCCATACTAAAATTTGAATCTTGCCATATATGCTCAATAAAGTCATTATAGCTAACCTTGATCACAGACACGCAAATGCTCTAGCGTTCAAGCACATGTTTGACTTGAAGCAAATCGGCGTGTCTGTGAATTGCGAAAGCCGACTAGGCGTTTTGAAGTCGGCTTGGTGCATCAAGCTGGCTTACCCAAGTCGGCCCGATTCAATTTACATTTCTGCATTCGTGGGTTAACCTTGCGCGTGTAAAACTTGAACATGAAACTCTGAGCTTGAAAAACTTGGAATTGAGCTTAAAACTTGTAAAACTTGTTGCCAGGTGCTCTGAGACCAGCAGTTTGTAGTCATTTTATAGCCTGATACACATCACTGATGAGGCAGTATGCCTTGTTACTGGTCTGCCTACCATTATTATATTAACAATGCACCGCTTATTGGCGCACACTCTCAGACAAAGAGTATGTGGCGGTAGTTTTTCTGGGTTTCACAGGACTCGCCATCAACTTGCACATACCTTCCAACCCTCCTACTTTCCCCGAGACCAGATTTATTTACCAAACTTTCTGATTGTATGCTCAATGTCCCAGATCTGATAGGTGGCCACGGCCCATGTAAAACATGTCTTTGCGAAACTGGCTCAATTGCATCATAATCGCCAGCATCACTGCCAGAGGCCGCACTAGCATCCTCAACCTCAGCTAGGCAGCTGATCAAGGTCAATTTGACATGGTCATATAAGGATTGGTGCAGCCAATGCAGCTGCTGTATATGTAGAAGTGCTGACTTTGCCGTCAATCTCAGCTAAAGGGTAGTCTATCAGCACGCTTTATTTAAAGCCTTGTTGCTGTGGCTTTGCCCAAATATCACACCATCTGATCCTCCTATAATGCATTTGGCCGCACACCGTGCTGTGCTGTGCTATACCAGATGGCACCATAGTGGCCCATCTTTCGGAACCATTATGGCCAGCAGCAACGGTTGCAGGCAGAATTGCGTTCAATCTGGCTGATAATGGTTTCGCATAAAAACTGTGTGCTGGTTTGCATCAGCTGCGGAGGCGAGAACACAATGTTGGCACTTAGACAACTCAACGCACATATATAGCTGCTTTTCATGCGTGCTCTTGCTTCTTGTGGATTTCCTTAGGATCTAGATTATGACTCATTGGACACTGCCTGGTAGCCTCTCCCGACCGCCTGACTGAATAAAAAATTTTCACAAATTTTTTAATGTCGCCAGGTTAGTAGGTATGCTTGTGTTACATGGTCAGGGAGAAACTGGTTTGCTGTAGTGACAAAAGGGGCGGCCGTGTGTGCTGTCCAGCCTTTGGTGGTTACAAATTAACAAAGTTCATACAGCCAGAGACGATACAAAGGAAACTCGCACTAATAATTTGAAAACATGCACAGGGTTCACAAAAGGCAATGCAGGCTTGCAAGCTGAAGAGGCTGTAATAGAAATGGAGAGGTTTTAACAAAAATATGGCTGCACGAGAGAGGGAGAAATAGACACCGAATTGTTGACTGGTTGCTATTGCAGATCAACACTGGAAGAGTCATTTGTGCCCATCCTAAACACGGGCGCCACTCCTTCGCAGATCTTTTGCCTTTCAAAGAGCGGGTTGACCCTGGGAGCTGGGCAGACGCATTTGATAAGTCAACTGCCATGTGCCCTTACACAGGGCCTTGATTTATGGGATGTGCCTCTTCTGTACACCAGTACGAATACACATGCACATAGAATTGGTAGCACAATTGCTTCTTTCCCTCCCATTGAGGCACGCTGTCATTCATTGATAGGGAATAAATCTGGAACTTGCTTGTAGAGTCCTTTCCGGTCGGTCACTGCCAATTCCCAGTACACGCAAGGTTATGCACTCTCCACTAGGGGGTCCTTTTTCATCACACCTTTCGAATTTCCTTGGATTTTGCGGGCACAGTTCATTTGCACTGCGCTGGCGTAATAAAAATGTGCGCAGATTTTTGTAGTGAATTTGTATATGCGCACTACAGCCAATCCCAGACAGGATTTGTTGGAGCGGCAATCGCAGCCCTGCATATCCATCTCTCCACAATGGTGGCAGGCCATCAAATCCTGCTGGCATTAGGCTGCCCAGCCTCAAGCTGTTCCCATCCATTGCTTTGGGCCGGGAAAACTGGACTGTTATGTTAGGGTACCTTTACCAAAAACTATCAATTCAGCCAGTCCTCGGAGTCATTTAAAGCTGCTGCCAAGTATCGCACGATGTTCTGCTTTCTTTTAGTGTGGCGTCATTCAAGCATGTAATGTTGCTGTTTTCGCTCAACTGTGTCAGTGGTCACATGGCTTGCTATGGAATTCAGGCTGCTTGTTGGGGAATCTTGTTGTGGTGACAGTTTAATTGTAACGGGATTCGAGTACTGCCCTACAGTGTCGATGACCACTGTTAGCAGTGCTGTATGACAGCAACATGTAGCATATAACACACACTGCACACGCTTACTAAACAGCACAGAAGTTGAATGCCTGTACAGGTTCGCATAAATGGGAGCAGGAGTCAACCAGTGTTATACAGTTTTGCAGTACAAGCAGTTGCTGCAAGCTAACCTCCACTAACAGGTAGTGTCATCCATGGCTTCCTTCTCAAAGGCCTGTTTATCGTTTCCAGAATCCTTGAGGCAGGATTTTTTCAGCACATTGCAGTCAGACACATGCCGGCTATCTCTCGTGTATACACTGAAGGCTGCAAATTTCGAGCCTCACCATTCTTCTGATGGCTGGTATTGTGGTGGAGCTAAGGAACTAAAACAAAAAGAACAGACAGCTCACTCATTTGGTAATCGTTGTGTGGTATGTGAGCTTCCCGAAAAAGAAATATAGAAGGACAAAACTTGCTTTCATTTTGCAGTAGTGCTTTTTCTTAATTCTGTTTGATAGCGAATTGATTCCCTCTTCTGCAATTACTGTTTTGCTTATTTCAGCGGTTCCTTTATTCCTGCACTCACAATTAAGATTTGCCTTTTAAAGGGGAGCGTCGGGTCTGAGAGAATTCAAACTTGACAACCCATTAGGTACGGGCCGGAAGGCACAGCACTAGACCACATATCTTATATAATGCGGATAAAAGTTATGCATAGCTTAACTCAGCAATGCACCCCTTAGCTGCAGTGCCATTAAAAAATTTTAATGTAGCCTTAGCTGCTGCGCACCTAAAATGTTAAATAATAGCACGTCCGTGAAAATGCAGTTTATGTGTGCCCGTAAATATATGTCAGCAGTAAACTTATACCAACAAATCTTGGAGTAATGATTGGCTTAAGCCCCTCTTTCTGACAGTGACAATCATGGTTAATGAAGCAGCATGCATGATGTCATGAACCAATAACATCATTGCTGCAAAACTAGGCGCACATTCACTTCCAGTCTGGAGCAAAGTGTACACATAGATTGGGCTAGCACTAAAGGTATTGTTACGAGCGAGGTTTCAATTGACGCAGGACGAATTTCGAAGACCCAGCCAGCGCCTCCTATATTTTTTCAATGCCCGTCAGACCGGGTGTCGAACAGTGGGAGCTCGCAAGCCGCCGCGCTTCGCACGCTGGCCGCAGGTTGGCGCTGCTAGCTGACACTATCGCCAGGCCGGCCAGGCTGCGCTCTTCGCTGCGCGCAGCATGCGCGCAGCGCTTTCAGAGGCTAGCGCT
The DNA here is from genome assembly GCF_055883805.1 of Amblyomma maculatum. Classification (NCBI taxonomy): domain Eukaryota; kingdom Metazoa; phylum Arthropoda; class Arachnida; order Ixodida; family Ixodidae; genus Amblyomma; species Amblyomma maculatum. The sequence goes on from NC_139344.1 coordinate 429,503,803, forward strand.
AGCGCAATGATGCTCGGTGCTGCACTTTTCTGTTTATCGAAAACGATAAATAGCTGTTATTCTTTTCGTCATGGTAATTCAGTGGTTATGGCAGTTGCTGAGCCAAAAGACGCGAGACCAAATCCTGAAAATGCGGCGGTAACAGTTGGATGGAGGCGAAATGCAAAAGCGCCCATGAATTGTGCAACATCTTTGCACATAAGAGAACACAGATGCCTGAAATTATTCCGGAGTCCTTAACTACTGAACCTGTTTCTCTAATAACCCCTCTGAATCCTCTCAACAATGGCATGGTTCATATTTTTCACTGAGGGGGACAATTACTGCATCTTAACTTGTGTTGCTAAGTGCCAGTACTCGACTATTTCTGTATCAAGTAAGAAATCGGGTTTTACGATATGAGAAGGCCTGTTAAGAACAGATTTGAATGCATGGACAACAAGGGAATGGCATTTATTTTTCACATTGGAGCAATTCATAGAACAAAAACAAAGCACTCTGCACAATACAGTTTCAGAACTTTACGCGACAGTGGTTTTTTTGCGTACATTTTCATCACAGAGTTCTTACCTGCAATATTCATTGCATGATTGGTGAGCAATGGCTCAATGAACTTGCGGCACAAAGTTCCAGGAACTGCTTCCTGTGATCTGCATCTTTGTTTTTGCACTGTAAAACAGGGGTGTCCATCAAAATGCCAACAGCGTGCTCCACACTGGATTCCAGAGGTTTTTCAATGGCTTTTCTGTAGTACAGAACAATGTCGACAAACCTCTTGAGACTCAACAACGCGTCAATTAGCTCTCTTGTTGGGTACTTCAATCTTCCCCTATCCCGATACGCTATAAGTCCATCCACAGGTGCATTTCCTTTCGGTTTTTCTACAGTGTCAATGCAGTCCTGGCAGCTCAGTTTTTCCGTCATGACACGGGTTATATACCCTCCAATCAGAGCTATGCTTGCAATCTCTGGGTTGGGAAGCCACTGCTTTGGC